>NC_141921.1:25295416-26545416 GCF_057802395.1 Ceratotherium simum simum | reverse complement strand
TCGTTTTAGTTCAGGATCAGGCAGAAACTCACAAGGCGTTGCTGAGTGACGGAGGTTTAGGAGACCCTGTGTCATTCCTCGGGTGAGGAGGCTGCGGCCCGAGACGGGGAGGACTGCCTGACAGGCCCCCTCGAGGGAGCAGGGTCCCCGGGCCTCCTGACCCACCCACTTGCTGCCCTCCTGCCCAGGCCTCTTCATCTTCACCCTCCTCTTCTACGCGCTGTCCATCGCGGGTGTGACGCTGCTCTTCATCTACTACACCCGGCCCGGCGCCTGCCACGAGGGCAAGGTCTTCATCAGCCTCAACCTCACCCTCTGCGTCTGTGTCTCCATTGTCGCCATCCTGCCCAAGGTCCAGGTGAGGCTGCCTGCCTCTACCTGGCCTGAAACCAGGCCCCTGGGTGTGGGACTTCTTGTAGGGACCTTGGGCTCCTGGGGCAGGGGCTGTCAGTCACAGAGGCTTGGGCTAAGAGTGTGGGCTCCCAAGTCAGCCTCCCTAGGTTAGAGTCAGCTCTCACATCTACATGCTGAGTGTCTTTGGGAAAGTGTCTTAACCACTCTGTGCCTCTCGCTTCTCAAATGTAAAATGGGGATAATAATACTGACTATTTGGAGTTATTCTCAAGATCATATTTTTGAACACTTAGTGCCTGGCATATGGATATCCATCAGACATTGGCTATTGTTATCATTATTGTTGTTGTCATTGTTTTTACGCAAATCAGGAGAACATTAGGGAGGGTCACTGAAGGACGATTCCTAGACACCTCAAGAAGTGGTGTTGGAAGGTGCGCTTGCACAGTTTCCAATCCCAGAGCGTCTGGGATAATGGGTGGGGGACCCTAAGGGAATCGTTAGTTCTTCAGAAAAAAGAGTTCAGCGGTACTTCACCATTTGGGCTGTCAGCCCACCAGGGCTTTCAAAGGTAGCTTAGGTAGTCTTTGAGGGTCTTTAGCAGAAAGGTTGGGAACCTCCCTTCTGGTCAGAGCCTTCATTTCCCAGTGAGGAAATTGAAGGCCAGAGAGGGTGATGCCTCTGTCCCAGGTCACACAGCAATGAGTGTTCATTCAGCAAATACCTCTTGAGCACCTACTGTGTACCAGGCCCTCTTCTAGATGTTGGGGATACAGCTGTGAGGAAGAGGAGGAAGACAAAGAAGAATAGCTAACAGTTAATGGCATCTATCGTGTCATTTAGTCCTTGCACCATCCTCATCCCCATTTTACAGATGAGGAAACGGAGGCTTAGAGGAGTCAGGAGACTGCCCTGAGGTCACACAGCTAGTGGGGGGTGGAGCTGGGGTTTGAACCGAGGCCGACTGGCTCAGAGCCTGTGCTCTTAATCACAGAGCTTAGATTCATATTTTCAAGTGTGTGTGTGGTGGGGGGAAGAACAATCAAGAGGAGATGAGGCCAAGTAAGGTGATTTTTGATGATAAGTGCTACATGGGAAATAAAAGAGGGTGTGGGCTAAAAAGTCGGGGGGCAGGCGGGGCCGGGGTGGCTGGAGTCAGGGTTCTCAGGGCCTTCTGGGGTCCTGTTTGAGCTGAGGCCTGAGTACTAGAGAGAGGCTGCCTGTGTGGAGATGTGGGGGAGGAACACGTCAGGGAGAGGGCATGGCGGGTGCAAAGGCCCTGAGGTAGGAGAGGGTTTGGCAGGTTTCAGCGAGGAGGCCACCCTGGCTGGGGTGTTGTCAGCAGGGAGGAGTGTGGCAGAGGGTCAGGAGGAAATGAAGGTGGGGTAACCAGGGAGGGCTTTGATTCAGAGCGTGAAGAGATGCCGCCCTTGAAGGGTTTGCAGCAGGAGGACAAGTGGGGTCCTGTGTTAAGAGAAAGAACAGGGACCCCACTTTTGGTGGGTGAGGGGGTGGAGGCAGCCTGGGTGGTGGGTCCTCCCCACGGGGGTGGGGTGGGATTGCCCTGAGGTGGGGGGGATGTCTGAGGTGCCCCGCTTGGGTGTGAGTAGGCTGGGTGGGGCGGGTGTCCCCGGGTCTGCAGGGGTCACACTGATGGACTGCTCTTGCCAGAACGCCCAGCCCAACTCAGGTCTGCTGCAGGCCTCTGTCATCATGCTCTACACCATATTTGTCACCTGGTTGGCCCTGTCCAACGTCCCTGGTGAGTATAGGCCTGGGTTTGAGGAGGCCTGGCCTCATTCCTGGCCCCGCAGAGGCCCTCTGGGGGGTTGGGGCCCTCACAGGGGACAGGGACATCCCAGCCCCAGCCCGTTCCAAGACTCAGTCCTGCAGGCGGGCGGGAGGACCCTGTCTGTTCCTGGAGCTGTCCCTGTCATTTTGTCTGCTAAGTGCTGTCACTGGGACTTGGGTGGTGGGTTGTGGGTCTGTCCGTCTGTCCATTTGGGTTGGCTCTCTGCCCTCAGGGCTACCTGGCTACTCAGACCTGGCCCGCATGGCCTGAGAGTGACCGTGCTCCCACCCCCAGACCAGAAATGCAACCCCCACCTGCTGGCCTCCTCCAGCAACGGGACGAGCCTGGCTGGCCCCGAGGGCTATGAGACCCAGTGGTGGGATGCGCCAAGCATCGTGGGGCTCATCGTCTTCATCCTGTGCACCCTCTTCATCAGGTATGGTGAGGGGCTGGTTTCTGGGGTGGGGTCATGATTAGGGGCCTGGAGCCGGAAGTAAGGGGAGGATGTGGGAGCCGAGACATCAAGCTGGAAGGCGCCGTCGGCCAGTAGCATGTCCAGCCCCTGCACTGTGCTGGTGGGGAAACTGAGCCCCTCAGAGGGCACAGCGTGATTGGGCAGCAGAGGCAGGGCTGCACCCTGCCTCCTGGCCCAGGGCCCTTTCCTGCTGCCATGTGCCCAGCTCAGTCAGGTGCAGGCAGCTGTGGGGTCAGGGAAGGAGCCTGGACTGGGACCAGCAGGCCCACGCACTGTCACTCACCTGCTGTGTGTGTGGCCTTGGGGTAAGTGGCTTCACCTTTCTGAGCTTCGCTTTCCTCCTCAGTAAAAGGAAGATGGAAACCTCCATGCCTACGGTGGCTGTGACCCCACCATCTCACCTGAGAGAGAGCAGTTCACACTTAAGATCACATGGCAACTTTTTTTAAAGGGGCATCTTAGCAAGTGCTTATTGGGGTGGCCTTGAGCCAGACTACTTGCGTTTGAACCTGGCACTGCCACTTACTAGCAGTGTGGTTTTGGGCAAGTCACTTAATCTTCCTGTGCCTCAGTTTCCTTATTTGTAAAACGGGGATAAAAATAGTACCTACCTCGTTGGATTGTTGAAGGGGTGTAGATGAGCTGATATGTATAAGGCACTGAGAAAAGAGCTTGGCAAGTGGTAGGCGCCAAATAAGTGTTTGCTGTTGTTACAAGTAACTGTGAACATTTGCACAGCTGGGTGGCTGTGAGTGGCTGTTTTGTTAGCGTCACTAGATGATAATATTGAGCATAATTATTGTTTACACTGAATCTAGCAGACTCGTTTATTGCCTCTCCGTGGCCCAGCATTTCTCTAAGCGCCACTTTCTATGTCTGCCCTCTGCTCCCTTGAGGGAACCTTTGCCCTGCTCCTCCGTCCTACCTGGTCATCCATCGGGCCGTGCCTGTTCTCCTATGAGCAGCACACCTGCCCCCTGCCCCTGGGCCAGAACATTTTGAGGCTGTTTCACATTTTATTTTGACCTTTTCCAAAACATTGTCTTCAAGTCTGGGCAGTTCACAAACATCTCTCTTCTTTGTCACCTCATTTAATTCCTTTCTCAATCTGGAAAGGTCCACATCACCTCCGTTTTACAGATGAGGAAGCTGTGAGCTCAGGGAGGAGCCGCTGCTCGTCTGAGGCCGTGAGCACACTTTCCCTGCCCCTGGTTCTCTGCCTGTCCCCATCCCGACCCAGGCACAACGCTGTGCTTCCTGATACCTCTCACCCTCACACCTCCTTGGCTGTGGTCACCGGGCAGCACCTCCGAGAGCCCAGGGAGGGCCTGTCTGTCCTCAGCACAGTTCTTAAAGCACAGGAAGCAGAGAAGCATAAGCCCCCGGGAGGGCAGGGGCTGCTGATGGTGGCTCCTGCCTCAGCCAGATCGCCCGGCCCTGGGCTCCAGGCACTGAATATCCACACCGGATCTCGTGATTGGGGTCAGCCGAAGCTCAGCAAGGGGCCGCTTCTCAATTTGATCGGGTGGGGCTGGAATCCAGGTCTCGTTCTGTGTCACTGTTTCAAAATACAAGTTGGTTTTTCAAAATTGTTATCTTTGTCTCAAACCATCAAATACTGTTAAAAACATCAAGACCTCATTATAGAAAAAGCAACGACAAAAAATCATTACTATTATTATTTTTTTATTATAAACAGGAAGAAAGGGAGGTAATTGGTAAAACTACATATCTAAAACCAGTAAAAGGAAAACAAACTTAATAGCAAACGAGCATTATGAATTATTAACAGTATTCACGAGTGTAGTACCTGGTGTGGTGCTTGCAGTGCTGGGTACTCAATGCATGTTTCTGGAAATGGCAAATGAACAACCAGAATAATAGTGACCGTTTGTTTGGTTTATACTCTGTGCCAGGGGCTTTACATCATTATTCCATGTACTCCTCCAGCAGCCCTACAAGGGAGGTGCTGTTATCCCTGACTTTACAGACAAGGAATCAGAGGCTTAGAGAGGTTAAGTGTCTTGCCTGAGGTCGCACAGGGAGTGAGGGTAGAGTTGAGAGTCGTTTGTTAACTCCTGGTCCAGCCCAAACCACCAGGTCACCGGCCCCAGAGGCTCTGGGACCATCATGCCCATTGCCCATGATGACCAACGCCGTGGCTCGCGAGGCCCCTTGGCACTGCCCACCTGCCCACCTCGGCAGTGACAGCCCTGACTGCCCCCCTCGCTCCCCTGCAGCGTGCGCTCCTCGGACCACCGGCAGGTGAACAGCCTGATGCAGACAGAAGACTGCCCGCCCATGCTGGAGGCCGGGCAGCAGCAGGTGGCAGCCTCCGAGGGCCGGGCCTTCGACAACGAGCAGGATGGTGTCACCTATAGCTACTCTTTCTTCCACTTCTGCCTGGTGCTCGCCTCCCTGCACATCATGATGACGCTCACCAACTGGTACAAGTGCGTGCAACTGGCTGGGTGTGGAGGGAGCCCGCGGTGCCCGGTGCACACGTCTCCTCTCCCCTGGCCCCGCACTGGGTTACTCCTGATGCCCGCTCAAGGCTCGGGCGTGGAGGTGTCTATCTAGAACCCTCTGCAGTCTGCCCCCTCTGTGCCTCAGTTTCTCTGCCAGTACCTTAGTCCACTCAGCTCCTGGCACCTTCGCTAAGTGCCTGAAAAGTGGGGATCACAGGAGGTGGGGCTGGGCCTGTGCAGGGCGGGCCAGGTTTACAGATCGGGGTGGTGATTTGGATTATGGGGTCAGATTTAGGATTCATGGTTGGAGGTTAGGATTAGGGTGTGGGGTCAGAATCACAGGGTCGAGAATAGGAGTCATGAGGTCAAGAGTTGGAATCGGGGCCAAATAAAGTCACAAAGTTAGTCATTTGGTTAAAATTGGGGTTAGGAGACCATAAAGCCAGGATTGAAGTGGCAAGGTCAAGGAGCTAAGATCAAAGTAACAAGGTCAGGGGCCAGGACTGGGGTCACAGGGTCGAGGGTCAGAACTGAGGTCAGAGATCAGAACTGTCGTCATAAGGTCGGGGGTCATGGGGGGCGGTTACAGGATTGAGGGGCAGAGTCAAGATTAGAGGTCAGGAGTGCCAGGGCCCCAAAGGCAGGCACCAGGAGCAAGGTCACAGAATTAGGATTCCAAGGTTAGGGACCAGGAATCGGGTCACAATATTACAGTCTAGGACTGGGGTCAAGGTTGGAGTTGCGGTCAGGGTCAGGTCTATGGTACCAGGCCAAGAGCTATGTCTAGGGTCTTAAGGACAAGTGTCAAAAATATCAGAGGTGCGGGCTAGAGTCACAGAGTAAGAGCCAGAGTTGAAGTCAGGTGTCATCACTGGGTCGCAAGGTGAGGGTCAAGACTGAGGTCACAGCACTGGGGGCCAGGCTCACTGGGCTGATGTTGTGTTCCAGACCTGGCGAGACCCGGAAGATGATCAGCACGTGGACCGCCGTGTGGGTGAAGATCTGCGCCAGCTGGGCAGGGCTGCTCCTCTACCTGTGGACCCTGGTAGCCCCCCTCCTCCTGCCCAATCGTGACTTCAGCTGAGGCAGCCCGCCGCAGCTTCCCCCCTGGTGCCTCAGGGCTCAGTGACAGTCAGCGGGCTGCCCTGCCCTGCCCCCTGCAGGACTTGCTGCCCAGCTGGGCCCCTCTATTCTCAGTGCCTTCAGGGAAGAGGAGCATCAGGCCCAGGCCTCAGCCCCACCCTCCCGCTGCCCCCAGACCAGGGCGCTGCCTCTTCCTTACCCTTGTCCCTAGTCGCCCACACTCACCCTCTTGGCAAAAAAGGGCCCCTTTTCTCAGGCTCCCCGGGAGAGGGCCCAGAAGGAGAGAAACGCTCAGAGAGCGGGAGCACTCAGCACGATGGAGCGCCAGCACTGATGCCTGGTATTCTTAACCGCGACCCCCAGGGCGCCCCGCCCCCTCCCTGACTCTGTGCCTTGCTGAGTCTCTAAGACTTTGCCCAATAAACAAGCCAGTGTATGTTCCTCCCACGTCCTGTGCCCTCACCCTCGGCGCGGCCCCCACCCCATCCGAGGCCGGTGTAGGGGCTGGGAACAGAACGTCAGGGCTGAGGAGGCTGACACATTGGGCCCAGACCACCAGGGGCCTTGAAGGCCAGGCAGAGGGACTTAGGCTCTGTCCTCTGGGTCATGGAGAGCCTGAGGGTGGGGCTAGAGGGAGCAGGGGCTTCAGAAAAAGGGAGTCTGGGGGTCAGAAAAAGTGGGAGCAGCAGGAAGCTGGAGGAGTGTCCACGTGAGGGGTGGTGCGGCGGTGTCAGGGAGGAGAGGGGGCCACTCGAGGTGGCTGAGAGGGCCGTCTTCAGGGTTGTCTTACCTGCGCCCGCCCTGAGGTCCTAGCCGCCTCTGACCCTCCTCCAAGGTCCTGCTGAGGAACTCATCACCACCCTCCCCTTCTTCCTGTCGTAACCTTGGCACCTCCTCTGGGCCAGGTGCCATGGAGAATGCAGAGAAGAATCTAACCAATCTCCAGGTCTCAGGGCGCAGTGGGGAAGAACATGCACTCTGGAATCAGTCGGGCTGGGCTGGATCCAGCTGAACTGCAGAAACCATGGGGCTTCTGTGGGGCTCGGGGCAAGTCTGTCCCCTCTCTGGGCCCTGGCTCCTCATTCATCAGGCGGAAAAGCGCCACCACTCCCAGGCTATTGTGAGGCTCAGATGAAGCAGCCTACCCGTCTCTGAAGGCACACGGTGATGTGGGGGCCATGGACAGGGGCCCCAGAGCCTGGTCTTGGTTTTGTGATGGCTGACAACAGGCCATTCACCCCTTCACTTGCGGGTATAGCAAATAGGTATTCACGTGACTGGTGATGGGTGCTGGGGATGCGGCGGTGGGGGGCCTGCTCCAAGGAGCTCGGGTCACAAGGGGGTGCAGTGGTGGAGGCCACACAGGTGCACCAAGGAGGCGCCTGACCCGGGCCGGGAGTCGGGACGGATATCCTGGAGAACGAGTGGGAGTCAGCCACATCAGGAGAGTGAGAATGCTCTAGGGAGAGGGATAGCATGTGAGCACAAGAGAGGGGGGCATTGCAGGACCAATGAGAAGTGCAGGGTGGCTGGGGTACAGAGAGCGGGTGGGGATCAGGAGGCGGTGTGAGCTGGGAGAGGAGACCAGATATTATCCTCAGGGTAGAGGGGAGCCACGGAGGGTTTTTGAGCAGGGGAGAAGCAGTGAAGGTGTGAGCTGATCTTGGGGAGGCCCTGGAGAGTTTAGAGGCGAGCAGTGACATGGTCAGGTTGTTATTTTAGAAAGATTTCCCGGGATGAAATGGAGGTGCAGTAGCTGGAGGCAGGTGCCAGGGCCCGGAGCAGAGGGGGTGGGGCCTGGAGTGGGACAGGGGCTGAGGACAAGTCTGTCGCCCCTGGGTCAGATCTTGCGGATGCTCTTGTCCCCTGGTGCATTTCAGCCAAAGGAGATCCCTCTCCGTGGAGCAGCCTGAGCGTCCTTCCCCTAATGCGTGAGATTTCATTTCTCTCCTTATTTCCCCTGTGGGAGAAATGTCCACATTGTGCTCCTGATAACCTTGTTTATACATTTGTAGAAGTGGGCAATTTTGTCTTGCTTTTGTATCCCTGTTGCTCTGTAGTTTTTCGATTATTCATTCAACAAACATGCACTGAGCATGAGTTGTGCCAGGGTCTGGGCTGGGGCAGGCCTGGCGGGGAAGGAGGCAGGGGCCAGACGGAATGCCTGGCTGAAGATTTCAGGCCCCAGTTTGGAGGTCACCACAGAAGCTGCCTTTGATCCCCCAGGCAGCAAGGACTTCCCCACACTCACGTACCTGGTGGTCGAGGTGGGGGAGGTGGGGGCAGGTGTCAGGCCTGGCCCGCTGCCCACCCAGGGGCTAGGAAGCCCCCTTGGCTTGCTTGCTGGGTGCCCCCTCATCTCCTGCTGCCCAGCATCATGGCTTCCACATGTCATCCCTCCCTCTCCCCTTCCCTCCCTCTTTTCTTCCCTCCCTCCTCCCTCCCCCCTCCCCGACCTCCATCTTTCCTCCACCTCTTCTTCGCCATCACCTCCTCTGTCTCAGTTCCCTCCTGTTTTCCTTCATCCCCTCCTCTGTCACCTCTCTCCCCTCTCACTCTCCCTGGTCACAGCCCCTCCTTCGTCGGCCTGTGTGACAGGCATGTAGGACCCCAGTTCTCTTTGTCTGCCTGCCCCTGACGGGCTGGGCTTCCGGGCTGGACCTGTGATGGGGAAAGGCTGCCTTCATCCCCGAGGGCCTGTACTCTGTCCCTGGACACCTGCTGTCCTGTCCCGGGGCCTGCCCCGCCCAGGCCCGGGCTCTTATCACTGTAGATATGAGCAGCAGCCTCAGCCCAACCTGCCCTGGAGCGACTCTGGACCCTGTTGTAGAACAACTGTCTCGCAGAGCGAGCGCAAAGCCTGCAGGTCACCTGGGGAAACAGGCAGTGTGGGTAGCGGAAAGAGCCCTGGGCTCGGCTCCAGTTCTGTCTGTATCGCTCTGTCACCGTGTGACGTTAGGCAACTCAGTTGCTCACTCTGGGCCTCAACTGCAACTTCTGTAAAATAGCAACAGTAGCTGTTTTGTAAACTGTAAGCGTGGTGCTTTTATGAGGCAGACACTGTGGTTAACCAGCAGTCATTCCCAATCCGCTTCTCCGTTAGAAAGGCTGGAAAAGCCAACTGGTCACTTTGCAGCTTCCCTGAGAGTTAGAAGTGGGCACCTGACAACATTTTCACTAATTAGATCCAAGTGGCAATGCTAAGGAGCAATTCTAGGAAAGTTTTTGCTTTTCTTTTACAAGGCACCACTCATTCCCCCTTTTCCTTTTTAACACAAAGATGATGCCTGGAGCTACAGCAGCTATCTTGGGACAATGAGGCAACAAGCTCAAAGATGAGAAACCAACATGGTGATTGTGGTACAGAAAAACGGAAGGAGTCTAGGTCCTTTGAGCTGCTGCATCAACCCTACTGAGCCTGACTCCAGACTTGTGTTATGTGAGAAAGAAAAACACCAATATATTTCAGCCCCTATTAGTTGGGTATTAAGTTCCTTGCAGCTGAATGAATATATATATGTATATGATACAACATGTGAGATGGTCATTAATTTTAGTGATAGTAGAAATAATAAACAAGAAAACATATCTTTTACTCAGGACTATTGGGTAGCAATAGTGTAGCACACACCCCCATATATATGTGTATGTTTATAAATAAATGTATACTATGTATGTTTATATAATATACACATATGTTTAGCAGCAGGAGAAGTGACAAGATAGCTTTTTGAGATATTAATTTTTCTCTGCCAAGCACGCAGGGGAAAAAGGTTCCGGACCTCCTTGCCTTGGGGGAGGTTTGAGGAAGAGTGAGAAGGAGGAGAGAGGTTTCCTACAAAACGACTTCCCTTCCTACATTTAGCCCATATCCAACCATATCCAAAAGCCCAAGTTTGTTGAGGAGCTTCTGGGCAGTGGAGGAGGGAGCAGTGATGGGGCAGCAGAGGTGCCTCCTGGAGGGAGAGGAGAAGCCAGAGCCCGTGAAGGGACTTGATTAGAGCAGGGGGGCGGTTTCTCCCAGACCCCAAAGAAGTTCTCTGTGACTGGAAGAGGAGACAGAGGGCTGTGTGTCTATGAGCAAGGGTGGGGGCACCAGTTCCTGCTGAGCTGGGGGAGCCAAGCAGAGCCTGGGGGAGCTGGTGAGACCTCACAGGGGCACAGGCACAGTTTCCAGCCCTGCCCGCCGTGCCCACGCCCCCTGACACCAGGTCCTTTCCACTCTGCCCACTGACTTGCTGCTACACGTGACCCCAGGACTTTTGCACTATCCCGGGATGGGGATGATGTGTGTGTTGGCGAGGACAATGAAGAATGGCTGAGGTTGAATTCCTCACCAGCCTGGCGAGATAGGGCTTTGGATAGAAAGAAAGGTGATGTGAAACAAATGGACAGATGCTCTGTTTCTTGCACACCTGTGAATTGTGCAAGAACTCATACCCACGTTAAAATAAGTTTAGATATAAGGCATGTTTATGGCAAAAAGAAAAACAGTACAGGAGTGTGAAAAGCATTTATCTACTTCATTTCTTCAAGCAGCAGCAGAGGATCCTATTGAGGGAATATTCTATAATTTATCTAACTTATCCTCAGTTGCTGGGTGTCTGCATTGTTTTCAGTGGTTTTCTTTTCTTCGTTGTATTTTGTCTTTGCCGCCACCAGCTGCTGTTTATCCTGGCAGCGTGCTGAGTTGCAGGAAGAACATGGACTCCAGAGCCAAGGTCCTTTAGGTTCTTGTCTCGGCTTTGCCCCCTAGCTGCTGTGGCCTCTCTGGGCCTCAGTTTCCCCACCTGCAGAATGGGGATGGTTTTAGCACCCGCCCCATGGGATGTCACTGTGGTCAGTGAAAGCACGTCTGTAAAGGTCCTGGCAGCATGCTGGGCCCAGAGTGGGAGCCAAAGAAAGTGTGGCTCCTTCCACTCTCTGGCTCTCAGTCCTCAGCCCTTTGCCCCTCTGGAGGTGGGTGTGAATGACGGGTGGCAGGAGGTGGGGAGAAAAATGATAACAGGAGGCAAGTTTATTGAATTGTTCCTGTGTACCCAGCCTGGAGCAAGGAGCTTTCATCCCATAGCAAGCCTGTTAGTGCACAGAGACAGAAATGTGTAAGAGAAGAGGGAGACGGAGACCCTGCGTCCCCAGTCGTCCCTGACCCCTAGTCTAAATTAGCCTCCCCGTTTCCTAGTGCACTCTATATTGCTCTGCAGAGCCTTTGTTACTGTGTGTGATTGTGTATGCATTCATGTGATTATCAGTGTGTTGTCTGACTCTCCCCAAGGTCAATGAGAGCAGGAACCTACCTTCATTGTTTATAGTTTCCCTGGTGCCTAGAACAGAGCCTGAAAAAGAGAAGGTACTCAATAAGAGTCAGGTTAGTTGATTGACTGACTGACCATCCAAATGAATATTAATTGATTTTGGAGCAGCCACGGGAAAAGCCTAGGGGGTGGAGAGTTTAGAGCAGAGTGGGAAGAGGAGAAGCCCTGGGCTAGGGTCAAGAGGCCTGAGTTCTGTTATGGATGTGCAGAGTCAGAGGAACATTCCGAGGAATGGCTTTGAAGCTGAGACGTGCAGAATAGGTGAGAGCCAGGCGGGGCGAAGAGCATGGGGAGGGTGACCAGGGCAGGAAACAGCAAGGTGGAGGCTCTGCAGTGAGAGGACAGGACTGTCCGGGAGCTGAGGAGCTGGAGTGTCATGGTGAGGGGTAAACTGGCAGAGGTGGGAAGGCCCGGGCTGTAGAGTTCAGAGGTCACAGACTGGAGACCTGAAGGCACGTCTGGTTTGGCACTTGCTGTGTTTAAAACAAGAACCTCAACAAAGATAGTGGTGCCTGCTGTGGAGCTCATCTCCCCTCCGCCCTGGTTCCCGCTGCTCCTCAGCGGCCACCTGCTGCTCATCATTTAAGTGGCCGTTGGGCCGTGAAGACATCTGAGCTTGCAGCCCTGATGCAGGGCTGTGGTCACGGCCCTGGGGAGGCCTGAGACCTGCCCACCCTCCTCTGAAAAGCCTCAGGGGCTGTGGGCTTGGTCTGCCTCAGCCTTTCCCTCTTCTGCTCCCGAGAGGTCCCAGGCTGGTGAAGTCCTGACTTGTGAGGGTGGAAGGGCCCTTGGGAGAAGCCTATGGTGGTCAGATCCTGAGTTTGGAGTCTGGCAGGCCTGGTTCCCCTCCTGGCCGCTCCACTGGCCTCCCCTCTCTGAACCTCAGCTTCCTTACCTGTGAAAGGGGTGATAAGAGTCCCCACCCCGCAGGGTGATTGAGGGATTTAGTGACATAGTTCGCACAAGGAGCCATTCTGGACAAACCACTCACTTACCCATTTGTTCAACATGCCAGCGTGCACAAGTTTAGCCAACTGTCCAGTATAGAGGGAACACAGTCCACAGACCACCCTCACTTCTGACATCAACTGCAAGTTCAGGGGTTTCCAAAACCACCCTTAGGCTTGATTATTCACTAGAAGAACTCACTGAGCTCACTGAATGCTATTATACTCACCGTTACAGTTTATGACAGGAAAAAGGACAAAAATTAAGTCAGCCAAAGGAAGGTGCGCATAAAGTGCAGTCTGGGGAAGCATCAGACACTGAACTTCCATTGTCCTCTCCTGTGAAGTCAGGATGTGTCAATTTCCCAGCATCTGTGAGCAACAACATGCATGGAGCACTGCCAACCAGGGCAGCTCACCCGAGCCTCCGTGTTCAGAGTTTTGATTGGGCCTCTATTATGTAGGCATGGTTGATTGACTGATTGCCCACATGGTTGATCTCAGTCTCCAGGTCAACTGATATGTGTGACCCAACGCCCCCACGCTACATCATGTGGTTGGTCTTTCTGGCATGGCCAGCCACCCCCCTAAATCGTGTTGTTACTATCTGGCTAGTTCAAGATCCCCAGATAAACAAATATTACCTGCCAGGAGCTGAGGGCAAAGGTCAGAGCTCTTTTTGGAGGTTAAATTCTTTACTACACATAAGGTCAGCGTGGAAAGAGACTCCTGCTCCTTAGAGGACCCCAGATGAGCTGCCTTGCCTCCACCCGCACTGAGAGCCTGAGCAGTCTGGGGCTGGTGGCCTGAGGACTTACGGTAAACAGAGCTCACACTTTCTGAGGATTTCTTACATACTAGCACTGGTTCAACCTTTTCCACGCATTATCTCATCTAACTCTCCCATCTGCTCCACGAGGAAGAACTATTCATGGCCTCATTGTAAGTATGAGAAAACCAAGGCAAGGAGAGGTTTACGGCTCACCTGAGGCACACAGCTAGCAAGGGGCTGAGCCCAGGACTTGCACACAGGTCTGGGGGACACCTAAGTCCACACTGCTTTGCTGTCTTCTATACTCTAAAAGCACAGGCTTGGATTCCAATAAATGGGTTCAAATTCCGGGCTCAGCCGCTGACTAGTGTGACCTTGGCCAGCTCAGGGATCCTCTCTGAGTCTCAGTTTCCTTACTGACAACAGTTAGGATGTCCCCTCAGTGCCTCCTCCCTCCTGTCGGCCTCCTGACTGTGTTGAGATTGTTTACTCAACTCTTACACAAGACTAGGGATTGCTGGAGGGGAGGAATCGTAAGGTGTTCATCCACCTCCCACTCCCCGTGCCGCACCGCCTGGCATGGAGCAGGCGTCTGTAAATGTTTGCTGTTACTGAAGTACGTTGGAGCATGCCCCCGAAAGACCAGAGAGCAGTCCTGCAGAGCAGGCAGAGGGCCGTGTTGCCGGGCGTCCTGAGGGCCGGGTGCCCAGTGAAGGAGGATCCCTCAGCGAAAACCCTCCCTGCGAACCTGGTCACACCTCAAATGCAAAACACAGACATTATCCCTGGAGAACCCGGCTGGGATTTAGGCCAATGCCCCTGACTTGCAGTGTGACCTTGGGCAGGGGACATAACTCCTCTGGCCTTCCTTTTCCCATTAGCGAAATAAGGGGGTAGGACTAGACCACTGGACAGTTAAAGCCTATTCTCCCACCTTGGTTGAATTGTCCTCAGGAGCTCTGGTCTGGGTCCTCACAGAGGAAGTGTCAGTGATGGTCTTTTTGATAATGCCTCCTCTCTGGTCTTGATGGCCTGTTACTCCCTCAGCTGCCCCCATCACACATGCATGCACACATGCATGCACACATATGCACATGTGTGCACACATGACCCACAAGCACAAATGCACACACACGCAAATATGTACATAACACGTGTACATGCACACACATGCGCACACAAGACACGCACATGCATGCACACAGTGATGCGTATGATAGACTGTCACTCATTATCCATTTGCCCCTCCTCCCTGGGCCTGCCCTGCTGCCAGAGCTAGAAAGCTGAGAACACATTTCCCGACTCCTTTTCAGTGAGAGCTAGAGTCCTGGGTGTGACTTGGGTTCAGCCAATTGGAGACGCTTACGCGACCTTTGGAAGGCGGAAGTGACAAGCATTGTTTGCAGACGCTTGTTTCTTCTGTGGCCATTTCCAGTGTGTGGGCACCAGGTTCAGACAGGTGAGAGGCGGGGCCGGGTGGCGTGTCTGCTGGTGGTTTGTCTGGTGGTGGTGCCAATTGATCCATGGAGGCAGGTGCTGGGTGGTTCTGCAGTGGCGGCAACAGCGGCTCCCTGACCCTGGTGGCTTCAGCAGGGCTGGTGAGGGTCTGGAGCCAGGCGCAGCTCCCTTGGTAGCCTGCTTCCAGGTCTGATTTTGGGAGTCGCTCCTGAAAGCTCATCTTAAATTTGTTGCTTTCAAGTCTCTTGATGATTTACAACACATAACACTCTGTAGTAAACTCTTTCTGTTTAAACTAGCTAGAGTCTTACTATTCTCTGCGCCTAAATCCTTCAGGTTTTAGCTCAGATGTCCTGACCCCCAAGCTAGACTGAATCCTCCATTATGTGCTTCCTCTTCTCCAATTACATCTGACCTCTGGCATCTGACCAACGTCCATTCTCTGCCTGGACTATATTCACCTCCTCTCAACAAATATTTAGTGGGCCTCTATAGGCTCTGTACTTGGTACTGGAGATAATGGCCGTTCACGTGATGGCACAAAGTTGGGGCTCAGTAAATATTAAGGAAACACACACTAAACAGGTCAACTAATTAATAAATAAGGGAATTTCAGATAATGAAAAGTGGTACAAAAATAGAATGAAGGAGTAGAGAGTTGGAAAGATTTCTACCTGGGCCAGGGTGGTTAGGGAAAGCCTCTTGGAGGGGTGACATTTGAGCTGAGACCTGAAGGAAAGGAGCCAGCCATGGTGGGGTTTGGGGAAGAGAATTCCAGGCAAGTGCAGGGGGCCTGAGGCCAGAAGGAGCTTGGAGTGTTTGAGGATCAGCAGACAGACAGCGGACAGACAGCGTGACTGGAGCAGAGGGAGTAAGGGGGAGGGGGGACGTAGACTGTGTTCCATCACCTAGGGCCTTGGAGGCCATGCTAAGGAGTTGGACTTTATTCTAAATACATTGAGAGGCCATGGGAGGCCTTTAAGCAGGGGCACGATGTGATTGATTTATGTTTTAAGAGACCACCATGATGTCAGGGGGTGGAGGAAGGTCAGAGCGGGAGCAGAGCGGCCATTTGGGAGGTGACCGTAGACCAGGAAGGAGATGACTGACTACTACGATGGCAGCGGAGGTGGTGCGGTGTGAGCAGAGCTGGGAAATATTTTGGAGGTAAAACCCATACAAATTGCTGATGAGTTAGACGTGTGGGGGTGAATAAAAGAGAGAATCAAGGAGACTCCTGGCTGTTGGCCTGAGCAACTGGGTGAATGGTGATGTCATTTATCGCAATGCGGAAGACTGGAGTTGGTTTCAGACAAGAGAGGTGATGAAACTTTCTGTTTGGGATGCCTCTTAGAACATCCACGGAGCTCTGGAGAGGCTGCGTTGCTCAGGGGGTGAGAGCAAGGGCTTGAGAGCCAGACTGGTTGGGTTGGATCTGGCTGTCTAATAACTCTATGGGGAAGTTACTTTATCTAATCTACTTTAATGCCTTAGTTCGATCATCAGTAAAATGGGAATAATAATGGGACTCATTTCATAGGATTAATGAGGATGAAATGAGTTAATTTGTGTATAGTGCTTAGAACAATGTTTGGTACAAATATGTATATGTGGTGGTGGTGTTGTGATGATGATGATGATGATGCCAAGCAGGCAGGTGGATATATGAGTCTAGAGTTTAGGAGAGAGGCCAGGGCTGGAGCCATTGTACACTTACATGTACAATGACCGGATAAATTCTTCCTGGGAGAGAACGTACAAAGGCGTATGTGTGTTGAAGTTGTTGTATTTACCACCGTATCCCCGGCGCCTCACAAAGTCTGCACGTAGTAGGTGCTCACTGAATGTGTGTTGAGCAGATGAATTTCCCTCAGCAGAGGACTCCTCTCTAGTGGCCAGACTGACCACGTCTGACCTCCGTCCCCTAGGACATGGCACACAGACTGTGCAGGGCTTTGGCTCATTCACTGCTATGTGTCCAGGGCTCAGCACAGGGCCTGGCACATAGAGGGGCCTCAGTAAACACCAGAATTAGTTGGAAGAATGAAGGAATGCCTCCCTGTGTGCCTCAGTCAGGGGAGGTCACCAAGCAGGCCTAACCTGGGAACCTGTGCGTGAACTTGACTGTTGGCACCTGGCAGCCACGCCACCCCCTTTTGTGTTCTCATTGAGTTCCTGGGATGGAAGCTCGAGAACTACATTTGCCAGACTCTTTTACTGGCATAGTTATGGATACAGTTCAGAGTGTCCTGAAGAAATGTGCTCATGTGGTATTTGGAAGGGGGAAGGACAGTAGAAGCCATTCTTCCTCTTTTGGCAGCAATGATCAATGTGTGGGCTTCAGCAGATGTGAGTTTTGGCAGCGACTGGATGACTCCGTGTCCCTGCCAGTCAGCTGCCCCCGGGACTGCAGGGAAGCGCTGGCTGCAGCATGGGCCATGATTTCCCGTGGTTTCTTGACTCCAGGTGGCAGCAACAATGTTCTGACTCGTCATATCTGGCTATATTATGACCCTTGACCCTAAAAGCTGGTGGCATCTCCTGACTTTACTCCTGGTTTCTCCTTTGCAAACACCTAATTCCCTGTGTTAAATTCCTTCCTGCTTGAGATTCCTGGAGTGGCTTTTGTTTCTTGATGGAACTCTGGTTGATATAGCAGCTCTCAGAGAGTGACAGGGTTGTGTTGCAGAAGGAGCAGGGACTCTGGACTCAGGCAAGCCTGGATTTTCATCTATGCTTGTCCATCTTGTGGGCTCTGTAAGCTTGGGCAAGTCACCTCAGCTTTCTTTGCCTCAGTTTCTCCATCTCTAAAATGAGTACAGAATTAAATAGTGTGTAATCATCGTCATCGTCGTTGTCACCTATTGAGTATACAATATGAAATAAGCACTGTTCTAAATGCTTTGGATATATTAATTCATTGACTATGCCATAACAATCCCATGGTCGGATTTTAGATATTTAAAATAACTTTTTAGAATTGAGGTAAAATTCATGTAATGTAAAATGAACAATTTTAAGGTGTACAATTCAGTGGCATTTAGTCCACTCATAATGTTGTGCAACTATCATCTCTATCTAGTTCCAAAAATTTTTCGTCACCCCAAAAGGAAACCCCATACCCATTATGAGCAGTTACTCCCCATTCCCCCTCCTCTCAGCCCTTGGCAGCCACTAATCTGCTCTCTGTCTCTATGGATTCTAGACCTATTCTGGATATTTCACATAAATGGAATCAGACAATATGTGACCTTTTGTGACTGGCTTCTTTCACTTAACATAATGTTTTTGAGGTTCATCCATATTGTAGCTGGTATCAGTTCTTTTTATGGCTGAATAATATTCCATTGTATGGATACACCATATTTTGTTTATCCATTCATCAGCTGATGGATATTTGGGTTGTTTCCACTTTTGCTTTTGTGTTTTTTGGTGAGGAAGATTCGCCCCTGAGCTAACATCTGTTACCAATCTTCCTCTTTTTTTGCTTGAGGAAGATTAGCCCGGAGCTAACATCTGTGCCAATCCTCCTCTATTCTGTATGTGGGTCCCTGCCTCAGCATGGCTGACAGGTTCCCACCCGGGATCCGAACCCACAAACCTGGGCCGCCAAAGTGGAATGTGCTGAACTCAACCACTATGCCACGGGGCCGGCCCATTTCCACTTTTAACTATTATGAATAATGCTGTTATGAACATTCATGTATAAGTTTTTGTTTGAAAACCTGGTTTCATATCTCTTGGGCATATACTTAGCTAGGAGTGGGAGCTAAAATTGTGTGTTTGTGAATGTTCCACACTGATATGAGGCTAGACCATGCTGCTGGCTGCCCAGAGAGGGACAAAGCAAGACATCATGACCTCCTGCACCCTGCCTCTCTTCTGGATGGTAAACCAGAATGTGTGCTGTGTAGATCTCTTCTCTGAATTGACACAACAAGAACTTCCTAACTTTTGTCTGGAGGCAGGACCTCATCTTATTGTATTGTCTAGGTTTTTCTGTTCAGATCTCCCATCACAGTCTGAGTAGGATGCCTCTGCCCAGCTGGGAGTCTTAAGAACATTCAGTAACCAAGGCAGGACAAGTGATCCAGCCCTTAGTGGGACATGAACTCTGAGGTAACGTTAATGACTCAGGTGAGTAAGATGACTTTGAAAGCATGTCTTGAACAAATGGAGACTCAGTTTCCTCACCTGTGTCAACCTTAAAACTAGAACAGCTAATTATTTTACCAGCAAAATGAATTTATTCAGGAATAGCCAAAGAATTGCAATTTGGGATGCACATGCTGTGGTGGACCGTAGGCAAATCCAACAAACAAGGGAGAGGAACGGTATTTTATAGAGAAAAAGGAGAAGGTTGGGAGGGGTTGTTTTGAAAGAAAGTCCATTGGAGGAAAGCGAGAGTTCAGGGTGGTGATGGTTTGTCATTGGCTTAATTGCTGAGGTATTCATGTCTGTTTGAGATGCAGTGTACATTTCTTCCTGTAACTGATGATTCTTCCCTGTTGAAGACCTCCATTGGGGTCTGTAATTGACTATCTTTCCTGTAATTGACCTAAAGTGATACTGGGTGGGAGCTCCCCATCTGGCCTCCTGACTCCATTTTAAAGCAGTTTCCTTTTATTAATTTTCACACCTGTAAAATGCAATGATAATAACTTCATTCATTCATTCATTCACTCACCAACTATGTGTTGTGTGTCTATCCTATGCCGGGTCTTGTTCTAGGCACTGAGGACGCACTGGTCAGCAGCGGGCATCGTACCTGTCATTATGGGATTGATATGCTGGTGGAGGAGACAGACATAAACCTAATAGCCACACAAACATGTGTTAAGTTGTAAATGTGTCAAAGGCTATGATGGAAAGATAGCCAGTGCTATGAGCTTCCATAACAGGAAGATCCATCCTGCCTGAAGGGAATGAAGGACTTCTCTGAGGAAGTGATCCTTGAGTTGAGGTCTGAAGCAGGAGTGTAGAGGTATCTTGTGATCTGAATTTACATTTCCCTGATGACCATGGATGTTGGGCACTGTTTCATATGCTCATTGGACAGTTGAATACCCTCTTCAGACTATACATTACAACACTGTATACCGTATGTGGTTCTACATAATAATCGCTACCATTTATTGAGTAACTTCTAAGTGTCAGGGACTGTGATAAGCTCTTTACATAATTTGAATCTCATTAAATCCTCACATAATTCTTAAGTAGGTGTTGCATAACTTTATAGATGAAGGAAGGGAGGGCTTAAAGAATATTTGGAATTATAAAACTTCACCAGTGTTTTATCAGTCTCCAGTACCCCCTCACTACATGAGCTACCAGGAGAGACCAATATTGTGTATGTTACACATGTATGTTACACATGTTCACTCATTCATGTCACCAGCAAGTACTTATTAAAGGCTGGCATGTGTCAGGCATTTTTCTAGGTCCTAGGGATTTTAGCAGTGAACAAAACAGACCAAAATTCCTGACTTCATGGATTTTTTCCCTAGTGGAGATGAACAGAGGGTTTTAAAATGTGGACTATATAGTGTTTTAAAAGGTGAAACATGCAATGAAAAAGAAATAAAACAGGAATAAAATAATAAATAATAAAATAAAATAAAACAGGCTGGGGGGGTGGAGCGAGCCAGTGGTTCTTAACATCTTCTGTGCCTTGGGCCTCTGACAGTCTGGTGAAGCCTAAGGATTTCTTCTCAGAATGGTTTTTTGTTGACTTAAAATGTATACATATTTTTATTATAGATGATTATATTGGTTCCTGACAGTTTTTTATATTGTACTTCCCCATTCTTGAGCTCATAAATTTGCTTCATCTCATATTTATGTGTAGTACAATCTTCAAGTCAAAATTTCATTAATGACATTTAGTTTATTCTTATTTTCCCTATCCCTGAATGACTTAGAATGGATTTCTTTCTTTTTTTCTTTTATTGTGGTAACATTGGTTTATAACATTGTATAAACTTCAGGTGTACATCATTATACTTCCATTTCTGCATAGATTACATCATGTTCTCATGTTCACCACCCAGACACCAATTCAGAATGTTTTTAATTGCACAAAATAAAATATATAAGATTACAAAGGTAACCAATTATATGAAAATACGATTATCAAAATAATGAATTAGCAAACTTATGGTAGAGTAATATATATGTTTTTAAAATTAATACATTACATAATAAGACAATATATTTTAAATATCAGCAAGTAAAGTTTTAATTTTGTTTTAAAATGACACATCAATGTGAAGGCAATGTGAAGCTTTCATAAGAGTGTTAAACTGTGAGGTGATCATTGACTCACCTCCTTCCATTTATTGATGGACAAACTATGTAGGTAGAAGATCCTGGAGAGCGATTAATATGCTTGGGTCATGGGGGCCTGCCCCGTGGCGTAGTGGTTAAGGGCGTGCACTCTGCTGGTGGTGGCCCGGGTTCAGATCCTGGGCGCGCACCGATGCACCGCTTGTCAGGCCATGCTGTGGCGGCGTCCCACATAAAGTGGAGGAAGATCGGCACGGATGTTAGCTCCGGGCCAGTCTTCCTCAGCAAAAAGAGGAGGATTGGCATGGATGTTAGCTCAGGGCTGATCTTCCTCACACACACACAGAAAAATATGCTTGGGTCACCAGTGTGAGAACATGACACATCACTGTTTGGTGGCAGAACATCTACTGGGCACAGAGTTGCCTGAGATTGGCTAGCAATGCTGCAGGAGCATCAGATGAGAAGATTTCCATCACATGTATTCAGCAGCAAATTTAATAATTACCTTAATTTAGAAGTAGTGAATGAACATAGATGATATTTTGAGATGTCTGCAACAACTGTAATGTGATATGAATCTCTATGATTTCCATTGGTGACAAAGACACAGGTACCGCTCATGTGACTGTGATTTGCTACCTAAATTCATAACTGAAGAAAATGATAAATTTCAGTGGGAGGCTGGTGAAAATAAAGATGTAATTACTTTCCTATGAGTTCACAGACCCCCTGAATTCTATCTGTGGCCACTAAGTCAAGGATGTAAGTCATTCATTGCCACCCCACCCAGAGGTGAGATCAATGTTACCCAACTTCTAACGGCTGTATGATAAAAGGAAGGTGGAGGATGGGTGCTAGGGAGACCACAAAAGAATATCCACTACATCCCATTTCTGTGGATCTTTCATGAACGTGTCAGGATCAGTCCTAAATACTCCCTTGGTTTTAACACTGAAAGTCCCACATCCTGTGAACTTCCTCTCAGTCCTGGGCAACCAGGATGGTTAGTTTTCCTAGTCATCCTGCCTTCTCTGTGATCTCCAGGCTTCCTTGAGTTTATGAATTCAGGCTCATCCACCTGAGCTTCCACTTAACCCAGCAGGCTGTATCGAATGGGAGAGTGGGTTAGTATCCAGGAAACTGTCTTCATGCTGAAGTTCATCCATCTGGGTTTTATTCCCAGGGGCTTGTAAGATCATTTTATCTTACCACATGGAACTCGCAGGCAGGTCATGAGAGAGTGAGAAGGTCCTCTCTTCCTTTTACAGTGTGACACCAGGGGCAGCTCTGAGCTGCCACGGAGCAGGTGCTGATGCTTCCTTGCACACTTCAGCATTAGCACAGGACTTTTCAATGCTGGGAGCAAATCTCTGAATCAAAGACCTCAGTTTCCTTATCTGAGAAATGGAACGATTGGAGGAGATCAGATAGTCTTAGCCGCAAAATTTTTTGATACGAGAAGGAAGGAAATAACGTCTTTTGCTTGATTCTCAAAATGGTCTATGATCAAGAAAGGTTCAGATCCCCAGGATTAGATGATTTCTAAAAGCCTTCCTAGACATTCTGTCATCACCATCACCACCACTAAGGTGACCAGCTGTCCTGATTTGCCCAGGACTGAGGGATTTCCTGGGATTGAGGACTTTTGGTGAGAAAATCAGGATAGTTGGTCCCAGGCAAACTGAGGGATGGTTGGTCAACCTAAGCACTGTCACTGTCACCACCACCACCATCATTGCCATCATCATCAGTACCCCATCTCCACCATCATCATAGCCGTCATCAACACAATCACCACCATTAGTACCATCACCACCATTACCACGCCCATCATCCTCATCACCACCGTCATTATCAACACCATCACAATCATTTTCATCTATAATTTATTGGACTCTTACTGTGTGCTAAATGCTTTACATGCATTATCTCATAACTTCATTACAATGCAATAAGGTAAGGACTAATTCTTAAGAACTGGTACTTAGGAATGTGACCATCCTGGTTTCAACTCCCAGTTCTGTCACTTACCAGTTGCAAACCACAGCAAGTCATTTACCCTCTTTGAGCATTATTATTGTTTTTTTTCATTCCTAATACCTTCCCCTCTTTCCTTGTTGTACATGTCTGTCTCTAACACTGGATTTCAGGATGCTCGAGGGAAAGTAGTCTGTTTTATTCGTTTTCCTCTGTCCTTTCACCTCACTCAAGAAACTGATAAAGAAGAAGCATCTGTAAATGACAATAATTATTATAATAGCAGCTAATAAATTTTTTTGAGCACTTACTTTATGCCAGGCTCTGTTCTAAGCACTTTACATGTATTCACTCATTTCATGTTTGGTTTATTACATTATACATAAACAAAAAAGATAAAAGAGAAAGGGTGGAAAACAGAAAATGCAAAATAATTGTATGGAAATTATATCTCAATAAAGTTAATATGAAAAACAAAAAATAAGATAGTAGAAATAAATACATGGGGCCGGCCCTGTGGCTTAGCAGTTAAGCGCACGCGCTCCACTGCTCGCGGCCCGGGTTCAGATCCCGGGCACACACCGACGCACCCCTTCTCCAGCCATGCTGAGGCCGCGTCCCACATACAGCAACTAGAAGGATGTACAGCTATGACATACAACTATCTACTGGGGCTTTGGGGGAAAAAATAAATAAATAAAATTATTAAAAAAAAAAAGAAATAAATACATGTTTGTCAGTAATCACAATAAATGTAAATGGATTAAATTTACCAGAATTTCTCAAATAGGATCTTTTAAAAAAAAGATACATCTCCACACTATTTGCAAGAGTCACACCTAAAACATAGTGACACAAAAGAGGAAAGTAAAGACATAATAGGCAGATACTAACCTAAATAAAGCTGGTGTATCAATATTGATACAAACAAAATAGATTTTCAGGCAAAACTCTTTATCAGGGATATAAGAGAGTCATCATTTAATGACAAGAGAAACAATTCACTAGGAAGTTATAATGAACCTAAACATTTATGGACCCAATAGTGTAGTCTCAAATTATATAAAACAAAAATTGACAGACATACAAGGAGAAAGATACAAATTTACAATTAGAATGGGATTTTTAGACATGCATCTTTCAATAAATGCTATATCAAACCGGATAAAAAGGTAAGAATACAGAAATTTGAATGATATATTCAACAACTAATGGAGGTATAGAATAGGGAAATAGATTCCTTAAAAATTAGTCATTAAGGCTAATGACATTTTGTGCTGGTAAGTTGTTGAGAAACAGGAACTTACATATTTCTGGTAGGAGTGTATACTGGGGCCATCATTTTAGAGGGAAATGTGGTAATATTGGGTAAACTTGAAGATGAGCACATCTGTGATCCAGCAATTCCATCAACAGCTGTTTACCCTAGAGAAACCTCACCCATATGCATAGGGAGACATGCACAGGGTGTTCATTGCAGCTCTGTTTATGATAGTAAAAAGTGTGAAAAACTTAATCAGCACTCAGTTGAGGATGGGTAAATAACCTGAGGTTTATTTAGACAATGTACTGCTCTATAGTATTTGAAATAATTTAAGTAGAGCTATGTGACCCAATAAGGATAACCTAAAAACACACTAAAAACTGAAAAAAATCAAACTGGAGAATGATATAGGATGATACTAGCGAGCCAGCCCTGGTGGTCTAGTGGTTAAGATTCAGCACTTTTCATTTCCCAGTCAGGAAATCACACCACCCGTCTGTTGGTTGTTATACTGTGGCAACTTCTGTTGCTGTGATGCTGAAAATTATGCCACTGATAATTCAAATACCAGCAGGGTCACCCATGGTGGACAGGTTTCAGCAGAGCTTCCAGACTAAGACAGACTAGGAAGAAGGACCTGGCCACCCACTTCCGAAAAAATTGGCCATGAAAACCCTATGAATAGCAGTGGAGCATTGTCTGATATAGCGCCAGAAGGTGAAAGGATGGCACAAAAAGACCAGGCAGGATTCCACTCTGCTGGACACAGGGTTGCTAGGAGTCAGAATCGACTCAACAGCACTAACAACAAATGATACCATTTATGTTAGATTTTTTTGAAATGCACAAAATAATGCCCTTTATTGTCTGTGGATACATACATATGTGGTAGAAGTATAAAAACATGCATGGTAATGATCCTTACCAATTTAAAGATTTCTCTGGGGAAGGAGGGATACGGGAAGGGGTCTTGGCCACAGGACCACTAGCCCTGGCTCTAACCCTAACCATGACTGGGTGTTGAGAGTGGGGTTGTTGGTTCCTCCTCATCTCTGTTGGGTATTAGTCAGACTGCAAGGGGACCCTTGCTTTGCTGTCTGTCAGGTGTGAATTGGGGCTCGTGATCTTGGGCAGGTCTCAGGATCTCTCTGGATCTCAGTTTTCCCATCTCTGAAATGAACTAAAGGTGTTTGCCCTAGAGAACAGCAGACCCAGGTGGACTCAATCTCGACCTTCACATTGCCAGAGGCTTGTCACGGGAAAGAGAATTGACTGACCAGCACTGTGCGGCTTCAAAGAGCAGAGCTAGAAGCAAGAAGTAGGAGTTCAAAATAAACGGCTATCAGTCAGAGCTGCTGTTCAAGAACTGAAAGGGAGTGAGCCCTCTGTCTTTGGTGGTGTGCAAATAGAGGCAGCTAGATAAACATGTGGAAAGGAACTTGGAGAGGGAACCCCTGTTCTGGGAGGAGTGGCTGGTGTCCCAGGGCCCCTCCAAGGTCCTTGCTGACTCTGAAAGTCTGGCTGTAAGCTCTGTGATTCTGAGTTTCTGTGATTCTAGGCACCTACCCACCTGCCAGGTAAAAACTTACCCCTCTTCTGCAGAGAAGGAAACTGAAGCTGAGAGAGAACAAGTAACTGTTACAGAAAGGCCATTACATGTGGCCCAAGATCCTCTGTCACTGTCAAGCGACAATTTTCGCTCTGCAGGGGAAGCAGATGGAATTAAAAGATTGTGGGTGACTATTTTTACTCATCTTATTCAAGGGCTGCAAACCCTTCTGTGAAGTCAGTTGAAGATCTATGATGTGAAGGAGAATTGCGTGGTCTCAAGGCCCTTTGTTGAAAATTTCTGTCTGCTGGATAATTACATGGTGTTTAAATGTTCTCTGTCAACATGCTTTGGTTTGGTCGTCATGCTTGCTAATTGCTCTGTTAACGTCCATGCTGCCTTCCAAGGGCTTGCACAACATTGTCCCAGTTCACGTAAAAGGAGTCTGCGATGTCACCATAGGCCCTGAACTTCTCCTCTGAGTGAAACGATGAAAGGGAGGTGGCCCTGTCCGTAACCTCCCCAGTCACCTGGAAGCTCCAGCAGGGGTTTGGCTGTGAGTGGTCAGTAAGACCCCTGTTGGCTTCTACTGGCAAGTAGACTACACCAGCTCTGGGGATCGAATGCTGTCGGGTGGCTGAAGATCCCCATCTTCAGACAGGAGCGAGAAAATGTGGGTTGCAGTTTGCATTGTAATTAACAGGGACGAGAGGGCTCCTGGTAGCACATGATTTTTGTTTTTTTTGTTTTCTTTTTTTACATTTTGTTTATTTATTTATTTTTGTGAGGAAGATCAGCCCTGAGCTAACATCTGTGCTAATCCTCCTCTTTTTGCTGAGGAAGACCAGCTCTGAGCTAACATCTATTGCCAATCCTCCTCCTTTTTTTTTTTTTTCCCCAAAGCCCCAGTAGATAGTTGTATGTCATAGTTGCACATCCTTCTAGTTGCTGTATGTGGGACGCAGCCTCAGCATGGCCGGAGAAGCGGTGCGTCGGTGCGCGCCCAGGATCCGAACCTGGGCCGCCAGCAGCAGAGCACACGCACTTAACCGCTAAGCCACGGAGCCGGCCCAGCACATGATTTTTGATTCATTGGAATAAAAAACAAAATATGGTCTGGTACCAAGGGGGAGTTAGTCCCTATTTGGTTGACCCAAAAACATTTTGCATTTGCGAATTGTGTTTGCTGGATCTGAGATCCCACGGACGCAGGGGATGTGACACCACCAAGCTCAGATTCTTGGTGGCGTGCTGGGCTTGATCAGTGGAAATGGGACTCCCCTGCCCCTTTCTGCTGCCACCAACAGCTGAAGGTTGTGATAGGGAATAAGAGCCCAGGAATCAGTCTGAGGCAGGAGGATAGAGGCGGCAAGTCACCAGTTCAGGAGAGGCTGCCCTCAATAAGATCTTGTCTCCGCCCAGTGGCCCCAAGTGGACCAGGGTTTTGTTTTGCCTTTTTTTTTCAGTTGTGGTAAAATATACATAACATACAAACTTACCATTTTAACCTTTTTTGAGTGTACAATTCCATGGTATTGAGTATATTCACATTGTTGTGTCACCATCAGCACCATTCATCTCTGGAACTTTTCTATCATCCCAAACTGAAACTCTGTACTAAATAAACAAGAACTCCCTATCCTCCAACTCCCTACCCTGTCCCTGCTTCTAACCACTATTCTACTTCCTGTCTGTATGAATTTGACTACTCTAGGTACTTCATATAAGTGGAATCATACAATACTTGTTCTTTCGTGTCTGGCTTATTTCCCTGAGCATAATGTCTTCAAGGTTTATCCATGTTGTAGCATGTGTCAGCGCTTCATTCCTTTTTAGGGCAGAATAAGATTCCGTTGTATGGATATACCACATTTTGTTTATTCATTCATCCATTGATGGACATTTGGGTTATTTCTACTTTTGGCTGCTGTGAATATTGCTGCTGTGAACACGGGTGTACAAATATCTGTTTGAGTCCCTGTTTCCAATTTTTTTGGATATATACCTAGGAATTGCTAGATCATGTGGTAATTCTATGTTTAATTTTTTGAGGAACTGCCATAATGTTTTCCACAGTGGCTGCACCATTTTGCATCCCTACTAACAACAGACAAAGGTTCCAATTTCTGCACATCCTCACCAACACTTGTCATTTTCTATTTTTTGGATAATAGCCATCCTAATGGGTGTGAGGTAATATCTCATTGAACGGACTGGGTTTTTAAACTGCGAACATGTACTTTCCCTGAAAGTATGGTAAATCTGGCTGTGGCCAGAAGACAATTGTCATGGGCACCTGGATGGTGAGTAAGGAGCCTGGAGTAGTGAAACCCCTGTCCTGGTTTCTGGCTACCTCCCCAGTGGGTGGTTGATCATGGAGGGATGGAAAACCGTCTCCACATCTCAAAATCCAATGATCAGGTAAATTATTTACAGAGTCCTCTGCATGTCAGTGCAAAATGATGTTGGGTTGAGCCAGCCCTGATGGCCTAGTGGTTAAAGTTCGGTGCTCTCACAACGTCGGCCACCCAGGGTCACTTCCCGGGCACGGAGCCACACCACCGATCTGTCAGTGGCCATGCTGTGGTGGCGGCTCACATAGAAGAACTAGAAGGACTTACAACTAGGATATACAACCATGTACTGGGACTTTGGGGAGGAAAAAAAAGAGGAAGGTTGGTGACAAATGTTAGCTCAGGGTGAAACTGTCCCTGAAAAAAAATAAAATGATGTTGGTCTAAAATGAGGTGTTTTTTTTTTTTTTTTCAAATCTTGATTTATCAAGAGGAGTTTGAAAAATACTGAAGATCTTGGAGGGGGGGGAATTATAGGGAAGCTGGGGAATGTTTTGTCTGAAGAAGAAGTTGCTTTTAAAAACAGTTTTTAAATTGTGAATAACTCAGAGGAGCCATACGAGTTGTATGTTGAGGTTTTAGAACGTGACTTTTTTTTTTTTTTGCTGAGGAAGATTGGCTCTGAGCTAACATCTGTTGACAATCTTCCTCTTTTTTTCGCTCGAGGAGGATTAACTCTGAGCTAACATCTGTGCCAGTCTTCCTCTGTTTTGAATGTGGGATGCCGCCACAGCATGGCTGACGAGTGGTGTAGGTCCACGCCCGGGGTCCAGGCCCACAAACCTGGGCTGCCAAACTGAACTCAACCACTACGCCGTGGGGCTGGCCCCTAAAGTGTGACTATTTTAAAATGTACACTATCTCATGGGCAAGTGCATCTGTTTTCTGAGTGAAGTTCTCTGATGTTGAAATACTATGACTGGTGTCCACAGGATATGAGCTGTCTGGGTGAAGACGTTTCAAAGTGTTGGAAATAGGGCCGGCCCCATGGGTTGGCGGTTGAGTGTGCGCGCTCCGCTGCTGGCGGCTCGGGTTCGGATCCCGGGCGCGCACCAGAGCACCGCTTCTCCGGCCATGCTGGGGCCGCGTCCCACATACAGCAACTAGAAGGATGTGCAGCTATGGTATGCAACTATCTACTGGGGCTTTGGGGGGAAAAGTAAATAAATAAATAAAATCTTAAAAAAAAAAAAACAAACTGTTGGAAATATTTATTTACTTGGGAAGGAATCTCGTAAGTAAATTATTAACGATACTTAATTGGATCCAGTAAGATTTTCTTTGTTAAGATTATGAGACTTTAAAAAAACTTTTCGTTATGAAAAATTCCAAGCATATAGAAAAGCAAAAAGAATAGTATAATAAACATCCATACCACCACTGAGGTAAAATGTGGTCGACATTTGCCATATTTCATCTATCTATCTATCTGTCTATCTATCTAGCTAGCTAGCTATCATCTATCTATCTATCTATCTATCTATCTATCTATGTATTTACCATCTGTCATACGTCTATCTAAAATTGTTTCCTTGGAACACTTCAAAGTAAAGACATCCGGTCACATAACCCCTAATTATTTCAAGGGCATCTCCAAAAAAGAAAAAAAAAAGGACATTCTCCTACATGACCCCAATGTTATTATCTCACCTAAAAAAGTAACTATAATTCCCTAATATCATCTATAATTTTATTTATTTATTTTTCCCCCCAAAGCCCCAGTAGATAGTTGTATGTCATAGGTGCACATCCTTCTAGTTGCTGTACGTGGGACGCGGCCTCAGCGTGGCCAGAGAAGCGGTGCGTTGGTGCGCGCCCGGGATCCAAACCCGGGCCGCCAGTAGCAGAGCACGTGCACTTAACCGCTAAGCCACGGGGCGGCCCTCCCTAATATCATCTAAAATATAGTTCATATGCAGATTTCCTCAATTTTACCCAAAATGTCTTCTATAGCTGATGTTTTCAAATCCTGCTCTAATCACTAACCACACATTCTAGTTAATTGCTATGTCTCTGAGTTCTCTTTAATGGTCTCCCCTCCCGCATCCTCCCGTGAGGCTGGGAGAGTCAAATCGCATAACATCCCACATTCTGGATGTGTCTGATTGTTTCATTCTGGTGTTGGTTAATTTGTGCCTCCTTCTCCTATATTTCCTGTAAACTGGGATTTACATCTATAAGCTTGATTAGATTCAAGCTGAACATCCTTGGCAAGAACAAATAACTCACGGGTAGTGACCGACTTCATCTTGAAACATGTCTATTTCTTGGCCAGGTTGAATGGAGGACCATATGTGCTCCAGGCGATCTGTGGTTCCCGAGAAGATCAATGAAAAGTGACTCTAAATAATTCCAGTGTTATGATAAATAAAATTGTTTTAAAATCACACGTTTTGTATTGCGAGAATTGTATTACCCAATTCTTCTGTAGAATGTGATTTAACTGGGAGGACTAGATCTGGGAGGCCAACACCAAAAACTAAAATCAAATGGGCAGACGCTTTAGTGAAAGCACTAAGGGTAGGAAATAGCGAAGGCTCAAGTCTTGCAAAAGAAAAGGGAGGAGAGCCCTAGGAGACTTTAAAAGGGTATTTTTTACGAAATCCAAATAGTATTGTGAAAATGATACAAATTGCAGGAAGTGTTTCATATAAACTTTTAAGGTGGAATTTTATATTGTAATATATAAATTATACATGTGTTCTATGTTATAATTTAACCACATATTATAATGTGGTATATTTTTCTTATAATTCTGAGTATTGGCTATCTTTTCTGCCGTTCTTGAGTGATTTGAGAGGGATTAGGGTTTTAGAACACTGAAATAATGAATGTTGTGTATTTCCAAAGTCCCTAGACAACTGAAGTTCACCACTAAAGTGATCCATGACAAAGGAGTGAGTAAAAGGAAACTTAAAAAAATGACTAAAAGGAAACTTCAAAAAATAGTTTCAAACAGTGGGACTGAGATAAAGAAAGCTAGACTGGTGTTTTTAGCCCATGAAAATAAAACAATGAAGGAAACTCGTAGACAAAACTTCAGAAGCAGGTCTGGGTCCATCTCCTCCCTTTTGTTGTTATTCTCTACCTCCCGAGCCCGTGGAGACTATCTGTGACCCTAGGTGCCTTTGTTCTCCACCTTCTCTGGGGTCCCACAACTCTCCCTCTCCTGTTCTGAACAGCTCGGCTCCTCCCCACACTTGCATTTGGCAGAGCAAAAGCCTTGCCATCACCCACGGTCAAGCATGCACTTGAGGGCTCACCCTCCCCCAAGTGACTTATCAGTGTGTCTTTTCCAACCACTCGAATGTGAGTTCCATAAGGGAGGAGACTTTGGTTGGTATCCTCAGTGCCTATGCCAGGACCATAGTAAATGCTCAATAAATGTTTGTTGAATGATTGAATGAATGTATGAGTGAATGAACCACATATTGTACTTTCCCAAAGAGAAGTTCTGCAAATACCATGTTCTTAACCTTGTCACATTTCCTATGGTGTTTTAGTCCCCCTTAAAAATCAGCAGCTTCCTGACTGGCCGATCCCTGGGTCCAGTTCTGAGCATCTCCCACTGTCCCCTGCCAGCACAGTGAAGTCTTCCAAAGGAGGTGTGTATTGAGCTGGATGGGTTAGCTTATGCTGCAGAAACAACAACACTCAAATCTCAGTACTTATAACAATAAGGTTGTTATCTCCTCAAACTACATATCCAGGAAGGGTTGGCTGGGGGCTCTGCCCTACGCTCTCCTTACTCTGGGACCTAGGCTGGTGGAGTAGCCACCATCTGCTGATTGCTTTTGCCAAGGAAAAGAGAGCATGTGGTGATTAACACTGGCTCTTAAAGCTCCCTACTGGAAGTAATATATCACTTTAGCTCACACTTGTTTAGTCAAAGCAAGTCACGTGGCTGTACCCAATTTCAGGGAGCGGGGGCTCTGGTGACTGTATCATTGCCGAAATGTTTGCTGTCTCACCCTGTGGAAGGATGATAATCCTCTCCCCATTGACATCAGGCTTAGCGATGGGACTTGTTTTAGCTAGTGATCTTTGAGCAGAAATGTGCCATGAGGGGCTGCTCCTTCAGCCTGCATTCTGGAATGATGGCTCAGAGCCAAAGGTGACCCACAATGGGAACACACGATGAGCGAGAACAAATCTTTGTAGTGATAAGCTTCCATGGTTTGCGAATGGTTTTCTACCGCAGCAGAACTTAGCTTGAATGGATTGATTCAGTGGGGAAGTGTAATTTTAACATGTGCCCGAGAGGAGAATTGGAAATAGCTGATGGATAGCACTAATGATTACTACACAGAGTCATTTGGGTTGAACATTGGAGATGAATAGTAGCTTGCCAGGCCTGAGGGAAAGGATTTTAGGCAGAAGGAAAAACATTTGCAAAGGCTTGGAACAGAGAGGGATATAATGAGTGGGCTGAACTGGACTGAAGAGTCTTCTAGGGTTGGGTGTGTGGTAGGAAGGGGAGACTGGCAAGGACAGAATGGCATTTTATTCTCCTGGGTTTGGCTGTTTGGCTTGGTCTCCATCAGACTTGGGTCTGAGGTCATTCTGTGAGATGAATTCTGTGAGTTCTGGAAGCCATTTGATTTGGGTGAGGTCCTGCCCTTCTCTGACCTTCAGGTTTCCGTCTGTAAAGCAGACATAATAATATTCACTTTGCAATTAGTTGTTGTGACTATTGAAAGAGTTAACTATTTAGTGGAAAAAGCCTGGAATCAGACAGACCTGTGTTTGAATCCCAGCTCTGCTACTTACTAAGAATCTTGGGAATTCTTTTTTTTTTTTTTAAACATCTGATTCCTCATCTGTAAAATAAAGATGATAATTAGTGCTTCATGGGGCTGTTATGAGGATTATAAGAAATCGTGAAATTATGCAATGCGTAGTAGGAGTTTCATAAATATGCATTAACCCAACCATGGGAATCACAGAAATGTTGGGCCTGATTAATCTTTCTTTGATTCTAGGCTTGCTACAAACCAGGTAGTTTTGATGTATTTAAGGCAAAAGAATGTGGGCATGCTCCCTGAAGCTTCGTGACCTTTAACAGCACGGTTAGTTAAAGAAAATCTGAGGTACCTTGCATTAATTCACACGGCCACCACAGAGTCTAACAGGATAGAACCCCAGTTATTGACCAAAGTCACACCTTGTATTCCAGAGCCATTCTTAGTCATAGGAGCTAACTTGTTTCTTTGTTCACAGCAATGTTCCAGAAGAAATCAGAATGCAGTCAGGCAGGCTGTGCTGAGAGTTATTTACTCCCTTGACCTCTGCACAGGCAAGTCACAGCCCTCTGGGAGAGGCAGAGCTGTCAGAACCATTTGCCAGCACTTCCTTATACTAAGGTGTGTGTCAGGCTATACCCCAGAAACACAGTCCTCAAAGCCCAGTGTCTTAAATCAACAGAGTTTAAGCTAAAACCTTTACTTCGATGATCTCATTCAATCCTCACAACAGCCCTAGTGTCCTATACTAATATTATTTCCATTTTGCAGATGAGGAAATGGAGGATCAGAAAGGTCAAATAATTTGATCAGAGCTGAAATTCAGATGAAGACCTTAATCATTGCACTACACTGCTTCTTGGGTTTTATAGTGGAGAGAATCAAACCCTGCGAGGGTGGCAACTGACTCAGGTCACACTTCCCTGTTAGTTAGCTAAGCCCCGGGTCGGCACAGGTCTCATGACTCCCAGAAAGAACTGAGTTTTGAGTTTATGAATGGACATAATCTATAAATCAGATGCCGTCAAATCTGTTGATCTTTCACACTGTCATCTCTTGTCACATCCAAGCTTAAAGCATCATCTCCCCAGGGATATGACACATAATCAGTTCTATATTTTTTAGATATTTTATGAATTGTTTAAAACATATACTTAACTCTTTAAATTATTTCACATTATTTTGGTGAGAAGTGAGGTTCTAAATATATTTTCCAAATTGCTCATCGGCTGTGCCAACACCATTTGGTCTATAAACCCGTTTTTGTTTTTGGTGATTGGTGACGTGTTCAATTCTTTTGTTCTGAGCTTTGTTTCTGGCTGTCAGTTCTGTCCCACTGATTTTCTCTTCTGGATCCCCCGTGGGATGAAGAGGCAGACAGACCTAGATCTCACATATATTAGACGTGACATTCATTTATTTCTTTATTCTACAGTTATCTACTGAAGCAGCTTCTGTGCCGAGTCTTGTGCTAGTGTGCGTCACTGGGGACGCAGACGTGCAGAAGATGTGGTCCCTGTCTTCAAGCCGTCATAATCTGGCAAGGACAATTCATAAGGACCGAAACAAACACAGATACCGACAGTAATCGTGAGGCACTTTATGTATATTATCTCACTTAATCCTCATCACTGCTGCTTGAGGTCCCATTTTCCAGATGAGGGGACTGAGGCTCGGAGCAGTCAGATAACTTGCCCACAGCCACATGTGTGAGTAGTACACCAGGGTGATTTCGAGCCCAGGAGATTAACCCCTCTGCTCTGCTGGGGAGCAAGGGCATGGAGGAAGGGCCCCTTGGCAAGCTGGAGGGAAGGAAGAGTGACTGGTCCAAAAATCACAGAGCAGGTTGGTTTCTGGGTAGAGACCCACTTCTCTAAAACCCAGGCATAGGAGACTTGGGCCCTGCCATCTCTGCCATCCTTGGGTCCTCCCCACCCCCTGCCCAAGCAAGGCTGGCCAGAGAGTCAGGGGTGTAGCAGGGTCCCTGCTGATCTTCCCTCCTGAAACAGGCAGAGGAGGTTCTGGGTCACAGCACAGGGGTAGGAGTAAGCCTGCAGGAGGTGACAGCTGACATCCCAGAGGTGGGGTGGCATCAAGGTGGTGGCTTCAGCCTGGGAGGGCTAGCAGGTCACAGAGTGAGACCTCAGCAGCCCGCAGGGAGAGGGAGGGCAAGGAGAGGGTGGGGGATGTGACTGGACACTGAGTGACACACTAAGGCTCACTTTTCTTCTATCAGTGTTACTCAAACACTTTTTGCAGCTTGGCATCCTCTTCCACCAAGGGCTAAGCTTCCCTAAGAAAGCCAGAAAGACTCACAGCCTCTTTCTGCCTGGCCACATACCTCCCCCAAGAACATAAATTACAGAACCAGTCATTGGGCGTCGATGAAGCGCAGAGGAGGAGGGAAAATGAGAGGGGGAAAAACAGATAATATCTCAAAATAGCCTGACCTACAGGTCTCAGCTGAAGCCCTTCATTCTTGGGATTGAGTCTCAACTGTGTTGCTTCCCAGCAGTGAGAACTCGGGTGAGGTCTTCCAGCCCTCTGAGCCTCAGAGGGTCCCATCTGTGAAACGGGAATAATTTGTACAGCACCTCCAGCCCCCAGCACAGTGCCTGGCACGTGGTACTTGCTCACCGAGCACAGGTTGTATGAGTTCATACCTGTCCCCCTCTGGTTCAGTCAAATGGAAGCTTCGCAGGGCAGGGATTTTGGTTTGTTCTGTTCACTGCTGTGTCCCCAGCACCCAGACTGGAGCCTGGCACACCGTAGGTGCTGGATAAATCTTTGTCGAGTGATTATAGAACAAATAGCCTGGCTTCCTCCCTGGCCCAACAGGCTGCCCCTCCTACCGTGAAGACGGGCATAAGTCGACAGGCAGTACAGTGGTTACAAGCAGGCTCCCTGTATTTGGGAGATCTGGGCTCAGATCCTGTCTTTGCCATGTACTTGCTCTTTGACCTTGAGCCCATGACTTCAGCTTTCTGGGCCTTTGTTTCCCCATCTCTAAAATGGGGATATCAACCGTACTTACCTTATAGAGTTGTTGTGAGGATTAAATGAGATAACCAACTACCCAGCCTTCCCTCCCTCTCTCCCTGCCCCGGTAGACAGCCGAGACCCCTTCCTGGTGGCCGACCTGGGCGTGCTGGCCAGCCACCATCGGGCCTTCCGGCAGGCCCTGCCCAGGGTCTCGCCCTTCCGTGTGGTGAAATGCAACAGCAGCTCCTGGTGCTGCATGTCCTGGCCGCCCTGGGCACCAGCTTTGACTGTGCCAGTCACGGGAGCCTGTGCCTGCCGAGGGTCAGACGGGACCAGCCGGGTGGGGGCTGAATCCCACTAAGCTGTGGGTTGTGCGTAAGCTTCCCTTGTCCTGTTGAGCACCTGCAATGTGCTAAGCACCGTGTAAGGGGCCTTCCGTAGATCAGTCTCCTTGATCCTCCCCACAGCTCTGCAAGGTAGCCTTGGGTGTCCTCATTTAATAGAGGAGGAGACAGACTTAGGTGGGTCACCTGCCCACGGGCCACATATAGTGAGAGACAGAAAGATGCCTGACGAAATCCTGTGCTCTTCCCTTACACTGGGGTGTAAAACACCCTGAGGGTTTCTTAGCAGAAAGGGGTTCAGGGTTGTTGAGATAGGTTACAGCAGAAGCCCAAGTGGTGGGAATGGTATCTCTGGACATGGGAATATTTACTAAGCCTCCCTCCTCCCCTTTCTGAGGAGCCCTCAGCTAAGCAGGATTAAATGCACCAGCTGCCTCCAGGCAGCCACCCTGATTTCTTCCCTGATGAGACTAGAGTTTATTGGAGGGGGGTTGGTTCTGAGCTGTAACTGTCAGCACCAGTGCCTGGTACATTGCAGGGACTCAGTAACGGGCACCCCACTGGCCCCACCCGGGGCTCCTGTCTGAAAGTGAGGGAGCAGGGGAGTGGGTCATAAGTCAGGATCTTGGCCACGCCAGGTGGCACTGGCACAGGTGCTGGGCCTGGGTGTGGCCCCCTCGTGCGTCATCTACACCAACCCCTGCAAGCCCGCCTCCCACGTCCAGTATGCTGCCCACCACGGGGGCGGGGGGCAGATCCTGACCTTCCAGAGCAAGGAGGAGCTGGCCACAGGCCAGCCGGCCCAGCACCACCCCGGGCCAGGTGAAGCCGGGAGGCGGGTGCAGGCAGGTGTGGCAAGGGTCAGCTGGCAGGGAAAAAGGCAGTGCAATGAGCAAATTACCCAGCACAGTACATACCCAACCAACGTTGGCCTAAGACAAATGAAGAGGAGGCCCTCAGGGCCCAGCCTCATTTAAGGGGGTCTGGCCCCCGGGGGTGTCCGGGAACTACACTGCATTTGGAGTGAGACAGCCCAGGTTCAACTGGCTCAGTCACCCACCTGATGTGTGTATTGGGCAGGTCCCTGAGCAGTTCTAACACGTGATTCCTTCATTTTCAAAATAGGGGCATGTTGCCTGGCACACAGTAGGTGCATATCAATCTTGATATATCTGTTTTCTACACTCCCTTCCCTGGGTGTAACTGAGGAAGAGGTAATTGCATACACACGTGTGCTGTTGGGCTGGTGTGATAGACCCAGGGACTCAGTGGCATTGGAAACGCTGCCAGGTCTGGGGGTCAGCTGGGCCTGGATGGGGGTGGCAAGAAGTGTGGGCCCATTGGCATTTCTGACTGAGCACTCTCTCCCTGTCTTCTTATCCACGGCGCCCCTCCCCCGGGCTGGCCCTCCAGGTGAGTGAGGCTGAAGCCCCTAGAGCTGGGGGCAGGAGCGCTGGGGTCTAGTGCTGCCCTTGCATGGCAAGCTGTGCCCCTGCCCTAGGACCCTGTCTGTCAAAAGGGGAAGGGTGGGATGTGAAGGTTACTTAGGCCCTCCCTGCTTTGAGCCCCTGAGTTTGGGATCTTGTCAGGAAATGTCCATGGGGGGAAGGAGAGCCCACACAGCACTGTCCCTGCTGCATTGTGTATGTGGCTGTGTGTCCGTGTGAACATCTGGGTCTGGAGGTGACCCTCTGTGGGTGCCTTTATCGGTAAGTGGACCTGAGTGTGCCTGTGTCTGTGAGCACACAGCTGTGCCAGGGTAGTCAGTTATGTTCCCGGTGTTTCTGCGGTTGGCCTGGGTGGCTCTGCCCTCTATATGACTGGTGGTCCCTGTGCTCAGGGAGGTCAGAGAGTGTGATACCAGGCAGGTCAGCATGTGTGTGTGTGTGTGCGTCCACGTACATGCACATACCTCAGTGTGTCCAGGTCTCTCTGGGTGTGCCTCTGCCTGTGCTAGGTGGGCAGGTGTGCACATGCGTGTCTTGGTTTGGTTCCCCCCCAAAGCAGACTCTGAGACAAAAACTTGGGTGCAGGTAGTTTCTTTGGGAGCGGGTCGCTGGAAGCACCGATGAGGAAGTCAGGAGAGTGACTCATAAGGGAGAAAAGTCAGAAACAAGGTTCATCAGTGAGCTGGTTACCACAGTGGACACCTGGACCAGTCGCACTAGGGACCATCTGAGAGTCATCCCACTGGGGGACAGGGAGCCTGGCCCTTTATCCATCACCTCCTGTCCCTCTTTGGTTGAGGGTTGTGGGCGGGGGGTGTTAATTCCCCACCCAAGCTGGCTGCTGGGTGTGCTGGCGAAGGCTCTCCGGGAGGGAAGCAGAGGGATGTCGGTGTTTGAGGCTGGAACCTGCCTACACAGGGCAGGTGAGCTCAGGTGGGCGGAGGGGAAACGGCACAGGTGTCAACTGCAGCTGCTGTACAGTGTCTGTGTCCGTGTGTAGACATGTGTACGTGCATATTTCTGCGTGTTCATGGTTCTGTGTGTGTCTGTGTGTAGGTATGTGTAGACGCACGTTTCTGTGTGTTTGTAGAACTGTTGTTAATATCACTAATCAAGTTACAGTTGGGAGTTTTCTTTCCCTGGGACCAGGAGACAGCCTGTCTCCTTACTGTGTTTTGAATTAAATCGCTCACTTTCAGACTTCTCAGGGAGCCTAGTGGCCCCACTCTTTCAGCTCTTCGCCTACCACGTGACCTCACATAAGTTACGTCCTGTTTCTCAGCTTGTTTCCTCTTTGGTAAACAGAGATAATTCTAACGCTCACCCTGCAGAGCTTCCATGGGGATGAAAGGTGATGATACAACCTGGCCCAGGCCCTGGAGCATCAACATGTGCTGAATGAGTCTTAATCTTTTCCCTGCTGTCGCCACACCCCATCCCAGTTGGTGAGAGTGATCAGTGCCGCCCTGACCCGGGACTTCCCCCAGGCGAGTGGCATTGAGGTCATCGAGTAGCCTGGCTCCTTCCACGTGGCTCCTGTCGGCATCATTGCTAAGAAAGTGGTGCTGGAGCCCGGTGATTGGCCAGGACTGGGCGGGGAGGGCACAGTCCAGGCATTCCTAGGCCCTGGGGGAAAGGAGGGGCAGAGAGTCTGGGCTCCAACCCGGAAGGCTAGGAGTCAGAGTAGTGACTGAGCACCCTGGCAGTCCTGTCCTCTCCCCATTTTCAGGAGGCAGCAGGAAGCTGGTGTACTGTCTCAATGACGGCCACTATAGCTCCTTTCACATCTTCCTCCAAGAGCCTGTCCTCAGGATTCCTATGATGGTGATTGTAAGGGGGCCCTTTTGTGGCTCTGACATCGCCACTCTAGCCCCAAGAGTCCAGACCCCACCCTGAGATGCCCTGTGCCTCCTGCACTGGGAAAGGGTGGGTGTGCTGGACCCTGGAGGCTGGGCCCTCCCTGCTCGTTAGTGTACAGGAGGACACGCACACACACATGCACACGGGTCGGAGCATTTGCTGGCTCTGTGGGCCTAGTCAGGCAAGATGGACAGTCAGCAGGATGCATCAGTGTGGCCATTTTCCAGAACTTTGAAATTCTTCTCCACTGCTTGTTAAATAGCCATTCCCCTAAGTACCCCCAGGGCCTCCTCAGTCACTCCTGCCACTCAGTCCATCCTGTGATCCAGCAACCGGAGCCATAATACCTGACCCCGCGGGGCCCCCGAGATCTTCCTCTAGCTTGAAGGCAGCTGCCCCTCCTGATGGGTTGGTGCCCAGGCCATATTGTTTTATAAATATTTTGACTTTCATTCCTGGCGAATGACTGTCTTAGTGTGCGCACGTTTGCTTATATATATGTGTGTGCAGTGGTATGTGTGTGTGTGTGTGTGTGTGTGTGTGTGAGTGTTTCTGGGTGTCTCTAACCTGTGTCTTTGTGTGTGTATTTGCTTCTCTTCCCATCAATCTAGAATGCTGGAAATGGAGATGCTCTAAGAGCAGAAGTTGCAAACAAGAGGCCCCTGGGCTTGGTTGGCTCCCACAATAGTTATAAATTTTAGCTGCCAGTAATAAAAAATCTAGACATATCTCGCAAATGCCTGGATATCTCAGGTCATCTAAAAACCTTGAGAGATCTGATGATATAGGACCTGCAGCCCATCATGGCAAGTAATTCAAATTTATATTCCATAGCCCATATCTGATGGCTCTGCTATGATCTGCTGGAACTGAATAGTGGCTGCCCTCTTTGGACAGGCATTGACTTTCCAGTTTGTTAGAAGACTTAACTGGCCCATTTACTCATTTATGTTACCTGCTTGGCCCCCTAGGTAATTGAGTTTTTAACCCCTGCCTTATAGCGATAATTGAAGTCAACAGCTTCAGTAATAATTGAAGCAATAATTGAAGCCAACAGCCAGGCTGGGCTGGGCAGTGGAGGGATAAGTCCCAGCCAGCGCACATGTGCATGCCCCTCGGAATGCTCTGATGGCTTCTGGCTGGGAGCGTGGGGATAGGCCAGCCCTCCGTCCTTTCTGTCCTCCGTCCCCTTCTTTCCTTTCCCTGTATCCCTGCAGGAGCTCTGCTCGGAGCCGCCCCTCTTCCCCTGCAGCCTCTACAGCCCCACGTGCGATGCCTTTGACAAGCTCTTCTTGGAGGAGGTGCAGCTGCCCGAGCTGGACAAGGACAACAGGCCCGTCTTCCCCTCCACGGGTGCCCATTCGGCCACCACGAGCTCCAGCTTCAACGGCTTCCCGCCCGTGCTGTCTGCTATGACCCAAGCTCAGGTGTCTAAGGCAGGAAGACGGAAGAGGAAGTGGGGGATCTCACACTGGTTTAAGCTTGGGGTGAGGAACTGGTCCCAGAGAATCCTCTTCCCCATTAACCCACAAAAACCAAGTGTGCAGGCCAGCCCCGTGGCTTAGCGCTTAAGTGCCTGAGCTCCACTACTGGCGGCCCGGGTTCAGATCCTCGGCGCACACCAATGCACCGCTTGTCCAGCCATGCTGAGGCCGCGTCCCACATACAGCAACTAGAAGGATGTGCAGCTATGACATACAACTATCTACTGCGGCTTTGGGGAAAAAAAAAAGGAGGAGGATTGGCACTAGATGTTAGCTCAGAGCTGGTCTTCCTCAGCAAAAAGAGGAGGATTAGCATGGATGTTAGCTCAGGGCTGATGTTCCTCACACACACACAAAAAAAACAAAACCAAGTGTGCATCTGGCCTTTGACTCTGATTTGCCCTTGGGCCAATGGAGGTGGAGAACTAAAGCTGAAGCCTCTACTGGAGCAGAATAGGATAGCAGGAGGCTCCCGGGCCCTCCAGATGCATGGCTGGTCCTGCTCCTGCTTCGGACACCCACCCCACCATGCTCTGCCTCCAGGGCCCCAGCTCTCTGCTCTGCCGTGGGCAGCCTTGGGCTGTGGAGGAAGGTGCATTAACATGCCCTGCTCAGAGTCACCCACCCTTTCCACAGGAGCCTTCTGGAGATGGTGGTGCATCAAACCCAGAGCCCAGCCAGGCTGGGAGCTTTCAGACACTGTGGTAGGTAGGCCTCTAGGGGGCTGTTTTGAGTCAAGATGGCGGGGAGGAAGCAGAGGTTTGGGTAACTCTCAAATCATGTGTGGAAGTTCCACAAGTATCCATGCTCATTTGGGGCCAATTCTTACACTGAATTTTCTCAGCAGTGGCCTGCCCTGCCCGTCCCTATTCTTGTTTCCTCCCCGTCTTGCCTTTCCCACCCACATGAGGAGTGGTTGAAGGGGACACATTAGAAGCTACTTCCACTCAGAGTGAAAACAAAATGGGCTATTGATCTTTTATGTCAAATAATGCAGCCTACAAGCCTGCTCGATTTCTCCCCTATTAGGCAATTTGGCATTGATCTACATCCTTAACCTCATCCTTCCTCCCTTCCTCTCTCTCCTGTTTATTTACTCGTGCCTGCCTTGTTCCAGAAAGGGTTTGTATGAAACACACCAGCATATCACAGTGGTAAAGCACGGGCGTTGGAGTGTGTCACACCTGGGTTCAAATCTAGGCACCACCGAGTACCAGCTCTACACTTGGACGAGCTGACTAATTTATTCAAACCCTAGTTTCTCTTTTTCCCCCCCATTTTATTGTGATATAATTGACATACAGCACTGTATAAGTTTAAGATGTGCAGCAATGATTTGACTTACATTTTTTGTGAAATGATTACCATAATAAGTTAACATCCACCATCTCATAGAGATACCAAAAAAAAAAAGAAAGAAAAAAAATCTTTTTTCCTTGTGATGAGAACTCTTAGGATTTACTCTCTAAATAACTGTCAAGTATACCATACAGCAGTGTTAACTATAGTCCTCATGTTGTACATTACATCCCCAGTACTTATTTATCTTATAACTGGAAGTTTGTACCTTTTGGCCGCCTTCATTCAATTTCCCCTCCCCTCCCCTTCCGCCTCTGGTAATTACAAATCCCATCTCTTTTTCCATGAGTTTGGGTTTTTGTTTTCTTTTAGTTTCGACAATAAGTGAGATCATACAGTATTTATCTTTCTCTGTCTGACTTATTTCACTTAGCACAATTTCCTGAAGTTCCAGCCATGTTGTCACAAATGGCAAGATTTCCTTCTTTTTAATGGCTGAATAATATTCCACCATATGTATACCACAACATCTTTATCCATTCATCAGTTGACAGACACTTATGTTGTTTCCACTTCTTGGCTATTATTAATGCTGCTATAAACATGGGGGTGCAGATCTCTCTTTGACATAGTGTTTTTCTTTCCTTCAGATGTATTCCCAGAAGTGGAATTGCTGGATCATATGGTAGTTTTATTTTTACTTTTTTGAGGATCCTCCATACTGTTTTCCATAGTGGCTGCACCAGTTTACATTCCCACCAATAGTGCACAAATGTTCCCTTTTCTCCACATCCTTGCCAACAGTTGTTCTCTCTTGTCTTTTTGATGACAGCCATTCTAACAGGTGTGAGGTGGTAGCTCATTGTGGTTTTGATTTGCATTTCCCTAATAATTGGTGATGTTGAGCACCTTTTCCTGTACTTGTTGCCATTTGTATGTCTTCTTTGGGAAAACATCTATTCAGGTCTTTTGCCCATTTTTAAATTGGATTATTTATTGTTTTGCCTAGTTTCTCTCTTGTAAAATGGTGATAAGAACAATAACTTCCCCATAGGGTTGTTGGGAGGATTAAAAAGTAATGAAAGTATCATTTAGGGTCAGCTTCTTCTTAGGCCACCCTGTTCTTGCTGGCTCTCATCCTGGGTTCTAGATATCTCAGAGACCCCACCATGAATCCTTAGGCTTTTCATAGAGTGTTGTAGGGTGCCCCATTCAGGACAACATACCTCTTCTATGCCAGGATGTGTGTGGACACTGGGGGGACAGGTGAGGCAAGTGTGGACCCAGTCTTTGAGGACTGTCGAGACTACTGGAAAGAGGAGGCCAGGCCGAGCTGGCTGCAGTGCAGGGTGGAACATGGGACATTCTTCATGGACAGTTCAGGTGGAAGCACGTCCATTGGGAGGCACAGAGGGCCTCTTGGAGGGAGAATGGTGAAACTTAAAAACAGAGCAGAATCAGAGAGGTAAAAGCAGACAGAAAGTGTGGCTCAGGTTGTGGGAACAGCTTGGGCAAGGGCAGAGAGGCATGGGAATGTGAAATGTAAAACAAAATAAAGTCACTTATGTCTAAGGGCTTTAAAATGGAGCTGGGAAGTCATTAAGGTAATGGGTCTTATGCATGTCCTCAAAGGGCAGGATGTAAACTTTTGAGCTGAGTGAAGACACAAAAATTCTGAGACCACAGCATAAGACCTGCAACCATCACCATGACAGACTTTTACTTCCTTCTAGCTAGAGTCTTAGCAATCAATTATGTTTAGCCAAAATTAGCTTTCTTCCACCAACCTCAATTAACATTCTTTGTAATGCAAACCTCCCTCTTTTGCCTTTAAAAGCCCCTGCCTCTTACTCCCTAGCAGGGCACTATTTGTGTTGCTACCTGAATTTATGTATCTGGAATTGCAATTTTTTGATCTCAAAATAAATGCCTCTCTGCCTCTCATTTTGGCTCTTTACTTTTAGGTAACATACATGGTGTCAGAAGTGGGATCTGGAGCACTCTCATCTTCATGGACTGATGTCCCCAGAACAGGGTATGGTACCTACATGAGCTGCCTTGGGCTCATCATTTCCATGGGTTACCAACTCTTCTGATCGTGGGTCCTGTTAGGGTCTGACCTCCCTCCATTTGGTGGAGGTCAGTGCCTTTTTTTGGGATTGGGGGCAACTGTCCAGGAGACGATTGTCTAAGCGCCAGCATGGCCTTTTTGGCTTGTGGTCATTGCCACAGGAGGGGATTCCTTTGGCAGGAGTTTTTCCTTGGTCAGTCCCTCTAAATTGAGGGATTTTCCTATTGTCATTCTTGCTTGTGCACTTTTCTTTAACATGCGATTTTCATTTTCTAAAGTTTCCTGACAAGTTTCTCCCTCAAGAACTCCAGGTGGTTTTATCTTTAAGAACTATGGTCTTTTCTCTTGTAAATATGTATCTCAATGGACCAAAATTACTAAGGATGATTTAAAATTGAAATGGCTAGTAGAAGGAATTTTCTAAATAGATAAGATCATTTAAAAGGTGCACTTAAAGTCAAAGGCTCCAAAATTCTAAAATAACTTTATTGAAAGTTATTGATTCTTTCTTTTTTTTTTTAGGTAAGGAAGACTGGCCCAGAGCTAACATCTGTTACCAATCTTCCTCTTTTTGCTGAGGAAGATTGGCCCTGAGCTAACATCTGTGCTCATCTTCCTCTATTTTGTATGTGGGTTGCCACCACAGCATGGCTTGATGAGCAGTGGGTCAGTCCGTGCCTGGGATCCAAACCTGCAAACCCTGGGCCACTGAAGTGGAGCATGCGAACTTAACCACTACACCACCAGGCTGGCCCCTTAAAATCTCTTTTGATGAACTTCCCCAAGTCAAATTCTAAAAGAAGTCTCTTTTGACCTCTAGCTAACTTTGGGATTTTTCAGAGGACACCTGAAACATCTCAAAAGATTTATTTTCATGGGGCCGGCCCGGTGGTGCAAGCGGTTAAGTGTGCACGCTCCACTGCGGCAGCCCAGGGTTTGCTGGTTCAGATCCCGGGCACGCACCAAAGCACTGCTTGTCAAGCCGTGCTGTGGCGGCGTCCCATATAAAGTGAAGAAAGATGGGCACGGATGTTAGCCCAGGGCCAGTCTTCCTCAGCAAAAATAGAGGAGGATTGGCAGATGTTAGCACAGGGCTGATCTTCCTCACACACACACACAAAAAAGATTTATTTTCTCTTCTTATAAAAAGAGGGTTATTAAACTAATTAGGCTTATTGGATATGTTAAATTACATGGGAAGCATTATCAAATAAGAACTAACATTAAGCCTTCTTTATGTTGTGTCTGTATAAGTATATGTTATAAGAATTCCAGAGATTATGTGAAATTCCTGGAAGTCTAATATGTCCTGGTATAAAATGTCATTTGTCCTCAAAATTGAGGCTCACACTAAAGGGACTGAACCTAAATATCAGGAAAGCGCTTTAGCTGCCTTTCATGTAAAGGCAGCAACAACAGAATCTATAAAGATCGGCACGTGTGGATGAAGTCCATTCTGCCTCTGTAAAGAATAGGCCCTCATTGCCAGACTTTCGCCATCCTGATGTCCTTGTAACATGGCAACAGTCTGCTCCTGAATCAGAGAAATTAAATGGGTAGACAATGGGGGGGCCAGCTCTGTGGCTTAGCAGTTAAGTGCGCGCTCCGCTACTGGCGGCCCGGTGTTCGGTCTGAGTGCGCACCGACGCACCGCTTGTCTGGCCATGCTGAGGCCGCGTCCCACATACAGCAACTAGAAGGATGTGCAACTATGACATACAACTATCTACTGGGGCTTTGGGGACAAAAAGGGAAAAAAAGGATGAGGATTGGCAATAGATGTTAGCTCAGCGCCAGTCTTCCTCAGCAAAAAAAAAAGAGGAGGATTGGCATGGATGTTAGCTCAGGGCTGATCTTCCTCACACACACAAAAAATGGGTAGACAATGGCTGCAAATTAAACAAATAATCAGGGTTATGGGAAATCCAAGATGGCGCTTGGCTCTTCCCGGCACGCTGGCAAACCCTATTTTTCAATTTTTACATTCTTTCGCCCAGTATTGGAAGAACTATTTCTGTCCCCAGAGGCCTCCCTCTGGGTCCTTTGAACACCTGCAGCTGGACTTCATTTAACTGCCACTTAGTACGGGTTATCAATATGTTCTTGATATTGTATGTCTGTTCTCCGGATGGATTAAAGCCCTCCCTTGCCACAAAGCCGATGCCCTCACAGTGGCAAAAATATCTGTTAGAAAATATGTTTTCCACTTGGGGTGTACTTTCCACAGTCTCCAGTGATCAAGGCACCCACTGCACTGGGCAAATCATACGAGCCTTAATGAAAATCTTGCAAACTTCTTGGAATTATCACTGTATCACCCTCAATCATCAGGCAAAGTCGAGAACTAATGGAAAAACTCCATTCAAGCAGAACAAGTATTAATTACATGGGACTGCATGAACTGAGAACGATGCTCTAATGTTTTGTTTTTCCAGATTTAAAGAAATCTTTTCTCTTTGGTAAGATACCTTTGTGAACAAAGATGAAACATTTAATTTTTCTCTCCACTTGATCCTTCCAAAATTTAGAAACTCTCACTTATATAAATAATCAGGCTAATGAGTTAGTTTTACTGTGACTATCTTTGGTAAAAAAAAAATATGGGGGTAATTATAGAGAGAATTACGTTTGCACCTTTGTAGATATTAGATTCTAGTCCTGTTAATTGTCTTTGAGGCCTTGTTATATACCTATAGACTGGACTCCCCTAGCCTAAGGTATTGCCTTTGGTCTTGTTGACTGTTCACAGTACCCCCTTTGGAAAACATAAACTCACTCCATACAAGATAATCACCGGCAGACCAACGGCTATTGGTATACAACCTCCTGCTGATCCCTTGTTGTCTTATGCTAGGATGACCAGCTACTGTAAGTCTCTAATGTCTTATGCTCAAGCCTATCACCAACAGGTTAAAGAAGCCTTCCCGGCTTCCAATTTAAAGAAACCTGTTGGTCACAGTCTAGTGACTGCGTATTCTGGAAACCTCATCAGAGGAAGATAGCCCTTGAGGAAAGGACCTTACCAAGTGCTCTTGACCACTGACACTGCTGCAGAACTAGAAGGCATTGCATACTATGTGCCCCATCCAGGAACACCTTAGTGTGATTACAATGGGGAACCATGGGCTTATGAATGTCTAGACAGCTGGTGTACGGCAGGACAAAAGCTTTTTAGAATACCCTTATATTCCATTTCAAGTTCTTGTTAAAGAAGAAACCCAACCGCAATCTCATAGGTCTAGGCGAGACTTGGGACCCCCTTTTTACACCCCATCTACTCTCCATTGATTACCATTGCCAAAAGCTTTGTCCCTTGGGTTGGTCCAATCCATAATGACCTATTGATAAAAAAAATTTATCCCTAACCATAGCTAAACTGGAAAATTCTACCACTTGAGCCTTGGATCAACAACAATGGTCCCTGAATTTCCTAGCAAAGGTTATATTAGATAACCAAATGGTACTCAATTATCTCCTTGCAGAACAGGGCGGCATCATGTTGGCACCATAGCCAACACCTCCTGCTGTACCTGGATCAACTCTTCTGGTAAAATTGAGTTAGAACTTGGAAAAATCAGAAAAATAGCACAGGATCTCTCTTGTCCCATGTCTTTTTTTTTTTTTTTTTTGTGAGGAGATCAGCCCTGTGCTAACATCTGCCAATCTTCCTCTTTTTTTGCTGAGGAAGACTGGCCCTGGGCTAACATCCGTGCCCATCTTCCTCTACTTTATATGGGACACCACCACAGCATGGCTTTCCAGGCGGTGCATCGATGCGCGCCCGGGATCCAAACTGGCGAACCCCAGGCCGCTGCAGCGGAGCGCGCCCACTTAACCGCTTGCACCACCTGGCCGGCCCCTTGTCCAATGTCTTTTAATGACACCCTCTGATTCCTTATCGATGTTTTCATCTGGCTTCCTTAAGGTATAGGTGCTTGGGTGAGATCAGGACTTCACATATTGTTTATGATTATTATTGGAATTTTGCTATGTGTATTTGTATTTAAATTTCCTATGCTACTGCTCACTCAGATCTGCTCCCGAACTTCTACAAACACCAAGATTATGGTGGCTCAACTTATTGAAATGATAGGTAAGACTTGTTTACCTGAACCTTCAGGTAACTGGATGAAATTTTTAGGTGAGGAAACTGTCTAAGAGTCATTTCCTGACTGCCTCTTTGTTGCTCAAATGTGGCCTAACCCTTGTCACACCGACTCCTTGGAATAATTATCGGAAAAAAAAATTTACCCCCAACGTGGGCCATGACTTTCTGGGACAGGTCCATGCCAGTGATGTGGGACTAAACAAATCTATGTGTGTGTGTGTGTGTGTTTTTTTTTTTTTGGTGAGGAAGATTGGCCCTGAGCTAACATTTGCCAATCCTCCTCTTTTTGCTGAGGAAGACTGGCCCTGGGCTAACATCCGTGCCCATCTTCTCCATTTTATATGGGACACTGCCACAGCATGGCTTGCCAAGCGGTCTGTGGGTGCGGCCCGGGATCCGAACGAGTGAACCCCGGGCCGCCACAGCGGAGCGCACACACTTAACCGCTTGCGCCACCAGGCCGGCCCCGTAAACAAATCTATGGTTGATCAGAGACGCTTTCAGAGAAAGATCTTGATCAAAAGGGGGAAATGTAAAATATGAAACAAAACAAGGTCACTTAGTCTAGGGGCTTTACAATGGAGCTGGGAAGCCATTAAGGAAATGGGTCTTATGCACATCGTCATTGGGCAGAACGTGAACTTTTGAACTGAGTGAAGACACAAAAATTCTGAGACTGCAGCAGAGACCGGCAACTCATCACCGTGACAGACTTTTATATTCCTTTAGCTATAATCTTAGCAATCAATTATATTTAGCCAAAATTAGTTTTCTGCCACCAACCTCAATTAACATCCTCTGCAATGCAAACCTCCCTCTTTTGCCTTTAAAAGCTCCTGCGTGGGGGCCGGCCCCCCGGCCTAGCGGTTAAGTGCGCGCAGTTAAGTGTGCGCGCTCCACTGCCGCGGCCCGGTGCAGATCCCCGGGGGCGCACCGATGCGCCGCCATGCTGTGGCGGCGTCCCATATATTAAAAAAAAAAAAAAAAAAATGGAGGAAGATGGGCACGGATGTTAGCCCAGGGGCAGTCTTCCTCAGCAAAAAGAGGAGGATTGGGGACAGATGTTAGCTCAAGGCTAATCTTCTTCACACACACACACAAAAGCTCTTGCCTCTTACTTCCCAGCAGGGCACTATTTGGGCTGCTACCTGCATCTGTGTACTCTAAATTGCAATGCTTTGATCCCAAAATAAGCACCTCTCTGCCTCTCATTTTGGCTCTTTATTTTTAGGTTAACAGGAATAAGCATCTGCTCAGAGAACAGAGTGAGTGGTCAGGATTGGAGATGAGAAACAGAAGGCGCAGAGCCTGGGGACATAGGGTGACCAACTTATCTGGGTTTACCTGGCACCTTCCTGGCATTAGCGCTGGAAGTCCCACGTCCCAGGAAACTCCTCAGTCCCAGGCGAACCTGGACGGTTAGGGAGGGAGGAGGGGGCGCGGCACAAGCAGGAGCCTAAGGCTAGTTCCTGCGATAAGGGGTGCGCTCTTCTCCACAGCCGCCAGCTCAGGGCAGGAAGGCGCCTCCCCTCCCCCCGCAGGAGCTGGGTCCACTCTTCACCTCTCCCTGCGGCTGCTCAGTTCAGCCGGGTGTCCAGATATTCCAGGTTTCCTGGGGCTGAAGGGAAGTTTCCTCTGGACACTTGAGGAGCAAAGGGTGGATTGGGGTAAGAGGTGCCACCCACAGAAGCTAGAGGAGTCCAACGACCCCTCCTGAACAAGCTCATCTCAGGGGTGCTCTCAGAACATCCAAGTCCTCGTCTGCGGAGTGGTCTTGGTTATGCCCAGTCATGCACTCAGGGACACGAGGAGTTCAGATGATGGGTATGACACTCAGGGGAATGAGCAGGTTTCAGGGAAATGTAAACCAGATCCAGATGGAAGACATTTAGTGAATTTTCTTTGCCTGAGGAGCCAGAGCTGGCTATGTAACCCATGGGCTCCAGGCCTAACCAGCCTGTGACAGATCAGAAATAAGAAGACTTTTGCTTTTTATTATCCATAATAAGTCCCCATCACTTGAACCATTGGTTTTTAGCACACAGCTCCTAAAACCCTTGCAATCTTCAAAGTGATGTGTCTTTTCATGTGCCAATGAGATGAGGGCCGGTTGCCAGGGAACCAACCATGTGATTAGAGGATTGGAGTTTTCAGCCCCACTCTCCAACTGTTTGGCAGGGGAGAGGGGCTGGAGGTTGAGTTAATCACTAATGGCCAAATGATTTGATCAACCAGGACTATGTAATGAAGCCTCCATAGAAAACCCTAACTGAGGAAGTTCAGCGAGCTTCCTGATTGGTGAACACGCGGAGGTGCTGGGAGGGTGACGAGGCTGGAGAGGACACGGGAGCTCTGCGCCCTTTCCCCATACCTTGCCCTGTGCATTTCTTCCATCGGGCTGTTCCTGAGTTGTATCCTTGGATAATAAATCAGTAATCTAGTAAGTAAACCATTTTCCTGAGTTCTGTGAGCTGTTCTAGCAAATTATCAAACCTGAAGAGGGGGTCATGGGAACCAACGTTATAGCCAGTAGGTCAGAAGCACAGGTGACAACCTGGACTTGCGACTGGCGTCTGAAGTAGGGGGCTGGGGGAGTCTTGTGGGACTGAGACCTTAACCCATGGGTTCTGATGCTATCTCCAGGTAGATACTGTCAGAATTGAGTTAAATTGTAGGACACCCAGTTGGTGTCCACAGAGAATTGGAAAATTGCTTCATGTGGAAAAAACCCCACATATCTGGTCACAGAAGTGTTCTGTGAGTGCAGAGAGAAAAACCGTGTGTTTTTTTCTTTCCTCTCCCCTCTGCCAGCCCTTTTCTGCTGGACCCTGCAGTTCTGGGCTCAGCAAGAGCACTCCTCAGCCCATTTCTCCTAACTGCCTCCTCCAGGCTGCTGGGGCTGTTCTGGCTTCCTGCACTCAGCCGTTCAGAGCCTCCCCACCATCAGAGTGTAGCTCAGATCCCACCATGGTGTTTTACAGGCTTTTTCTGAAAGTTTGGTGACAAACAGAATTACGGTGCAGAGAAGAAAACTTATATTAGGTTTCGAGGCAAGGGGTTTGATTTTTCTGAGCCTCAGTTTCCTCATCTGTAAAATGAAGATGATCACAGTGTCTTCCTCATCAGGGGGATGTGAGGAAAAAATGAGAGCATGGAGGTAAAGTGCGGTGAGCACTCAGTAAGTTACCTCATTACATATGCATCTCAGTTGACAAGTATTCATTAAGCACCTACTGTGTACTGGGCCCTGTACTGGGTGCTAAGATAGAGCAGTGCCTAAGGCTCCCCTTTTCCAGTTTACAGTCCATTTAAGAAGTGCATCAGGTGGGATCTGATCAGGAAAACAGGACCCCGGTATTTCAAACAGAGGAAATTAGCTTCGAGAAGGCTGGAAGTGCAAAAGGGGGGAAGATGTGTTACTAAGTGTCTTTATTCCCCTGAGGCAAGAATTTTAGTGCATGCAGTTAATTTGGGAGCTGCAGGGGACTCTGGCAGGGGGCTGGGGAAGTGAGACAGGGACAGGAAGGCAACCAATAAGGGGCAAACACACGGCTATTACAACGGGTGACTAGAGCTTAATCCCATAGGCAACTCTGGGCTATAAAATCCATGCCTGAGTCATCCCACATGAGGCGCAAGGGAGCTGGACTATTTAACACTAACTCCTAAGAATCATTGGTCGAGGGATCCTGAGGAAGGGGGCTAATTCTCCTGGCATTTCTGGCCTGCTTTGAGTGTGAGGAATGTGTCTGCTCCCGGGAACTGAGATGCAGATACTGGCACTTGGAAGCGGCAGGTGTACTCTAAAATAGCACAGTCTGAGGGCTACAGGTGGAGCTCTGAGCTCTGAAGAGATCGGGAACCACAGAAAGCCCCTATTATTTGTGTAGGAGTCATTGCTTATCCTAGCCCTGTCAACTTATAAGGCAAATTCGCCAGTTATTTTACCCCCTCTCCGGGTTTATTCTGGAATAGCCAAAAGAGCTGCCATTCAGGATGTGCATGCTATGGCAAACCATAGGCAAACCGGGAAAACAAAGGAGGGGAAATGCTTTTATAGAGAAAAAAGAGAGAGTAGGGAGGAGCTGTTCTAAATGAAAGTCCATCAGGGGAAAGTAACAGTTCAGGGCAGCAAAGGCTTCTCATTGGCTGAGCTGCGGCATTTCTCATGGGCTGGGCTGTTGCCAGGTGGGGAGTGAAATCTTCCTTCAGTAGTAAAGTAGTTTTACTTTCTGTTGAGGATGCAAGTGTCCATCTCTTCCTAGTTGGTGTAATTGATGATGTATGATAGCACATGAGAGCTCCCCCTACAGGCCTTCTGGACACCAATTTAGTTAAGGTTTTTTTTTTATTAATTTCCACAGCCCACAGTCCTATGCCCCGCACTATTGTGAAGCTGTTCCTAAGGTTACCACTCTGTGGGAAGCTGCAGTTTCCTGCCACTGCCACTTCCACTGGCAGGATGGCTGGCAGCCTGGACAGCTCTCTGCTGCCTCTGTAGGAACTGCTGGTTCCAATGCAGGAGCCCACAGTCACCCACAGCTCCCACTGCTTGTTAGCAGGAGCCCCTTCACTGCCACTACACGAAGTACTACCAGGAGCAAAATGGCTTCTACTTTCTTCCTGCCTTCTTCTCTGGCATGACTGCCTCCCGTTGGCAGAATGCAACTGAAACCCAGCTGGCAAAGGAATCTGGGAAATGTAGTTTGCAGACTTCTCTGATGGCACAGAGAATACTAAAAGACATAGAAGAGCAAATGTGGGCTGAGTGTCAATAGACAGTATGTGGTACAGAAAGATGGACAAGAAAGAAATCATTTGGATTTGTGTTTTCTGTATAATGACAGAGAAGATAACCTGAAAACCCTCTCATTTAAAACGTGCAGATTTTCTGTATAATATATAATCCACTTTCTTTTAGATGCATAACTGAGCTCACAAAAAGGAGAAATACTCAGGGTCCAAAAACAAACAGGAAACTATACCCAGACGAGTAAGTGTGGAGCTGATCTTGGGGCTGTTCTAGGGGTAACCAAGTGGGTTGGCTTTTAATAGTCATCTGGGACAAGATATGAGATGCCTGGCAAGAAAGAGATAGGTATTTGGATCTGAGACTTCCCACAGAAATCCAAAACCCTTGTAGAACCACATCCTTAGTGAGAGGGTGGACAAGGAAAAAACCCAGCCCCACCCTGCACTGGCATAGAAAGATAACAGGGAAGCTTGTTGCTCTTGACTTTTGCTCTGGATTGGGAAAAAAAAAATTCTCCCTTAAGAATTCACAATCACAGGCCAACCCTCCTGAGCATTTAGAATTAGAATTTACCTTTTCTTTGTAGTCTGAGAAAACCCTAAGCTGAGAAATTAATCTACAAAGTGGTCTGTGGCTGGTAATATCCCAGGGATGCCTGGCAGAAGCAAATAAAACCTGCTCTGGAGAGTCACACCCTCAACCCAGATAGAGATGAGCTCACAATCCCAAATTACAAAACCCACAAATAAACAATGCACCATGAGCAAATGACAGCAGATACTGATACTGAAGGATCAACCCTGCACAAATCCTTAGAAAATAGAATTGGTAGAAATAAATCATCACACGTGTGTTGAAGGAGGATTGTGAAGGAGAAGTACAGGGAGTGATGGAAAGGTAAAAATCTGGCTTAGCGCACTGGGAGAATGCATTGCTCTGGTGCTGGTAAGAGATGAGGGTCACCTGGGTAGGGGGGTGGTGGGAGATGGGATGTGTGTCAGGATAGCATGGTGAGCAGAGCAGAAGAAGAACATCTTGTGCATTCTGTGGGGAGAGCCCTGCAGATTCAAGATCCTACCCCCACCCCCACCCCCCTGCGCCAGGTTGTCCTTCGACCCTTGATGTCTCCAAGCCCCCCACCTCCACCTCCCATACTGTTCAGTTATAACGTGCCTTTACAGTCATCATCTCACTGGTAATCACAATGATCCTATAAGTATTATTATCTCCATTTTTCGGAAGAGGAAACTGAGGCTCAGGTAGTTGATGTCACTGCCCAAGGCTTCTTTGAGAAGGTGATATTTGAGCTGAGACCTAAAAGATGAAAAGCCAACCATGGAAGGGCTGGAGAAAGCACTCAGGACAGAGGGCAGAGCCACTGCAAAGGACCTGAGGTGTGGGGAGGTTTAGAATATTCTAGAAATAGGAAGGAGGCCTGTGAGGCTGGAGCTCACTTCTCAGAACAGGGCCGTCTGGCATCTGCCTCCCCTCTTCAGGAATCGCCTCTCTGCTGGTGACTCCAATTTCTCTCTCCAGTTCTGGTCATACAGTCGGTGACAGCTGCACTCCGCTGAGGCCTGTCTGATACCAAACCTCTGTGGCAATGGCTGTCTCACATTTCTCTAGCCTCTCTCAAGCCTCAGCGCAGGGCCCTCTCCCTCTGGAGCTTGAGGTTCTCACTCCCACACCCCTGGACTGGCCTCAAGGGGGCAGCAATGTGCAGAGAATGCCTGGGTTTGAGGTTGCCAGCCCAGCCAAAGCCTTCCTCAAGGGCTCTGCCTCTAGCTGCTTCCAGACCAGGGGGAGATTTATTGTGGAGTGAGTGAAACTTAAGCCTCAAGGCCCTTCACACCATTAAGCCCCTTTTGAGGCCCAGGGACAGGCTCACAGAAATTTTGTATTAATAGTTTTGTATTTTTCCCTTTACATCTTAAATCTGTATAGCTTCATCCCACAAAACCTCTCCGGGCTCCAGGGGATATGGGAGGAAAGTAAGGTCACTGCGGGCCTACAGGTGAGCCAGTGAGGGCCTGAGGGCTTCCTGGTGGGTCAGGGCACTGGTCACAGCTGAGCCCACCAGACAACATCAGCCTCCGCCCCGGAGGGCCCGGAGAGACCCGGACGTGGCACTGCTCCTAATGGGCTGTTGGCCTTGAACAAGCCATTTTCCCACTGGGGCCTTAGTTTCCACCCCAAAGTGAAGCCAGAATGAAGACACGAATGAGAGAGGTGGTCACCTCAGCTCCTGACTGCTTTCCAGGTCCTGCTTCTGTCTTTCCTGCGTTCTCTGAGATGCCTCACTTCCTTACCAAGAAGTCCCCTTTTAGGCAGTGCGAAGGTGGTTTTCTTGTACCCCGAAGAACTAAGAATGAACAAAAGAACTGCTGTATCTTTTAGCAGACTTTTGATGCTGCAGCACGTGTTGAATGGGGCCCCCGTGAGTTAGGCTGCTCAACGCTCAGGCATTGGAAACGTGTGCTGACTGTTCAAGTGCCGGCTCTTAGGAAACCAGACAGAGACTTTGAAAAAAGTTGGAAAGGTTGAAAGGATTTGCAAGCTTGGATTGACTTCTTCCATTTTGGTTTGGTTTGAACCAATTTGAGCTGCTTTTATCTGGTTGGACCCAATTCACCAGAGACTTAGCACATAGAGGCAGGTCTTGGTAGGTTTGGACCCATTTTTGCCGTTAAGCTGACTTAGGTTGGTTCAAGCTGGCTGTTCATTCAACGTGTTGACAAAAGATGTTTAAGGTAACAACGCTCAGGAGGGATGTTCAGGGTGAGAAGTAGAAGAAGGGAACAACACACATTGTTGGTGGCATTTGGTGGAACTGTGCGTCGATACAATTTGGCAATATCTATTTGCCAAAGCAATTTGGCAATGATTATGAAAATTAAAACCACACATTCTTTGACCTAGCAACCCCACTCCTGGAATCTGTATCACAGAAATAAAAACACAAGCATGGAACAGTTTAAGTACAAAAGTTTTTTGTTGGCGGTATTGTTCATGATAATAAAACTTGAAACAAAATGCACGCCCCTCTAGAAAGAAAGTTAATAGCTAATTAAATTGTAGCACCTCCTTACCATGAAATATTATGCAGCCATTAAAAATGTTGAGTCAGAGCTAGATCTGGAGAGATTTGGAGGGATTTTCATGCTATATTGTGGAAATTGCAAGACACAAAGAAATGTATATTGTTAATATGATCCTATTTTTATTAAACAGAAGGCCAAAAACTATATATATATGATATAATTATATGAATCTGATCATTCTTGTGGAAGGATATACACCACTTGGTTAAAGTAAATTGCCTGGGAGAGTGAGGAGGAGAAGAGAGGATGGGAAGAGCAAAGAGGAAAGGAGGAGGGAACAAAAGAGAAAGGCTGATTTTAAAAGGTGTTCATGATACACAGAGTGCATACGGTTATGGTCCCAGGAATGGGATGGTAAGTCTCTGGGTTTGTTAGATGCATAAACAGATACATGTAAGGCTGGTCCCCAAACACTAAGCATTTTCATGAGAGAGAGGGGCTTTCAGTGGTTTTTACTTGCTTTTTTAAAATTTTCTGTATTGTTTAAATACAGTATGGGTTCAACACTGAAGTCCAGGCCATACCCACTCACTGACTTCTGCTTCCCAACAGTATAAGTTCTAGAGTCAGACAAACCTGGGTTTACATCCTGGCTCTGCCATTCATGGCTAAGTCACCTTGGGTTGTCACCATGGGCCAGCTGTCTCTAATTCAGCAAAGATACGCTCACACAATTTTATCCAGTGAATTAACAGAACTGTGTCTCCCATGGCCTGGACCCGTGGCTGGGTCATAAAAGCATTGTCAGCAGCCAGACTTCCTCCTTCCTGACCCTGGGCCTCAACTGTCTGTGACCTGAGCCCTCTCTAGCCTATCGCCCTCCCCTGGAGGCGGCCCTGCCTCTGAGTTTGCACCAGAGGAGTCTCCACGAACTGTTTCAGTCCAAGCTGTTTCAGGACAGAGTGACCTGGGGTTTACTTTCTGTCTCCACTGTGACCTACAGAGCTGACTTTATCTTGCTGTGTACAAGCAGATCATGCGGGAGGCAGGCCTCTTCTCTGTTCTTTCCAGAATGTATACCGGGGGCCTCTTCTGCTTCCCCATTTCTGGGGCAGCTCCTGCTGTCTCTGAACACCCATTTCAGAGGCATCCGTTGACCTTTCTGAGCTGGGAGTGAGTTACAGGGACATGGCAGTGAAGCCAGGCCCTGTCCTCCATCCTCTGTGTGTATTGCCTCATTCAGTCCTCACAACGACCCCGAGAAGTCGCATCTGTTAGTGTCCCGTTTGACAGAGGAGGAACGGAGGCACAGGAAGATCAAGTACTTGTCCACAGCAGCAGCAGAGCTGGCTCAAATTTTGGCAGTCTGGCTGCAGAGTCCATGAACTTTACCGCTACTCTATAGCAGCCGTGGGGTCATGAGCAAGTCATCTGAATTTTTGAACTTCAATTTCCTCATCCATAAAATAGAGACAACAAAACTCTGCCCCCACAGCCCAGTGAGTGTGTACATCCTTGACTCCGCGCATAGACTTGGGTCTGCTTGACTGAGACCCATTCATTTCTCTCACTTGACCTTGCACCCCAGGGCCTGGCTTACAGTTGGAGTACCTCCTGTTTGCTCATGTTAAAGCATGCAGAAACACGACCCAGAAAGACCAGGACACAAGTCCTGCAGGGAGTGGGGCTGGGCAGGCAGGGTCTGCTCCCATGGGGCGTCCTCACGCAGGAGTGAGTGTGGGACCATCTCTCTGGGATGCCTCTCTAGCCTCCCTGCAATGTCACCCCAGGGAACTCAGTCACAGCACAGGAGAACTCACAAGCCCTGCCCTGAGGGGGTCTCTGTTCCCATGTCTGTCAAAGGAGCCCTGAGGGTGACACCTACTCTCTTTGTGACCTGGGGCATGTTACATAACCTCCCATGGAAGGAGGCCAGCCCAATGGGAAATGGAGGTGTTTGGCCGATGGAAGGGCTAGCTTGGGTGACATGAGCCCTGACTGCAGATTGCTGAAGGGCTGTCATGGGGAAAGGGAATTTTTTTTTTTTCTCTGCAGTGCATTCATTTTTCGTGTTTATTTATTTATTTATTTTTGCCTTTTCAAAATTTTAAATAAAAATAATGCAGGTATACAGTGAAAAATAAAATGGTGAAAGATTTATAATGAAATCAGCAGACAACCGGCCCACACTCCTCATTCTCTGGGATAATGGTTCTCAAACTTCTCTGCCCACTTAGGGAGATTAAAAAAAAAAAATACCTCCCTTACAGGTGCTGATATAATTGGGTTGGAGTGGGGCCTGGTCCTCAGGAGTTTTGATATCTCCTGGGTGATTCGAAAATGCAGCCAAGGTTGAAAACCCGTGCCCATTCTTTCTCCTCAGAGGCACATTACATCTTTACTTTCCTCCATATTTATGAAGTATACTTCTGTGCTTTTCTTTCTTGATTAATCACCTTATATATTATTAGATGACTTCTTGTTATGATGGTTGAGTATGTTAGTTATGAGGATTTCAGCTGCAGGTAACATAACCCCCACCAACAGGGACTTAAACAATAAAGACATTTAATTATTGCACACCTAACCAGGGTTGATTCAAGGATGTCGTTGAAGACTCAGGGTCTTTCCTTCCCGCCACTGCCCTTCCTCTGCATGTGGCCTTGTCCTCTCCATGTTTGTCCTTTCATGGTCACAGTGAAGTGTGACTGCTGGTATCCAAATGATATGCTGACCTGTCCCTCCAGGTCTGACTTAAATGTTCTCTCCTTTCCTAGCATTTTCCCACTGCTCCCAGCAGTCTGCCCCTCTCTTCTCAGCACTTTGTAGAAAGTATAAGTGCTTCACTGCCTCCATCGTGTCCTGAGTCTGTTGGTTCTTCTACCAGCTGTTCTAGAAGCCATGGGCTCCTGGAATACAGGGGAGAAGCTGTTACCTGTTTAATGTCTTGTGCGTGGAAGGTGGTAGGTGCCTTCCTCATATTTGATGAAGAAATTAACCAAATGGCAGTTTTTCCCTATGACCCTTGTCTACATCTCATTCAAATTTCATTGATAAAATTGAAGGAGCTAGATCCAAGGAGCGGTTCTTAACTTTGAATTATTGTTTATATATGCATTCCTCTGGAGTGAGGATTCACACATTTTGTTGGATTATCAAAGCCCTGGCCTCAACAGTTTTAAGATGTCTCATCATCTTTACAGGTCTTTCTAGCTCTGATATCATCATCATCATCATCATCATCATCATCATCATCATCATCATCATCATCATCCCCGCAGCAGCAGCAGCTGTAGCAGTGGCGGCAACAGTTATAGTTTACTTAAATATTTACTATGTTTCCTTATTCTGAAAGAGGTGTGTTAAAATCTCCCACTGAAATTGTGGATTTATCTACTTCTTGTAATTCTGTCAATTTTTGCTTTCTGTGTTTTGAATCTATGTTTTTAGATGCATACAAATTTAGAGCTGATATATCTTCCTGACAAATAGAAATGTCTCTCTTTATCCCCAATCGTATTTATTACTTTAAACTCTACTTTGATAGCCTAGTTACTTTGTTTTTCTTATGGTTAGTGTTTGCATGGTATCTATATTCTTATATTTTTATTTTCAACTCTTCTGTAGCTAGGTTTTTGAATTTTTCTTGTAAACAGCATATAGTTGGATTTGTTTTTATTTATTTGTTTATTTTATTTTATTTTATTTTTATTTTTTTTGTGTGAAGAAGATCAGCCCTGACCTAACATCCATGCCAATCCTCCTCTTTTTGCTGAGGAAGACTGGCCCTGGGCTAACATCTGTGCCCATCTTCCTGCACTTTATATGGGAGGCCGCCACAGCATGGCCTGACAAGCGGTGCATCAGTGTGCGCCCCAGATCCGAACCCAGGCCGCCAGCAGTGGAGCGCACGCACTTAACTACTATGCCACAGGGCCGGCTATCTGTTTTTATTTTTTAATGCAATCTGACAATCTTTGTCTTTCAATTGGAGCTTTAGTCCATTTACATTTAATATAATGACTGATACATTGTGGTTTAAACCTACCATCTTACATAATGTTCTATACTTTTCTTGCCTCCTCAATGTTCCTTTCTCATTCCTTTTTTCCCATTTTTTGGATTAATTACCTTTTATGATTCCAATCCTCCTCCCCCTCCATTAGTTTGGAAGTTTTATAGCCTTTTTCTATTTAGTTGGGGGTTACTCTGAAATTATATTATATCCTTGGTGCATCAAAGGCTAATATGAAGTGGTTATTTTACCCTCTTTCTTCCAATACAAGACCTTAGAACACTTTTAACTGCTTAAACCACCCTCTCCCTCAAATTACATGCTATTGTTGTTATGGAACTTAAAAAAAGAAATATATATATATATCTCTCTCTTAAATCCCACCAGATAATATTATTTTTTAAAAGTCAATATTCATTTAAATTTACCTACACATTGACCACTTTCATTTCTCTTTATTCCTTTTTACAATCTCGACTTTCTATTTGGTATCATTTTCCTTCTGCCTGAAAAACAGTTATTTTGTCTTTTAGTGTGGGGTTTGCCAGTGATGAATTATCACAGCTTTTGTTTGTTTGAAACATCTTCATTTAACCTTTATCTTATCTATTGATTTTAAACTCTTTATTATGAAGATTTTCAAACATATACAAAAGAAGAAGATATCATAAACCTTCATGAACCCATCATACACTTCGAAAACCATAACAGATTGCCTAGCTTATTTCATCTACCCACTCTCCCCACATACACTTTGTTTTATTTTTTCCTGGGGCATTTTAAAATAAATTAAAGGTGTCAGGGGCCGGCCCTGTGGTGTAGCGGTTAAGTGCGTGCACTCCGCTGCTGGCGGCCTGGGTTTGGATCGCGTCCCATATAAAGTGGAGGAAGATGGGCACAGATCTTAGCCCAGGGCCAGTCTTCCTCAGCAAAAAGAGGAGGATTGGCATGGATGTTAGCTCAGGGCTGATCTTCCTCACACACAAAAAATAAATAAATAAAAATTAAAGGTGTCAGTTCACTCTAAATACTTTCAAGTGTATTTCAACAAAGAATATTTTCTTACATAACCACAATGCCATTATCACATACAACAAGATTGAAAATTGCTTCAAATAATTTAATACCTAATCTCAGTTAAAATTTCCTTGTCTAAGAAAATGTCTTTTTACCGTTGGTTTGTTAGAATCAGTATCCAAATGAAGTTCCTTCATGGTATCTAGTTTTCTGAGTTCTAATTCTCTTTAACTCTCTTGTAACAGAAGGTAGACTGCTTCCTGTGTATTTTCTCAATGTTATTAACTTGCTGAAGAAACTGGGTCAATTATCCTGAAGTGTTGTCACATTCTGAATATGGCAGATTGCTTCCTCACGTTGTCTTATGGTGTAGTACAGCTTGTTCTTTACTTCTCGTATTTCCTGTAAACTGAAAGCTAGAGCTAAAGAAGGCACCATGGTAGGGGCCAGCCCGGTAGCACGGTGGTTAAGTTTGGCATGCTTCGCTTTGGTGGCCTGGGGTTTGCGGGTTCAGATCCTGGGCTCAGATCTACACACCACTCATCAAGCCATGCTGTGGTGGCGTCCCACATACAAAATAGAAGAAGATGGGCACATATGTTAGCTCAGGACCAATCTTCCTCAAGCAAAAAGAGGAAGACTGGCAACAGGTATTAGCTCAGGGCCAATCTTCCTCACCAAAAAAAAAAAAGAGAGAGAGAGAGGGAAGAAAAAAAAGAATACATCGTGGGTGGTACCTTGTAAGTTCTTACTGTATCACACCGTGAAGCATATGATGTCTGGTCCTCTTGCTTTTAATGATGCTAAAATTTATCTCTAGGTTGAGGCAGTGACAGCCCTTCATTGAAGAGTTCTCCAACAACCTTTCACTTGGTGGTTTTAGTATCCATGGAAAACTATTGCCTGCATTAGTTATTTCATTAGGGGTTGAAAAAATGTTTTTTTTCTGTTTTAATTTTCATTCTGTTTCTTTCTGCATTTAGTAAGTGGAATTCTTCTGTACAGAAGAATGTTTCTTCACTCATTTTGGCTATTTAATTACCGTCAAATGCAGTTAGATGTGACAAATGGTGAATTCTTTTCTCTTAATTATCAATTTTCAGAGAAATGAGTTGATGCTCTAACTTCCCCAGTGACGTCCAATCAATTTTATTTTCTTTCTGTATCTTTTCATCCTCTCTTTCACCTGTGGGCTGCAAACAGAAGAGCCAGTGGAGGACTTCAATGCCCTAGGAGATGATGAGCCCTCTTGGAAGAAGTTGTCTGAGGCCCTGAATGACTGCACAGAGCAGATGCGTCCCTATGACTTAGGGAAGAAGGGGGCTGTCATGGGAACAAGAAATAAGCTTTCATTGTGATAAGCCACTGAGATTGTCAGCGTTTGTTACCACATTGAACCTATTCTGACTAATACAGCTATTATTACATTTTTAATTTCTAAGAGCTCTTTCTCGTTCCTTGTTCCTTTTCCGTAGCACAGTCTTCTTGTCTCGGGCATCCAATATCTCTAATTTGTCTGATGATATTTAACTTTTTATGACACATTCTTTGGTTCATTGCATTTTTTCTATGTCTCCTGAGGTCCTTTTTATCATTTGCTGGGTTTGCTCTCAATTTCAACTAAAACTCTAATTTAACATTTATTGGGAGGAGCATTACATGGAGGAATTTAGAAGAAGGCGTGTTCTGTGGACGGCCCTCGGCTTCTCCTTTCCTGTTGTGAACAATTCAGCTCCAACCCACACCTGCACACCCTGGATAACGAAGGGAAAGCCTGGGAGTTACCCACAGTCCGTCTTCCAGGAAGGCAGTCTACCTTCCTCCCCCCGCCGTTCTCACCGAGGCATGCCTCTTGGAGAACTTACTCACACCCCAAGCCATTTATCAAATATCGCTTCCAACATTTTCTTTATTTTCTCAGGTTTTAGGACCTCTTACAAATGGTGTCTTGGCAGCCCAGAGACAAATAATGAGAAGCATCATCCAGGCAAGAGGGCAAGAGAAACTGACCTGGACAGAGAGAAGAAAGAACATATACAAAGATAGGGAGGTGAGGGGGAGCATGGAGGATGTGACCTGTTAAAAGAAGACCAGCACTGCTGAGGAGCAGATAGTGAGAGGAGCCGTGATGCAAATCGAGACAAGACAGAAATGTGGGGACAAGACTCAGCAGGGCCCTGTGAGCCATGTGGAGAATCCCAGTCATTGAAGGATTTTCCAAAGGGATGGCCCATCATCTTATCTACTCCCAGAAGAGGTCACTCTGACCGCAGTGCAGAGAATGGATTGGAGGGCAGAGCAGAGGGGAAACGACTGAGGTAGATGGCAAACATGGAGAGAAATGAATGACTGGGTATAAGAGGAGGAAAAGGAAAGGAGAATTAGGATGTGCCTATGTAGAGTGAGAGCGTGGGAGGAGGGAAGGAGAAACCCCAACTCCTCAGCTTGTGCAACTGGATTGAAAGTGTAGGATCCCAAAAAGGAGACCCCAACTCCAGTCTCGGGAAGGCGCGGACCCACAGACACAGAAGACCGAGCTTGATGCAAACGCAAGAGGTAAGAGGTTTATTAAGCGGAGCTCCGGGTCTTAAGCGGAGCTCCGGGTCTTAAGCGGAGCTCCGGGTCGACACCTATCTCTCGCAGGAGACAGAGGAGTCGACCCCGAACCTTAAAGGGCAAGCTCTTTTATAGGATTCGGAAGCATAAAGCGGGAAAAGGTTGGCGCGATCTTACATGATTGGCTAATTTAAACAGTTACATTTTATGGCGCGAATTGCTATGGCGCGAAGCGATTATCAGGTTACACACACGCGTTCCCATCTGGACCCCCTCCACCCCGACCCTCCCAAACTTATCCCTCTGGAGCACTCTCTTGTTCTCAATTCTTCCCCGAACAGTTTAGGGTGGGTCTTTCATGAATAGAGTCAGTCAGGATTGATAAACGTTCCCTCCTATACCAGGAATCCTTAGGGTGTGAAGGTGCCTGTCTCTAAGGTAGTAACTTTTAAATTTTTAATATAATTTACTTCCTTCAAAAGGTGGTCACTTTCACCCACATGGGAAAGCTGCCAGAGGTCAGCTTGGAGGTAAAGGTCATGAGTTCACTTTGGGATGTGTTGATAAAGTGAATGTAAGTGCCTGACATCGTTCCTCGCACATGGTAGGCACTATTATTATTATCTCTTTAACACGCCCCAGTTTTCCTCTGGGTCTAGTTCAAGTGGAACTTCTGCCCAGCTCCCCAGTTAGAGTGTCTTCTCTCCTAAGTGCTTTATGAGAAGTGCAAGAGCATCACTCAGCACTTCACAAGGAGATTCTGTTTGCTCATCTACCTGCCCCACCGTGTGCCTGGCTGAGTAGGTGCTCTCACAATCTTGGTAGATGGATTAACAGGACAAGTGCTTCTCTCCGTGGTCTTGCTCTCCCGGTTTCACCATACCAGTGTTGAAAGCAGCCACCTCTCCTTCCTGAACCCCGGGCTTCGGGCCCACTGCGAGGCCTGTTGTGGCGGAGCTGCCCGGCCCGAATTGGGACCAGAGGAGGCTCCTGCAAATATTTTCCTGCCTCGGGACAGACTGATCTCCACTTGATTCTGTGCTTCCCCAGTAGCTTCCAGAGGTGATTTTATCTTGCCGTGTACAGTTAGGCCATGGAGGAGAAACGCAACTTCTCTCTTGTTTCCAGAGGGCAGCCAGAGGTCTTTTCCCTTTCCTAGGGAGGCAGCCGATCAGTTGCAAGCTCCAGACACCTCCTTCGGAATCTACAGGAGACCTTCCCAAGCTAGGAAAGAGACCTGGGAAATATCAGCCAGAGGCCACGTTTCCTCCTCTATGAAAATTGAAGGTGTTGGAGCACTTTGGGGGTTCTTAATGCATAAACTGTTGTGTGTTGAGGCTTCCTGCAGAAGAGTGTCATTAGCCTTTGCTGGATTCTCAAAGGAGCCTCAGCACTTCAAACCTGGAGCCCTGGTGTGGAGCATTTTTCCAGACCTCACAGCTCGGACAGACATGCCTGGGATCAAGTCTACACTGCATCAGCAGTGTGTCTTGAGCAAGTCGTTTATCCTCTTTTAACTTTAATTTCCTCATCCTCAAAATGGGGACAATAGCCACCCCTCTTCCCAAATGGCTATGTTCATGAAAGTGCCTATTTGCTAATATTGAAATATGTAGGGGGGCCTGCCCCATGGGGTAGCAGTTAAGTGCACACGCTCCGCTACTGGCGGCCCAGGTTCGGATCCCGGGCGCGCACCAAGGCACTGCTTGTCAGGCCATGCTGTGGCGGTGTCACACATAAAGTGGAGGAAGATGGGCGCGGATGTTAGCTCAGGGCCAGTCTTCCTCAGCAAAAAGAGGAGGATTAGCATGGATGTTAGCTCAGGACTGATCTTCCTCACACACACACAGAAAAAGAAATATGTAGGAACATGCCCCAGAAAAGCTAGGACACAAATCCTGCTTGGGGTGGGGCTGGGCGGGCAAATTCTACACCCATGATGTGTCATCAGGCAAGAATGAGTGTGGGACCATCCCTCTGGGATGACTCTATCTCCAGCCTCCCTGCAGGGTCACCCCAGGGAACTGAGTCACAGCACAAGGGGACTCACAGGCCCTGCCCTGAGGGGGTCCACGCTCCACTGCCTGTCAAAGGAGCCTGGAAAGTGACTCTAGACTGTGACACCTACTCTCTTTGTGACCTTGGGAGTTTTACATAACCTCTTACAGGAAGGGGGAAGCCAGCCCAATGGGAACTGGGGGCATTTGGCCTAGGGAAGAGCTAACTTGGGCCACGTGAGCCCTGACTGAAGATTGCTGAAGGGCTGCCATGGGGAAGGGAATTTGTGGGGAGAACATAGTTTGCAAGACATTTATGATTTTTTTTTTAACCTTATCTTTTCAAAAACTTCAAATCTAAATGATGCCTGTGTGAAATGAAGAGAAACCTCAACTAAATTGGTGTTGGGAAGACCTGTAGGGGGAGCCCTATCATACATAGTTTATTCCTCCAAACAGGAAGAGACATAAACTTGCACCACCAGCAGGAAGTGCAACCATTTTACCACTGAAGGGAGATTTCTCTCCCCACCTGGCAACAGCCTAGCCAATGAGAAACACCGCAGCTCAGCCAATGAGAAACACCACAGCTCAGCCAATGAGAAACACCGCAGCTCAGCCAATGAGAAACACCGCAGCTTAGCCTATAAGACGCCATCACCACCCTGTACTGTTAGAATCCCCTCTCTCTACTCCCCCTTTTGCTCTGTAAGCAAGGCTCTTCCTTTGTCACTCTGAATTTGCCTATGGTTCATCATAGCATGCACCTTCTGAATTGCACTTCTTTTGGCTTTTCCCAAATAAACTCGTTTTGAGGGTAAAATACTGGCAAATTTGCTTTTATTTGTTGATACCTGGCACAGTTGAGTTTTACCGAAAACAGACTCCTGAGCATGCCTCCCCTCCTCCTGGTTTTGCCCCAGAGGCCATCACTTTGAACTCTGTCAGGCATTTCTTCTGATATTTACCTCAATTTTTCCAGATACCAAGCTTGTGATGCTATTTCACCCTTTATTACTTTAAACATCATGTACTGACTTCCTACATGAGATATGATCTTTAGTTCTTTTATATCTCTCCACTTCTTCAGTCCTCCCAATATATTTTATCACAATTTTCATTAAATCAATAATCAGCACTTGCTTTACTATGACTATAGAAAATATTCTTTGTTGTCTTTTGCCTATTATTTTAAAAGTCATTGGGTATACCTAGAATTTCTTTTTGGGTTAAACAGATCAAATAGGATGTTAGTAGGCTGAACACCTATTTTTGTCCTAGAGTGCCCACGATCAATGGACCACACCAAAGATCCCTGACCGTTCTGATTCCGCTTGGGCCCTGCTGTCCATTGTGGTGACCATATTTCGTCTGGGTCCAGTGCTGTTACTTGGCCTCTGCTAGACTCCAGGACTTCATCTCATCTTTCTCTTTGAAATTAGAAAGTCCATTTCAATGGCAGAATTTCCCTCCTTTATGTCTGGCTTACAGAGTGCTTTTCAAAGATGTAGTGCTCCCTCTACTGATGTGATTCTCAATGCATTTCTCAGTCCTTGGAGAAGGAGTGTTCTTCTGAACCTCTATAGGGAACACAGTTAGGTGGTGGATGAGCTGTTTGAATAGTCTCCCTAAATCTCTGGATTCCTTCCTTTATACGAAACCATGGAATTTATGGCATTCAAGCTCATTTACCCCACACCACCATTGAGTTCAAGTTCAGCTAATCAACTGAGCAAACATTTAGAACCACTTCCAGATGTTGGAGCTAGCACCTGAAGGGCAGAATATGTGTAAGTGAACCCATATGGATAAATCGGTCTGATCTAAAATTATGTTCCTCCCTTCCAGGTCTAACACCCCCCGAGTCCAGTCTCACACAGATTCTACAGGTTTTTGTTAATGTAAATTAGTTAAAACCTTTAGTTTATTTTGGTATATCAGTTTTCCCCTCTAGGGTTTGACTTGGTAATTGGGTTCTCCCTGGGGTGTGCTGTTAAAGAACTTGAGGCAATGAGCCATGGTGGGATGGTGCATGAAAAGATTGGATATCACTTACAATCCTCCACAAGTTTATAAAGGGATCTTTAGAGAGTGAGATAGAGCCTCATCAGTCCAGGAAAAAGGGTTAATTATGCTGACAAGGGAGGCTTGATGTATTCTGTGGGTTTGAGGTACTCTGAGACATTTAAATCTTCCCGTATGTCCTTATTACAATTCTTAGGATGCAGTCTTTCCAAGTCAATCTTTCAATTTTCATATAAGAGACAAGAGACCTGATATAACTATAAATTTTTTTAAGTGTACAGCTGCATGAATATATATATACTGTATCTATAAATATATACTGTACATATATACAGATAGAATATATACATGAGTATATATGTATGAATATATGTATATATAAAAAGATGAATATGTATATATTCTATATTACCACCACTCAGGACAAGATATAAGATATAGAACATTTCCAGCACCCTAGAGGCCACCTCACACCCCCTCCCAGTCGATAGCCTCCTACCCAGAAGTAATGGCTCCTCTGAGTGCTGTCAGTACAGATTAATTTTTCTTTTTTTTTGAACTTCGTATAAATGGAATCGTAAAGTATGTATGTATTATTATTTGGGGTATGTCTTCTTTTGTTATGTCTGTGAGACATAACAAGACACTATGTCTGTGAGATTCATTCATGTTTTTACATTTAGCATTAGGCATTTTACATTTAGCATTCTTTTTCATTGCTGTGTAGTATTCCACACAATACACATGAATTTACTTATCAGTTCTATGGTTGATGGACTTTTGGATTGTTCCCAGTTTGGTGATATTATAAATAAACTTGCTATGAACATTTTGTATATGACTTTTGGTAGACATATTTCTGTTGGGTATTTCTTATTTCTGTTAGGTATATACTCAGAAGTGGAATTGCTGAGTCATAGGGTAGGTGTGTGTTTAGCTTTAGTAAATACTGCCAAAGAGTTTTTCAAAGTGATTTTACCAATTACACTCCCACCAGAAAGAGTGGGAGTTCTAGCTTTTCCACATCCTGAAACACACTTGGCATTGCCAGCCTCTTTAATTTTAGCCATACTAGTGAGGATTAGTAGTATCTCATTGTGGTTTTTTTTTTTTATAATTGTTTTTTTATAATTTTATTTATTTATTTATTTTTCCCCCAAAGCCCCAGTAGATAGTTGTGTGTCATAGTTGCACATCCTTCTAGCTGTTGTATGTGGGATGCGGCCTCAGCATGGCGCGAGAAGCGGTGCGTCGGTGCGCGCCCAGGATCCGAACCTGGGCTGCCAGCAGCGGAGAGCGTGCACTTAACCGCTAAGCCATGGGGCCGGCCCTCATTGTGGTTTTAATTTGCATTCCTTTGATGACTAATGACATTGAGCACTTTTTCATAGTCTTGTGGCCATTTGGATATCTTGTGCATGCGTGGGTGTGTGTGCGTGCCCTTGAAGACAGGCTGTAAATTTAACTGGTATTGTAATATGGCAACTGGTATTCTCAAACGTTGATTTTGATGATTGGCTCCTTCATCTCTTCAGGTACAAAAAATGAGAGATTCTTTATAGTTCAGTCATAGGAAGTTCCTCATTCTCTGGGAATGTCTTATGCCAATAAATTATGACTCTGAGCCTGCCGCTTTAATTCTCTAAATTCTCTGGTATGGTTATGTGGAAATTAATAAAAGAAACTTCAACTAAATTGGAGTGGGGAAGGCCTGTAGGGGGAGCTCTCATGCCATAGCACACATCTTCAATTACACCAAACAGCAAGAGACTGAGACTTGCATCTTGGACAGGAAGTAAAACTACTTTACTACTGAAGGAAGATTTCTCTCCCCACCAGGCAACAACCCAGCGAATGAGAAACCATGCAGCTCAGCCAATGAGAAACCCTGCAGCTCAGCCAATGAGAAACCCTGCAGCTCAGCCAAAGAGAAACCCTGCAGCTCAGCCAATGAGAAGCTGTTGCCGCCGGGAACCGTTACTTCCCCCAATGGACTTTTGTATTAGAACTGCCCCTCCCTACACCCCCTTTTTCTCTGTAAAAGCTCCCCTTTTTTGCTTTCTGCATTTGCCTATGGTTTGCCATGGCATGCACACCCTGAATTGCAATTCTTTTGACTATTCCCAAATAAACTCATTTTGAGGGTAAAATAACAGGTGAATTTGCTTTTTAAGTTGACAGAAATCACTCCACCCCACAATATTTGCATTCCTCCTGCCTTCTGTGCCATTCTACAGCAGCAGACATTTGGTTCCTAAAGCCTTTCTTTCAACAGGAACTTCGTTCCACTTGACAACAGGTAATAACTTCATTAACTACTATTTCACCACTACACACCATGGCTGCTAGAGTCACTTTTGTAATACTAACTGGTCCTCATTGCCTTCAAATCAGCCTGGTAGAGCCCAGGTCATATTCTCATACATCATGGCTGCAAAGGAGCTGGGAAAGACCACCTTGCTTCCACCTTGGGAAGATGAGACTTACAGGAAGGGTGTTCAAAGATGCATCCACAAGACACGGCAAAGATCTGCTAAAGCGTCCATATTTTAGTTTTTTTTTTTTAAAGATTTTATTTATTTACTTATTTTTTCCCCCAAAGCCCCATTAGATAGTTGTATGTCATAGCTGCACATCCTTCTAGTTGCTGTACATGGGACGTGGCCTCAGCATGGCCGGAGAAGCGGTATATCGGTGCGCGCCCGGGATCCGAACCCGGTCCACCAGCAGCGGAGCACACGCACCTAACCGCTAAGCCACAGGGCCGCCCCCATATATTAGTTTTTAAGACAAAAAGTTCAAAAATCCCTGAGGATTTTTATAATGCCAATATTATTATCATTGTCATTAACTAGCTTAATGAGTTCTTAACCAGTGCCATGAAGGCGCTAGGCTATGGGCTTTATGTGTGTTATCTCACTTACTCTCCATGATCCTATTAAGTAGATTCTATTATTATCCTGCCTCTCTATGCTTTGGTTTCATCACCTGTAAAACAGGGATAATAATTGTAACTACATCCATGAGTTTTGTGAGTAGTAAATGGTTTGATACCTGGCAGGGTGCTTGGTAGTGAGGAAGCACTCGGTAAATAATGACATTATCTTCACCGGCACCATCATCATCACCTCCATTTGGCACATGAAATTCTAGGTGTTTAGTCACTGAGTTATGCTGCCTTTTACTTCCTAGGAACAGAGGCTATGATGTGAACAAAACTGGGTTCAAGTTCCTGCTCTCTGTCTTACCAGCTATACGACCTTGGGTGAGTGTCTTCATCAAATTGAGTGTCTTTTAATGCAGTGGGAATACTAAGTCCTCCTCTCTGGTCTCTGGTTGTCTATGTATCTATTGCTCCCACAACATTTGTGATTACTTGAGGAAAGAAAGGCTGTTATACCCAATTTTCTGCTCTTCCAGGGACCAGCATAATTCTTGGATATTGGTGAGTCATTACAGCCATATCTTAGAGGGACTCAGGATACAAGCCCTAAGCAGGGCAGGCTGAGTGAGGTGCAGGCTCAGCCTAGTGGGGTCTCCGTGGGGCTGGGTGCTGTGTCTGTCACAATGCCTCTCTGATAAATCCCGCACTCATCCCCAAGCTAGGAGCCAACACACGGGACTTAGTCAGAGTCCCAGGGAAGATCCAGTGCTGACCCTGGGAGTCTGTCGTAGGAGCTCTGGGTAGACTTGGCTGGCCCTCTAACTCACCGCGAGACCTCTAACTCACTGAGATACGTGTGGTGAGTCTCTCCGGGCTTTTGCTTCCACATTGGGATAACCAGGGGCTTAGACTAGATGGAAATCAGAGTGGGAGTGTTTGACCCAGAAAAGGACAGACTCAAGGACATATAGACACAACCCTCAGGTCACTGTGGGGCCTGAAAGGGAAGAGACAGGAGGGCAGCCAGGAGGAGACAGAGTTTAGCTCTAAAGAAAGAACTCGCCATCAATCAGAGCTGTCCAAGAACAGAGCTGGCTGCCTTGGGAAGGGGGATGAGCTCCCTGTCCCAGGCAGTATGCAAGGAAGCCAGTGGGATTAGCACTGTTTAGGAGGTTGAAAAGGGGATTTCTACACCGGGAGACAGGGAGGCTGGACCACATGACCTTTCAGATCTGAGATGCTTTGGTTCTGGCAATCTAAGTGTCCGTGCATTTAAGAATCTACCTCGTGGGTACTTATTATCATACCCTTTCTGTGGATGAGAATCCTGAGGCTTAAAGAAAATAAATAACTTCCTAGATTCCTGGATTTGATTCAAACTCAGACTTGCAGGTTCCCAAGATCTGTGTTCTATCTGCTTCACCCGGGGCTGGACTGAGACATAGACCCACTTTGTAGGTTAGTTCTATTGCTGTGTCTCTTTAAATGAATATTCTTTTTAAAAACATAATTTGACATATAATTCACATACCATACATTTCATCCATTTAAAGTGTACAATTCAATAGTTTTTGGTATCTTCTTTAGTATCTTCACAGAGTTGTGCAACCATCACCACAATCTACGTTTGAAAGTTTTGTCACCCCAGTAAGAGATCCTGTACTCATTAACAGCCTCTCCCCATTTCTCTTGGTGTCATATCTAAGAAACCATTGCCTAACGCAAGGTCGTAAATATACTCTTGTTTTCGAAGAATTTTCTAGATATAGCTGTTATATTTAGGTTTTTGATTTTGAGTGAACTTTTAGATATGGTATGAGGTAGGAGTCCACTTCATTCTTTTACACGTGGATACCCGGTTCCAGCATTAAATAAATATTCCTTAAATATTTGTCCAACATTCATTCAGAGAGAAGTTTCGTGGAGGGAGGTTACAAGCGTGGGCGTGCTGGTGACAGCATCCCACCTCTCCTTTCTTGTCTTAAGCAGTTCAACGCTGCCCAAACTTGCAGTTTCTTCAGCAAAGGAAAAGCCTTGCATTTTACCAGACCCACCCTCTCCTGAAGCAGGCTGATCATGAGAAAGGATGACATGAGCATCACCTCACTCCAATGATCTATCAAAGCCTGATTTCCAATCGCATACTGAGTTTTAGTTAAGACTCAGTTCTCTTTCTCTCCTTTCACGTCCCGGCTGTTTTGGTGCCTCAGCAGCAGAGCTGGTCCACCCTTGGGTCTGACCCTGACCAGTGATTCCTGTAAGCCAAAGGAAGCATGATTTGAGCACTTTCCGGGGTAATAGAAGAGTGTTCCCAGCAAAGAGAACGCACATTCAAATGAGATAGCTGGAGAGACTGGGAGATGGACAAGGAGCATCCTTTGAGGTTGTGTACGGGGAGGAAAAGGGAAGCTGGGGTGGGGGACAGAATGCCTTTCCGTCTCCAGGTGTCTAGCTTGGTCTAGATCAGGTCTGGATTTGAGATCATCTTATTAGAAGGGTTCTTTGAATTCTGGACACCACACTCTGCCCCTCCGTTTTCACATCTGTAATATCAGGCTAATACTTGACGTGTTTTATAATCGGCTTTGAAGCCCAGGAAATTCCCGTTGCCCTTCTTCCACTACGCTCCTTTGTATTCCTCTGGGTCAGGCTTGTTCCCACCTCCGAGCCTTTGAACTGGCTGTTACCTATGCCTGGAATGCTCTTCCCCGGTGTTTGGCCTGGCTGGCACCTTCTCATCTTCGAGGCCTCAGTAATGTCTCTGCCTCTAAGAAGCCTCTGACCACCTGTGCTCATCCAGGGCCTGCTCGCCCCCACATCCATTCTCTGTCCCTCCCCGACTCTGTGGGTCTCCCAGGGAGGCTGGCTTCCAGCAGAGGTCAGCCACTAGGGGCACCGACAGGAGGCTGGGAGGCCACAGGAGAAGCGAGGGTGTGTCTCCCCTTCCCCTCTGTCCCAGGTAGCTTCCTAGGCAGTGGCTGTGTCTCTGGTTCCAGCTTCCACGGAGTGACCTCAGACCCTGGTTTGGGGAGCATCACTTTTTCCTTCGCCCCTCCAGCCCAGGCATAGGAATAACTTCCTGCCAGGATCCAGGCTGCTTCACTCTTCCCTGTTTGGTCAGGAAAAGTCAGGAGAGGCCCAAGGGACCTCACAAGGTGGGTCCAGCCTGAAGGAGGAGGGGCTGCCCCAGCTGGTGGAGCAGTTGGGTGGGGCAGCAGGTGACAGAGTGAGCCCTCAGCAGCCTGCATGGGGAGGTGGAGGGACAGGAGAGGAGAGGCCCAGGTCGGGGTGGGAGGGGTGTGGAGGTAGGAGGGGGGATGTGGCCCAGCCCCGTGGGTCCCTTGGAGAGGCTTTCAAAGAAATGTTTAAACCCACAGAGAAAGGCAAGCATCCACACGTAGGGAGAGGCCAGTCCCTCCTCTAGGGCAGTGGAACCGGAATGGAAACCGACTCAGGATCTGCAGCGTGCGGTGGTAGGCTGTGGACCAGACCCACCACCCACTGGCTGGGGAGCCTGCGGCCTCTTCTCCTCTCTGGGCCTCTCATCTTTCCCATCTATAGAGTGGGAGGGAAGGATGAGAAGGAGACTAGGTTCCTTCTGGTTCTGACGGGGCTCTGATAGTCACTCATTAGCGGGACTCTGAGCTTCACCTGTGTGCCTGTCATTGTGGGCAGACCTGGGGAGGTGAGTTACCCTGGCTTGCGTGGAGGAGGAGGGTGGGGTGCCATGGGGGGCGTTCCCGGTTGTGTGCCCCTGCTTTGTGGTGATCTGGGCTGGTCAGCGCGATCTATATGGATACTCGGGAGCCAGGATGTTGAGGTCAGGCACATGGCCCTGCAGCTTCCCAGGGCAGAGCAAGGTGGCAGCTGTCCCCACCCCAGGCTCGCAGTGCCACTGCACATGGGGCAGGCGACTCACTAGAGCTTCTTGCCCACCGCTAATCCAGGGCCTACTGAGTTTGTCCCGGTGCTGAGGTTACAATCCCTTGGGGGTCGCCCATCTGATGCAGGTTCAGTTTGTCCTGGGTCCCAGGACAAGTATGTAGCAGGCCCTCAGTAGAACCTGCCTTGTGAGCTGCTGTGAAAACTATATGAGTTACCCACATAAAGTACTTAGTACAGTGCCTGGCACTTATTTAGGGCTTAGTAATGTTGGCCATTATCAATGCTGTTATTATCATGGTGACTATTACGTGCTGGCACTTTGCTAAACTCTTTGCAGGTGTTATCTTGTTTCATCTTGTTTAATCCTTACAACCACCCTGTGAGGTAGAGGTGGATATTATCCTCACCTCGCAGATAATGAAACCAAGGCTCCCAGAGATGAGGCCGTCACCCAAGGTCTATAGCACATAAGAAGCAGAGCTAGAAGTCAGTTCTATCTGAGTCAGCCTGCGACAAGAGTGAGTGAGAGTCTCTGTAAAGCCATGGACTACATCATCTTGTTTGGGATCACAGAGCAGAAGGCCTTGTCTGGCTCATTTGTCCCCTCACTCACCATTTTGTGGATGGAACTAATGAGGCCCCTAGAGGTTAGGGGATTTGCTCCAGGTCCCACACTGACCTCTCCCTCTAGTCCAGGCTCTTCCTATTGCCCCTTCCTAGACTTTTAAGCCCCCAGAGCCTGGTGATGGTGGTCAGGGTGAAGGCATTGGCCTCTGGTGGGAGGGAAAACGGTTGGAGGCCTCAAGCGAGAGGAATGCCAGGCAGGGCTGGCGGAAGAGAAGAGTCAGGGGTGTAGCAGGCTCCTGCTGATCTTCCCTCCTGGAACAGGGAGACCAGGCTCTGGGTCACAGCATGGAGTGGGATGCAAGCCTGCAGGAGGTGACAGCTGACATCCCAGAGGTGGGGTGGCTTCAAGGTGGTGGCTGCAGCCTGGGAGGGCCAGCAGGTCACAGAGTGAGATCTCAGCAGCCAGCATGCAGAGGGAGGGCGGGGAGAGAGGGAGGGGATGTGACTGAACAGGCTCACTTTTCCCTTTGGAGAAACTTCCAACGAGACATTTAAATCTGGAGTAGAGAGCAAGAGACACAGCACCAGGAGAGAGCAGCTCATGCTCTGAGGCAGTGGAGCAGGCCCACGATTGGCGTCTGAGGTCCCAGTTCTGTTCCCGGTTCCACTCCAGGTTTGCTGAGTCATCTGGAGACCTCTGGCCCCAAGGTTTTCCCGTCTGTGAAGCGGGAAGGATGATGACAGGCTTCCAGGTGCCCTTTACTCTGTCTCTGACATTCACATATAACAGGAGTCTGACTTCACGCTGTGCACCTGTTGTGGGGGCGACCTAGCAGTGTTAGTTTTCCCAGCCTGGGGGTTTGGGCTGGGTGGGCAGGGATGCTTGAAGTTTGGAGGGACAGCCTGGGGAGGAAATCCCCTGGCCCCTGAGATCTGGGCAGGGTTCCCCTCTTCCCACGGGGATTTACCTGAAGCCCAGGACACCATAGATCCCAGTCCCCTGGGCTTTGCCTGACAAAGCAGGTCATGATGGGCACCAGGTGAGTCTGGGTGTGGAGTGGGGGCCACAGGTGCAGTCCCAACCATCGAAACAGAAGGATGCTGGCTGCAAGCTGCCCTCACCTCAGTCTCAGGGATGTGTGGCCAGCAGTGGGTCCAGTGGCTGTGCTAGGGAGCCCAGGTGCCAGTATTGCTCTGCCAGCAACCAGTTGGTGACCTTGGCAAGTCCTTCCTCTCTCCAGGCCTCCTGTCCCTGTGTGTAAAATGGGATGTTGGACTAGATCATCTCTTAGGTCCTAGCTCTGATGTCCTATAATCTGAAGATCTTATACTCCCCACTTATCCTTTCTGTTCCTTAGTTTTCTTATTCTTTTTAATTCTTTTTTCTTTTTTTCTGTTCGGCTCAGGTGATTTCCACTAGTCTTTTGTCCAGCTCACTGATCCTTTCTTCTGTATCATCTACTCTGCTATTGATTCCCTCTAGTGAAGTTTTCATTTCCATTATTGTATTCTTCAGTTCTGATTGGTTCTTTTTTGTATTTTCTAATTCTTTGTTGAAGTTCTCACTGTATTCATCCATTCTTCTCCCAAGGTCAGTGAGCGTCCTTATGACTATTAGTTTGTACTCTTTATCAGGTAGATTGTTTATCTCTGTTTCATTTAGTTCTTTTTCTGAGGATTTGTCCTGTTCCCTTATTTGGAACATATTCCTTTGTCTCCTCATTTTGCCTATTTCTTTGTGCTTATATCTATGTTTTAGGTAGATCAGCTATGTCTCCCAATCTTGGAGAAGTGGCCTTATGTAAGAGGTGCTTATGAAGCCCAGCAGTGTGCTTCTCTATCGTCACCAGTTCCAAATGTTCCAGGACTGTCCCATGTTTGGGCTACGTGTGTCTTTCTGTTGTGGTGGGGTTGCTTTTACTGCAGGTGCACAGGAAGGTTAGGCTGTACCCCTGGCCAGCTGGTTGGAAAGCTCAGCTGTGTGCAGCTGCTATGGTCTCTTCAGTCACTTTATTGGGTGGGAGAGCCCCAGCACAGTTGGCTGCAAGGTCTAATAGCACATTCTTTTTTTTTTTTTTTTTTTTTCAATAACATTTATTGCATTTAATGCCATTATTTATTGAATTTTATAATTTTACTAAAATGACCATTTTAAATCATTTAACTTTTTAAAAATAGTATGTTGTGATCCCTCATAACCTGGGTTTACTTATTCTTAACAGGATGCAACTAAAATAAAGATATTAATCAAAGGAAAGAAGTTTCAGCCATGACCTAATGTCCATTCCTAATATTAGAGAGCAGCTACATTTGCAATAATACAAAATTGTTCAATCAACCAAGTATTTCCCTTTATTTGTAAATAAAGAATTTTTGTCTAAGAAATTATGTTCAATATTTTTAAGGAAAAATACTTGCTGTTCTTGTTGACACACTAATAGCACATTCTTGCTGTAGTTTTTCTGTTAGTGTGTAGGCTCCCAGCGTGGCTGGTTGCTAGGCTCAGGGGCTCACAATTGCTGTAGGCCTCTGGCCTGCAAGGCTGTTGTCAGCTCTCTCGGTGGTGCAGCTGGGTGGGATCGGCCCCAGGTATGGCAGCACACAATCGTGTCAGGCGTTGGAAGTTGGGGCAGATCCCCTATATGGCTGTTTGAGAAGCACAAGTCTGCTGCAGCTCACCAACCTCACCGCCCACAGGCCCAAACAACCCGTCCACACAGTCCTGCCCCATATGCACGCCCCAACCCACTGAAGTGGACCCACTCGTCCCACTGCACAGGCCTCACATACTCCCCCAATGCAGGCCTGCTGCTCGCACACACCCTGCCCTGCAAAGGTGGACCCACTCACCCTGCTACAGAGGTCCACACTCTCTGGCTTTTCAGGCCCACAAGTTGCCTGAGGGCTTGCTGTTGGGTAGGGCTAGTACCTAGGGCGGCTGCCTGCCCTGGCTGAGCTGGATTAAATCGGTGCTCTAGTGGGCGGGGCACACCCCTGGGCTAACAAGCCAGGGGAACAACTCCAACAGCATCTGCCAGGGTCTGTGTCAGCATGCCTGTACTAGGTCACCATAGTGGCTGCCATCAATGTCTCAGTCCTGGAGGAGATGGTCTCAGCCGCCTCGTGCCTCCCTGAGATGCACTGAGAGCCTATCAACTGAGTCTGTTTTACCAAAGGACTGTTCACCTTTCTTTCTGGTGATTTTGTGTTGGTTTCTGAAATGGGTGAATTTGTGTGTGGACCCTTTAAGAGCAGGCTTTTCTTTCTCCTATGTTCGATAGCTTTTCTTGGGGTATAAAAGCCAGCAAAGCCAGATATTCTGACACTTGTCTTGGTTGTGCTGAGTTCCAAAGCTGCTTACTGTGGCATAGTTCTCCTGCTCAGATCCCCCACTCCTCCAGGAAAGGCTTCATACCTTGAGATTGCTCCCGGCCATGAAGTGCCGTGGCTGGAATGTGGCTTTTTCCTCTCCAGAAAGGAATTTCTGCCTCTCCCACCTCAGTCAGCACTGACCCTTGTTGTGGGGGTTCTTTTTATCCAGTTTCCCATTCTCTCTCAGGGGTAATTGTTCCAAGGGCAGTTGTAAATTTGTTGCCTCTGTGGGAGGAGGTGAGTTCAGAGTCCTCCGATGTCGCCATCTTCCCAGAAATCCTGTACCTGAGTTTCCTCATCTGTGAGTGCAAACGTGTGTGAAGGAGCCCGGAAGAGGATGCCATCCATCTATTCCATGTGCACAGCCCATGCATCTTGCTTAGGCCTTCACCAGCTCTCTGAAACAGGCTGGGCCAGGCCAGTGGCCCATCCCATAGGTGGGAAAACTCACAAGGGCTCTGTGGAGCTCTATGTGGCTGAATAGGAGGGCCCAGGACTTATGGTCTGGGAGCTCTGGCTCCCGGGGCCAGTGGGAGCTAGGAGGAGGGAGGGGGCTAGATCCTCAAAGCAAGCCCCTTCCAGGATGCGGGGACTGTGCCTGGCAGAGGGCTTGGTTGGAGTGTTGGGGATGAGCACCCCCTGGGGGACCCGAAGGAGAGTCAAGGGCCCCTTGGAAGCACGTGGCCAAAGGAGCTCATTGCCCTGGGGCCTGGGGAATCTACCTGCAGGGAGTCCTGAAGAAGGTCCGGGAACCCTCTGATTTGGCATGGAGGGAGAGGGGGAGAGGAGAGGGAAGTGGGGAGTGGGGAGTGGGGAGTGGAGAGGGTGAGCCCCAGTCCATACTTTGGTGGGCAAGAAATAAGACTTTCTGGGGCTGGCCTGGTGGTGTAGTGGTTAAGTTTGTGTGCTCTGCTTCGGTGGCCTGGGGTTTGTGGGTTTGGATCCTGGGCGCGGACCTACACGCTACACATCAAGCCATGCTGTGGCAGCATCCCACATATAAAGTAGAGGAAGATGGACACAGATGTTAGCCCAAGGCTAGTCTTCCTCAGCAAAAAGAGGATGGTTGGCAACAGATGTTAGCTCAGGGCCAATCTTCCTCACCAGAAAAAGAAATAAGACTTTCTGTTTTGTGGCTTTATGAGTCAGTTTACTAGGTCTTATTCCAAGGCTCCATTCTGCTGGGGGTCATGGAATAGTTCTTCTGTTCCCTTCTAGTCCGCCCACCACCACTTGGGATTTTACCCAGCGCCAAGCTATCTGGTTGGGTGCTGGAGCCATCTTGACCCCAGCTTGATCTACAAAGATTGTTGTCCTCTAGTCCCCTTGTTGTTTTAAGTGTTAGTAGATCTGGGTTCAAATCCTGTCTTTGCCCTGTACTTGCTCTATGACCTTGAGCCCATGACTTCAGCTTTCTGAGCCTTTGTTTCCCCATTTCTAAAATGGGGATAACAATTGTACTTACCTGATAGAGTTGTTGTCAGGATTAAATGAGATAATCTACTCCCCAGCCTTCCCTCCCTCTCTCCCTGCCTCGGCAGACAGCCGAGACCCCTCCATGGTGGTCGACCTGGGCGTGCTGGCCAGCTGCCATCAGGCCTTCTGACAGGCCCTGCCCAGGGTCTCGTCCTTCTACACGGTGATGTGCAACAGCAGCTCCTGGTGCTGCGTGTCCTGGCCGCCCTGGACACAAGCTTTGACTGTGCCAGCCAGGTGAGCCTGTGCCTGCCAGTTTCCTTATTCATACGCCTGACACTTCCCAGGAAAAAAAGGCCAGTTGCCAGGGGTTCTAGAGTGGGGACTGCAGCACCGAGCACAGTGGCTGACACACACAGTGCTCAATTGTTTCTGAAGGAATAAATGAATGAACTATGGATGGTCAGCCCTCCACTGGTCCACGAGGCTGGGTCAGACAGCCTGAGCTAGTGAATGGAAGGCGCACAGGGTTCAGTCCACAGGCCCTGTGACTGTCCTGGCACAGCCATTTCACCTGAGCCTCAGTTTCTTCCTTTTTAAGATGGGGCCAACTGTACTCTCCTTAGAGTAGTCTAGCAGCCTGAAGAGTACAATATGTGCCCAGCGCAGTGCCAGGCATATAGGCGGGCTTCAGTAAAGGGCAACCCCTTTTGCTCATGCCCAGGGTTCCTATCCCCAAAGAGCATGGAGGCAGCGAGGCAGCCCTCTACTCTGGCTGTCACTCACGCCAGGTGGAGCTGGAACAGGTGCTGGGGATGGGCATGGTCCCCTCGAGCATCATCTACACCAACCCCTGCAAGCCCACCTCCCACATCCAGCATGCTGCCCGCCACGGGGGTAGGGGGCAGCTCCTGACCTTCCACAGCGAGGAGGAGCTGACCAAGGGGGCCCAGCACTGCCCTGGGCCAGGTGAGACCAGCCAGGGCTCGCAGGCAGGTAGAGACAGGGGGAGCCAGGGACAGCAAGCCTGGGCTCCAGCAGATGGAGTTGGGCCTCAACAACCAGATGAAGGCAGTTCCGTGCAGTGACCGGGGGAGGCCCAAGCAGCAAAGTACAAGAATTTGGGTCAGTGGGCCTAGTGCTCCTGGTGCATGTGGGTGCCGAATAAACATTGCCTGTGTCTGCGTAGACACTGGACATTAGGAGTCCAGCATTAGGAGGTCTGGCGTCAGGCAACCTCATGGACTCCAGCTCACACTGGAGTCAGGGAGACCAGGGCTCACATTTCAGGTTCAGTTGTCATATGTTCTTGTGACATGGAGGCCTGCGGAAGGTGTATTTATAATTTGATCCTTTCCTGCTTTTTCTTGCCTGGGTAGAAGGCTGTAAGTGGTGGGTGTGTTTGTTCCCTGGGATTCTGTGGCTGAACAGTCCAGAGGAACTAGGCAGGGGTGGGTGGGAAGGTGGAGGGAGATTGGATGGGGGAGCCTCCAGGCCTTGGGGCTCATGTGGCTAAGAACCCCTGGCATCCTTCGCACCCGTCTCACAGGCTGGTCCTTCGGCTGTGGACCTGGGATAGCGAGAGCATCTTCCCCCTGGGCACCAGGTTTGGAGCCAGCCTGGAGGTGTGCAAACATCTGTTCAAGTCCGCCAGAGACCTGGGGTTGGCTGTGGTGGGAGCCAGGTGAGAGCACTGGCTTTTCCTCCCCGGGAGGCAGGACTCCTGGTTTCCATGGCCCGTCTCCAGCCTTTGACTCACCGGGCGCCCTCCGGTCAGCGGTGGCTCCTCTGGGCCTCACGATGCTCCATCTGTCCACAGTGAAGGAGCTGGGCGTTATCTAGGACTAGGGCGGGGCGAGCGAGGCACTGGCCTTGGGTGCAAAATTTAAGGGGACGCCAAAAAACTTAATACTCCAGATAAATAACATTTTAATATAATATTTTAAAAAATCAAAATCAATGCAAAAAAAAATCCATGATGAGGAAAATATCAAAATTTTAAATAAAGACAAGATTGTCATTTCTGATTTTTCCTTTTGCCTCAGGGTTGAATCACTGTTCCTGATCTTGTCTTTATTTAAAATTTTTATATTTTATTTGTCTTGGATGTTTTTGCATCAATTTTGCTTTTTAAAAATATTGCATTAAATGTTACTTATCTTGATGACTTAGTGTTTTGGTGCCCCTTAAATTTTTCACCTGAGAAAAGAGCCTCACTCGCCTGACCCTTCCTGGCCCTGATTGGTTCCTCAGCCCACTCTGCTCGCAGGCACTGAGATTTGGGGTTCTGATGACACGCCTTCCGAGAAGGAAAAGAAGGGGAGACCCTGCAATGAGGCATTGGGAGGGGCAGCTAAGAGAGGTGACCACCACACAACCATGAGTGCCCCAACTCAAGGATTGTCCTGTGGGATGTGTGTGTCTCTGGGTACACCCGTGCGTAGATCCAAGGTTGCATGTTTCTGTGGCTGCCCACGTGGGCCAGTGTAGTCACATGTCGCAGTGTCTGTGACTGAGCTGGTCTCCATGTTTTACCCGTGTCCGTGTTTCTGAATATGTCTCTCTTCCTGCTGACCCTTGCGTTTCCATGTGTGTTTCTCCACATGTCACTTGATATATGGTCAGCTTCCAGTGGGCTCTGACTGCTAGACACCCCACAACTTCATGCATGCCATTGCCAACTGCTGGCGCACGTTCAAGATGGGCCGTGGGGTTGGGCATGATGTGAGCCTCCTGGATATCGGAGAGGGCTTCTCTGGAGTGGAGGACTCGGAGCCTAAGTTTGAGGAGGTAGGAGGGGAAGATGAGAGGGAGCCTGGGCGTCCTAGCCTGGGTTTAGTGGACAGAGTGTGTGTGTCTGTATGTGGAGAGCTCTTGTAACCGAGTCATGTGCATGCGTGTAGCTGGGATCCGTCTCTGGTGAGAGGTCTTTGTCTGTCTATACTTTTATGCCTGTGTGCATATACGAGCGCCTGAGTGCATCTGGCTCGTGTCTTTCTTTAGACATGTTAGCTGCTATCCCTGGTTAAGCTACTGTCAGGTAGAAGTTTACTATCCCCCAGCCCCAGGGAACATTCCATCTTTGCTGACTGTGTATTGATTTAAATGATTCCAAATTCAGACATCTCAGGGTGCTACAGCCTATACACTTGCTGTATGCCCTTGGACAAGTTACTTACCTTCTCTGGGCCACAGTTTCTACCTGTTTCCCGCCCCCAGTAAAATGGAGATGATAACACCTCCCCACAGCGCTGTCAAGGAATGAAGGAAGATGATGCAGGTAAAGCCTCGCCATAGGGACTGGCCACATTAGAGGTTGGGTCTGTCCCCACAGATGGCGAGAGCAATCCATGCCGCCCTGGCCGAGGACCTCCCCGAGCAGCGCGGCATTGAGGTCATTGCGGAGCCTGGCCACTTCTACCTGGTGTCTGTCTGCACTGCCACTGTCAACATCATTGCCAAGAAGGCAGTGCTGGAGCCCGGTGGGCGGGGAGGGCACTGTCCAGGCGTCCCCAGGCCCTGGGGGAGAGGACGGGCAGAAGGTCTGGGCTCCACCCCCAGGTGCCTAATTAACAGGAAACAAGCTTCAAATTGGGTGTAAGAATGAACCTGTCAGTATCACTATTTTGTTCTCAAGTAGACCGGGGGGTAGAGCATGAGGGTCTTCGATCCTTCTTAGCACACAGTGCATTTCTACTGCGCTTATGGAGGCAAAGTCACAGAACACAGCCCGTGAGGTCACAGATGCCACTGTGCTGGTGTGTGCCTTACATTCTTCAAACACGCGCTTTCTAACAGGTGCAGATTCTTATCACCAAAAATAGTGAGTAAATACAAATTCTTACAACAAATACATGAAGGCAATATTGTTGTAATCATGGCCTGAATGTTAAAGGTGACATCTATAGGGTAACAGTAAGTCTTTTGACAATCAAGGTGGACCATCACAAGAGAGTTTTTCGATTGTTATTTTTGTGGCAGGAGTGGGGTGGGGTTGCTGTTCTCACACAGTGAGCTAGCCAGAAACTCAATTTCCTGATGAGATAGAGAATAGAATCAGACCTCACCTGTTGGATTAGTGCTCTTTATTCTTTGTGGCTTTATGATAACTGATATATAAATATTTATAAATCATTTTAATCTCCTCCTTTATCTTTTTTTTTAATCCTGTTTTTTTTTTTTGAGGAAGAGTGGCCCTGCACTAACATCTGTGGCCAATCTTTCTCTTTTTCTTTTTTCTCCCCAAAGCCCCAGTACATAGTTGTGTATCATAGTTGTAGAGTTGTAGCTCTCCTACATGGGACGCCACCTCAGCGTAGCTTGACCAGTGGTATGTAGGTCCACGCCCAGGATCTGAACCGGCAAACCCCAAGCCGCCAAAGCTGAACGTGCGGACCCAACCGCTGTGCCACCGGGCCGGCCCCTCCTCCTTTATCTTTTTGACAAGTGACTGGCCCACAGCTTTGTAATCCTGAAGGCACCTGTGTCAGCTGATTTCATTTCCTCACAAAGTGTCTCCTTAAAGAATATTGCCATATGAAGTATATGATTTCAGCCATCATTTAACAAAAGCCTAAGTTACAAGTATTTGGGGCTTATTATTTTTTATTTCCACAATAACAAGAGCTGCCCATTATTATGCATCTATTATGTGTGAATCACATACTTTATCTCATTTCTACTCAACAATCCTGTGAAGTAGCTTTGAGTTGTTCCCATTTTAGAGGTCTGAGGCTCAGAGACAGGAAGTGACTTTTCCCAGGCAGCACAGCTAGCAGTGGCATGGCTGGACCCGGGTCTGCCTGACTGGAATGCTGGCGCACTTCTACGTCCACCACGTGCCGGGCAGAGCTGAGCTCTCGGCCTCAGAGCTGTCGGGACTAACAGGCCTAGGACCCCTGGGCTGTGGCCACTGGAGACAGGATCAGCGATGGCAGCTGGGAGAGAGGGGAGGAGATGGGGTAGCCTACACCAGGGAGAAGATGGTGAGAAGTAGACCCGGGGGAAGAAAATCAATATTCAGAGAGATCTCAGCATCTAAACGCCCAAATGTTATGAAATGCCTCACGTGTCAACAGAAATCAGCATAAAATCCTGAGTTTATATTCAAGACAGCAACATTCTAAGGACAGACTAAGAGTATTTGTGAAGAAACTGGCTTGGTGGTGTAGGTCATGTCCAAAGGATCTGGGGGTCATAGGTGACTACCAGCTCAATATGCATCAGGAGTAGGAGGGAGCTGGGGAGAAAGCTGCTTCACGCTTACTTCAGCAACATCAATAGAGGCAGAGTATTTAGATGGAGGGAGGTGAGAATCATGCTGTGCTCTGTGCTTGTCAGAGCTGGGCACTGTTTTTAAATGTACCTGGGATTCATTTTAACCAGGTAACGTAAGCCATGCAGACACGGAAATAACCGCCATCAAGGAAGAAGATTTTACTCACAGTTCCTTAGAAACCAGAGACATGGCACGCCACACAGGGCCACAAAGGGCCACACAGGGCCACACCAGGGCCACACCAGGGCGGGCTGGGAGGCTGAGGGAGAAAGGGGAAGGCCTGGGTAAGAGCCTCGATTCTGGTTTTCGAGGGAGGAATGGTTGAGGCAGAGTAAGCAGGCTAGGCAGATTTGGGGTTGGCTAGTTTGAATAATTTCAGTGGGTTCTGGCTGTAAGGACGGCCCCTTGTTACCTGGTACCTGGGAAGGGGTGATTTGGGCAGGGAGATCTCCTCTCAACCTATGAGACCCCGATAAAGGAGGTAGTTGGTGGGTGTGGACTCTGGATTGGTTGATCTGCATACAAAAGGCAGACCTGCAGGGCAGTCGTTTGCTGCCTCCAGGAATTAGCTAGCCCTGGGAGGAGCAGTTTCTCCAGAGTCACCAAGGTCCCCGAAGCCAGAGCATCAAGACTACAGAATATAAGAAGATATGGTTAATTCAGGCACCACTTTGAGGAAGGAAACTGACAAATTAGCACATGCAGAAAGAACAACCATAACAGAATCATGTCATAAAAAGGCCATTTGCTCCCAATTTTGCCTCACGAAGCAGGTGCTCAGGGAACCTGGTCTAAGGTGAGGGCAAAGGACCTGGGACCCATGACCTGTGGATGAATCCCAGCCCTGCCACATTCTCCTGTGTGGCTTCTGGCAAGACTCAGTTTCCTCAGCTGTAAAGTAGGGCTCATTGTATCTACTCAGAGTGTAGTTAAGAGGATTAAACCATTTAATACATGTAGAAAGCTTGGAACAGTGCCTGTGCTATAGTTCATTGTATAGTTAATTATACTAGTAATAGTGGTGGCGGTGGTTCTCTGATGGAGGGAGCAGAGGGCCAGTGGGAGCCCAGAGGACAGGCCCCAGCCTTGCCTGGGTTCAGGGAAGACTCCGGGAGCAGGGAATAGGGTCATCCAGCGCTGAGCAGAGGGTCTAAGCCTCCCCCAGTGGTGCTGGGCTCAGGTGTTGAGGGTCAGTGGTGAGACCCAGGTTGAGCACACCTCGGTCCTGCCCTCTCCCTGCTCCCAGGAGGCCACCGGAAGCTGGTGTACTATCTCAATGAGGGCCACTATGGCACTTTCCACCTCTTACTCAGGGAGCCTGTCCCCAGGATGCCCATTGTGGTGAAGGTGTGGGGACTCTTGTGTGGCTCCAGAACCTCCCAGACCCTGAGACCATCGAGTCCGGCCCCCTGCCCTGAAAGGCAGGGATCCCTGCTGTTAGGTGGAGAGGTGAAGGATCTCAGATCTCGATGGCTTTGCGGATCGTCATTCCACGTGCATGTACAAGGACGTACACACTGAGCCTGTGTGTATTTGCATGTGTACATCTGTGTTCCTGGGTTTCTTTGTTTGGGCCCGTCGATTTGCACCTGCGCAGGAAGGTGGGTGTACAGGTACGTGGGTCTGCATAGGTGTGCATGCGCATCTGTTTGGCTATGTGTATTTCCATGGGCATCTCTCTGTAGGCACTGTGTGTGTATTTCCAGAATCCTTGAATGTTGAAGATGTGGAAACTTAGGAAGTAGAGATTCTCAAACTTGGCTTCACATTAGAATCATCCAGGGAGCTTTAAAAGACCCCAGTGCCCAGGCCATGCCCAGGACCACTGAAATCAGAATTTCTCATGGGTTGGCACCTGGCATCAGTCCTTTGTTAAAACTCCCCAGGCGATTCCAATGTGCAGCCGAATTTGAGGCCCAATATTTTGAGTGATTATTGAATAAACTCTTCCCATTTTATAGATGGGAAAACTGAGATCCCATCTGTGTCTGCACTCGTGAATTGGCAGGGCTGGAACGTGTCACTGGGATATAAGCTCCATGAGGGCAGGGTCGAGAACAGTGCCTGGCACATAGGGACTGCTCAGTAATTGGTTACTATGGGTGAATGACTGTCCTTGCTGCTGCCCCTCCCCACTTGTGCTCCTGGGCATGCCCTGCCGGCCTGGGGAGTGGGCTGGGGGCCCGGGGGGGCTCTTCCTTCTCTGATTCCCCACCCCTTTGCTCCCTGCAGGAGCTCTACTCAGAGCCGCCCCTCTTCCTCTGTACCCTCTACAGTCCGACGTGCGATGCCTTTGACAAGCTCTTCTTGGGGGAAGGTGCAGCTGCCCGAGCTTGTCGTTGGCAACTGGCTCGTCTTCCCCTCCGTGGGCGCCTACACATCCACCACGAACTCCACCTTCAATGGCTTCCCGTTCGCCTCCACCTGCTACACCAGGGGACCCGAGCTCAGGTGTCTGTGGGGAGGGCTGTCCCCAGGATCTGAACTTGGCAATGGGCGCTGGCTGAGCTCCAGGGACGCAGGCCCAGAAAATACCCTGCTTCCCGCATTGGCCCCATCAAAGCCCAAAGTGTCTGACTGACCTTTGACACTGGCCTCTGCCTGGGGGGTTGACCCTGTTACAGCCTCTCCCAGGTGAGTCCAAGGTAGCCCACCTGGGGGCTCTGACAGCTCTGACGTAGAGAGGCCTTTGCTGGGGCAGAATCAGGCAGCCCTATGGCCTGACCCTCGGCCCCATGGCCAAGCCCCCACTCTGCTCTGACCATTTGCAGCTGCTCCCAGGTTCCATCCTCAGCTGTCCCTTCCCTGCCAGCTTCAGGCTCCCTCACAGCCCTTGCCCCAGGGTCCCCTCTCTGCCCAAACTAGGGTTTGCCACCTGAGGTGGTGGAGGGGGCTCTGGAACACCCCTTTACTGGCACAACCTTTCCACAGGAGCCTGCTGGACACCCCACCTTGGGCGGGGACTGGCCGGAATGGAGGGGCTCCAGACGCCTCGGTGCACGCACCTGGGGAAGCTTGGGGGCGGGGTGGGGAGGGGAGAGTAACATGGGGAGGCAGAGGTGTGGGTGCCTCTGACATGAGGAGGCAACTTTTAAGGTTCAAAACTGCTTTTTCCCCCAAAGTGGGTCTGAATCCTAGGCCAGATCCTCTGGGCAGCCCACCCCACCCTCCCAGCTCCTTACCCCCAGACCCTGGGTGGGGTAGGGCTGAGAAATTTGCACTATTATAACACGCGCCCTCTGAAGGCCATGTCCTGGAATGGGAGGACACCTGCATCAACCTGGAGATTCTTTCGTCCTTCCTTCCATTCAGTTAGTGACCCCTGCATTGTTCTAGAAAGATTTTCGTGAACTTTGGGCACCCGCTCTAGAGGTGAGAGCACTGGCTTTGGAGACAGACAAGCCTGGAGTGAATCCAAGCTCGACCACACACGGGCAGTGTGGTCAGAGCCTCAGTTTCGCCTTCTGTGAAGGGAGGAGAATATTAATATCCCACTCGCAGGGCTGTTGAGAGGATTAAGTCAATTAATGCAAATCCTCGTTGAAGGTCAGTTGACGTCCAGGGCCTTGCCTCTGGCTGGCCCTAATCCTGGGCTCAGACCTCTTGGAGACCACCTCCTGCCCCCACGGTCTGGGCATCCTCAGGGAGCATGCTCAGCCTCTCACCACACAGCTAATGGGCCAGGCATCTGGGTGCCTCAGAGCTGGCCTTTGCTTTAAGAAACTCCCAGTTGGGAGGGTGGATAAACAAGGTGTGGATACGGCCAGCTCCGAAATAGGGCAGGTGCATGCATGTCCCCAGGTATGCTAAAACCTTAAAAATAGTATTTGGGGAGTTCTGAGCTCAAAAAGAGAATGTGTCCAACAGGGAAGGATACTGGCAGCAGTGGACCCAGAAGTATGTCAGGATGACCAGCCACATTCCTGCAGCCAGTGAAGGCTGAGTGGGCCCCAGGGGCCAAAGCTACCCACCTCCCCACCTCTTGTGCCTTGTGTCCTTTTTTTTTTTTTTTTTGGCTGAGGAAGATTAGCCCTAAGCTAACATCCTTGCCAATCTTCCTCTATTTTGTATGTGGGACCATGCCACAGCATGGCTGGTGAGTGGAGTAGGTCCATGCCTGGGATCTGAACCTGCAAACCCAGGCTGCCGAAGCAGAGTGCACACACTGTAACCACTCGGCCAGGCGGCTGGGCCCTCTTGTGTCCTTTTTAAGCTTCACCTGATGAGACGTTCTCTGATCCTGTCTCTGTAAACAGTCCTCCCCGTCCACCAGAGTCAGCCCCACCAATCCTGCTTCTGCCTTCCCAGCTCAGCCAAGACCAGAGGAATCTTCTAGCATCCTTAGGCTAAAGAGAATGCTCCCCCAGACATCTGAGGAGAGGGGACGGGCTGCAGATGCCACCCAAGGAAGCCAGGGGGCTCAGATAGCCTTCAGATCATGTGTTATTCATTCGTCTCTTCCCAGAGCCAGAAAATTGGGGGTGGAAATGTCCACCTTACCTCCTCAGAGGTGCCTGGAAGTACAAATATGAGTGGGCTTTGGGAAAATATAAAGTTTTATTTAAATTCAAGAGATGTTGGTGTGTTTTGTGTTTTTCCCTATGGGTGCTGTCCTGTGGGATCATTGATATCCATCCATCCATCCATTCATCCATCCATCCATTTATCCATTCATTCATTGATCCATGCATTGATCCATCAGTCGATCTGTTCATCCATCCATCCATCCATCCATTCATTGATTCATCCATTCATCCATCAGTCGATCCATTCATCTATTCATCCATCTATCTATCCATCTGTAAAATAAAATGTGAGGGCCTAGTCTGTGCCTGGTGCTGTTCTAGGCACAGGTGACATGCGATGAAAATATGGGCAAGAAGCCACGCTCACGGAGCTTACCTTCCAGTTGGGAAAAGACAGAGCCTAAACAAACACATAAATAAATGATAAAATGAAGTGGAAGCAATAAGTGCTGTGAAAAAAGGAAAAGAGGGCAAAGGGATAGTGAAGAACAGAGGAAGATGCTATTGTAGGTAGAGGGGCTGGGGAGGTCTCTCTGAGGGTGTGGCCTGTGAGGAGAGACCTGAAGGGAGCAAGGAGGGAGCCGTGTGGTCAGCTGAGTCAGAGAGTTCCAGGCTTTGGAAGCAGCAAGTCCAAAGGCCGGGGGTAGAGGCCTGTGTGGATGCGCAGAGTGAGGGAGGGGAGGTACTGGGAGATGAGGCAGGAGAAGGGGCCGGAGGCTGAGCTCGTCTGGCTTTATGGTCAGTCTGGCTTTATGGTCTGTTGGGGCTTTGGTTGTGTTCTGATGGGAAGGGAAGGCCCTGGAGGGTTTGGGCAGCTGAGGGCATTGAGTGCAAGGGAGAATGCAGAGAGAACTTGAGGAGGCTCCTGCCGGTCCCAGGAAATGATGGGTGGTCACGGTGCAGGTGGTGAGATGCGGCCAGGGTCAGGACAGGCTGTAAAGGTGGAGTTGAGAGAATTCTCTGAGGGGGTGGACGTGGGGTATGAGGCAGAGAGGAGGCAAGGATGATTGCAGGGCTTTGGGCCAGAGCAGCCGGTACACAAATGGGATGCTGGGGAGGAGAAGCAGGCTAGGAAGGGTTAAAATCCAGAGTTCAGTTTTGGACCAGTCAGGTTTGAGAAGGCTATTGGACCTTCAAATGGAGTCACATACAAGCATCTGGTTTCAGGGTGGAGAGCAGGACGGGAGATATGACCCTGGGCACTGTCCGCACTGGATGGACTTTACCTTCCTGGAGCCGCCCGGACCAGCCAGGAAGTGAGCACGGAGAGAGAAGACACGAGTGACGGAAACTAAGAGAAGAACCGTTCCAGGAAGGAGGGAACATTCAATTGTGGCAAATCCTGCCGAGAGGTGGGTGAGATGAGGGCTGAGAGGGCACTTGGGAAAATGGAGGTCATTGGTGATCTTAGCCAGCGGGTTTCAATGCCGAGGAAGATTGGCAGAGGTGAGTGGGGTCCAGAGAGGATGGGTGGAGAAGGGTGGAGAGGGTAGAGCGTGGCCACCTCTTCCAGGGAGCTGTGCTCTGACCGGGAGCAGGAAACGGGAGGGTGGCTAGAAGAAGGGCCTATAGGGTCAAGGAGGGTTTATTTTAAGATGAGAGATGTTATGGCTTGTTTGTAGGCTCATGAGGATGACTGACAGAGGGGAAGAAAATTAAGATGCAGGAGAGAGAGGAGCCCACTGGAAGAGCAAAATGCTTGGGTGGGTGGGAGGCGTTAGTGTCCTGTGCGCGAGGAAGGGTGTGTTTTGGATGGGAGCTCAGACAGCGCGTCCGCGGGACCAGAGGAAGGCAGAGCGCAGGCGCAGGTCGGTGGAAGCATGTGGCGCTCTCTCAGTGAAACAAGAAACAAGGTCACGGCCGAGAGGGAGGAGGCTGAAGGGGGTCTTGGTGTTTTGAGGAGAGGGGCAGAGATGGGAAAGTCACAACAAGAGTGGGGGAGTGAATAGACTGGTGAAATGGGGTCAGACTGCCAGCACAGGGCCCCTCTCGAGGTTTGTGGGGCTCAGTGTAGAGTGAGGCCGGTCATCTGGTGTGTTTTGTCTTCAGCCGTGTTCAGCTGTGTGGGTGCAGGTGCAGAATGGGTGTGGGTGGGAGGGTGGGGGAGAGCCGAGGGAGGTTGAGACGGCTTGGAGAATGAGGTCTCATGGAGGGCACTGCGGGTCCAGGCTCCACCTCTGGCTGGCTACCGCAAGGCTCCTGCAGTCCTCAGAGCCTTCTCCTGACCCCGCATGTTGTCCTTCCACGGCCTTTACCTGCTGGAGACTCACAATGACCCCGTGAGCGCATAATGACCCCACTTTATAGAAGCTCATTACCCTGGGTCACTGAGCCAGTGAGTGGCCGAGCAGGGATCTGAATTCAAAGGTCGGTTCCGGGTTCTCCCTTCCGGGCAGCAGGGACACGCGCACTGTGTTTAAGACAGTCCTGCATGCCGGATGGGGAAGACAGAGAAGCTTGGCTTGGCTGGCTTGGATTAAACTTGAGGTGTTTCGTGCCCTGGGTGCCCAGGCTTCGTCACGCTCAACCACAGTGACTTGCTGCCACCCGCTGGGCACTGTCAGCGTTGCACCCAAACGGACCCTGTGTAGGATTTGCTTAGCTGACCAAGGAGTCACTGCCTGAGGCCAACAAAGCCTTGTTGAAAAGGGCTAGATAGGAGTTCTCGTCCGCCTTTGACACATAAGGAGGTGGAAGTCCAGAGAGGTGACTTTAAAAAGCCATCTGCACTTGCCCACTCTATCCATTCAGTTGTTCAGTCATTCAGTAAATATTCATTGAAGACCTACTGTGTGCCAGGCACTGTTCTAGACTCTGGGATTCGGCGGGAAATAAGACAGGAGGGATCATTGCTCCTGTAGAGCTGACATGCCATGTGGGGGATGGGACAGATACTAAACAAGTGAAGAAACCAGATAATGCTAGATTGTGATGGGTGCTGTGAAGGAATTAAAAGAGAATGACTGGAGAGGGTGGTCTGGAGATGACATTTGAGGACAGACCTGATGGCTGGGAGGGTTGGGGAAAGACTCTCCAGGAAGAAGGAACAGCACTGCAAAGGCCCTGAGGCTGAGAGATTTTGGTGGTTCCAGACCAGGTGGAGCCCATTGACGCCCCAGCAATGGCTATCTGTATGGACCAGGTAGAGGTCAGAGTGGAATGTTCTCTCAGGACGGTCATGCTATTTGACTTGCTCGCAGTCCGTCCACAGCCTCTCTCAGCCCCCTCCTTACTCACACAGCTGACCACCCCTCCTTGAAGCTCTCTCCTCTCTTGGCTTGTGTGACACCAACCTCCGGTGGTAGGAAAAACTATGATTGTTCTCCTGTGAAAATTAAAGCTTAACGATCAACATAGAGATGTTACTGGTTTGAAGGAACCCACTGATGTGTTGAAAGCTAGGGCAGGAAATACTGGCGCGTGGAGTCAAAGATCAAGGTCGACATTTCTGGGACCTGGGACAGGAGCATGGAGGAGAGACTTGGTCCAGATGATCCGTCTTGCTTGTAGCTGTTGCCATGTTGTAAGTGTGTTTGTGGACCTGTCTGTTGCTAATGGGGAGCCATTCTTGCAAATAAAATGAATATTTATAAGTTTATATTCATGGTATAAATGTGCTTTATTCAAATCCTATGAGTGGTGTTCCAAGAAAGAATAAGTTTTGGAAGCAAAATAAATCCCTAAATTGGCAATTTCGACATGTTACTCGAATACTACCCAATTATGTCAGCTGGTGTTTTCCAGTGTTTGAATATTTGCTGTAGGCTACAATTCTTTGTAAAGCAAGAGAATTAAAAAAGGAAAAGTTAAAAAATGGAAAGTTATATGAAGCAACGTGTCCTAATATCCAACTTGAAGATGTGTTTGGACACCCTCTTAATTCAACCAGCATCAATGCAAAATGAAATAAATTTTTCTACATCTGATATATTTACCAAAAAACAAAGATCAAGGGGACTGGCCCAGTGGCATAGTGGTTAAATTCGTGCACTCCACTTGGACCGCCCAGGGTTTGCAAGTTCTGATCCTGGGCATGGACCTATGCACCGCTTAACAAGCCATGCTGTAGAAGGCCTCCCACATATAAAGCAGAGGAAGATGGGCACAGATGTTAGCTCAGGGCTAATCTTCCTCACCAAAAAAAAAAAAGAAAAGAAAAAAAATCCCAAATCAAGGGCAATTAATACTTTGTGTTTTAAATTTTCATTTTAAGAATAACTTTTAAATAATAAACATTTGCGATATTATCATTCAATTTTTCAAGTGACTTTTATTTGGCATTTACTTTGGGTTAATCGTCTCCCTTTTTAATATTTTTTATTATCAGACGTCTATAGAAGGTAGAAATATATCACCTTGTCATATTATATTGGCCTGTAATAATAATAGTCCATGCATTTATTATTATGAGTTTTTAAACAGAAAACCTCTGAAATGTTTAATATAACCCTCTCACAGAAAAATGTTCACTGTTTATTATTATGGTCAATCATTGTTTTCTCAAAACACATGAAGTTGTTAGGAAAAATACAGAATAATGTATGATTTCCAGAATTCCTGAGAATTTCCTGGGATTCTGATATTTCATACTCAAATCCCAAAGATTCATATCTATTGAGATTTCAAAACTCTCTTTGAAGTTTTACCTCTGTAACATTCCTTGACTCTGCATCCCATCCCATCTCCAAGGCCGCTGCTCAAATCTGCAGACCTGTGTCATCTCTCCTGACCTCATGAGCCAGTCTGCAGACACCAACCCATCCTCCACGCTGCCCAGAGGGATCTTTCTAAAGTGAAAACTCAGCCTGTCATTCCTCTGTGGAATCCCTCCCCAGCTCTCCAGTACCTTCACCAATGTTTCTCAAAATGCATCCTCTGATGGCGGCTACATAAAAACATCTGGGAGTTTCTTATAGGTGGTGGTTTGGGGAACCTCATTCAGAGATTCAGAATGTCCTGAGTTGAACCCTAGAAATCCGCATATTTAATACATCTTCTAGATGATCTTTTTAAACCTTTTTAATGGTTAAATACAACACACATACAGAAAACCACATAAAACAAATGTACAGGTTAATGAACTATAATAAGGCAAACACCACTAGAACCACCACACCTGTCTGAAGGCAAAACTTCGACACCCACCCCAGCAACTCTCCAGGTGCCCCCTCCCAATCATAACCTCTTCCCACCCTCGACCCCCAAGGGCAACCATCATCCTAACTTTCATTTTGCCTGATTTTTATTTTATGCATCATTAAATTTTGTTTAATCTCTGCTTCTCTTTCCATCTTTTTTATTCTTCTTGTAATTCATTTGTTAATGAAACCAGATCATTTGTCTTACAGAGCTCCCCATGGTCATTGCTAATTGCATCGCCATGGTGTAGGTAGCATGATCCTCTCTCCTCTGAATTTCCTGTTAATTGGCAGTTGGATTCTTTTTGTTTTTGACAAGCCTACTTTTATAGGTGATGTGTGTTCGTGGTCAGGAGCCTCATTATTGTGTTTACTCTCTCTTATCTTGTACATTTCCTGCCTCAGATCTGAAATCAGCCCAGGTATCTGGGTAAATACCTAGGAATAGAATTGCTAGTTCATAGGTAGATAAATGTTTAACTTTCTAAGAAGCTGTTAAACAGTTTTCTGAGGCGTATACTTATTTACACTTCTGCTAACAATGTGTGAAATTTCCAGTTGCTCTAAATCCTCACCAATATTTTGTATTGTGAATTTTATTTTATTTTAGCCATTCTAGTGGTATGAAATGCTATTTCATTGTGGTTTTAATTTGAAGTTTCCTAACAACTAATGATGTTAAACAACTTTTCATGTGCTTATTGGCCATTTGCGTATCTTCTTCTGTGACATGTCTTGTTTCAAATATTTATTATGGTGTAACAAACCACCACAAAAATTAATGGCTTAAGACAAAACCATTTATTTGTTCACTCTTTGGCAGTCTGAAATGGGCTCATACAGGCAGTTCTTTTGAGGAGGCTCAACCAGGGCTGAAAAATAAAAAATGGCTCAACACACATGTCTGGTGCTTCAGCTGGGATGGCTGGAAGGGCAGGAGGCTGGCCAAGTATCTCTCGCCGCAGAGTCCCCATCAAGGTAGCCAGATCACTTTATATGGTGGAACAGAATTCCAAGATGGAGCATTCTAAGAGTACAAAACCCAGTGTGCAAGAGCTTATCTTCCAGCGTCATGCTAGCTAACGCCCCACAGACCAAGATGAGTCACAGGTCCAAGCCCAGAGTCCATGTGCAAGGGACTATACAAGGGCATGAATCCAAGGAGGCATAGTTCTTTGGGGGCCACCAATGTAAGTCTACCACGAATCTTTTGCCCATTTCTAATTGGTTGTCATTTCCATCTTGCACTGGTTTTTTATATACTCTGTATGCAAGTCCTTTGGTAGATATAAATAAGTGTTGTGAATACTTTTCCAAGTCTGTGGCTTACCTGTTTATTTATTTATTTATTTATTTATTTTACCCCCAAAGCCCCAGTAGATAGTTGTGTGTCATAGCTGCACATCCTTCTAGTCGCTGTATGTGGGACGCGGCCTCAGCATGGCCAGAGAAGCGGTTCGTCGGTGCGCGCCAGGGATCCGAACCCAGGCCGCCAGCAGCAGAAATCGCACACTTAACCGCGAAGCCATGGGGCCGGCCCCGTGGCTTACCTGTTTATTTTTTTAAAGATGTCTCTTGAGAGCACAAATTTTTAATTTTGATGAAGTCCAATGTATAATTCTTTTCTTTTATGGATAGTGCTCTTTGGGTTCTAAGAAACTTTTGCCAACCTCAAGGTCATATTCTCTGTGTTTTCTAGAGTCTTTATGGTTCTAGCTTTTTCATTTGGGTTTATCATCTATGGCAAATTAATTTTTATTTATGGAAAATGTTAGGGATTGAGGTTCATTTTTTTTCCATATGGGTACCCAGTGGCTCCAGCATCTTGTTTTAAAGACTTTTCTTTCCCAGTTGAATTAACTCAGCACCTTGGTCAAAAACCCATTGACTCTATGTTTACTATTGTAAACAGTGTGTTTATTTCATTTTCCAATGGAACGTGGCTAGTATACTAAAACTTTGATTTTTGCATATTAACTTCGTATCCTGTGACCTTGCTAAATTCACTTTTAATTTTAGTAGGGTTTTTTTGAGTGGGGGTGGGAGGGAGTAGATCCCATAGGATTTACTATGTATACAATCATGGGGTATGGAACAATGATGATTTAATTTTTTCCCCCCAATCTTATGCCTTTTATTTCTTTTTCTTGCCTTATTGAACTGGACAGAATTTTCAGTACAATGTTGAATAAAAGTGGTAAGAACAAAATATTTGCCTTAGGGAATCTTAGGGAAAACCCATTGACTGTTTCACCATTAAGTATGATGTTAGCTTTTAGAGCTTTTTGTAGATTTTTAAGAAATGACTTTTATCAGAAGTTATTTTCTTTTCCTAGTTCGCAGAGGTGTTAATTTTTGTAAAATGATTTTTCTGCATTTGAGATTATTTTGTGATTTTTATCACAAAATATTTATTTTTGTGATTTTTATCTTTTTGTGTGTTAATATGGTGAATTACAATTACTGATTTTTAAACATTAGACCAATCTTATATTCCTGGGATAACCCAACTTGGTCATGATGTTTTACTCTTTTTATATATAACTAGTTCAATTTGCTGATATTTTGTTATGGATTTCTGAGACTATGTTCAGGATATTGCTATGTAATTTTTCTTGTAATATCTTTATCTGATTTTGGGTTTTTTTTTTTTTTTTTTTTTTTTGGTGAGGAAGATCAGCCCTGAGCTAATATCCATGCTAATCCTCCTCTTTTTGCTGAGGAAGACTGGGCTCTGAGCTAACATCTATTGCCAGAACTCCTCCTTTTTTTCCCCAAAGCCCCAGTAGATAGTTGTATGTCATAGTTGCACATCCTTCTAGTTGCTGTATGTGGGACGCGGCCTCAGCATGGCCAGAGAAGTGGTGCGTCCGTGCACACCCGGGACCCGAACCCGGGCCGGGCGGCCAGTAGCGGAGCGCGCGCACTTAACCGCTAAGCCACCAGGCGGGCCCTGATTTTGGTATTAAGCCAGCCTTATAAAATATGTTGGGAGGTGGTCCCTGTTCCTCTATTTTCTGAAAGAGTTTGTGTAAGATAGGTGTTATTTTTCCTTTCATAGAACATACCACTAAAGCCGTTGGGCTGGCCTGGACTAATCTTTGTTAGAGTGTTTTTTTTAATTTCAAATTCAATTTCTTTAACTGATAAAGGGCTATTTAGATTTCCTATTTTCTTCTGTGTTAGTTTTGCTAAATTGTGTATTTCAAGGAATTTGTCCATTTTATCTAAGTTGTTGAATCTATTGATGCAAAGTAGTTTATAATAGTTCCTTATTATCCTTTTTATATGTAGGATCTAGAGTGATATTCCCTCTTGTGTCCTGATATTGGTAACATTTGTTTTTTTTCTTTTCATTCTTGCTAGCCGTTTATCCATTTTATTAATATTTTCAAGAAACCAACTTTTGACTTTTTGTTGTTCTATATTGTTTGTTTTCTAATTTTTATTATTTCCTTTTTTAGTTTATTTATTTATTTTTCCAGTTTTATTGAGATATAGTTGACATATAACATGTTAGTTTTAGGTATACAAAAATGATTTCATATACATATATATTGTGAAATGATTACCACAATAAGTTTAGTCAATATCCATCACTTCACATAGTTATAATTTTTTTTCTTGTGATGAGAACTTTTAAGATCTATTCTCTTAGCAAATTTCAGATATACAATACAACAGTGTTAACTATAGTCACCATGCTGTACATTATATCCCCAGAACTTACTTATAACTGGAAGTTTGTACCTTTTGACCTTTCATCCATTATTTCTTTTTTCTGCATATTTTGAGTTTAATTTTCTCTTCTGTTTTTAGCCTTTTCATTGAATTTTTCACCTTTCTTCTTTTCTAATATAAGCATTTAAACATATAAATTTCCTTATAAGTACTGCTTTATAAATTTTATAAATCCCATAAATTTTGATACATTTTGTTTTCATTATCATTCAATTCAATATATTTTCTCATTTCTCTTCTGATTTATTCTTTAAATCACGGATTATTTAGCAGTATATTGTTTAATATCCAAACATTGTGGTGTTTTAGTATCTCTCTTTTGTTTTCTAGTTTAATTGAATTGTGATCAGAAACATAGTCTGTATAGTTCAGTCCTTTGAAATCTGTTGAGACTTGCTTTATGACCCAGAGTATGGTCAATTTTGGTAAATAATTTATATAAACTTGAAAATCATGTGTGTTCTACCTATATATTCTGTGTCAGTAGAGTCAAACTGGTTAACCACTTTGTTCAAATCATCTATACCTTTACTGATTTTTTTGTTTGATTGAGTTTCTGAGAAAAGTGTGTTAAAATCTCCAGCTGTGGTGATACACTTGTCTGTTTCTCCTTTTAGTCTCAACAACTTTTGCTTTACGTATTTTTAAGCTGTGTTATTTGGTGCACACAAATTTAGGATTGTTATATCTTCCTGTGGAAATGAACTTTTATTGTTATAAAACGTCCCTCTTTCTAGTAATACTTTTTGGGCCGGCCCCGTGGCTTGGTGGTTGAGTGAGCGCGCTCCACTGCTGGCGACCCGAGTTCGGATCCCGGGCTCCCATCGGCACGCTGCTTCTCCGGCCATGCTGAGGCCGCGTCCCACGTGCAGCAGCTAGGGGGATGTGCAGCTGTGACACGCAGCTATCTGCTGGGGCTTTGGGGGAAAAAATAAATAAATAAAATCTAGTAATACTTTTTGTCTTAAGCCTATTTTATCTGATATTAATATAGTGACACTAGCTTTTTTTAAATTAGTGTTTGAATGGTATATCTTTTTACATTCTCTTGTTTCACCTTCCTGTGTTTTTATATTTAAAGTGTGTTTCTTATAAATGAAATATAATTGGGCTTTTAAAAAATCCGTTCTAATGATACCTCTCTTTTAGTCAGTTTGTTTAAACCATGTGCATTTAACGTAATTACTGATATAGTTGGATTTAGGTCTACCATCTTGCTTCTTGTTTTTTTGTCTCATCTGTTCTTTGTTCATTTATTCCTCTGTTACTTTCTTCTTTTGGATAATCAAGTTGTTTTTATTATTCTATTTTTTTCCTCTATTAGGTTCTAGTTATACTTTTTTTTTTTTTTTTTTTTTTTTTGCTGGGAAAGATTCTCCCGAGCTAACATGTGTTGCAGTACACAGTTGTATATTCTAGTTGTAAGTCCTTCTAGTTCTTCTTTGTGAGCCACTACCACAGCACGGCTTCTGACAGACAAATGGTGTAATTCCATGCCTGGGAACTGAACCTGGGCTGCCGAAGCAGAGTGTGCTGAACTTTAACCACTAGGCCATCAGGGCTGGCTCTCTAGTTATACATTTTTGCAAAATTTAAATTTTGCAAAAAAAATTTGCAAAAAAAAAAAACCCATCTTTCAGTGGTTACTCTAGAGATTTAAATATGCATCTTTGACTTATTATTGTATGTCTTAGTTAGTTTAGGCTACTGTAACAAACTACCATAAACAGGGTGGCTTAAACAAAAGAAATTTATTTCTCACAGTTCAGGAGCTAAGAAGCCCAAGATCAGGATGCTAGTATGGTTGGGTTCTGGTGAGAGCCCTCTTCCAGGTTTGCAGACAGCTGTCTTCTTGGTGTGTCCTCACATGACAGAGAGAGGAAGCAAGCTCTCTCGTGTCTCTTATAAGTGCACTAATCCCAGCATGAGGACTCTACCTTCATAACCTAATTACTTCCCAGAGGCCCCATCTCCAAATACCATCACATTGGAGATTTGAGTTTCAACATACGAATTGGGGCGGGGAGTTGGGGGGGGTGGTGGATGAGGGTGGATACAAACATTCAGTCCATATTACAGTATTACACGCTTATTGTTAGTATTAAATTAAGATGTTTACCATTGTTTTAATAATGTAACAGTTCAACTCCACTTACTCCCTTTCCCCTTTTGTGCTATTATTGTATATTTTCCTTCTACATATGTTACAAACCCTACACGATATTTCTATTATTGTTTTCTTAGTCAATTCTTTTATGTTTACCCACATATTTGTCCTTTCTAGTGTCCTTTATTACTTCCTGAAGGTATGTAGTTTCATCTGGCATCATTTAACCCCAGCCAAAAGAATTTCCTTTAATATGTCTTATAATACAGGCCTGCCAGCAATGCAGTTTCTCAGCCTTTTCTTTGTACAAAAATGTCTTTGTTTCACCTTAACTCTTAAAGGATTTTTTTCCCCCTGGTATAGAATTCTAGATTAGCGAGGTTTTTTTGTTTTTGTTTTCATTTCTGAACTTTAAAAATGTCATTACATTGTCTTCTGGATTCATAGTTTCTGTTGAAATGTAGGCATCAGTCTTAACTGTTGTTGCTTTAAAGATAATGTGTCTTCTTTGATCTAGCTGCTTTCAAGGTTTTCTTTCTGCTTCTGTTTTCAGTTGATGACAGTGATATGTCTAAGTGTGGGGATTTTGTCTTTATCTTGCTTCAGTTTCACTAAACTTCTTGAATTTGGGGGTTGATATCTTTCAACAGTTTTGGAAAATTATAAGCCATATCACTTCAAATATAGCTTCTGCTCCAATTCCCTTTCCTCTCCTTCTGGGATTCCAATTACACAAATGTTAAACCTTCTGACTATGTCCCATATATCTCTTATGCTCTGTTCTGGCTGTTTGTTTTTTTTTTTTCCTGTGTTTCAGCTTGGATATTTTCTATTGAACTGTCTTCAAGTTTGCTAATCCTGTCTTTTGTCCTTCTGCTGTGCCCTGTTTTATGTTACACACACCCAATAAGTTTTTTTAAAAAATTATTTTATTGAGGTCATATTGGTTTATAACACCATGTAACTTTCAGGTGTACATTATTACATATCAGCTTCTGTATAGACTGCACTGTGTTCACCACATGTTCAATAGTCTAGTTTTGTCCACCACCATACACATGTGCCCCTTCACCCCTGTCACCCGCCCCCGCACCGCTGTCCTCTCTGGTAACCACCAATCTGTTCTCCTTATCTATGTGTTTATTTTCCCATATGAGTGAAGTCATATGGTGTTTGTCTTTCTTTGTCTGGCTTATTTCACTTAGCATAATACCCTCAAGGTCCATCCATGTTGTCACAAATGGCACAATTTTGTCTTTTTTTGTGGCCAAGTAGTATTACATTGTGTGTATATATATATATATACACCACATATTCTTTTTTTTTTTTTTTTTTTAAAGATTTTATTTATTCATTTTTTTCCCCCCAAAGCCCCAGCAGATAGTTGTATGTCATAGGTTCACATCCTTCTAGTTGCTGTACGTGGGACTCGGCCCCGCGCTGGACGGAGAAGTGGTGCCTTGGGGCGCGCCCGGGATCCGAACCCGGGCCGCCAGCATCAGAGCGCGCGCACTTAACCGCCAAGCCACAGAGCCGGCCCCACACCACATATTCTTTATCCATTCATCTGTTGATGGGCACTTGGGTTGCTTCTATGTCTTGGCTCCTGTGAATAATGCTGCGATGAACATAGGGATGCATAAATCTCTTAGAATTGTTGATTTCATGTTCTTTGGATAAATACCCAGTAGTGGGATAGCTGGGTCATATGGTGTTTCTATTTTTAATTTTTTTAGAACTCTCCATACTGTTTTCCATAGTGGCTGCACCAGTTTGCATTCCCATCAACAGTGTATGAGGGTTCCCTTTTCTCCAACAATTTGTTATTTCTTGCCTTGTTAATTATAGCCATTCTGACAGGTGTGAGGTGATATCTCATGGTAGTTTTGATTTGCATTTCCCTAATAATTAGTGATGTTGAACATCTTTTTCCTGTGCCTGTTGGCCAGGAAATTTCTTAATTTCAGGTGTTGTATTTCTCAGTTCTAGAATATTTGATTATTTAAAAAAATATATTCTACTTCTCTATTTACAATCTCTATTTTTTATCCACTTTGTCAATCTTTTCTTCTATGTTCTTTAACATATTATCAGAGTTATTTTAAAGTTCTTATCTGCTAACTCCAATATGTGGATCATTGTGGTTCTGATACTATTGTCTGTTTTTTTCTCTTGATTATCAGTCATGTTTTCCTGCCTCTTCGTATGCCTGGTCATCTCTGGTACATGATATTGTTCAAATTGTAAATTATCCCGATATGATGAATGTGTAGTTGTGTCTTATTGTGATCTTAATTTGCATTTCTCTAATTACTAGTGAGGTTGAGCACCTTTTCATATGTTTATTGGTCATTCGGTCTTCCTCTTTTGTGAGGTACCTGTTCAATCATTTTTCCATCATTTAATTAGAATGTCTATTTCTTATTGATTTGTAGGTATATGTAAATTGCTATATTTTCCTGATGACTTGATCCATTTATTATTATACAGTAATCTTTTCTATTTCTAATAGTGTTTCCTGCTTTGTCTGATGTTAAATATATATACATGTATACCGGGTTAGTAGACCTCATCCAGAGGAGACTTCCACTTCCCTTAACTAATTTTGGAAATTATACTCTGTATTTATTGTTTTACTGGTTATCCTAGAAATTATAATCTGCATACTTAACTTGTTCAAGTCTAGAGTTAATCAACACATTTACTTTACTCCAAGACAATACAGACATACCTCATTTTATTTATTTATTTATTTGTTTGTTGAGGAAGATTCACACTGAGCTAACATCTGTTGCCAATCTTCCTCTTTTTTTATGTGAGCTGCCGCCACAGGATGGCCACTGACAGAAGAGTGGTGTGGTTCTGCAGCCGGAAACCAAACCTGGGCCACCGAGTCAGAGCACACTTTAACCACTTTAACCACTAGGCCATCAGGGCTGGCCCAGACATACCTCATTTTATTGTGCTTCACTTTATTTGCTTCACAGATATTGTATTTCTTACAAGATCCTCCACCAGCAAAAAGATTATTGAAGGCCCAGGTGATGGTTAACATTTTCAGCAATAAAGTATTTTTTAATTAAGGTATGCACATTGTTTTTTTTAGACTTAATGCTATTGCACACTTAATAGACTACAGTATAGTGTAAACATAACTTTTATATGTACTGGGAAACAAAAAAATTTGTGTGACTCACTTTATCGCGATATTCACTTTATTGCAGTGGTCTGGAACTAAACCCACAATATCTCTGAGGATGTCTGTACAAAAACGTTACAACAACTTAATTCCATTTACTCACTTTCTGACTTGTTTATCGTTTTTTTAATGTATTTTAATTCTATATTGTTTTCTGTTTTAAACACCACAAGACATTATTTTTTTTATGTGGTTATGGTTCATTTAGATTTGCCCACATATTTGCCATTTCATTACTCTTCATTCTTTCCAGCATTTCTGACTTTCCATCTGGGCTCTTTTTCTTTCTACCTGAAGTCTGCAGGTGGCATGCTCTTTCAGTTTTTGTCTGAAAATGTCTTTATTTCATCTTCATTCTTAAAGGATTTTTCACTGGGTAGAATTCTAGGCTGGCGGTTATTTTCTTTTAGCATACTGAAGATAATCCTTCTGCTATCTTCTGTCTTCCACTGTTGCTCTTGAGAAATCAGGTCTCAGTCTCTCTTAGTCCTCTGAAGATAATCTGTCTTTTTTTTCCTGGAAGCTTTTAAGATTTTCTCTTTGTCTTTGGTATTCTGCTGTTTCACCATAATATGTCTAGGTGTGAAACATTTTTTTAATTAATTGACTTCACTTTTTAGAGCAGTTTTAGGTTCATAGCAAAATTAAGCAAACAGTACAGAAAGTTCCAATATGTCCCCATCTTCCCCCACCACATTACAGTCTCCCCCACCATCAACATCCCCCATGGATATAGCACAGTTGTTATAATCAACAAACCTACGTTAACACATCATTATCAACCAAATCCATAGTTTACATTAGGGTTCACTCTTTGTGTTGTACATTCTGTGGGTTTTGACAAATGTATAATGACATGTATACACCATTATAGTATCATACAAAATAATTTCACTGCCCTAAAAATTCTCTGTGCTCCACCTATTCATCCTCCTTCCACCCAAACCCCTGACAACCACTGATCTTTTCACTGTCTCTATGGTTTTTCCTTTACTGAATGTTGTATAGTTGGAATCATACAGTATATAGCCTTTTCTAGATGTAAATTTTAAAATATTTATTTTGATTAGGATTTTTTGGGCTTTTTGAATCTGTAGATTAATGTCTTTCATCAGTTCTGGGACACTTTCAGCCATTGACCCTTCAAATATTACCTCTGCCTCACTCTTCTACTCCTCCTGGGGTTCTAATTAAATGCACATTAAATGTTTATCATCTATTCTCTTTGTCTTTTACTCCTTATTCTGTATTATTTTTTAATCTTTATGTCTCCCCATGCTCATTCTGGATTATTTCTTCTGATCTTTCTTCCAGTTCATCAATCCTCTTATCAGCTATGTCTAATCTGCTTTAAACTTGCCATCGACGTCTTCATTTTGTTTACTGTGTTATTCATTTGTAGAAGTTCAATTTAGCTCTTTTCAAATCTACTTTCGCTTTTTATAGTTTCCCTGTTCCATGCAAATATTTTCAAGCTAGTCTTTTGTTTAACATGGTTGTTTTATATTCTGTGTAAAATAATTCCAGTGTCTGAATTCTTTATGGGTTTTTTTGTTGCCTCTTTTTTCTTCTGGTTCTTGCCATGGAGTCTTAGTTCCTTGTATGCCTGATTATATTTTACCACGTGCTTGCCATTATACTTGAAAATTTATTTGTGTGACTAATTTGGAGCCTAGGCTAAACGCACCACCCTCCAAAGAAGATTCCCATTTGCTTTTTCTAGGAGCCTGGAGGCACAAACAGTCTGGGGTCACCTCAATCCAAGTTCAAGGCCTGAGGTTACAAGCCATCCAGCAGATACAAACCAGGGCTGCAAGTCCATGCTAGGGCTGGTTTACTTCTGGGAATATGGCTCTTTGGGGTCCCAAAGGGATCCAGCTTATTGTGGGGAGGGTTTTCTATATGAGCTTTCACCATGTGCTCTAGACTTTTATTTCTGCTCCTTGCCCAGAGGAGTCGTCCATTCCACAGTTCAAAGTGGCCAGAATCAGGAAATGCCCTCAGAGTAAAAGTGACTTTCATGCTTGGCTTATCTGCCTAAGTTTCTGTTTTCTCTTCAGTTTTGTTCTGGTAACTCCTTACCCTCTGGTTATATAAATATGCCAACATTATTAGTTGTTTCCAATGGGCGAATTGATCTGAGTAACTTAGCCTGACATTACCAGAAAAGAGAAGTCTGCCCGATCCCAGACTCCATTTTACAGAGATGGAAACTCTGGATCAGAGAGGTGAGGCTGCTTTCCTAGAATCTGACAACCAGTCAGCAATAGAGCCAGGCTGCCAACTGAGAGCTGTCTTACAGCAAGTCTAGTGCTCTCTCCTCACTTCTTGGCAGTACCCTCTTAGAGACTTGGTTTCTCCATATGGAATGAAGAAGTCAGACCAGATGGTCTCTGAGGGCCCACTGGACTCAGACATTTTCAGACCCGGATTTCGTGGTTTTTCAATCCTCTGAGACCCACTCAGCCTCCTCCCCACCTTCAGTTCTGAGACCGGCTCTGCTTAGACCTGATACCTGGGGCTAGTCACAGAGAATTCCCAGACAAGCCACAAGGGGGCAGTGGTGTGCAGAGATCGCCCAGGTTCTGAGATGACGGCACAGCCAACAGCTTCTTCTTGGAGGTCTTGGCTTCTCACTGTCAGAGTAAAGGGAAAATGATTTAACCCTGGATCAAAGCCCCGTGTCCCTTCTGCTTCATTTCATTTGCCAAACTCTGGCTAATGCACGGAGATAAGCCATACTCTGTTCCTACCCTTGAGGACCTCACAGTCCACTAGTCCTTCTCTCTGGGCTAGACTTTCCGCTGATCTTTCCACCTGCCTGTCTTTGCTCCTACTGGTCCTCTTCCCCCATCACTGCCATTACATTTCTTCTTATTCTTAAGGCTCAGCTCAGATGCCAACTCCTCTCTGGGAGACCCCCGAATACCCTGTCAGAATCCCCCTCTCCCTCCCCTGTGCTCTGTATCTTAAATTCTGGTCTGGCCTCCTGCTTGTCTCATGCTCCAGATGAAAAGCTCCTGAGGCGGGGCAGGGTCCCCCTCAACTCTGGGCTCCCTTTGCCCGCCCAGACACAACGAGAGCTGGAGGAAGGCAAGTGGGAAGATCTGCTGGCTGGGAATTCTGGCAGAGCCGAAGGAGTTTGGAGCCCAGCACGAAGAGGGCTCCACCATGGCAGCTCCTTTCTCGACCCCAAACCCCAAGCCTTTTGGGTCCAACTTTGAACTTGCTGCTGAAGAAATGACAAGAGAAGCTTCCAGTCCAAGAACCAGTGGGTGAAAAAAATGAAACCATAAAAGCACCAGAAGAGGGGCCGCCCCATGGCATAGCAGTTAGTGCGTGCGCTCCGCTGCTGGCGGGCAGGGTTCAGATCCTGGGTGCGCACCGACGCACTGCTTGTCAGGCCATGCTGTGGCAGCATCCCATATAAAGTGGAGGAAGATGGGCATGGATGTTAGCCCAGGGCCAGTCTTCCCCAGCAAAAACAGGAGGATTGGCATGGATGTTAGCTCAGGGCCGATCTTCCTCACCAAATAAATAAATAAATAAATAAAAGCACCAGAGGAAAACATGGGAGAGTTTCTGATTAACTTTGGAGTGAGAAAGAATTTTCTATGACTCAAAACCAGAAGCCATTAACGAAAAAGAAATATAAATGGCTTTTAAGCTTTTGAAGAAATCCTCGGCCTTATTCATTAGAAGATAACCACAAATTTAAAATCCACTGAGATTCCATTTTTCACCTACCAGATTAGCAGAAATCCAAAAGTTTGATAACATTCTTTAGGCGACACTGTGGAAAAGCAGGCACACTTTGCCAGGGGAGGAGAAATCCTTCAGCACAACTGTTGTGGGGGACAAGATGGCAATATCTATCGAAATTACAAATTCTAGGGTGACCCTCATTGGCTTTCACCTTTGTGTGATCCCTTGCGTGTGGGCGGAATCTGTGAATATCCTGAAAATATGAACTCAACGATTATGTTCCATTATATAGCAAAAGAGATTTTGCAGATGTAAGTAAGGTCCTAAATCAGTTGGTTTTTAAGGTAGAGAGATTACCCTGAGTGGGCTGGACCTGATCAGGTGAGTCCTTTAAAAGCAGAGAATTTTCTCTGGCTGGGCTCCGAAGGAGAAGTCAGAGATCTGAAGCACGAGAAGGATTCGTTGTGCCATTTGGAAGAAGCCACTTGGCAGAGTATGTAGGTGTCTAGGAGCTAAGAGAGCCCCCAGCAAGAAACCAGAGGCCTCAGTTCTACAACCACAAGGAACAAGATTCTTCCGACGACAGAAACGAGCTTGGGAACAGATTTTCCCCTAGAACCTCCATGAGAACTAAGCCTTGCCAACACCTTGATCTCCCCCTAAGCAGAGAACCCAGCCACACCAGGCCGGACCTCTGACCTACAGACTGTAAGCTGATAAATGAAAGTTCTTGTAAGCTGCTCGGTTTGTGGTAATTTGTTAGACGGCAATTGAAAACTAAAACAATACCTTCAACCCAGCAATCACTTTGGGGAATTTATTCTGCAAATACACTTGCACATGGATGAAACAATGTATGCACAGGATTATTGACTGCAGCATTATCATGATACCACCCCCCAAAAAAATCTAGAAATGACTCAAAGGTCCATCGATAGAGAATTGGTTAAATGAATTATTTCAATCTATACGACAGAATATCATGCAGCCGTATGAAAGAATAGGAAGCTCTATTTGCTGATAAAGATCTCTAAGATGTGTGACTAATGACAAAAGGTGCAGCACAGTGTATGTAGTTAGTTACCTTTTACGTAAAAAGGGCATTATGAACATATATTCATTTTTTGTACTTGCATAAAGAAACTCTTCAAGAATACTTGCGATACTAATAAAAACTGGTGATATGTAGGGGTGGGGACAAGGAATCAGAACAGCCAAATGAGGCACACGGGTCTGAGACTTGTTACTCTATGTTTTTATATATATTTTTGAACCATGAGAATGTGTTAGTTAATGAATGAAAAAATCAAATAAAACGAATTCTTTTAAAATGAATCAATGGGGCGTGGTCCTCCCAGCTTCTTTGTGGTCCTGAGCCCACTCCCTGGCCTTGCCCCTACAAGTTGATTCTGGGGCATGTCTTCCACGGAACCCTTGACCTATTCCCTCTCATTCTCCCTTCTGCCTTAGGGTAACTAGAGACAAGGATTCAGGCAGTTGTGTCTGACTGAGTCATGTCTCTGGGACTCAGTTTTTCTATCCGTGAAGTAGATGCTAATACCTCCGAGGGCTGTTAGGATTAAATGAGATAATCCATGTCAAGTGACCAGTTCCTAGGAGGTGCCCAGCCCGTGGCAGGTGCTCAGAGCATTTGTGCGGACTGTGACGTAGGAAAGACCGTTCCCGGCAGAGGGAGTTCATCAAGCACATAGTAGGTGGACAAGAAATGATAGTTCCCTTCATTTCCCACTCACTCGCTGTGCAACTGTGGCCCAGTTCTTCCCTCCCTCTATGTCTCTGTTTATTCAGTTGCAAATGAGAGGGTTGGACTGAATGAGCTTTATCTGATTTATACGTGTCTAGAGCCCTTGGTGACCAGGGAGGATTCCCTCTCATTTCAGACGGAGTGATAGCTTGTTCAGGGTCATGTGGCATGTCAGAGGCAGAGCCAGGACGGGTACTGAAGGCCCCTGGCTCCCACTCAGGCCCTTGACCTGCACCCCTCTCTCTGCCCAAGCACATTTGTGTCTGCGACACGGGGGAGCCTCTCCCCTGGGACTCTCCTTATCGTCCCTGCTTCTGACTGATACTACAGAAGGGCTGCTGCCCACCCAGCCTTGAGTTTAGAGGATCCAGCTCCCCTGCAGGCCCCGAGTCCCCCTTGAGTGTCTCTCCCAACCCCTCACCAGCGTCTGCACCCACCAGCAGGAGACATAGAGTGACACCAACACATTACTGGTGTCCCCTGGAGACAGCACCCCTAGGGGTGGGGTGGAGCCAATGAGAGGGCAGAGACTTGAGTTGGGGCACTTGTGACCACTGGAGCGAGCTGCCCCATGACAGTCTCTAACTTTTGGTCTCTCACCTGAAACTCCCATCCTCCCAAGGGTCTCCCTCACCTCATCCTGCCGCTCTCAGAGCTACTGGCCTTGAGGGAGTTACTTCCCTTCCCTGGGCTAGAGAGAGCTCCCCTGGGTTCTGACAACCTTCCAGATCCCCATGGGATCCAACTGCACTTCTTACCCCTGGGTTTCACGAGAGTCCCCAGCATCTTTGGGAAAGATATCCCGTGACTTGTCTAATTAGTGTGAGGTTGGTCCCTGATATCTGAGCCTTGACCTGACATAAGTAAGTTGAGTATCTTATTTAGATGTTGACTGTGTTTCCGACAGGGAAATGTGTCTTGGTCTATCTTAGGTGTGGACTTACTTCCATGGCCCTCACCTGTTCGTCGCCGCTCACCCCTGGGAGACAGGGGGTGTTTGTTACTGTCCAAGCTGATGCCCACGGAGACCAGAAAGAGACCCCTTGAGTGTGCAAGCATGCGCATACACATTCCAGACCTGCTCCGTCCTGTGTCACTGACTTAATCTGGTTTCAGGACAGGTTGACCCATTAGTTTCAGCGAGTTTCACTGGTTTGACTCACTTTAGGTCAGTTTAAGCACATTTGCATCTACAGGAGTACCCCCTTCGCGGATGTTTTCCGAGTTTCAGTTACCTACAGTCAACCGGGGTCAGGTCAACAGAAGCCACGTCATTCACCTCCCTTCATCTCATCACGTAGGCACTTTGTCATCTCACATCATCTCAAGAAGAAGGGTGAGTCCAGTACAATAAGATATTTTGAGAGAGAGAGATCACATTCATCACATTCATATAACTTGTATTACACTATATTGTTATAATTGTTCTATTTTGTTATTAGTTATTGTTGTTAATCTCTTACTGTGCCTAACTTATAAATTAAACTTTATCATAGGTATGTATGGATAGGAAGAAACCTAGTATATATAGGGTTGGGTACTATCCGCGGTTTCAGGCATCCCCTGGGGGTCTTGGAATGTATCCCCCGGGGGGGGGGTGCGGACTACTGCCCTTGACTATTCTGAGCTCATTTGTTCTGTTTTGAATTGGGTTAGTTTAATAATAGCAGACACTTATCTTGTGCTTGTGATATGGCAGCATTGTCGATTCCAAGTGCTTTATATATAGTAGGTTGTGTCATCCTCACAACTACCCTGCAGGTGGGAACTGTTATTAGGATCCTCATTTTACACATAGAGAAACTGAGGCCCGGAGAGCTTAAGAAACTTGCCCCAGGTTTCACGGTTACTGAGAGGTGGAGCCGGGATTTGAACCTGCTCCATGTGGCTCCCAAGTCTGTGCTCTGAACCTCGAGATGATGCTGTGTCACCACAGATGAGTGTTTGAACCACGTCAAGATAAGGTGATTTAGTCTGAGCCAGTTTGTTCTGGGTTTGCCAACATGAGCTGCCTTGTGCTGGCTCAATTTGCCTATAGCCTTGAATTTGGCACATTCCAATTGACACACAGATCTCAGGCCTTGTCGATCCTTGAAATGAAAACCACTGTTTAGTTTCCTAGGGCTGCTCTCACAGACTGCCACAAATTTGGCTGCTTAACACAACAGAAATTTATTTTCTCACAGTTCTGGAGGCCAGAAGTTCAAAACCAAGGCATCAGCAGGGCCAGGCTCCCTCTGGAGGCTCTAGGGGAGAATCCATTTCTTGCCTCCTCCAGCTGCTGGTGGCTCCAGGTGTGCCTTGGCTTGTGGCCGCATTGTTCCCGTCTCTGCATCGATGGTCACATTCCTCCTTTTCTCTCTGTGTCCACTGCGTGTCTTATAAGGACATTTGCCAGTGGAGTTAGGGGCCACCCAGATATCCAGGATGATGTCATCTCAAGATCCTTAACTTAATTATATCTGCAAGGATTTTTTTCCAAATAAGGTCACATCCATAGGTTCCAGGGATTAGGACATGGACATATCGTTTTTGGAGCCTCCATTCAGCCCATTACACCCACATCACAGTATATCCCCTTGAGGATCGCTCCTAAAAGTGACTCTTCTGGGGCTGGCCTGGTGGCGTAGTGGTTAAGTTCCCGTGCTCCGCTTTGGCGGCCTGGGGTTCGCAGGTTTGGATCCCGGGCGCAGACCTACGCACCGCTTATCAAGCCATGCTGTGACAGGCGTCCCACATACAAAGTAGAGGAAGATGGGCATGGATGTTAGCCCAGCGCCAATCTTCATCAGCAGAAAGAGGAGGATTGGCAATGGATGTTAGCTCAGGGCTAATCTTCCTCACCAAAAAACAAGTGACTCGGGGCCGGCCCGGTGACACAAGCGGTTAAGTGTGCGTGCTCTGCTGCGGCGGCCCGGGGTTCGCTGGTTCGGATCCCGGGCACGCACCGATGCACCGCTTGTCAGGCCATGCTGTGGCGGCGTCCCATATAAAGTGGAGGAAGATGGGCATGGATGTTAGCCCAGGGCCAGTCTTCCTTAGCAGAAAGAGGAGGATTGGCAGATGTTAGCTCAGGGCCGATCTTCCTCACACACACACAAAAAAGTGAGTCTTCCTATTGGATTGGTATTCACCCAACTTTTGGGGTTTTATCAGTTTCTGCTTAGGGACTAAAAGGTAAAAGTATAAAATGTGCTGGCAGCCAGGGAAAAGCCTCTTGTACTTTTGAAGACCCGTTTATTAATATTCCTGGCTGGGAAGATCAGGACTTCCTGGAAGCGTCAAGTGAGGTGTGGAAATGTTTCTGTAAACAGGCACTCGAAGGTAGCACCAGCTTTCTAAGATGTTTGCTGATGATAACACCGAGCTTACTATGCCTGGGAGAGCTTTCTTTAGTGAAAGTGATGCTGAATTGAAGAAGGGCAGATGATGAAGAGATGAAGGGGGGCCGTTAACCCCAAATATCCCAGTACTCCTGGCCTGGGGTTGAAAGAAGCTAGCAATTCAGATATAGATGGAGATGGAGAAATGGTCTCATTACTCAGCAAATAGACTTCAAAGGAAACAGCACTCAGGGGCCCTCTGTGCTCAAATGGCCCCAAACACCAATGATGCAGAAATAGTACCGAAAAGGGAAAGCTGTCTTTCTCTTTTCTGCATTTCCTCACTTGCACCAACAACTGACCACTAAGTGTGAGAGAGGACTTAGTCCTCGGACAGCTGTGGCCTCTGCAGAGGCATGTGTCCAGCATTCAGGGCTTGTGCTCCAGGTCCTGGTCTGCCCCTAACAGCTGTGAGACTTTGGGCAAGCCAGAAAGTCTCTCCGAGTCTTGACTTTCCCATCTGTAGACTGAGATAATTGGATTACCTGGGAATCGGCCCATGCTCGGCACCTGCTGCGTCTGGCAGGGAACACACTGTCCAACAGACTGGCAGGCCAGGGTCATTACAAATTCATGGTCAGCGACCTCAACTGGTTGCCCCGCACGGCCGGAAATCCCACCGTTTCTCCAGCGGGCTTGATCATGATAACTATTTCACATCTAATCCTTGATCATCCTTCCCCTCCTCTCTTCCTAGCTCACTTTGGCTGTAACTTGCTCCCACTCCGTTGGAGAAATAGAAACCGTCAGAGGAGCCTCCCTCGTCTTTGCATGGCTGATGCTACAAACCTCTCTCTTCTTCTCTCTGTCTCACAGATGATTGTCCCTGCTTCTGTCAAAGGCCAGCTCTCTTCCTGTGCTCTATCCCCTCCCCTCTTACTTTCTCAAGGACTTTGGTTGCTCTTGGGTAATCCCCTCGCTCCGTATCATCAGTCCCTCCCCTCCTACGGGTCATTGCCATCAGCACAGAGACACGGTTTTGTATCTTCCCTTGACCCCTCTCCTCCCTTCCAGCCAGTGCCCCATTTCTCTGCTTCCCTTGGCACTAAAACCTTCTAAAAAGTCACCTGTGGTGTTCTGTCCACTTCATTGGCTCCCATTTCTTGTTCCACTCATTCCAATCCAGCTCCCATCCTCACTCTTCCACTAAGACTGCTCTCATCAAGGTGGCCCCAATGTCCTTGTTGCCAAATCTAGTGGCCACTTCTCTGTCCTCAGCTTACTCAACCTTCCGGCAGCATTCCACACAGGTCGGTGCTCTCTGCTTCTCGAAACGCTGTCTTCTATGGGCTTCCTGGCCCCTCTCTCACTTGGCTTTCCTCCTTCCTCCTTAGCCACCTCTGCTCAGTCTTCTGTACCATTCCTTCCTGTCCGCCAAACTTCCACAAGGGAGCCTCCACAGGCCCAGCCCTCCTCCCTCTTTTCCAGTCTGAGCTGGAAACCAGCATAGGTCACACGGTACTCTACCAGTCCAAGAAGACCTAGAGACTGCCCAGGTTCTGGGGAAGACAAAGTGCGTCTCAATGGGAGGAGCAACCCACCAGACTAGAAACCCAGAAGCCTTCCTTGATTTCTCCTCTCTCACGCTCTGCATCTGATCCTTCAGCAAGTCCTGTCAATCCCACCTCCAGAATAGGTCTCAAATAGGTCCGCTTCTCTTGATCTCCACGGCCACCAGCCTCGTTCAAGCCTCAGCATCTCTAGCCTGGGTTACATTGTTGCCTCTCTTTTATTTTTTTTATGATGAGGAAGATTGATCCTGAGCTAACATCTGTTGCCAATCTTCCTCTTGTTACTTGAGCAAGATTGGCCCTGAGCTAACATCTATGCCAGTCTTCCGCTATTTTGTATGTGGGACACCACCACAGCATGGCTTGATGAGTGGTGTGTAGGTCTGCACCTGGGATCCGGACCCACGAACCACGGGGTGCCAAAGCAAAGCACGTGAAGTTAACCATTATGCCACCGGGCCGGCCCCATCATTGCCTCCTCTTACCTAGCCTCTCGGATTCCACTCTTACCCTGTAGTCATCTGTTCTCTAAAGCAGCCAGAGTGGGCTTTCGCACGTGTGAGTCGTCTTTATTCAAATTATTTCACTCCCACACTTAGATCTCTTCGGTGCTCAGAAGACAATTCAAGCTCCTTACTACAGCCTGAGGGTCCAGCACGATGGGTCCCAGCCCACCTCCCACCCTCGTCTTGCTCCTCTGGCCCCCTAGTTCACGGAAGTGCGGCCACTCTGGGCTTTCTTCTGTTTCTCAGAGACCAAATTGTGCCAGGCCTCAGGGCCTTTGCTCATGCTGACCTGGCTTCCTGGGGCACCCTCCCCTGGGCTCTAGGAATGGCTGCCTCCTTCTTATCTTTCAGGTCTCAGTTCAAATGCCATTCCTCTCCGAGACCTCCTTGACTACTGCATTACTCCAGGTTCTTGTGCCGTGTGCATATCCTCATAGCCCCGCACATTGTGGAATGGCTTATTGATATGTTTGTTTGCTTATTTATTTGTCTGTCTTCCCATTAGATCGAAGGCTTCACGACAGCAGGATCTGTGTCTGTTTGGCTCAAGCCTGAACACTCAGCACCTAACACCGAGCCTGGCACACAGTAAATGCTCAACAAATAGCCATTGAATGACTAAGAAAATCAGACAGTGAAGCGTGCCCTGGCACAGTCCAACACACTTCCACGGGACCCCGAATTTGATCTACCACAAACTCCAGCAAGCTCTGGCAGTGCAACATTCTGTCTGTCACATGGCCCTGAAGATAGTGCTTTTTATAACAATCCAACAGGCCCCAGGCAGCCCAGCATGTCACAACAGGGCCCAACCTGGATCTCAGACTCAGTCCCAGGTATCACTGCTCCAAGCTCTGGACGTGCCCAGCTGACCACAGCGAGCCACAGGCTGCTCCCCAGCCTTAGCTGGAGTGCCATCTGGGGCCCAAACATCTGAGCCCCCAGGCCTCAAGTAGTGGGTCCTTGGCCAGGAACCTGGGTCAAGCAGAGCACAATGGGTCTTTGTCTTCCCAGAGGGCCCTGCTCAGCCTCCAGAGGAGAATGGCCCATTCTAAGCAGCTGGAGCAGCTGGGAGGGTCGGAGGCCTGGACCCCTGGGGAGAGGAGGAGGCCTGGGCCTCTGCTCTGCTGTGTGACCTTAGGCATGTCACTGCCCCTTTCTGGCTTCACCTCCCCTTGTAGAAAAAAAAGAGCATCAAAGGGCCTCTAGGGAGCATCCAGGTACAGAGAGGAAGCCAAGGCACAAAGAGGGGCAGTGGCTGCCCAGGGTCACAAGGGAGGAAGGACAGTTACTGCCAAGACCCAGACCGCCTGCCTCCCAGGAGGCTGAAGGGCTCAGAGGGTAAGTCCTGCTGTGTCTCCTCACCTGTTGCTCTGCCTCAGGCCCTTGGGACAAGAATAAGGCAGAGAATGAGTCACCAGGAAGGAGATGGCCATGGAAAAGGAAAGTGAGGTGTCCAGCCCCCCACAAAGCCCTGCCCTTTTCCTCTCCTCTTTGGCCAAGGAACCCAGTGAGTCACGAGATTCCACTGGGGCAGACTCAGCCCTAAGCTCAGTGATGACGAGGGCCCCTCGAGCCATGCTCTGGGCTCTGCTCTCTTCCCTTCCCTGCTCTGTTCCTGCCTCCCATGCACAGACAGACAGGCAGGACAGGCAGACAGCCAAAACCCCCAAACAGACACCTACACAGATACATGGACACCCAGCCAGCCAGGCAGACAGACAGACACCTAGGAGCTAGGCAGACACAAACAGGGACAGTCACACAGCTATCACACAGACACACAAGCCAACAAGCACACAAATGCAGGCAAACAACACACTGACGGAGAGACAGACAGACAGACTCATGACGCACACAGAGGCAATATTCAGACAGATGCACAGGCACATAGCAGACAGACAGGCAAACGGAGAGACAAGCAGACTCAGACAAACAGACACTCGAGCAGAAACACCCCACAAACACAGTTACTCAGATACACACAGGCACAACACAGACTCCCACAGGAGGCCTACAGAGGGTGATTTGAGGCAAAGGACAGGCCAGATGCCCTTGGGCCAGCCCCTAGCCCGAGAACCATTCTGAAAATGATCCAGGAAGATGAGCTCTTCTGAAGGCAGCCTCCATCTCCTACCCTGGGGATATGATGTTTGCCAATACCAAGGGGCCCACCTTGCAGCAAGGTGACTGGAGGTTTTATGTGAAAAGGGACTTCCCACCCAGGAGGGTGTTGAGACCTGTAGCAGGTGACTAAGCTGACTGAGAGGAAAAGAGCATGACCTCAGGTGAGTCTGTTCTTCCGAGCCTCAGTTTCCCATCTAGGCTTTGTCCTCCCAGGTCCTTGCAGGGAACAGATGGGCCAGCGCCTGGGTGTGTCAGAGCCAATGCTGGGGCCCCAGGACATTATTCCCTCATCCTCCCACCCCCTCACCAGCACAGGATCCCCTTGGTGACTCACTGCCCAGTGCCCCCTGGCAGGGGGTGACCCAGTCACAGATGCCCATTTGTCCTGGTCCCTCCCCTCCCCCAGGGGCTGGCCAGCTGAGGCTACCCCTGGGCTGGGGGAGGGGTGTAGGAAGGTCAGAGAGAGGGCAAAGGGGATCCCCGATGCTTGATGCTCCCCCACCCAGGGCTGGTGTGTGAGGCTCAGGCCTGGTGATGGGAGGAACCTGTCCAGGTGTGGTCTTTTTCATCCTCCCTGCACTTAGAGCCCTCTGGCCTGGGCCCAACCTGTTGGAGTAGCAGGGATTGCGCAATCAGGAGGTAAAAGGTGACGGCAGGCTTGGCGGGACAGAAGCCCCATTGTTTGGGGCCCAGGCCAGCCCAGGCAAAGGAAGGGTTTATGCCCCAGGCAGGCAAGGGGGGCTCTGCAGGGGGCGCCAGCTGGCAGAGCTCTTGCCATTGGGCCCTGGAGGGGGACAGGTGCCAAGCAGGATGCCCCTCGGGGTTGATAGAGGGGGCAGTGCTTGGCAAGGTGCCCAGGCAGACTGGGGAAGGCAGACCCAAAGAGGGGTCACAGGGCAGGGAGGCAGCCCCCACACCACACCCACCCCACCCGCTGGGGAGGATGAGCAATCTCTGGAGGATAAGGAGTCTACAGGGTCCTAAAGCATCTTCTCCAGATTCCAATCATTCCTGGGAACGGAGGCGGCTTGGGGCAGCTCCAAGCCTTCCAAGCCTGGGGGGCACAGGGAAGAGGGATGTGCATGGCTGGTTTTGTTACCGAGGGGTCAGAGGGGGGCTTAAGGATTTCTGCTGCCCACACTCTCGCCATAATTTCCCAAACTTAGGTCCAAAACTCGGAGCTCGGCTGTCCCCTGTCTCCCCTTCTCCACGCGAGACCCTCAGCTCCACGGTGAGGCCCATTGGGCAGTCCTTACGGGTGTCAGACCGCAATCCTTTCTGCTTAGGTTGGAATTCCACCCCCTAAGGGAATAGCTTCCACTGGAGACCTAGGAGGACAATCACGTGCTCACCGTCCCCCCTGACAAGTCCCAGCTTCGGAGTTACGGGGCTACCCCAGGTGCAAACGAGCCGGGGCCCCTCCCTCCCGCAGCCCGGCCGGGGCGGCGAGGCGGGCGGGGCGGTACAAAAAGCCGTCCCGCCCCGCGCTCCGCGCTTGACTTTGAGTGTCCGGCGGCGCAGGACCCAGGAGGCGGAGGCACGCGGGGCAGCCTGCGTGGGCCCAGCCCACACCCCTCCTCAGGTAGGGACGCTCCCCTGCTCAGGGGGTAGAGAGTGTAGACAGAAGGAATGGGGGGTGGGGGGGGGGCGGTGGCCCGGGGGAGGGGGGAAGCAGACAGAGGGACCAAGACAGATGGCAGAGAGGGAGAGTGGAGGGGGACAGAGGGACACAGAGAGGAACAGAAGAGAGGGGGCCCACGAGGTCATGAAGTTAAGGACCCCTGTCAGGAATGGAGACTGAGGGTGGGGCAGAGGGACCCAGGATAGGAGAGGTCCCCAATATGGGTATGGAGTGGGGGGCACCGAGAGTGCCACAGTCCCCATCTCCTATCTTTGAAGGTCCCCAGGCGGGTCAGGGAGGGGCTTCATTTCTTGCCCAGTCCCTTTCCCCTGTAAGCCGGGGCACGTAAACTGTGGCTCCTCTGCCCATGTCCTGCCTGGGGACGCAGGAATCAGAGTCTCTGACCCTGCTGAACCCTCTTGAACTCGCAGCCCCAGGAAGCCGAGATCAGTCCCCGGGGTGCCAGGGAGTCTCTGCTGCCCACCACCTCTGACCCCTGACCTCTGCCCTCCCTGGGCCCAGGAGGCACCATGTGGCGATGTCCACTGGGGCTGCTGCTGTTGCTGCTGCTGGCTGGCGAGTTGGCCCTGGGTGCCCGGCGGGGTCGTGGGCGCCGGGAGCTAGCACCGGCTCTGCACCTGCGGGGCATCCGGGACGCGGGTGGCCGGTACTGCCAGGAGCAGGACCTGTGCTGCCGCGGCCGCGCCGACGACTGCGCCCTGCCCTACCTGGGCGCTACCTGTTACTGTGACCTCTTCTGCAACCGCACCGTCTCCGACTGCTGCCCTGACTTCTGGGACTTCTGCCTCGGGGTGCCACCCCCCTTTCCCCCCATCCAAGGTGGGCACCAGACGGCCAGGAGGGTGGGTCACTTTGTCAACCCCAAACTCAGCAAGGCTCAGGAGCAAGGCTGATGCAGTGACATTTCCAAGGGGGGCTTTGTAGAATCTGGGAGAGACCCCGCCCCACTCTCTGCACTTCTGGGAAGTCCCTGCTGTGGTCTAACTTGAATCTCTCCAGCAAAACTGAAAGAGAGAAGATCCTTGGTCAGTGGGATTGTAAAGTGGCCCAGGAGAAGGGCAGCCTCTTGCCCTTTCTCCCAGTCCTGCCTCCATTCCGGACGTGGAAGGTGCTGGCCCCGCCTGCTGACTCACCCGCGGGCTGATAAAGCACAGGGGTTGGTCAGGGTCATCTTAACCATTCCTCTGCCTTTGCTCAGGAGTCTCTACCCCTGAGAGGGCTGGTCACACCTGGGAGGTGGGTCAAATCTGTTCAGTCCTCACCGCCATCCTTTCCCCTGCACTTGCCCCTGTCCAGTTGGAGAATCACCTGAATTCCTTCCCACAATCCCATGGGGCTCTGGGCATGAGACTGCATACCTGGGTTGTCATCCCAAAGTGCTGTGTTATCTTAGGGGAGTCACTTACCTTCTCTGGGCCTCAGCTTCCCCATGCCCCTCCCACTCCCCATCTCCAAGCCCCAACCCACTTAAATGGCAAAGGATCCAAGGGATGTTGTGGTTGGCATCGAAGTGAAGCAAGAGGGATCCAAGTTAGAGTCACTGAAGAACTTCCCAAGTAGCAGTTGGTGTGTGACCCTGCAGATGTCTTATAGTTTGGCTTTAGTTTCAGTGAGGGCTGGGATCAGTGTGTGTGTGTGGGTGTGCATGTTTGGGAGAACTCAGGGCACCTGGCCTCTGAGGACCTGGCCATCTCAGCCCATCGTCTCTGGTCTTGGTTCCACTTCTCGTCTCCTCTTCCCTCCCACCAGGATGTGTCCACGGGGGTCGCGTCTATCCAGTCTTGGGAACCTACTGGGACAACTGTAACCGTTGGTGAGTGTTTGGGGCTTGGAGGGGGCTTGTCTTGTGGGCTTTGTGGCCAACAGACTTGGTTCAGATCCCATCCGTGTCACTCACTTGCTGGGGCAAGTCCTTTCTCTTCTATGAGCCTCAGTTTTCTCATCTGTAATATGGGAATTTTCACACTAACCATGTAAACTTAAATAACAACATTCCCCAGGAGTGGTCAACCATGGATGCCTGGCCCCAGGTGCTGCCCTGACCTGGGAGTCCTTCCCTGCCCCTCTTGGCTTGGGTTGGGCTACTGCCCCTCCAGACCTTTCTGTATGTCACCGGAGAGTCCGAGAAGGGGGCGCCAGGAAGGAAACCTCTGACTGCAGCATCCGCTGCCCTGGACCGGATGAGGGTCAGGGATGGCTGAGCTGGAGGCCAGCCAGCCTGTAGTAAGACCTTTCCTGGAATGTGGCCCTCCCCCTCTCTGACCCCTCCCCACCAGGAAGCTGAAGGGGTCGGGGTGCCCCCTACTCTAATCTGAGGCCTGAGATGGGAAGTGGAGAAGGGTTAGGTAGGAAGCCTTGAATGCCTGAATGGAGATGATGGGGACCCCTGGACTCAGAGGAGGAGGCCCTGCACCCACTCCACCCCATGCCTCCTTGCCTGGGACTGAGAGGCCCTGGGGAGGAGGGAACGTTTTGGAATGCATTACGCACAAGCTGTTTCCATTGCCTCGCTGGCGTCAGGGGTGCCCGGGTCACAGTGAAAGTGAGGACTCCTGTGTTTCAGCATGTGTCTGGGTGAGAGGATGTGTGTGCAGGTGTGTGGTGTGAGTGTGTGCGAACTGTGTGTGCATGTTCAGAAAGATGGGGTACGCCTGCATGATTCTGCCGGTCCTGATAGGATGCCTCTGGACACTGAGGGGTTAACTCTCTCCCACTCCTGTCCCTGGGGCCTGGCCACCCAGACCCCTTCTGGAATGCTGGGACCTGCTGCCACCAGCCCTGTCCAGACCTGCTTGGGCAGCCCTGGGGACATAGGGGGAGGTGGCAGAAAAGGACTGACCAACCCACTGCCCCCCCAGGCCAGCTCTGGGTGGCTGTGTTCCCTGCACTGCACATGCCTAAGTGAGGGTGTGGGGCAGTGACTGGGGGCCTTCCAGGCTGGGTGAGCCCTTGAGGGATGCTCTGAGAGTCAGAGGGGGAAGGAAAGGACAAGGAGAGCCTCCCCACCCCTGCAGTCTCCTGGGGCTGGAGAGCCCAGCCATACTGGGTCTTGCCTTCCCTTGAAGCTCCTTAAAAGGCAACATGGGAGGCGGGAGCCTTGGGCGGGCTTGGAAGGAGGCGGATTAGCATCTTGTAATAGCCGAGTTATGAGCTTGTAAAAGCATCATAGAATTCATAGAATTCAACTGTTGGGTTGACACCTATTTATTAAAGACCTACTATGTGCCAGGCACTGTGCTGGGCCAAGGAGATGGAGCCAGAACGCGCCACACAGTCCCCATCCTTGCACTGGGGCTTCCAGTCCAATGATGAAGGACCACACACACAAATAGACTCGTCTAGCAACCTGTTAGAGGTGGGATAGGGGAAAACAGAGAACAGTGGGGGTCTCAGTTTAGAGGGGGGTGGGGGCAAGGAAGGCCACTCAGGAAGAGACACTTATGCTGATACCAGGGAGATGGATAGACTAGGGGACGAGCGGCTGGGAGGTGGGACCGAGCTCACCTCAGCTGGAGTTGCGAAATGGGGAGAGAGGCCCCGCCCACGGGTCTCATGAGCTGTGCCGAGGATTTTGTACTTTGTGCTGAGTGTCGTGGGGAGCCACTCAGTGAGCACACAATCTGACTTACGTTCTTCAAGGATGTCTCTGCCTTCAGAGTAGGTAGGGAATGGACGGTAGGTGTGCGTGGGGATGGTGAAGAGGCCCAGAGCCCGGTTAGGAAGCCATCGCCAGGGTCCAGGTGAGAAGTGACGAGGGACCAGAGTAGGGTGGTGGCAGTGCAGGGGTGGGAGGCAGACCGGTTCAGAGCCTTCCATGATGTGCGTCCCAGGACCTGCTGATGGTTGGGGCGGGGCACCCCAGACCACTCGGAGTTCTGGCTTGAACAGCTGGGTGGAGAAGGTGCCATTTTCTGAGTTGAAGAGGGGGGAGGAGCAGGTCTGCGGGGAGGCAGTTTGGCTATTTTCAGTTTCAGTTGCCTTTTGCACACTCAGAGATGTCAGGAGGCCAGCTGGACGTGAGTCTGAAACTCAAGGGTGGGGGGTTGGGGTTCCTGTAACAAGAACGATAACAATAGATAACAAATCTTGAACACTTACGATGGGCCAGGCCCTGTGCTAAATACTTTACAAGACCTGCTATTTAATTCCTGGAAAGTGGTCCTATTATCATCCTCATTTTACAAACAAGAACATTGAGGGAGAGTTTAAATAACTTACCTGAGGTCATGTGACTAGTCAGCGAGGATGGAACCCAGGATTTGAATTTCAGAACCCATGTTTTTAGTCACTTCTCTATACTGCCTCCATTCATTCAGTCATTCAACAAACATTTACTGGGTGCCTACTGTGTCCTAGGTTTCGTTTTCTAGGCACTAAAGATACCAAACAATACCTGACCTCAAGGCCCTTAGAGTCTATGAGGAAACAGTTATAAACAATATAAATAACTAAATATATAGTATGTCAGATAGTGATGACATGCTAATGAGAAAAATAAAACAGGGAGGGGCCAGCCCGGTGGTGTAGCGGTTAAGTGCTCGAGCTCTGCTTCGGCAGCCCTGAGTTCACAGGCCGGGCGTGCACCGATGCACCGCTTGTCAAGCCATGCTGTGGCGGCGTCCCATATAAAGTAGACGAAGATGGGCACAGATGTTAGCCCAGGGCCAACCTTCCTCAGCAAAAAAGAGGAGGATTGGCATCGGATGTTAGCTCAGGACTAATCTTCCTCACAAAAAAATAAAATAAAAAATAAAATAAAATAAAACAGGAAAGCAGGCTAGGAAGGCTGGAGGATGTTAAAGTTGAAGATGGGGTGGCCAGGGCAGGCCTCCCTGAGAAGGTGACATTTGAATAAAGACTTGGAAGACAAGAGTGTGAGCCACAGGGATGATGGAGGAAGAGCAGCTCAAAGGCCCTGGGGCAGGAGCACGGCCGATGTGAACAGTCAGGGGGCCAGCCTGGCTGGGGCCTCAGGAAGCAGGACTAGGAGGAGGAGGTCAGAGAGGGGACCGAAGGGCAGATCATGCAGGGCCCGTCAGCACGGTAAGGACTTTGGCTCTTACTCTGTGACGGGAAGCCAATGGAGGGTTTTGGGCAGACGACTGACATGATATGACTTGGGTTTAACAGGATCACTCTGGCAGCTGTGTTAAAAATATACTGAAAGGGGGTGCAGGGCAGAATCGGGGAGAACAGTGAGGAGGCTGCAGCATGATCCTGGTGAAAGGTGATTGGACCACGGTGGCTGCAGGAAAGAATGAGACGTGGTTTGGATTCTGGACGTGTTTTTAAGGGAGAGCCAACAAGATTTGCCAATGAACTGGATGAGCACGTGAGAGAAACAGTCTGGGGTCACTCCCAGGCTTTTGGCCAGAGCTTCAGGAAGGATGGAGTGGCCATTTTCTGAGGACCGGGGGAGGAGCAGGCATGGAAGGAGGGGGAGCAGGCATGGAAGGAGGGAGATCAGGAATTCGGGCTGGGATGTGTCAACCCACCACTGTTGGTAGACCCCTCAGTGCTGATGCTGAGTAGCAGCAAGATTCTTGAATCTGGAGTTTAGGGAGAGATCCAGGCAGCAGATATAAACTTGAGACTCGTGAACTTGAAGTTGACATTTAAAGCCTCCAGGCCGGAGGGGATCATCTAGGGGTCTTCCCATAGACGCTCGTGCAGAATCTCAGGCCCGTGTTGACCTCGGAGGCCTCCTCCCTTCAGAGGGTGCCAGCCCCTCCTCACCTCTTCCTTCCCTCCTGTTGTCCCAGCACCTGCCAGGAGAAAGGGCAGTGGGAGTGTGACCAGGAGCCATGCCTGGTGGACCAAGACATGATCAACGCCATCAACCGGGGCAACTACGGGTGAGAGGCCCTGGCAATGCCCCCAGTGGGCACACAGGCGCGAGCACGTACAACACACATGCATTCCGCCCAAGATGCATGCCCTGCCAGGCACACCCACACTCTAGTCTTATTCATGTGTACTCTCAGCCAGGATGTGTCTCTCCCACCCACATGCGTGTACCTCCAGGACCCCCAAGCTTGGCAAGTCTGTGACTCCCATCCCCTCTCTTTCAGGTGGCGGGCGGGGAACCACAGTGCCTTCTGGGGCATGACCCTGGATGAGGGCATTCGCTACCGCCTGGGCACCATCCGCCCATCTTCCTCCGTCACCAACATGAACGAGATTCACGTAAGTCCATCCTTGCCCACAATCCCGCCATCTCCCCAAGGCCTAGGGCCCCAGGGACCCTGGCACCCTGTGCCCTGTTCCTCCAAGGGCCTGGGCCTATCCCCCACCATCAGGCTGTGTGTCCCTGGGCAAGTCACTCCCCTTCTCTGGGCCTTTGGTTCCTGCCTATAACAAGATGTGCTGCACGGGAAGAACACATGCTCCGATGCTGAGTCTTGCGGTCCCGGCATCAGTCCCTCCCTGGCCTCCACAGCCTGGGAAAAATGCTGTTGGACCGAGTATGGCTGGGTCAGGGCCCACGGGGCCGGGAGGTCACCTTGGTATTTTGGGAAGGGAGGGACAGATACTCCTCCAGCCCTGGCCAGAGAGCAGCAATTCTCGGAAACAAATGCGGACTCAGTGGAACCCCGAGGGAGGAGGGGGCTTCTCCCTTCCCACTAGGGGGAGCCTTTAGGGGGAGATATGGAAACCAGGCCCGGAACAGTCAAAGGGTAAGGAAGGGAAGCTTCAGCGGGACGGGGCTGGGGCCCACGCTGGAGGCTCCATGCATCAGTATGGGCAGGGAGGAGGCAGTTGCTGGCCAGAGTGGCCCTCCCTGCAGAGGGACTTCAGCTTAAGGCTAGGGTGACCAGACCCTGCCCCTGCCCTTACTCCCCTGGGCCTCTGCTATTTTCTGCCTCCTGCTGTTTACCTTGGCTGCCTGCCTGGTCATGGGACCTTCCTGCTTCTTCCCTCCCCTGCCCTTTGGGGCCTGAAGCCCAAGGTCCTGGTGGGAAGAAGGATGTGACAGATCAGAAGGCGCAGAGCAGGAATGAGGCATGGGTTGAGGATGGAAAGTGGGGTGACCGTGGCCTGGCCACTTCCCTGATCCTGGCCTCAGTTGCCCCATCTGTAAAACAGGACTAGTCACCCCCTACCTGACACTAGGGAGGCACTAAATGGTGCTTGGGTCTTCCACTTGAGTCAGCATGGAGCTTGCTGGAATCTCTCAGCAGCAGGAGGGCTCAAGATCAAACTGCAGAAGGCCCTGGACTCTTGGTAGCCCTCCAATGCCAATAGGCTCCTTAGGGTCAGGCCGGGCCAGAGGCAGGAGGCAGACAGAGTGACCTTTGCCTTGCAGACAGTGCTGGGCCCAGGGGAGGTGCTGCCCACAGCCTTCGAGGCCTCTGAGAAGTGGCCCAACCTGATTCATGAGCCTCTGGACCAGGGCAACTGTGCAGGCTCCTGGGCCTTCTCCACAGCAGGTCTGTCCAAGGGCAGGGGCTGGCGTGGTGGGAAAGGAGGGCCGAGGCCTGAGCCCCCTGACAGCCCCTCTGCCTTCCCCACTAGCCGTGGCATCCGATCGCGTCTCAATCCATTCCCTGGGGCACATGAAACCTGTCCTGTCACCCCAGAACCTGCTGTCTTGTGACACGCACAACCAGCACGGCTGCCGCGGTGGGCGTCTCGACGGTGCCTGGTGGTTCCTGCGACGTAGAGGGTGAGCAGCAGGGGGAGGTGGGCAGGGAAGAAGGCACGAGATGGGGGCCTTCAGAAGGCACCCTGCAGGAGGGGCCTGGCCCATGCTGCGCCATGCTCACTCTGCCCTTGCTCCCTCCTGCCGCCCCTCCAGGGTTGTGTCTGACCACTGCTACCCATTCTCGGGCCGTGAGCGGGACGAGGCTGCCCCCGCACCCCGCTGCATGATGCATAGTCGGGCCATGGGTCGGGGCAAGCGCCAGGCCACTGCCCACTGCCCCAATAGCCATGTCCATGCCAATGACATCTACCAGGTCACTCCTGCCTACCGCCTCGGCTCCAGTGTAAGTCTGCATTTGGGTGAGGGGCTAGAGGCAGGAGAGCTGGGAGGTTAGCCAAAGGCTGGATCCTCACCCCTGATGGATCCTCTCCTCCCCACCCACCCCTCTCCAGGAGAAGGAGATCATGAAGGAGCTGATAGAGAATGGCCCTGTCCAAGGTAAATGCCTCTCATCCTGCCCCCTGCTTCCAGAAGTTTGTGCCTGCTTGTCTGTATGGCACTGAGCAGCAAGTCCACTGGGGCTAGGAGTGGGGGACCACGAGCAGCATCTGGAGAAGGGACTTCGAGTCTTGGTACTGAGAGGGGATGCGTGCCCTGGGGCCTGGGCATGCATCTCAGACTCAGGCATCAGTGCCTGTGCTAATGGGCTCAGCTGGCCCTACTGTGACCTCTGCCCACAGCCCTCATGGAGGTGCACGAGGACTTCTTCCTGTACCAGGGCGGCATCTACAGCCACACACCTGTGAGCCATGGGAGGCCGGAGCGATACCGCCGGCATGGGACCCACTCGGTCAAGATCACAGGGTGAGGGGCTTGCTGGGCAGAGGGGGTTGGGGGCAGCAGCGCTTGCCCTGGGGGCTCTGAGCCTGCCTTGTATCCTTACCATCTCTGCAAAGCCCCACTTCAAAGAGGAGGAAACCGAGCCTCAAAAAGAGGAAGGACTTGCCCTGCGTCATATGGAGAGTTAGGGGCCTTTTAAGGTGTTCTAGGAACTGTTCTTTTCTTACACACTGGGATAAAATAGCCCCAATGAAATACAGACAAGGATTCAAGAGTTGCTCAACCTCACCCCATCTCAGCACCTGTCCCAACTCTGCCTGACTTACTCCCCAGCCCTCAGTTTCCCCACCTGATATAACGGGAGATGTTAGAGTCACTGATTTCAATGGTCCAACCAATGAAATATACTTTGCAGCGAGAGTTTGGGGCTCTAAGGTACCCACATTCTCTGAGTCTCTTCCTTCTGGTCCCTGGTACCCACCCGTCCCTGGCTCCCCAAGTGAGGAGGGTGGGCAGGCAGATGTGTGAGTTTCCACAGAACTGGCCCCTGAGTCTGGGTCCCTGGAGGGAGAAGTCCCAGGGTCCCTCCTTTTCTGCATGCCCTCCAGCTAGCCCTTTGGTGCCTTCCCCCACACTGGGCGCGGGCACACAGACTTAGAGATGTGGAGACTGCAGGAGGTGCAGAGAGGGACAGAGACCTGCCCAGGTCCTACGGGTGTACCCACTGTCACCAAAGGCAACAGGGGCCTGGATAGGGAAGGACCCCCGGGGTTCCAGCCCCTGGAAGCAGTTAGAAGCAGCGCCCTTCCCCTCCCGGCTCTGCCCCGCAGGTGGGGAGAGGAGACGCTGCCAGATGGAAGGACGCTCAAATACTGGGTGAGTCCCTCCGCCGCGTGCCCTTCCCCGGCCCTCCTCTCCTCCTCCCCTTACTCCCATTCCCCCCATCACGGCCCCTCCTCATTCCCAGAGCGCGGCCAACTCGTGGGGCCCAGCCTGGGGCGAGAGGGGCCACTTCCGCATCGTGCGCGGCGCCAACGAGTGCGACATCGAGAGCTTCGTGCTGGGCGTCTGGGGCCGCGTGGGCATGGAGGACATGGGTCACCACTGAGACTGCGGGCACCACACCGGGCCGGCCGACGGAAGAGCCCCCTGTGGGGCGGCGCCCCCCGCCCCGCCCGCCTGCCCAACGGAGCTCGGAGCTCGGGGCGCAGGCGGGCGCCACGGGTCTAATCCCCGCGCGGGTTCCGCTGACGCAGCGCCCGGCCTGGGAGCCGCGGGCGGGCGGGGTGGCGGAGCCCCCAGACCTCCCAGCGGGGACGGGGCAGGGCCTGGCCTGGGAGGAGCGGGCCTGCAGATCCCAGGCCCCCGGCACCCCCGCGCAACACCACCGAAGCCAGGACACCCCAAGTCTCCAGCCCCACTACCCCACCCCTGTACTCTTATTCTTCAAAGATATTTATTTTTCTTTTCACTGTTTTAAAATAAAAAGAACGTATTGATAACTATCATGGAACCTCTGGGAGTGGAAAACCAGGCCAGAGTTGGGGTGGCATATGGTAAGACAGCAGAAAGGACTGCCCGGGGCCTTGCTGGTTGGCAAGGGTGGGTGGACTAGAAATCTCATCCGCCATTCAGCCCTAACTGTCAGTGGCCCTGGCCACCGACCCACTTGGAGGTGGGGCACGGATGGCATGGCCTTTAGCTCCCAGGGAGCCGTGGGCCCATGGGAACCACCTTTCAGACGCTGAGTCAGCACCGCCTGAGGGGGTAGCCCAAGCCACCAATCAGCAGAACTGGCGCCAGTGCCCAGCAGGCAAGGGGGGCACAGCCCCACAGAAGCTGGAGCCTCTGTCTCCACAGATCAGCCTCTCCAAGCCACCCAGGCGAAGGGGTCCCCCTTCTCCTTTTCCTGCCCATGGCCCAGGCTGGGCCTGCCTGTCTGACCCTCTCTCTACCCCACCTCCCCAGGCGCTCAGTGCCAGCAAAATAAGCCCAGGCCTCAGTCTGGCTTTCAAGGCCATCAAAACCCACCCCACCAGCCGCCTCACAAGCTTCTGCACCCAGTGACCAGGCAACTCCAGAGTTCTCACTGCTCCTTAAATGTCCAGTATATGTGCAGACCATTGGATATTTGCACATGCTGTTCCCCCAGTCTCGATGCCCTTCTGTTCCACCCATCCCTTGTCCCACTGCTATTTCAAAGCTAACTCCAGGGTTCCTTCACTCAGACAGCCCTGTGGAGAGTTACGCGTGCTCCAGGGGCTGTGCAAGGGACCCATGCTTCCCCAAACGGCCCCAGCCCCACCTAGCATGGCTCAGACACGCTCTCCCTGAACTCATCAGCACCTCGCCCTTTCACCCACTATTTCACTCATCTGGGTGTCTCCCTACCTCCTCCCGTTATGCTGGAAGTTCCTTGAGGGCAAGGACTGGGTTTGGTTCATTAGTGGGGCCTGGTAGCCATACCCGTGCCCTGGTATAAGGTGCATTACAGTTATGGGATGGTTGAGTGACTATGACCTGCTCTTTCCCCGGTAGCCATACCCGTGCCCTGGTATAAGATGCACTACAGTTATGGGATGGTTGAGTGACTATGACCTGTTCTTTCCCCTCTGCTTCTCTCCCAGGATTCCGCCCCAGCCCCTCCGCCCCTTCCTTTCCAGGAGCCCAGGGAAGCTGTGTCTGGGGAGGGGGCTCCCATGGCAGGAATCCTCCTCTCCCCCACCCCCAGCTGACCGGAAGGCAGGGGTAGCCCGAGTCACAGACGGGAGGCGGCTCAGAGGTCCTCCTCCCGGCGGGCAGCCCTTCAAGGCCAGCCGCGTCCCCCAGGCCGCACGGGCATCACCTGAAAGGAATGTGGGGGCTTGATAAGCGGCCGCCTTTGTCTCGCTTCCTGTTTGCCAGGACGTCCCGAGCCGGCTCCCTCGGAAGGCCCGCCCGTCCCCTAGGAGCCAAGGCCGGCGGGGGCCCTGGGGACAACGATGGGCCGGAGCCCCGAGCAGGGGCGGCGAGGGCTGTGCGCTCACCACCCGCTCCGGGGCCTCCGCCGCCGGGACGCGCCCAGCTGCTCCCACCCGGCTGGAAAAAACCCCGTCCAGGGGCCGCTCAGCCGGGCGAGGCTGGAATTTTCTACGAGGACCTTTGACGGAAGCAAAGGGGGGTGGGGAAGGGAGGGGAACAGGGGCGGGGCCAGCGCCCAGCCCTTCCTTAGCCCTGTTCCCGGGCCAGGGAGCCCTGGAGTGGGAGAGGGTGCGGGTGGGGCTGGGGAGGGCTTAGCGGGCGCCGCAGTAACCTCCATCAGCCACCCTGGTTCTCTGATGTGGGTAATGAACGTGTTGTTATAAAGAGCGAGGCAAACCTCAAGGGCGCCCAACCAGATTACTGCCCTTGCGGCGGTCCATAAAGAACTCCTGGCACCCCAGCCCCTTGCTGTGTGTCCTGAAGCTAGTCCCTTCCTCTCTCTGGGCCAAGGGCATGTGTCCTTACACAAACCCCTGCCCTGTTTGTTCCACACTGGCTCCATAATCCTCACCTCTCAGAGCCTCTGTTTTTCTATCTTTAATGGGGATAATAGTACTCACCTCCTGGAGCTGTTGGGAGGATTAAGTAAGACAAAGCATGCTAAGCAGTTAGCACCACGCTTGGAACTTATTAAGGGCCCACTAAAGGGTAACAGCTGTAATCATTTTAAGTGGATTGGATTTGATGATGTAAAGGCTTTTCATAATGAGCTTAAACATTCATTGACCACAGCTTTCTGCCAGCACATTGTTCTGAGTGGTTACATATATTATCTCAATTAATATGAAGAGCAAACCCCTGTTCCCTATTTTGCAAATAAGGAACAGAAGCGTAGAAGAGGATGAAGGTTGGTTGAGGCAGGATGCAAACCCAGCTGGTCGGAATCCCCATGCTCATCAGCTCTGCACTAACAGTAGTGGTTGATGGGTGGTGATAGTCCAATATCCCTTCCCAAGTCCTTTCCCTGTTTGGCAAACTCTTATTCATCCTTCAAAATCCACCTCAAATATCCCTTCTCTGGAAAGCCTTTCCTGGCACCTATCCAGAAGATGGGCCTCCAGGGACCCCAGCATACATCCCTGGCACAGAAGGAGTACCTGTTGACCAGTTTTCTTCCTGCAAATGGATAAGGCAGGAATTTTTTTCTTAGCCCCATCCGTTCCTATCCACCAAATATTCTGCTTGGGCATTCATTCTGGTCTCCTGTGGGGCTCTGCGGGGTCCCAAGGCACCTGACTCTAGTTTCCTGGGAGCTGCTGAGTTACATTACTTCCCGTGTGCTGATGCCTCACATCTTCCTGGTATCTTGCCAACCCCCATCCTTGCCTGGTGCCCATTAAGGGAAAGGAATTCGCGCCTACTGAGCCTGCCGTGGGCCAGGGCTTAGGCTGGGCGCCTCACACCCTTTAGCTCATTTGATCCTATGCACATCTAATGCCAACCAGCGAGGTGACTCTCAGAATCTAAGGGAGGGCGAAATTCCAGACTGAGAGCAGGGCTCATGGGCCCAGGCACAGCCAGAACCAGGGACCCAAATACTGCAGGATTACTGAGTCTCTCTCTTCTACCTTTCTTTCTGCAGACTCACTCTGCCCTGAGGAAGGACATGTGGCCAATGACAACTCTGAGTCTCTCAGCCCACAGCCATTTTCTCAGTTCTGATTCCCAAGAAAACCCAAGAGAACAGGGAGGGCTTCTGATCGGCCTGGCTCTAATCAGATGTCCACCTGTGGGCCAATCACCTATGGCCAAGGGACAAGATCATGGAAGCCATGACAGCCCTTACTGAACCAGTGTTTGGAGAAGGAGATCCCCAAAGAGGGAGAAGGTTTCTGTTCCAGGAGAAAGTTGAACAAATGGCAGAAATGTGTCCACAACAACCTGGGGTTCCTGTTATTGCCATTTGATGGATGGAGATTGAGGCTCAGGGAGGGGTGTGGCTTGTCAGTCACACAGCTGGTGAATGGGGGAGCTGGATGCAGACCATGCCTCCGCTGAATTTACAGATCAAGCCAGAGAGATACCCTCTGCAGGTCGAAGAGTGAGAGATTCCTCCCCCAGCTTCTCCCTGGTGACTCACTCCTGAGCCCTGGGAGATAACTTTTCTAGAATTCCATCCACTTCGTGAATATTCTATGGCTCTGACACTAACACCCAAGGCAGTCTCTTCCCAAAGTAAAGCCAAGCTGAGTCTGAGCAGCCCGTCCAGGGGAGCTCCCCTGCTCCAGGGGCACGGCGTGGTGCCCACCATGGGATGCGATGAGGCGCTTAACAGAACATGCCAGTTTATAGATCAGAGAGATGGCTGCCAAGTGCGCCATACTGAAGAGATGCACTATATAGGTAAGGACTGTTATTACCCCCATTTTACACGGAGGAAACTGAGGCTGGGGTGGGGCTGAGGGAAAGGGAAGTGACTTGCCCAAGGACACGTTGCTAGGAAGTGGTGGGGAACCTCATCTGTCAGGCTCCGAAGTCTAGTCTCTACCCTCCGTCCAGGTGCACACTCGACTCCCCTTCGTCTTATACCCGAGCAGGCTCTCTGGCCTCTGACTCTGTGCACAGAGGGCCGGGACATGAAGGGGGCTCACATAAGCTGGTAAGCTGGGGGCAGGGGGAGTGATGGGGGTGATGAACACTCAAGTGGGCTTGGCCTGGGGCTGCAGGGAGGTGTCAGGGTCTGCAGAATGGGAGTCAAACCACTGCTCATCCTATAAAGTCAAGTTCAAAAGTTTCCTTCTCTGAGAAGCCTTCCTGACTGGTCTGTACCGTCATCATCTGTCCTCTGAGCTCCCACCCCCACCCCACTTTCTCCACTACGGTACCCCTTCCTGACTGTAGGCTTCTCAAGAACGGGCTGTGCCTCCCCCTCTCCGCTCTCAGCATTGCCCAAAACACTACTGGGCACGGAAGAGACCCAAGAGCTGTTGGGAGAATGGAGGAATGAGTGAATGAATGAATGGATGCACACATGCAGGGCTCAGAGGCACTATGGACCTCGCTGGCAGGGCCCCCTGCTGGCTGAATCCACACCTCACCCTGCCACAGCGGAGAGAAGCAGTAAAGAGAAGGGACCTGGGCAGACTCCCGGAACGCATCAGCCAGCATGTACTGTGTGTCTTGCATACGGTCCCTGGTTGAGTCCTCATAACTGCTCTGTGAGGAGACTGGGACAAAGCAGGAAGGGGCAGAACTGGGAAAGGATCTCAGTCTGTTGGACTTCAGAGGCCAGCTCATTGCTGTGGCGCCCCCTGCACACCTCTCACCCAGATGGTGTGCCCCAGCCTGGCTGGGAGAGGGGCCGAGTTTGGCTTTGAGGTTTCCCTCACCTGTGGCATTGTCCTCCCCTCATGCCTCCCCTCAGGCTCCCCCGTCTCCCCGCAGCATGCACACACCTCCCTTGGAAAGCCTCTAACTCAGAGCCAGACAGACTCCCTGAAGCTCCCTTTCCTCGCTAAACCTCAGTTTCCCAGTCTGTAAAATGGGAACAGTGATCTCTGCTATCTTTGTGTGCCCTAGATTGAGGATTTCCCTAAGAAGGAGGAAATGAGGGAATCAAGCTGGGCTCCCTGAGAGTTGGATGAAGAAATTGGTACCTAATGAATCAAAGCAGAGATGTGCAAAGTCACATTAAAGGGCCAGCCTAACTCCGGGTCCTGCAGAAGCTGACAGGCACTGGGTGAAAGTATTGACCCATCTAAAGTAGTAAAGCATCCTCAGACAAGACGATTCCCCGTGACCCTGAGATGCTCAGTTGGTCCAGAGAGAGGCAGCTGTGGCCGTGGAACGAGTGGGCAAGCTGAGCCTGTGTTGAGATAGACAAGGTGGGTGTTACTGATGGGCTTTGAGTAGTTACTTTCCCCATGGCAGGATGGTGCTCTGGAGACCTGAATGTGGTGGCCATCTTAGCCTGGGGCCATTAACCCAGGGTCTCAGCCTCAAACGTCTTTGAGACGAGGCAGATACAAGAGTGAGCTAGGAGTGTCAGAACAGGGAGTAGTGGGGCCTGTGTCCAGCGTGTATTGGAGAGTGCACACTTGCCTAAAGGCTTTCAGAATCCGTGACTTTTAAAAACGAGATGCCAGCCTGCATCACTCAGAGTCCCAACAGGAAACAGATGGCTTACTCTAATTAGGAGAATTTGGGCAGAGTTTATTTTCAAAAAATCTAATGACAAAGCAGGGTATAGAGGAGTACAAGAGAGAGCGCAGGACTCTGGGGGGAGGGGGAGGGAGAGGTGACCAGGGCTCTGATGGAGGGAGCAGAGCGACCTCCTGGTGGAGGAATAAATACATCACCCTCACTCTCTTTCCTCCCTCTCATCTCCTGGATCCCCACTTACCAAACCCCACAGCAACTGTGGCTGTGGACTTTTAAATGAGCAAGAAATAAAGTTCTTATTTAAACCACGGTTTTTTAGGGTCTTTTGGAAGAGCAATCTAACCCTGATCAATACACTCATAAAAGGAAGCATCTGCCGAGAAGATATAATAATCCTGAACTTATATGTTCAGGACTTATATTTATTTTAGTGAAACACATAAAGCAGATCTCGCAGGATTGCAAGGAGAAAGTTACGAAGCTATAAACAAAGTGGGAAATTTTAATTAAACTTTCTTAAAATCAATGGATCCAGTAGCAAAACATTAGTAAGGATACAGAAGTTTGAACAATATAATTAAGGAGCTTCATCTACTAGAGAAACATGAACTTTACACCCCCACACACAGAATAACCATTGTTTTCAAGCTCACATGGAACATTTTAAAAAATAGCACGTGTGCTCATAAAGAAATCTAAAAATTTTTTAAAGAATCAATATCATTCAGTCACGTTCTCTAATCCCAATATAATCAAATGAGAAACCAACAATAAAAAGTTGGCCAAGGAAATCCAATATGTTTGTTAACTTAAAAACTCATTTCTAAATATTCATAGGATAAGGAGAACATTATAATGGAAATTCTAAGATATTTAAAACTGAATAACAATAAGCTAAAGTGGAACTTGGAGGAAAAAGGATAGCCTTAAATACATTTACTAAAAACAAGAAGGATTGGCAACAAATGAATTAAGAATCCAACTCAAGACTTGAGGAAGAGACCATCAGGAAACCCGAAGAGAGAAGATACAAAATAATAAAGATAAAGCAGAAAGTAATGATATGGAAAACAATGAAAAGTTGAACTAATTTTTTTAAAAGCCTTAATAAAATAAGCAGATCTTTAGCACAAGATACACAATACTGAGAACAAAAAGAAAGATATGACTAGAGATGTAACCAAAGTTTTAAAAAACCGTTAAAAAATACCGGGGGGATCAGGCAAGATACCAGATTAAGATAATACGAAAAACCCAGGAAATAAACCCAGAAGGAAGAAGTAGCTTGCAAGAGAAGTGGAGAGCAGTAAAAAAAAAAAAGATTAAGTGTGGGAAATTCAAACAAGCATGGACTTTATTAAAAAACTTTTAAAAGACTGATTTGGGGGTTAAAATAAGATAAGACTAAAAACTAGAAAACAATCAAATTATAGTCAGGAAGCTATGATCAGAGTTCAAAAGCATTCTAAGGTCCTTGATTGTTCTAGAAGAGGATATTGATTAACTTTAGACTGTTAACTGAGGTATGCATGTTAAAAATTTAAAGATGACTAACGAAAGAACAGAATAGAAATGCGTAGTATTTGTATAGAACCTACGCACATCCTCCCGCATACTTTAAATCCCCTCTAGATTGCTTCTAATACTTAATGCAATGTAAATGCTATGTACGCAGTTGTTATACTGTATTGTTTGGGGAATAATGACAGGAAAAAAAGTCTGTACATGTTCAGTACAGACGCAACCATCCTAAGCTTTTCAATCCGCGATTGGTTGAACCCGCGGATGCAGAATCCGCAGATAGGGAAGGCCTACTGTATTCTACAGTAGTAGAGGGGAAAGAAAGGGAATGAAGACAGTCCAATCAGTCCACCTCCAGGCAGGAAATGACAAATGAAAAAACAAAGAGAAAGCTCGGTGCAGTTGCCAGTTTCCAAGATGGCCCCAGGGATCGCTGCCTCCCAGGACCCATGCCCTTGTGTAGGCCCCTCTCCTAATGTGCCGGCTGGACTTAGTGACTTGTTTCTGTCCAATAGGATATGGTAGAAGTGATAGTCACTTCCAAGCAGGGCTGACTTCCTGGAAGTACAACCTGTGCTCTGGTAGAGGACACCCTCCTCAGAAGGGCTTGTGCTTGATTTAATGCTCTGCTCTCGCTGACTTGAAATTCCTAACAATTTTTTAATTATGTACAAATTATGTAGCCAATTTTGCTTCCAAGATCAGGTTATAAATAGGGTTGCCAGATAAAATTCAGGAAACCCAGCCAAATTTGAATTTCAAATAAGCATGAATGATTTTTAATATAAGTTATGTCCCCTGGAAATATTGAAATATTGTCTGAAATTTAAATTTAACTGGGCATCCTGCATTTTTGTTGGCTAAATCTGGCAACCCTATTAGAAAAGACCCGTGGCTTCCATTTCTCTCTTTGAGCTCTCTCTCTCGGGTCACTCACTCTAGGGAAGATGTGTCATGAGCAGCTCTATGGAGAAGCCCATGTGGTAGGAACTGAAGCTTCCTGCCCCTAGCCATGTGAGTGAACTTGGAAGCACATCATCCTCAACAGACCCTTCAGGTGGCTGCGGCCCTGATGGACAGCTTGACTGCACCCTCCCAGAGAGCTGCACCCGAATCGCCTACCTACATGGCTCCCAGACTGCTGACCCTAAGAAATTGTGTGCAATAGTAAATGTTTGTTGTTTTGAGCTGCTCGGTTTTGGGGTAATTTGTTACATAGCAATAGATAACTATAGATCTTATACATGGTAAATGGAATGCACAAAATAAGATTTAGAAATAAAATTTTAAATGCTGGTAATCACAAAAAATGTAAATAGACTGATTTCACCAGTTAATAGAGTATCAGGGTGAATGAAAACACACAGTCCAGCTATATGCTGTTTATGAGAGAGATACCTAACACAAAAATATGGAAATATTGAAAGCAAAGATATGAAAGAAGATACTCCAGGTATAAGAGGCACTGTCCATTGTCTGATCAACAGCATGCCCCAAAGCTGTTGCACTTTGCTACAGAATCCTGATTTTTTATCAGGCAGTTGGCCAAAATCTGTTGGTCCTGGGAGGATTGTCTTTACCCCAGCCCCAGTTTATTTCTTGTAATGTAAAAGTACCAGCCCCAAAGGATGAATCACAATTTGGTCTAAGCCCATCATGGAATCCCATTTTTCTTGGTCAATGATTAGGGAAAAGGTGCTCATGTGACCCAGTTCTGGGAACCAAGATGTCAAGAGAAATCTTCTGGAAAGTGTTTCCTTCCATTTTCCTTTCTCCTGCCTGGTACGTGGACACAATGCCTGAAAGTACAGCAACTTTTGTGCAGTCTTTTTTTTTTTTAAATTTTTGTTTATTTATTTTTCCCCCAAAGCCCCAGTAGATAGTTGTATGCTATAGCTGCACATCCTACTAGTTGCTGCATGTGGGACACGGCCTCAGCATGGCCGGAGAATCTGTGCGTCAGCGCGCGCCCGGGATCCGAACCCGGGCTGCCAGGAGCGGAGCGCGTGCACTTAACTGCTAAGCCACAGGGCCAGCCCTTGTGCAGTCTTGATGTAACAAACTTGAGCACAAAGGCCCACCAGCTGATGCTGATGAAGAGGGAACACAGAGCAAGCCTGGGCACCTGCAGGCATCACAGAGCAGCAAAGATAAAGCCTACGGCGGCCTCACTCTGGAATTTTTGTTATTTAAAGAAAACATACCCCAATTTGTTTCAGCCGCTGAAGTTGGGTTTTGTTACTTGCAGCTAAATGCATTCCAAATGGGCACATCAGGCAAATAATAAGCCAAAGGAAGCTGGCATATAGCTTTATAAATATCAGACAAAAGGGACCGTAAGTCAAAAGACATCATTACGGATAAAAGAATCATTACATAAGGATTAAGAAGGAAAATGTTACCAGGGAGATATAATTCTGAACTTCTTTGAACCTAACAGCATAGCTCTCAGATTTTGTGACGCCGAGTCAGCAAACTTCTCCTATAAAAGGACAGATAGTAAATATTTTAGACTTTGCTAGCCATACAGTCTCTATGTCGACTACTCAACTTTGCCATTGCAGTGAGAAAGGAATCATAGGTAATACGTAAATGAAAGAACATGTCTGTGTTCCAATAAAACTTTACAGAAACAAGGAATGGGCCAAATTTGGTCCACCCACCATAGTTGGATGATCCCTGATATAAAGCAAGCTTGAGACAATTTCCAAGAGAGATGGCTGGATCCATAATCCTCCTAAGGATTTTGTCTTTCTTCTCTCCATAGTTACTAAATCAAGCAGCCATAAGATTAGCAAATATACAGAATATTTAAATAACACAATTAAGAAGCTTGATCAATTGGAAAGTTGACATTCTTTTCGTGCAGTAAGGGAAAAGTTGCAAAAATTTATCACATATTAGGTCACGGAGCAAGTATGCCCCCAGAGTGAAGAATTGATATTGTATCGGTAACCTTCTATGACCACAATACAATAAAATGAGAAAACCTTAACAAAAAGATAACCTCATGTTTAAAAACTAAAATCATACTTCCAAATATTTAATAGGACAAAAAAAATACAAAATATTAGGAATTGCCTGACAATGAAAGCATTACATTTTGAAATTTGAATGCAGCTAAAACAATCCTTGAGGGGATATGTATAGTACTCTTAAATACGTGTATTAAAGGCTGAACATTATTAAAGATTGCACATTAATAAGTTGAGCATCCAACTTAGGAAATCAGAAAAAGACAACATAATAACACCCTCCCCAAGGAACAGGAAATAATAAAGGTAAGAGAAAAATCAATAAAACAGAAAACAAAGAAACAATACAGACGATCAATAAAACAAATGACTAATAAAATAGATATACCTTTAGGATAATTCGGTACATGTGTGTGGTGATGGGTTGTAATTAGTATTTTGGTGGTGAACATGATGTAATCTATGCAGAAATAGAAGTACAATGATGTACACCTGAAACTTTTACAATGTTATAAACCAATGTTACTGCAATAAACAAAAAATTAAAAAAATGTATGCAAAGAATAGATATACCTTTAGCAAAATTGATAAGAAAAAGGAGAGAAGGCCTATATAAATAATATTAGGAATGAAAAGGGGAGTTAAGTATAGATAGATGTTTTTAAATCGTGGAAACAACTTTATGCAAATAAATTTGAAGATGTGAATGTGATGGATAAGTGTCTATAAAATATAACTTATCAAAACTGACTTAAGAAATGGAAATGAAAAATAAATAACATTAAAGAAATAGTTGTTCAGATTGTTCTGTTTTTATCTTTTAAATATCTCCTGGATCTGTAGTTATTGTATCCTTTTCATTCTTCATATTTATTTATTTGTGCCTTTCGTTTTTTATAAATTAGTTTCAGAATGTTGACTATTAATCTTTTCAAAGAACCAACTTTTGATAACATTAATCTTCTCAATTGTATCTTTGTTTTCTATTTTTTTAATTTTTGCTCTTCATCATTTCCTTTGTCCTACTGTCACATTCTATTTTTTAATCTATTGTTCTTTTTTGTTTCCTAAGTTAGACCAAGATATAGAATTTTTCAGCACCCCAGTTATTAATCACCCTCATTGCCCCAGAGGTAACCGCTATTCTTTTTTTTTTTTTTATAATTTTATTTATTTATTTTTCCCCCAAAGCCTCAGTAGATAGTTGTATGTCATAGCTGCACATCCTTCCAGTTGCTGTATGTGGGACGTGGCCTCAGCATGGCCGGAGAAGCGGTGCGTGTGTGCGCGCCCGGGATCCGAACCCGGGCCGCCAGCAGGGGAGCATGGGCACTTAACTGCTAAGCCACGAGGCCGGCCCAAACCACTATTCTGACTTTTATCACTGTGGATTAATTTTGCCCACTTTTGAATTTTATGCAAATGGAATAATAGATTATTTACTGTTTCTGGCTTCTTTCAATATTCTGTCTGTGAGGTTCATCCATCTTGTTGCCTGTTACAACAGTCATTTTAGTGTGATGTATTTTGGTTTGTAGCATCCCATTGTATGAATACACAACTTATTTTTCCATTCGATTGTTGATGACCATTTGGGTTGTTTCCAGAAGTGTGTGTTTAAATTTCCAAACATGTGGGAATTGTTTATTGTTATCAATTCCTAATTGCATTTTGGTCAGAGAATATGGTGTGTATGACTGATTCTTGACGAGAAGACTTGCTTTATGGCCTGGCATATGGTCAGCGTTTGTAAATGTTCCATGCGTGCTTAGGAAGAATAAGTGTCGGGTGTTGGATTCTCTTTATGTCAATAATTAGTTGTGTTGTTCAAATCTTCCATACCTTTACTAATTTTTTTCTGATTAGAAACACCAATCAATAAGTAAGAGAGGTTTTTTGAACTATCCCGCCTCAAGCTGTGTTGTCAATTTATTATTATTACTCATTATTTGGTTTGTCTCTACCATTTTGCCTTTTGCTTTTTATTTGTCCCACTTTCGCTCTGCTTTTTGTTCTCCTTTCTTGCCTTTTTAAAAGTAGACTGAGTTTTGATTTTCTTATTCCACTTTTTCTGTCTACTGGTTTGGAAGTCATTGACTTGACTCTATTCCTATTCTTAGAGTGGCTACCCTTAAAATTTTACATTCCATACTTAACAAAGCCTAAATTTAATATCCCGACCTTCCTTCCAAACAATACAAGGACCTCAGAACCCTCTAAGTCCCATGGCTGTCCCCTTCCACCTTGCAATCAGGTTCATTGCAGTCCTTTTATTTTAGCCCACAAATTTGCCATCATGATCATTATATTATACTATGTTTGTTTAGATTTATGTACGTTTATCATTTTCTGTTCTCAACAATCCTTCTTGCATCTCATACTTTTCTTCAATCATTTTTCTTGTTTCTAAAGTACATAGTTAGATGTTCTTTTAATGTAGGTCTGTTGGTGGTGATTTTTAAACTTTTTTATTTTGAGATAATTGTATCTGGGAGCTAGGGAGAGCCTCTGATCTGAAACCATTTTAACACACTTCCAGGGTCCCTGTTCAACTTGCTCCTGCCCCATCAGCCTCCTGATTATGGGGCTGAGAAGGAATTTACCTCTAGGTAACATTCCTCTCTAAATGTGTGCCTCTCATAGCTCTGGGTTCAGCTCACGATTTTGTTTTGTTTTGTTTTGTTTCGACTCCTTAGAGATTTCACGTCCTGGAAAACCAGCAATAAGATAAAAAATGATGGGTTTTTGCAGCCTCTAGTTGTTTTGGAATGGGGAGGCCTTTCCAAGTACCTAGTCCACCGTGCTGCTAGAAATGCATGTCCTTTCCATGCAAGTGTTTATAATTTTGCTCCTCTTGTATGTACTCTTGAGCGGTTGATATCATTGTTTTGCCTGTTTTAAAACTTCATATAATGTATCATACGGTACATATCTTTCTGCCTTTTCTCTTCAATATTATGTGTGAGATTTGTCCATATTAACACACAGCACCTCACTTAGACTCAGGCAGGTGAGTCCCAGGGCCCCACCCCAGCCCTCCTCCATGGGTTAAGGAATCAGGGCCCACCCAGAACCCTTCCTTCTCTTTTCTAAACCATGGTCTGTGTACCCAGAATCCTGGAATTCCCCCTGCGCCAAGGGCCCAGAGCCTGTTTGCAAGGCCAGAGCAGTCATTTCCCTAGAGTTCCTCCTGAGGGTGACCATGCAGCCATACACATCCTAATCTAAGGAGTAGCCAGGCGTGCCTATTTGTGGGGGATGGGGTTAGTGGACAGAGTTTGGACAAATGGGCTGAAGTGTCCACAAGCATGCACTTGAGGTCCCTCACTGTGTGGGATGGAGCCGGAGTGGGAAGAGAATAAGGGTGGACCCTGAGCCTCCAGATTACTCTTGCCCTAGGCCTCATAAATATTAGGGGCAGGCCTGTCAAAATATATATTTACATATCTCCAGTACATTCATCTTAACCATCTATTTTATAGCTCCAGCGTGACTGATTTATACATTACACATTAGTCTTTTGTTTCTAATTTTTCGCTCCACACAGGGTTGTAATGAACATTCTTATACTTGTCAAGAGTTAGGATTTATTTCTAGAAGTGAATTGCTAGTTTAGAGGGTATGCACATGCTGGACTTTACCAGATTTTGCAGATTGTTTTTCAAAGTGGTTATAATTTAAACTCTCTCTAGCATTAACAAGAGTGCCCCTTGTTCCACATATTTTGTTGTTAGTGCTGTCGAGTTGATTCTGACTCCTAGTGACCCTGTGTACAGCAGAGCGGAACCCTGCCCAGTCTTTTTACGCCATCCTCTCACCTTGACAGTGCTATTTCAGACAATGCTCTGCTGCTATTTATAGAGTTTTCATGGACAATTTTTGTAGAAGTGAGTGGCCTTCTGCCTCATCTGTCTTAGTCTGAAGCTCCGCTGAAACCTGTCCACCATGGGTGACCCTGCTGGTATTTGAAATATCCATGGCATTGCTTTCAGCATCACAGCAACTTGCAGCCGCCACAGTATGACAACTGACAGGTGTGGTTCCCTGACTGGAAATGAACCTGGGCTGTGTCAGTGAGAGCACTGCCTCTTAACCGCTAGACCACCTCCATGTGTTCACCTACAGAACATAGTCAGACTGGAAATGCTGCCAATCATTGCATTATCAATTTGAGATATAAAATTCTATCTCATTGTTTTAATTTGCATTCCAATAATTACAAGTAAGGTTAAACATCACTTCATACATATTTGTATGGCTTTCCTATTTATATCTTTTACTTGTGTTCTATTGAATTATTTGTAATTTTTGTATTGTTCTGTAGTTTTTTATGTAGTCTGTATACTAATGCTTTGTCTGTTGTATGCATTATGTATACATATCTTCTCCCAGTCTTGTGGCTTGGCTTTTAATTTTATCACATTTTAAATTTTATTTATTTATTTTTTCCCCCCAAAGCCCCAGTAGATAGTTGTACATCATAGTTGCACAGCCTTCTAGTTGCTGTATGTGGGACACGGCCTCAGCATGGCCGGAGAAGCAGTGCATCGGTGCGCGCCCGGGGTTCCGAACCCCGGGCCGCCAGCAGTGGAGCGCGCACACTTAACCACTAAGCCACGGAGCCAGCCCTAATTTTATCACATTTTTGCAATACAATTCTTTGGAATTTTAATGTAGTCAAATCTATTGGTATCTTCTTAATTGTTTAGGCTTCTTGTAGCTTGTTTAAGAAATCATGATTTCTAGAAAAGATTTTCCTTTGAAAGTTTTGTTTTATTTTTCATATTTAGTATCCTTATTTAGTATCCCTCTGCATTGACTTTTGTGATCAGAGTGATATAGGGGTGTGATTCTCTTGTTTCTACATGGAAAACCAATTTTACCACCACCATTTATTGGAGGGAACTGATTTAAATGCCACCTGAGACATAAGTTGAACTTCCAGTCTGCACAGCTCTGTCTCTGAGCTCTCATTTCTGCCCCATTTATTTATTAGTATGTCCCTCTGCCAATATCTCCCTGTCTTATATATTTGGAGGGTGATTCTTCTCACTGGTTCATTTTCTTCAAAGTTGCCTTGGCCACTCTTGGCTATTTGTTCTTTCATATAACTTAAGGTAAGCTTGACATGTTTCCCAAAATACTAATTTTAAAAACCCTTTATTTAACCCTTTACTGAAATTGAAATAAGTTTATAGATCAATTTGAGGAGAACTGACATTTTTACAATTGTCTCTCCTTCTACAAGCAAGTTACACTTCTCCATTTATCTGTATCTCTTGAATGACCATCAATCAAGTTTTCTAATTTTCTCCGTAAAAATCCCACATCTCTTAGGTTTATTCCTAGGCACTTAATAGTTTTTTGTGCTTTTATAAATAGCATTTTCTGTTTGTTGCTGGTGTTTAGAAATGAGATGCCTGAACTGTCAAGAATGTGAAGGGTCTGGGAGTTTACCCTTCTCAGATCCTTAGCTACCACAGTGTCATGGATGCTGGCAGAAGACACAAGACTCCTGGGTCAGAGACAAATGACTTTATTACTCTTGGCTCAGCAAGCAGCACAAACTTCACGTTTGAGTCAGAGGTTCCACTAGTCCCCCAAGTCCCACAGGGATGTTGCACGTGCAATGAGTGAGTCTGCATCATCGCTGAGGAACTCTGAGCTTACTGGACCCAAATGCCTGATCTTTGCTGCAGAGGGAGACATTATCTTCATTATATTGGACAGAAAGCAAATTTGCCTTCTGCTCTAGAGGGAGACACTCATTTTATATTCTGAAGACGGTTGACATACAAACATCCTTGAAAAGCTTGTTCAAAAAAATAGATGTATATATATACATAGTCTGGAACAAAAGGGCAGTTAGTGCCCCTGTTTGCAAGGCATTCAGAAATGCAACAGACCCATGGAAAATTCTCTCTCAACATGAATCTTCTCAATAGTTTTAATAGTTTGTCTATAGAATCTCTTACATTTTCTAGGTAAACAATCACATGATCTACAAGTATATAATGGCCATTTTGTTTCTTCCTTTCCAGTGGTTTATACCATGTATTTCTTTTTCTTTTTCTTATTGCACAGGCTAGGAAGTCCATCTTTGAACAGAAACAAGAATAGTGACCATCCTTTTTAGGTTTCTGATTTTAAAGGGAATGCTTATAACGTTTTACTGTAAGTGGAACGTTTACTATGAGTTTTAGAAAGATATCCTTTATGATGTATCACATTAAGGAAGTTCCCTCCTACTCCTAGTTTGCCAAGAATTTTTATAAACTGCTTAATTTTATCAAATGCCCTTTCTCCATCTGTTTTATTTTGGTATTTTAATCTGTTAATGACAGATTAAATAACTTAAAATTAAAATTAAATAACTTAAAATGACAATTTTCTAATGTTGAAGTACTCTTGCATTCCTGGAATAAACCCAACTTGGTCATGATATATTTTTTAATATATTACTGTATTTAGTTTGATAATATTGTTTTATTTAGGTATTTGCATCTATATCCATAATTGAGATTGATGTAAAATCTTCCTGTCTCAAATTGTCCTTGTCTAGGATGGATACCAAGATTATGCTAGTCACATAGAATCCAATGGATAGTTTTTCCTCTTTTTCTATTTTTTTGGAGCCATTTGTTATAAAAGATGGACTGTCTGCTCTCTGGCTACGCACCTGAGCCCACACTTGATTATCATAGCCACATGCCACCAAGGGGGGACAGGAGAGGCAAGACTGAGACTGTGAGCCCACGACATGTGAAATGGGGGTCAAACCATCTACTTCCCCAGGCAGTGATGGCCTTGATGGAGGTTAGGTTAGCAGATCCCTTAGCTCTCACACTAAGCTAAGCCCTCCGACTTTACATCATCAATTATAAAAGTAATATTTTGTCTTCCATAATTACTTTTTTTTTTTGTGAGGAAGTTCGGCCCTGAGCTAACATCTGCCAATTCTCCTTTTTTTGCTGAGGAAGACTGGCCCTGGGCTAACATCCGTGCCCATCTTCCTCCACTTTATATGGGACGTCGCCACAGCATGGCTTGACAAGTGGTGCGTCGGTGTGCGCCCGGGATCCGAACTGGCGAACCCCAGTCCGCCACAGCAGAGCACGCGCACTTAACCGCTTGCGCCACTGGGCCGGCCCCCATAATTACTTTTTTGCTTTATTTCCCAGCATGTCAGAATCAGGCCCAGGAGGAGAAGGACTATTTAAAGGAGACCCCCTTGAAGGCCCAAACTGGCAGGTACACAGAGAAAACTCAGGCAATTGATTAGAGGGTAATCAACACAGTAATTAATTAGAGAAATATTCCCCAGCGTATGGTACAGGCACCTCTGCTGTGGGTGATATTTAGTGGTGGATGAATAAACCTCAGTTATCTTAATAGTTATGTGTCTATTTTAATAGAGATTAGAAAATATAACTATATAATTACAAACAATAAGAGATACAACTATAATGTCAAACTTGCAATTTTAAGGGTATAGTATAGGACTACAATAGTCAATTTAAAGAAAAATAATACCATAAATAAATATTAATTCAGGTAGCAAGAAGACATATGAAAAATTGAGACAATGGTATGAAAATAAACAAAGTTTGGAAAATATTCAAGAAAAGGCCTATTTAGTGAATAACCAGCCAGCATCAGCCACCAACTTCCCCCTGCAAACACACATACTGGGATCATACAGGGAGGGGGACAGATTAAAAAATGAGAAAGAACTACTTTCTAAAGAAATTAAGTGATCTTTCTCAAAAGGACTAGAATTCCTACTTGGGATGTTGGGGTCAAGAGTAAATCTCTCCTTATCTTGGCTCAGAGTGGGAGTCTGCTTGCCTATCTGCCTCCTTGCCACATGCCTGCTGGTTGATCTCCTCACTCAGTAAGTGTAAGGACAAATTAAAGACATTCTTAGACGTGCAAAGATTCAGACAGCTTTCCTTCCATGCACCCCTTTTTAAAATGTTATATGAAGACATATTCCAGCGAAACAGAAACAAAACCCAAGAAAGAGGGAGAGAGAACAGATTCACGAAACAGTGGCATTAACCCAGGAGTGCAATGAATAGAAATTCCAGAGGTCCATAAAGCCATCAGTCAAAATTAGAACAGGAAGTCAGAGGATTTGGAGAAGAACGTTTTTAAGAAGAAAATGGGCTTCATTCAACAAATAATGTAATTAAGAAGCTGGAAGATTTTAATGACCTGATTAAAAAAGGCATATGTTTCTTTTCTCAAGAAGGAAAGAGAAAAGCAATTAAAAACTGCAGGAGAACAAAAAGTTGTATAAGAAAGTCATGGGCCAAATATGAAAGGAATTAAAATATTACATGACTGAGTGTCTGAGGGAGAGTAGGAAAATACATTTGAACTTGAAGCCTGGAGCATATTTCTTGAAGCAGCATTTAAACCACAAGATTATAATTCCTTCTCTATGGGTCACAGGATGCTAGTTAGCTCTGCAGAGAACAATGTTTACACATCATAATATTAAAAAAAATACTGGAGCCAGCCCTGATGGTCTAGTGGTTAAAGTTTGGCACTCTCACTGCTTTGGCAGCCCGGGTTCGCTTCCTGGTTGCGGAACCACACCACCTGTCTGTCAGTTGCCATGCTGTGGTGGCGGCTCATACAGAAGAACTATAAGGACTTATAACTAGGATATACAACCATGCACTGGGGCTTTGGGGAGGAAAAAAAAAAAAAAGAGGAAGCTTGACAACAGATGTGACCTCAGGGAGAACCTTTCCCTGCAAAAAAATATATATATACTTTATTAATTTTCAGTTTTTGAAATTCACAGATAGACAGCACATAAAACCAGAACATTTAAAGTATGGATACAGAACTAGAAGCAAATGTAGTGGTTTAGTGCGAAGAGTTAGGAGGAGGGAGGGCAAGAATGATAACAGATGTCTTATCTTGTACATTGGGGAATCAAGAGAGATTGCGTAAAATCAGTGGCACAAAAAAGAAGAGCTGGAAAATGCGTAGCTAACCAAACTCTGGAGGGAAGTTACCTTTGCTCAACTTCTCATCTTTCATAGCAGGACCCTGTGCCAGACTCTGTTAGTTCTTCAGTAACCACCTCCCCTGCTTCCTTAAGTCATAGAACCCTTAGATTTCACTGGGCACATGGCTAGTCACAGAAAAATTATATTCCCCGTCCTCCCTTCCAGCTACATGTGACCGGGTGACCAAATTCAGGCCAACTGGATGTAAGCAGAAGTGATGTGCCTTCCACTAGTTGGAGTATGGATGCGATCGGCCATCTCTGACCCAGGCCAAGAGTTTTTGCCATAAATAATAATAGCTAGACTTATATATATGCTATGTGTCAGGCACTTTTCTAAGTGCTTTGCGTATATTAACTCATTTAGCCCATTGAGGATGTGTACGTATTAGTTTCGTGTTGCTGCTGTAACAAATTACCATGAATTGAGTGGCTTAAAACAACACAGATCCATTCTCTTACAGTTCTGGAGGTCAGAAGCCTAAAATCAAGGTGTCAGCTGTGGCTGCTTCTTTCTAGAGATTCAGGGAGAATCCATTTCCTTGCTTTTTCAGCTTCTAGTAGCCACCTGCCTCCTTTGGTTCACGATTCCATCCCCATATCAGTATAACCTCTTGCCTCTGCCATTATATCTCCTATTACTACTTTGATTTCCTGTCTCTCTCTTATAAGGATGCTTGTGATTACTTTGGGCCCACCCAGGCAATGCAGAATAATCTCTCCATCTCAAGATTCTTAATTTAAGCACTTCTGCCAAGTCCTTTTTGCCATGTAAGGTAACATTCACAGTTTCTAGGGATTAGGAGATAGACATCTTTGGGGCAACATTATTCTCCCTACCTCAGATTGGTACTATATTATCCCTGTTTTACAGATGATGAAACTCAAGCACAGAGAAGTTAGGTAGCATGCCCAGGGTCACACAGCTCGTAAGTGGCAGACCCATGACTTAAACCTGGACAGTCCGGACAGAACCTGTGCTCATCATCACGACCCTCTTCTAGCTGGGAGAATTCTGGCTTCCTGATGACTATAGAGCCTCCTTTCCAGCCCTGGATAGCCTGCAGAGAAAAATTAACTTCTGTCTTTCTGTGCCACTGTCTTTTGGGGATTCTTTGTTACAGTAGCTATATTCTAATACAGGAGTCAATAGCTACTCTACATAATTAAAAATAATGATTTTGGGCCGGCCCCGTGGCTTAGTGGTTAAGTGCACACGCTCCGCTGCTGGCAGCCCGGGTTCGGATCCCAGGCGCGCACCGACGCACCGCTTCTCCGGCCATGCCGAGGCCGCGTCCCACATACAGCAACTAGAAGGATGTGCATCTATGACATACAACTATCCTCTGGGGCTTTGGGGGAAAAACAAATAAGTAAAATCATTAAAAAAAAATAATGATTTTATCTTATTCTGAATGGCTTGAATCTTTTACAAGGAAAATGTAGTTTTTATTCATTTCAAATGTGTTTAAATTGGAGGACACGACTGCCAATCTGTCCACATGACACCCTTACTTAAACCCTCCAGGGACTCCACTGCCTTTGGGATCAAGACCAAACTCCTCAGCCTAGATTCAAAGTTGGCCCCTCACCCATCTTTCTCTTTCTCATTGCTCCTCTTTATGGGAACATCCTCAGGCCACACTAGTATTACCATGGCCCCAGAACAGACCTCTGGCCATGCCCACCCCTTGCCTTTGCTCATGCTGTCACCTCAGAATTCCATGCCCAGAATCTTGCCCTTTCTTCCTCTTCCACTCCTGCCCAGCCTCTCACTCAAAGCCCATCTGTGAACTCCTATTCATCCCTCAAAATCCAGCCCAAGTTACCCCTGGAACGTTTTTCTGCTTATCTTGGTCTTTCTCTGTCCTGTTAAAGATTTTCCTCAAATGTCTAGTGATCCAAGTCATAGTTAGAAACCCCCCCAGTCTACACAAACACACACACACACACACACACACCCCTCCCAGGAAGATCAGGTCTCTCCTTCTTTTCTTTCCCCATGTGTGTTCCTGTGTTGAAGTAACCACACCAGCACACATCTACTGTGATCATTGTTTATTACTAACATTATCTATTATTTTACGATTTAGATCTTTAGCAGACTCCAGGACCAATGTATGACTCAAAATAAAAACAATACAAATGACAAGATAAGCATGAGGAGGTCTGATGAAGTCCTGATTCTTCCCATGATGACCACCCTGATTTTTTTAAATACTCAATTATTTTTAATAATATCATGCATATGAATGGGTGAGTCTCTGTCTGGCTGGCGCTCAGCACCTCCTGCTCTGCACACCTGCCCGTTCACAGTGAACCCTTACACAGCCCTCCTGCTCTGCACACCTGCCCGTTCACAGTGAACCCTTACACAGCCCTCCTGCTCTGCACACCTGCCCGTTCACAGTGAACCCTTACACAGCCCTCCTGCTCTGCACACCTGCCCGTTCACAGTGAACCCTTACACAGCCCTCCTGCTCTGCACACCTATGGCAAAGGCTCCTGGTGGTCTCAGAACCAGTGAAATGAGGCATGGAGAGGTTGTATTCATTTCCCATGGCTGCTGTAACGGTTGACCACAAACTTAGTGGCTTAAAATAACAGAAAGTTTTTTCTTTCACTTCTGGAGGTTTTGTTGTTAGTGCCGTCGAGTTGATTCTGACTCCTAGCGACCCTGTGGACAGCAGAGCGGAACCCTGCCCGGTCTTTTTGCACCATCCTCTCACCTTCAAGCACTATATCAGACAATGCCCTGCTGCTATTCATGGGGTTTTCATGGCCAGTTTTTTCAGAAGTGGGTGGCCAGCTTCTTCTTCCTAGTCTGTCTTAGTCTGGAAGCTCCGCTGAAACCTGTCCACCATGGGTGACCCTGCTGGTATTTGAAATATTGGTGGCATAGCTTTCAGCATCACAGCAACACACAGCCGCCACAGTAGGACAACCGACAGACGGGTGGTGTGGTCCCCTGACCAGGAAATGAACTAGGGCCAGGGCGGTGAGAGCACCGAATCTTAACCACTAAACCACCAGGGCTGGCTGGTGCCCAGAAGTCCAGAATGAGTCTTATGGGGCTAAAATCAAGGAATCAGCAGGGCTGCATTCCTCCTGGAGCTCTCAGGGAGAGTCTATTCCTCAGCTTTTCCAGCTTCTAGAGGCTGCCATCCTTCCTTGGCTCGTGGTCTCTTCCAGCATTGGCATCACTCCAACTTCTGCTCTGTCATGACGTCTTCTCCTTCTGACCCTCCTGCCTTCTCTTAGAAGGACCCCTGTGATCACATTGGGCCCAACTGGATAGCCCAGGATAATCTTTCCATCTCAAGATCCTTAACTTAGTCACATCTGCAAAGTCCCTTTTGCCATGTGACATAGTCACTGGTTCCAGGGATTAGGACCTGGACATCTTCAGGTGCCATTTTTCAGCCTATCACAGAGGTGAAGTGACTGGTCCAAGATCACACAGTGGTAAGCGCAGAGCCAGGAGGCTCACCTTGGCCCCAAACCTGTACTCCTAACCTCCTCTCAATGTGACACTTAACAGACGGAGGGCTTCGTTCTTTCTTCAGGTCCACAAGCCCTATCATTGTTGGTCCCATCCCGTACCCTGCCCTGACTCCGCAGGCTCCCACCCTAATGTATTTGATACCCATCCCCATCCATTTGTTTACATGGGGGTCTGCCCAGCCTAACCAGGAGGGCCTCCATCTCTGCAGCCTATCTGCCATCAGTGCTTGTTGAGTGAATATATAAGTGAGTGAAGACAGAAGACTGCTGTCTCCAGCCCCTTCCCTCTTGCCCCTGCCCCTGGCTGGAAGATGCTCTGTAGCTTGTGAAGCCACCAAGGATGCCTGACCCTGGGCCCTGGGCCCCCTGCTCTCCCAGTGGATGTCAGTCCCCTTCCAGCCACCCAAACCCTGAAGGAGGGCTGGCCCTTCCCGAGGAGAAAAAGCAAGAGGCTGAGTGCCCGGCTTGGAGATGGAGGACATGAGGTCCCTGGGTCCCTCCCGGGGGCGTGGCACTCTCTCAGGAGCTCCAGAGGTCAGCGCTGTTGGGCCCAAGGACCAAAACACTCCTGCTGCCTCAGCGGCCTGCCTAGACTCAGCCCTCAGAATCCCCCTTTCTGGACCCACAGCCCAGCCACTGCTGGCCCTCCCCTCCCCCCATCCCACCCTACTGCTTGTGTTCTGATCTCTGTTCTTCTAAGAAGCACCTCTGCACTGCCCACAGTGTTCCCATCCGCGTCCCAGGCCTGTGGCAGCATTAGCAAGTTGAAAACCCAATTACATTGCAATTACTCTAGTCCTAGCCAGACAGAGGTTACTGTAAGTCACACTGGAATTGGGAGGGAGGGGCAGGTAGCAGCTGGGGCCAGTGCCCCAGCTGACACTTAACGATAGATGTGACAGGGACCTGTGGCTCAGAGGCTCAGGATTAGCTCAACAAGGCTGGAGCTGGCTGGTTCCAGGAAGGAGGTCGTGTGGCTACCAGTTGACTGACAGCTCGGGCAAAGCACAGGCTTCAGGCTGGCTCTCCCCAGGCGCAGGAGGCTCCAGGGCTGAATGCCTAGCCTGGAGATGGAGGACATGAGGTCCCTGGGTCCCTCCCCTGGGCACAGGGGCTTTGCCAGGAGCTCCCAGAGGCAGTGTTTTGGGCCCAAGGAGCAAACCATCCCAGCTCCTTGTGGAGCCCCTCTTGGGACCCCAGGGTTTCTCTGAGCATGCACCCAGGGGTCTCTCCCTCATGCTCACCTGGGCTGAATAACTGGTGTCTCTCATCCTCAGGCCATGGCTGAGAGAGCCAGACTCAGGACCAGAGAGACCTAGGGGCCCAGAGCCTCCTGCCTGGCCAGGGTCTGATAGGATGTCCTGGGGAGCAGCCATCTAGGGGACCAAGGGATGAAGAGGTGGTTTGGCAATTGGGATCCCTCTTAAAGGGAGATAGGACGGGCTTCATGAATTTGGACATTGTGGGTGTGGGGATGGATTTTCAGTTACCACTCCTTCCCCACACAGACACTCGCACCCCGATGTGTAAAGATTTGGGGTGACCTGGGGAGCCCCTTGCTCACTCCAACCCAGAGTGTCTGGGAGGCCCTGAATTCCAGTGTTCTGAGCTCCGGGCTGGGTTCTAAGTCTGGGCTGTGCTGGGCTCAGCCGCTGCCCACCGCCCACGCAGACACACATGGGTCTGTACCTTTCACATCACCGGCTGCACCCTGTTGGCTGCAGTTGTCATTTGACGGCCCCCACAGGGTCTGCTTCCCATCCCCCCATGTACAGCAGCCCCCTCCCCAGCCCCGACAGCAAACCGCCACAGCTGTAGCTGGGGGGGTTAATGTGGAGGGATTAGATGAGTCATCACTGTGGGGGCAGACGCACCGAGTTCCACAGATACACATTCACAGAGCCATGGACACAAAGGCAGGCACACACTCACATTCTCACACTCACAGGGGAACACACTAGCCAATGCCATTCAAAGTCACAACTGCACATTCAGACACAGAGAGAGATACCCACCTCCCACACACATACACTCCTCACAGACACAAACACCAACACACACAGAGACAAATCAAGACGGATACTGACACCTCCCACCCGGGGTGAGCCCCAGTCACCAACCCAGAGCTTGTCCCCTACCCATATGCACACTCGGAGACACAAAGACACACACAGTCAAACATTGGATTCCCCAGACGCACACTCATAGCCCTTACTTGAATACCGACACACACACACACACACACACACACACGCCAGCCTCTCCTCTCTCAAGTCCCCTCATCCCCCTCCCTCTGCCGGCACTCGGGCAGGCAGGACAGAGCTCTGGACCCACGGGGATGCTGTGACCCATCCCCCGCTGTGCGGATGCTGCACCCACCCAGGGACAGAGTTCTGCCCTGGGGGAGCTTCTGTCCTCCCTCCCGTTCTGGGGAGCTGAAGGAGTCGCCGGCGGGTCCCCTGTGCTGCCCCAGCCCCCCTCCCACACACTCTAGGCCTAAAAGCGCATCTCCAGCTCCTTTGAAAAAGGGCTTTGGTTGCAACAGGGAAGATGGAGCTTACATCTCAGGAATCAGCTCCCAGGAGGGAAGGAGTCTCCGAGGTGAGAGAGGAGAGTGGCTCTGATGTGTTAGAAAGGTCCTGTCCTGAGGCAAGGGACAGCTAAGGTGACTGCCTGATGCCCAAGAGGTCACCCTTCCCCCACCTGTGATTCCTGGAGGGCCTGACCTTTACGCCTGTGCACCTGCTCTTTCCTCTCCCTTGCATCCTCTTGCTGCTTCCACAATCCCCCCTGCAGGGCTACCCTCACATCCTTCAGGTCTCCACGTTCCTGCTCTAGGAAGCCTGTCCTGACGCCCTGGCTGAGTCCATCTGTCCTTCTGTGCCCCACAGCCCCTTGGGTCCCCTCATAGCTCTCCTCACACCATAGAGGCCTTGCCTGGCTGTAAGCCCACCTGCCTCCAACCAGCCTGCACCCATCTGGAGGGCAAGGCGCCTCTGTCTGGTGAGGGAGACGGGTAGACCTGGAGAGGAGCACAGGCTTGACTTCCAGCTCTGCCTCTGCTGTGTGACCCTGGGCAAGTCACTGAGCCATGTGAGCAGAGTATCCTTATCTGTAAAATGGAAACAGTAACAACTGCCTCACTGGGTTGACCTGAAGATTAAATGAGACATGCATGGAGGAGACTACACAGTGGCAGCTATATTATAGCTCATTGTCTGGCACACAGCTTAGCAAATGTTTGTTGAATTAATCAGGCCCTCTGGCTCCCACCCTCTTGCTTTCACCTGCGGTCCCTGTCTTGGGAGGGAGAAAGCACGAATGACCAAAAAGGATTGGGAGACAGATAGCATCGGCGGCTGGGAGATGGGCCGGCGGGGCCTCCGGCATCGCTGGGAACTAGCTGCTCCAGCAGCAGCCGGAGCTCGGCGGGAGGCGGCGCAGGCTCCGTCTCTCACCCCTGTGACCCACCTGTGCCATCATCCTCGTCAGCTAGGTGAGGCAGCGAGGAGAGGCGGAGCTGTGATCCACCTCCGCACTGAGGATCTCCGAAGCTGCCCCGGGCCGGCCGGCACACAGTAGGTGCGCTCTGAATGCAGACTGGCCGGAGGCATAAATATTGAATGAACGCGAACGATATGAATGAACGGATGGACGCATGAATGGAGGTGGGATGGAAGCGTGAAGTGGGAGGTGAGGAGGAACGAGCATTTCCCTCCGCCCTCCTCGTCTGGGCCTGGGAGGCATGAAGCCGAGACCTGCTGGGGGCTCTCCTCCCCGCCCTGCCCCTCCCGCTGCGGCCCCCCCTCCCCGCGGCGCGCAGCCCGGCGGAGCCCGCGCGGAGCCACAGCCCGCGTTGGAGCCGGGGCTCGCGCCCAGCCGAGCGAGCCGAGGCAGCGCAGCCTTGGGAGGGGGCTGCCCCGGCCCCCTCCTCCAGCCCCAGTCCCCAGGAGCCCGGCCTTCGGGGCAGGGCGGCAAAGTCCCCGGTGCAAAGTGCGGGGACCAGCAGCCGAGGACGCCGGGGTCCCGGAACCAACAGGTGCGGGGCGTTAGGGAACCCCAGGCCCGGGGTGGGTGTTCCAAAGGACCCACGGCGGGAACCAAGAGTCTTTGGGGAATAATCTGGGTGCTGGGAGGCTGGGTCTCCAGCAGGCTCTGCCCTCCTCCCGGCAGGCTCCTGCAGAACCCCTAGCGCCCTCGCTCCCCCAACCCCTTGCAGCCCGCCACAGCCCCCCACAGCCCCCGAGGTGCAGGGAGGTCCCGCTGAGGGAGTGGGTCCGCCAGCGCTCAGTGGGGGTATGGAGTCCTTCCCCCTCCCCCTGGGGACCCGCAACCCTCCTACACGCGTCCGGGGTCGTCGCTGCCCAGCCTGGGGAAGGAGGGGTCTGAGCAAGCCAGGAGGGGCGGGGAGCGAGGCCGGATTTATGAATGGAGAGAGCGGCCTGCCCACCGGCCCAGCGACCCCTGGTGGCTGCCGGGGCGCACCGCGGCCCCGGGGATTCAGGGGGGTGCCTAGTAGGGGCCTGAGAGGCCTGGCTGCTGGGACTGGGGCTCTCCCCTTGCTTCCAGGGAGGTCGTCAGTTCCTCCCTGCATCCCTTCACTGTCTCTGTGTGTGTGTGTGTGTGTGTGTGTGTGTGTGTGTGTCCCACAGGGGAGGATCTGGCAGGTCTGGTGGGCGGGGCCCGGGTCTCGGCCCGCCCTTGACCATTTTTTTCAACCGAAAACTCAGGCCTGTGGGCTAACACAGGAGAAAACATTTGCAATCGGGATGGCATCCCCTCCCAAATATGTGGTGTTGGGTGGATTCAGACAGACCTGGCATAGTAGCTGTGTGACCTTGAGGAAGGGGTTCAACCTCTCTGAGCTTCCGTCTTCCCGTCGTCAGGCAGGGTTCCCTAATAAGGGTAACCGGTAATGGCCGTGAGGCTGGCTTCCCCTGCCAGTTTCTGGGCAAAGCACTTGACGTGCATTAGAGCTCATTACTCCTCACCCCAGCCCCAGGTACAGCTATTGTTCTATTGGACAGATGGGGAAACCAAGGCTGAAAGGGGAGAGGTACGTTACCCAAGAGCAGTTTGTATGGACTTGGGATGCAGGCCAGGTCTGTCTCTCTCCACCGATAACCCACACCACTGTGAGAATTAAGAGGGAGCTTATATGCAAATTGCCTGGCACACTCCCTAATGTTTCCTTTCTTCCTTCTTCCCTCCCTTCCTCCAGGAGGTTTGGGGCTAGGACCCCAAAGACCTGGGTGCAAGACTTTGGGTCCCCTGAAGGAAGTGGGCTGAGGCCTGGCCCACGCTCCCCTCACTCGCAGAGCCCAGGATGCTCCTGGGTGGCAGTGGCTCCTGAGCTCATGGAGCCCTCAGCCACCCCAGGGGCCCAGACGGGGGTCCCCACTGGCAGCGGGGAACCATCCCCGGTGCCTCCTGACTACGAGGACGAGTTTCTCCGCTATCTGTGGCGTGATTATCTGTACCCGAAGCAGTACGAGTGGGTCCTCATCGCAGCCTACGTGGCTGTGTTCCTCGTGGCCCTGGTGGGCAACATGCTGGGTAGGTCTCTAGGTCCCCGTGGTGCTCTGGGCTTCCCCTGGGGACTGGCAGGGGTCCCAGGCCTCTCCCCTTCCCCCCAGCTCCTACCTCTGGTTTGCCGGTAGTGTAGGGGAGGGGGCTCCCCGATGGGTGTGGCTCTGCCCTGGCTTTTCCTCATCCTGGCCCCACCCCACAGTCTGCCTGGCGGTGTGGAGGAACCACCACATGAGGACGGTCACCAACTACTTCATCGTTAACCTGTCCCTGGCCGACGTGCTGGTGACGGCCATCTGCCTGCCTGCCAGCCTGCTCGTGGACATCACTGAGTCCTGGCTCTTCGGCCACACCCTCTGCAAGGTCATCCCCTATCTACAGGTGAGCTCTGCCCAGGTGCCCCTCATCACCCCGCTGTCACATCAAGTGCTAAAACCATGGCCTCGCATAGGTCTCAGTGACCCCCAGACTCACCTTTCAGACAGGACACGGTGGCTCAGTACCTCTACAGTGTCATCCTCCACTGTCAGTAAGGGCAGGCCACCAGGCCAAGACTCGAGGACACAGACACAGCCCCACATACTCATACAGAGATCCCCTCCTGGTCACACCCACAGACATATACATAGCCCTGTGTGGGCACAGGTACGGTCACCTCCAGGTACATGGGCACACGGTGGAGGAGAGGCACAAGCCCACAGTGAGAGATACAGTAGACACTGGGCCTGCCTCCTGATCCCAAGGGGGGCAGATTTGAGGGGGCCTGCTGGAAAGAGTCTCCTCCCCTCCCCTTCCACCTGTGGCCAGGCCCTTCCCTTCCCCCATGGTGGAATCAGGATGTCCAGATGGGTTAGTGGGGCAGAAGGAAGGCTGGTTCTTTAATTGCATCCTTTGACACTTTCCCTGTACCCCAGGGGGCCGGGTCACTCCGGGAGGCAGCGCCTACCTACAACTCTGGCCTAGACTCATCTCTGCCTCCCAGAATGAGGCCTCTTTTTCCTGACAGTCTGGGCAAGGGCTGGCACCCTAGGGCAGAGAGAAATGCCTCTTGGATTTCCCACCGTTTTGAGGTTTTCCCCCCAACTGGTTAACTCTGGCATTGCTGAGAATAAAGATAGGCAGGCAAGGAAATTCACCTTAGGCAAAGTATTTAACCTTTCTATGTGTCAGTTTCTTCATCTGTAACATGGGAGTAAGAGTACCCACCTCATGGGATTGTTGTGAGGATAATGAGAACAGTCTGGCACATAGTAAATTCCATAAGTGTAAGTTATTATTCATAGTGTGTGCCAGGTCTCGAGCTGGACATTTTCCATCTACGATTTCATTTATTCTCACAAGAATCCTGACAGGCGGATGGTATATTCCCATTCTGCAGATGAGGCTCAGAGAGGGTGAGTGATTTGCCCAAATCTACATAGCCAGTAAGTGGCGGAGTCAGGATTTGCACTGCACCTGGCCGCCCGGTGTTTCCGGGCTGTGAGCCCCATCACTCATCCCACGTCTCTGGGTGGCCCCCAAGAGGACTGACCCTGTGTCCCCCTGGGGCAGGCCGTGTCTGTGTCAGTGGCAGTGCTGACTCTCAGCTTCATCGCCCTGGACCGCTGGTATGCCATCTGCCACCCGCTGTTGTTTAAGAGCACCGCCCGGCGTGCCCGCGGCTCCATCCTGGGCATCTGGGCTGTGTCGCTGGCTGTCATGGTGCCCCAGGCTGCTGTCATGGAATGTAGCAGTGTGCTGCCTGAGCTAGCCAACCGCACCCGGCTCTTCTCTGTCTGTGACGAACACTGGGCAGGTAATGGCGGGAGCCTTGGGCAGGCATCCCTGAATGGGCACCTCTAGGTTACAGACCCCTAGGGCAGGCATCTGTCAGGGCACTTCTGGGGTGGGCACTGCCAAGGTGGATATCTCCCAAAAGGACACCCTAGAGCGGGTATCTACCAGGTGCACCCCCAGGGTAAGTAACCCCTTGATGGACACCGTAGAGCTGGCATCTACCAGGGATACCTCTAGGGTGGGTACCTTCTCTAGTGTAGACATCTGCTAGGGGTCCCTCCAGGATGGACACCCCCAGGTTGGGCAACTCCAGCGTCTCTCTGCCATGGTGTCTGTATGGGGCCCAGCTGCCCCCAGGCCTTGCTTTGGCCCTAGTTGGGGCAGGGTGGCATTGCTAAGCAGGGAGGCTCCCAGATTGGGCCCAACCCTTGCGTCTCTTGGCCCCTGCAGACGACCTGTATCCCAAGATCTACCACAGTTGCTTCTTCATTGTCACCTACCTGGCCCCGCTGGGCCTCATGGCCATGGCCTATTTCCAGATCTTCCGCAAGCTCTGGGGCCGCCAGGTGAGGCCCACTCCGGTGTCACTGTCTGGGCTGGGAGGGGATAGGGGTCTAAGGGAGTAGACAGTTCTCTACCTTTAGAACATGCCATCCTGGCTGCAACCAGAGAGAGGCAAGGCCCAGGGACATGTCAAACTCAAGGCTGAAAATGCTAGGCTGAGCCTGGAACTGAGAGGTGACTAACACTGTTCTAATATGGGTAGCTGCCATTTCTTGTACCACATGCTCCGGCTGGTCTTGCATCCTCTTAACCACCATATATTATCCCCAACTTAGTACATGAGAAAACTGAGACCGGAGAGGCAAAGCAACTTCCCCCAATCCCTCAGCCAGTGAGTGGAAGATTGGGGACTAAAACCCAGATCTGTGGGACTCCAATGCTGTTCAGTGCCGCAACAATAATAAAAATAGCAGCTCTGTGTGGCTTGCCAAATTGCACACAATGTCTTCACAACTATCTAACCAAAGAAGCAATATTACCCACTTTACAAATGCTGAGGACGGACAACCAACTTGCCAAAGCCCAACAAGTGGCAGAGCCTTTCTGTTCAGGGCCTGCCTTCTTTCCTCCATTACAAACTTACCCATAGCAGGTTTCGTGGGGTTTTTGGTGGTTTTTTTTGCAGGGGGAGGAGGGTGCTCAGGGGCCCTTGGCACTAGTGGGAGTAAGTCCTGGGTCAGTGCCCGGGCAGTGAGAGGATGCAGGCCAGAACATGACCAGCCTTGCAGTCCACCAACACTTCCCATCTGCTCCTCGTGGCCCCCTAATCAAGATGGCAGGAGTCACTGTCCTCATCTGACAGACAGGAAACCAAAGCTCAGAAAAGGAAAGTAAGTTGACCAAAGTCACAGAGTTCATGAATGGCTGAGCTGGCCCAAGACCCCATTTCCTGAACGCTAGCCCCGTGCCCCTCTGTTGTGGGAATTCATGTGTCCAGTGCTTGGAGAGGCTTCCAGATATCTGTGGCTGCTCCAGGAGCCTAGAACTATCGCAGGCTTATGGGCACCAATCTAGGCTGGGCCCTGTACTGTGAGGCCCAAGCCATTCCACGCTGCCCACCTGCTCACCCCTTGTCAAGGCCTCCCCACAGTCAGGCATGGGCCAGGGGGAGGCACAACTCGCTCCCTGCCCTCACTCCCAAACATGGAAGTGGTGATTTAAGGAGGATGGATGGGCAGCAGGAAGGATGCTCAGGCCCCGCTGTGGCCTGGGGCCTTGTCAAGGGGCCCCTGCCTCTCTGAGTTTCAGTTGCCTTCTCTATAAGGAAGGGCCAATAATACCTTCCCAGAAGGCACGTTGCGGGTGGTCTCACAGTGAGCTAATGCAAAGTGAAAGTACATTGTTCAGTCTCGGTCCAGAGTGTTGGTCTTTACTGTGAATACCAGGTTCCTCCCTACTGCAAGGGTTTGTTCCCTTCACCCACCTCCACCTGCCCCAGGGTCCAGCCCGGAGCAGGGCCCAGCAAAGGAGAACCACACTCCCAAGGAGCTCCCCCCACCGCTGCTGTCTCTGTGTGTGCTGGACAGATCCCTGGCACCACCTCGGCCCTGGTGAGGAACTGGAAGCGGCCCTCAGACCAGTCGGAGGACCAGGGGCAGGGCCCGAGCGCAAAGCCCCCGCCTCGGGCCCGTGCCTTCCTGGCCGAGGTGAAGCAGATGCGAGCTCGGAGGAAGACGGCCAAGATGCTGATGGTGGTGCTGCTGGTCTTTGCCCTCTGCTACCTGCCCATCAGTGTCCTCAATGTCCTCAAGAGGTGAGAGCACGGGGAGTGTTTGAGGGTGGGGTCAGAAGATGGAGGTCTCTCTGCTCTGGAGAAAGACCTGGCTCCACTGCTCATCCACTGTGTGACCTTGGGGCAGGCCATTTCTCTTCTCCGAGCCTCAGTCTCCTCATCTGTAAATAATGACAGTCCTGGCCTCCTAGGGCTACTGTGAAAATTCATTCACCCATTCACTCAATCATCAGACGGTAGGGGCTGGGGACACAGTGAACAGTGCACAAGACCAAGTCCCTGCCTTCACAGAAGTTACACCTAGCGGGAGAGAAAAATAAAGATATGTATCATAATGTCAGGCAGTGATAACTGCTCTGAAAAAAAGTAACATAGGGAAAGAGGATAGAGAGTGACAGTGACAGGGGTTGGTAGGTTGTTTTTTAAAAAATCTTTTTTTAGATATAATGGCTTAAAAAAAAAAAAAAGGCCTCTCTGAGGAAGTGACATTTGAGCTGAGACTTGAAGGAAGGGAGGGACCAAGCCCTGCAAGTGTCCGGAGGAACAGCCCTCTAAGCAGGAGGAACACAGGGCCAACCAAGTGAGAGGCCACCGGGTGCCGGGAAAGAACGTGGGCTAGTGGGCATGAGATAATGTCAGTGCGAGTTTGTGCTCAGCCACTTCCTGGCTGTGTGATCTTGGGCATGTCACTTTACTTCTCTGAGCCTCCGTTTCCCTATGTGAAAAATGGCTGATGTCTGCGACTCATCATGTTGCTGTGAGGATGGATGAGAAAGTGGAGGAGGAGCCCCAAGGGATCCCATAGCCAGTGACTGAGCAGATGTACCTGCTGCCAGATGTGAATGGGCCCACTGAGTCATACTCTCTGTGCTCAAGAACCCAACTGTGGTAAAGACCACAGACCCAAAGGCCCAGGAGAGGATGGAAGTGGGCAGTGGGAACTCTTGTACTTTATAGCCCTGCAGCTTGAGTTCTATGAGCAACACCATATAAACACACACACACACCTACCCCACTTCTGACTGTCCTGCCCCCTTGTCCTAGGGTGTTCGGGATGTTCCGGCAAGCCAGTGACCGGGAAGTCGTCTATGCTTGCTTCACCTTCTCCCACTGGCTGGTGTACGCCAACAGCGCCGCCAACCCCATCATCTACAACTTCCTCAGTGGTGAGTGGGCTGGGCAGGCAGAATGACAGAGGGTGGCCACAGTGCCCGGGACAGTAGTCGCTCCATCCCCAATCCAGGCTGAATAAAGGATGGCAGGAGGATATACCTGCTCCCCCGATGGGGATCATGACCTTCCTCTGGGAATTCCCACTCAGGCGGAAGACTTGGCCCCACCCAGAAGCCCTGGTCTGAGTGGGAGACAGGCCACACTCCCAACAGTGGCCAAAGAAAGCTGAGCAGCACCTAGGGTCCAGTGTTCCAGATTATGCAGACCAGTGAGTGGGTGGGAAGGGCAGGGGGTAGGCCAGCTCCTCTCCACCCCTGCCTGGTGCATGCACAGCAGGATCTCCAATCAGCCCCCGTCTGGTCACCACAGGCTCCAGAGGGAGCCAGGCCTGCAGGAGGAGGGCCTGGGAGCCCCTGCCTGAGAGAATGACTGCACAATCGAGGCATCAGGGCTAAGGGAGGGTCACCAGCACAGGCAGCCCAGGGCCAGGAAAGGGCTTTCCCAGGCCTAGCTAGACACACATTGGCAGAGTGGCCAGAATTTGGGGGGCTATCCTTGGCTCCACCTGCCTCTAGCACCAGCCCTCTCACTCTCCCATCTGGAAGTCCAGGCATCCCAGGCCCCCACCCCACCCTAGGCCTCCTCTCCCAGCTGTCCCACGGGCTCCTTCCCCTCCGTCTACCTCCTAGTCTCAGGGTGCTAATGCCCCCACCCCACCCTCCACTTGGCTTAGCAGAAGTTTAACTCACCAGACCTCCGACTTTAGGACTAGGCCTAAAGAACTGGTCCAGATGACTGCTCAAGCCTGGACACAAATAATCTTTGAGAAAAGGTTGCAAGGTTAAAGAAGTCACTGAGACTGAAGAATTACTCAGCCAAGGCTAGCCAGGTGGGTTTCCAGCTCAGGGGAGAGAACAGAAGAGATGAGCGCTGCAGGGAGGAAGTGTCAGACAGGCTCCCTGACGTGAATTCCTCTGCTTGGTCTACATTTACTGAGCGCCTACTGTGTGCTTGGCTCTCCAGTGGGCGCCAGAGAGGCTGGTGGGATGATGAAACACGATCAAAGAGGTTTCAGTGCCAGATAAAATCTCTGTCTCCCTTGGCTGAACAAGGTGGCTGTGGTAGTCTCTCCTTCCCAACTCGGTCTTCCCCTTTAAGCAAAGGGCTTTGGAATTAGAACCGGGTCCAACTTCTGGCTGGATGACCTTGGGCAAGCCACTGCACCTCTGTGTGTCTTATCTGTGAAGTGAGGATAAAGGACTCCAGCCTCTCAGGCGGCTGGGATGACCTGGGAGACAAGCTCAGGCACCCAGCACAGCGCCTTACGCAAAAACTGCTGCTGGGGGCCGGCATCGTGGCTTAGCGGTTAAGTGCCCGCGCTCCGCTACTGGCGGCCCGGGTTCGGATCCCAGGCTCGGATCCCGGGCGCGCACCGACGAACCGCTTTTCCGGCCATGCTGAGGCGGCATCCCACATACAGTAACTAGAAGGACGTGCAACTATGACATACAGCTATCTACTAGGTCTTTGGGGAAAAAAAAGGAGGATCGGCAATAGATGTTAGCTCAGGGCTGGTCTTCCTCAGCAAAAAAGAGGATTAGCATGGATGTTAGCTCAGGGCTGATCTTCCTCACACACACACACACACAAAAGCTGCTGCTGCTGTCATTTTCATCACATGGGGCAGAGATGGGGAAAGCCCAGCCGCAGATGGGGAGCCCCAAGCCCCTCCACCTACACGCTAAGGAGGGCAGAGGTGACCTGAGGCCCCAGAGCCAGACACCATGTTTTGAGCTGGACTTGAAGCCAGAGCGCAATCAAGGAATCAGATGAAAATTGAGTTTCTCCTTGGGAAACTGCTCCATGGCCTCTGTCCTCACTCTCCCTGGCAGTGATGAGGTCGCCTTGGGGCTGTCTCCATCCCAGCTCTACCCTTCCTTCCTGCTCCCTCACAGGCAGCTTGGCTGGAGCTGCATGGGTGTCCCCGGGCCCAAAGCCCTTCCCTGCTGCATCCATCTCCTTATGGCTGTGTCTTCTGTCTCCCAACCAAGGCAAATTCCGGGAGCAGTTTAAGGCCGCCTTCTCCTGCTGCCTGCCTGGCCTGGGTCCCCGCTCCTCTGCCAGCCACAAGTCCTTGTCCTTGCAGAGCCGATGTTCCGTCTCCAAAGTCTCAGAGCACGTGGTGCTCACCACCGTCACCACAGTCCTGCCCTGAGCGAGGGCTGCCCTGGTGGCTCCAGGTGGTGCAAACTGTTCCCAGCCGGGGCTGCTCCTCTGGCTCCTGGGGGACCTGCCCCTACTCCTTGTGGAAAGACTGCTGGAGGCAGTGGGAGGCCGGGGCTCCAGTCCTGGTTTTCCACCTGTTTGACTCTGGGCAAGTCACTTGCCTTCTCTGAGCTGTGCCCCCTACACAGGAGCATGCTCAAGAAAATGGAAAGCTCTCTCTAAACTGTAGAGTGTTGTCGACAAGATTGTTTTGTATTCCTCCCACTTGGCCATACCTCACAGTACCATCCATCCCCATCATCCTTCCAGAGCTTGGCCTTCCTCCCAAAGACTCCTCTCCTACCCAATTACAGGCCTCCCCTGGAGTCTGCTGTAAGGGTCCCAGCAGGCATTTCCATCTGGCCCAGTGGCTCCCGAAAGCTCAGGCTGCTCTTGCCAGCTACTCTGAGGTGTGTGTGAGCTAATCTGGGCTCAGCCCTTCCCCAGTGGGAACACAGCCCCACCCTCACCAGGTGCCAAGTGCACGCACCATAGACTGGACCCTGTTCGCTTTGTGGTGTGATAAAACACTCTCCATGTGGCCATTTGGCATGGAGGCCAGCAGCCTGACGCAACTGTAATTAAAAGCCTGGCACTGAATGTTCCCTTTCCTTGTCATTGCACAAAATCTGTGCTGCTCAGGTTAGGATGAGAAGGTGGGGGAGTTGGGGGAGGGGAGAAGACAAGGCAGCACTGGAATGCTGTTATCTGCTGACCACTCCCGCCTCCCATCCCCCACACACCGGATCCAATGGGCTCCTAGCCAGGCCTCAGAGTGCAGGCGGGGCTGCCTCCTCACCTGGTGCCAAACCTCTGATGCCCAGGATCTCGATCCTTGACACATCTGTCTGCTCACGGGCCCAGCGGCCTATGGAAGGTAAGGGGGTAGGGTGGGCAGACACCAGGGTTAGCAGACTGATTCACCTTCTTGGAAATCAGGGCTTGCATTTCTTTTCTATGAACTCACAATATAAAAAGAGAAAGCCACAGACTTGGCTAGACATGCTCCGCCTGCCACCCAGATGATTAGAGGGCTGCCAGAGGCCCTGATCCTTGGTGCCAGAGCAGGAGGTAGAGCGAAGTACTACTCTGCTGCGAGAAGCAGGAGACATCTGGCAGAGGCCAGCTCAGCCGTGCACACAACCAGGTCTGCTTAACTTGATTAATGGAGCTGCAGGCTCCCTCTGACCTCACCCATCAAGCAGTGGGGCAAACCATGGTCCTCCAAGGGCCCAGCCAAGGAATGTGTAAGCACCCCTCCTCTTAGGCACCACACTTTACCCAGAGCAAGCAGAAGGTGTGCTCTAAGTATGTCATACCACTCTCCCATGGCTCACCAGCCCAGCTCTCGTGGACACTTCTACAGACGTGCAGTTGTCGCCAGGCGGGATGGCTTGTCCTGCCTGTTCCACACCGCCGCTGGCCTTAGGATCCAAAGCTGTCTGTAAAGTTTGTAGCCAGGCTTGCAGGTACAGTGTGCCAAGAGGTGAGGGCTGGCCCCCAAGCTCAGAACCAACCATGCCCACAAGGAGCAACCCAGATGCTGGACTCCTCAGCCCCAGCTGAGCACAAGGGCGAGAGACTAAGATGGGCACAGTCCTAAAGACGGGTTTCAGTAGACACTGGGCTCCATGGGAGCAAAGAAACAACAGAAGCTTTCCCTAATGGCTGCAGTTCTAGTCCACTCTCTGCTGATTGAACACTTAATGGGCCTTAGGCTGCCATTTTGGGGGACTTGGATGAACTGGAGAAAATTCAGGGGAGGTGACCAGGATGCCAAGGGGAGCGATGCTCAGTGAAGAGTTGCTGAAGAGCCCGGGACTGTCCAGCCTAGGGAAGGAAGGACTTGGGGGGAAATATGGCGGCAGGTTCCAGAAATCCAGAGGGTTGACATGCAAAGAGGGGTGATGTATGTTCTGGGTGGCCCACGAGAGAAAACCATAGCCAATGGGTGGTGTTTTCAAGGTGCCACGATTTGGAATCCACATCAGGAAGCAGTTTCTACCAGTCAAGGAGGAAATGGCTACCTAGTAAGGCACTGAGCTATTTGTCATTGGAGGTTGGCAAGCAGAGGCTGGACTCACTGGGGGGCCATGGAGGAGTCTAGCTCCGGGTGGAGGCTGGCCTCTGGGAACAGATTCCATCTAATTCTAGGACTCTAGCACTACAGATAATGGGGCTGATCTGGCTGAGCCAGACAAACCTGCTGGGCCTCACTGAGCTGGAAAACCGTCACAACTCCTTCCCCCAACCACCCACTGCAGGGAGAGGAGCCCTGCTCAGGGCCTGGCGTTCTTATCTTCACCCCCAAAAGCAAAAGGATTATCGTCACACCATTACCCATATAAGGTCTCCCAGGCAAACCAGAATGTCTGGTGTCTTGGCTTTGGATTGAAATTTTGTCAGATCACTATCGACATTCGGAGTAGACTGGTTATCATGCTGATCTGAAAATCCAGCTGGCAAGTACAGATGTCTGTGCTTAATAAAAATGGGACAAAAGTTATGACTTAATAAATGCAGTTTGTCTGGAAAACTAGGGCTTGAGATAATAAAAAGGCCATGCTGTAAAAAGCTTGGGGTGGCTGCTTCCAGCCCAAAATGCCAGCCCTAAAACTGCTATAAAACACACCATCAGCTTCTTGTGCTGACCCCCAGGCCATACTGAACTGAACCTGGCAGGCTCCTACACTTCAACGTCACCCTGGTAAATGAGAGCAGCCCCATACAGACCATGTCCCCCCGAGCTGCTTCTTTCTGCACGGCATGGTATACACTATGCACTTAAGTATTCATTGAATGAAAGAATGGTGACAGAATGGATGACCATATGAACCTGTAGCTGGGAAGGTGTGGTGGAAAAACGTGGAACTCCAGAGTTTTATACTTTTATTGAAGCTTTCAGTTTCACTGAACTTTTGGCCCCAAATGAAAAAACCACAAATTAAAAAAAAAAAACATTGGCAGTGGGAGGTGGCAACTGTCCTCTAGGGACGAAGTCAAGCAGAGAATGGCAAGCAAGTGAGGGGTCCATGCTGCAGAGGGCGGTAGCCTGGCCAAAGATGCCCAGAGAGCAGACTCCCAGCTCCCCGAGCAGGGACAGCCCCCAAGCAGCTAGAGGTTAACACACACGGACTTATGGGCATGGGGGTGGTGGAATCCAAGCCTCTGGTCCCGAGAGCAAATCTCTCTCATGCTTGGTCACATTCTACTTTGGAGAAACTGGGTTCATCTGACAAGATAGCGTGGGTGAGGGAACACAGCTGCTAATAGTAAGAGGCCCATGAACACTCACCACTGGCCTCAGGGCGTAGAAGAGAAAGCTAGAAGCTGGAGCCCAGCCTAACACTGGACACTAACGCCATTGCAGTGTCTGGCATCTCCTGCTCCTGGTGCAAGGCTATGCCATTTAAATGCTCAGGACTGTAAGGACATTCAACTCCCAGGCCTCTCCTAGGTCAGGCCCTACCTATGTGGCCTCCACCCAAGTCCCCACTATGTGGTAGCTATGACGCAGGGCTCCCAGCCTTCTTTGGGAATAGTGCTGCATCAGGCAAGGGAGAATCTTTTTCTAGGAGGGGCAGGAAAAGAAGAGAGGCCCACATGCTTCTCCTACTCTAAGGAGGCAGGAAAGGTCCCCTGGTGCACTCCCCTCTCTACAGATGGGCTGGGTCATAGCATCCGAGAAGCTGTCATGGTGACGAAGTCCTCAAAGCTGAGCCGAATGTTGCCCTGCACAGCTGTGTCCTTCTCCCGGAAGGCCTCGGTCAGCACCTGCAGCTGGGTGCACACCTGGATGAAGCGATCGAGCTGCATGGCAGGATTGGCGGAGCGCGGGCAGTAGCGGGAGACCAGGAGCTGGGTGAACTGGGGACTCAGGTTGTAGCCCATTTGGGACAGAGCTGGAGAGGAGGGGCACACAGAGCAGACACAAAGACCTGCCGTGAGCACGGCCATTGAGCAGTTCCACGGAGCACCACAGTTCAGGGCACTTCGAGGGGATCAGCACGGAAGCACAAAGAGGACAGAAGTCCCAAGGGTCTATCCAAGATGCGAGGAGTACAACAGGAGCTCTGTCTGGATGCTCCCCTTGGCTGGAAGGCCCCCATCCTCTTTCTCCACATCTCCAATACTGCCTTATCAATCAGGGGCCTGTGGGGTCCCAGAATACACCGGTCTATCTGTGCTCATCCCTGACTCGTGTGCGTTACAGAAGGAAGCCTGAGCCCCCTAGGGCCACCTTGACCAGGGCGCACATCAGAGGCGGCCCAGCATAGAGGTCACGAGGGCCTGCTCTGGAGTCAAGACACCCCCTCGGCAAGTTGCTTACCCTTGCTAATCCTCTCTCTCATCATCTCTAGAATGGGAATAATACCTACCTCAGAGGTTCTAGTGAGGATTAAAGGTGATCATGTAAAGCACCTGGCACAGTGCCCAGCACATAATAAGCACTCAGGGTTATTTATTAAAAATAATAAAATCACCATATCCCCAGGCAAGGCTGCTGGGCAGTTCCAAGGTCACAGCCTACATGCTGCTCCGCCTCTCCCTCCACCTGGGATGTCTTCTTCCTTCCTCTCTGCATAATCTACCAGCTCAGGCTAAAATCCCAGCTTCCCTTTGGCGATATGGCCCTTGGGCAAGCTACCTATACTGTTTTCTCATCCGTAAAAGGCCAATAATAAGGGACCTTTCATCTAAGGGTGGGAAATAATAAACAGTACCTACCACACAGGGAGAACGAATGATGTAACACATTCAATAAACATTCGTTTCATTGTGGTAATATCACCCTCCCCAGTCTCCACGACAGGACCCGGCAGGAGAGTAGGTGATCAGTACAGGTCATCTACCTCCTTTCGGGTCTACCAGGGTGCAGATATGGTGAGTTCACCTCCACCCACAGAGCTTCTCAGTCTGACTGAAATCCATGGCCAGGGCAAGGGGCTGGGTTCTCTGGGAAGCCCTTTCTCCCCTCCAGGTGGCAAAGCTCCCTGTGAGGTTCTCATAACCCCACTAACCACCCATCTTCTCGAGTCAGAATCGGAACCAGACCTGGAGCTGTGGCCTCAGGTCATCTTACCCAACTGCAACTTCTAGAGTGGTCTGTAGCCCAGAGTTGGGAAGAAAACTGCCTTCTAGCAGAGCTAGCAACAGAAACCATCTTTCCGAGCTCCTATACAGGGCTCTTTCCATTCTGCATGCTAGAAACTAGAGAAGAGCCACACGAGCCACACATACTGGTCTCAAAGAGCACCGGGCTGCTGAGTTTCCATCCCCAGGGATCCCTGCCAGCCGGGCCTGTCTCACCAGGCACTGCCAGGAGTCCCGTCAACAGGGAGTCCAGCCCCGACCCTGAACCCAGGTGTTTCCTTGCCCTGGATGTTAGCTCAATACCCCAGCTGGGTCACAGGAGGGATCAGGGCAGGGTGGGGGGCTGTGTTGAGGGCAGCATTCTGTAGCGCAGTTGGACGTTCAGTAGTCAGAGGCTAGAGAAAGCCCTTGATCTGTCTTAGGGAGTAGAGAGAAAAGTCCAGCTCAGCCTGTGCACAGGCCCTACCCTGGCCCTCACCTTGCTGCAGCTCTGTGTAGCTAATGGAGCCCGAGTGGTCCCGGTCATACTGCTGGAAGAGGTTCTTCCACTGCTGGATGAACTTCCACAGGGCCGAGAAACCATAGACATCGATGCGGCCTGACTTGGTCTTGTCAAACATGTCTTGGTGGGGAAGGAAAAGAGGGAAGACAAGTTTCAAGACTGAGGGCCGAGGGACCTCGGGTAGCACTGAGGCAGCCCCTACCCCAAGCTGGAGTAGGACATTCCAAAGAACCACAGGCCTGAGGCCCAGATGCCTGTACCCAAGACACACCCTCATCAAGTGTTACACCAGTCCCACCCTGGCCACCCTTGGCCCCACCTCTTCCAGAACTGCATTTTCTCTGCACCCTTGACAGCTGACTCCCTTCCTGTCATCCCTCTGCAGAATGGGAAACTGAATTAGCCTGTGACTCAGCAGGGTCTAGAACTTGAGAAAAGATCTAAGGGAAAGAGCTCTCAGTCTAGGGGATCTCACCTTGAACCCAGTTTCCTGGCCAAAAGATTTCTCCTCAGAATGGTTGCCCACCAGCCTACTGTCAGACATCAGGCAGCGCTGCCCAGCTCAAGCCCAGGGGGAAGGGCCAGGACTCACTGATCATCATGAGGCATGTCTCGTCATTGAACGAGGACCAGTTGGAGTTGACCAGGGCCTGCTTCAGCTCCTTGATGGAGATGTAGCCACTGCGATCGGAGTCCACTGACTGGAACCAGGAGTACGCCTCAGGATCCACATTGGGAGGGGCTCCACCTGCAGGAAGGGGTGCAAACCAGGGGAATCAGACGCAGGTCTCAAGGCCAATCCACAGAAATGCTGGGAAGGGCCAACCTCAGTGCCACCCTGGCTACAGGTGTCTCTTACCCACAAAACCTCACAAACCCACCTACCCCTGTCTTCCATCAGGCCCACATCCTGACTCTGATGGAAGAGGACCTCTGGTGTCGACTGAGGAGTATCTATGGTTGATTTCTACTCCGTGAATCTGTCCAGCTATAGTGTTCTGGTCACTTCTCTATTTGATTTTAAGTTTCTAAGGAACAAGGACTTGTCTAGCTGATTAAGAATTCTCTGAAAAGAGGGATTATCTCTTCCCTACAGACTGGGGATCCAAAAATGTTTGCTGAGCGCCTAACACACACAGCCCAGAGACAAATATTCTGAGTCACAGCAGCAGGCAGCTCTCTGGGGTGGGAACTAGGTCTGATCCATCTCTGATTTCCCTGGCCCAGTGGAGAGCTGACACATTCCATCAGGATCTACCAGAGTGTGGGTGGCCATGGAGCTCCACCTCTCTTCCTTCCCCATCACTTCTGATGTGCATCCCCGTCTCCAAACCTCCCTGGAGACATCTTTGACACCTCCTCATCCCACACATCCAAAGAGCTGCCCATATGCAGATTTCTCCTCCTCCCCATTCCTATTGCACCTATCCTGGGTCAGACACCTCTCACCTGGATTGTTGCAACAAACCAGAAAGCCTAACCAAGTCATCCTTATAGCTACTCTCCTCCACCCTTCACTTGTTAATGATTAGTCCTTGTAAAATTCAACTCTGTTCTCACCAATTTTCTCCCACCTGAACTCAAAACTCTTCAAAGGCTCCCTACCGCCTACAAAATGAAGTCCAGCACCCTTAAAACAGCATTCCAGGTCCCCCCACGATGCGGTGTGCCCTGTCTGCCTCTCACTCTCTCCCACGCCGTTTCCCCCGCCTCTGTCCCCGCCCAGATGAAGCATTACACCTGCTTTATCCACACCTGCACATTCCCACCACAGAACCGTCACTCACCTGCTTCTCTCCGCCTCAGATCCCTTCTCCCTTGTCTCTCTGCATCTATTTCCTGTCCACTCTTCAAAACCCAAATAAAATGCTGTTCCTGCCATAAAGCCTTCCCTGTTCTTCTGTCCCCAGACAGGCCTCCTTCCCCTCTCCTTTGTACATCTCTCTCATGGCCCTGATCACGCCACTGTCTACAGTTTCTCTACCCACTTCCAGGTTAGACTTGGAGCAACTTGTGGGCAGGATCCCAGCCTAACTCATCTCTGAATGCCCAGAGCCCAGCACAGAGCTGGACACAGAAAGGGAAGGTGCTCAAGTCATGCTAGAGTCGGCCTCACAGTTCAAGTCCCAGCTCCCCCATCTCGTGGCCTCAGTTATTTAAGCTTTCTGTGTTTCAGTTTTCTTATTTTTAAAATGAAGACACAATAGCATCTACTTCGTAAGTTGTAAAGATATAATTAATATATGAAAACCCTTAAATCAGCACCTGGCACAATCTAAGTACTATATAACTGCTGATTATTAGCATTGTTGTCGTGGTTCAAATAGCTTTGTGTGTCTGTCAGAAGTATGTAAGTAGCTCTAACTATGTATGTAAATAAGGATCATTCATTTGGAAAGACATGCAGGGTGAGCTGGGGGGTAGAGGGAAGGGGTGGTAGATGAAAATGGAGAAGCACAGAAGATTGTCTATCTTAGGAAAAAGTCAGTTACACAGTATTGTAAACCTACTGAGTTAACTGGCCACAAAAAGGGCCCCTTCATAAGGCAGTATCAGATAGCCACGGGCAGTTGTGGAGCACGGAAACCACCATCCAGTCCCAAACCTGAGGCCAGAAGGAAAAAGGTTTGCCTGATTGAGGGACTAGTCTGACTTCCTTAGGTGGGAAATCGAGGCAGGCCCCACCACCCTCCTAAATCAGCAGCTGTGCCATAGGGGAGCACAGGCCACAGCCCGGGCAGGAGACTTTCTGTAACATGGGTGGTCTGCGCAGGTTGCATAGAAGAGCTCAGGCTCTGGAATCAAAGAGCAGAATTTCAATTCAAATCCTGGCTCTGATCCTTACTAGCTTGTGTGACTTTAGGCAAACTGTTTAATTTTCTAAGTACTGATTCCCCCATTTCTAAACTGCACCCACTTCCCAGGGTTGTGTGATGATTAAGTGAGATAATAGCAAAATGTTTTAGCCAAGGGCCTGGAATGTGTGCAGTCACATTTTCAGAGGAAGGGATATTTAAATTGGGTCTGAAAGGATAATAAGCAGTAGAGACGGGGAAGAAAAAGTATGTGGCAAAGGCATAGCCTGTGTTCAGGGCACTCGAAGGGGTCTTGGGTTGATGGAGGTGGGGGGGAGGGAATGGCAGGTGAGGAGGCTGGAAAGACCCTCTGGGTCTCAAGTGCCTTTAGGATCTTTCCTGTGAGCAGCGCGGCACCTTTAAGGGTCAAACCTGTCTTGCAGAGCAGTGGTGCTCAAACTTTAGATCCTAGATGCAGTGGGGCTGGGGTGGGGCCTCCAATGCAGGTGACAGATGGATCATGCTTTAAGCAGCACTGCTCCAGGGGGTCACTAGCTGCACTGGAGAGGAGGCAATGGTGGCCAGGTGAGAGGAAGCTGCAGAGGGTGAGCAGCTAAGAGTCTGAGGCACATCTCTCCTCTCCTCTCCAGCCCCAGAGATCACCTCTGGCCTCAGGCCCTGGAGGGGTACGCCTCACAGCCAGGGGCTCCTTTCCTCGCAGTGACCTCATGTGGGCTCAAAGACAAGATTTTTAAAATATGAGGAAATTTACCATGAGGCTGCTGAGCCGAAAGCAAACGGCCGGAAGCTGTGGGCTCTGACAAGATAAATGCCACTGCTCACAGTGTTTAGAACCCCCAAGGTCTGAGCACCTCTCTCAGGGCCACCTGCCTGGGCATGTATGCTAAGATGCTGCAGCTTCCCAGCAGTGCCATTCCCTCGAGGCGCTTCAGGTGCACCAGAATGGTTCCAGGCTGCCTTGATGCTGGCTTGGTCTCCTGGGAACAAGCATTCTGAGAAGAGGCTGCCTGAATGAATTTGGGAGGAAGCAGGAGGCTGGGCACTCACCTTCCCTGACCCCTGTCTGAGATGGCTCGGCAATCTTATTGGAGGCTGAAGCCCCCACCCAGATTCTCTGCCTTCACTGAATCGCCAAGCCCCCAGCCCTCCGCCGTTCCTGTCTGTACCTCACCTTTAGCATCTCTGCTCTTTATCCTTCCCCTGTCTCCTCCCATCATTCTCCTGCCTGCCTCAGCATCTTTCAGTGGTAAGGCCCTTGCCATACCTGCTATCACGTCAAATGCTGAATATCTCTGTGCCGAGAGTGCTCCAGAACGAGTCCTTTCACAGAATATTGTTTATTAAGCCCTTCCCATGTGCCAGACACTGTGCCCAGTGTTGACCTGCACTTTCTCATTTAATCCTTATTAACAACCACGTGGGGTAGTGACATTACCCTCCTTTTGCAGATGTGGACACTGAGGCTTAAAGAGTTGAAGTAATTTGGTAAGGTCAGTAAGTGATCTCAAAAAGCCCAAGCTTTCAATAACGACACTATCCTGCCTTTCTACATATAGTGGTCAGTCTCCCTTCCACAGAAATGAGGTTTCTCCCTGTAGTAGACTGTATTACTGATTCCAGTTATTTGCTAATCCCACCCCCCTTCCCTGTAAGAGCACTGTACATCCTCTCCACTGCCTGGTGGCTTGCAGAGCCCCTCCATGAGATAAGCATCCATTTGCATCCTATTATTGTTGGGCTTGACCAGGACATGAGGTTTAGCCAATAGAACGTGAGTGGAAGAAAGAGAAAGTACTTCAAAGCAGAAGCTTTAGGAGGCATCATGCATTCCTGCTAGCTCTCCTGATCTTTTTCTCTGCCACAAGAACAGCATATCCCAAATAGGAGCTGCTCCTTTACCCTGGATCCTAGAAAGAAAAGACACCTGGAGCAGAACCTCAGCCACCAAACCCACAGCTGCCAACAAGTAAGCAAGAGTAAATAAGTGTGAGCAAACAATAGAAATAAATGTTTTGAAGTGGTTGTTACCACAGCAAAGCTAACCAACAGACTTCTCATTCTGCTGACACAAGCTGAAGCTAGAAGCAAGACGCTAAGGTGCCAGAGACCAGGCTGCCTGCATATCCACAGGAAGGGCGAGGGTGGGCCCTGGATAACTCAGAATAATGTCAGAGGCACCTGGAGTCCAAGATCTTACCTGGAGGAGGACCCTGTCCATAAGGCCCATAGGAACTTGGAGGTGGCTGACCATAGGGGCCCCCTGGGGCTGCACCGCCATATGGTCCTCCTGGAGTTCCAGGGGGGAGCCCCCCAGGGTTGGGGTGTCCATAGGGCCCTCCACCAGCTGGTGGTCCATAAGGCCCTCCAGGGGCAGGACCTCCTCCATAACCGCCACCAGGGGGTACCCCGCTGCCATATTGCCCTCCACCGTGCGGGGATCCAGGGTAGTAGCTACCCGGAGGGGCTCCGGGTGCTTGTCCTCCAGCTCCTGGGCAGCCCTGCAAGAAGAGCAAGATATCAGTCAGAATGATAAGGCCAGAAACTAGCCACAGTATGGCACTTTAGTTATAAAGCACTGCCACTGCCATTCTTTCAACTGATCCTATAGGCAGGGCTGGAATTATGATCCCATTGCTCAGATGGGGAACCTGAGGCTTCTAGAGAAGATACAACTTACCCCAAATCCACCAATGACCTGCAGAGTCAGGGTTGGAATCCTGCCCTCCTGGCTCCCCTCCCCTGCACACCAAGGGGCTCCACAAGGGCTGGGATCATGTCCGGTTTGCCACTTTATCCCCCACCCCCACTGCAGAATGGTTGCTCAGTAAATATTTATTGTATGAATGAGTAGGCAAATGAATCAAACAATTACAAATCCTCACCCTGTGGTACTTCCTCTCTGTCTATGCAATTCACAGCACGAAGGTGATCTCCACCACACACCTCGGACCCTCTTCAATCACAAACAATACATCCATAGCATGGATTCATCCACAGCATGTTTTTCTTAGCCCACTCGAGCTCATGATACAAAAACACTTCCCTATCCTCACTCATGGCTCTGTGAGACATATTACCTACTCCTAAGGTAATATAGTACAATGGTTAAGAGTCAAAAAGACTAGTTCAAGTTCACTTACTAACTGGACTAATGACTTACCTTCTCTAAGCCTCAATATCCTTTGCTCTAAAATAGGAATGAAAAATAATAGTGCCTACCTCTCAGGTTGGTATGTGAATGAAATGAGACCAGTCCCATGAAGTGCTTTGACACAGGCCCTGGCACAGAGTAAGCACTTAATCCACATTAACCATTAATAATAGCACCCTTCTATGGAGGAGGAAACTCAAGTCCAGAAAAATCACACATAACTCTGTGTGTGGGGCTGGAGGGGCTGGGGCTAGAATCCAGGTCTCCTAGCTGCTAAGCCCAGGCCATGTGTACATTAGAGCACACATAGGAGCATTCCATCTCTTGTCCACGTCCACGTGCCACTAGCCAGGGATCCCTGAGGCTCAGAGTGCTCGGCTCTATCTCCCTAAGTGACCCGCAAAAGGCCTGGCACAGCACAGCCCCGACAATATGCAGACAGGCTGAGTTAAGTGCACAGAGAGCAGCTGGGCCCAGCTCTGAGGATGGTACCATCTAGACATGTTCTAGATCAACCTGTAAGGCACACCAGTGGCCTAGGCACTGAGAGCCTGGACTTTCTCTTTTTATTGTGTTTGATAACTCCTGGAATAGTTACCCTCAAGGCTAAGGCCAAATCCACACTTCATCTAAAGAGGGTACGCTTGCTCAAGGAAGGGAGGCTTCTTGAGGAAGGGAGGAAGCAAGCCCTCCACCTTCTCCACTCGGCATTGTGCGAGCTCCTCCGCTCTGGAAGCCGCCATAGCCAGAAGCAAGACTCCTTCTCAGATAACGAAGTCACAGACAGATCTCAACTCAAAACTCTGCTCTCACCAGCTGAGTTCATGACCATGAACTGAGCCTGTTTCCTCACAAGGAAAATATAAAAATACCTTCCTCACTGAATTGTTTTGCAGGTTACAAGAAATAACTGCAGCAGAATTTTGTCAGTTTAATTTTTAGCTAAAGAATCTTTTGATAAAATTTTAAAAACTGATAAAAGAAAATCACTCTAGTTGAGGCAAGGTGGGGTTTCCTGAGCCCCGACCATGCAGGCCCCCTCCCTTGCTAGATTCTGAGAGAGCTCTACAGAACTCTCATAGTGACTCAGAAGATAGGTTTTTTTTCTGCTGAGGAAGATTCGCCCTAAGCTAACATCTGTTGCCAATCTTCCTCTATTTTGTATGTGGGTTGCCACCACAGCACGGCTGACGAGTTGTGTAGGTCTGCATCTAGGATCCAAACCTGAGAATCCAGGCCGCTGGAGCGGAGCGTGCCGAACTTAACCTCTACACCACGGGGCTAGTTGAACACCATTAATATAAGAAAAAAAAAGTTCTTACAACAGTTCCTTGCATAAAGCAAATGATCAATAAATCACAGCTGCTTTTGTTATATTGTTATTATCAGCAAAGCCCTGGGCCAAGTAAACCCTGGGGGGCGGGTATATCAAGGAGAATGAAACATTCTGAAGGAGCTCACAGTCAATAGGAGAGGCACAGACACACTCTCTGTAACATCTAACAAAACAGCATAAGGAAATAGGTGTTTAAAATGGACACATAAGCCATGTGCCATGGGACCACAAAGTAGAGAGGGTGAAAATCAGGGAGGGTTTTCACGAGAAAGCAGCATTTCACCTGGAACTTAGAGAATGAAAAAGATTCTCCAGGGAATTGGAGAGGTGTGATGGCAGACGTGCGCAGGAGGCCAGTCACCTAACCTAACCCCCTCAGTTTACGGATGGGGAAACCAAGGCTGGAAGAGGGGAACGGACTTGCTCAAATCACACTTTGAGTTGGAGGCAGAGGCAGAGCTAGACCACTTCCCCCACACCCAATGACTCCTACTGCCTCCTGCTACAGTGCTCTTTCTGTAAGCTGTAGGGCACAGGATTCCAGTGTAGGATAGAAAAGGGGTAGGGACTCTGCAGAGTCTGGGCACACCCAAGAACAGGCTGGACACCAAGCCAGGAAGCAGCCGCTCCACAATAAGCCCTGGGAGCAAAGCCATAAACTGGACCTGGCCTAAGGCGCCTGAGGCACAGCCCTTCCCCCAAGGAAACGCCCCCAGGCCAACAATGCAGGTGCTGCCAGGCAGGTCTTCTGACCTCGTGCTAGCACATTCCAGGGGTCTGGTGCAGCCCGACAGCAACTAAACCCTTTCCTTTCTGCCCTGCATTAAAGCCCTCACGTGTACAGTTTACGAAGCACTTTCATAGACACACAAACGCTACTGGCAGAATCCTGCCAACAATCCTCTAACAGAAAAAAGGAAGATGTTAGTTAGTAGGCCTATTTTCAGATGAAGAAACTGAGCTGCACAACTGTTATCAGACTTCATTCAGCAAGCATTTACAGAGCGACAATATTGTGCTAGGCTCTGTGTGAGGCCCGGGGGCACAAAACTAAATAGGGCCTGTCCTTGAGGAGCCCACAGATAACTGAGATACAATCTGATCAGTGCCATCAAAAAATCTACTTACACACTATCAAGGAGGCATAGGCAGAGGAATTTGTTCTGTTTGTTGAATGATAATTGAGCAATCAAATGAACAAATGCATGAAGTGGGTCAAGGAAGGCTTCCTGGAGGAGGCAGAAGTAACACAGGAGCTGGCACTGAAGGATGCGTAGGCATTCTCCAAAAAGAAGGCAGAGAAGGACATTCCAGACAGAAGGGAGAAGACAGACAAAGGCAGAGACCTGTGAGCAACATGGAGTGTCAGGGAATGGGCTAAAAAGCAGGGGGCAGGGGCAAGAACGCAGCGTGATCTCAGAAAGGCAGGCTCTTCCCACACTCTTTGTCCGAGCACCTCTCCTGCTGCATTTCAGTTAGCTGGTGAGTTACTGATGTCTTAGAGTAGTTTCCGTCTAGCCATGGTCTCCTCCACGCAGCAGTGAGCTCCCCAGGGCCAGACACTGGGCCTCCTTTGTCACGGCACCCCAGGGTCCAGCACAGTGCCTGGCACCTGCATGCCTCCATAAATATCTGAACAAATGAACATCACTCTCAAGTGTTTGGGCTTTATGCTGGAGGACATCGAGCGCCATAGGAGGGCTTCCAATAGGGGAAGAACATGATCAAAGCCTTGTTTAGAAAATTAACCAGTGGTGGCGTGGAGGACAAGCAAGTGAGGGAGGCAGCAGCCCAGGTGCTGGGCAGGCAGGGCTTGAACCAGACAGCAGACTTGGAGACGGAGAGAACGGGATGAATTCTGAAGCTATTTCAGAGATAGACTAGACATGACTTGGCAACTAATTAGGTTAGGGAAGAGATGGAGGGGGGAGTGAGGGAAGGCCAGTGTTTAGAATGACTCAGGTTTCTAGCTTGCACAAGAAGAAGGAAGTGGAGCCACCAACTGAGGCAGAATCCAGGCTGGGGAATCCAATCAGGGTCACCGAGTTGTTAGAAAAGGTCTGAACCAGAAATGAAAACCAGAGTCCCTGACTCCATGTTCTTTTATACTACTCCATGCTGCCAACTCTTCTGAGAGCTTTTCCAAGAGCATTTGATTATGATAAACATAAGATTGTGAAAGAAAAAAAAGACAGGAAGAGTTCAGTAACCATGGTTTCCAAAGCATCACAGAAAACTATCCCTAGGTCTTTACTGATTGCAAATAAACTACATTTGATATACTGGGGTTGGGGGAGGGAGCAATTAACATTTTACTGAGGCTCTGCTAGATGCTTCCAGTTCAGTTGGCTCTCACTGATCCTCAGTCCTGGGAAGTAAGTGCTATTATCCCCATTTTACAGATGAGAAAATTAAGGTGCAGAGTTTAATAATGTGCCTGTGATGATGCAGCTAGAATGGGTGAGTTAGGATACAAAACAGGGTCTGCATGACTCCACTCCACTACCCTCTGCTCTGTGTTCACTCAATAAATGAGTGGGCGTCTACTATGTGCTGGTGCCAGGGACTGTCCTAAATATATCTGTCAAATATGATGGATTTCTACAGTAGATGGGGTTGAAGTGGGAAGGGATGGAATGAGATGATCTTTCAGAGGCTTCAAGCCCAGAAATCAGGGAGACTCAGAAGAATCTTATTCTTTTTCCCCAGCACCCAGACCCATTTGAGAACCCCAATATTGTAAGAGATCCCAAAGACCCTCCAGTCCAACCTCTCAGTGGATGATGGAATCTCTGTAGCACCATCTGGAATCTGTTTGCATTCCTGCAAGTGGTGGGGAGCACACACCATCCCAAATAACCCACTTAGAAAGTTCCATATTTTCTTTTGGCTCTGAGGGCTCATTCTTCTAGTCCCAAGGACCTCATGAAGCTCAGAGGTGTCAAAGGTTGGTACAGGCTGAGTCCTGATGGGGAAGAGAGTAGGCTGCATTGCAGAGACGAGCCTGCGCTCCAGAGCTACCCCTCAAGTGCCCGCTGGAAGAGGCTAGGGCCCATTCTAAGGGGTTAAAGAATCACAAGAAGACAGAAGGAGTGGTTTGGGCATTCACGAGCAGAGCCTTGTAAAATATTTAAAGGCCAGAAACCTGCAGCCAATAAACAGTGAGCTAAGAACTGTCCCAAGACTTCAATTACCACCTCTGTGCTGACACTCCAAAATCTCTCCCTCCAGCTTCATCTCCCCCGAGCTGCAGACCCACATATCCAACAACCTCCTGGACCTTCCCTCCAAATGGATTCCTCCCTCTGGGCTCCTATCTCGGTGAATGGGAAACCCTAGTGCCCTCCTGGGCACCTCCTCTTTCCTCTTCTCTGTCACCTCAATTAGGCACCAAGTTTTCTCAATTCTCCCTCCCAAATGCTTCTCAAGTCCATTTTCACCAGGTCACTGTTCTCTCTAACCTACATTACTTCAATAGCTTTGAGACTGGTCTCCCTGCCTCCAGTCTCTTCTGCTTCAACCCATTCTCACAATGCCCCACGGCACAAATAGAAAACTCTTCAGCAGCGCCCTCGTTACTCTTAGGATGAAGTCCACACTCCTCAAAAAGGCATATAGGACCCTTTAGGATCTGGTCCTTGCTTACCTTTCTGGTCTTACATCTCCTTTCCCCCTCTTCACTACAACTAGACTGATCTCCTTCAATTCCTCCAAAATACTGGGCTCTCTCACTTGCTTCCTGGCCTTTGTGCATGCTATTCCCTCTACTGGAATACCATTCCTTTCTTCACTCAGATAACTCCTACTAGAGATTCCATTTTTGGCTTAATTGTCACCTCCTTTAAGAATGTCCTTCCTCCCTGAGACTCAGCTAGGTATCCCTCTTGTGCTGTCCCAGTACCTTACCCTTACTCCCATTTAATACTTATCACACTGATTCTACAACTTATGTATCTGTACCACTTTTCCACTTGGAGTATGTATTATATGCCAAAACGCCATATCAAGACTTTACATGGATTATCTCATTTAATCTTTACAGTAACTCTTGACGTAGGTACTCTCATGATCCCATTTTAAAGAAGGGGAAACCAAGCCTCACACTTTTGCAAGAAATTTCTGCAAGGAAATGGCAGAGCAGGGATTTAAAGCCAAATCTCTCTGGCCTCTGAGACCATGCTCTTAAGCACTGAAACCCATCATGGTGGCTCCCCTACGGGACCAAAGGGTACTTGAGGTTTACTGCCTCAACACCCAGTCATGCTTGAGGACCCTAGGGCTGGGGCAGTGGAAAATTACAAGAATTCTGACTCCTAACAATAGGCTGGAATCCTCCAGGGCTATGTACTGGGTGGAGGGGAGGTGGTGCTCACCAAGCCTTTGGACGCTTTAAAAAAAATACATTTCCTTTCTTGGAACACCATGGACCAGGAGCTGGACAGGCAGACAAGGATATGAAAAAAAGCACTTTTTTGCTATTCCAGCATTTCTTCTTCCGTTCCAGACACGTTTCTCTCTGTGCTCCTTTTCAAGATTTCACTGAGCATAAGCCCAGGCAGCATGGCATGATAACAGCATTCGCAGCAGCGGCAGCACTGGCACACACTATGTGTTAGCAGTGTGCCAAGCTCCCTATAGGCTTTATCATATCTCATCCTCATTTCAGTCCTATGAAGTCTTATTCCTCCCTTTTTACAAGCGAGGAAACTGAGGCTTAGAGCCCTTAGATGATGTGTCCAAGGGCATGTAACTATTAAGCAGCAGAATTAGGATTTGAGCCCAGTTCTGTCTAACCTGCAAGATCAGGTTCTTAATTTCTATGTCACTGTTTCTAGGATGCATACAAATTACCTCCTAAAGCTGATTAAAATGTAGACACCTGGCCATTCCTGGGTGCAGAACAGGTCTGAGGTGGAACCCAAAAGTGTGTTTTCAACAAGCTTCTAGGTGATTCTGATGCAGGCCGTCCACTGAGAAACAATGCACTATGGCACTGTTTCCCCAGTGTTCCTCAGGAATACTAGTGTTACCGAAAAATGACCAGACATAAAAAAAGGGAGGAGGAGGGAAGTCCATGGTTGGTAAGTTTAAGAAATACTGCATATTCTATCCCTTGTTAGCAGATTTACAATGTATATTGACAAATCAAGAATTCTGAGATGCCCTATGGTGAACCAACTTATTCAGCTGTATTTAACAGAGTATTTCCCTGATGTATTTAACCACAAAAATCCTCCTCCATTAGCAATACCTATTAACATCTCACAAGACTCAGCAAATGGAACGGAGCTTGGGAAACACTGCTCGATTATACTTCTTCCTAACCCTTGCCTAGGCTGGCCTCTCTCTTTCCTACCCCTGCTAAGTATGCAATGAAAGGATTTCTAAGTTCTAGCCCGGGCCTCACCCCCTCACTTGCTATGTGTGACCCTGGGCAAGCCACTTAATCTTTCTGGGCTCGTTCCTCAGCTATCAACTGGGGGTAATAATCCCTGCCGGCATGCCTCCAGGGCTTCATGATTGAGATAATGGAGGTCCAATACCGTGTACAAAAACCGTACAGAGCTACACTCCCTCAGAGCGCTCTTGCCACATCCTTTGCCATGTGACTGTACTCATGGACTGCTTTGTAATGTCCCATACGATGTTGTCTTCCAATTTTGCCTGCATGGGTTTTATTTCCTAAATTAGCATGATCTTGGGCAAGTCAGTAGCCCTCTCTGGGCTTCAGTTTCCTCCTTTTAAAATGAAGGGAGTGGGCCAGCCCCGTGGCTTAGTGGTTAAGTGCGCGCGCTCCGCTGCTGGCAGCCTGGGTTCGGATCCCAGGCGCGCACCAACACACCGCTTCTCCGGCCATGCTGAGGCCGCGTCCCACATACAGCAACTAGAAGGATGTGCAACTATGACATACAACTATCTACTGGGGCTTTGGGGAAAAAAAGGAGGAGGACTGGCAATAGATGTTAGCTCAGAGCCGGTCTTCTTCAGCAAAAAGAGGAGGATTAGCACGGATGTTAGCTCAGGGCTGATCTTCCTCACACACACACAAAAATAAATAAATAAAATAAAATGAAGGGACTATTCTGAGGGCCCTCCCAGCACTGACCTTCTAAGAATCTGGTAAAAATCAAAACACTGAGAGGTAACACCTGTTACACTCTCAGTAGTACCAAATGCTTTACAAGCATCACTTCATTACTCTTCACAACAGCTCTATGAGGTAGACTCTATTATTTGGTCCTATTTTACAGAGGAGTTAACTTCAGCTCAGAAAGGCAAAATACCTTGCTCAAGGGCTCCCAACTATTTAAGTGATGGAGCTAAGATGTGAACCTTCCTCTGACTCCAAACTGCACTTACCCCTCTACACTTCCGTCACCCAGCAAAGGATTCTGGCCACAGAATCACCTCGCTGCGGTGTTCTTGGCTGGATCGAGATGGGTTGGCAAGTGGGGAACAGGCACTGGCTGACAGCTCTGGGTTCTGCTGCCTAACTGCCTGTTCACTTCAGCTAAGTTCCGTGTCTGCTCTGGGTTTCATTTTTCCTATGTGTGAAAGGAGGCGGGTGTTGGACGAAGTCAGTAGTCAAAGAAGCTCACCTGTGGAGCCTGCTAAGCCACAGAGGCTCCTGATTATTCGGATGCAGTACGTCTGGGGTGTATTTTTATCCGACGCCCCAAATGATACCGACGGAACTAGCGTCTAAATGTTCTACTAGCGTTGATGACCCCGCTCAGGGTCCCCGCCGGAGACCTGGGAAGGTGTGGGGCCAGGCCGAGCCCAACCTGGGTCTATGAGATCCAAGTCCCCCAAATCCTCCCGTGCGCCACGTCAAAGGGGGCGCGACACGACCTCCCCGACGTGCAGTCCTACGTGACGTGACAGACGCGACCGACCGTCCCCTTTCCCTTCTCTTCCGCGCGAGACCTCGCTGAAGCCAACCGCAGCGTGGGAAGGGCGCGAAGAAAGCGGGGAGAAAGGAAAGCGGGGTCCCGAGCCCGGACGTAGCGAGGCCCCTACCTGGATTCCCCCGCCCCTCACGCACTCACCTGCCCATAGGGATAGCTGGCCATGGCGACTCTGACGTAACACGTCGACGAGGGGCGGGGCTTCCTGGTTTCAAACCCGTCCCTTGTCTGGGCCTAGGGGCGGGACCGCTTCCGATTGGATGTCCGCGACTGTCAATCCTGGGCGCATGTGTCGACGGAAGTGACGGTATAGGGCGGTGGTCGAGTGACTCCGGAGAAGCGGGAGGGGCTTCTCCTGAACGTCGGCGTCCTGTTTCCGAAATTTTGTTCGTTATGTTGGCGCGGATGTTTCTCCCACTGCTGCCCTAGAGTAGGCCCCAGGGCTGGTCAGTCCCGGATATTTAGTGAGAGGCTTGGGTAGGTGTTGCAGCAGTGGCCATGTTGTAACCTGGCAAATGGGACGCATGATAATGGCGTCGTTGCTGTCGTCACTCCAAGTTTCCGCCGCCGGAGGGCTTAGGCGGTTGCCCTGACAACGGGGAACCGCCTGAGGCCTCTTGGAAAGGCTAGAGGCAACAGCGGAAGTACAGATGTTCCTCTTATGATGAGGAACCCATCCTAAGTTGAAAATATCTTAAGTCAAAGGTGCGTTTAGGGCCAGCTGTGTGGCGCAGTGGTTAAGTGTGGGCGCTCCGCTGCTGGCGGCCTGGGTTCGGATCCCCGGCGTGCACCCACGCGCTGCTTGTCAGGCCATGCTGTGGCGGTGTCCCACATAAAGTGGAGGAAGATGGGCATGGATGTTAGCTCAGGGCCAGTCTCCCTCAGCAAAAAGAGAAGGATTGGCATGGATGTTAGCTCAGGGCTGATCCTCCTCATAAAAAAAAAAGTGCATTTAATATACCTAACCTACCCAACATCGTACCCTTACTTAGCCTAGTGTACCTTAACCGTGCTCAGAACACTACAATTGGGCAAAATCGTCTAACACAAAGCCTATTTTATAATTAAGTGTTGAATATCTCATGTAATTTGTTGAATACTGAAACTGAAAAAATAGAATGGGTTTATCGGTACAGAATGGTTGTAAGTGTATTGGTTGTTTACCTTGGTGATACCATGGCTGACCCCTTTGACTTGTGGCTTCCTGCTGCTGCCCAGCATGATGAGAGAGTCTCATACCATATATCCCTAGCCTGAAACAACATCAAAATTCTAAGTATGGTTTCTACTGAATGCATATGACTTTGGCACCATCGTAAAGTCGAAAAATCATTAGTCAAACCATCCGAAGTCGGGGACTGTCTGTACTTACTCTCTAATGTTGACACCACATGCCAGTTAGTACCTTTGAGTAAGATCTGTGGTCTTTGGAGAAGAAAGTACCACACCATCAGAGTGGGAGGAAAGTTAGATCATCTAGGGCCTTTTCTTTCATAAATGGGAAAATTGTGGTCCAGAGAGGCTTGCCCCGGTTCGCAGTGGGTTAGGGCAGAGTGTGATCTAGAGCTGAGGTCAATGGATGCCCGGTTCTCAGCAGAGTCTTGACTGGTCCCCAAAGTAGGTCAGATCCTGGTTACAAGTGACCTCATAGTCAAGTACTTAACTTGCCTCTTGGTAATTCGGGCTCTACACTTATTTGAATGCTTATTCGACTATTTTGTTAAGTTCTTTCATGTGGGCACAGATTGTGTCTGTTTTTACTTGTTGTTATATCCCCAGTACCTAGTACAGTGCCTGACACTGTATTTTTTAAAAATAAGTAAGTGAGTAGTGTTATGAGGTGTTATCCATTCCAGCCCAACTTTCTAACCATCTAGCCAGGCGCTTTCCAAAATCACAGAACCAATCATGATGCTTGCCCACTGGACAGCCTGCAATGGCTCCTCTTCATCTCCACCTAGAAAATAAGGCCCAACCACTTTATTCTGGCACTCCAGGCCCTTGACCTTTGGCCCAACCTCACATTTCCAAACTTATGTCTTACATCCCCTGCCCGTCTTCCCCTCTGTACTCCTTTGTTCAGTTCCACCATCCAGCACTCTTGCTTTGGAGTGAGGATCTCGATTTACTGCTTTCTAACTGTACGACCATGGGCAAGTTATTTAACCTTCGTGAGTCTCAGTGTCCTGGCTGTCAGAACAAATATGTAAAGAGATTTGAAAAATAGGCTTATCACACCTGCTCATGCCCAGGCTTATGCCCAAACCACTCCTTTCATCAGATCAGCAGCCTTCACATCTCCAGTCTTTCAAAGCTCAGTTCCAACCCCACCCCGCAACTACCCCTCCCTCATCCCGCAAGTCCAGAGTTAGCCACTCTCTTGCCTGCCTCCTTTTGCACTTGGTACTGTCACTGTGCTATATTCCAGCCTGGCTTGTGTAAGAGTTCTCTTTGATATTTTTCCCAAAATCCATTCCTCTCCTTCATCTCAGAAAATCCACCCAGTCTCTCAGGCCACAGACCTAGGATCACTCTTGTGTGGTCTCTGTTTCTCCACTAACTTCCCCACCCCCATTTGGTCTAGCTCAGAAATAGACCCTGCTCTATTTCTGAAATAGTAATACTAGAAATAGTAATACTAGTAACTAGTATTACTAATACTAGAAACTAGTAATACTAGTAATACTAGAAATAGTAACATCTGCTCTTTTCTCCCTGTTTGTGCGATCACCCTAGCCCAAGACACCATCCTTTATGGCCAGGATCACTACAATAGCTTCCTGACCCATGGCCCTGCTTTCACTTTCCCCCACACTCTGTTCTTCCTAGGGCAGCCAGAGTGATTGTCTTAAATGTAAATCAGATAATGTCATTCCTGGGTTTAAACTCCTCCAGAGGGTTCCCGTAACTCTTATAAAATCTAAACTCATCCTTATGACCTTCATGGCCCTATATGACCAAGACCCTGCCTGCGTCTCTGCCTCACTTCCTGCCACTGCTGTCCTCCTCAGTTCACTCCAGCTGGCCTGGTCTCCACACCAAGCTCATTCCCACCTCTGGATTTTCAGATTAGCTCTTCCCTCTGTCTGGAATGCTCTTCCCTAGGCACTTCACTGGCTGGCCCCTCCTGGCCATCCAGGTCTCAGTTCAACTATCACCTTCTTGGGGGGAACATTCCTTGATACTACGTCTAAAGTAACATAGCCCCCACTGCCACCACATTCTAGTTGTCATATCACTGTGTCTCATTTTTTCATGATACTTGTTGCTAGTTGAATTGTCCTCTTTAAAGTTTACATTTGTATTGTAGGATTGTCCTTTTCTTATTCACGCCTCTATCTCCAGTGCCTAGAATAGTGACTGGCATGAATTCAATAAATGGTAGTAGTTATTATTATTATTATCCTGTATTGAATGCTTACTAGGTGCCAGACATTGTGCTAAGTACGATGTGTTGTTTCATTTTCACCACAGTCCTTTGTGATAGATTCTATTACCCATTATAATGAGGAGCTGAGGCTGAGAGAGACTAAGTGACTTCCCTACTATCAAAAAGATAATAGAGAAGTCAAGATTTGAACCCAGGTCCACAATCTTTTAACTGCTGGGTACTTAGTAGGTCTTGTGTTCTTTACTTTCGTAACCACCTCCCCTCCAAGTCCCCAGAATAGGTGGAATCGAATCGCAAAATCTCAGAAGGGAAGAAGTCCTGCAGTCTGGGCTGACAGTCAAGGGATATTTGCTGGGAGAGAGAATAGTGACACTTGGCCTGCAAACTGGGGTAACATGATGCACATTCATTTTATTCCACAAACGTATTAACTTAGTGAGTTCCCATCACTTGCCAGGCTCTGTTCTAGGTGCCGAGGATTAGACTCCTATGAGAATTTCACACCCCAGCCCTCTCTGCTCAGCAAAGGGCTCTTAGGAGAGCGTTCTGTGGGATATCTGTGCTCTCTGGGGGCAGGGCATCCCAGTCATCTCTCAGGCAGTCAGAGACCAGCCAAAGCCAACGTCCTGGGCTACACCTCTGAGGACCTGTGGTAGGCCCAGGTGTGTTTATTTTGGAGAGGAGTGGAAAAGAGGGAGATGGGGATCTTCCCAAGACTGAAAAACAATCAACTCATTTCCAAAACCTCAACTACCTGAGGCCGACAAAGGTGGGTGGGGAAGTTCCTGTTATTGTTTCATCTTTAGCCAAAGGAGAAAGCTTGGATTCCAGCCCGTTTTAGAGCACAGAGCACTTTCCTGAGTTCATGGAAGCGCTGTGGTTGAGCCATTAGAGGGGAGGCAGAGCTTGGTAACGGAAGCCCCATCCCCTGGAAAACATCGCCTCCCCTAGAGACATACCATTCCTCCCAGGCATCCTGGCTCAGCACCAGGCTCCAGTATCGCTTATTGAGAAGGTATACCAACACCCACTTAATTATTATGGAATTAATTCTCTTTGATTCTGACTAGCTCCAGTTCTGAAATTTAAATTCCAGTTGGATGCTTTGGATCAGAGGGTGATTTACAGCTTTCCACAGAACCAACAGAAAAATGAGAACAGCAGACATGGCAATTTGGCTGCACTCCCCTTCCATTATGGGATCCTATGGAGAGTACATTGATATGTTCTATTCCCAGAGATTATTCAGGACAACGACCTTAAGATCTAGCCTTTTAAGGGGTTAACAGACCTCATGTGAAGAAAGAGTGTAAATAGATTCTGTTGAATTCTGGTGAAAGGGGAAAATATTATGACAAAACGGAAGATTTAAATTCCAGAAGGCATCAAATTTTGGGATTTTTGTTTGCAGAATAAATATGCAGCCATTTCTCCATCTTACAGAGTAGAGGGTCTCTTCAAATTAAGGACCCTCCAGTCCACTCTTCACACTGTCGTCAGTGAATTCTCCATTAGGCAAACCTGACACCACACGCCCTCTCATAAACCTGTGCTTCCCACTGTCCCCCTGCTCACGCTCCGCATTCCGACTGCACTGTCTCGCATCATCCAGCACGCTGTGCTCCATCATCTCTGGACCTTGGCATGTTGCTGTTCCCTCTGCCCTACATCAATTTCTGTCTAGACAAGGTTAGGACCCTCAGCTGTGTGCTCCCCTGGCGCCTGTACTGCCCCATCATCCCACTTTATTGCAAGTGCTTATTTAACTCTCTGGTCTCCCCAAAGACACTGTGGGGGCAGGGACCATAGCTGTCTAGTTTGCCTCTGAATCCCCAGAGCCTAGTACAGTCCCTGGCACAAAGTACAAAGAGGAAATAGACTCATCAAGTTAGACGTTGCCAATCTGAATGATCGGCGTGTTGCCTTAAAAGCCCGGAAAACGCTCGGAAGTGAAGACAGAAGAATAACAGGGCGGGAATGTAAGAAAGCTACCTAAAAGGAGTGGAAGGTGTGCACGCCTCCTTCCTTTCTCTTCAGCTCACCCAGCTCCTGAACTTATGAGCAAAATCCATGGATTTTTTGCTGACCACAGTAACAGAAGAGACTATAACGTTCAGCTTTCCATCTGGTTCTTCATGGTCCGAGAAAATAAAGCAATTTCAAACTCCAGGGAGACAAGCACTCAAATCATAAAAGCTTAAACCTCGTCTGTCGTAGAATCCCCTAAGAGCAGTATGAATTTGACTCAGGAAGAAAGTGAAAAAAGCATCATTTGCTCTGGAAGGCTCTTTTCCCTAGGGGTCCTCAAAGAGGATGAGTTTGATGTTTCCTCAGTGATTTTCCCCTCTGGCCTTCGAAGCCAACCCACTCAATTCAACAGCTGGTCCTTGCTTCTCTCTCTTTCTACTTGCGCCAACCACTCCTTACCATGAGGCCCATCGTCAGTTAGCACTTCGCAGACTGGGCTGAAAGAGAAAGCTGGCCTTCCAATGGGAGCGCTTTAACATCCGTCCTCATCCACTGTCCAAAACTGGCTGCTCCTTCAGTGCAAAGATGATGCATTTGCTTTTTAATGTCTTATGTTAGAACCAGGGTTAACCGAGAATTGCTGGTGAGAGATAAAATAAGAACTGACTCCTCCTTTATCTAAAAACATCATCTGAGACACCCAGGCATGTTCAGGAGTCTGCCTGATTTCACTCCCCTGGCCACCGGGACACCTCTGCTCCTGGCAGGAAAAAAATAGGGCAAAGGTTCTGAAAAGCCATCACTAGGCTGCTCTCCTGATATTCAAGGCCCAACCGGAGAGGGGAGTTTTTAGAACTGTGCTGGAAATGCCAGCTCTGGAGAGAACTGACAGCCAATTTGACGGCTTCAGGAATTTTGGATAAGCATCTAGACTTCGTACATTTCTGAGCCTGCTCTGTGATCCCTTTGAAGTGTATCCAACTTGAATAAACTTTCCAGAAAGCAGGAGCCAGTAAAAAGGCTTTCTTTGGAAGTCCTCTGGATGTGCTCTATTGCTTTCTCACGGGGCAGCCAGGCCATCAGGACAAGAGATCTGAAAAGTAGAGAAAGGAGCAGCTTAAAATGAAATATTTCTATGATATTCAACTTGCTGTCTTTTTTTTCATAGTCTTTTTACATATGGAAAAGGAGACAGCAGGTAGATCGCCAAACTCCTTGTGGACTTTGAGGAGCATGAGCTTAGCTCTGATTGTGGCTTGCCATAACCTCTTGGCACTGATGCAGCCTGTCCTTGGAGGGCCAGGCTAAGATGTACAGAAAACTACACATGTTGGATCAACAAAGAATAACAAAAGATGCCGTTTGCAGTCCAGGAGAGCTGGTGACAGGGCCATGCATTGGTACAGACAGGAGGTTCCATCTCATTTCCCAGAGAAGCATTCTCTGGTTGCCTAGGCCAGGGGTTGGAGCCGAACTTTCCTCCTGTTGGCACAGGCTTTGTAATCACAGAATTACTAGAGCAGCAAGAAGAGACTGCATGCTGGGAGGTGCTGCCAGGCAGATGAACATACCTCAGCACTGAGCGCCATTTCCCAAGGTGCGACCTGGATTGGCTTTGGGTCACTTTAAGAAGCGAAGAGGGTGGGCAGAGGGTGGGTGCGGTACCAAACACTGATTTCTTTAGGGAAACAACTAGGGAGGGGGCGTTATGAGCTGGAAGTGAGATCTTCAAACCTGCTTTTGGCCCATATCTGGGGAGAGGCTGAAGTGATGCCCCTTCTCTGACACTGTGCCATGAAGGACAGGACACAAGGTCCAGAGGACCAAAGGATGACTCCGAAGCATCTGGAGAGGGGAGCTGAGCTGGGGGCACCCTATACAGCAGCATCCCACAACTCCACTGGGTGACCACAGACAATGAGGGAAATGCCCTTTCTTGACCCAGGGACCAAATGACAAAAGGAAGATGACAGGCAGATGCAGCTGCAGCCTCAGACAAACCCCCTGGAAGTAGGATTACAGATAGTTTTGTTTATTTATTTATTGATAAAAAAATATTAATAGCAATTAAAAAAAAAACAAACATTCACAACCCATCACAGAGTCCTGTAAGTTTTAGCCATTTGTGCCCAGTGGAGTCCTTCATCTAACGGAGATGGTGATTTCAGCCAAAAGGCCCCTTCATGTTTTTCATGGGTGGGTACTGCTCCTCCATTGGCATGGCCCCAAAGCAGTCAGATGGGCTACAGTGGCCAGCCTTGCCTGGCTGGCCCATGGGGCCTGGGGGCCCAGGAATGCCAGGAATGCCTTGCTGGCCCATCGGTCCCGTTGCGCCCATCTTGCCATACCCTGGAGGACCCTGAGGACCTAGGGAGGGAGGAGTCAGAAGAGGACAATCAGGAGACCCAGATCACAAGAAAGGAAGAAATAACGGTCACAGTAAAGAATACCTGACATTTGATGACTGTCTCTCAGGTTACAACATGTCTTCATGAAGACTTGATCTGATCCTTACATTAATTTGACAATAACAATACTACTGGCTAGTGTTACTGAGAGCCACCCTGTGCCAGGCACAAGGCAAGTGCTTTTTATGCATTATTCATTGACTCGTCACAACAATTATATGGGAAAGGAACTAATCTCATTTTGGAGATGAGGACGTGGGCTCAGAGAGGTCGCACATGTGGTAAGCAGTGAAGCTGGGTCTTAGACCCAGGCCATCAGGCTTTGGTCATTCTCTTTTAGGCTACATAGCCTGGCTTAAGTGACCTTGTCAAGGTCATACAGCCAGTGAGATGCAGAGCAGGACCTGAACTCACATTCGCTGGCCCCACCACGTTCTGCTCTTGTCCACGGCGTCATGCTAGCCCAGTTTAGGACTTGAGGGCAGGCCCTGAGTCTTCCACTGGCCTGCCTCCCCACATGCCCTAGGAGAGTGTCTTGCACACAGCGGCATTACTATAAGTGTTGGTTGATAGGCCTGTAGTTATTTGAGGGTCTACACAACTAAGTTATTGAAGGAACATAAAGAAAGGAGGTCTCTGCTGCTCTAGATTCATGGTCTCAAATGTTGGCTTTTCCTACCTGGGGGACCGGGGAGACCATTTTCTCCTGCGATGCCAATACCAATGTCCCCCTTTTCACCTTTGGTACCGGGCAATCCTGAGACAAAAGAAATAAAATAAGAAGTCCTATCCTGGAGCAGAAAATGACAAGCCCAGTCAGATTATTTGAAACACACACATACACGCAAATATCATATTCACAACAGACCTCATGCAATGCTCATGTTTGCCCCAAAGAGCTACCTCTCACTCCTGGCAAGCCCTGCCGTCCTTCTCTGCCAATCTGACCAGGGAGCCCAGGAGATCCTGGAGCGCCTGGCCGGCCCGGAGCACCGTCCTTCCCTGGGGGCCCTGGTCGTCCCGGAGCTGCCGCCATCTCCATGGGGAACTGCATCCTGGAGGTGTAGTAAGCCATCCTCTCTGTAAGAAAGGACAGGGACAAGTCACAGAGTGGCCCAGGGACTCAGAATGACTGTAGATGCTGCAGACAGGCCGCTAGCTTGAAGTCTGAAACAGCCTTTCTTCAGAGGGACATCAGAGCAAGGAACATGGGGGTTGATCTCCTAAGTGGTCTCATGTGTCCTCGCCTCCACATTGCTTTCCACAGTGATCTTTCTGAAGCACAGATCTGATTATGGCCTCTCTCTTCTCCAGCACCCTTCATTAGTTCACCACTGGCTTCAGAATAAAGACCAGACTCCTTGCTTGGCATTCAAGGTCTGCTTCCCAAGCAAGATGTCTAGCGCCTTCAGCACAGGGTCTCTGCTTTCCCCAGTCCCTAGCATATCACTGCTGGATGAACAAACGACAGGAAGAAAGCCTAAACTGAAACCACACCAGCCATCTTACGGCTGCTGCTCGCCCCTCTATTTAGAGCTCGCTCCATGCAGACTCGTTTGATATCAATTTTCTTGTCTGTCTCCTTTGCTCCAGTGGGGGCTCTGGGAGGGCAGGAGGGAATCATTTCATTTCTGAAAGAGCAGGTGACAAGGAAGGTCTGAAGTATAACTGAACATATGCCTGTAAGTGAGGGGGCGGGTGAGGTGGGGGAGGATACTAAGCTTTAAGGAAAAGGAGGCCAGGGCGGGGCGTGGAAGCAGCTGGGCAGGGCAAGTGGCCCCCACTGCCACCCAGCCGGCTGCCAATTACCATCAAACATTTTAATGATCTCTTGTCTGATGAACCTCTTGATTTCATCATAATTCATCATGTCTCCCTGAGGAAAGAGAATAAAACCTGACTCAATTATACTTCCAAGCCTGGTGCTTTCCCCTGGGAATAGACTTTACGGAAATAAAGGATGGGGAGAGGGGTAAATGTCCCAGGAGCCTCCCACAGATACTTAAAGTCCTAACCCCCCTGAAATGGTACAAAAGATTTTGTGCATAAGTGCATTTTTCTGGAGAAAGGATCCCCAAGTCCCCCAAACTCCCATATACAATTAAGAACCACCCATATGGGGGTCATGCTCTTTCCCACAGAATGTCAGCAGGAGCTTCTAAAACGGTCTGTGCTGCACCCCTCATGCCTGCTCTGTGGGACTGTGCCCATGGCTGCCAGCCCCCACCCCTTACCATGGAGCCAGGCACCCCAGGCAATCCAGGGCTCCCCGCAGGCCCCGGAGATCCAGGGTGGCCTCTCTCTCCTGCAGGACCCGGTGGCCCCACAGGCCCCATGGAGCCACTCTTGCCGGGCCCACCAGGCATGCCAGCTCTTCCCTTCTCTCCGGCCTGGCCCTTCTCTCCTGAAGGTCCTGGATCACCCTACAAGGACAGGAAGTCACAGTCTAGCATTGCCAAGTACTGCCAAGTCTACCTCATGATGTCTCAGCAATCTGCCCCTTCCTCTCCGTCCCCCCACCACACCCCCAGCATTTCCCTTTGGACTATGGCAACAGCATCCTGACAGGATGCCCTGCCTCACTGCCCCCCAGAGCGGTCCTTCTAGAAGACAGCTCTCATGGTGTTACTCTCTGCTTAGAAATTCTGATGGTTCCCAAATGCCCTCAGGATAGAGACCTAATTCCTTGGCCAGGCATTCAAGACCATTCATGATGTGGTCCTGATCACATCTTCTCCAGCCTCAGCTCCCTGCAAGGAGGTCTCCAACCAGACCTCACTGGTTATAATTCTCTGATTCGGCCATGCTGTGTTAGGCCTCCCTGCCTGGAATGCCCTTCCCCTCCTCTCTACCCCGGGCACTCCTCCTCCTCAGCTGAAACGTTCCTATTCTTTGTGCAGCCTCCCTGACTCCCTAGGCGGAGATGAGGGCTCCCTATCCCTGATCCCACAGTGCTATGTCTAACCTTCTTCTGGACTTGCCATGCTCTAGGGTAAATGTGACTGGACTAAGTAAGCACTGATTGTTCAGGGACCTCTGTTTACCCAAGGCTAGGACAGAGGGCCTGGAAATGGAAACAAGATCAGGCAGATGCTTGCATCAATGAATGAATGAATGAATAAGTCAATCAATCAATGAGTGAATGAACTGGAGATTTCCATTCTCCCAACCATAGCTAAGAACCCTGAAACAGCCCCATGTGAGTTTTCAGAGATGAGATTACTCCACGTTCTGCCCACTTTTTTCCCTGCCCAGTGGCCTCCTTTTGTCTCCCCTCCATGGCTAAAGTCATTGTTCGGAGCTGGGCTTAACCAACTCATGAGCTTCCCCTCTCAAACCCAGCCAGTGCCCACTCACCTTTGGACCAGGAGGTCCATAGAGTCCCTGTTTTCCAGGGGGTCCCTAGAGGAAGGCAAAAGTCAGAGGTCAAGTCTAGGCAGCATCTCTGAGCTGTCCTGGGGAAGTAGGTGCCAATGAAAGGACCACCTTCCACAGCCCCAGGCCCCCAGGCTGTGTCCAGCTGGGCTCTGTGTGAGAAAGAGCGACAGCCTCCCTGCCAGCGGAGGGGTTGACAGCTGGAAGGGAGAATGATGTCCCTAGAGCATGGCCTTGTGTGATCATGTTGGTCATGTCTCTTGTCACAGACAAAAAGAAGTGAGAAGTCAGAATGAAAGGGCTAGTCTGTGGCATACTGGAGGGCCTGGCAAGAGCTGGTGCCAAGGAAACGTTTGTTTGGAATTTTTTATCATCATCATCATCATCATCGTCATCATCTCTTTCTCACCAGGTACATGGTAAAAAAAATTAGTGAAAAACGAGTCTCGCTCTCATCCCTGTCCCCTAGTCCCCAATTCCTCTCCCCAGGGGCTAGTAATTTCCTGTACATCTGTCCAGAGCTAGTCTGTGCATACAGGGAACGTTAGCTGAATGGACAAAGAGGGGTCAGGGCAAGGGAGGAGCAAAAAGAAGCATCCCCAAGGGAAAAGGAGAAGCCCAGCACATCGGTACCTCTTTTCCAGCTGCACCATCCGCTCCAGGTTCACCCTGGGGAGTAGAGAGCAATGGAGATACGATGAATGCCAACCCAGCATCATGTCAAGCACCTCACCTTGCCCACCAGGCATGCCCAGCCCCCTGTTCCACCAAGGAGCCACGATCCCCCACACCAACACTCTGGGCAGAAGCCATGGAAACTTAGGCCCCCATCCCTGACTCCGGCCTGGTCCCAGGGCCCCACACTGACAGCTCCTGGCCACCTCCCTGACTGAGCTCTACGAGGGAAGAGCAGACTGTGCCTGCCTTGCTCCTTGCTTGAGACCCCAGCATCTCACACACTCCCTAGCTCTGAGTGCATGTTAAATGTTTGCTGAATGAAGGCATGAACTGTGAACCTCTGAGCTCAATGAGGTCCCCAGATGGGCCAGGGCGAGCCTGAGCCTACTCCCTCCCCAGGACAGGAGAGGCTGCTCCTGGGCCCAGCCCACTTCTGGTGGGATGCCGGGCAAGAGGAATCTGCGACTGCAAGGCAACGAGCGGATTCATCCAGGGACCCTGGAGGCTCCTGAGCCCGTAGGCAGGGAGGGTGGAGGGTTGGAGAGACCTGCCTGCCCAGGTACCATGGCAGAAATCAGAGTGAATGAGAGGCGAGACTTAGCCTTCCTGGCAGATGGGCCCACCGCTCACCCCTGTACTGGCTGGAGTCATCCACCCCATTCCAGGCCACCAGCCCCAGGGTCATTCCTACTGCTTTCAGAACAAAGTCTGCTTTGGTGGAAAGCACCCTGAGCTGGGGTTTAGGAGACCTGGGTTCCTGCCTCAGCTGCCTAGCAGACTTTTCATCCCTGAGACCGGCAGTCAGCTTCACCTGATGTGGTTCACCTGTCTGGAACCTCTGACAGAGGCAGTACTGCAGACTGGCTAAGGACACGAGTTCTAGAATCAGCCAGGCTCTTCCACTCACTAGCTGTGTGACTCTGGGCCACCTACTTAACCTTACTGAGCTTTGGTTTCCTCTGTCAAATGGGGACAATCCAACCAACTAAATAGGGTCGTGGTATAGATTAAGTGACAAAATGTCAAGCACTTAGTGGACCATTCAGCGTGTGGTCCGTGACCCATATATTATAGCTCTTAGCGTTCAACACTAGCTGAGACCAAGGAGCGGTTTCTGAGTTGCTGAGGGGGCTACGGTAACGGCACTGCAGTTATGGTTCCTGACATTTACAGAGTTTCTGTGGTCACCAACGAGCTCCCCTGGGGAGGGGGCAGGGCAGAACAGGGCCCGGTCTCGCCTGTCTGATATCTAGTGGAGGGCCCTGCATGAGGGGAGCTGGCACGTGGTCAGAGGCAGTGGCCTGGTGTACAGTTGGCACAGTGCTGGCTTACAGAGCTTGTCTTTTCTTCCAAATATGACGTGATCCTCAGGCACAAGCCCCATGCTACCATGTTCCACCCAACAGCCTCTCCTTCCCTGGAGACCCCACATGTGCAGTGTTGTGCTCCAAGCCAGCTGGCCCTGTACCCCAGGGCTGTGCCGTAAGATGTAGGGTCTTACCGGGGGGCCAGGGTGTCCAGGTGGGCCAGGCTGGCCTGGAAGGCCTAAAAGGCCCCTTTCTCCAGTGGCTCCTCGGTCTCCTTTGAGGCCCTAGAGAAAAGGAAGGGATGGGGAGAGCGCAGGGGAGAGGGAAAAGTGAACCCACACACAGCCAGAGGCAGACACCCCATCGTATACCAGGGCCCATGGCCCCCACCCCCAGGCCCCACAGGAGGAGGTGGCACTGCCTGAACTTGGGGCAGGGCCCCGGAATGGCCTCTAGTCCTCTCTGAAGGCCTTCACCATATACTGGTTGTGGAGATCTCTGGAGGCAGGAGAGGCCGATGCCAGGGAAGCAGGAGGATGTTCTCCATCCCCCGGCTCCCTCTGAAAGGAGCCCACACAGAGCAGGGCCAACCTCCCGGGAGGGAGGGATGAAGGGAGCATGTCACTTACCACTGCAGAGATCCCAGCTGGGCCTGGCTGGCCTGGAGGCCCCGGTGGCCCCTAAAGAGAGATGCAGTCAGTGGGATGGAAAGAGGCTCCGGTAATAAGGCCCCTGGGAGGCAGCGAGGGACCAACAGCAGGATCTAGCCCTAAACTTCGGCAGCTCCGTTCTCTTCCCTAAATCCTCCTTCTCTTCCGGTCTTGCAGTGGCACTTCTGCCAGAAGATCTGTGCCAGAGCTGAGGCCTGGCGTCCCTGAGTGCACAGGACCCTCATGCCTGCCACATGCCAAGTGGTACACCTGGGACTGTGCTGAGGGGATGACCTGAGAGCTATAACCAGAGCCAAGTGCAGAGGCCAAAGGCCCACAGGAGTTAACTATGTGGGCTTGGGTTTCTTCTGAGGCCCCCCCTTCCTTCTGTTCTGTGGGAGGAGCAAAGATGGGGAGTTGGGCTCTGCATGCAGCATGGGGAGAGGGCCGGGGGGCTCAGCACCAACCCCAGCGTCCACAGCATAAGCTTCCAGCTCCCAGCCGGTGCCCAGGCCTCCCTGGTCTCCCGTGGCTCCCCTACCGGAGGGCAATGAGACTAACACGCAGCAGTGCTCCCGCCCCACCTGGGCTGGGCTGTGTCTGAAAGCCCTCCCCTATCTCTTCACATCCGCCCCTCTGAGGCACAGCTCCAAAGTCACCTCCCTGGTCAGAGCCACACCTTCTCTGAACCCCAGGGCACATAGGTCTCTCTCAGAGCACTTTCCTCCACACTCCCAGATGGAAAGTTCCGGAGGCATGGACTCCGTTCTAGTCATCTCAAGTCTCCTGGGGCAGGAATGTCCAGCATGGGGACTGGCACAGAGCAGAGGGCTGGGCTGGACGGACAGAGGTGAGAAGAACCCTGCGCCGCCCTCATCTCCAGCCCCTCAATGAGCCTCCAGTGGGGACACAATTCAGAGTGTATGACTCCTTTCATCTGTAACACGAGGGGGGACTGGGCTAGACCTGGGGTCCCCAATTCAGGACCTCTGGACCCCCTGAGATCCATAAAAATAGTGAAGAGGGCCCAAGAGTTCCTTTTATTGGCCATGAACTATTTTTAACATTTCCAAAAGCCTTCTGGAAATTGTACAGCCAGTCACAACACGTCTGCAATAAAATGCCAGCGTATTCGCTTCTCTCTGGAACCCCACCAGCTCAGCGCATCACACTGATCAAAGGCACCCATGGCAGTTGTCTACGTTACTGATGAGGAAAGGAGACGGGAAATCCATTATTGCTGAAGAAATATCCTCTCCAAGGGACCCTATCTCAGTAAATAAGCCACCCACTTACCCAGTTGCTCAAGCCAAATGCAGGAGTCACCCTTGATTCTTCTCTTTCTACACCTCCCGCCCCCTCTACCTCCAAACACATGCTGGGTGTGTCCACTGCTCCCCTGCTCCCCCACCACCATCCTCCACTGCTGCAAATGTCTCCTGGTCGAAATCTCTGCTTCCATGTGCCCACCGTCCCCCCCTCCCGACCACGCCTCCAAGGTCCTCCACCATCTATCTGCATTACGTCCTCTCTAAGCTCAGCTTTCCCGTTCCCACACTGACCTTGGGGTTCCTCAAACACACCAAGCCCCTCCCTGCCTCAGGCTCTTTGCATCAGCTGCCCCCCACCCCAGCTGGGTCCTTCTTATCATTCAGGCCTCAGCTCAAACGCCACGTCTCCAGTAAAGGTTCCTCTAAAGTCACCTCCCAGTCCCTCCCTGTGACATCACATCACTGCCTGATGCTTTCACATTAATTCTTTGTTTGTTGTGCCTGCATGGAAGCTCTGGGATCAGGGGCTTGTCTGTCTCACTCACTGCCATAGCCCAGTGCTTGGAACAGTGCCTGGCACAGAACAGGTGCCCCATAATTGTTGAATAACTGAATGATCTTTGTTTGATAAGTAAACTTGAATGTGCCCAGAATATAAGAAAATGGCGAAAAGCCTGGGAGCCACTGGATTGGGTGAGCCCAAAGCCCCTTATGGCTCCACGTGGCTGTGGCTGCTCCTGAGGCCAGTTCTTTCAGGTCATCACCAGCCTGTCCACCACCACCCAGGCCCAGTGGAATCCTAACTCTCACAGAGGCAGAGAAAAAAGCGGTTTAACTCACAACATGGCCGGGGGGGCCGGGTCGTCCCTGGGGTCCCATGGCACCAGGCTCACCCTGCAGGAGCCAGAAAAAGAAAGAAATGACACAGAACAGACTTACACAGACGGGCTGTTAGGTGGGAGAAGGCTGAGCAGGGCAGGGGGAACACCAATGGTCAGAGGAGCCCAGCTGAGCCCTGGCCTCCAGGCCTAAGCCTTCCAGGGCCTGGGGACCAGCCCCGCCCACGAGTCTTGGTGGAGAGAGAAAGCAGAGCCCCAAGCCTGAGCAGGCCAGGCCCTGCCCTTTCAGGTTAGTGACCCAATAGCCTGGAGGGAGGGGAACCAGTTACAACCCTTAAGAGGAGGAAGGTCAAGATGCGCAGGGTTGGGCAAAAGCTCCCCCGGAAGGCCAAGGAGAGGGCAGCCACTTTGCCAGTGAGCAGGAGGAAGTGGCTGCGTCCCAGACTCAGCAGAGCCCAAAGGCTGTCTAAAGGCAACACGTGCAGACCCCAGGCCCTCACCTCCGCTCCCGGCCGGCCACTGCTGCCTGGGGGACCTGGCTTTCCACAGTCACCCTGCAAGACAGAGAGGCAACCGGAGCTCCCCAGACCTCCACTTGGCTCCCGCACCCCAAGTTGACCCCACATCAGAGGGGTCCTGCCACCTGCCCCAGCTCTGGCCAGCAGCCCTCTGATGTCCCCAGGCTGGTAGACGGCGAAGCCCTGAGCCAGGCTACCCAGCACTGGTGGCCTCAGGAGGTTGGAGGCTGAGATGGCATCTCAGCCAAGGGTCAGGTGGCACATCCACTCCAGGTAGGCTGCCACGTCTGCCTGGGGTCAGGCCTCAGGGAGCACCGAGAAAACCTGCTTAGCAGATGTCACCAGGCTCTTACCTTTGGCCCTGGAAGGCCGGGATGTCCTGTTTTTCCCTTGAAGCCCTGGAAGAGAAAGCAGGGAGCTGCCACATCCCTCGCCTCAACCAGAGTCCACTTCCCACTCCTCCTGCCTCAGGCGAAACAAGTCAAACCATCCAAAGTCACAGCATGGTCCACAGGGGACCTGGATTTGAGCTGCTCCACCCACCAGGGCAGAACCTGCACCTGCTCCGCTTTGGGACTGCCGAGCTCCCCGCTCCTTCCTGCAGTTCAACTTACCGGGGGGCCCATGAGTCCGGGCGGGCCAGCAGGACCAGGGTCCCCCTAGGGAGAGAGACCAGCGGCACTGAGACAGGAGCTTTGTCCAGCTTGTACCCGACTCATTCACCACTGTCTTCGCCTTTCTCCAGCCCCTCCCCCAGCCATCCCAGGATGGAGGGAATGTCACGTGGGGGCAGAGGGAAGAATCCCAGCTGGGCTCAGCCTGGCTGCCTGCGAACGCTGAGTGAATCCCAGGCCCTCTCTGAACCTCAGTTTTCCATCTTTTGGGGACAGAAGGGGGTTGACTTTGATGCTCTGCCCTTTGCCATGTTCCGTCCCTCTTAGATTCCCCAAGAAAACCAGACCCAAGGAGCCAGGGCCGCTCATGTCCTTCCATGTCTGCAGCCTGTTCTTCCTGACACCAGCCTAGTTTCTTTAGTTGCCTGAGTTTCTGGCTATAAATTTACTCCCTTCACTGTCCTGCACGGTGAGGCCCAGGTTATCCAACCTTGCTAAGGCTACCAGGACAACTGAGAAACCAAGGGGCTCTGGGGCCATCAAGGAGGTGGGATATGATCAGAGCCAGACTGAGGGAAGCCATGGGCACTCGCTGACAGAGGTGGGGGGGTTCCCTTGACTTTGGAGAAGGAAGGAGAAGGAAGGGGATGCGCTCCCGGGCCCATCATCTCACCCTCAAGCCAGGTTTGCCGTCCTTCCCATCCAGACCATCCAGGCCAGCGGGGCCCTGAAAACGGGAAAAAGGCATTTGTGCAAGCCTGCGCTGGAGCCCTGGGGGGCGGGGGACCTGACCCAGCCCCTCCACCTTCTCTACCCCACACCCAACTCCCACCCCTAGCAAACACAGCCACAAGCACACCCACGCATGCACATACATGCACACACACACACCCCACACACACCTGTCAGGCTAAGAGGGCACACACTCACCTGAATCCCAGGAGATCCTAGTGGCCCAGGGGGACCAGGCATGCCTGTTGGGCCTCGCATCCCTTCGCTGCCCTGGAAGCAAGCCCCCCAACAAAGTCAGCAGGGCCTTCCCCGCCCTTTAAGATGAGGCCCTGGGCCAGAGGTTCTGGTGACTATCAGAGGTCAAGACAGCTGGCTTCTAACCCCATCAGAAGCCTAACTGGATACATTCCACACACCACAATCAAAGGCAACGCAACAGTCCACGTGTTCTGTGTGAATAAGGGGCTGTGGGAGTTCAGAGGAGGGAGCGGCTCACCGGGCCAGGGTCAGGGAAAGTGTCACAGAAGAAGAGTCACCAGATGCTGGACTCTGAAGGCTGTCTGGGATTTGGGTGGATGGAGGAGGAGAGAACGGCACGCCAGAGGGAAGTCCAGAGAAGGATCAAGATTTGGCAGTGGTCACGTGCCTGGCCTAGCCAGGGTGTGTGTGGAGCCCCTGTGATGGGCAGGGTGGGAGAGGAGGCCTGGTTGGGGTGGGCTCTGAACACCATGCTAGACTTTATCAAACAGACCAGTGGTTTTCACACTGTACTTCTCAGAGCCCTTGAAGAGCCTCGGAGACGGGAGCATGAAGTGGGGCCCAGAGGGTGGGATTCCAGGACCCCTACCCTTGCCTTAGCTAGAACAGCTCCACTTGCATCTGTTTTATAGATCGAGGGTTTACATGAGCTTCTGTGTGATGAAAAGGCTCAGGGACTACAAAATAAAATCTGAAAACCGCTGCTACAGGCACTGGGGAGCCACTGATGGTTCAAAGCAAGGGAATGATGAGAACAGATGTGTGAATTAGAATGTCTACTAGAAAAGGGGGGGGGAGGCAGGCAGATTAGTGAGGAGGGCTGCCGCATTCCCCAGTGGGGAGAGGGTGGCTGCCCTGGAGCAGTGGCTGTGGGGGTAGCCGAGGGGAAGGGTTCTAGCTAGAGACCCCACAGAGAGGTAAAGAGTCCTGGGTGGTATTGCAATGCAACCAGCTACCAGGAGAGGTCAGCACAGCCCCAGGAAATGTCAGCCCCACAGGGAGTGGGGATGGAGAACCACTGGCCAGAGGTTTGGGATTCTCTGCAACTACAGGCCCAAGGAGAACAGGCAGCGCCGGGGTATAGAGCCAGCACAGACGGTTCTGGTAGGGGCTGCCACCTGGGTTGCCCACCGAGAAGGGAAGAGAGGTGGCACCCACCACTGCCTCAACCATGGCTGATAGGCACTGGCTCTGGGAGGCAGCAAGGGCCCTGGGGGCTCTCCCAGGCAGAGCGGGAAGTCTCAGCTCTACTGCTAACTTGCTGTACGCCCCTGGGAGGCCCCTGACCTCTCTAGGCCTCAGTTTCCTCACCTAAACAGTGAGAAGTTAGACCATGATGATGCTTCTATAATCCCTTCCAGCTCTGAGAGGCTGTGCTGTGTGCATCCAGAGGAAAGAGGCACCCTCGAGGCTGTAGGCCTCCTGCCCCACCCTCTGGGCCATGATCTCCCCCTACCCCAAGCTCAGAAGTTAATCTTAGGGCCTCTTACACCACCTACCCATCATATTTGGGGGGCCCAGAGGTTGGGCTGAGACAAGCAGGGCAGAGCTAGTCTCCAAAGTTTATCAAGCGAAGACTGCTGCTCCTTCCCACCCTGTCACCAGGTCACAGGCCTTGCCTGCCCTCTCTGGGTCCTTGGGGACCACCTGAGCACAGCTGCCGGGGAGGCCCTTTCCTGTGTTGTCAGACCCAGAGGCAAACGCCCAGAGCTCCTCCTGCCACAGGGTGTCCCGGCTTCCCAGTCTCCACGGGCTTCCCTCTGTCCCTCAGCTCCTCGCCCTCCCCTCAAGGAGATGAAGCTGGCCTGGGCTGGCCTGTCATACTCTAGTCTCGCTACACCCCTCTGCCTCCTCCCCACTCACCTCTCCCAACAGGTGAGCCCCTCAGCTGCACAGAGGCCGGCGGGCATCCTGGGCCCAGCTGCCATCCCTAGGGGCCCACTGGTCCTCCCTGGCCCTGTTGCCCTACGGCAGTTGCTGGGCCCATCCTGGGGGTCTCCTTCCCCGCCCTTGATGTAACTGAGTCAGTGCCTGAATTTCCAAAGGCCTGATGCGGGGGGTGGGCCAGGGGCATGGGACCTGCCTGGCTCAGGTCTGCGACTGTGGCCAACTTGGGGTCCTGCTCACCTTCTCCGCTTGGGGGCCGGGTGGCCCAGGTGCTCCAGCTTTGCCTGGGAATCCAGGGGGACCCTACATCAATAAAGGAGAAGGTGGGTATGAAAGGGGGGCTGGAGCGGGAGCTCCCCTTCCTTCTTCCTCCTGCGTCACTTGTTAATGGGATGCATTTTGACTTCCTAGAAACACCAGCCAGGAGCGTTAAGTCTGGCTGGCCTGCTGGGCTGGGGACCACCCAGGAGGCCCTGCTCTCCAGGTCCCGGCTCCTGGAATCAGGCCTGGCCACCCAGGGCGTTCCCCCCGTGCCTCTTGCCTCGCCTCCCCTCCCCAGGCCCCTCCTTGCCCAGCCTGGCCTGGTCAGGCCTGCCCCTCCCACAAGGGATCGCATCAGACAGAACTGGCTTTGTGTTCACTCACCGGAGGGCCTGGAAAGCCTGGCTGGCCTTGAAATCCCTAGGGGAAGAAGCAAGGGACAGTTTGCTGTGCTGCCCCCTCTCCTGCCTGGCTGCCCAAGTGGAAAGAGTAACAGGGTGAGGCTGAGGCCGCCTCAAGCCACGTGGCCTTGCCCTCCCTCTGCCCAAGATGGCTGGCAGGTGAGGCTCTAGGCATGAGGTGGAAGGTCACAGCTCAAGGATGGGTGGAGGCTGGGAGGCTAGAGCTGCCACCCCTCCACACAGGAGGGTGACCACCAAGGAGAGGACCCAGCCCCTTCCCTGCCTCCCCCCAGCCATCCACTGTGGTCAGGACGGCCAACCAGGTCTCTGTCGCCACTCACCTGGTCACCCTTCTCACCCGAGTTTCCTTGGGGTCCTCGTTCTCCTCGGGGACCCTGTCACCACAGAGAACAACGCAGCTGGAACCCAATCTTCCTGCCCTCAGACCCCAGGGCAGGACCAGGACCAGAGGTCCCCATGTCCACATCTCCCTGTCACTCCCTCACTCACCGCTGGGCCTGGGGGACCGGGGAGGCCTTCGGATCCTGGGGGACCCTGGGGACACAAAGGAGCAAAATCAGTCACTGACTGGGGGAGGCAGAAGATCAGGAGATGGGGCAGGGGAGGGGCACAGAGCAGAGGCAGGGGACATGGTGGGAGGCCCTCTAAGCCAGCAGGATTCCCCCCCCTGCTCTGCTCAGGCCTCCCTTCTCTTGCTTGAACTACCAACCCAGCCTCTTAACTAGTCCTGCCACCTCCTGGCTCACTCCTCCAGCTGGCAACTGGCTGCCATCTTCTCTTCATCAACATAGCTCTGATTGTAACACTCTCTTGCTCCAGAAACTTCCATGGCTCCCCTGTGCCAATTGAATGAGGTGCACACTTTCCACCAATGCTGGGTTTTGAGGCATCCTATAATCTGGTACCAACCACCCTTCCCGCTTCACTTTCCTCTCCCTTTCTTATCTTCTGCCTTCCTTGGTCAGACTGCTATTCCCTGAACACACTCTATACATCCATACCCCTGGGCCTTTGCACAGCTGTCCCCTCTACTCAGAATGCCCACCATTCCCCCACCCTTTCTAGGTCTCTTGAAACCTTACCAAATCATTAGATGGCTCAAATCTGTTCCTGAGGTGCCCCCATGCATGGCTTCTCCCTCCCAGATTCCCCAGTACAGACAACCATGTGCCTCCCCAGCCCTATTCAGGTCTCAGCTCAAATGCCACCTCCTCAGAGAGGTCTCCTTGACCCCTGTAATAGTGTCCTGCACACCACTCCACTGCTCCAGCCTCTTATCCCACTGTATTTTCTCCATCGGTCTTATCTCTCACAATTTATATATATTTGTTTATTATCTGTAATCTGCCTCCCCCACTGGAATGTGAGCTCCATGAGGGCAAGGGGTACAAGAATTTTCTATTCACCACAGCATCCTCAGAACGGAGCCTGGCACCCAGCAGGCCCATGGGAGACATTTTTTATTGAAAAAATGCGCAACAGGGTTTGCTGCATCCCACCGGGGCCTCACTGACAGGTGTGAGGGGAAGGTAAGACTATAAGGTTTGGAAGGTTTGTCACAAAGGGACTGCAAGCGCAGGTTCCACCCTAACTCACTAATGAGCTGTGGAACCCTGGGTGAGCTCCAGTGTCCTCACCTGACAGCAGCCCAGCTCCTGTGCTCAGCACACCTGGCACACCCCGGCTCTGTGAAGGCCAGCTCTGGCCCTGCTGGGTCTGGAGTCCCAGGCCCGGCTCTCGCGGGCCCGCCCCCGCCCACTTGCCTCCATGGGGGAAAAGGAGGAGATTCTGCTGCCTACTGACTCTCGGCGCCCCTTCCCCTTGGCAGCCCCGCCAGCCAGTCTCCACGAAACCCGCTGGGATTCTCCTCACAGCTTCCACCTCCACCTCCACCTCCGCGCTGACTGCTCGAGGCGCAGCTGGAGCAACTCGGGGGCAGGGAAGCAGGGGTCATGTCTCTCCCTTCACAGGCTGCTGGGAAAATCTCCAGTCTGCGCGGGTGGAGGTGATGGGGCAGGGACCAGCTCCTTTGAAGCCCTTCCTCCCGCCCCCGTGCTGATGCGACTCACCGATTCTCCCTTCTCTCCTGGGGCCCCAACGTAGCCACGCTCCCCCTTGATGCCCTGACAAGCGAGCAAAGAGAGAGCAGAGTTGGCCCCGTGGCCCACCTGTCACGGCCTTAACGCGAGGGGTGGAGACTGCAGCCGCCACACACACTGGCACTTAGAGGCAGATGGCGCCGAGGACGAGCGCTGGGGAGGAGAGAGCTGGGCTGCTCCCCACCCGCCACTGTGGCCCTCAGTGGAAAGCAGGGACACATTCACCCAGCAGGCTCCTGCAGGTGGTGGCGCCTCCACACTGTCCCCCCCCAGCTCTCTCAGCCCCCGCAGAGGCAGCTCTCAGTCCTTGCGGGGTCTGGGGCTCTCAGGGTGCTCTAAGAGTCTGGCCCTTGACGTGCAGTGACTGCAGTGGGTCCCCCAAAGCCACACTACCCAGGGGGCTTACAGTGGAGGCTCTGCATGGACAGCCTGGCAGAGGCACGGGCCGAAATGCTTGGAAAGAAGGGAGCCCGCTGAGGGATGTCTAAGCCTGGTCCTGTCCTGACCACCACCCCAAGGCTCTGGTACTTCCAGAGCCAAGGTCCCCTTACTCACAGGCAGTCCTGGGGGGCCCATGGCACCTGGATAGCCAGGTTGCCCTGGAGGACCCTGAAAAGAAAGGTAGACATGATGGACCATCCCCCCCACATATCTGTTCCCCTCTCCCTGGGAAAGGATGGCCAAAGCCAGAAGGTCTGGAGCTGCCACTCAGCAGGCACCTGCCCACCCATCCACCCCAGTAGAGTCACCACCTTTTCCTCCAAGGCCCAGTTTCCCTTAGTCATGACCACGACCACAGGCCTGGTGACAAGCACCAGCCTGACCAGAACCCTGTGAGCTGAGCCAGAGGAGAAGGTCCAGAGCAGGGGAGGCTGAGGACCAGGGAGGGGAGTGGAAGGGGCCTGCTGGATGCTGCAGGAAGAGGGAGGGAGGGAGAAAAGCCCCCAGGGACGCCGGTGGAAGCCGGGGGACAGGGGTGTTTGCCCCATACAGGGAGTAGGGGCACATGGAGATCAGCCTCCTTTGATCCTGAGGAGGTGTGAAGACCCCCATACTGAGGGAATCAGGGCTGAGGGGCAGAGAGTTTCAAAAGAAGGAGTCCACTTCCCATTTTCTACTCGGCAGCCATCCCTGAGGGCCCAAACTCTGTCTCCCCAGGGCTCTGCATCCATCTCCATCCCCTGCCAGCCTCCTCTTACCGGTTCCCCTTTCTCTCCTGATGGGCCCCTGAGGCCTCGCTCTCCTTGAAGACCCTTGGAGAGAAAAATCATGAGAAACTGCCGGGGAAGGGCAGTCCTCACCCAGTCCCTGACTCCGTCCCCTTGCCCAGCAGCCCTCGGTTCTTGTTCCAGGCAAAGGTGGGGGTTGCTGGTGGCCCCCCTAGTGTCCCCAGCAAGGTGACCATAGAGGGTGTGCCCTAGAAGGGTAACTGTCAGAGATGTAAACTCGCACATATGGGTGCCTCTCAGAAGCAGAGCCCCCAAGACAGGGACCTACAGAGATATGCCCTCCAGGTGGAAGACTCTCAGAGGGTATTCCTCAGGCAGGTGACTGTCATTGGTGTGCCCAACTGGTAACTGTCTGGGGTGCACCTTTAGGAGGGTGACACAGGTGTGCTCCCCGAGGGACAACTGTCAGGAGAGGTATCCCTAGAGTGATGCTTCTCACCAGAATGTATCACTGGATACCCAACACTTACCTGTCCAAGCCCCTCCCCCTCCCAGCCAAAAATCACCTTCTTTCAGGGAGGCCGGGGAGAGACATGGGAAGGCTCCCTCCAGAGCAGTCCCTGTCACGTTTTAGGGTGGAAAGCGATATCAATTTCAATCAAAGCCAGAGCCCCCACCCCTCACTCCTCACCCTGGCCTTCATAGATTCACCACGCCATTGAGGGGCCGTGTCTGCCCCTTCTCCCTCGTGCCCTCAAGAGACGGCGCCCAAACCTTTCCATAACACAAGACAGATGGCTAGACGGACAGATGGCCCCTTCACCCAAGCAAGCAGAAACAGACAAGGTCCGGCCAGGATGAGGACGTGGGGACAGATGGGGCTGTGACAAGGAGGGGCCCTGCTCCCTGAGCCTCCATCACCAGGCCTGGGAGGAGAGGAGCCAGGCCCCAGGAACACGAAATCTGACAAACAGGAGGTTAGTTTCCATGACCCAGGAGGGAGCAACAGTGAGGATGGCGATGATTGAAACACACTGTGATGATGATGAAGGCAGAGCAATTAACGACACCTGGCAGAAGGAGCAGGCTAAGATGCGGGGCACAGAGGGGCAGGGCCCCACGACACCCAGAAACCCAACTGGCTGGCATCACATGCCCAGCCTTGGAGCAGACTGGGACTGGAGCCAAGGAAGAGGAAAGGAAGAGGAGGAAGCTGAGAGTTTCCTCTAGGACGATGGGAAGGGTGCGAGCATGGCCACCTCCCAATCCCTGGGGTGCCTCTGGACAGCCCTGCCAAGCAGCAGGGCAGCAAACCTGTGCCAGCCTGCAATGTGAAGCCCTAAAGCTTTGGCATCTCTGCCAGGCTCTGTGCCAGGTGCCTGGCAAGGTCCCAAGAACTACTTTCAGCAAATCTTCAGTCAACACCAAAGGTGGGAGAAGCAGGAGGCAGAAGGGAGAAGGGAGGGATAAAGAGACCCCTAGAGGCACCAGCTTAAAATAAGAAGGTAAAATAGCCCTGGAGGACTTAGTGGGGGTGACGTGCGATTGTGGGAGAGAAAAAGGAAACGGAAGTGGGGAGAAGAGAGAAGATGAGAGAAAGAAAGCAGGAGAAGAGGGAGACGGGAAAATGGGAAGAAGTCAGAGACTGGGAGGATGTCCAAGCTGCTGGGACCTCAGGGAACCTGTGTCGTTAGCTACGGTGCCTGCAGGGGGACAATGACAAACACGGAGGAGGGAGGCGAGGGCACAACTGGGAGGGAGACAAGCAAAAGCCACAGAGACCTGGCTGGCGGGGGGAGGGGAGGTCGAGCAGTGCTAGGTTCTTACAGGCAATCCGGGGGAGCCAACAGCACCAGGAAAACCTGGGGGGCCCTGGTGGGAGAAACAGGCAGGTCACATCTCACAAGCACGGTCACCCTGGGGCACAGTCTGGGGCTGGGGGGTCGTGGGAGAGGAGATCACGGGAATGTTTTCAAGGCAGCTGGAAAAGAGATTCATTGCAAATCTTGGCCCAGAAGATGTCTGCTCCTCCCCTTGGCTCCAGGAAGAATGGCTCTGCCATCAGCAGAGATGCGAAACAGTCAAACAGCCCTTCCCGAGTCTTCCCCAGTCTAACTGAATGCCCTTGCTGGAGGGGAAGCTCTTTGTGCCTGTTACCTGACCTCCATATGCCCCCAGGTGGGTGGCTCCCTGGTTCTAAGATGGCTCCCACCAGCCATTTTTTTCTCAAAGAAAGCATGTTCGGTTCTTCTCGTCTTTTCTAGTCACTTCTACTTTCCTGCCATATCAACACCACAGAGGACTCCAGGGTAGACGTCCCTGGTCTGGCCTTTGTAGACTTGTCCTAGAGATGGTACTACAGAGCAATGGAGGGCAGCTCCACCTTAGCTCCTGGCTCCTGTAGGGACTGGTGTCACAGGGGCATGGAGAGATCTGGCCAGGCTGCCACACGCTTCCCTGGCTGCCAAGACCATGAGCCAGAAGCCTAGGCCCCCTGCCCAGGGCAGCCCGGGTCCACTGTGCAAAACCCAGCAAGGATGTGGATGGGGAAATAAGGATGCGTCCCTAAGCAGGACCACAGACAGAGCGATGGGGAGCAGGCCAGTTCCAGGGGATTCGGTGGTGGGAGTCCACAGTCCCCGCAGATGCTCTGACGAGGGAAAAGAGAGGGCAGTGGAAGTTCCCTCTTTCTGCCCTGCCCAGCTTCCTGGAGACAAGGCAGCAGAATGATGTCTGAGCATTATGATCCCTTTGCAAGCTTCTCAAGTGGACCAGGAAACCAAAGATACTTACAATAGGGCCTGGAGGACCCGGGGAGCCCCTCATGCCAGGTGGACCCTGCAAAAGAAGCCAAGAGAATGGATGAAGAGGCTCAGGCCCCAGAGAGCCCCAGGGTCTAGCAGCCTTCCTCCCGGCTCACCACAGCCAGAGTCAACAGAGGGCGACTGATGTCAAGCAGGTGTGATGTGAAAGCTCATGTTAAACCTTTATTCAGTTCATTTGATCGCCAAGCAAACATTTAGTGAGCAGCTATTATGTACCAGGCACTCGTCCAGGTGCTGGGGACACAGCAATAAAGAAAACATGAAAATGCCTGCCTTGTGGCCCTTACACTCTAGGGGAGAGGTGGACAGCAACAGGCAGAACGGGGGCCGGCACATGGTGCTCAGGAGGCACCTGTGGAACGCTCCTAACTGAAGGACATACACAGTATTCAGAGGGTGATGAGTGGATGCAGCGAGCGGGACTGGGGGTTCTAGGGTTGGGGTGGGGGTTCAATCAGAGAGGGTGGTCAGGGAAGGGCTCCCTGGGAAGGTGGTATTTGAGCGGAGGGCTGAAGGCGTGAAGAGCGAGCCCTGGAGAAGAGCTGCAGGCAGAGGAAGCAGCGAGGCCGGGGGAGGAAGAGTGTCCCACGGATGGAGAGCAGCGAGGACGCCAGTGCGCCAGGAGAGCCGATGAGGTCAGAGCAGTAAGAGAAGCCAGGTGACCTGAGGCCTCGAGGCCTCTGAAGGACTCCCAAGAGACAGGGAGCCACCAGAGGGCCCAACAGGACATTTGGCAGGAATGAAACTGCCCTCAGGAACTGAGGTGGGGACTGCCACTTAGGTGGAGACACCAGCCCCCTTGGGGCCCTGCCTGGATAAGGGCCTGGCCCCTGGTCTTACCTCTTCTCCTCTCTGGCCGGGCAATCCCGGAGGACCGGGCCGGCCGGGGCTCCCAACACAGTCTGGGTCTCCCTCATTGTTGTCTCCCTAGAGTGGGATGGGGATGGTGAGAGTGAGCAGCTAGGACCCCTCCTGTATGGCTCAGGGCAGAGGGCGAAGAGGAGGCGAGGGCCCACTCACCCGGGCCTCCTCAGCTCTCTGGAGCTCCCGCTCTGCAAAGCACTGTGGAAGACAAGGAGAGGCTCTGTCAGGTGAGGCAGCGGGGAGCTCTCCCTGCACCCAGGCTGCCCCTGAGCCCAGCCTCCTACCCGGGCACAGCTGTCAAATCCTGGCACGCCCGGGATGCCCTGGTCTCCCTTCTCTCCTTTTTCCAGGAGGGCCACTGGGTGGGCCATCTGCCTCTGGACACAGTCCCTGCAGATGCTCTGAGGAGAGAAAGGGGAGGGCAGCGGGTCTTGGGTCTGAGAAGGCCAGGCTGGGCCAGATGGGAGAACCCCACTCTGAACTCAGCCAGGGGCGCCTTGCACGGCAGTCTTCCACCCACACTCTCTCTTCCCCTGCCACATGCCCACAGCACCTCCGCTCCATCCTCAGGGGACCCCATCCCAATACTGGCTTTGAGTTTTCTCCAGGAAGCAGCTCTGGTAGGGACAAGCCAAAGCCACTTTCCAGACAGGCGTGTGGGAGGAGGCGGAGGGGCCTGTGGAGGGACCATCTGTCCCGGCTGTTCCTGCAACCTGCACCCACTGCGAGGACCCGCCATGGGGATTTAGGCCAAAAAGGCTGGCTCCAAACACCAGCTTCTCTGCCCAAGGGAGCAAAGGCAGCAGCCGCAGGGGGAGCCAGGCCCTTTGCAGACATCCTCTGGGATGGGGCCTGCCTTCTGTTCCCCGGTAGACCCTAATCGCACAGACTCCCAGTTCACTGGGCCTGAACAGTCTTCCCGACAAGAAAGCCCTCCTCTTACCTGGAGGTCTTAACCTCTTTGGGTCACAGACCCCTCTGAGAGTTGGGTGGAAGTGCTGAGTCCTTTTCCCAGAAAAATAAAACCCACTAGTGAAAACTGGACTACAATTCCAGAGGACTCGGGAGCCTGGAGTCTGTCCACGGGGGAAGTCCGTGGACCCCTAGGCAGGAGCCCCTGCTCTACCTTCACTGTTTACCGCGAAGCCCAGTGATAATGGTTGCCATTCACTCGGCATCCATGATGCCAGCCGTCATAACAGGCCTTTGCACATTATCACATTCAATCCTGACAGTGCAGCGAGGCAGGTCGTCTTATAGGCATTCTGGAGATGAGAAAGCTGACGCTCACAGAGACAGCGTCCTTGTCTAAGGTAAGGGGGAGCCTGGAGGCTTCCTCCAGGCTGTGGGTGTATGTGGTGGCTGGGGCTCCTGGTCAGCACCCCCTGGGGCACCATCTGACCCCTACTCCAGACCACACATTCTTGTTTGGGGCCTTCTGTGGGGCACTTGATTAAGAAGCCATCAGATGAAACGTTACACAGAGAAATGTCAAATTCTGCGTGTGGAGTCGCACATCCCTTGTCCAGGGGCAGGACTTGGGGAAAGCTCGTATTGCCAGAAGCCTAGGGGAGGAGAGCTGAGGTTTCATTGCCACATTCCACTGTGATCCAACCTGTAACTGCTGCCAGCAGGTTAACCTGACGTCAGGCTGCTTCTGGAGATGTCTGCTGTCCAGAGCAGGGGTGGGGCAGGCATGTCTATGCTCTGTCCTGACCAGCACCCACTGGGGTAGTGGGAGGTCCAGGGCACTGACTAGCCAGTGCTAGACAGGGGTGACTAGGACAGGGGGGCTTTGGTGGCCAAGGCATGGGAGGGACCCCAGAGGATGCTGAGCTGGAGGACAGAAGAGTCCAGGTCTCAACTCTAGAGGTGACTGAGCAAGGAAGGACTGTGTCACTCTTCACACCCACCTTGGGAAGCCAGACCAGGCCACAGTCCTCATCGGCAGGCCCTGGCACAGGCCAACTCTCTTAGCAGGCCCCAAGTCTCCTTCGTTGCAAATCCCATGTCCTCTCTGGGTTCTTTCTGGATTAACCAGAGGATGGCTGAAGCCTTCTTCCAGGCCCTCACCCAGTTTCATCACAGAACATACCCTCTGCAGCCCCCTACCTGACGACCCTACAATGCACTTTTGCCCTCCCCACTCTGCTTTGGCAGCTGCTGGGCCCTGCCCCGGTGTGACCTAGGTGGTGCTAGGCCTCACTGGCGGCTGCCGCGGGCAGGCTTCAGGGTTGGAACTGCTGACAGCATCCACCACATGGGTACCTTCGCAGGATTCCTTCACTCATTCAGCAAACAGTGAGGGTCTGCTATCAGCTGTCACTGTGCTGGGCCCTCTTAGACAGATGCTTAGAACGCATATTCCCACCAAGAGCTCCATCTGCAGCTCCCTCTGCGGGGCCACGCAGCTGAGCGCTTACGACACTCCCTTCAGGGGACACCCCCGCCAGTTCCTACTCCCTCCCTTTACCCTCTTACCTTCAGGAGGTGCTGTTCAATGGGTAAGGATCCCTGCAAGAGACAGACAGAGGGCTCAGACAGAGGAGGGCAAGGGGGATGCAGACTTACAGCATCCAGTGGAGCCTTAGGAAGCCACATGCCACCCAGGTTTCTCCCAGCCTCAGAAGAGGGAGGGAAGAGGGACCCCCACTCCAGCTAAGGGAGCCGAAATGGCAAGCTGAGCCCTGGGAAAGGCAGGGAGGGGCTGGCAGGTACCTACCAGTTCTGCAGTTAGCCCAGGCTCTCCTGGCAAGCCATTGTTCCCAGGCACTCCCTGCGGCCAAGGAGAGACAGACACGAGTGAGTGGACTCCTCTCTCTAGCCCGCAGGTCACTCACCAGCCCCACTGCCTCCCCCCTCAACCCGCAGAGCTGAGAGCCCTGGCTGGCACAAGGCTGACACCTATTCTTAGCTCAAAATCTCTAGACCGTTTGTAGGGAAAGCTGAGGAGGCCCAGAAGGGTGACCCCCAAAACCGGTCAGACAGGGAGTTTTTTCCCCACATGTTACGGGGAGGGTCAGAAATTGGGCAGAGGGTCTTCTGTATAGTAAGTAACTATGGTTTCTTTCTGTGCTAAGTACTTTTCTTATATTCTCTCATTTAATCATCACAGTTATCTTGGTGAGTGAGGCGTTGTTATCTCCACCTTAAAAACAGAACAAAAAATGCAGAGAGGGTATGTAACTTTCCAAAGGTCATAGGATGAGCCAGGCACAGAGGTGAGATTCAGAGCGAGGACCACTAGATTCCGACTCCTCTCTTAACCACTAGTTCAGCATCACCCCTCAAAAGACACTCCCAGAACATTCACGTACACAGCAAGGTGTGTAGACAGCAAGGTGGAGGCTTGGGAGTCATACCTATCTAGGAGCAAATCCTGACTACCTGCATAAATGATGGCAGGTTACTTGGGGGAAAAAAATCTCTGTGCCTCAGTTTCCTTATCTGTAAAACAAGGATAGCCTATGGTGAGGCTTAAAGGAGATCATGGCTGTAAGGAGCTTGGTACAGAGCCTGGCTTGCAGGATGCTCACGGTAAGTCTTTGCCCCCCAGACTCTCTGTTCCCCTTGCAGACTCACAATGCATATTTGCATATTAAATACTCCATGGAGGCAGGGAGTATGCTCCATTTTAAATCCCCGGTGCCCCACACGGAGGAGGCACGCATTAAATACGTATTCAGTGAACGCATGGCTGCTCACCCTGCTCTCCCCACACGGGATTTCCTTGGCCCACTCTGAGAGCCAGCCTCCCTTCAAGTCCCAGCTCCCAGCAACAGAACACACCACCCTCCCCCACCTGGAGTCAGCCTCCCCACACCCCTTCTGCACCCCCACACGCTGTCACCCTGCCGGGTTCATTCTGCGTCCTAAATGAGTTAACAAGGTAAAGTGCTTAGAACAGTGACTGGCCCAGGGAAAATATACTGAATGTGTTCCTTATAATTATGCCCCTAAATTATTACTCACCCCCTGCTCCACAATCCATTGCCTGGGTGTTAATTCAAGCCTGATACTTGGTGATTTTCTTTGCCTGATTTTCCTCACAGAATTAAATATCCCATCTGTCGTTCTGTAGAAGTGAAGAGCTACCAACTCACTATCTGCTAGCTATCTAGCCTCGGGCACATTTCTTAACCGCTGTGCCTCAGTTTCCTCTTCTGTGAAATGGATGAGGATTACACGAGATTATATTACTCCGGCAAATAAGGGCTGAATATCTGAGCCTGTTTCTGCGCCTGAAGAGAGTAGCTGCTGGGCCCTCCCTTCCTTGAAAGAACTGCAAGAGATGACCTGGCACGGAGGATGCGCACCCTGCCTGGCACGGGGCCGGGACCGTTAGCGGCAGCCTCGGCTTGGTCTCTGGCACTGGCACCAGACGAGGACTCTGGTGCCCGGGACCAGGCTCGGCAGTCACTCTTTTCTGCCTCATTCCCCAGCGTGTTTTGGCAGGGTTCACACTATATCAGCATGTGCTTGTTAATGGGTCACTTTGAAATGACTCTCACGTTTCCCCAAGCAAACTGCAAGCCCCCTGCAGACAGAGTCCTGCCTCCTGGCAGTGCAGCAGGAAGCCCGGACTCTTGGTACACGTGTGGCTGGCCCATGGGGGACCAGAGTTGGCTCTGTTCTGAGCTCTCGAGGAGACAGAGAATAAAGATCCCGGAAGAGACTCCCACCAGCATGGGGGCTCCCCAAAGCAGATTCTCAGCCCAGGTGGCAGTGGGGGTAGGGTGTATAAAATCGTCGGGCCAGGGGGACTAGTTTGTAAAAAGCTTCCATGTGATTCTTCTCTGCTCCTTCAGATGGAATCACTCTTCCAGGAACTGGGAGCCAGACATACAGAAGCCACTGTCTGTGCCTCCTGGGACCTCTGGAAAATGTGGCCTGGCATGCAAACCATTGGAAAACTGTCCTGAAAGGCAGAAGAGGGGGGAAGAAAGCCTTCTGCATAGGGAAACCCCAGTCTAGAGCTGCCAATTCCTATCTGGATGACCTCAGACAAGATGCTTCAGCTCTCAGAGCCTCAGTTTGCCCAGCTGTGACATAGGGATAACACCACCCTCTTACTGCAGTTGATGTAAGGCTCAAATGAAGGAGAAAATGGGTGTAAAATAATAATAGTCATCGTCCTAATGATGGCTAACGCCTTCTAAGCATTTACTATGTGCCAGGCAGGGTTCTATACAATTTGCATGCATTAACTTAATATTCACAAAAACCCGGTGAGACAGGTGCTGTAATTACCTCCCCTTAACAGATGAAAGAACTGAGACACAGAGAGGGTAAGTAACTTGCCTAGCACCACACAGCTAGCACAAAGCAGAGCTGGGATTCAAAGTCAGGCTGCCTGGCTTTGCAGCGCACACTCCAATCACAATAGCACATGGATCTCATCTCCTCCTGCGCTCCCCTCTCTATCTCTGGCCTCCTCGCTATCCCCCAAACACGCGGGCACATTCCCACCTCTGGCCATTTGCACCTGCTGCTTTCTCTGTCAGGAATATGCTCCCTCACAAGCTCACTACTCATTTCCTTTAAGTCTTGATTCAAATGTCACCTTCTTTTCAACCCTTTTCTCAAATATCTTCCCTGCCCTCCTCCAATTTTTCATCTCCACACCCTGTTTTATCTTTCTCTTTAGGATGTATGACTTTCTAGCATACTATATTTTATTTATTTATCTTGCTTATTGTCTGTCTCTCCTACTAGAATGCAAAGAGGACAGGGATTTTTATTTGTGTCCACTGCTATCTCACCAGCACCTAAAACAGTGCCTGGAAAATAGCAGATGTGCAAAGATTTTTGTTGCATGAATAATGTGGAACGCTGCTCCAAAACAGTGGAGCTCTGTACTGCTGTAGAGGATTTTTATCTGACCCAGATTCTGGGTGCCTGACAGCTGACCAAGGCCTGAGCTTGGCACGGGTGTCAGTGGGGTGCCTGGGCTAGCACTCAATAGGACATTCCTCGAAAAACGGCTGGGAGTGCCCACAGCCTGCCCTAAGGGGTCAGTGGGTCCTCCACGCCATGCCGCCAAGCAGGAGCACAGGGGGGTGAGAAATGATATGCGCGTTTGTGGGGTGGGGGAGCGGCACACTCAGGGTCCTGCCCACCCGGAGCGTGAGCCCTGCCCCCCTGCCTCCCATACTCTTTCTCTTCTCCCCTTTACCTGCAGCCCAGGCACTCCAGGGGGGCCTGGCGGTCCGGGAACACCTGGAGGACCCTGAGGGAGAGAGGAAATAGTCAGACCCAGAAGAAAGCTCTGCCCCATGGCTGGGGGCAGTGGTGTGAGGGTGGGCAAGCCGTGGGTGCTGGCGAACAAGAAGAGTGACAGAGGAGACAAGCGACACACACCTGCGGGCCCGGCTGCCAGGAGCTGCCCATCCAAAGTCCCGGAGCACCCTGGGTGGGAGTGGGGGTCGCAAAAGAAGAGGAGAGGTTATAGGCAACGTCCACACCAAGCGCAGGGCTGCGTGGGGGGGCAGCTGGCTGGGGTGCAAAGCCCTGCGGGGCCCTTGCATGGTGGGCTGAGGCGGGAAGCCAGGCCTCTCCCCCGGGCTGGGGGGAGGGCTCTCAGCACCACTTACCGGCATGCCAGAGAAGATGAGGTCTCCTCGAGAGGGGCAGGAGCACTCCCCCGGCTCACCCTGCAAAGACAAGAGCCTTTGTCAGAGGGGGCAAGGATGGAGAACCTTCTGGAAACTGATATCTGGAAGGCAGCGTGGGCTCTGGAAATGGAGAGGCCAGGGTTTAAATCCAGGATCTGCCTGTTATGATTGTACCTTTGGGCAATCTGTTCAACCTCACTGAACCTCAGTCTCCTCATCTGTAAAATGGGGATAATGATACCAAATGCACAGACTGTCAAGAGGATGGAATGGATTAATGTACATAGTTTCTGGCACATGGCAAGCACTCAGCAAACAACGGCTAGGGCTGTTACTGTGTTTTTAGTTTCATTGCCGTCTGCTGCTGCACATGTTTCCCGCCTCCAGTACAGTCAGAGCTCAACCCAGCTGTGGCTCCACTCCCCTTGGGCCAGCCTGGTTCCATGCCCTTCTCTCCCGGTCCCACTCATCTCTGTCCCCTCACCACTAGTCCTTCCCAACTCAGTTTCTGCCCCTGTCTTCTGACTCAGGGCCCACTTGAAAATGCAGCTGCCCCCCATGGAGGCCTTGTTGCTCTCTGGGTCTCTGGGAATCCTGGTTGAGCCCTGGGCCTGCCACCACGTGAAGTAGGAAATGCTTGGGGCTTCTGCTCCCTGGATCCAGGGAACCGGTGGGTCGCAAGAAAACCAGGATGACTCCTCAGTTCCCATCCTCTAGTCCAGAGCCACTACCACGTGCATAGGTTCCCCTGGGTGGCGGGGCTACAAGGGCTGCTAATTTCCCCAGAGTATTGGTCACAGATCCTTGGGACTTACCTTCTCTCCCTGAGATCCCTTTTCACCCTGCAGGGAATAAACAGGGAGATGAGTAGGTAGGGGTGTGCAGGCAGGGCCAGATGTGGCTTCCTTCCGCCCTGGGACACTGTACTCACTGGCATCCCTCTGGCTCCTGGAAGTCCAGTCTGTCCTTGCTGCCCCTCAGGGCCCTGAAGGGAGAGAACCCAGGGTTAGTCATCAAGGCTGGACAGCAGCCCCCCAGCTGGCCCGCCTGCAGGGGAGGGCAATAGGACAGAGAGAAGCAGCGCCAGGCTCCCCTGGAGCCTGCGTCCTGGCGCCCACGTTCTAGAGGAGGAAACTGAGGCACAGGAGACAAGGAGAGGAAGAAGGAAGAAGAAGACTGGCACTTCCTGAGCACGTTCGGAGTGTCAGACACTGGGCCACACGCCTGTCAGAAACCACGGAATGAAGTCCCCATTCCTGGCCCTGTAGGACGGTATGGTGAGGAAACTGAGGTTGAAAGAAATTTTGTAACAGACCCAACAGCACGACGGCACCCGGGTCTGTGCGGTCCCAAGTCCCGCTCTCTCCTCTCTCCCTTTCATGCTTGACACACATTCTCTCTCTCACAACAGTTATGTCAGTTGACTCAGTTATGTCAGGAGGAGAGACGAATTTTAGCCCCTATTTACCAACGAGGAATTGGAGACTCCGAGAGGCTGTCACTTGCCTAAGGTCACACAACTTGTGAGGGTGGGGCCTGGATTGGGAAGCCTCCTAGATGCGACTCAGCTTGAGGGAAGAAGGTCTGGAGAGGTCAGCCTGGCCGCACAGAGGCATTCCGACGGCTGCCTTTCGATGGGGCATGCCACCTTCGCACACAGGACTCGAAGCTCCCCGAGGAGCAGGCCCACCTTCACCTTTACTCCTGAGTGACCCTGGGGCTCCCTGGGACAGGCAGGGACCCTTACTGTCCAGCTCTGCTGGGCAGTACAGACTGGCTGCGTGGACCTGGGCAAGTCCGTGACCCCTCTGGGCTCGGTGCGCCCTCAGGAGGAATCCATCCATGATTCCCACACTGGAACTGGAATTTCTCTAGGGAGCCATCAAGACAGAAAAGAAACGATTCCCTGGGCTATTTTCACATTACCAAAAGCCCAAGAAAAATTACACATTTGCCCACGACCTGGCACAGCACAGGCTGGCTGAAAGGCAGCATTTCTTTGATTTAGGCTAGAATTATATCATCTTGTAAAATTCTAGTGGGTTCATGTGGAGTAGAAGCTGACTATTATACAGTTCTTTGATGAATGAAAATGAGGAAATGCGTTTATTATGGCTTAATCTATGCAATTTGTTCAACAGGCACATCTTTTAAAACATGGGAATCATAGGTGGGACAGTAACAAGGGGAGGTCTTTGAGAGTAATGAGATTGGAAGGATTGCTGGTCCAGATAGATCTGTGCCGCCCAGAATGGTAGCCAATAGCCATATGTGGCTATTTGAAGTTAAATTAATCCAAATTAAGTGAAATTTAAGATTTAGTTCCTCAGTCACACGAGCTACATTTCAAGTGCTCAACAGCCACCTGTGGCTAGCGGCTAGTGCCTCAGGCAATACAAACAGAACATTTCCATCATCGTAGATAGGTCTACTGGGCAGCACAGTTTAGATGACCCCGAATGACTCCCAGGTTTGAAGCAGTGACGGGGAGTTAACATGCGGGCTTGGAGTCAGACAGCCCTGGATTCAAGTCCTGGCTCTACCTCCTTGCTCTCCGCCCTTCGGTTTCCTTATCTATGAACTGGAGGCAGTAATGGCTGTTCTCTTACAGGGATGTGGTGAGGATTAAGTGAATGGCTGTTTAGAGCTGAGCACAGGGCCTCAGCACAGTTACTGCTCAAAAGATGGTGGTGATCGGTATTGTCATGATTCAGTGCTCCCCCCCAAACAGTGCAGTCTTCTTCTCCAAGGCTGGACCAGGCTGAGGCCTCTCTCCTCCCATTCCCCATGCTGCTGGGATGGGCGGGGTCAGCCCTGTGACCTCTTCCCAGCAGCAACATCCTTGGTCCCAGCAACACTTCCAGCATGGAGCGCAGAGAAGACCCTTACCGGAGGCCCAGAGACACTAGCACCAGGGGATCCCACAGGTCCAATGGCTCCTTTTACCCCTGGAGATCCCTGTGGAAGAGAGGGTACAAAGGTTCATGGGCAATCTAGCAGGTAAGACGCATCAGACCAGGTCTTGGTCAGACCCTGATGGGCATCACTCAGCTCCCATGTCCCCTGCGCCCACTGCCAAGAGCACCAAAGCACTGCAGACCTGGGGCCCAAGGAGGCAGAGGCTCACCTTTGCTCCCTTCTCTCCAGCGGGGCCAGGTGGTCCTCGAGGTCCCGGAAGCCCCTGCAGATGGAAGCACAGTTAGTTATCTCTCTCCTAGAGTGGCCCCTTCCCCTGCCAGCCTCCTGCAGGCCTGAGGCAGACATACCTGAATGCCAGGCAAACCCTGAGCTCCAGGCTCCCCCTGCAAGTCAGAAAAGGCAGACTGGGCCACAACTGCCCAGACCAACCTGCCCCACTGGCAGACTGGTCTGGGGTGGGGTGTCTGCCAGCCCAAACTCAGGAGAGCTCCCCAAGGAGACACTGAGGGTCAGAGAGGTGGGGCTCACAGCCAAGGTCCCTGACAGAAGCATCAGCAGGCCAGGGCTGCTGCCCAATTCCTTATCCCAAAGCCATGCCCTTCAGCATCTGGGGGCAGGCAGAGCTCTGTGGTTTGGGGGGCAGATGGGAGTGAGCGGTTGGCTAATAGAAGTGTTAGGGGGGCAGGTAGGCAAAGTCAAGGCTGGAGACTCACCTCTGGCCCCTGGACTCCCATTCCTGGAGGCCCAGGCTCCCCCTGAAGAGGCAGAAGGACAATTCTTGGCTTGAGAGTCCCACTCACTGTGCACTCTTTCCCTAGCCCGCCTTATCCTCCTCCACCTCCACCGTCTCCCTCCTAATAGCTGATCTCCAGTTCCCACTCCAGGCCCACTGCCCCATGTGTCTCCCCACCTTCCACCTCACCCACATACCTGCAGTCCAGGGCCCCTACTCACACATACCTGTATGCCCTTCAGTCCCGGGGGCCCTTGAACCCCTGGTAGACCAGGCTGGCCCTAAAAGACATAGGTGGCCCATGGGTCTCCCAGGGGAAAGGGGGCAGGCAGGAGCAAAGAGAAGCCCAGGCAGGGAAGGATCAGAGGGCAGACAGCCAGAACTCACCGGTTTACCAGGCCGGCCCACGCCTTCAGGGCCCGGCTCTCCTTTGAGGCCCGGCTTCCCAGGCAGTCCCGCCATGTTAGTCAACGCCCCCTGCAGGCTGGGGCAGGCAGTGCAGCCATCACCCTGGTCAGAGATGGGCACAGGCAGGAGCTCGTGAGCCAGGACTGGCAAGGACCAGGAGGAGGCATCGGAAAGGGGGTCTTCATGCCCCTCTGGGAGCTCTGCCCCTCTGCCGCCCCCACCTCAGCCTGGAAAATCAAAATAGCCCCTGACACTCCTAGCTTTTCTCCCTGCCTCAGAGAAGAGCTGAGGCATCTCCACCCAGTATTTCCGGCATCCTGTAAGGCTCACAGCCTGACTCTGCAGTCCTCCCCCTCATTAGCTCTCAGCCTGATTTCTTTTTGCTCATGCAACAAACTGCCCCCGCCTGACTGACCTTTTCTCCTTTTGGCCCTCTGGGGCCCCGAACCCCAGGCTCTCCCGACAGTCCTGGCTGCCCCGTGGTGCCTGGCATTCCGGGATCTCCTGGATTCCCAGCAACACCCTGTAAGGAGTAGGGTTCAAGGAGGGCAGAGGTGACCCAGCTGGGGATAGGTTGCCCTCTTGGGACCTGCATGCACTCACAGCCCTCGCTGGGGCTGGGGGCTGAATAGGGAGCAGAGAGTGGGCACAGGGCAATCAGGAAAAGGAGGTGGAGAGGGCATCTAAGAGAAGGTGGTGCCCACCCATGCCCACCGAGGTTCTCTCACCTTCTGCCCCTTCAATCCACGCTCTCCAGCCTTGCCCTGAGGAGAAAGCATTTCCAACACCCATTCATTTGTCCCAGACACCCCTAAATGTCTGGCACTGTGTTAGACCCGAGAATACAACAGTGTACACAACAGACCAGAATCTGCTCTCGTTCTAGTGAAGCAATATCACATAGATTAAGAAAAGAGACTTGAGCCAGAGTCCTGCCTGGGTGACCCTGGGCAAGTTACTTAACCTATCTGTGCCTCAGTTTCCTCATCTGTCAAATGGGGACGATAAAAATAGCATAAGCTTCTACCCTGTAGGGTTCTTGTGAGAGCAGACGAGCTACTATACGTGAAGCAGGGCATGGCACACAGTGCACGCTCTGTTCGTGTTCGCTGTGATCAGTAAAGCAGTAATAATATCATCACCACAGTGGGAACTATCATTTCCTGGGTGCCTAGCGTGTGCTGCTAATGACACACGTCATTCCTGGGCTTCACAACACACCATGCACAGGAAACAGAGGCACAGAGAGCAAAAGGAACTTGCTCAAGTCCAAGAGCTAGTAAAAGGCAGAGCTGGACTTTGAACCCAGGTCTGCTGGTTCCCGGCTGTGCTCTGTCTGCATACTCTGCCATGCTGTGTCCCAGGATAAAGGCAGAGGCCTGTCAGGCCAGCTCCCTCTGGGGACAGAGGCACTGACCTCTCTACACACTCCCACCTACTCCCCACTGCCCAGAGAGCCAAGAGCCCCAGGTCCTCCCCTCTCGTGAGCCCTGCCTGCCTCCCACCCCCAGAGGCCCAGGAACTCACCTGTTTTCCTGGAAGGCCGAAGCCTGGAGGCCCAGGCTCTCCCTTCTCTCCGGGAGCGCCAGCCAAGGCCACCATGTGGCCGTCCCCATCCTGAGGCCTGGACAGGGTTGGGCATGGCTCACAAGGCTCCCCCTGCCGAGCAAGGACACAGGGTTGGGGGCCCCAGGCCAGGCTTGGAATCTGGGGCTGGGGTATGCAGCCAGCCTGACACAGCCCTGAGCAAAGGATATCTCAGGAAGATGGTGGGAGAACAAGTAAGAAACAAAGGTGGGGGCCAAGTCATCAGGGGTCTTAACTGCCTCGCTAAGGGGTCAGATGTTATCCACAGGCAGTGGGGAGCCTCAGAGAGTTTGAAGGAGGGTAAGAGGAGTGTGTGTTTAGGAAGTTCACCCTGGCTGCAGCTGGAGAATGTCCCCAGACTCACCTTCTCTCCTTTGATGCCTGCTGGTCCCACTGGCCCTGGGGGCCCCTACGAGACAAAAAGCCACATGTGAGGCCTGGCATCTGCCTGGGCCATGCTGCGGCACAGTCCAGGCCTATCATCTTCCCGGCGCGGGCAGCACCTCCCACTTTGTCCTCCTCTAGGAGCTGTTGCCATCCAAAGCACACTTACCACACTGCCGGCTGGGCCTGCCTCCCCGAAACTACCCTGAGAGCAAAGCAGAGACGTAGGGTCAAGGAGAGGAGGCATACGGGTACTAGGCCAATCCTAAACCCAAAGCTACAAAAGTAGCCCCATGGGACCTCTAGGCTACCCCTCCCCCATTTCCTAGCTAGGGAAACTGAGGCCCAGAGAGGGAAAGGGATTTCCCCAAGGTCCCCAGGGGAGTCTATGGCCAGCCTGTTTCTGCTCCTAGCCTCACTTCACAGACTCACAGCCCCACCCTCAGCCCTGACCCAGCACACAGAGATCATTAATTCGTTTATCCAGTAGCTACTCCTGGACGCCTATATGCACCGCGCGAGGTGCTGGCGTGTAACAGTGAACAGCATGCTCTGTGGCACTTACACACTAGTGGGGACAACAAGAACTTCTTAAATAATAGTAACTGTAAATCGCGATGAGTGTTAGGAAGGAACTAAACAAAGTGATGAGACAAAGTAAGCGGGGGAGGCCATTTCAGACAGGGTGGTCAGAGAAGTGTCAACGACAACCACCAAGAAGATGAGAGTAAGGCCAGCAGTGAATGAATGGGGGAGCACAGAGAGGAAAACGTTCTAGACAGTGGGAGCCACAAGTACAAATCTAAGAGGTGGGAACCATCTTGGCATAATCCAGAATGGAAGGAGGGCAGTACATCTACAGCACAAGAAACAGAGAGAGGAGAATGAGATGAAGCTGACAAGGCCGCAGGCCGGTTGTCCAGGGTCTTGTCAGGCAGAGCAGGACTTTGGCACAAAGTTGAGCCTTGGAAGGATTTTAAGCAGGGAAATAATGGTAACCTGAGTTCTCTTTACAAAGCCACATTAGCCTCTGGATGACAGATGGACTGTTAAAGAGCTGCCGTGGCTGCGGGCAGTCCAGGCAGGGTGCTGTCAGCACCGTCCAGGTGAGAAAGATGGGCACCGAGACTACGGTGGCGGTCGTGGAGGTGGAGAGCAGCGGGGGGAGTTGAGAGATGCTGTTGGCGGAACTGTCAGATGGAGGAGATGATGTGGGAAAGGGAGGAATCAAGGATGACATTGGATTTGGGGTTTGAGGAGCTGGTTTTATGCCCTTTACTGAGATAGAGAAGCCTGGAAGAGGGAGCAGGTATGAGGCGGGGAGGCAAAGCTCCATTTGCGAAATGACAGGTGTGGTTTACCTGGCAGAGCTGGGGCTGAACACATATTTCAGTGTTTCTCACACTTGAACACTCTACACCCACAGAACCCATCATCTGAGTCACATGGCATTCTAAGTTCAATGCCGTCATTTGTCTCCAACGTAATCATAAATACAAATGTTAACATGGGCACTGAAATCGAGTGACCCAGCCAAGGAGTGATTACAGACTCGAGCCAGACTTCCCGGGCTCAAATCCCAGTTCTCTGCACCCAAACACCTTTGTGACTTTGGGCAATTTACTTGGCCTTTTGGTGCCTCCATTTCCTCATCTGTAAAATGGGAATAATGGAGTACCTACCCCATAAGGCTTTGGGAGGATGAAACAAGTTAATACATGTACTTGGAACAGCGCCTGGCACATAACAAGTGGTAAAGAGTGATAAATATTATTATTTTATTATAAGGTTGTCTTGAATGTGCTTGTTTTAGATTATCAATAAATTAAAAATACAAAACCAAAGAATTTTCTTGGAGAACACGAAGGCTCTCAGAAATAAATTCTTTGACTCCAGCCTGTAAAACACTGATGAGTGTATTTCCCGTGGCTGTGCAGTGGGATCTCTTGTCTATGTTGTCCCTATTCCCCGTCCAGGGCCTCCGCTTCCCTGCCTCCCTGCCGAGAAGCCCTGGTGTCCCTGACATCTAACCCAGGTCTCACCTTCTTTCCTTTCAGCCCTGTTGGCCCTGGAGCCCCAACTTTCCCCTGAAAAACAATCAAGTCACAGTCACAGCATCTCCCCACTCCCACTCCTCCAAGACTCCGAGGGTCCCAGTGTCCACCAGAAAGAGCTCAGAATTCCGAATCCCACAACCCTGAAGGTAGCTGGACAGTTACTTCTGTGACACAGCTGGGCCCTCAGAGGTTCTACGAGGGAGTCCCCAGGGCAAGTGACCCGGGGCAGTGCAGGGATGGAGGGAGGGAGCAGGCTGCATGCCTGGGACACCCACCTCAGGGCCTCCCTCCTGGTCTCTGCCTTGAGAGTCGGGGCCTAAGGAGCCAAGGAGGCCACCAGTGTGGCAAGGATGGGCTGGATGGGCTGGACTGGGCTGGCTAGGAGGAAGCAGTCACTCACCGGCAGGCCTGGCAAACCGAAGCCAGGGGAGCCCAGGTCTCCTTTGGCCCCTGCAGAGGGCGCAAGATGCTGGGCCTCCACAGCCGAGCTGCAGGACGAGCAGGACTCCCCCTGGGGAAGGAAGAGAGGGATCAGACAGGCTCCCGGAAGTCAGAGGGGGGCAGCCAGGGGACCCGGGTTCCCTCACCTTCTCTCCTTTGAGGCCTCGGATCCCAGGCTCTCCCTGCAGGGAGAAGAGGTTTATGGGCTGAGATCAGGAGTGTGGGTGCCACAAACTTCCTAGCCATATATGAGGACAGCAATGTCACACACCACAAACCCTTCAAACACCCGGGGGGGTCCCAGGAGGTTCGAGGTCACCCCAAAGCCAGGACTCATCAACCCATGTAAGATGAAGTAACGAGGCCAGGCTAAGTCATCCCATGGGAAAGTCCCTGTACGTACCCGATCACCTTTTTGTCCAACAGCTCCCAGGACCTCCTAAAAGAAAGGGTCCATGAGGAAGTGGGGTGGGAGTCCAGGCCAGGAACCTAACCCAGCCCTGCCCACCTCTTTCCTCCACCCCCAAACAACACCCAATCCCAGGAGGAGGGCATAGCCTTGCTCACTATAAGGGTTGGCTCCACCCCAGCTTGCCCAAAAGACATCTTAGCCTCTGTTCAAGAACCATGGGAGGTTGCCATGGAGACCTGGGGTGGCCTTCTAGCCCAGCCCTAAACTCTATGGTTCACTGCCCACCCCCGACCCAGGCAGCTAAGAGCCTAGACCCTCTGCCCACAATCTCTCTATGGCTATGAGAATTACCCAGTCCCTCTGCCCAACTCCTCTCTATGATCAAGCTCCAGGTATTTTTGTGGGGTCCCTCAATGGCCACCCCGGGCACTCACCCTGGCTGGTGCAGGATCACCCGGTTCCCCCTTGGGCCCTGGCTTTCCAGGGAGCCCCACGAAGCTCTGGAACCCTTCAGGCAGCGTTGGGCACACTTCACAGGGGTCACCCTAGCAGAAGGGAGAGACCATGAGTAGACAACGTGGGGTTGAGACCCTGGGAAGGCAAGGAGCTCTAGACATTGGGTGGGCCAGCACCCTACCCCAACATCAAAGTGGACAGCGGGAACACTGGAGGGGCTGTCTGTTCAAATGACATTCATTCAGCTTGTGATTCCTGGACATCGCAAAACGACATCCTCACAAGAAGCCATAAGAAATGATTGTGTCCCATTTACAGATGTGGAAACCCGGGCAAAGAGGGAAACTAATCCATCTACCACGTTCATAAATCATGTAGGGGGCCGATGCAGGATTTGAACCCAGCTGTGTAACTCCCAAGCCAGGCTCTTTATTTAGTAAGCACACGAGCATACCATAGGGACAAATGAAGGGTGGTGGAGGGGTCCCCTGAGGAAGGTCCAGCACCCCTCTGCCCAGGGCCTTTGATGCTCAGTGTCACCTTCAGAGAGGGGCTCCCACTCCCACCCCAACCTGGAACAACCAGGCCCGGGACTCACCTTCTCTCCCTTCAGCCCTGGCACCCCAGGCTTCCCCTGTTGGAGCAGAAGCAATGGCATTAGTGCAGGGCAAATGGACTGGTGTGCCAAGAGAGGGCCCGAGGACCCAGCCCCCTCCCTCTGGAGGCCTTGGGGAGCGGACCTGGGTGTGGTGGGCAGCGACCCCCCGCCCCCACCAGATTGGAGTCACTCACAGGTTTCCCACCAGGACCTTCCTTTCCCGGCGCCCCGGAGCTGCCCTGTGTCAGAAGAGGGGTTAAGGGGGAGGCTCCTGGCTGGGACCTCAGCCCACCACCCCCTCCCCATCCGGGTCCCTCTCTGGATCGCAGAACAATCTCTGCCAAATCTCCCATCTCCTCTTGATCTGTTTGGTCAATAAATACCCACTTCCTGTAACCTGTCCTTCTCCACATCTAACCCCAGTCCTTCTGGTTGCAAAGGAAGGGAGGACACGGGGCCTCTGCGTACACCTTCCCCAGTGTGACAGGCTGGGAAGAATCTGGGTGACCCCAGGAACCACAGCAGACAGAGAGACAGACAGACATTGCCAGGGCTTTCTACTCATCAAGGCACAAGGCACTAAAATGGGCTTGGGCCCTCCAGTTAAGGCCACTCCAGTTGTTACTAGACTTAGGCCTGCCTGTCCCTGTGCCTGGAACCCAGGCCAAGGGTCCCACGTCCGCAAGCACTGGGATGGGGACCCTCTGCACCGAGGGGCCTGGCTGAGCCAAGCCCAGCCTTCTCAGCCGAATGCCTGGCCCCTTCCCCGCACATGGCTGCTGCCCCAGCTGCCCCCGCCCCCACTCTCCTCTCTCCTCCCACTGAGCAGGGTGCTCCCCATGTGCCCACGCTCCTGCCTGTGTCTCCTTACCTTGTCTCCCTTAGGGCCTGCAGGGCCACCCGGGTCCCCCTGAGGGCAGAAACAGGATCAAGTGGCGGCTTCCCAGGGGCCTCGTAGTACAGTGAGATGGACTTGAGCCCCTTCCCACAACTAGGACCCCTGGGACCGAGCCTTATCTCCCCGACCCCTGGTGGGGCGGGCAGGAGAAGGATCTCCGAGGAAAGGACGGCAGGAGGGGCAAGGGGTACTCACCGGGGTCCCAGGAAGTCCTATCCCAGGGAGACCAGGGCGGCCGGGGGGCCCTGGTTCTCCTGCCAGCCCCTCAGGCCCGACAAAGCCAGGGTCTCCCTGGCACAGACATGAAGCAGGCGTGAGAGAGCTGCTGCCTCAGCCCCACCACCCGCTATTCACCCCACAGACACCCACAACTCACCTTCTGCCCTTTGGGTCCTATGACGCAGACCTCTCCCGGCCGGCCCTGTGGAGCGGGGGAGGGTGTAAGAATGGCCGGAGGCCTGGCACCTCCCTGGGGCAGCAGCCCCCTCTGGGATGGGTACATACCCACCTGTCCACCCTCACTGCCCCTCCCCAAAGCCAGACCCCACCCCGGTGCCCCAAGGTCATCAGATGTCAGCCTCAGGGTGTTAGAAGTCAGGGGCTCTTCGGCTGGGAGCCAGGAGGCCTGAGTTCAGGTCCTTTTCTGCCCCCTCCTTGCTATGCCTCCTGGCAAGAAGCCCCCACACAGCGCCCCCCGCCCCCCGAGTCTCCATTCTCCTGTCTGAGCAAGGGTAGCGGGTTCAGGATCCACACTGAGGGATGTGGGGTTATGGTGGGGAAGGGTCCCAAGTGCCATACATCTCGGCCTGGCTTTCCCGGCAAGCCCTTGATGCCTTCGTCTCCCTTCTCGCCCTTCTGGCCCTGAAGAAGGAAGAAGCAAAGTGACTGGGGTTAAAGGAAGGGGCTGGAAGAACGGAGGCAGTTCCATCTGGGGGAGGGATAGCTGCCTTCTAGATCCCTGGTCTCTGCCTCCTCAGAGAAGGAGTGGCTTCAGTCACCATGGGAGGGTAGACAACAGGAAGAACTTCCCAACCAGCCAAGCCACTCACTCGGGGAGTCTGTGGCATTTCCCTCTAGGTCTGACAGGAATTTGGACAAGGCAGGATGACTGGGAGCAATGGAGGATACCACCAATTCTATGCCCAACCACACCATCCTCTAGGCAGACTTTGGACACCTCTCTCCTCCTGTCTGTAGGACCTGCAGACCTCCCTGGCACCAACCCCTCAAAATCTAGGCCCATTACCTTCTGGCCTGTGGAGCCTGCAAGTCCTGAGGGTCCCTGAGATGAGGATGAGACACAAAAGAAGGGATGAGGAAAGGAGGGGAGGCTGGGCCAAGACCCCACTGCCCTTGCCCTATCCATGGTCCCACACTCACCAAGGCTCCCGGCTCCCCCTTCTCGCCCTTCGGGCCTTCTGCACACTGAGCAGGGAAACAGGTGTTGAGAGGGGCCCAGGGTCACCCCATGGGCTGCCGAGGGCACAGCCCCTTCCCCAGGGGCTGACCCCATATTGGCCTTGAAGCAGGCCTCGCCTCCAGGTCCTACCTGAAGCGGGGCATCCAGGGAGATTCGGACACAGTCCTTGCCCTGCGGGGAGGGAGCAAGGGGTCAGAGCCGGGGCCCTGTTTTGAGGAAGATGGGCCCAGGAATCCCACAGGCCTGGTGCCCCTAGAAAATAGAGGTTTCCACACACCAACCGCTAGAAAGACTGGCCCTCAGCCCCCATGCGGGCCAGGCTGCAGGTTTCCAGCTGAGATGATGGGGTGATGGTTCACACCCAGCCCACCCCCAAGGCACAGCTGGGAAGGGTCCTGCTGTGGGCATGGCTGGGGTACTTACCCGGGCTCCCTTCTCTCCCTTGGGTCCTGATGGACCAGGGAGGCCCCGCTCCCCTTTCCCTCCCTGTGGATGAGACCAAAATGAGGGCTGGGACCAGAGGGGGCACATGGGAGCCTAGAGGAAGCTCTCCCCAGTCCGGTCTTCTCCACCCACCCACTACACATGGGTGTGTAAATAAGCACAACTCTGGCCCAACCCCCCACTAGGCACACAGCATATGGATTCCATACACATTCATCCCCATGTCTGTCCCCCACCAAAAGGCTATATTTGGCAAATCTACAGTCTCACACAGAGGGTATCTCCTCCCCCACACCCCTACCCAGGCACGCTTGCTCACACACAGCACACCCAGGGGCACATGGACACACACATATGGAGTGACAGGAACCCATGGTGGTGAGTGTCCGGCTGCCTGAGTTCAAATCCCACCTCCACCACTTACTAGCCTACGACCCAGGGCAAGTCGTGCAACCTCTCTGAGCCTCAGTTTCCTCATGAATAAAATGGGATTCATGTCAGCACCTACCTCAAGGGGTTGTGGTGAGGAAGAAACATGATGCACTGGGCATAGAGCCTGGCACTCAGTCAGCACTCACAGGAAGGTGGCCCCAGGAATTACACTATGTACTCACGGGCACACACAAGTGCACAGTCTCACACTTGCATGTGTGCTCCTACCCCAACACTCACAAGCTCGGCCATCCTGTCAGGCCCACAGGTATAGGGGTTCACTCCCACCACAGCGGGCCAGACACGTGCAAACACACGTCCCAGAGATACTGGCAGCCACACCCACACACATTCACTCTGACACACCCAGTCACACACATGGGCACAGCGGGGCCTCAGTTTTCCCTGGAGTAAAATGAGAGCTCCCACCCCACAGGATGCTTGAGGGGGTTCAGGAAGGTAACAGATGTGCACATGTGGCCCAGGGCCTGACGCACAGTAGGGCCTCAGAAAAGGGCAGGTCTTAACGTTCTTGTACACCCACAGCCCCCTCCTCTCTCCAACATACAGACATACCTAATCACCCCACAAACATACAGACAGGCTCGGGTAGCCCTGATATAAACACAAAGCCACAGGGCCACATGCTATGGGATACGGTGGGGCCACCAAAGAGGGCAGGAGTGTCCTGTTCTCCATGTGGGACTCACCTTGGGGCCAGAGGGACCAATTGTGACCTGAGGGGACAGAGGAGAAAGCATTACATCTCAGGGAGGGAGAGGAAACCAGGGGCCCAGAGAGGGCAAGCAATTTAGCCAGGGTCACCCAACATGGTCGCTGGACCAGTAGCCTGAATCCTAGCCCCTGCTGTGCCTCCTAGGCCAATCAGGAGGCTGACTTTATATCCTAAGCCTGATAAACTTGCAGAGGGGTCTAATCTACCTTCTCCAACCCGCCTGGCTTTGGCTAGCACCACCCCTCTCCCCCACCCCCTACTCCTCACCCCATTGCTAGACTAACATGGCTGCTCAGCTGCCATGGTAACCCCTGCACATCTGGGGACTATCAGCCTTACCAGATTTGGTAGGGGTCTGGATGGAAAGAGGGGCAAGCAGCAGAAGGGGTACCTCGTGTTGTCCCCCAAGGTCAGAGGCTTGGGGCTGAGAGGAGCCGGGGTTGTGCCCTTTGTGGACCCAATGTGGCATGTCAACTCAGAATGACAGGCCATGGGAAAGTGGTGACTCATGCTGCCCATGGAAGAGGCACAGTTGAGTACCAGCTGGGCTCGCACTGAGCCCCTCTCCCTTCTCCTTCTGGACCCCCAGAGGGAGGCTGAGCCAGGGCCAGCTAGAGAGGGATAGGAGGGGAGGCCCCGAGCCAACATGTGTTTTGGGGGCCAGTGCTGGGCTGAGTTACCCTGACCCAGCCCTTCCCCTCCTCTAGGCCTCCCAGATGACATGGGAAACCTTCAAACAGAGCAGGCCTGAGTCCTCGAGGGGTGTGCAAAGCCGGGATCAGCAACCAACGTCCAGATTCTGCCTGTCCCCATTCCACCCTGGATCCCAATACACTGCCCAGCTCACAGGGCACGAGGCTTCCTTCCACACAGCCCTGGCTTGGCCAGGATGGGGGCGGGAGCCAAGCCCAGCTCTGAGGACAGGCAGGGAGGGAGTGTGAAGCTGCACAAAGACCCCCTTGTCTTTAACCAGGAAGCTGCCAAGCCAACCTCTAGGCAACACCCCTCCCAGCCCCCGCCCACCCCACCCTGCACAGCCTCTATTCACTCACATTGCTCTCCTGGGCTCCATGGACACAAGGTGGGCACTGAAAGGGAAGAACGGGCCGGGAGGTCAGTTCTGAGAGCCCGGGACCAGCCCTCTCCACCCCATCCCCCCACCACACACACCAAGCACACAGAACATCACATGTGCCCTGGGTGGTGTCTGAGGGAGCATGAAGATAGGAATTCTATCAAACAAGCCTTGCCTCTCAACTCCCACCAACCCCAAGCCAAGCCATTTCTCAGATAAGGAAACTGAAGCCCAGAGAGGAATAGCAGTGGGCTCTGGGTCACACAGCATGTCGGGGCAGAGAAAGGCCCAGAATCCAAGGTCCCATGGCTGAGGTCTGGGCTCTCCCCATAATGCCCATGGCCATTTGCTGCCAACTCAGCAAGTGTGTCCAGGGCTAAACCCTTCCTCCCAAGGAGACACAGCAAGCAGACAGGGCCCAGCATCGGGCCCCCCCAAGGAATGCTGGGAGCTGTGTAGTCACCCTGCACCCCCAGGCCCAGGCTCCAGCACCCCAAAGCCTTGGCCAAAGGGTTCATGCTGGCATCTCCTCAACCAAGCCCTCTTTGCCAGTCTAGATGGGAGGCTTACCTCATCAGCTGCTGTCTCCTGATGGACCTGGGAAAAGGGAGGGTATGGGAATGGGCAGGGAACAGAGCAGGGAAGCCCTGCTTCCAACACCCCTACCCAGGAGTGGGTGCCCTCGATAGTGCCAGGCGCTGTGTCTGTCTCACACCCACTCATCCTTCCTTCTCAGAGCTGGCGCCTACATATGCTAAGCTCTGTCCAGGAGTAGGGCAGGTGGGCAGAGCAAGGGAGTAGAGTCTCTTACTCAAGGGGTTGACAGAGGGCATGGAGGGCAGACCGAGGGCAGCGTGGACTCCTCCACCCACCACCATCTCTACCTTTGTTCCCCTTTCTGCCTTCTGGCTGATGCTTCCGGTCAGCTGGGCATCCACCTGGGCAGACAGAGTAAAGGGAACTCCTGAGGAGGGGGCAGTTCAAGGGCCCATGCTGGAAAGGGGCAGCCTGGCAGGGGTGTGGACCCCAGGTATCCGCAGCCTAACGTCTGGCACCTCCCAGGGCATCAAGAGCCTGCTCAGGCCCCTGGCACCCCCACCTACCCTCTCCTTTTCCCCCCACCCACGTGATGTCGGAGAAAACAAGACCATGAATCAATGGGATCCTGTGTTCCTGCAGCCAGAGGCTGGGCAGGACGCCCGGGTGGGCAGGGAGACTGCCTAGAAAGGGGGCGGGGCTGAGGGAGGAACTGGGCCTCCCTGCGACCCCTAAAGAACCTGAGAGCGAGCAGGGCAGCTGGTCATGGTGTTGGGCGGAGAACCAGCCTGGCACTGGCCAGGGCTGGGCCCAGGAGAGCAAGCAAGCCCCGAGGGAGACAGTGTGGCCTGGCCTCTGATCCCAGGTATCCTGACCCTGGAGAAACTGCCTTTGGGTGCACACCTGGTCGTGCCCTCACCAGAAGGGTCTGGGGTGTCATCAGTGAGGGTCTGGGTTGTGCCAGAGCTAGATGGGCACAACTCTCAATGCCAACAGGCAGACGGGCACAGGGTCACTCAGTGGGCTGCCTGCCTCCCTGAGTCCTCTAGGAATGGTACACAAACAGGCGGGGCTTCCAGTGCCCTCCCTTCCCCAGGCACAGCTGACCCTGGTGGCAGACCTCAGTCAGGTCAGAAAGTCGTACATTCACCTGCGCCTGCCCGTGCCCGTGTCTACCTGCCCTGCCCACCCACCTTGCTGTTCTGAGGCTCCTCCAGGCAGAAGCAGCGGGTGTAGACCTTGCCCTCCGTCTGTGGACTGATCTCGATGAGCTCGTTGTTCTGGGTGTCCCGGCGAGCCTTGGAGGTCTCTGGGGGACACTGCCCAGTGTAGGGGAAGGGCTGGGGTCAGTACAGAAGGTAGACCCCCTCCTCACCGACTCATCTTAAGATCTCTAGGCATCCCCCTCCTGGGCCCCCATCTCCAACACACTGCGCCCCTAGGCAATGTCCCAAACCCTCCCAGCTGTGCTGGGGCCAGGCCACTCACCCCTCCCGGCAAAATCTCACAGCAGCCCTCCTCCAGCACAAGCTCCGGGTCACAGTAGATGTGCGCCTGCTGAAGGTCAAACTGCAGCGGACACACAAGTCAGTTTCAGTTCATTTTATCAAATAGCAACGTGTCCTGAGATGGCTCCGCCCCTCAGAGGGTTTCCAGTCTGGCCTGGGAGACCATCAAGAATGTAGCTGTCACCAAAAGTGAAACAAAACTGCACATGCAGGAAAGAGGGAGAGGAGGAAGAGGAAGGAATGTTCGCTTTGGCCCAGAGGAACAGGGAGGAGGAGGTTCCATTCAAGTTGGGCCTTGAAGGAGCAGTAGATATTCAGCAGATAGGTAAGCAAGGAAAAGCATTCCAGGTGGAGGAAACAGCATATGCAAAGGCACGGAGGTGTGAAAGTACCAGGTGAGACAGATGACTGGGATGGAATCAACCAGAGCAGAGCTGCAGAGAGAGATGTAAGGGAAGATGATGCTGCAGACATTTATAGGGACCAGATCGTAAAGGGCCCTGAATGCCAGGTTAATATATTTAGGCTCCACCTGGAGGGCAATGGGGCACCATGAGAGGATTCTGAGCCAGGGAAGGACCTGGTCAGATACAGATTCCGGGGAGCTCGCTCAGGCTCCCAGAGGAGGGAGCAGAGTCCAGACCCCGACCTCGCACTCACCAAGACGGGTTTGCCCTGCTCGGCATCCAAGCCCAGAAAGACATGGCCCACAGGCCGCACGGGTCGCCGGGGCCCCAGAGGCCGGGAGGAGGCTGAGGTGCAGTCTACATGCACAGAGGCCACACGCTCAGCCACGCTCAGCACCAGCTTGTGCCAACGCAGGTCGAAGAGCTGGGCCACTGGGAAGATGCAGGACACAAAGTCGCCATCTTGGCCCCGGGCCCGGAGCTCCAGGCTCCGCTCTTGGCTATTGACTTCCAGGGAAATCTGTGTGGAATTGGGAAAGGAACGGGACAGAGAATCAGAGCCCCAGAGTCACAGCATGGCAAAGTGGAGGGCCCTCAAGGCCCTTCACAGGAGGGGAAACCGAGGCCCAGAAAGGGAAGAAAGCTGACTGGGGTCACGGAGCGGTACCTCCTGAAGGAACGGGATGGGTGCTGGTGGAATAGGGGTGGCCTCAAGGGTGGGCACGGGACAGAGCAGGGAGGCCCCAGAAATCACAGGCTGGGGTAGCAGTTGGGCTGGACGGGTACCGCTCCACACCCCAAGAGCAGTGGGGGTGGCGGGGGGGCTCACCTGTGGGTACCCATCTCCATCCGTCACTTGAAACAAATACCACGTGTTCTGGGGGGTGTGTTTCTTCAGCAGTAGCGTCAGCACCAGGACAAACTCCTCGGGGAGGCCCCGAGGGAACACTCGTCTGGGGGTAGAGCAGGGAGGGAGCCCTGAGGCTCAGGTGAGAGCCCACCTGCTGCCCACCCTGGGCCCTCAGGACTGTTGAACCCACACAAGACACGTGCAGGCCCACACCTCCAGCCCAACACACATACACACATCCACTCATTCTGCAGATATTCATTAAGTGCATTCTAGGCACCGGTGTGGGCCTGACTGCTGGGGATAAGGTGGGGAAAACACAGAGAAGGGGAGCCCTCACGGAGCCTTCAAGTCTGACAGGGGCGGGGGGTAAGACCATAAACAAAGAAGCCCCAGAATGACTATTTCCCTATCTCATTACAATTGTGGTAATCGTGCTTCAGGGACTCCAGGATGCCCTGGGGATAGTAACTGGGCCTGGGGTAGGAGGAGAGATATTGAAAAAGACGAAGAGGGTTCAGCACAACCAGAGCAGCAGGAAAGCAAGAGGAATTGGGGAGATGAGGCTGGAGAGGTAAGCGGGGGCTAGGCCACCCAGGACTTGTAGGATTTTGGACTTTACACGTTGGCATGTGTGTGTGCACACACACGACTCTTGCCAGGTTCCCACCCCCATCCTGGGGTCCTCATGGTGCCTGTAGGATGCAGACCTGTCCCCACCCACTGCTAGCTAGAGACAGGGCAGGGACAGAGGGTGGGTCTGCCGGGCACCTCCTCTCTGCCCACCCTGAAAGTCCCAGGAGTGGAGACCAGGTTGACTCCCGGATAAAATGACCCACTGGGACCCTGGGTTTAGGCCCCACTTCCAGAGTTGCTGGGGAGTGTCACCCCAGGGCCTTTACCGTGTGGGCTGGGTGAGGGGGGCCGCCCCCAGTCGCAGGATGAGAGGCCCCCTGGGGTTGCGGATCTTCTTGATGGCAGATGTCTTCGTGAGGCTGAGTCGGTGGATGAGGTTGAAGCCTTGGGGGAGACACCAGACGGAGCACTCAGCCGGGCAGGTGAGGCGGGGTACAGGCCACTCCAGGAAAACGGTGGAGGGGGACAGCGGGACGAGAGGGGCACTCACCAGTCACGTTGGTCGACACGTCGCTTCTGTGTTCCAACTTGAGTCCTTCTTGCTGTGAGGGTGGGCACTGCTCACCTGGAAGAGAAGTGGCAGTGGGGCCCTCGGTGGGCTCAGGCTGAGGCGGCCACACAGCAGGGCTCTTGGGAAACCCGGGAAGGAGCAAGTTTATAGTCCCCATTCTGGACCTTTAGTCAGGCCCTGCCTTGGGGCTGCTTTCACCTCTTGCCTTCTGACCCTGGCCACGCTGGCAGCCAGGAGGACACCCAGTATACAGATGGGAAGACTGAGGCAGAGACTGAGGCCTGGCCCAAGGCTACTAAGTGAGTTCACAGCAGAGCAGGACCAGAACGCCTAGAACCCAAGTCCCCCAAGGCCCCAAGTCAGGGGCCAGGCCAGCAAGAGCTCAGATGGGGTGAGGAGCTATGTATATACACGTGGTCCCTCTATGATATACACCCAAGCAGGGGGCAGAGGAGAACGTTAGGGGTAAGGAAACATCAGGTTCACGCACACTTGTGTTACATACAAGTGCGTGCATATGTCTGCACATATGTGAGTTGTGGATACTCATGCCACCAGGGATGCCATATTCTCAACAATGGGTAGGGTTCCACTTCCTGCGTCCAAAGCAGACAAGCAGGCCAGACACAAGTCTGAGTCAACAGACTGACTTTTCACCTGGATAACCACTTGTGAAACAGTGAGAAGAGACTGAGGGCCTGAGGAGACCACAAGCTCAAGAGAACTCCCAGGGCCTTGGGGCTCTAGACAGGGTATATTAAGGGCGTAAAGGCTCCCGGAGAAGAGGATAGCTTAATTCAGGTCTCTAAAACCCTGAAGGGACAGATGGGCAGCCATGGGCCTACGTCCTCCCTAGGGCTGATTGAGCAGAAGTGTTGAGAGAGGTGTTACACCAGGAGAGATAGAGGCTAGGATCAAAAAGGCCTTCCCATCAATGCAGATGGGGTAGCTGGGACAAAAGAGTGAATACAGCTCCTAGAAGCGGGGCATTGGACTCCCTGGCTGCCTGACTGGAAGAAGCAATCCTGGATCCCTAGGCCCGGTGAACCTACTGGAATCTCCCTCCCCCAGGTCTGGCCAGAAAGACTATCACTGTCTTCAGCATCGGCAGCAGCAATGGGTGACTCACCCCTTGGCAATGGGCCCAGATTCCTTACAGATGTTGAAATTCTCTGTCCCATCCCCCAGGGACCCGGTGAGGGAGAGGAGAGCAAGGCACACGTGCACACATGCAGAAACTCATACGTACACACGCACCCCGCCGGCAGTCACATGACCCCGGGTGCATACACCTCTCGCATCTGCACCTTGGTTCTTCTGCCTCCTTCGGCTGGATCTGGGTTCTAGGAGTTCTGTTTCTGCTCGGCCAGGCGGCCGAGTCACCAAGCCCAGAGGGCACCCAGCAGGGCAGGGCAAGCTGCCCAGTCAACTTCCTCTGGCTTTGGGCCCTGGAAAGCTGCACCCTCTGTCCCATCCAGTGTCTGGGCCTCGAGGCGGGCCCTTTATCTGAGCTCCAGGGCTAGCCACGGAGGAGGAGGAGCACGTGGCCTGGAGGAAGGATTCTCTACCACGGAAAGGACTGGAGGGGCCTGTGCTCTTTCACGATGCAGCCTCCTTCTGCAGGGAGAGTTCACCGTCCGCTCCTCCTCACCCTACCGGCCCTACCAGCACTTGGTGCACAGGATGGGTGCACAGGATGGGTTTCTGGATTGGGGAGGGGGGCGGTTCTCTCACACACAGAGACACACAGGAATATGCACAGATGCAGAAAGTGACTCAGACACAAAAACAGAGAGGCCCAGAGACACACAAACATGCAGGCAGAAACACACACACACACTCTGCTCACCTCACACCAGCTGCGTGTGCAAACACCTCAGGCCACCCTAAGCCCAGCCCGCAGGCTCTCCTATCAATGCCCACCTGGCCCAGGCACATGATCACATATGTGCACAGGACCCCAGCACCTCAGGGAGCCAGTCATAGGCCTATGGCACCCTGATCCTCACGTGCCATCTCACCTGTATCTGCCCCATGGCTGCAGGTGGCCCAGAGACCAAGCAGCCACAGGCCAGGAGCCCAAGATGCCCACATCCTGGTCCAGAGAGATCAGCCACAGCTGCAGCACCTGAAAATCACAGAGACCAGGAAGGTGGATTCCTGAGCCCACACAGCACAATTCCACCCATGGGCAAGGAGCAGCCAGCCCATGGGGCCCAGGCGCTGGTACTGGGGAGGCAGGAGGCCTGGCCAGGTGTCAGTCCCTCTCAGAGGCCCAACCACAGGCCTCGGGCTAGGATTTGGGACGGAGCAATATTCAAAATATTTAACCACCGGTATGGCATGGACACCGACCAGCCAGAGCAGAATGCTGGCTGGAGCACTGAAACAGGGTCCAGGCGGCATCTGGATGTGCCAGTGGATAGTTGCTGGATTGAGGAGAGATCTAGAGGGTTCTAGAAGGCTGGGTCAATTGGGATAGTGAGGGGCCTTGAGGCATAGGTTCAATAGGGGCTATTTACCAAGACACAGAGAAGGATTTCAATATTTTATCAACCTGTGCACTGTACTGGTATATACTAGCCTGCTGCCCGGCTAGCTGCACCCAGCTCAGCCAGGTGGCCCTGCCAGGCACCCACAATGTCAGGGGCTGACAGCTGGGTTGAGTCTCCTGGCAGGCATCACAGGGCTGTGTGGGGGCCAAGAAAGCTTCCCCCAGGGGTACAGTGGGCGGGAAAGCAGGTTACCGGGGCTCAGGACCTTGTTGCCAACCTCCTCTGCTGATGGATGCTCGTCTTTTAGTTTTATTAAACCCTGAGGGATGGGCCCAGATAAATCAACGCGGACTCAGCAAGCGGCCAGCAGAGCCATACATCATCTGGTGTCCCCAGAGACAGGCAGCTTGCGTGCGCACACACAGTCATGCATGTGTCAGGATGACACACGCAGATACACAGACACATACACACACACACACTCCTGCCAGTGTGTGCACACAAACCTACCTGCACACAGGCATGCTCACAGAGACACGTATACACCGATATACCCAGACACACCAGCTTGCACATACACATGTGCACACAGCCAGCCTATGACCACCCCTCCAGTAGGCCTTCTTGTCGGGAAGTTCTTATGCAAGTCTGACCTCATTCCCTCCAGCTGTAATGGAACTCTATTTCCTCTCCCTCAGTCCTGGATAGGGAATGAGAGCAGGAAGGACCCCTCACCTCAATATATTTGGAGATAGGACCCCAATCTTCTTCTTCCTGGGGCAGAACTGTTCCCTCACCCTATTCGTCCCCCATTCTAGTGGTGTGCACATCCCATCTCTCAAACCCTATCCTGGCCTCCTCCTCCTGCTAGTCAATGGAAGGGCTGCCAGCTGTGGGAGGCACGTGAATGCATGTGGAGGCGTGAACATCCATGAGCTCCTGTCCCCTTCCCTCTCTTGATCTCTAGCCTCCACTCCCCACTGCCCCAGCCAGAGCAGGGGCCTACAGGGATAGAAGGAAAGGAGCTTCCAAGCAGCTGATCCCACCCCAATGCAAAGGCACAGATTTGGGCGCAGGGAGAGTCAGAACTGAGATGGAGTTGAGAGCTCATCCAGCTATAGAAAAGGCGACTGAGGTCCAGAGAGGGGATGCCACTTGCCCCAGGTCACACAGCAAGTCTGGGGCAGAACGGGCCCTCAGCCCAGAGCCCTGAGGCAGCCCACTTCACCCGCACTTACCGTGGCTGGGGATCCCCCCACCTCACTGAGTAATCCAGGCAGCCCCGGGGAGCCAGACAGGGGAAGCAGGGCCTAGCTCCTCGGGGCCCGCTGTGGGGGTTCTTGATCACTTCTGGCCTGCTGCGGCCCCCAGCTTCCCGGGCCCCGAGCTCTTGGGGCTGAATGCCGCCCCGCGCGCACTGCCTGGGACTGCCGGCCACTCCGGGTGGGAGAAGAGGGGGCGGTTCCAGGGGGCTGGGGACTCGCCAGGGCCGCTAATGGAACACAGCTGGACCCGCCCCGCCAGCGGCGGGAGGCAGGGAGGGAGGGAGGGCGGGGAGGGGGCTCCAGCGGCGGCGGCAGAGGCGGCCCGACGCACAGCCCAGCTCCTGGCCTGGCCGCGCTCCGGGCCCGCCCCTCCCGCTTCCCCCAGGTGAGCGAGCGGGCGCGGGAGCAGGGCGGGGCCCAGCGTGCCCGGAGCTGCCCTGCCAGGGGGCTCCAGCGGCGGGCGAGGGGCGGGGAGGCCGGCCCTTTAAGAGCCAGCCCTGGAGCTCGAAGGGCCTCCCTGTGCCACCCCCCCTCCCCTTCCCTGGCGGGGCCTCCTGAAGCCTGGGGGGGCGGGGAGACCCTCCTCCCCGGTTCCGTGGCACCCGTGACGTGGCTGCTGCCCAAGCCTCCTTGGTCAGCTTTTTCCAGTTTCTCAGCCTAACTTTCCCAGTTAGTCTGTTCCTCTGTCGGAACTGGGGGGAGGCCCCCCTACGGGGATGCTAAATTAACCCCTTCTGCCCTGGCCTTAGTCCTCCTTACTCCATGCGGTTAGACGGGCTCAAATCCCGGTCTCTTTGTGGCCTGGAACTTACTATTCAACTATGACTCCATTTTCTCATCTGTAACATGGGATAATGACCATATATACCTCACAGGGTTGTTGTGAGCATGAAACGAGTTCACGTCTGTAAAAGTGCTTACTACAAGGTCTGGCACAAAGGAGGAGCTCGATTATACTCACTGTTATCATTATTAATGTGAACGCTGGCGAGAGGTGGGGGTAGGGTGAGGGGGTGAGGCTGGGATTCAAGCTTATACACCAGTGATGGAGAGGGGTGGCTTTATATGCAGGATCCAAGGAAGTGAGAAGAATTGAAGTTGGATGAGGGATTGGACTTCTGAGGAGAAAGGAGCAGGTAATGTGTCCAGTTCTGTCCAGAGGCACGGGATGATCAAGGTGACCCTCCCAAGGGCGTCCTGCTGGAGGCAGCCAGTTTCTGGGCATGAAGGCTGAAGATCTCCAGAGAAGTAGGTTCAAGAGGCCATGAGTGGTAGGAATGGATGGGAGGGGGCGGGGCAACAACTGGATTGCCCTGATCTGGGGGGGCAGACTTCCTGTAGAAGCAACATGATGCAGCCATTGCCCTGTGGCCCCATCTAACCCTGGTGAGGGTGGGGGGCAGGCCTGAGATTTCTCGCCTTCAGAGCCAGAGGCTCTGAGTCAGCGGAAACCCCAGCCACGGCCACAGAGGCGCCCCACTGTGGTCCCTGCGTGGAGCCAGCCCAGATGTGGCTTCAACAGTGGTGGGGCCTGGGAAGCGCTGAGCTCAGCAGGCGGGAAGTGGAGGGGTGGGGCTTTCTGGGCGCTCTGGCCCCGGGGTGGGTAAGCACAGGCCGGGCCTGTCCATAGGGTGCTGCCCCAGTGGTGGGCGCTTGGGAAGGAATACGCCATATGTATGGGTCAGGCTCTGTGCTAAGAACTTCATATAGGCTAACGTCTTTAATCCTTACAACAACCCCAGGAGGGAGAAGTCTATTCTTATCCCCATTGTACAGATCGGGAAACCTGGAGCATAGAAACAACACAACTTGCCAAGAGCACGTGGTTAGTCAGTGGTGGAGCAGGGACCCACGCCCTGTTAGCCTGGGCTCACAGCACAAGCTCTTAATCACTGTGCCATCCAGGGCAACTCTTACCCTTCCCCCATTCGTACCCTAGACTCTCCCAGGCAGGAGGGGATGGCTGGACCCACAGCAGCCAGAGCTGGAGGGATCTGAGAAGAGGGAGTCCAGATACCATCCCACAACACCCCAAGGGTGCTCACAAGAACAGCCAAGCCTGGGGCACACCCTAGGCCTGGATCCACTATCATAGACACAGTCTAGAAATGTGCCTATGCGCCTTCCTCCCTCTGACACATATGTGCACACATCCAGCAGCATGCAGTCAGATATGCTCTCTCACGACATGTGTGTAGACTCCACATGTATATGTAGGCACTTGTGTTCACACAGACACATGGACACATATGATACGCCTCCATACAAACAGACACACAGAGACGTGTGTGAGCACAGATGAACCCGCAGAAATATGTCCCTGCACATACTAAAACACAGGTGCACAATTCTCAGAATGCATGTGTACAGCACTGCATGTACTTGGATATGCACACGCACAGACGTGTGTGTCCACCAACATACACATAGAAACACACAAGTGTCCACAGGCATAATGACCCATATATGCAAGCAGAGAAATGTGCAGACCTACAGCACATACACGTGTGCACACAGACACAGGTGGCCACATAGACTCGGCTCCCACAGAAACCCCCACTCAGATATGCACACACTGACACACATACACACATGCGGCAATGCTGACACATTTACATGCATTCAGCCCCAGAAAGCCCTGCACACCAGCAAGCAGGGTATCCCGTGGGGCTGGGCTCAGTGCCCTCACCCCAGATGGCATCGCACGAGGTAATCAACGCTGCTAATTGCCACCAGCTGCCCTGGAGCCTGCCTGCCACTGCCGGGTGGGGCTACCAAGGCCTCCTGGGCCTGGGGTAGTATGCCCAGATGTCGGCAGTTCCCAGGGCCCTGCCCACCCCACTGGCCCAGCTGGCCATTTGGGAATCCCCATCTGGCAGGGGCAGCCCCTGGGGCTGGGGGAAAGTGAAGAGCCAAGACAGGGCTCCGTCCCAGGACAGACTGAGAAGTCCCCATGCAACCAAGCAGAGGTGGTCTGAACCCCCCTACGCACATGCGCACACCTGGGCCCTGGCATATGTGCACACAGTTACACACACAGGCATATCACACATGGCCAAAACAGACCTCTTGATTATTTCCCACAGATCTGCTTCTCCCTGTCTTCCTCGTTCTAGTAAACGCCACCATAATTCATTCAGATGCTCAGGCCAGAAACCTAGGAGTGATCCTTGGCTCCTTCCTTTCCCCCGCATCCTGTTGATTGTACCCCCAAAACACAGCCCGCATCCACCCACTGCTCTTCACCCTCACCCAGGCCGCCATCCTCTTCTGTCTGGACTGTTGCAGGAGCCTCCCAACCCCCGACTTCCCACTCAGCAGCCAGCAAGACTTTTCCAAACCTGTATCCGTTGGTTTCTCTCTCCTGCTTCAATCTTCCCGTTTTCATTCCGCCTAGAAAAAAACACAAATCTTTCCCTTGGCCTTACCAAATCCTTCATGATCTAGCCTCTGCCTTCCTGTCCAGGTGCCTCACCCCAGAAGCTATGGCCCCACTGGCTTCCCTTCTCAGTCCTGAATTCGCCAAGTTGGTTTCCCCTCAGGGCTTTTGCACCAAGTCTTCCCTCTGGGAGGATGTGCCCCTGAGCTCTGCTACGCTGGCCCTTTGACATCCAGGTCTCACCTCATAAGTCACCTCCTCAGAGTGGCCTTCCCTGACCACCAGATCTAGAGGAGCCCCGAGTCACTCCCTATCACATGACTGTTGTAAATCTCTGCATAGCTCTGGGATTTGTTTGTATATTGTCTTTTTCTACTAAGAAGGAAGAGGCTCCATGAGGGGCCTGTCCACTGGTACTCACCACCCCACAGCTCAGCCTGGCACCCCACAGGCGCCCGCTGGTGAGTTAGTGGATGAATGCACACGAGCAATGTCCGAGCACTCAGACACAGACGTGCAACCACAGGAGGTATGGCACGCAAGCACACACATGAATGTACATGTGTGCAGAGAACACACACGCAGTTTCTGGGTCAGAGGAGAGACTGAGACCAGAGGACCAAAGTCTCTCTCTGCCTCTTTCGCTTTCTCTGTCCTGTCTCCTTATGACTCCAGCCCTCTCTCCCACTGTCCCTGTCATGTTTTCTCTGTCTTTGTGTCAAGTCTCTGGTTCTCAGGCTCTCTTTCCTCCCTCTCTATGACTCCGGCCCCCTCTTCAGCTCTCTCTCTCGCCTTTGTCTCTCTAACTCTCCTGTTACCCTTTGTTTTTGGATCTGCGTCTCTAACTCCACGTCTCTATCTCTCTGTGTCTCTGGTCTCTCTCTTTTTCTCACACTTTCTGTGTCTTTATATCCCTGTCTCCTGTCTCTCCTTATCTCGGAGCCTCCTTGTTCTCTGCTTCTCTTCACCCTGTCTCTGTCTCTATCTGCCTGTGTCTCTGCTTCTGGCTCTGTATCTCTGACTCTCTGACTCTGTCTCTCGTTCTCCATGCTTCCTGCTCCTTACCCTAAATCAGCCCTGCCACCACGTCTCCATGGCTGTCCATGTCCCTTTGGCAGGGACACCCATCTTTCACCTCTGGTGGCAGTTTTATGGTGCAAACAGGCAGGCTGGTGTTCCACTGTGCTGATGCCCACCTTCCCTGCAGGGCCATGGTGAGCTCCACACTGACACCCCTGGCCCTGGCAACATTTTTTTTTTTTTTGGTGAGGAAGATTGGCCCTGAGCTAACATCTGTTGCCAATCTTCCTCTTTTTGCTCAAGGAAGATTAGCCCTGAGCTGACATCTGTGCCAATCTTCCTCTTTTTTTGCTTGAGGAAGATTAGTTCTGAGCTAACATTTGTGCCTGTCTTCTTCTATTTTGTATGGGCATCGTCACCACAGCATAGCTGACGAGCAGTGTAGGTGCGCGCTCAGGATCTGAACCCGCAAACCCGGGCCACCGAAGCGGAGTGCATCGAACTTAACCACTATGCCACTGGGCCGGCCCCCCAGCAACATCTTTAGATGCCCAACCAGGGCATCTTACTTCAGTAGCTCATGGCACGAGGCACCTGCTTCACTTGACCGCCTGGAGCTTCTGGTGAGGTAAGCCCAGGCTCTGATGGGCACTGCTGTGGAGGTCGCAACGGCCAGGCAAGTGGACACTGAGGGCCCCAGCTTGTTGTTCCCCGGGCTCTGCCCACCTGTCCTGAGGGACCCGTGGAGAGGTGACAGGCACAAGAGCTCTGGATTCCCGTCCTACTCTACCCACTGTGCAACCCTGGGCCCCAGCCTCCTCACTGGACCATGAGGTAACCTGTAGGATCCCACATTGACCCACCTGGTGTGCTGAAGCACCTAAAAGCACCTCACCTGATTACTCTACCTCAGCAGTTCGCCACCAGGGCCATTTTGCTCCCCAGGGGACATTTGGCAATGTCTAGAGACATGTTTGGTTGTCACAACTTGTTGCGGGGGAACTACTGGCACCTGGAGGGTAGAGGCCAGGGATGCTGCTCAGCATCCTACCACGCACAGGACAGACCCTCACGACGTAGAATTATCCGGCCCCAGAGGTCAATAGTGTCGAGGTGGAGAAACCCTGCTCTTCCCCAAGGAGAAGATTCCGTTCCTCAGAGTTCCCACACTCTCTGACCTCCTTTCAACTCTTAATCATACTCTGACCAGGGGTGGGGCCGTTAGAGGGCACCAGAGTTTGATCCCAGCCTTGCCTCCAACAAGGGCAGCTAACATTTATTGAGCCCTTTGAAAGTGCTGGCCGGCAGTAGATGGGGGGGGGGGGGAGACGACGACGACGACTCACTTTAGTCTCACAACAACCACAGGAGGCCCAGGCGCTATTCCCATCCCCATTCTAAGCATGAGGAGGCAGGCAGAGAGAAGGTGAGTCATCAGCTCACCGTCACACAGCTGGTGAGGATGGAGCTAGATTTGAACTGGTCATTTTGGGGCAGACTCAGAGGGCAGAGTCCTCCCTGGGGAAGAGCCCACACAGCAGGAGCCTGGGCACGTCCTTTTCGCTCTCTGAGCCTCCGTTTTTTCATCTGTCAAATGGAATCTACTCTCTCATTTAACCTGGCGACAATTCTAGGAGGTAAGGCGCTGTTATCACCTCCATTTCACAGGCGAGAAAGGCAAGAATTCAAGATTTAAGTCTCAAGGTCATAGGACTCGGAAGCGGGAAGCAGAGATTTGAACTCAGCTCTGCCTGACCCCAGGGCCCATGATCTTTCTCAGGTCACCCGTAGCCCCACAAGTGCTATAAATAGCGCAGTAGAGCAGAAATTCTCAAGTTTGGAGGACTTAAACACAGGTTGTCAGGCCCCACCCCAAGAGTTTGTGATTCAGCAGTGTTTGCTCTTTGAGCAAGTTCCCAGGTGATGCTGATGCTGCTGGCCCAGGGACCACATCTGAGGACCCTACAGTTAGATGATGTTAGGTGGCCTGTACCTGGGTTCAAATCCTGGCTCTGGCTCTTGCTGGCTCTATAACTTGGGGTATCCTTTAACCTCTTCTGAAAAGCAGCAATATCTATCACTTAGGGGTTTCTGAAAGGATTAAAAGAGATGATGACAAACGGAGAGCCCCTCTCATGGTGCGGGCACCCAGTAAACGTTCATAAATGCTCGCCAGCACAATGATCCTCAATACAGGCAACTCCCACCCCTCCCCAGACAGACCGGAAGCTTCCAGAGGGCGAAGGACTAAAACTTCCTCTTCTCCTACCTACCGCCACCTCCCCAGGCCTGCACAGAGCAGGGCACAGAGATATCTCAGAATGAGCACAGGAGGGGCCGTGGGATATAGCCCCCATCTATCAAGGCATCCCAAAGGGCCCTTGCCCCACAGCACAGGGCCTCCTGGAGCGGGCCTGACGGTGGAGCACAGGCTGCCCTGGCCCCCAGCCTTCCTCCAGGCCCTGCCCCACATCCAGTGATCCCTGTAGGGGCAAGAGTTGGCCTCCCAAGGCCCTGGAGTGTTTGTATACCCTTACCCAAGTATCCCTTTGGCTAGCAACCAACTCAAGTCAGTCCTGCTGTGCTGTGTGACTATTAGTCAATCCCTAGGCCTCTCTGAGTCTTAGTTTTTTCACCTAAAAATCAAACAAGAACTCAGCATAGTGGTTAAGGGGGGTGGCTCCAGCCCTGGAATAACTGGGTTCAAACCACACCTCTACCACTTACTACCTGTGTGACTTTTGGCAAATCACTTCACCTCTTAGAGTGAGCTTCAGTTTCCTTGTTGGTAAAAGGGAATTGTCTACAGCTCACAAGGATGCTGGGAGGTTCCTTGAGATGACACATTTAAAGTGCTGAGCCTGGGTCCTGGAACTCAGTAGATGCCAGCAATTCCGCACACACGATGAGAGAGCATATCCTGACCACGGCAACACACACAACCCCCTGTGGCTTCCCTCCCCACCTTCCCCCTCGCATATTTAGCTTTGAGACCATCTTCACGTTCCTTCCCACTTTGGGGTGGGGAAGGCAATTGGGAACAGACTCCCAGAAGGGGCAGATCTGAGCAGAAGCTTGGGAGGGGGAGGGGGGTAATGGATTATCAGCCGTTGATGGGTTTGAGCGTCTCTGATTCCTGCTAGACACAGAAAGAGCTGCTTTTGCTGCCACTTTATCCCTAGAGCCTATGACAGAGACAGGCACTCTATAAATAATTGCTGCACGAATGAAAGGGGGGCCCAGCTCCCTTCCGAGGACAAACTCCCCTCCATGGAGGGTAAGCCAAGGAGTCTCCTAGGTGAGGTGTGGTGAGGAGGGGAGCATTCAGGAACTCCCAGATTCTTTGTATGCCAGAGCCTCAGACAGTTGGACTGCTAAATTCTTCGAATCCTGGAATCTCTGGGTGGAGAGAGGCCTTGGCTGCTGCCCAGCCCCGCCTCCTCCCAGTAGTTGGGGAGGGAGGGGGAGAAGGTCTGACAACCTGGCTGGAAAGGGAGGCTGAGGGAGTGGGCAGGGGAGGGGAAAGATCAGGGTAAAAACCCAACTTTTTCATGAAGGCAGAAAATAAAGATCAAAGAGGGTTTGGTCCTGGCTCTGCGACTTCTTGGCTTTGTTCTCTTAGGCAAATTCCTTCACCTCTCTGAGCCTTTAGTTTCCATATCTGTGAAATGGGGTGATCACAATAACACCTAACCACATGGAATTTTGGGGAGAATTAAATGAGACAATGCATGAATCTACATAGTAAACACTCAAAAATGTTCATTATTAACATTTTTTTATTATTTGGGAGGGCTAGTAATTCACCAGGGACTCTTGCCCTGCACCTCACACCCACATTCATCTCTGACAGTCCCCCCTGCTGCCCTTCACCATTTACATAGCTGATTTCATGTAGCTTTGAGAGGTCAATGACATTTCCAACAGATATATGACAGGTTTTTTTTTTCCACGAAGTGGCCTAAATAAATAATAGTAGAGATAAAACCAGCTGGAGTATTGTCAGCCTTGACCATTCAGAACAGGCCTGACACTGGTGTTGGGATGGTAGGGGAAAGGGGCCTGGGACTGGGACCAGCTTCAAGGGCAGGGTCTGCCTTGATGCATTATTTGGCTTGAGGATGGTCCTTGCCCTTTGGCAACAGGGGAAGGCTGAACCTGGGGACTCTGGGGCCCTTTCATTCCCCAAGTCTGAGGGTCTTAAACCTGTAATGACCCAAACATGCCCCCTCCTCAGAACAGGGAACAGGTTGAGGTGAGCCAGACCCGTGCAAAGCTCAGGATGCTGCCCCTTGTTCCCCGACTCAGGCCCAGAACACACCTTAGCGTTTACCAGGTGTTCCACATCCGCCCATGCCCCACACCACCTTAGCTGAGCCTCTCCAGGGAGGGGAGCTCACCACACCACACCCATTAATCCTTCTCTGTACATCCAGAAAGGGAGAAAAATAGGTGTCAGAGATGGTAACTAACTTGCTGAGCTGGAACTGAACCCAGGTGTATGTAACTCCCAATACGTCATGGCTGCTTTTTCAAAAATAATTTAAATCATCAGGTCAATCCTAAGTATCTATCATTATTCCTATTTTACAGGTGAATGGGTGTCATCCTCAAGCTGAGCACTTCACACACACAACAGGCCTTAAGAAATGGTTTGCTAAGAGGCAGAGCTGGGATTTGAATCCAGGGCTATTACAGCACACTCTGCTGTTGGATATGCCCCTTTCTCTCTTTGGGACTCAGTTTCCTCATCTGTAGAATGGGGGTGTTAGCTCCAGAACCTCTAAGATTCAAGTTGGGACTTTTTGCTGTTCCGAGCCCAGGTCCCCACCCAGAAGCCTAGAAAAGCCCCGTGGGCCTGGGCGGGAGAGAAGGGCAGGTGTCGACGTGACTGTCCCGCCAGGGGGAGGGGGTGGGGGGCGCCGCCGCCAGACGCACAAAAACAACTAAATAAATCAGGACCAGGCACTCCTAATCTTTCCCGGCTGTGGCTGCTACCGCTCACCCGGCCTGGACCATCGCCTGGCCGCTCCCCCGGGCTGGGACGGGGACATGGCAAGGACAAGAGCGCAGCCTCGGGCCAACAGAGTCGGAGTGATGCCCGGCCGTCAAGGCGGCCTCGGCTCCCGGGGATGCGGGGAGGCCCTCCCGGCAGGGTGACTCAGGCCTCCCAGACCCCTCCTGGGTGGGCATGTTCCTGCGCCTTGGTCTATTTTTAGAGCCGGCTCCAGGCCTGAGCGCAGGGGGGCAGGGAAGTAGGACCTCGTGGCGGCGCAGGCCAGCTCCTCCCGCTCGGGGCTCAGTCCCCTCCAGCTGTCTATCTAGAAAAGAATGGTAGCACGACGGGGGTGAGGCGCAGGCTCAGAGAGTGCGGCCCCCATCCCCCGCCCTCCCCGCGAGGCCTGGCAGTTTCAGGGAGCTGGGCGCGGCCTCGGGAGAAACGACCTCTGTCAAGCGGGGACAAGAGTCTCCGACGGTCGGTCTGGCTGGCTCTTGGACTGAGGGCCAGGGCAGGCGGAGCTGACGGGCGACTGAAGAAGGGACGAAGCTCGCAGGTTCGGGGATCCCGACCCCACCCCGCCGTTGGCCACGCCTCCAGCCCACTCTGACCACGCCCCCGGCCCCCTTGGGCCACACCCATGGCCAGGGGGCCTTCCCTGACTCCACCCTAGGCCCCGCCTCCTATCTGGCTCCGCCCAGCTCTGGCCAACCTTGCATCCTGTTCCCAAGATCCAGAGAGGCCTAGACGCCGGGCCTCTGACAGGCTGGAACTGGAGCTGGGCCTGCCTCTGGGGGCTGGGACAGAAGTGAGGGGAATGGCGGCCCCAGCGTGGGGCCAGGGAGAAGGAGAGTGTCGGGGGGCAACAATGGCGCCGATGACCCGGAGGCCTCTAGACTGAGGACGTATCTGTGGGAGCCGGCGGTCTTGGAGGTGGAGGTGGCTGTGGCAGCCCCGAGCACGGAAACACCTACGCGGGCGCCGAGTGACACACGGAGGCACCTGGGGCCCAGGTCTCTGGGCTGATGCCTCTGCTACTGGACCCTAGAGGCTGAGGCCACAGTCCTGGGGGGTGGAGGCAGCTGATGGCCCTAAATACCTGCATTCTCGTGAGGAGTTCAGGGACGTGGGGTTTGGGGAGGCCCTAATGGAGGCCCATCTCACTGGAGGTGAGGGCGGAGGATGGAAGGCGGAGGCGGTCTCCCAGCACCAGCCCTCCATCTAGTGGGAAGTCTGGGAATCGCGGGATGCAGAGGTGGGGTGGGGGGGAGGGGTCCATTGCACCCCGAATCCTTCCTCTGCCTGGATGTCCCTCTGGCGCCTGCACACCACCATTCTGCTCAGTCTGCTCCATCTCAGGGATTTGCCTCAGATAGTCATTCGAAGATCTGTCCTCCCCTCTTCCCCCAACTCCAAGTCCCGTCCCTTCTCTCTCATAATTGTCTGTGGATAATGCCCTCTTCTCTCCATCACAGCCACTGCCACAGGTCCAGGCAGCCACCATCCTTTGCCTGGATCCCTGCAGCTCTGCCAAAGACTCCCCCTGCCTCCAATTTTACCCTCTCCCCATCCATTCTTCTACAACTAGCCAACTAGTGTTTCTAAACCAGAAATCTGGTCGTGTCACTTCCTTGATTGAAATCTTTCAGTGGTTTCTCACGGTCAAGATGAACCCCAAACCTTGGCTGGGACTTACGAGGCTCTTCAGCCCCCAGCCCCGCCTCTTTCAGTCCTAGCTATTCTCACAGGGCAACTGTCGGTTCCGCACACACCCCTGTTGGCTCTCACCAACAGGGTGTGGTTTTCACACCTGCTGTTCCCTTTTCCTGGAACACTTTTCCTTGCTGTCTTCAGGGCTCAGACTGGCAAAAACTCCCCTCCTTTCCTGACCCCCTTGTCTGAGCTCCCACAGCTCCCAGTGCATCCCTGCCCCTCTCAGAGTGTCACTGCCTGGGTCTCTCATCATCTATCCACTCTGATGGAAGGATAGTTTATTGAGATGGTAATTGGTTTGCTCCCCCCCCCAGTTCCAAGCCGGCAGCTAAGCTCTCTGATTTTCCTAGCCTCCGGGAACTGTGCAGGGCTAAACACAAAAGCTGCTTGAAGTCTGATGGCTCATCCTGACTTTTGAAAAAGCTCACCTTCTGGAAGTGACTGTGCTGGCTGTTCCCAAGGGACAGGGAGAAGAGGGCAGCTGATGGGGGCAGAGAAAGGAGAGAGCAGCTAGCTGCAAAGGGGGCAGAAATGGGGGTCCTGTAAGAGTCCTGGACCTGTGTCCAGCAGCCCCTCCTCCAACAGGTGATGGGAGCTGTGGGGGATGGGTGGTGGTGCATCTGGGGAGGCTGGAGCCCAGGCACTGGGGTACTAGCCTCAATGCCCCGAACAGACAGAGGAACAGCTGAGTTGCCAAACTTCAAGGGACCACGTGGACTAGGGCAATGGGCATCTCTGTGTGACCAATCTAGACCAAAGACAGGAGGCACCTGCTCCATGCTTAGGCCCAGGTGGGACAGCGGGTTCTTGTACAAGCCTCTGGAGGAGGTGGCAGGGGGCCCCAGTGATGCCTCAGATTGAATTTTCTGCCAACGGGTAGGAAACGGCTTAGAGTGAGTCAGATTGGAGCTGATTAACAAGAATAGAGAAATGGGGTATTTCTTGAGTTTGCGTGCCAAGATTCCTACCTGCTGCACCTGTCTGCTGTATCCCCACCACAGGGCTGAGACTGCATGTGCCTCATTCAGAATTGAATCCTCAGGATCCACGTGGTGTCTGCCACATAGTGAGTGCTCACAATGTATTTGCTGAATTCACTTTTCCTCCGTAGCTACGGAGATCTGCCTAAAACCCAAGTCAGCTTCAGTGTTTCCCTGGCAGCCCTCAGAATAAAATCCAAACCCCTAGGATAGCTCACCGGCCCGCTGTGGTCAGAGCCTCCCTCCCCCGCGGCCTCATCTCTGCTGCCCATCCTCCCCACACTCTCCGCTCCAGCCCAACCACACGATTTGCAGTTCCCCAAACTTGCCAGGCTGTTTCGTGCCTCTGCGCCTTTGCTTACGTGGCACCCTCCGCCTGGAGTGCCCTTTCCCCTTTCTCTGCCTGCTGAGCTTTCAATTAGTCTTCACAGCTCACCTCGTGTTTCCTTCTTTAAGAAGTCTTCCCTGCCACCCTCCTCCCGGAGGCAGAGGAGACCCCTCCTGCTCTGGAGCCTGTTGTTCATGTCCATGTCTGTCTCCTTCTTCCCCAAGTGCCATTTCCTGGACTGTGGGCTTCTCTGGTGAGTCCCCAGGGCCCAGCATGGTGCCAGGTACACGTTAGGTTCTCCATAAATTCTCACTGTCCAGAAAGCATTAGCCCTGACCCTCCATGGACTCCTGATGTGACCTTAGCAACCTCCCCTCTCTGTGGGCCTCACTTTTCCTCTGTGCACAATGCCGGGAGTGGAACTCAGTGGTCTCTAAGGGCCCCTCTCTCAGTTGGGCTTGAAGAGTTGGCATGTAAAACACAATTCACCTGCATGCACTGCAGGCCAGCTAAGGGCAGAGCATGCTCAGACACGCAGCTGCACGTGTAGCACCCATGCCTGGCCACCTGGGAGCAAGCCCCTGCCGAAATAACTGCACAGGACACCCTCACACGAAAGAGTCTGTGGCCTTTGGATGTGGATGCTCTGTCCTCCCAACCCCCATCCCCGATCAGCCATTGGCCCTGACAGTGAAAAATTCAGGAGCAGCTGGAGCTGCCAGTCCAGCAGCAAGTTAACATGCAAGGAATGAGCCTCCTGCAATATGCATGCCCTGAGGCTGCTGGCCTGTGGGGCTCTCCCCTTCCCAGGCCGAGACGCAACACAGTCTGCCTGTGGCAGGGCACCAAGGGTCACACCTTTAGCTCTACCTGCTTCCTGGATACCCCCATCTTGATGTCCTATGGGAACCTTAAACTCCACATTCGTTCATTCATCCATTCTACAATATCTATTAAGTTCCTATCATGTCCCAGGTAATAGTATGTATGTCAGTGAATATCACCTTGTTCTGCCCTCAGAGGCTTACAGTCTAGTGGGGGAGACAGACCATAAAGAGGAAATAGGTGCTGTCATTTCAGATCGGGAGAAGAGGTACTATGGCAGGATTAGAGTGATGTGATAAAAAATGACTCAGAGGGGCAAAGGGTATGCAAGGAAAGCCTTTCTGAGGAGGTGGCATTAGAGCTCCAATCAAAAGATGAGGAGCCAGCAAAGCAGACAACTGGGGAAGAGCCTTTCAAGTAGATGGTAGAGCACATGCAAAGGCCCTGGGGTGGGAAAAACCATGAAAGGTGTTTTAGGAGCAGAAAGGAGGCCACGTGGCTGGAGCTCGGTCAGTGAGGAGAGAGTGGCAGGAGACTCAGTCAGAGCGGTGGGTGGGGACCAGATCAGGCCTGCCTCTTGGGCCACAGTGAGGAGCCTTAACTTTATTCTAAGAGCCATGGGAGGCCCTAGAAGGTTTTGGGCAGAGGAAGCAAAATCCATCTCTTTCCCCTGCTTCCCTCCTCTTTGGTATCCTTCTTCCAGACTGTGTCTTCCTCATCTTTACGTTGTCAGTGCCCAGCTCAAGGCCTGGCATGAGTTGGCATCAAGTAACGTTTAGTGAATAAATGAATGACCAAGTCAGGCTCTCCTGGGCCAAGGCTTGGCTGAGTGGTTCAGAGTGGGTCAGCCAGGCAGCTGAGGATGGGAGTCATCTGGGCCAGATTAAGACACTTAGATGCCCTACCCATTGAAAAGAGTCTGCTGTTCCCCATACATAATTCATAACAGAAATAATACTAATCCATGGAGCATAATACTTACATGTATGCTAAAATGAAAGCAACTTCTTTTTAGATTTTTCAGTTGCAAAATTTTGGATGAATTCACCAAAGCAGAATTTCTTTATGCTTATGCGTGTATACATGTTGCTGCCACCTTGCTGATGCCTCCAGCTGGACTGTCTGCCCACAGGGTCACCCAGTGCTAGAGGGCAGGCCTGGCCCAACTGTCCCCTCAGTGATGTGGTCTTGGCTCGTGGACTTAGGATAACGAGGAGCACCAAGGGTGCCATGGTGGCCAGCCCTAGCTGATAGCGAGCAGCCCCATAGTAGCACTGTTGGCAGCTTCTCAAAGCTGCATCAGATTTGGCAGCTGTTTAGTATGAGAACTCTGATAACACCCACCGGGCCACCAAAGCTTGCCCCTGCCCACCCCTCTGAAAACTGTACAAAGTGATCAAGGCCCTAAGAAACTTCTCAGAGGAGGAACCTAAGGCTCAGAGAGGTTATTTAACTTGCCCAAGGTCACTCAGCAAGCTGGGGGCGGAGCTGTGATTTGAGTACAAGCCTGGCCCCCAAAGCAGACTCCATTCCCTTCCTGAGGGTGGCTGGGCTGGGCGGGGAAGAATGCACAGCCCATCTGCCCATATCTGGATCCACAGAGCTGACAAGAACAAATGGTGGAGCTGGACCCAGCCCAGCCTTGAGGCGGGCCCTGCCCTCCCCCAAGCCTCTTTCGCTGCCCAGCTGGACTCTTAAGATCAACACTCCCCCAACCCCCTCTCTGGGGCCTAGAGATGGACCCTCGTCTCAAGGTCCCCATGTGGGTTCCATAGCATCACACAGGCACGGCGCTGAGCACCCGGCACAGCTCTCAGGCTCTGGTCTTAGGATTGCCTCTCGCTTCTCTCTCGCAGTGGCTACTTCACAGGATCTATCCTTCCCTCCGTCATTCAACCCCCCACCACACCTGCTCTGTGGATGGGCCTTGCAGGGAATTAGACTCAGTCCCTGCCCGCGAGGAAAGCTGACCTCCCCTCCCCACCTCACCGCCCTCTCTGGAGACTGGGCTTGGAAAACTCAAAGCAGATCAGTGATTCTTAGGGAGAATGGGAAGCTGAGTGGCTCAGGGCAACACCCCCACACACAGGCCAGTTTTCCCAAGCCAACCCCAGGCTGAGCTCTGCCTCCACTGGATGCCAGCATCCCCCTCCTCCGGTGGGTGGGAAGTGACAAATGAGCCTCAGGAAGTGGAGGGGGGCAGTCAGCGATCAATGGCATTAACATGGTGCCCAAATTAAATATTGACTTTCTTAGTTGACTCTAGGGATGCTTGGATTGACGGCTGGGGCTGTGCCTGCCACCGCAGGGGATGGGGACATACCAGCCTGGAGCAGGCCCAGTGGGGAGCTGAGGCCTGGGTGGAGAGCTCGTCCCTGCTCCTGCCTGGTCAGGAGGAGCAGGGGCAGGCGCTGCAGAGAGCCCAGGGCACTGTGTCTATATCTCCATCTTGTGCCCTGGCAGCTCCCTATGGAGTCCAGAGTTCCCTCCTCCCAGAAGGTCTTAGAGCTGAGGTTTTGTTGAGTGCTCCCCATCCCCCATCTCCCCTTCAGGAACTGTGGCTGGCCTGCAGCCCAACAAATGAGCAGAATCAATCTCTGTGATGATATCCATTACCAGGTCTCAGGACCCTGCCTCCCAGGATGGTAGGGCTGGTTATTTTTGGTCTGTCATTATGTAGGATCTTGGGGAGGGGGTAAGGACAGCCTCTCCATTCCTGGAAACATTCCATCATCCTCTCTAGCTAACTCACCTTCAGAGCCTACAGTGGGCCCTGAGCTTTCTCTCCCTCTTTTCATAGCCCCACTTCAAAAATTGTCTATAGCATCTTCATTTCTTCACCTCCCACTCACTCTACGGCCCGCTCCAATATGGCTTCCTGCCATGCCAATGATTCTAGGCTAGCCCTTCTCCTGAGTTCCAGTTCTAACCACCTACTTCTACTTGAAATTCCCCCTTGACCATCTCCAAGGTATTTCAAGGTTAATATGCCCAAGGCCAAAGTCATGACTGTCTTCCCCAAAGCTGGTCCTCTTCCTGTGCCCCAAATCCAATGGCATGGTCGTCCATCCAGGTGTGTAAGACAGAAGCCCACAAATCATCCTTGGCTCCTTCCCATACCGTCCATACCAGGGGCTGACAATTGCATCCACTACATACATATAGATTCCATGCCCCCTCCATGGAAAACCCCCTGAAGCTTTCCTTCATATGAATGGTCTCCTCACTGGTCTCTCTGCACCCACCCCCCCACCCCCCGCCCATCCATTTCCCATCCACCCAGAGCAATCCTGTTAATATATAAATTTGGTCATGCCAGTCCCCTGCTCAAACCCTTCTTGACTTCCCACTAGGCTGAAATGCCAAAACCTTTATCAGAGTCTCCCCTGTCCTGGATCCTAGCATGTGTTTTGAGGACCTGAGAGGGTAGGGGTATTCCTGGGGTTGGTGGCCTTGGAGGAGTGCGGTGAGCAATAATGGGGGGGGTACTAGGGACTGGCCCTAAAAAACCCCAATTGCGGGACCCCATGAGTTGCCAAGTGGGCAAGACGGAAATGAGTCCAGAGAGGCAGAAGTTGGCAGCATCCCCACCCAGGTTCTCCCTCAGGCCACCTAGGCTACCTAATTTCCTTTTAATTGGTGCCTAATGGAAGTGAATTAAACCCAATTGAGCTTTATTGTGTCTGTTCATGTGCCAGTCCCAACTTGCCTCCCTTCCCCCAGGGTCTGGGGCTGCAGGTGGAAGGAAAGAAGACTGGAAGTGGGGTGATTGTAGGGGTGGGGGGAGGGGGTGCACCCTTCCCCCAGCCCTGCTGAGGTAGGCCTGATACCAGTGCACAGGTCTCCTCGGGACCTTCTCGTACTTCCCCAACACCCCCTCCCTGCCCACCTGTATCCCCTGAATACCTGGATTCCAGGAACACTGACTTAGGACCTACTCTGTGCTGGCACAATGCTGGGAACCTTCCCTGCATCACCTCCTTGAACCCTCACCACGACCCAGTGAGGCGGATCGTACTCACACCTCCTTTTCACAGAGGACACAATTGACTTGCCCAAGGTCACTGCCTTTGTTCGGTCTAGAGCTGTGCTGTCCAATACGGTAGCCACTAGCCACACGTGGTTACTGAGCACCCAGAAAGTGGCCAGACTGAATGCAGATGTGCTGTACGTGTAAAACACACACTAGATTTCAAAGACTTAGTATGAAAAAAGAATGTAAAGTATCTCATTGGTAATTTTCTTTATTGATTATGTGTTGAAATGATGTTTTTGATATATTGGGTTAAATATATCATTAAAATGAATTTCACCTATTTTTTTTTTTTACTTTTTAAAAAATGGCTATTAGAAAATTTAAAATTACATATGTAGTTTGCATTATTTTTTCTATTAGACATTCCCCAGGGTCTGGTCTTATGAAGGTAGGGCTGGTCTGATCATCCATGACCCTGCACAGTCTGGAAGGCAAGGAAAAGCTGCAGGTGAGCTTGGGTGAGCCTGTCTCCATATCTCCATATAAGCTACCTCCATCTCTCTTGGGAGGGTGGCAGGTCCTTTCAGAACCCTGGACAGCATCCAGGGCTGGCCTCCCACTTGGGGTCCTAGGATAGCACCGGAGGCCAGGAAGGAATAACTGGGGGAAGGGTAGATACCACCTGCACAGTACTCCCCATGAATAATCTCAAGTCATGTTCCGGATACCCAGTGAGGAAGGCTGGGTAGGAATTATCATTTTCCCCATTTTGCAGATGAGGAAACCAATGTTCAGAGAGATTTGTGCATTCCATCTGTTCACTCAGTAAAGATCCACTGATGCCTGCTCCGTGTGGAGCCCTCAGCTGAGCACACAAACCTGAAGCAGGTCGACACAGATGACAGCAATTCTGTGTGAGCAGTGAGATAGCGAAAGTGTGGGCCAGGGCTGTGGGAGCCCGGCGAGTGCTGATTGCTGCACTGGGGAGTTCAGGGATGGCTTCATAGGAGGGCCACTTGGGCTGGGTCTGGAAGGATGAAGGGGAGTTTGCCAGTGTAACAGGAAGAAGTTCCAGGCAGAAGGGATGGCGTGCGCATAGGCACGGGGGTGAGAGAGATAGGCCAGGAGAGGTAGGCAAGAGTAACAGCACCAGGGCCTTGCATTCTAGGCTAATTCTAGGATCCTTGGAAGGCTTCTGAGCAGGGCAGTGGCCTGGCCAGATGTGCATTTTGGAAAGATCACACCTGGGCCAGGTGGACAAAGGACTAGAGACTGGGGGCGCGAGAATAAGGAGGACAACGAGAAGAGAAATTCAAGTCCAGGAAAGAAACGACAGGTTGGTAGATATTAGCCCAAACGGAAGGGCTAATAGGCCTACAGATAAGGAAACCCAAGTCAGACAGGGTCCAGTGACCTGTCCAAGGTTACACGGCAAGTCAGTGCCTGGGGGAGCGGGGACCGAGGGGCAGAGGGGAGCATAGCCCTCAACCCAGGAAAGCTCCGCCCCGACCACAGAAGTGGCTGAGTCTCAAAGCCCTCGGGAGCCTCTGCTGCAGCTATGGTTGCTGTCTGAGCAGAAGCAACAAGGTGATACTCCACTTCCTCCTCAAACCAGATGCAAAGCAAGAAACTACAAGAGGGGAGGGACAGGCACATCGCAGCTCAGCCCCAGAGAAATCCTATGGTGCCAGCGGAGCCCGGCAAAGGAAGGAGACAGACACACGGGAAAGGCAACAAGAAGGCTTTGGGTGGTGGCTCAGGCCTGGCCCAGGATGTCGGTGGTGCCTGCTGGCACAAGGTCAGGGGATGGAGGGCTTTGTCTGTGCCAATCACAGGGCCGTGTTTTCCGACTGGAATTCAAGAGAAAGTTTCTGCCCCTCTAGGGGCAATGTTGAGTGATGGGGGCTGGGAGAAGGAAGCCTGGTGGGCCCAGGGTGGGTAAGGAAGCTTGCTGACTAAGAATGAAGCTGACACAGGGCAGCCAGAAGGGACGGAACACCTGGCAGCACTCTGACCCGGGGTCCCATCACCCACAGCCAGCCACACATGCCACCACTGTCCTTGCTGTGGCTCGTAACTCCTGAGTGGACAAATTTCAGAGTTCTGCTTCTCCTGGCCACAAGTCCCAGTATAGTCACTTACAGGCTGTGGAATTTGGGAAAGTCATGTCCCCTCTCTGAGCCTTGACTTCCTCATCTGTAAAACGGGGGAGTCACAATCCCCACCTTGAACACTCAGATGAGGTGGTGCCTGAGTGAGTGCTTTGTACACATCAGTGCTGGGGCTGCCCAAGGGGAGGGAGGCCGAGGTGATGAGCAATCACAAGAGAGCAGGGGCCTGCAAAAGCTCAGGGCCTAGGGACACAGGCCTGAGGACTCTGCCCTCCTCCTCCGACCAGGCCCACAGCAGGCAGGATTCAGAGACTGACGGAGCCTGCACCACCACGGCCACCACTCCTCCAGCCCCTCCAGGATGCCATTAGCTGTAACACCCCCCACCCCAGCAGCCAGTCCCTTCTTCCTTCTCCCCCATCCCGGCTCCTACAGCATCGAAGCCCTCCCTCTGATGTGTTGGCCACCCCCGGAGACTGTCAGCTCTCCAAGGGCCTGTGTCTGAGTCCCTGGGGAGGGGCCCAGAGGTGCCCATGCCACTAAATGACCAGGCCAGCAGCTGCACCTGTGGCCCCTGCTCCCTATGCTGCCTGACCACCAAAGAGCCACAGTGTACACGACAGGACGTTTCCACATACTGATCCTACGCCCCCTCTTCCTGGGTGCCCAGGAACTGAGCAGGGGGCCATCCACTCAGGTGTGTAAAGAAAACACCCCAGCAATGAGTCTCCCACCCTTGCCCTCTGGCCAGGGTGGCCTGGCCCCTCCACCCCACACCCACCCTCAGCCCTGGAACCCAAAGCTCCCCACTGCTCCCCTGCAGCCATGAAGGTCGGGTCCCAGGAAGCTGAGCTCAAGCTTCCTGTCCTACCAGGGGGAGGGTGATAAAGGTGAAGGTGCGAGGGGGCTCCACCATCCACCAAGCCTGGGCTTGAAGTCCCAGCCCTGCCTCTGACCATGGCCTTGAGCAAGTCACTCCCCATCTCTGGCCTCATTTTCCTATTCACAAAATGGGCAACCTAAAACCTTCCCATAAGGTTGTATAAAGGGGTCAGGGGTCATGTGTGTGAAGCTCCTAGCACAGAGCACAGCATAAGACAGAGTGCCAAGTGGTAACAGCCAATACTTAAGGAGCTGCTTCTGTGCCAGGCACTTGCTACGCGCTTTACATGTATTAATTTGTTTCATCCTCATAACAACCCTATGAGGTAGGCACTATTACCATCCCCATTTCACAGATGTGGAAACTGAGGTCACTAAGCTCTGCCTTGGCTCCAACCCAGGCAGTCTGGCTTCTGGGCCCCAGTGAATAGCAGCCATGACCATCATAGCCACTGGGGAAGGCCCCCTGCAAGGGGTCCCATCCCACATTCCCAATCTGCTTACCCCAGGCCCTGACAGAGGAAGGCATGTCTCCAAGGTCACCCAGGGAGTCAAGGGCAAGATAGGGTCAGAGCCCAGGCGCCCCCTCCCAGTCAGGGCAGGCCTGACCCCATCACACAATGTGATGAGTCCAAGCGAGGTGAAGCAAGGAGATGGAGGAACAAAGTTGGAGTCCTGGGGCTGGGCCTTCACCTGGGGGAAACAAACAGCTCAGCAGCAAAATCCACAGAGTGAAGTTTATTCCCAACAAAGTTCCCCTCCCCCCTCCCCAGCCCGGGACAGGGACAGACAGGCTGGGGCAAAGATGGGGCTCCAGTGGCTGAGGGGCCTCTGAGAAACAGGGAAGGGCCCTGGCCCCCCAGGCCACGCCGCGTCTGGCTCCCCCAGCCCGGCTGAGTCCACTGCGCCTCCCTGCCCAGCCCTCGGGAGAGGGGAGGGGGCGCTGGCTCCTGGGTAGTTCCAAAGTGGAGTGTGAAAATAGAGAGATATATATATTTATACGCAGTAGGCAGTCCGGCGTCGCACTCACACCTCTGTCTGGAAGTCACCATCAGGCGGGTCTGTGGGCTCCCAGGCTGCTGCTCGGTGCAGGGCCAGCCGTTCTCGGGGCTTGGGGGGCAGCGAGCCCAACGTCATAGACTTGAAGGTGCTCCAGCTCTGATGTCGCCGCGGCTGGGACAAGCCAGGACGCTCCCCTGGGCTGGGCTTCTCCTGGAGGGGGAGCAGGAAGGGCCCGTGGAGATGGGCCAATACGTTCTCACTCATTGCACGGGTGAATAAACTGAGGAGGCCCAGAGAGGGCCCACTGATGCCCCAAGTTACTGAGCAATCAAGGTGCCAAAGGAGGATTCAAATCCAGATCCGCCTGGCTCCAGAGTTGGGTTCCTGACCCCTGTGCTCACAGTGGCCCCCTGGGACCAGGTCTCCTGTTGCCCACCCTCCTCAAGATCCTGGCGGGGCCCCTCTAGATGCTCCCCATCCCTGCGCAGCCCCAGCACTGTCACTTATGCCTTCGGTAGGCGAGCTGAGGTTGCCCAGGCAGGGAAGGAGGGCAGGGAGGGAATGAGTCCCTCAGAGCCCACCTCACCCCCACCCCAGCCCAGGGGGGCCTATGCTGGACACGGTCCCAGCTGCCCCACCCGAGGACACACCCCACCACTTCTCTCTCTGCAATGGGGGCCACGGGGGGCCACAGGGGATGAGAGTCTGACCCCAGGGGCCACTACGCCAGGTCAGGCCCTGAGCTTCGGGCAGGGGCCGCCACGGGAGGGGCCTCACCTTGGCTGCAGACTGGCTGCGGTAGCGGTCGAAAGTGTGGAATTTCTGGTTGAGCTCGTGGTAGAGTTCCGAGTGCCGTTTCCGGGTGTGCATCACCTTCTGGGAGCCACAGGCCGTCAGAGGAGATGCTCCCCCTGCCCCACCCAGGGCGCTCTGCCTCCTGGGTCCCCACATCCCTGCCTGCAGCCGGCCCTCCGGCTGGCCTGGCTCTCTCTGCACCGCAGAGCTACAGGCTTGGGCAGGGGGGGATGTCAGGGAGATCTCACAGAAACCACAGGCTCGGGGGCCTGGGTCAGGCTCTGCAATAGGGTGTGGGCTAATTCTAAGACTGGACCCTCCAGGAACAGACACCACAGACAGATGCCCCCCAACACACACACAACACACACACACAGAACACTTACCTCAAAGTCCAGGTCAGAGTACCGTAACTTCTTTCGCTGGGAAGGAGCACCAAGGAGGCAGTGAAGGAGAGAAGAAAGCTTTTTACCACATGCAGGGGTTTTGGGATAAGAAACCTTTTACCCCAGACTCTGCCCGTTGCACCATCCCCCAGCCCAGGCCCAGGAGTTAGGAATCCTTAAAGGGCAGCCCTTGGGGTTGTGGGGACCGGGGCTGAGGCCTGGTGGCTGAAGAGCCGAGGCACCACCCTGCCACAGGGCTGCAGCTCCGGCCCCAGGCCCACACTCCCTGCTGCCCGTGATGCACACACATGCCCAAACCTGCAGGCAGACACTTACAGGGAGTACACACATGCGCACACATACACACTGGCACACGCACAGATCCATGACTGCACATGGGCCAAATGTCACAGCGCAGGCTTCCAACGTGGCAGGGACACGGACTCCCACCGGGATCACAGAGCAGATGCTCCTTCCTCTGTACCCAGGATTCTATCCTTCTGTCCTGCCCCATCTTCCCCCGTTCTCTCTGCCAGCACAGCCTCCCCTCTCCCGGGAACCCTCCACCTGTCCTGCAAAGACAAGGACTCAGCTTTTCAGTCCTTCCTTTGACCCCACCTTCCTCCTTTTCCTGCCAAACCAGGCCCTGCCTCCCTCACCTCCTGGCCCCGTCATGCCTCTCCGGGCCCTCACTGCCCAAGACCACTTTCAAGGTCTCAACAACCTCCAACCTCCACAGCATCTAATGCCGCTCAAAGAGGAGGCCTTGGAGTCTTAGAATGCTGCGCTGGGACTGCTCGTGAGACCTAGGCCAACTTTCCCAGGTTACACTGGGGAAACTGAGGTCCAGGAAGGGGAAGGGACTTGCCCCAGCGCCCTGAGGGATGATGCTAAAACCACCATCTAGATCTCCCAAATCCCAGGCCCAGAAGACATGCTCACCACCACTGGCCTTCGGGACACCATTCTCTTGGTCCGCCACCTCCCTGCCTGCTGTTTCTCTGCCACCCACCCTGGCTTCCCCAACTCTAGGCCCTCCGCGCTCTGCCCGGATGTTCTCCTGCCCTTCACCATGCATGTGTGTCCTCTCCATTCTCGGTCACATCTTGTTCTCTGGAGGCAGGAGGACACTCTCCCTGTCCCCTGCTGCCCACAGGCACTGCACACACAGCTGCGCCCAACCGAAAAAACTCAGAATTCCCAGCCCCAAACCCATTCCTCCGCCTCCGCCCCATGGCAGTTGCCTACAGCAGAATTCTGGACGTCATCCTTGACCCCTCAAGACGCTGCCACATTTATGGCTACCTCCCACACAGGGAGCCCAACACCGACCCCTCTTCAGTGGCCCAACCATGGGCAGGTGTCCACAGAATGAAACCTGCCATGATGCTGTGCGTCCCCCTCCCCAATGCCGGTGTCGAGTTTTCTGTCTTTGTTATGCCTTCCTGTCTCTGCCATCTGCAGCAGGAGCAGGCACCAAATGTTCAAGAAACATTTTGGGAGAAAAACTAAACTTGTGAACCCTCTAGCTGCTAACTTAATTTCCTCTGTGCGGAGGATGGGGAGCAGGTTTCTGAGGCAGAACATGAGCAGCCAACGGTGTCTGAGCTGTGACTTCTGCCCCTTTCCTTATCCACCTCCCCCTCATCCCTCCAACTAGAGTTCTAGAATGTTCTCGAGTTCTACAGTGGGCCACTACTACCCGCTTGTTCCCAGTGATTCCCTGCTGGGAGCAGGCCTGAGAAGGCGAGAGAGAGAGAAGGTGGGGCATCTGCAGAAAACAAACAGACAGGGACAGAGAGGGGCTTCCTTTTTCTCAGGAAGAGAGGGTCAATTATCACAGGCCTATGGGCAGCGCCTGAGGCTGATTTCAGGGATGATGAGAGCGGCAATTCCCAATTATCTAGCACTTTCTACCTGCTCCACACAGAGATAAACGTTTTATATCACTCAATCAGTCCTCACAACAAGTCTACAAAGAGGCTGCTATCTTATCCACACTTTACAAATGAGGAAACTGAGGCTCAGGGAGATTAAGGCTGAGAGAGATTGTGCTCAAGATCTCACTGCTGATCAGCAGCCCCCAGATCTGAACTGGCTCTCTGCCCCTATTATGTCTCTTCCTAACAACACAGCACCTGGCCTGAGCCACGGGCCCCTTAAAAGAAGACCCATCCTAACCAGTCACCCCAAAGCAGACACTAAAGCAAGTGGGGATGCATCAAGAAGTGCACCCTCAGCACACGAAGTCTGAGCCCATGTGAGGAGTTCAGAGAAGCCGGGATTCCCTTGGAGCTGCTGTGAGCACACAGGGACAGAGGAATGCACGGCACACACACTCCCGGAGACTTTGTACAAAGCTGCTGCTCTATGGGGGTTGCTGGCTGTCCCTTCCCGGCTGCTGCCTGTGACTTAGACACAGTCTCACCACCCTACGGCCCCTCACCTCCAGGGAACCCAGCTTCATGGTGGAGCCGGGCACGGTGCGGGGCATGGTCCGGCTGCGCTCCCCCGGCTCGGGCACTTGGCGGGCGCTGGGCGTCGGCGGTGGCGGTTGGAAGCTCATCCCGTAGGGGTTCTGTAGGGACCCATAGGCAGGGCCCAGCCCCAGGCCCGAGTGGTCCACAGACAGGAAGCTGGGGTAGCCTTCGGTGTGGGTCAGTGCCTTGGCAGCCCGCCGGGGGGTGCCCTCGGGCCGGGCCCGCTGGGGATCCTCGCCGCCTCCGCCTCCACTGCCAGGCTGCAGGCTCAGAGTCCGCCGGGGCAGCACCATGTAGTCCCCCTCCGAGCCGGGCTCGGCCGGCCGCAGCCATGTGAGGTCCAGCTGCCGCAGGCCGCCCTCCCCACACATGTACACAGGGTTGGCCTCCTGGGGAGGCGGCGGCTCCCCCAGCCCTGGTGAGGCTCCCATGGGCACCAGGATATTCCCAGGCAGCGGTGAGAAGCTGAGGCTGCCCTCGGGACCCACGAGGCAGGACTTGGGCTCCTCGTCCTCGTCCAGGGACAGGCGGGACAGGGTGCCCGTGATGGTGGACGGGTTGCACGTGTTGACCTCCTTGAACAGAACTGGGGGCAGGAGTGGGAGGGAGGTAAGTCCTGGGGAGAAGGAGCCCCCAGATGCCCTTGCCCATGCGGGGCAGGTACCAAGCCCCTGAGCTTGGACAGAGGAGGAAACTGAGTCCTGGAGAGGTGGCTAGGTGGTCAGTACACTCTCACACACCATGAGGGTTAAAACAACGACTATCCCAGAGGCCCACAGCAAGGCAGGGCAAGGCCCAGCTCTCACGGTGCCCTGGTGCAGGTCCTAACCTCTGACCCCACGGCCTCAAGGCTGTCCAAAGGGCCTTGTTCCTCCCCCCTCCCTGGGCAGCTTCTCTCCAGGAGATAGACCTGGAAAGAGATTCTGGTAAGAATCATGGAAAGGATATAATAATGTAACAGCCACCATGTGCCAAGCACCTTGTTCAGCACCTGACATCCCCTAATTCATTTAAGGCCCCTATCCACCCCAGGAGGACAGATTTCTCTCCTTTACAGGTGTGTTAACTGAGGCTCAGAGAGGTAAGCTGTTCACCTGAAGTCACGCAGTAAGTGGTGTTCACAGCCTTAAATCTAACTCAGGGCTGTCTGGCTGAAAGCTAGATCCCATAGCCAGACCCATATCAGGGCCTCCCATGATGAGGCTGGGCGCCCTCCCTTCTTGCCTCTCTCCAGAGCCATCCTCAGCTCCGCCCCAGCACACTCACCTGTCTGACAAGCCAGATCCACATCCTTTTCAAAGTCTGACTATAGGCAGAGAGAGAGAACAAATGGGCAGAGACAGGATCAATGTACCAGGGTGAGGGGGCTCAGGCCCCTCCCTACCCACCCAGAGGTGCTGCCCACAGCACACTGCCCAACAGAGCCTAGAGGGGCCCCCGACAAGGTCTACTCCAGCCCACCTATGGGTGGAGAAACTGAATGGGGAGGGACTTGCCCAGTGCCACCAGCTGTCAGTGGCTGAGCCTGAATCAAACCCAGTCTCTGTCCCCTCCCTGCCATGGATGGGGTAGGTGAGGGGTCTGGGGCAGGGGGATGGTGGGGGGCTCAGAACCCACCTGTGCCCAGGCCTCCTCACTCACCAGGATCTGCAGCTGCCCGTTCTTACACGAGTCAGGGGAGTCTTCACTCTCATCGGCCCGGCACACACCCATCTGGCACTTCACCACGTCCTGGACCTGGGGGCAGCGGGGGCCTCCTGGGCCTGAGGCCAACACAGGGCCCCTGGCCACAACTGGCTGTGCCTCCCACCCCAGGCACCCAGGCAGGTGTGGAAAGAAAGCAGCACATCCAGCCTAGGGGAAGGTCAGAGGGGAGAAGGAGCCCCACGAGACCAGGAGGCCAAGGCCAAAGCTGCCCCAGGCTAACAGCTTCCATACCAAGCGCTGCCCAGCTGGGGGCCTGGTCGGGGCCTCAATCCTCCCCAACTGCACAGTGGGGAGAAGCTAGAGGACTGGTATGGGGAGGGGGGCAGGCAGGAGCGGGACAGGCCCAGCCCCACCTCTCGGCGCAGGAAGCAGTGCACAGCGGTGATGACAAAGCCCTGCGCAGAGTTGAAGACAGCAAAGAGGGCCTGGAAGAGGACGGAGCGGCGGTCGGTCATGGCCAGGACGGCAGACATCCAGGTGAGCGCCAGCAGGGGCAGCACCACGCAGGAGCTCCAGAGCGAGGCCCTGAGGACAGCAGAGGGTCCATCATGATACTCCAGGGGACAGGGTGGGCTGAGCCCGGGCCTGTAAGCTGCCCAAGACTGGCAGGGCCCCAAACTCCAAGACCTCAGTAATGTTCCCAGGCAGAGAGGGGCTGAGGAGCCAGAGAAACAGAACACAGACAGAGAGTGGAGAACTGTGGGGCCAGGGCAGGGACCAGGAGGTGGGAGGGACAGACACACTGACACAGCAGGACTGAGCCAAAGACAGAGGCAGCATCAGGGGATGGAGATGGAGAAGGTGGAAGGAGACAGTGGGAGAAGAGGGGAAGAGGGAGACAGAGGCAGATGCCATGAGTTTCAGCCCCAATTTGCACAAAACCACAGGCCTGGGCCACATCCCCAGAGATTGTGTGAGAGAAGGAGAAGACAAAGAGAGACAACAGACGTAGTGAGAGAGAGCGTGAGACAGGCAGAACCACACAAAAAGATTAAACAGGCAGAGCACAAATCTTTGGGGAGAAGATGGGGGCCAGGGCTGGTACAGCAGAGGCTCTTCCCCCTGTTTTCCAAGGAGGAGGCGCCAGGCTCTCAGGAGCTACTCAGAGCCCTGGGCAGAAAGATCATAGCTGGGGCTGGGCGTAAGAGCCGGGGTCACAGCCTAACCCCCACACACCCACCTCGGTCCTTGACAGAGGACAAAAGGCAGATGGGCCCTGGCATCCAGGCCCCAGAGCCAGCCCGCCCCCACTGGCTACAGGCCATGCGGGCACAGCAGGGCAGTCTTGCCCTACTGGGCCAGGTGCCACACCCTGCCCACTCTGCCTCATGAACACCCCTGGTGGGAAAGCCAGGCTGCGGTGGGCACAGCTCTGGACACGGCAGAGAGATGGGCAGGGGGCCAAAACCTGTCCTAGGAGGAGCAGTTTAGGGCTGTTCAGCCTGGCGGGGGGCGGGCCCAGTGGTCTCCACAGCCCCGGGGGCAGAGCCAAGACTAAGACAGCCCTAATCACAGTCATACGAGCCACCATTGATTAACCACAATTCTCTGCCAGGCCCTACACTGAGCACTTTACATACATTAGTTCACACTGTGATCAAAACAACTCCAATAAACAGGCATGGGGATTATTATCCCAATTTACAGATGAGGCAACTGGAGGGCGCCCAGCTGGACAGAGAGAGACAGAGCTGGGACGCAAAACCAGCTTGGCCGCTGCCAAAGCCCAGACTTTTAACTGCTGGTTCTGAGAGACCGGGTCCGAGAGGCAGATGGCGGCGCAAGTGAGAGGGAGCTTTCTACTACGCGGAGCTGTCCAGAGATGGTGTCAGCTGCCTCCAGAGGCAGTGAGCTCCCTGACGGTGAAGGTGTGCAAGGTAAAGCTGGATCCCACTGGTTAGGGAGGCTCAGATGGATTTCTGGCCCTGTGGATTCATTCATTCCACTCTCACATGGCTGGGATTTTAAGATTCTCAGCTGCCAGGAGGGGTCTCAGTAAAATAAGTCTCTACCTCCAAGATTCTCTGTCCCTCTACTGATTGTGAGATTCAATGCCTCTGAATTTCTAAGTCTCAAATTCTATGACAGATGATAAGACTTTATGATTCACTCATTCTAACATTCTTAGCTTCTGATTGTCTTATTCTAAGATTCTATCATTCTAATTCTAAGGTTCTATGGGCTTAAAAATTCTAAGGGCCTAAGATTCTATGAGCCTGTGTAGGGTGGGGGTATAAGGAAGGGTCTGTGGCTGTGTCTGGATAAAACATAAGCCAGGAGTGTGGGCGGGGGTGGGGAGCAAGGGGTGGGCACAGGAACCCAGCATTTTCTGGGAGGCACAGACATTCACTCCCTGTCACCCTTTGCCACTTGGACGCTGAGCCCTTGAGAGTGTGTGGCAGTTGGCGGGGCAGGGCAAGCTTTCCACGGCACTGGGCTGATGTCCCTCCTCCCCCCACCATGGGCACTGCCCCCCATTCTTTTGCCCCCACCCACCCGTCCCCCCTCTCCCCCGGGGGCACAACTAACATGGCGTTCCTGGCCGAGGCTGAGCTGAGCAGGGGGCTGGGGACCGCTCCACACGCTGAGCAGGGGAGGAGCAGGCTGGCCCAGGGGCACCGCTCCGACCTCGGGGGCGGCACAGACATGGGAGAAGGGGGGAAACACATGGGAAGTGGGAGGAGACGGGGCAGCATAAGCCCCGAGTGGGGTGGGAGGGGGAGGGCAGACGAGAGAGAGAGGTGGGTTAGGGTGGGTGAGGGGCTGCAGCTGAGCACTCTGGGTGCCCACCTCGCCTGCACCCTCGATGCATCAAGGTCAGGGAGCCCCGGTCACGCCGTGAAGCCCTGAGTCTCCGAGAGTGGCCGTGGCCCTCCCTAGACCATTTCCCTCAAGGCCAAGTCGCAGAGACCTCCTTACCCGGCCCTCTGCTTCTTGGACTTGTCTGAGATGCCATCACGCGCCATGAGCTTGTTGAAGACGATGATCCCGATGAGCATATTCACCTGGGGGCCCGGTGGAGTGGGGTGGGGGGAGACAGGATCACCAGGTGCCCTCCTGGCAGGGAAACCCCCAGGTGGGAGCTGGAGTGCAGGGAGGAGGTAGACCCAAGGCCACGGCATCCCAGGACGCTGAAGGGGCACATACCAGGACAATGACGGCAGCAGGACCCACAAAGGCATAGAGCAGGCCACCCTCCAGGGAAAGCCAGCAGCTGGGGTGGGGGGCAAAGAGGGGGCGTCAGACACCAGCGGCCTTGCTCCCCACCCTCAAACACCAGCCCTCAGTGCCCCCGGGGCTGCCAGGCCCACAACAACAGACGGGGTTGGAGTGAGCCACTGGCTCCTGCTGAGCCTCAGGTTCCCCTCTAACAAAGGCCCAGCCCCTGGGGCTACCATGGGGATCAAAGAAGGCTGATCCCTGAGCTACATGGTTCTCAGAGATTATCCAATCCCAACACATCCTTTTTCAGTCAGGGAAATTGAGGCTCAGAGACTGGGAAGAATTTGTCCAAAATCCCAAGCAGGCATGGGCTACGATTGCAGCCTGAGAAGACCTGATGCCCAGTCTGTGCCCTAACAGGTCCCCTAACCCCCCTGCCCACCGCGGGAGGCCCACGTACTAGCTGGATGTACCGTATCCTTTGGTGCGGGTAAAGCCGACAGACACGGCCACCACCAGGGCAGGCAGACCTAGGGGAGCGGGAGGAGCGAGTGAGATGGCTGCCAGGCCTCAGGGTCCTCTCATCCTCCCAGACCCCCAGCCCAGCTGCCCCCGTGCCCAGAGAGCCAAGGCCACAGCTGAACCTCTCTCGCAGCCCCTGCCCCCAAGGCCCAGTGACAGAGGCCAGCATGGGCCCTGCTCACCCCAGCCCAGGCAGAGGAAGCGCTTGCGAACAAGGCGGGTGCGCATCCGCCCAATGACAGCCAGGTAGGACTGCCAGGCCTCAGTGAGCACCCAGCAGAAGGAGGAGAGGAAGAAGAAGTGCAGGAAGGCGGCTGTCATGGTGCACACGCCCTGCAGGGAGAGGAGAAGGGAGGGGTGGCCCTGAGCAGCCGTCAGGGTGCGAGGTACCAGGCTTCCCACGCCCGCTGCTGGGCGCTGCCATGGCTGCCCACCCGAGCTCCACCCACCACAGAGCCCTGCCAGGCACCCCCGTCTTCCTGCACCCACGCACAGCACGACACAGGCCCAGTGACATGCACGCAGCACTCGGCATCCGGGAGGCGGGTGGGCAGGCCTCCCACATGTAGACGGGGCTGGCAGGGAGGGGGACAGACAGGAGCACCTACCACGTCACGGCCAGACGGGCCCCATGCCCGGCACTCACAGTGCTGGCACTGGGCAGACAAGGCCAAGGGGGCACAAAGGACAGCCAGCACAGGTCATCCACAGGCAGGTGGCACGAGAGGCCTTGCTTGGGCTCCCACATGCCCGCAGACATGAGGCGGCCCAGGCTCCAAAAATGCCACCTGCCCGACACACATGCACACAGGCACTCAGCTCACGTACACGTTCACAGATGTACACAGACGTTCATCACTCGAGTACACATGCCCCCCCCAACGCCCTCACGGATGCTCACACACACTATTTCCCCCACACACCCTCACCCAACACAGGGCTCAAGTGTATACAAACATCTGTCACTTAAGTACACATGCACCGTCACCTGCAAACGCTTTCTGCAGCACCCCCTACCCCTCCCTCACACCCTGCACCCCCGTGAGCCTGCACCTGCCTTGCTCAGCACCCGCGACTGGCCCACAAGGATCAGGATGTTGGATGCCAGGATGGACAGGCAGAAGTTCAGCAAGATGATGGAGCGCTCAGATTTTATGAACCTGAGAGGGCACAGTGGGCAGAGACAGAGGAGCTAGCTGCCCTGCCCACCTCCCACCCCACCCTGCCCACCTACCTCCCACCTACCTCCAGAAGGCAGCATAGATGGCGAGGAGGGTGAGCAGTGCCATGCAGGACACAGCACAGCCGATCACCAGGGGGACCGAGGGGGTGCCCGCCAGCTCCAGGGTCTGGGGGAGATGAGCGGAGGGAGAGGGCAGGGGTGGCCTCACCCTCCCCACTCCATGTCTAGTACAGACTGGCACCTGCACCTTTGTCACACTCACATGCAGAAGGGGCCTCACCATTGCATTCACATGTGCACAGAGCAGACCCAGCCACATACGTGGATGCATATTTATGCTCAGTCACTCTCTCTTCCACACACAACCAGACACACACGTGTGTGTCTATGCAGGCAATTGCCCACCGCCACACCCCCCAGGCACGTGTCATCACTGTGAGCACCATCCCAGGGGCACAGACTTCCATGTGCAATCCCACAAGTGCACCTGCTCAGACACACACACGGGATCACCCAGGTCCCTGCCAACACCATCACAGATGGCCGCTGGCAACTCAGGAGCCTCCTCCCCTGCCTGGCCCAGGCTTTCCCTCTCACTCACCAGGTCCTTGGGCGGCTGGGCCAGCACGGCAAAGGTGGATAGGCGCTGGCACTGGCAGCGGGTGTGGGCTGCCTGGGTCTCCAGGGTCTGGCAGCTCTCAGTGTCCCAGTCCCCTGAGCTGGCATCTCTTGGGTGAGGGGAGAGGTGGAGTGAGCCCCAGCCCAGCTGCACTGGCCACTGCCCAAGGACAGGTGAGATCCAGGGCAAGGCCACATCCAAAAAGCAGGCAGTTGGGAGCCCCAGGATATGCCCTTGATCCCTTAGGCCGAGGATGGCACCAGGGCGCCCTCTGGCCTTCCAGACAAGAGACCTCCTCCTGAGGAGGAGTCCTGGGGCTGCCCCCTTCCCCACACGGAGCCGCTGCCCAACTCACGCTCTGGAGTAGTCCCAGCTGGCGCAGTGGGGATCCGTGGTGCCCTGGGGAGCAGGAGACGTGAGTGCAGTGTGCAGTGGGGAGCTCACCAGCCCTGACCACCACCCACGGCAGGCCCCACACAGGGCAGGGGTTCGGCCTGCTGTCAGGGCAGACCACTTCCCCATCAGACAGGCCTTTGGCTACCCACGTTAGGGTACACCTGGAGTCCCTGCCTGGGCCCCCACTCACGTTGATGATGTAGGAGAGCTCCACCGTGATGAGGGGCTCAGCTGGTGGCTGGGTGGGGGGCCGCACGGTCACTGTCATCACCCTGGATGTGACGGCCAGCGGGGGCCTGAGGAACAGGTACTGAGGTCAGCTCCTGCCCAGCAGGTGCCCAGACCCAGGCAGGATCCCCAAAAGTGCTTTGGATGGGGGGTGGAAGGCAACCAGGGGGCCAAGGCCTGGGGGAAGGCCTAGAGCTCAGTGGGGTCTAGAGCTCAGTCCAACACCCCCTGGACCCCCCGTGAAGCCTCTGGGAGCTGCATGGGCGTCTCTGAGAAGCGCTTGTGTCCAGAGCCAGGCAAGGGGTCCCTAAGGCTGCAGGAGGCCACAGGTGGATCTCTCTGTGGTCAGCACACGCTCAGCCCCTTCTCTCACCTGGGCCTCCTGGACCCTCAGCAGCCTCCTCCACCCCTCCCAGGGACTCACCTGGGGGGCGGCAGGATGAGACCAAGGGTGCGGTAGAGCACAGCACCGATGACAAAGTAGGAGGAGGACTCCTCGGGGTCTGCCGGGAGGAGGCGCTGGTGCGAGTAGCCTGGGCCAGGGGGCACTGTTCCCGGGCCCTTCCCCCTGCCAGGGCTGCCCACTGCTGCCCCAGATGCAGCCGGCTTCCCTGGGGAGGAGAGGCTGAGCACCTCCTTGGGCAGGAAGAGGCGGTCCTCGGAGTGCCGCACCCAGTCCTTCATGCCCCGGCGGCCCCGCATGGGGAACGTGATGTCGCTGGACACGGCCGAGACGGGCTCTCGCTGAATGCTGATCACTGCAGGGGAGGAGGGTGGGCAGACCGCACCGGAGACAAACAGAGAGACAGAGGGGACAGACACCAGGGAAGAGACAGAGGTGGGGGAGACACACCAGGAAGGCAGATGCAGACACGGAGGTTGATACAAACACATAGATGGAGGAGCGGAAGAAACACAAAGACAGAGATAAAAATAAGGAGTTAAATGAGGGAAAGACAGGGCCAGAGACGCAGAGAGAGAGAAACAGGGAGAGCCCTCAGAAACCATCCCTCCCCCATGGCGGCCTGGGTTCCGCCACATCCAGCACCCCCTCCCCTGCCTGCTAGTACCCAGGTTGTCCGTGACAATTAGAGAGCTCTGGAAGGCCTTGAGAGCATCGCCCACCAGGTGAATGAAGTCCTCCACGACACGGAGCAGGTGCACAGAGCCAGGGGACACCTGGGGGCAGAGAGTGTGTAAGGGTCCAAGGCGGGGGTGGCTCATGGGGGAAGAAGCTTGGAAGCCCAGTCCCTCACCTGCTGAGCATCATCCCACTTATCCTTGTTCTCTGCGTCCACCATGAAGCTCACCACCTGGAAGAAGCGCTGGGGAGAGAGCAGTAAGTGTCGGCAGATGCCAGCCCCAGGGACGGGAGATCTCCCACTACAGCCACACCTGTCACCCCCAGCAGACTCTGCCACTGGGGCCAGGCCTCCCCCTTCAGGCTGGGGCCTCTGCACCCTCAGCTGTCCTTCCTCTCAGCGGAGCAGGGTGGTACCTGCACGTCATCAGCTGAGGGCACATACGTGGCCCTCTTGAAGGTGTCAGTGACGTTCCTCAGGATGTCCACAGAGAACAGCAGGTCCCCGCTGTAGTAGGTGCGCCGGGCCAGCAGCTCCTGCAGGCTGCGCACCACTTGTGACATGCCCTCGCCCGCCAGCATGCGCTGCCCCTTGGCCAGGTGCTCCCGAAGCTGTAGGTGACAGATGGGCCGCTATCACTGGTGTGTCAGGAGCTGGGACCAGCCCCTGGCCCCTCCCACTCCAGTCCACCTATTGCTTATATCCAGGGGGAGAGAGAGGGGGAAAAGGTTACATAGAGATGCTTGAAGGGGGTCAAGAAAGAGATCCATAAAGAGAGAATCTCCAAAGATACTTTAAAAAGGCTGAAACAGAAATAGCTAGAGAAAGGTGGTGCTCAGATGTACATATAAAAGATGATAAGCACAGTACAGGGACAGGGTACCTCCCCAACCCAGAGGGGTCACGAACACTCTGGAATGTAATGTGCTCTCTCTCAAATACAAGCTCCAAATGCAAATGCACAACAAATACCAATTATAGTCAGACAAACACATACACAACAGGCCACATTCACTGACAACATTCTTACCCCATGGCAGACCCTGGGGACACAAAAATAAATTCAACTTTGTCCTTGCCTTCAAGGGGCTCCCAGTCCAACAGGACACAGATATTTCAACGAGCACTTATAACACCTAATGACTGAGAAGTTCGGGGGGCTGTAGGAGCACAGAGGTGGGCACGAGGGATAAGGGAAGACACTTGAGAGTTAGGCCTTGAGGTATGAGTAGGAGTTTGCCAGACAAGGAGAGGCACAGCCAGGCATAAGTGGGCACAGCGTATATATGCCAAGGCACACGGGCATGGGCAACAACCAAGGTCCCCCTACCCCCTACCAGAGTCTGGGACAGATCCTATGTCACCCCGTCCCAGCAGGGCACACTCACTGACAGATACAGGTAGCGGTACTCATGGGAGATGCAGCGGGCAAAGCTGGGCAGCCCCCAGTATGCCACACCCTGGGCGCTGAGGAGGCAGCGGCGGCTGGCAGACCCTGCAGGGGGACAGGAAAGAGGGTTGGGAGTGCGGGCCAAGCTCTCACTCACTTTGCTCCGCACCTCAGAATGGAGGGTCAATGAGGCTGGGGGCCTAGGCGGGGGTGGGGGCCTGTGGGGAGAGCCACCCCGCCCCTCACCTGAGGCATTAGGGGGACACTTGTTGTAGATGATCTCGCCAGCAGCCGCCTTCTTCCATGTCATCAGCATCACGTACTCATCCCTGCACATCTCATGGAAGGCTGTAGGGACAGCGGAGGGGCTCAGCCAGGCCCACATGCTTGTCCCCCCAGCCCCCTGAGTCGTGCGGGCAGTACCTGGACACCTCTTCTCACTGCACGGCTTCACCTCCTCTCCGGTGCCCTCGCAGGGGTAGCCCTGCACGCCTGTGGCCTGGCACATGCGGAAGCGGCGCTGCCAGCCTGTGTCACACGTCTTGGAGCACAGGCTCCACGCGTTCCACGGCCCCCACTTGCCATCTGTGGCTGCGGGAGAGGGGGGCGTGAGTGGCCCCAGGTGCCCCCAGGGCCAGGGCTGCCACTTGCCGCCCTTGCGCCGAGCACTCACCCGGGCACTCAAGGTTGCCGCACTCGCGGGTGTCGGTGAGGGCACCCGTACACGTAGCCCAGGCTGGGCCCGCCACACTGCACTTCCGGCTGCGCTGCTGGGTCCCGTTGGCACAGGATGTGGAACATGGGCCCCAGGGACCCCATTCTAGCCACTGGCCTTCCACTGCATGGGGAGACACAAGCAGGGGTGGCCGTTGAGCAAGGGGTGTGGGGACTGGTGAGGGCAGAGCACCACAGGGAGATGGCAGAGCCTGCTGTCTTTCAGACTTGAGCCAGGCCAGACCCACGTAAGAGGGGTGGATGAAGGGGGACTGGAGGGAGCAGGTGGTGCCTGGGCCTGGTCCTGCCTGCCTGTCACCAGCTCCAGGAACACAGGATACCTCTCCACTCAGCACCAAGGCACGTGCTCTCTTTTGGCTAGGGAAAGGGGCCCCCAGGGGCACCTTCTGATATTTGTCCCTGCTTAAGCCCAGCTCTGTGTCCCCTCCCAGCCCAGCTGGCCATAAGCACCAAAGTGCTATGAACAGCAAGGGTAGCCCAGGGCTTAGGGGAAGGGGCACTGGTAAGCAGCCCCCTTTTGATGGGATCACAGTGTGCCAATGCCAAGTCTGGACTGGGCCGGGTCACCTCCCATACTAGCAGGTATACTTCGTCAGTCTCCCCATGCTTGGTCAAAGTTCATGGGGCCCCCAGGGGCAGGGCACTGGACCTGACTGCCTCCCCTGGGTCTCCCGACCCCCACCCGGCTGGGCAGCGCCCGCCTGGAAGCCCACGGGCGCTACTGACCCGGGCAGGCGGCCATACTGCAGAGCTTAGTCTGCAGCTCGGGACCCTCGCAGGCCTTGCCGCCGTGCTGGGGGGGCACGCAGGTCCGCATCCGGCTCCGGGACCCCCGCCCGCAGCTGCGGGAGCACAGGCTCCAGGACCCCCACTCCTCCCACACGCCGTGCACTGCAAGGAAGCACGTGGCCGGTGGCTGGGCGGCACCTTGGCCCCGCCCACTGCCCATCCGCCCACAAATCAGGAGTTCGGCAGCTCTGCGACCGCTCCTCACTGGCTCTTCCCTGGGTTCTGTTGCCAGGGGGCTCTCTCAGGGCGCCAGCACTCCGCCCTTTGAGGGGATGTGGAAGACACAGGCTTCTAGTCCCAACTCACACAGGGCACCTCCTGTGGACACCCGGTCAGAAAGACTAGGATCAACCCAGGAGGGGAACCAGGGGTCCCGGGAAAGGGCTCAAGATCCACCCCACCCCACCCAACTCCACCCCTCCCCACCCCCAGACCCGGAGCATGAATTCAACATGGCAGGCTTGGAGCAAGAGAAGTGCCCCTCCCAGCCCCAAGCGCATGGACACACAACAGACACGAACCTCTACACGGACACTGACACAAAGCGCTCCCACTCTGGAACACAGCTTGGCCCCAGCCCTCTGCAAGCTCCTGCCACACCCTCGGGTACCAAGACTCCTTCCCAGGGAGGCCCTACTTTAAATCCATAGCCTGGAGCTGGTCACAGCCTAGGCACCACTTCACTCCCCCGGGGCACAAGGAGCAGGACTGGCTGAAGCTGCCCAGCCCCACCCCTCGTGGTGGACCACCTGTCCCAGGCAGGCACATGCATGTTCTCCATAACTCCATGCTGAACTGAGGAAGGCTTAGGGGTCTGGGGTGCTCCCTGGGGAGTAGGATGGGGAGCCACAGGAGGGAGGGGATGGTCAAGGAAGGTTTCATTAAAAAAAAAAAAGGTATTTGTCTTAGATTTCAAAGGACAGGCTGAATTTTAATAGCCAAGGTGGGGTGGGGGGGATAGGACGAGAATAAGCAAATGCAGGGAGGTGGGACAGTACAAGAGGTGCTGGTGCGGCCAGAGCGTAGGGAACAAGGAGAGCGATGAGGGTAGAAAGATGAGCCTTGATCACCAAGACGTAGGCACGAGGGGAGTGATGTGCCCAGCACCGAGCCCACTGGTGTGGGCCCCGGTCTGATCCACTTGTGTGCCCAGTGCCCTGTGCGGGGCTGGGCACGGTGTGGGGGACAGTCAAATTTGTTGAAAGAAAGAAAGGAGGCAACCAACTATCTTTGGAAGATTAACCTGCCCAAGTCCCAGGCAGGACCAAACCCTGCAGGCAAACGGGGCGGGGAGGACGGGCATACCTGGGCAGGTGGCAGAATTGTTGCAGGGCCGGGTCTCCCGCAGGGGCCCGCTGCACAGGGTCCCATAGGGGGAGGACACGCAGGAGCGGGTCCGCACCTGCAGACCCTGCCCACACGTCAGGGAACACACGCTCCACGGGGACCACTCCTCAGCCGCCGGGTCGCCTACAAGAAAGGGACAGCGTCGGCGGCAGGGGGCACCTCCCAAACACTCAGTCTCTAGGGATCCCCCTACCCTGACCCCAAGTGACAGGTTCTTCAGGAGGCAACCCGGCCCTGCCCACAGGCCTCACGTGGCAGAGAGACGTGACTGAGCTCCAGGACACAGACACAGACGGGCACATGCCAAGCACACACGCCAACAGACGCCACAGAGTCGGGCTCCCGCCGCAGAGGAAGGGAGGCGGGCCCGAGTTACCTGTCTGCGCCATGTACAGCCCAGGCTCATCTGCAGACCTTGGCCACTGAGTTTTCACCTTCGGTTCCTCTTCCGGCTCCTCACCTGGAACACGGAGGTGGTGGCAGGGGCTCAGCAAAGGCCAGCTCTGTCCTGCCAGAGTGGCGCAGAGAAGGCAGCCTTGCTTACCCTCAGCCTGAGAGCCAGGAACCAACCACAGGAGATGCTGAGAGAACATCACCTCCTGTCCCCTGCCCCCCCAACCATTTTATGGATAAGGAAACTGAGGCTCAGAAGGCCACACAAGGACATCCGCAAGCCTCAGAAGCATCTTTTCCTCCTCTTGCCTTTGCCAGACTGGGGAGACTGGAAAGGAGCGGCTGCTCATATTAATGAGCCCTGGAGGCTTCTGTGCCAAATGCTGTCCATACTTATCTCTTTTAATCCTCCCCTGGGAAGTAGGGATCATCATCTCTGTTTAAAGATGAGGAAACTGAGGACCCAAAGAGGGGAAATGACTTGTCCAAGACCACACAGCTTAGTGAGCCTGAAGCCCGGGCTCTTTCCCCTCACTGGGCTGACTCCCAGGGCTGATGAACAGCCAAGTCAGGCAGCTGCGACTACCCCCTAACTAAGCCTGCCTCTGGCACGAGATTCATGCCAAGCCAGGGGCTGGGTCTTGGGCCCGGATGCTGCTCCCCAAGCACCACTGGACTGTGACCTGGAGGCACAGGTCAGAATGCTGCTCCTCTGAGACCCAAGGGCCTGGGGCAGGTGCCTGCATCCAGCAGACCCTCCTCCCCACTGCCCCGGCAGCCGGGAGAGCAGCAGGTGCTCCAGGAGGCCACTGCTGCCTCGGCCCCAGCCTCACGGGCCCTTGGCCACCCTGATTTACGTGTCTGGTCTACGTCTTGGAAGCACCGCCAGCCCTGGCGGAGGGGCTAGGAGCTCCCATGCTCCAAAGCCGGCCCTTCCTGCTCAGACATGAGCTCATCCAGGCCCTCCCCTACACGCTGGGTAGCGAGGATGGAGGCAGACCTAAGTGCAGAGGGGAAGACCTGGCCCATGTAGAGGATGCTGGGCAGATGGGACTGGAATAGCATTTGGGGACAGGGCTCAGCCCATGCCGTCCCCAAACTAGACAGTACTCCTCTCCCCGACCCCCAGGCCCTCTCCTATTTCTGAAAGGCAGCACCGAACAGGCACTCTGTCTGAAGGAACCCGAGAGCGCTGTACTCTTCCTGTCTCCTGCCACCCCGTGCAGGCTCTGCATCCGAGAGAAAGCTCTTCCTGACCAGGCATAAAGAGTGGCCACCCTGGGCAAACCCACTGTCCAGGGGACCCTGAACTGCCACTCAGCCCAGCTTCTTCTGGTCTCATCAACGCCAAGGCCCTTCCCTCCACCTCAGACACCAGTCTCAGAACCTGATCTCCATCATCCCAGAAACTTCTCCAACATCTCTGAAGCCTGGACCCCAGGACAGCTTCAGAGTCAGGCAGCCCTGGATCCCAACTGGGGCGCGGACAGTGACCAGCTGTGTGACCTTGGGAAAATGTCTTTGCCTCTCTGACCGTTTTCATCTCTGTAGAACAACACTCAGAATACCCCTACCTCGAGGGCTGACTCGAGGATGCCCTGACAGGAGGCCATGAGGCCCTTAGCACTCTGCTGGGCACGTGGCAAGTGCTCAGAAGGCAGTAACTATCCAGTTTATTTTTACCATCTCCCCTCCCCTCCCAATCTCTACCTCTTCTGCACCCTCACATGCCACCCTTCAGCCCCCTAGGCCTCCTCCCTTTGAACAGGATCTGTGATCCCTCCTGGCCTCACTTGGGGCCCTGTCTCTATCAGGGCCACAGAGAAGGTATTGGTGCTACACCTGTCAACTCCTGAATCCCCTCACTCAGGCCTTCCACCACACCAGCTCAGCCAGTCCCCAGCCCCGGAGCCTTGTGACAAGCCGCCTTCTCCACGCCCACCCCCAGGCTGCCAAAGAAATCTATGGCTGTGCCAACTGGCACCTCGACAGATTCAGGGCTGCACATCCGCTCGGCCCCCTGCCTTCCCCATTCCCCGCCTCCGCTGGCCAGGCCAGACTGTGACCTCTCTCCTCAAGCCCGTCTCTGCCCACTCTCCCTGCAACAAGCTCCTTTACAGACAAAGCAGAAGCTATGACTCGGGAGCCCCCCCACTTCTTGCCCCACCCCTCCGACTCCCAACTTCCCTGCAGCCCTTCTCACAAAGGCCAGCCCCTCAGCCTGGTCCTGCATCCTACTCCTCCCCCCTTCTCAGGAGGGCTCATCCACTGCCCCCTCTCTCCCCAGCATTTCGTCAGCATTCTCCCTTCGTCGCAGCCCGTGAACGGACCGAGGCCTCCCCCATTCCGTGGGGAAACCTCCTTGGACCCTCCTTCCTCCCTCAGCCACTGCCCTCTGGCTTCTCTTCGCCACCGATGAGTGGTCCACAGCTGGCACTCCAGTTTCTCACCTGCCACTCACGTCCTGGCTCAAATGTCACCTCGCCTGGTAATTCACTGCAGTCTGGCTTCTGACGGCATCTTTCTGCTGGACCTGTTCCTGACAGTCATGGACGCCCTCCATGTTGCTAAATCCTACGGACGCTTTGCAGCCTCTCTCGCTTGACCCCTCGGCAGCATTCGGCCCCGCTGACTCTTCCACCTTGAAACGCTCCCCTCCCCGACTCTCCCGGTTTCCTTCCAGCTCTCTGGCTTCCCTGTCTCAGGCTCCTAGACTGGTCTGTCTTCCTGTTGCTTCCCACATCGGGCATCCACGCTCGTCCTGTTTTCACTGCACACTCCCCCAGCTCAAGGCTTAAATAACGCCTTCTGAATGGCTGCTCCCAAGTCATTATTCCCAGCCCCGACCCCCACCGCCAGTGCTTCTCTCCTGTATAGCCTCCTGCCTCCCGAACAGGTCTCTTGACAGGGGGCCCTCAAACTCAGCATGTCCAAAATAGGATCATCATCTCCTCTCAAACCTCCATCTGCTTATTCCCCACCTTCTTTGCCTGGAAAACTCCTACTTGACTTTCAAAACCCACCTTAAATGACCTCTCATCTGTGAACTAACTCTTTCTTGTCCCCCACTCCCCAGAAAGAGTTGGCTGCCCCCTCTTCTACATGCCCTCTCATCAGATGATTCCATCTTCCGACTGTCTGAACTTACCCCCACCCATGAGCCCTCTGAAAGAAGGCTGTGTGTGAGCCATCTCCCTGACCACAGTGAACACCGACACCGAATCTGGCCCAGAGAAATATCAATAAACACCAATGAACACCACTGATCCTGGCTTCCCCCCTACCCCAGGAGGGTCACTGGAAATGGTCATTTGTAATCTTGAGTATCAGCTCTGCCCAGGAGTCCTCCACCTAGATCACCCCAAGCCTGACACCCATTTATTTATTTATTTATTTTTTTAAAGATTTTTTTTTTCCCCCCCAAAGCCCCAGTGGATAGTTGTGTGTCGTAGCTGCACATCCTTCTAGTTGCTGTATGTGGGACTCGGCCTCAGGATGAACGGAGAAGTGGTGCCTCGATGCGCACCCGGGATCCGAACCCGGGCCGCCAGCATCGCAGTGCGCGCACTTAACCACCAAGCCACAGGGCCGGCCCTTGACACCCATTTATTAATACACATTCTGGAGATGTGGTTCCACTTTTTGCAAAGCCAGCCGAGTCCCCTCGTCCAGCTCCTGTATTGGCATCTTGGCCATCACTGTGTCTGTCGCACCCCCCATCCACCAGCCTGGCATCCGGTAAGCCCACCAAACCCAGATGTGTGAGAAAGCAGCCTGATATGATTGTCGTGGATTCACTGCTTCCTGCAGTCCCCATGTCCTCTACCAACCGCTCACCAACTGTTTGCTGGCCAGCCCCCCGATATAACCAGAGGTGGTGTCGATGGTTTCTAGAACCCATCCTATTTGAAAATCAGAACATGTCACAGGTCCAGCTCTGAGTCCCTCTCCTAGCCTCCTGGGCTGAGCCAGAGAGGGAAAGGAACAAGCCCAAGGTCACACAGCTAGGGCCTACACTGATGGCCCTCCCTTCCGCCCTCCCCCCACCTCCCTCAGAGAAGAGGCCAGCAATGTGTTTCCCCCACACGTGACAGCCAGTTCTCCCTGAAGGGGGAAGAAGACGGATAAGGCCAGAGGTGTCATTATTGAAATAAACGTTTATTCAGCATATACTGCGTGCAGGCCCCAGGGCTCTGGGCCCACAGCAGGGGGAGTCAGAGAGGCAGCTGAGGCAAGAGGACAAGGAGGGCTCCGGGAACGGGTGTGTGCACCCCCAGAACTCCCGAGCGTCCCACCCAGTGAGCTCCGCAGGCCTGCTGGACCAGGCGCTCCGATGCTCGCAGTCTTGCGATCCAGCAGCTTTCCCACCTGGCTGCCTGCCGTGGGCACAGACGGACCTGCGGCCTGGGACATGCTTCCCGGCTCAGCCCTGATGACCTCTTAACTGTTCTGTTTTGTGTTGAATAAGGAAACATTTACTACACAACCCCTACGTGCCATCACTGTGCACTCAACATCACCTCACTGAATCCTCATTAAGAGGGTTCTCCCATCTGACTAATGAGGAACGAGGCTCCAAGGTCTCACACCGGAGAGGCTGATGTGGGATTCGAAACCAGGCCTCCCTGACTCCGGTGGCCATGCTCTTTCTACTGAACTGTGCTGGCTCTGACACAATGCAACTTGACTTGGACCTCCTCAGTGATGGCTTTCCAAATTCCCATGGACCCCGAGTCACTCCCTCGCCCCAACGAAGCCCCTCAGACTTGCCTCTATTATCCTGTTTTCATACCACTTTCTGATTGTTCCTTTGCACATCTACTCCTCCCTCCCCTACCATGAGCCTGATTTGCCTCCATAGCCTCCAAAGTGATCCCCTGGGAGCCCAGCTCCAGCCACACACACTGCCCTGCTGAGGAACCTGCAGTGGCTCCCCACTGCTTCAGCCACAGTGTAAATCTCAGAGCCTGGCATGCTCTGACCTCTGCTGATCCGTCCAGCCCTGTTTTCCCCTCCCAGCCAGACAGCCAAGCACACTGTGAGGCCATGTGGGCCAGTGGGAAGGACAAAGATTCAGGAACCAAGCAGATGTAGGTTTGATTCCCAACTCTGCCACAGTCTTGCTGTGTGCCCTCGGGCAAGTTGCCTCACCTCTCTGAGCTTAAAAATCTTTAACTGAAAATAAAGATGACACTTCCTACCACAGGTATATGGTGAGAATTAAATGAATCAAGAGACATGGACCACCTGGAGTACCATAAGCTCTCAATAAAAAGGAGCTGCCACCCCCTTCTTGCTATCCCTTGAACATGCAAATACTTTCCTCCCTCCATGCATCTGCTAATGGTTTTCTGTCCCCTTGGAATGCCCTTTCTTCACCTCAATCTGCCAAAATCTTCTACATGTCAAATGTCACCTCCTCCAGGAAGCCTTCCTAGGATGACCACACAGGGGTTTGGGTACGTTGGTCTCTTCTTCTGTGGCTTAGACCCCAGGCTGCCTCCTGGCTGCAGCTGCAAGTATCCTGGGCTGGTCCCTCTCGTGGGCCCTGAGGAAGGGTCTTGTCTCCCTCGTCCCTCTTGCACAGAGGGCCTAGCTTTGAGCAGTCAGACACAAGACAGGCATTCAGCAAACAGGGGCCAGATATCCCTGAGGGTTCCTCCACCCAACCCCACAGGGGCCACTCTCATCTCCCCTTGGCCGTGGCAGGCAGGGTGGGCACAGGCCCTCTGCCATCTGAGCAGGACTGCAGGCACCTGCTACACCATGCTCCGCAGACCCTGCTCCTCCAGCCTCCACACAGTCCAGCCCCCTCAGCCTCCTTTGTCGTGAACGTGTTAAAAATAACCACGATAATCATCACTTCCACACGAGAGAGCGGTGCGATTTACAAAGCCGTCCTCCCCTCCAGGGCTCTCTGCATCCTCCCTGAGGCCGGCCCCAGAGCCCTGAGGAGGCACCCACGGATCCCCTTGAAACAGGGCTCTGTCACGTCCCTCCATGGCTCCCCACCCCAGCACGACTCCTTGTACCCCACAGTGCATCAGAATCCCATGGGGGCAGAGGCAGAGGGAGGTGGCTTTTGAAAATTCCAGGCTCTACCTCTGCAGTCCAATGCGACTGTGTATCTCTGTAAGACCAGATGCCCAGCCAGAAGGCCAGTCCCCCTCTGATGACTTCCTCCCCCAGCTGCTGGCCTCTCTGCCCAGCCTCCCAACATCACTAGCGGGGTCCTGCTGCCTCCCCCACATGGCCAGGAGCTCCTCGAGAGCAGGGACCACATCTGACTCACCCTGCCTCCCCAACAACGCCCAACTTCTTGCTGCCTGGCAGCCTTTGGCCAACAAGGTGAGGTCCCAGTATTTGGGGACAGCAGTCAGAGCCTTGGCCTCGTCCCCCACCAGTGGGGCTACTGTCCAGCAACACCAGTCTACTGGCTCCCTGCCCCTGGCCATTCACGCCTCCACGCCCTTGCACAGGCTGCTTCCTCTACCTTCAAAGCCCTTCCTCCCGCAGGGTTTCCCAAAGCGTGTGGTGGGAGATGACCTGGGGTGGCTCACAAACAGGCCATTAAATAACACTGGATCATGGACCGAGGAAGGTATCCCCTTTCCAGGTCTCTTTTAATTAGGGTGACTATTTGCCAATCTGCCTGGGATGTCGTCCTGATGTAATTAATAGTACCTCCCTCCCTTTATAACCTCAAAAATGTCCCGGTTTAGATGAAAAATTATATGGTCAACTTACTTTTAATCCTTCCAAATGCATGAAAGATAAAGTCTCTGTGCAGTCCGAGACTTTAACACATCCACAGCACGTGCTAATTTCTCTTTCTAACAAATCGAGAGGAGGGACGAGCATCGTGCTGGAATTTAATAATGTCGCTTTGTTTTCACTGTGGTTGTTTCTTCGGTTATCTTCTATTTCAGATATGTGATCCTCTTCTTCCATTTATGACATGAAATTTCTTTTTAATATACTACATTTAAAAAGCGATTCGATTTAAGGAAAAATTTCACAGGCTAGTGAATTCCTACTCACTCTTCAAAACTCAACTCAGAATCACCTTCTTTAGACTGCCTTGCCATTCCTTTGTGGTTTAATCCCTCACTCTTCCTCCTCCCCTGACATCCGGCACATGTTCGTCATCCTTATTACACTAAATGATGACAACATGCAAATATTTATTAGGGATTTACCATGCGCCAGGCACCGTGCTAACCACATTCTCTTGCTGAATCCTCACCATTACTCTGGAATAGCTCTGCCTCTATTTTACAGGTGATGAAATGGGGGTGAAGAAACTTGCCCACGGTCACACAGCTGGTCAGTGGTGGGGTCTTGACTCGAACCTGGGGCTGGGTGACCTCAGCCTGTGGCCTTGACCACCAATGTACACTAGCGGTCACTCTCCCCCACAGAGGGCAGAAGGTCTGCCCGGTTCACCTCGGATCTCATTCAGTCAGAGCTGGCCCAAGGCCTGGCACAAGCTCCACCCTGAGAAAGACGTGAAGACGTGTGTGGTGGATGGGCTGGGACTCGGTCCCTGCTGAGATGTCTGGGGAGTCTGTGCCCCACTCTCCATCCATGATGGAGCACTCAGAGCTCCCGCAGCACAGATCTGGCTGGAAGGACTTTCTAGGAAACGCATCCCGTGTGCTAGGTCTCCCCGCCCCAACCCTGAGAGAGACCCTGCCTCCCTGATGTCTGAGCCCCAAACAGGCAGGTAGGGCCCCACTTCCCGCCTCCAGGCCAGGCTGGCCGAAAGAGGACAGCAGGGGCCGAGCGCTGCGAGGAGAGAGGCCAGTATAGGACTGGGTTGGGCAGGTCAGAGGAGCTTCCTAGAGGAGACAGGGCTTGAGCTGTGCTTGGAAGGAGGGAGAAGTTCTGGACAACCAAGGGCAAAGGGCATTCCGGATGAGGGAAACAGCCCAAGCAAAGGCAGGGAGGCCAGAAAGCAGGGGGTTCTGGGGCCAGTGAGGAGCCCCAGTTGAAAGGGTAGGAGAGAATCAGAGGGAAGGCTGGAAAGCAGGCTGCAGCTGGAATGCCGGGCTGAGGAGTTTGGGCCATGATGGGGAGTCACTGGAGGCCGGATCAGGGAAGTGACACACAGAGAACCAGGGGTCCTGAGGCCCAGAGGGGCAGCACCTTATCCAAGTCACACAGCAACAGTGGCAGAATGGGGATCTGAACCCACTCTTGCCTCCCAGGCCTGACACTCAGGAGACCCCAGGCTCACCCGGTGCCATGCCTCAGGAATGGAGCCTGGATGATGGGGAGGGTGGACTAGCACAAAACAGCCAAGAGTGGGACAGTGCCCCTGGGGGGAGGCAGGGAGTGTGGCAGAGGAGGGAGGGGGGTTGCAAGAATGAAAGACACTTTGTCCCAGGTGTCACTCTGCACAGCCATCCCCATTGGCCAGCACCTCCTCAGGATGGGCGGGTCAGTGGGCAGGAACTGCACATTGGCGGCCGGCCCCCAGGAGCTGGGCTCTGCAGCTGGCACTACCTCTACGACCCGCCTTCCTGCCCTGGCCTCAGCCAGCCTCTGTGCCAGTCCTCGGCCAAGCGCCTTCCCGCCTATCTTCCCTTTCTTCCTCTCCCCCCACTTAACAGATTGCGGCAGCAAGATGGCACAAATTTATGGCTCAACTCACCAAAAATAACAAGAGATCTATCAAAGGCAGTTTGCGTGAAATTAACAGGCGCCTGTACCCTGTTGTCAAACGCACTCGGCTCTGAGGCGGGCCCAGTCACTCCGCTCCGTCACTGCCCACCAGCCCCTGGCCTCACCGCTCTTCCAGTACCTACCCAGCCCCACCCGCTTGGCCTTGCTGTTGATCCTACGTGGGGTGTGCCAGAGAAGAAGAGCACAGCTCCCCTGCCCCAGTGCCTGGCAGAGGGGCTGGGACGAGGGTCTCACACTTCCTGTTCACCACTGTCCCCACCAATCTTACTCTCAATCTGGCAGCTCTCTGTGCCAGCCGGTTCTCCTACAGCTGGTACATGTGTCCAGCTGGCCCAGCGGGGAGGAGGTGAAGGGGGGCATGGAGGTGAGGCCAAGGGCTTGGCAAAGGTGGTGCTGCCACCAGGCACAGAGTGCTCCAGGCCCTGATGATGCCACTGGCCCTCAGATGCCCTCTGCCACATGGAACAAACTAAGTCTTGTGCCCATCACCTCCCCAGAGAGGTTGGGCAGAAGGGAGGAGGTGGCAGAGAGGAAGAGCCTCTTACCTGCCAGGGGAGAGGAAGGGGCTGTGCCAGCCCAGCTCTGGGCACCAGTGTGCCGAGAGAGACCACTTCTGATGGCACATCACCCCCTGCAACACCCTGCAAGAGCCCTCCCTGCAGGCAACCCCAGGGAGCAGCTTGGAAACATGCCAAGCAGGACAAGGGGCATGAGCAGAGGTCAGGCCTGGGAACAGCTGGGAGCCCAGGGCTCCCTGCTCAGAGATGATACTAGGCCTCATGCCCAGAATCAACCAGCATCCAATTTCCACCCATCCTCAGTGCCAGAGGCGCCTGCAGAGGCTCTGATGTTGGTGGGATGATGGTGCCCTTCCCGTCACCGGCCCTCTCTGACCCCCAAAGACACCCCAGCTACCAACCAACTCCTGCTTCCGGCTTCACCCAAGCCCAGCTGGCTGCTCCTGGCTCTGTGCTCCACATGGCAGCCTGCCCAGATGGTGCCTGCCCATGAGGGCAGAGCCTTGCTCCATCCACTGCAGACCACTGGGCTGATGGACCACAGGGAAAACCAGACAAAAGAACCCACCCTTTGCTGAGCATGATGGGGGAGGCCCCCACAGAGTGACAGGCAGTGGCGGCCAGGCAGGAAGAGCCATAAACCTCCTGATATATGCCTGGTGCTCTCTGCCGATGTTCGACAAAGAAGTGAAATTCAATTTCTTCCTGCAGGCACTAAATCCCAGGCCAGCCTCCAGGGCCGGAGACCTGCCCATGGCCTGGCTGTCACTCAGACGGCTTCATCGACCACTGTTAGAGGCCAAGCTGGCCTACGGGAGAGGCCAGAGCAAGGCCACTGGGCATGTGCCATGGATGGGCATGATGCCGGATATCTCATGGGGGAAGCTGAGAAACCCTTCTCCCAAAGCAGCGGGTGAGGCTACTGTCAGATAAAGATCCCCTCTAATTAATTCAGGGATATCTCCCCATTTTACAGATGAAGAAACTGATGGGAAAAAAAAAAAAAAAGGGATCCACTCAAAGTAACAGTCAAAGGCAGTTCCCAACTCCAGGGCTCTGGTCTCCAAAGCAGGCATGGGGACCGATCATGCTCCTCCAGTACTCCTAGCAGCCCTCACATGAGACCCCCCTCCTCCTTGTAAACACTCTCAGTCAGATCCAGGTGCCCCTTCTGACTTCCATCCCTGCGTGACATCCTCATAATGGTAGGCCAGCATCTGTTATCCCAAATAGGGAAACTGAGGCCCAGAGAGGGGAAGGAACTTCCTGTTAGTACTAGAGCTAGAGACCAGATCCCAGATCTGCCTCCCTCCCACTCCCATGTCCTAGGCCCCCTGTTCCCTGCCAGGCCACCTGGCCAGTCCCTGGCCCAGCACCGTTCAGCAGGCTTGTAGGATCAGCTGAGGGGCTTGGGGCCTAGAAGCTGCAGGAAGGAGGGTCAGCAGAAGGTGGCTGTGGCGGAGGGAGCTGGGGTGGGAGCAGGAGCAGACAGGACTCAGGGGCTTGAGAGCTTTTGCCCAGTCAGCAGGAAGCTCTAGCAGCTGGCGGCCTCAGTCCCAGAAGACATGGGCCCAGAGGAGGGAGACAGGGGACCCTGGGAGCTGAGCCAGCTCAGCCCTCCACGGCAGCTTCGAAGCTCAGGCATCTTCATCCAGGCACATTCTTCCACGCCTCCCTCTGCCCTGACCCTGGGGCCACTGCCAGAATCACTGACCCATGTGGGCAGGAACACATCCCTGCTCCCTCCCTACTTCAGCCTCCAGGCAAACTTGTCAACGTGCAGTGCCAGGGGCCTGCCACAGTCACTCCCAGCTTTGGGCCTTTTCATACACTGCTCCCTATGCCTGGAATGCCCTCACCACTCCTGTGGCTTGGCAGGCTTCCACTTGTCCTTTAGATCTCTGCTCCTGTATCACTTCCTGCAGGAAGCCTTCCCTGACTGCCCAATTAGGGGGTCCCCTCTCTGGGTTTATCAAGCTGCATTATCTGATTTACACCCCCCACTCATCCACCCAGACAGCAAACTCTTCGAGAGGTCTGACCCCCATCCATTTTGGTGACCCCAACATCTGGGCAAGGCTGAACACAGGGGGAACATGGGTAAACGACTATGTGAATGGCCCCAGAGCGATTCAAGAACTTGCCAAGATGGGCACCAATGGGCACCATCAGCCCCCTGGACACACCCATCCCACCCAGGACCCCCTCAGACTCACCATATCTCATCTCGGTTGTGAACAGGTCATTGCTGCTCCCCGAGTGCAAGTCGGCCTCAGCAGGTGGGGCTGGGCCCCCAGGCACCAGGGCATTGGACAGGGTGTGGGCAGCAGGAGGACCTGGAGGCGTGGTGGTGGCAGGGCCGGTCCCCGCCTCACCAGGGCAGCTGCAGCCCGGCTGGGCAAAGCCACAGGCCCTGCCGGCAGCGCGGCCACACTCCTCGCTCCAGCGGCAGAGCACACCGCAGGTGAACTGGCTAGAGTTGTTGTTGTTGATGAGCAAGACCTCGACAAAGCGGAAGGCCAGAGCAGCGGGCGCCAGCAGGCGCGGGGCCTCCGAGGGCTCAGCTGACAGGCACAGCTGCACGAAGTTCTTGTCGAAGTGCAGGAAGGTAAAGGGGCCCGAGCCGCCGCACAGCTCCAACCCCACTGCCTCCTCCTCCACCTCCGGCCGCCCCACCTCCGACTCCGCCTGGGCCACCGTCTCCTCGGGGCTGGGCCGCAGGCAGGTAAAGTTGACCAGGTAGTGGTCCAGGGGCAGCAGGCGGGGGGCAAAGTGGGCGCACACCTGCTCCTGGCGGTTGAAGCGCAGGTAGAGGGAGTACTTGGTGGGGTCAGGGTTCTCCAGGGTCCAGGAGCAGCCCGAGGCGATGGTAGGAAAGAGGTCCTGCAGGGAGAAGGCCCCGTAGAGCACGCCCGAGGCCAGGGCGGAGCAGGCGCTGGGGGCGGGGTCGAAGGCGGCAGCCAGGCGCAGGGACAGAATCACAGATAGTAAGAGGGGACAGGCTGGGGTCATCCTATGTCCCTTGCCCTGTGGAGAGAGACAGTGGTCAGTGGCTCCAGGCACAGCCAGCATGGGCGCTGAATCTCCTGCGGCCAGCTACAGGGAGTGGGCCTCGTGGTTAAGACCCTCCTGGCTCTTTTAAGTCCCCAAGAACTTGTGAACCAAGTTCTTTTAGGTCCACATGTGTTATCTTAGACAAGGGACTTGACCTCTCTGAGCCTCAGTTTCCTTACCTGTAAAATGGAGGGACTCAGGAGAGTGCGTGGAATCTTGAAGCCCTTAAGAAACATGAGTTGTTGTTGTTACTATTATCCTCTCGTTCCTCAGTCAGTCCTATCAACCACAAGCACCTCGGCCCGACATTCAGATCCAGCCCCGTCCCCACCACCCAACCTGTATTCCCCAGGACTGTTGCTCCCAGCCGCAGTGTGTCGTGATCAGCTGTGAGGCGTGTCACGTGTAGCCCGGCAGTAATTGTCAAAGTAGCGATGTTTGACAACGATTTGCTTTTTTATAAATCAGAGCGATTCAAGGTTATTCCCAGAACAAGGTCATTCTCACTCACTTGCTTTACTGAGTGGGAGAGAAAGGGGAGGAGTTACCGCCACAGGGTGCCAGGGACTGCGCACAACCTGAGCCATGCGCATGGGAGGGCATGGCAAGTATGAACGTCATGAGTAGCGCGGCTGTGGATTTCCTGGTGGAAACAAGGGGGAGAGGCATCTGGAAAATGGGTGCAGTAATTTCCCTCTGACCTCTCTTCCTCTTCCACCATGGGGTTATCCTCCAAGGCCTGGCTCAGGGCCTGCTACCCCCAGGAGGCCACCATGCCATCTCCCTGCTCTTAGCTCCCATAGCCCTTGCCTGAAAGTCTGCATCACCCAATCATGACCTCCATCCCTTGCTATCTCCCCAGGGCTAGCTTGCTCATCTCATGCGTCTTCAAGATCCTAAGAGTGGAGACCAGAGTTCGCTGACTTCTACCTCCCCGCCAAGTGCTGCACTAAGCTGAGCTCCCAGCAGGTGTGAATGTCCTCCAGGTGTGGGAGGGCAGCCAGGCCCCACGCCCTACCCTGACAGACACACAGGGCAGTCAGGCCAAAGTGGACGAGAAGGGCTGGGGAGCACCTGCAGGTGCCCTCCCACCCACCAGGCCAGGACAGAGCCACTGCTCACAGCCTGCCCAGCCTCCACCCTAGCTGTCCAGAAGACAGAGCCTGGGGCCTGGGCTGGCTCAGCCCCACTTCTAGCCCTGCCCCCAGAGTGATCCACACTGCCTTCCTCCTTCATGCCCACACAGAGCTCACAGCACTGGATGGGCCCCTAGAGCCTGGTTGTTCCACATTAGATGAGAAAGGATGAGGCTCCAAGAGGGCAGGCAACCTGCTCAAGATCACACAAGAGTGGCCAAGCTGGGACTGGAGTCCAGGACCTGAGGGCCTAGCCTGGGTTTCTCTCTCACCCACCAACAGCCTCTTGCTCCATCCCCTTCCTCCTTCAGGCTCCAGGTCTGATGGACAAGCCATTAGCTCTGGGAACTGAACCTCAAACAGGATAATTCACAGGTGTGGCTCGATTTTCCCAAGACACACCCTGCTCCCCAGGGGCAGATTTTCTCCTGGCTGCTCAGGAGTCTAAATAGTGGCCAGGGGGTGCATGGGGGCAGGAATTAGAAGCCCAGAATTCCAATCCCTGAGTATCCATGGAGCTCCTCACTGCCCCAGCTCCCACATGCTCCAGCTCTCAGCCAGGTCCAAGCCCTAGCCACAAACAAGTACTTGCCCCTCCCCAGCCACAGGTGGGTGGGGGGAATGGGGGAGAGGCAAGCTCAAGGCAGGCCCATTTACTGGGGGGGAGCCAGCCCACCCTCCTCCAAAGACCCGCCTGGAGTTATTCAGCAGAAGCCAGAATAGGCTGTGTCTCTACTGCCCCCCAAGGAGCTGAAAAAAGGACCAGACCCCTGGCCTTACCTGCCCCACAGCATGCCTGTCCCACACCGTTCAGCCTGCCCGGCCTGCTGTGACACCAGTGAAGCCAGCGGCTGATGATGAATGACATCCAATCCCCCCGCTGCCCCCAATTATTTTTAAGCAGGCTGCAAAATTCAGGCCATGGCTGCCGCTCAGCGGAGGGGAGGTGGGGGCTCATTATAACTGGCCTCGCCTCCCCCACTTAGAGCAGGGCAGGAAATCTCCCCACACACCCCAACACACGTGGGCTTGAAGATCCCTGTGCCCTGCAGACATGCACGCAAAAGCACGTATGCACAGACGCATGTATGGACAGACGTTCACAGGCACACAGACAGGCACATAGATTCGTGTAAACTACAGATGCATGAACTCACGTGTAGACACAGGTGCACACACTCACATCTATAAGGGTGTAAAGAGCCAGACACTTCTACACATGCACAGAGATACAAATGTACTCTCCAGTGTGAACACACACAGGTATTTGGTTCTTTGAGGCTCAGCATATGACGGCTAAGACCTAAGGATCTGATCTGCTGCTCCTCCCTTTGTGTTCCTGAAGCTGGGGGCTCAGATCTCCCAGCCCCACCTCCTGGGTTCTGCTGCTCCCTTCTCCATAGCCCCAACCCATCAAGAAGCACTAAGTCCACATCTTTCAGAGCCACAGCCTGGCTTCTCCAGAACTGAGCCACCTCTAAACCCTGCCCAAGCCCCCTCCTCTTCTCAGTCTCCTTCAGACACCCCCTTCACACCAATTCTGGAACGTCACCCTGCGTATGCATGACTCTCATTGTTCCTGCTGTGACATTAGACCCTTTAGGGGCCCCTTTTTATATCACTCCCCACCCAGAAAATAAGGCAAGGAGCCCAATTCCAAGCTGGGTCACAGAGAGCCTCCCTTAGGAAAGGATCTAGAAGGATCCTCACAGGCAGCCCAAGGGGTTATTAGCCATGATTGACCTCCCTAAGCCTCAGTTTCCCCTCTGTGGAATGGAGACCATGCTCCCTGCCCTGAGGATTGCCTACACCTTCTCATTCAGCCTCCCAATGAGTTCCCACCACAGAGCCTGGCACAGGAGAGTACTCACACATTCCCTTCCCCTTCTCCTCTCCCTCTTCTCAGAACCTCACAAACTCTCCCCTCCTTCCTGCTGAGGTCCACCACTGCTTCTGGGAAGGCTCTCTGGGTTGAACCACAAGAGTGGCTTTGCCACCTCCAAGCCCAGTAAGACCACAAACCCCTCCATGCACAAGAGCTAGAGAGGAGAGGTATGGAGGTCGACTGGGAGGAAGAACTTCCTGGGTCAGGAGATTAATGGAGAGGATAATCAAAAGGCCTCCCACACCAGGACTTCTCTCAGTGAGATGGATGAGTTGCTGGTTGGAGTAATCTCAGTCTCAGGGACCCCCTTCACCGCAGGGCTGCTGCCCCCCATCAAACCTGAGAATCCTACTCTCTGCCCAAGCACACTCAGGCCCCCTTCCTCCCAGACCCCTCAGGCCTGCCCAGCCTCTGGCTTCCCTTCTGCACCAGTGAGGGAATCGGAGGCTTTTGCAGCAGCTGGGAGGGCCAAGACAAGACTAGGGCGGGGAGGGGCAGCTCAGGGCAAGGGCTGGGTCTCCGGGATCCCCGGAATCGACCCCTATCTGCCGGCCCGCCTAGAGCAGCGGCGCTGGGTCGCAGGGAACCGGGAGCCCGGGCAGCGGGCGGGGGAGGGGGCGCGGCAGTGCGCACATCCGTCGCGTTTATCCACCTGGCAGCTCCAATTCGCCCGTCCGTCACTCACCCTCCGTCTCCCGGGTGCTTGCTGCGGGGCCGAGCCCAGGCCAACACGCAGACGGGGACCCCCACTCCGGGCCTCCGGGTCCCCTGCCCGTGCCCCGGCCGAGGGGCGGGGTCCTCGAGGACCTCCCTCCCGGGGCTCTGGCACCGAGGAGGGCGCACACCCTCCATCCAGCCTCTGGAGCCGGTGGGCACGACCGAGGGGAGGGGGCGCCCCCCCCCCCCAGTGCGGGCTCTCCCTCTCCGAATGGCAGACAGGTCGCTCCGCCTCTCTCGAGGGTCTCTCAGTCCCGGGAGGGGGTTTTCGAGGGGGCTTCTCGCACAGCATAGGAGGGGGAGGAGGGGAGGAGAGGCGGCCCCCAGCCCCCGGGGGCGGTGCCGCGCGGTGGCGGGGGGAGGGGGCGGTGACTCAGCCGCCCTCCGCCCGCCTCCCCGGAACTTTGCAGCAGCTGGAGCCTCCGTTGCTACAGGAACCGAAAGCTTTTGTTCCCCAATGTCAGGGCTGCGGGGCTGCCACTCCCGGGTGGGACCCAGGCCCAGCCACAGTGCCCAGAGGACTTCCGGCCCAGCATAACGTCATGGACCCGAGCCCCCTCTCCTCCACTTACCCGCCCTTCACCAAGCCACTCACGCCAAAGCCAGGATTCTTAAAACTCTTGGGGCGCTCGGGCCAGGTCGCCCCCTAACTCTGACCTGAAGCACTAACTGCCTTGGAAAGTTCCTGATGGCTCTGACCTCCTGGAGGGAGGGAGCGCCTCCTCTGTGCCCCACGTGCCCCTCTGTGACTGATTACCCACATGGATGCCCCTAATAGGCAGCCTACCTTTGGGGGCCTGGACTTGGGTTTCTGCTCTGTACTTATCCCACCTGCCCTGCCTCGACACTTGAACCAGGACCTCAAAGACCTTGGCCTGCTTTCACTGATGCCTCTCAGGCCAGAGCTGATCCCAGAGCAGTCCCCTGGGATGCTGAAGGAGGGGGAGGTGAGTAAGGGGGAGACTCTGGGAGGCTAAAGGTATTTTCTGGCTTGATTATCTTGCGGGTTGGAGTGAAGGCACTTGAACCTGTTCTGCATCTCTCCTCTGGAATTAGGAGTGGAGTGGAAAGGGGTCTGACCTTGGCCTTGAAGAGAAACAGCCCAATACACCTATCACTGTTGAGCATTACCAGGTGCCAGACACTCTATACAAACGATCTAATTTCATTCTGCCTGCAACTATATGAGGCAGTGATCACTGACCCATTGTACTGAGGGCCAACTGAGGCTCAGAAAGGTTATGTAGCTTGCCCAGGTCACACAGCTTTTGAACCCAGGTCAACTGACCAAAAGCAGAGTTCCTAAATACTTACTCAGCTCCATTACCTGAGGGTTGGAAGGGAGGGAAGAGGGCAGAGACCAGCTGGGGCCTTAGTCTGGGTTACAGAAATGCCTACCACACACACACCCCAGGCTAGACATATCCCTTTCTGAAGAGTGATGGGGGAGGGGGCAGAAGAGGGAAGGAGAAGGAGAAAAGAAGGCTGAGAAGAGAAGAAGAGAGGGAAATTGGTCAATCTTGGTCCAGGAAAGACCCTCCCTTACACCCCCACCACCACCAGGGCATACCCTGTACAGAGTCCACACTGACCCCCACCCCTGTGTCCAGCACGAGGGACACTCCCCAGGTGCCTGCTCTGTCCCAGGTGGACTCCCCCATCGCCTGTTTCATGCCCAAGCCAGACAGAGGCCACCTTTGCGCCCCCCCCCCCACCTAGTGGGGACTGCCATGGGGTAGACAGATAGAGGCTCCCTGGGGACACCTGCCCAAGCCCAAACAAGCCCAACCAGACCATCTCAAATCCAGGGGCCAGTCCTGCTGGTCGGTGTCTGATGGCTCAAAGGGCTCCTGAACTGCTGCTGGGATGAGCCCTCCACCCCACCCCACCCCGTTCCCAGAGCCCGTGGCCTGACAACCAGGACTGTTCCCGCACGGATAGCGGCTAGCGCGAGGGGGCACCCGGCGTCGCCCACCGAACTCCTCTCCCCAGGGACTTCCCAGCGCTAGTCCTGCAGCCACTGCTGCTCCTGCTGCGGAAACCTGGGGGTGCCCGCGGGAGGAAAAGGGGCAGCGGGTCCAGGGCTGCGGGCAGGGGGCGCCAGAGGACGCCGAGGGGCCCGGCTGGCAGCTGCCGAGGCGGGCAGGCGGGCAGTATCTCTCGGCCCAGGAGCCCCTCCCCCCGCGGGCACCAGATCCTTCGCCCGCTCTGCACCCGCCGCGGCGCGGAAGACTTCCCTCGGACCGAGCCGACTGCGGGAGTGGCCGCCAACTTCAGAGCCTACAACCCCCCCACACACACACATCATGCCAGCCCCCCGGGCTGCAGGAGGGTGCGTTTGGTGCCCGGCTCTATGCCCCGGGGGTGGGAGGAGAGAAATAGGGGATGGACAGATAGACTCCGGCCAAAGAGGGACACAGGAGCCAGGACTGCGAAGCCAGTCGAGATCCCGGCTGGAGAGGAGGTGGCTCGGAGCAGACATGGGGGACACGGCCCCAAGTCCAGGCCGAGGGGGAGGAGACTTGCAGCAGAGACTGGCGAGGGACAGCGGGACCCTGGGCAGATATGAGGGTGGGAGCAATCGGGACAGAAATAAGAGGAGAAGCATGGTCAGGGTGCCGGCGCCGAGAAAGGCAGTAACTACGGGCAGACATGGATGGGGACAGGAAGGACTCCACTAAGTGGAGGGGAGAAGCAGTGTGGCATCCAGACGAGGAGGGGGGGACTGGAAGGGGAAACACAGTAGAGCTGCAGGTTGGAGACAGGGGCTCTAATCAAGGTGGGGGGCGCACTGCCCGGATCCAGACTGAGACAGAGACTCGAGACAGCGATGGGGGTAAGGTCTGGGTCAGGATTCTGAGGGGATGGGGGTGGGGGGCTTTAGCAGAGATGGGTAAAAGGGAGCGGGGCGGAAAAGGGACTCATCAGAGATGAAGGGGGCTTCGGCCCCAGGCTTGGAAGTTCCCAAAGAGACGGGAGTGGGTGAACGAACTCAGTTCGGGCGGGGCAGAATTCAGCAGAGATGGACTAGGGGAGCGCCCCGCGTCCGGGCCGGTGCGGAAACTCGGGACCGCGCCGGGAGGGTTCGGTGCGGGGCCGGGTTGGGGTCTGGGGCCGAGCACTCACCTGGGCGCCGTCAGCAGCAGGAGCGGGGGCCGGCGCAGGCGGAGGCGGCCACGGGGCACAAGTTTGCCATCCCTAAGGCGGGGGCCTGGCCGGGCGCGGGGCAGCTCGCGGCAGCCGCGCGGAGGGCCGAGGCTCCCGCTCCGCGGAGCGGCGGGTGCAGAAAAGGCGCCGGGGAGCAGCGCGGGGCGGGCGCCGGGCCCGGCGCGGGCTCCTGCCGCCGCCTCCTCGCCGCGCCGCCCCCCCGCTCCTCTCTCCCCCGCCCGGAGCACCGCCCGCGCCGCGCGCTGCCTCCTATTTGCGGGCGGCGGCCGCAGCCCCGGGCTCTAGGAGCCGGCGCCGCATCCTCCTAGGTCTCCGAGCGCTGTCGCCGCTGCCGCCGCCGCCGCCGCCGCCGCCGCCGCCGCCGCCAAACCGGGTTCCTCCGGCCGCTCCGGCCGCTGCCCGCAGCGCGCGCCGGACCGAGTGACGGCCGAGTCGGGACGCGGCGCCTGCGCGGGCCGGGCCCGGGTGGGGGCGCGCGCCGGGCCGGGAGCGAGGAGCCGCGGGAGAGGGGCGGGGGGCGGGGGCGACGCGCGCCGCCTCCTGTTAAAGGGGGAGCAGCGCCAGCCCGAGCCAAGCGCACCCTCCCCCTCCCCGCCCTGAGCCCCAGGCGCCGGCGCGGGAGAAGCCCCGGGTAAGCCCCCGCCCTGCCCGCGGCCTCCTGGACCGCAGGATGAGGCGATCCGCGATGCCCCTCCAGCGATACCCGAGGCCAGAAGCATCTTGCGCAGCCAGGGTCTCCCCTTCCCCCCGTGCATTGTAAATTGCATATCCCTGTGCCTGCAAGGTGCAACTGATGTGCGCTGAACTTTGCACATGCTTATGCATACAGGTGCCCTATGTGTGCACTGTAATGTTGCCTGGCTCTGTGCGTGCAACTGCTACACACATGCATAGTGTGTTAACATGTGCTCAGGTCCTGAATGCATGTTGCTTGTTCCTGTGGGTAGGAATGCTATATGTATACAAGCCTACAAGTGCCACATATGTGCTGAGTGCTGTGGGTCACTTCTACGTAGGAGCCACATCCATGCACTGCAGTGTGGTATGTTTGGTGCATACTCTGGAGTAAACTCTGCAATGTTGCATGTCCCTAGGCACGGGGATGCTACACGTGTGCAGTGTGTTACATGTTTTCCTGACTGCCTGTCTATTCCCACAAGTGCCTCTCCCTGTGCCAGGGGCGCCCCCATGTTGCATCTGTTTGAGTAGAAGCAGCAGAAATGTACAGACCCGCCCCCTCCCCATCCTGGCACTGTGCCCAGGGACAGTTGGGTGGGGCCAGAGCCCACACGGTTCAAGCAGTACCCAGGGAAATGCCATGGCTCCGGGCCCTGGTCCGGCGGTTTGTGGCCTGGGCATGTTGCCACCAGGAAGGTGGGCAGATCAGGACACACCACTTCAGCCAAAGACAGGTTAATCAGAAGGCTGTGGTCAGAGGAGAAGCCAGCAGGGGGCAGCTTTGCAGTGAGTGTGGGATGGTTTCAGGAGCTCCACTTTTTGAAGGTTCTCTGGCCAGGAGGGGGCCAAACCTGGGAGCAAGGAAGTCCCCAGTCTACCCAATCCCAACCCTACCTCTCCACTAAAGCCCCTGGAGTTGTGTCACCCTGGAGACCAGGGCAGGATGAGAAGACTTCACCTCTCCCGAGGAGCAAGACCAGGAAAAGGAAGAGAGAAAAGCCCCCTGCTCCCTCTCCCTGACCCTCCCTGCTCCAGCAGTCACAGTGACATTTGTGACATTTGTTGTGAGTGATTGTGAGAGATTATCGACTTTAATGGAAGGAGGTAATAAGGGGCGATGAAGGATTCTCACCCGTCACCTTAAGGGAATTATTATGAGCCGGGAGGAGGGCTGGCACCTTTCCTTTCCCAGCGGGAGCCCAGGGAGGCCTGTGCCTTGGGCCTAGCACTGGCGGGCAGGGCTCCTGGGTTCTTGCTGGGCACCCTCAAACACGCTCCGGGTCTCTGAGTTTGGAGGCTCAGCCACCGCTGTGAAAGCCAAGCCAGGCGGCCTTGCCATCTGCACGGTGTGTTGAGAGCCACCCCAAGGGCAGTGGGAGATCTTGGGCCTCCTTACTTGGGCACTGTGAGGAGCAATAGGGTGGCTGAGGCTGAGGCCTTAGGAGGTAGGCAAAGGTGGGGAGAGTGATTGGGACATGAGGTCCCGGCAGAGATGTGAAGACAGGCCCTCAGAAGCCTCTAGGACCCTGTCCTTCAGAGCTCCAGCCCCTTCCACTCGACAGGGAGCCTGCCTCCCTCTTTATGAATATTCATGATATTAGTGTACTAGAGACCCAGAGCCCAGAGAAACCACAGCAGGTCTCTTGCAGATGTGATGCAGCTGGATCCCTGAGGCCCTCCCCGTCCCCCCAGGATCCAGCTGGATGTGGGGTAATCAGAGGGGCTGGCTGGATAGACAACAGCGTTTTGTCTGTTTCTCTGTTCCTTGGTAGCCCTCTGACTTCTTGACCTCGTTCATTCAGCCACAAAAATGTATGCCCTAGGAAAGACAAGTGGTCAGACAGAGTGAGGGACTGACAGAGATGGTACCCCGTCCCTAGGGGCTCACCGGGGAGGGGTGGGGAGGTCAGCAAGGCAGGAAGGGCTGTGGGAGCTGAGTGGAGAGAGCAGGGCCTCCCAGGGGTTGTGCAAAAGCAGTCTAGACTAGGGCAAACCTCTGGAAGGCTCTCCCCGAGGTGCCTCCCTGCATCAGGGTTTCCCCACCTCCTTTCCCAGGAGCCCCTGCCCTTCCAGACTCACTCTGGTGATAATGCCGCCCGGGAGGACTTGGAGTAATTACAAATCGTTTCCATATTCAAATCCAGCTGGTTGAAGAGAAATTACTTCTCTGACAGCCCAGGCGGGGGTGGGAAGAACAAGTCTTAGCCCCAGGAGGGGCCTCCGGGGAGCCTGGGGCTGAGACAGGACAGGGGAAGGGGCAGCAGCCAGAGCTTGAGCACAGAGGTCTTGGGCAGAGTGAAGGGACATCCCCTCGCCTCCCCTCAACACATCCCCTCGCCTCCCCCCAACACACACAGACTGGGGAAAGGACAATGACCCCAGCCCTTTAGCCCCGCTGGGGCTCGCTCTGGAACCTCTCATGGGATGGAGCCACATAGGCAACCAGCAGTCAGGCTCTCTAGGGCTCTCACACTGCCATGCTAGGTGATCTTGAGAAAGTCCCTTCAGCTTTCTGGGCCTCTGTTTCCTTATCTGTGAAATGGTATAAATGCCCTCACCTGGGCTCCAGTAAGAAAAAAGATATGGATTAATAAGAGCTATGCCTCTGAAAGGGGCCTTTTTAAATAATTATTTTATTACCAATTAATTTGTATTTTTGTTAACAGTAACAACCACCAGTGGCCCAGTCGGGAGGCAGCACAGCCCTCAGTGGGGCAGCTCGGGAGAGGATGGTGGGTTGAGGAGGGGAACAACCGGGGCCTCAGCCGCCTGGCCTCAGCCTGCCTCCCGCTGGGCCAGCCACCGCCATGCTTCGTTGCCCTTTAAACAGATGAGAAAATGTTCTTCTTCCCTTCCCAATGATTTATTTGGCCCAGAGCCTGGGCAGGTTTCCTTCCAGCCGGGATCTAGGAGCACCCCTCCCTCTGCCCCTCCCTCCATTGCCACTCAGCCAGGCACCCACAGCAACCCAAAGCTCTGGGTACCAAAGTCTCCTAGTCCCCCACGACACCTATCAGGAGCTCATAACATGTACCCAGAGACACCCAAATCCATGTGACAGTCTTTTACCAGGGTCAGCCCCAGAGCTCATATGACAAATACCTCACTGCTCTGGATGTCAGGGATCCTGGAGGGGTATCCTGGAAAAGGTGGACTGGCCCTCTCCACCTGCAGGAAGTCCTGCTTGTCTAACTTCCATCCTTCCTGCTGCAGATGCCAAATGGGTCAGGAGCCAAGCTAGGGGTTCGTCATTTTTCTGGTGCTGTAGATTAGGGAGAGAAGGGAGGATTTGTTGCTCCCCAGCCAGATCTTCCCAGGTCAGTGTCTGCTTTGTGTGCAGCCCTCTGGGTAATGCCTGCATTCTCTGGCCCCAGGCCCCTGAGGCAGAGGGTGGAGAAGACCTTGAGTGTCCTGGGTGATCTTTACATACATGTCTTATACTGGAGGGTATGCGCAAGAGCCTGGCACCAAGAAGGTGTCTTCACTCACTCATTCAACAAATATTTATTGTTCACTGTGTTCTAGGCCCTGGGATCCAGGCCATCAGCACATCCCATTGCTTCTACCTCCCAAAATATTCCAAATCTATTCACTCTTCACGTCCCCACTGCCAACACCAGAGTCCAAGCCACCATCATATTTAATCTCCGGGCTCCCACTTCTACGTCCTACCCCAATCCATTCTCTGGAGCCCACCAAGCCATCTTTTTAACATGTAAATCAGAGCACCTCTTCTTTTTTATTTTTTTTATTTTTTTTTAAAGATTTTATTTATTTATTTTCCCCCCAAAGCCCCAGTAGATAGTTGTATGTCATAGCTGCACATCCTTCTAGTTGCTGTATATGGGACGCGGCCTCAGCATGGCCGGAGAAGCGGTGCGTCGGTGCGCGCCCGGGATCCGAACCCGGGCCACCAGCAGCGGAGCGCACGCACTTAACCACTAAGCCACGAGGCCGGCCCAGAGCACCTCTTCTTAAGCCCTCCAATGGCTACCCACTGTACTTAGCATGGTGACCTTCCAGGCCCTGCATGATCTGGCCCTTACCAGCCTCTCCAGAGCCATCTCCACTCCCCCCTACTCACACTATGCTCCAGTAACACAGATCTCCTGGCTGTTCTTGGAAAACTCCAAACCCTTCTTCTCCTAGCACTTATCATTGCTGCCTCCTTCTCATTAGGAAGGTCTCAGTTCCAACATCACCTCCTCTAGGAGGCCTCCCCTGATTACACTTCTAAAGCAACCCTACCCACCCCCAGTAGCTCTATCCCATGGCCTTGTTGTATATCCTTCGTAGCACTCATTACTCTGAAAATAAGTTGTCTATTTACACACATGTCATCTGTTTCCCCCGCTGGACTATGAGTTCTATAAAGGCAGGGACCTTGTCCATTCACTCACAGTTGGATCCCCTGGCAAGAAGCACTATGCCAGGTATGTAGTAGGTACTCAGTAAATATTTGTTGAGTGAATGAATGGTGAAAGGGCAAGCAAAGGCCCTGCCCTCACGGAGCTTCCAGTCTGTGATCCTTGGTTGATGTTTGCCCAATAAAGTAGTGTTTTACAGTTTCCCATGTGATGAACCAGAGAGTTCAGGCCCTGAGACCACACAGATCTGGACTTCTGCCTGTGTCCCTCACTGGTTGTGTGACCTTGGACAGGTCACTTATGTTCTCCAAGCCTCAGTTTTCTCTTCTGTAAAATGGAAATAATGATCCCAACCTAGCAGAGCTGACGTGAGTCCCATGAAAGATAAAGATGAAGTGCCGCACACACTGCCAGACCTGGGGAGATGTCAGCTGCATGAGTGTGGACCCCTTGCAGAATTACTCAGGGCTGCAGGCTGTTCCAGGTTCTGGGGACACAGAAATGACTCAGAATCGGGCCCTGACCTTGAGACCTTCCCAGTGCCCCCTTCCTCCTCCCAGGAAGAGAGGCATACCAGTGGGAGTTCTTATCTGCTGAGATCATTGCAGCGAAGGAGGCAGCCAGAGCCACCGTGTGACCAGGACAGTGTGTGTGCGTGATCCCTGCGGAGAAACTGAATCTGGATCCACTTCTCTGCAGCACCTCCTCTCCTTATTTGGAAGCCCCTCTCCTGTTTCTGCCTCCCATGTCTGTGTAAACACACACACGTATATACACGGATGCATGTACAGACAAACCCATATCCACACACTTCCACAGTCACTGGCCCACAGACATAGACACTTGATGGGGATACACAGGTACATAAAGAACCACACACACAAGCCCAGGACACAACCTCCCTCCATTTTTTCTGGTCCAGTGGGGACCTGTCTGGTTTATCTGTCAGTCCTGTCACCTCCCGCTCTAGGCTGAGGTCAGGCACAATCCCTGCAGGTTGACAGGAGACAGCCCAGCACTCCCCTGCTGCAGGTCTTGAAGGCAAGGAGCCCTGGCAGCCACTCCAGGCACCCAGAAATCACAGCACCATACTCTGTATCCACACACCCAGGCTGGTGGACAGGCAGGGGGGCCTGAGAAGAGCTGCTCCCAGCTTCCTTCCCCAGTGGAGGGAGAAGGGGAATCCCTCAGGGAGGGCCTGGGACACTTGGCAGGCATGGGGCACACTGGCAGTGGGGGGCCAGTGTGTTCCCACCATCTGGGATGCCCCAAGTTCTCTGCCCCAGGCTCTGTGCCACCTGGATCCTGCTGGACTGGACTTGTGCCAAACAGGACACAATGAGCATAGCCAGCAGGACTAGTGGTGACCTAGAGGTCTAGAGGGACCAGCTCATCCTTTGAGCCCCTCTGTGGGTTGGACACTGTGTCAGCTGCTTTTAACTTGTCACAATTAACCCTCGCAACAACCACACCTTAAATTGGTGTGGTGGCCCCGATTTCACAGACAAGGAAATTGTGGCTTGGAGAGAGGACCCAGGCCGCCCCTCATTCAAGAAGGCCTTGCCTCAGTCCTGCCTCGTCTCATCCTCCTTGCCACCCACTAGAGGACAGACCGAGCGCCAAATGTGGAAAATAATTTATTTCAGGATTAGAGCTGATCTTCCAGAGAAGACCAGCTCCCTCGGGGTGAGAGATTTGAGGGCTCTGACTCCCAGGCATGGTCCCTGCGAGAAGAGGCTGAGGGCTGGACTCCCAGATTTGGGGGGAGGCAGTCAGAGTTGCTGAGGGTGTTGGGAAGGACATTGCACGGGACCACTGACACCTACACACCTCCCTGGCAGGCACAACCACACTCCTCGCTGACATACCCCAGGAGAACATCCCTCTCGCTTGAACATACACCACCTCATGCTGGCAATAAAGCAGTCACTGCTGGGCCTTCTGTCTCACTGCCAACCCTGGCACAACTCTGATCTCTGGGGGTCCCGGCTTGGGGGCGAGGCCTGCGGATGAGGAGGGGTTGGGGGGGGGAGAAGGCTCCTGAGTGTTGTGGTTGGAGGGGAGAGGCCCTGGGGTGCGTCGCCGAGCCCGTGTTCTGTGTGTCAGAGTGGGAGTGAGTGGGGCTGAGCTCCGGTACACGTGTGGGTGGTTGTGTGCGTCAATGTGTGGGGGGAGAGTCTGTGTGTGTATATGGTATGCCTGTGCGCAGGTTTTGTGTGTGTCTGCCTAGGCCTTGTACGTCAGAAGCCTGGGCCTGGCTCTGGGGATCTCTGCTCTGTGTGTGTGTGTGTCTTATAAGCAGGGTGTGTGGTGTTTCGTGCATTTATTTTTCTGTTTCATACCATATATGTATGGTGTAGAATGCACCATACAGCCCAGCACTCCCCTGCTGCAGGTCTTGAAGGCAAGGAGCCCTGGCAGCCACTCCAGACACCCAGAAAGCACAGCACCATACCCTGTATCCACACACCCAGGCTGGTGGACAGGCAGGGGGGCCTGAGAAGAGCTGCTCCCAGCTTCCTTCCCCAGTGGAGGGAGAAGGGGAATCCCTCAGGGAGGGCCTGGGACACTTGGCAGGCATGGGGCACACTGGCAGTATGGAATGCTACACACATACCATATATGTATGGTGTAGAATGCACACGTGTGTGATGCCAGGGTTTTTGCACCCACTCAGTGTCTGGGTGAATGTGGGGTGTCGACAGGGCAGTGTTTGTGTGTTGTTGGAGTGTGGGTGCAACCAGAATGTGTGATGTTTCTTTGCGTTCAATGTGTGTGTGAGCCTGTGTGTGTGTGTAGGGGAACGTGTTCAGCCTGTGTGTGTCTGTGCCTTTGGGTGGGGTATGAGTCAGGGTGTATGGCTTTTGCAGGCCTATGTGTGACTGTGTTTCTGTGTGTCAGTGTTGGGTATACATCTGGCTGTGTGCCAGCCTGTGGTGTGTGTCCCTGTGTGTGCTTGGAGGTGTTGGCAGGCCTTCAAGTTGGGAGGGAAGGCTGTGTATGATACTATTTGGTGTGTGTCTGTGAGTGGTGGTGGGCCCCGGTGTTATATATATGTGCCTCCATGAGGAGTGTGGATTAGTGTGTTGTGTATGTCTGCAGATCTGTACGTGTGACACTGTGATTCTTGTCTTTCGGGACTTTTTGAACTAATGCTTCCCAGGAAGCCTCCCCCACCTCCCCAGGCTGAGATCTTGGCCATGCTGTACACTGCCAACCAGCTTGGCGAGCTCTGCACTTGCCTCGGTGGGGGGAGCTCTCCTGAGGGAACCCAGAAACTGCCGGCCACCGGGTCAAGATCACATAGCGGGAGGCACAGGGGCTCCTTCTCCTGCGGTGCCCAGCACCCCTCCCCTCTTACAAAGGGCCCTACCGCCTAGGCCGCCCGCGCGCCCCGCGCCCTGCCCAGGTCTCCCCTGAAATGAATTTTAATTTCCGCTCGGGGTGGCAGCCCTAATGAGTCCCGAGCCAGCAGAGGCGGCGGCGGGGTGCGGGGCCGCGGGCCGCCGGTGGCGGAAGGGAGCCGGGATTTGAATTTCAAAGGCGGCTGGGGCCCGTGTGCGTCTGCGTTGTGCGATGGTGTGTGCGGCGCTGGTGTGTCTGCTAATACGCGCCTGCGTGTGTCGCGTGTCTGGGTCAACGTGTTGTGTGATTGCGCCTCTGTGGGAGCCCTTGCGTGGGCTGCAAGTGAGTGTCAGTAAGCCCGAGTGTTAGGGGGTCTCCGTCACTGTAAGAACGTGCCCGGGAGCGTGTCGGTGTCTGTCCGCGCTTGTGGACAGCCGTTTGCATCTGCGTGTATTTTTAGGACGAGTCTTTACGAGCGTGTGTGTGTCGGTGCGTTTGGGTGCTCGCTGTCTCTGTCACTGAGTGGACGTCTGCAGGGGTGTGAGGGTGTGTCAGTGTGTCTGCGCACGTGTGGACGAGCGTTTGCATCTGTGAGTCTGTGTGGGCGTACATTTGTAGGAACGAGTCTATGCGCGTGTCTGTCTTTCTGTGTCCGCCCCCCAGCCCCTGCGTGAGTCTGCGAGTGTGTCCGTGCGTTTGTGTGCTTGGGTGTCTGTGTCATGGTGTGTTTCCGCAAGCGTTTGCGCCTGCGGGGGTAGGTGTGTCTGTGCTAGCGTGCAGCTGCCGGAATGGGTGAGCGTGAGCGTGCGGTCGGGGCACGGCGCACGGAGCGCGGGGTGGGGGCGGGGAAAGCAGGCCCGCGCCCCACACTGCCGCCCACGCGCCCCGTGCTGTGTGTCAGCGCCGCCGCTGGCCCTTCGTGGGCGCCCGCAGGAGGCTGTGTGAACGGCCCTCTCCTCGCAGAGACCTCGGGCCAGGCCGACTCCGGAGGGCGAGCTAGCCCGTCGCCAGCCCAGGGCACCCCGCCCCCCTCGCCGCTCTTCCCCTAGCGGCCCAGCTCGCCGACCCGCGGGCGCTCAATGGAATCTTGGAGGCAATGGCCGGAGAGGATGGGCCGTTAGCCAGAGGGCCGGAGCGGCGCCCATTTCACGCTCTCACTCTTCTCAGGGCATGGGAGCAGCTCATCCATCTTGGGCAATAGGCCTGCGCTGCTGTGAGATCTTCACCGACCTGTGGCTGCACTAGAGACTCAAGCTAGAGGGCAGGAAGGACTGCCGGGTCCCTAGGGGGCGCTGTCTCTTAACAGGCACGTGCACACATGAGCCCTAACTCAGACACCTGGGCACATGCCCAAGCACACCTAACACACACAAGGATGTGGGACAGGCCCCTGACACTGGGCTCAGGGGGCAGGCCCACTGGTGCACATCTAGGAGTGCACACACTCACACACACACAATAATCCAGAGACACAGGCAAGTTCATGTGCACATCTCACATTCACTTGAACAACCTTACCCCTCCCTGGGTTTTGGACCCTATGAAGGGGGATGAGGCTCAGAAGTCCTAGAGCAAAGGGGCAGCCTGAGTCACTCCATGTTCCCTTTACTCTGGCAGGCCCTAGATTGGGCCCTGACAGGGATGGTTCACCCTGCATCCTCTCTCCCAGAAGCTGGAAGGCGGGGGGGGCACAAAGACCCCAAATCCAGTTATTCCCATAATGTGCCATCCCACAGCCAGAGGCAGGCAAGAGCCAGGGGCTGCCTCCTCATGGGGGGCCCCCAGGGCCTGGCTGGGCACAGGGAGGTGATGTCAGGATGCTCAAAGGACAATAAAAGAGGAACTAGGGATGAGATGATGGTGTCAGATCCTCCTTCCCTGCCAGATTGGGAGCATTTTGAGAAGGGGTGGGGGCTGACTCCTCCCAGCAAGGCTCAGCAAGGGGCCTGGTACCAAGGGGCTGCTCCAAAAACACTATCGACTGAAGAAAGGAGAGAAAGAAATGAGTCTGAGAATGCAGAGGATCACCTAAGGGCTGAGGGAGCACCATAAAGAGGCACAGATAGTATATCCAGGCTCTGTGCACAGCTCTGTGCGTGCCGGGGGGAGGGCTGGGTCTGGGGGAGGACATGTGAAGCTGGGGTCAGGCTGGAAATACATCACTGAAAGCCTTGTAAGCTAAACCAGAGGTAGATTTTACTCTGAAAGCAACAGAGCTTTATGAAAGGTTTTGGACAGGAAAGAGTCACAGTAGAGTTCATTTAAGGAAAGACAACTGGGGTAACTGGAAGGTGGATTTGAGGAGTCAGGATTGGAGAAGGGGACTGGTTAGAGGCTCATTTGTTTGTTCATTCATTCATTCCTTCAATGAATATTTCTTGAGAGCCTACTAAAAGTGTCTTTCCACGAGTGAGTGAAATGGATACAATCTAGGACCTCAAGGAACTTCTAGAACCTGACCACATAACTGCTGTGTTTCTGTGAAGCTTACCTTCTAGTGGGGGAGGGGAGGCAGACACAAAAGCATAAAAATACATGGCATGTTAGTGTTGATAAGTAGAAAGAAGGAAAAGAGTGTCGGGTAGGGAGGCAGGAGTGATAGAGGAGCACAGGGGGCTACTTTAGGTAAGGGGGTCAGGGAAGGTGTCTCTGAGAAGGTGACGTCTGAGCAGAGACCTGAAGGACATGAGGGATATTTGGAGGAAGAGCTGTCCAAATAAGGGAAATTTCCAGTGCAAAGGCCCTGAGGGGGAGCGTGCCATTTACCCAGATGGGGAAAGACTTGTGGGAAGTCGATGATTCCTATTTTGGACATGCTGCGTTGAGGTGCCTTCAGGACATCCAGGGACAGTGACCAGGAAACAGGAGAGATTTGGGTATAGACAGTGATTAGAGAGAGTGGAACCTTGGGAACTGATGCAGTAGGAGAGATTAAGGATAGACTGCGGGGAAGAGGATGGGGAGCAACTTGAGGCATGAGAGTCAATTTTGGAGAGACTGGCTGCTAGGGATGGGGAGTGGGGCGTGGGGATCATGTGACTAAAATGGCATCCCAGAATGGTCCTGGTATTAGCTGCCTCTCCTCCTGGTCCTGCCTGGGCCCACAGCCTCTCCTCATTTGCCAAACTACCCTCCTGCCTGGGAGAGAGCCAGGGAAACAGGCTAGGATGTTGACAGGAGCCCCTTTCAACATGACCTCCTGTGGTCCCCTGGGCTCCCTCTGCCCCCATCCTGGCCATCAGAGCCAACCTGTCCGCCTCTGGTGCTTCCTTCCTCTCACTTGAGACTGAATCCTCAAGTAACTCTGCAGCCCCCTCACCTGTTATCAGTCCTAGGGAATGAGGGAGCCTGGATTGAGAGTCTGGAGGGCCACAGACTTCCTAGGTGGCCTCTGAGCCTCAGTTTCCCATTGTGTTGGGATTTGGAGGGACAACATCTTAGCAGGACTTTCCAGCCTTAACATGATCAGAATCTCTGAGGTTCTTTGATGACATTTCAGCTGGTTTCAGTGTCTGCTGCTAACTGTTCAACAACTGGCTCTGGATAGCAAATGGGGACGTGTAGCCTTGACGTGTAGCATTTGCCAATTTCCATGGTGTAAATGCTCCCACGATGGCCAATTTAAACTACCAATGTGAAGTCAACTGGCTGGCAAAATTCCCACACATTTAACAATCGGCTCTCGCAAGCTGGCATGAGCTGGCTCCAACACCCTTGCCAGACCCTTTCCAGAGAGATAGAAGGGGCAAAAAGCCTGGGGTGGAACTTGGGGGATCTGCCCATAGGTGCGGAGGGAGGAAAGCCAGGCTTTCCAGCTTCCCCATCCTCCCTCTCAATGCCCAAGTCATTCCCCAGGGAGAGGCTCAGAGCCTTTTGTCTGCCCCCTTTTCTCCTCTGACTTTAACCATTTGACATCCTTCCCAGGCCCTCTGCCCACTGCATTGCCTGCTCAAAAAGTGGGCTGGTACCCACAGCCTTCCCCCCTTTCCCTACCTTCCCCCTAAAGGACTCCTTTATTTGGAAATAGAGGTCATGCCATCCTGACCCACAGCCAGACCACAGCTGTAGTCACTGTAGACGGGTGACCTGGATATCTGGCTCAGCTCTGCCACCAGCCCCCAGGAGGTGCCTCCCCCTGCCTGTCCTCAGTTTCCCCATCTGTAAGATAGGCAGCAACTGCTGGCCTCTCCAAAGGCCCTTTCAACTGTGAGATTCTGCCATTTCTATCATCCCTTGTCAGCCCTGATGGCAGCTCAGGGCCTCTTCTCTCAGACACATTTCCCCAGCCTCCTAGACCCTCCCTGCTCCAGCGGCCCCCCACTGCCTCTGGCTCCCCGGGCTCCCCGATAAGGGGCCCAACTAATTACATTAGGATTTCATGCCAATTAGCAAACAATTACACGGGCAAATTGGTGCCTAATTTGGAGCAATAACAACAGCTCCATTGGCCGAGGTGAAATAGCTGCAGACAAGACTGTTCACCCGGCCTGCCCCTATCAGAGGCCCTGGAGGGTGGGAGCCGGCTTCTACCCTGACTTGGACCAAAGTCTGCAGTTCTCCTTTAAGGATCTTTAAGCTACTGTTTATGCTGATGACATGGTCTGCCCAGGCCTTTGCTAAGAGAAGGGCATGGAAGAAAGCGAAGGAAGGTGGGCTGTGGGGATAGAGGGGAGCTGAGGCAGACAGGGCTGGTTTCACTGAGGAGGTGGGGAGGATCTGGGGGGACAGCGAGAAGGGAAGATATGGGGGGATGGTAATTAACATGAATAAAGGCTTGGATGCTGGAATGGGTCATATGAGCTCAGGACTAACAGAGAAACCAGTGGCTCAGAGCACAGGATGGTGGGGGGAGCTGAGGCCTCAGAGGAAAGTAGGGCCAGACTGGGAATTTAAACATTCTCCTGGAGGCCGTGGGAGCCACGGGGGGGCTCAGGGTGGGAGGAGGAGACTGTGCTGAGATGCATCTTGGTCTCCTGACCTTGGATCACTGGCAACCACCCATCCCACTGACAGCTGCCATGGGGTCCCATCTGGTCTCCATTCTTAACATCTCTGGAACCCGCTGCCCTTGTTCCGGACCACAGAGACTATAGCAGTAGCTGCCAGTCCTGTCCTCCATCCCCTGTCCATATTTCCCCAAGTGACCACCCAAAGGAACAAACCCAACCATACTCCTCCTTTGCTTAAACCCTCAATGGCTCCCCAGTGCTCTCAGGATAAAGTTCAGACTCCCCACCTCAGCAGTCGTTGCCCTTTACCATTTGGCCCCTGAAGACCTCCCAGCTCTCCCTGTCTTTCTCACCTCCACACCTTGTGTCCTAGGAACCAGACCCCATTTCTTGATGGTGCCAGGCTCTTTCTCACCTTCCAGCCTTTGACCATGCTGTTCCCTCTGCGTGGATTGCTCTGCCAACACCCCTCCCTTGTAACTGAATGCATCTTTCCAGGCCCCTCCCCTGCCTCCCAGGTTCCTCCAGGAAGCACCAGTTCTTCTCCCCTCCGAGCTCCCTTTGTAACCTCCGCTTCTGTGGGACCTTTCACTCTGTAGCGGAGCTTTGGTATCAGCACCTGCCTGTCCCACTGGACTCGGAGCTGCTCATGGGCAGGGCCTGGAGCAGATTCACTCCATGTCTCCTTCATCCAGCACAGAAAATGAATGAACAGAGAAGATAAAGAGATGGGATAAAAACATTTTTCCCTGAGGATAGTGGGGAAACTGAGGCAGGGAACCAGAGAAGTATTCCTGAATCTGGGAGATGCTGCACTTGGAAAAGAAAGTGGAGTCAGCTTTCAGCCCTCGGCCCACTGGAGCCAAGCTCTGCCCCCATCCCTCCAGGTTTTTTCCTGAACACCCTCACAAAACTCGGAGCACCTTACTTCAACCCACTCTTATCCAGGTGTGTTCATCTCTGCTTTCAACAAATGAGATAAAGAAAGCCCCTACTAAGCTAAGGATACCAAACAACAACAACAACAAGGCAAGTCTCATGAGGACAATGGCACAGCAAACTGAACTGCAGCATGAAGGACTGTGGGCAGAGTCAAGGAGGAACCATCTGACCATCAGGGCTCAGCCCCTAAAATGATCCCTAAAGGGAAGACTAATGGGGGAGGGGGTCAGAGGGTGGGGGTCTTGTCCTATCTAAAGGAGACCAAGCAGAGGCCAGGGATGGAATACAGACCTTCCCAGAGGCAGGGGGATGACCTAGCTAACTTTCCTGGGAGCTTGGTTCTCACTTGGGGGTCTGCCACTCCATCTCAAGGCCCATCACTCACGTTAATTACCAAGAAAAAGCCGATTTCTCCTCATTTCCAGACTCCAAATGACAGTATCATTAGGCTGGTAATGTGCAGAGAAATTGTGCGTGTCTGTCTTGGAACATGTCCTGAGCCAGAATGGGTAAGGGTGCCCCCCGCCAGGGTTTGTCTCCAAGATGCTCCCTGTGGCAGAGGGCCAATGTCAGGAAGAGATGCTGTGCCACTAGGGCAGAGGTGCTCTCCCTCTCTGTTCAGTGGGCACCCATGATGGTGATTAAACCATACCAGGTGTGGTAACAGCCCACAACACACAACCTTGCCAGATGTGAACAGAGTCAGCAGTTCCCCTCTCGGACTTATACAAGGGCACAACCCCCATTGTCTCAGCTGATCTTGAACTTGGGCCTCTCTGCTGCCATAGCCCAGTCCTGCCCAGACCCTTCGCTCGATGCTCCCTGCCCACCTCTGGACCAAGAAGCATCTGGGCACCATCTTGTCTCTGGAAGGGGGGACTCGGCCATTCCTGCACGTTCCTTCCTCCCTCAGCAAAGCCAGCATCCCAAACGTGAGCAGACCTCAAATAATAGACACTTGCTCACAGCCCTTTATGTGCCTCTTCACACTCTTTATTGTGTTGAATCCTCACTCAAACCCACTTAACATATGAGGAAACTGAGGCCCACACAAGTGAAATGATTTGCCCGAGTTCAAGCCTCAGAGCTAAGCTTGACCCCAGGTCTGCCCACTGTCCAAGCTCAGGTTGAAGACACCCTCAATTCAATCCATCTGGTACTCTGAGAACACGTCCTCTGACCCTGCTCCTGATATAGAGAATTGGACCCAAACACGCTCTGCCCTCAAGAGCTGAGCTTGGTGAGAAGACGCAGGATGTAAAAACATAATTATAGCTCAGTGTGATCTGTGCATGACACAAAAGAGGAAACACAAAAGGTTCATTCTCACCAGCAATCAAAGACGTGCGAATTAAAACAACAATACGATGCAGTTTTACCTACTGAAATTAATACAGTTTGTTTTTTTAAAGACAGCACCAGTGTTGGTGAGAACTGAAATCTGAGGCGCCCTCAGACTCCACTGACGGAAGAGTAAATTAGAACAACTTTTCTGGAAGGCCACTGGGCCATGGTGTCAAGAGCTTTAGAAACAGACAGACCCGTTGGTCCTGTGGATCTACTTTTAGGAACTCAATCCAACAAATAACCAAAGATGTTGAAAAAAAAACCACACGTAAGGATGCTTATTGCCATTATTTATAACTGTGAAAAATTACAACCAACATAAATGTCTAGCAATAGAGCGTTGGTTAAATAAATTATGATATAGCCATATATAAGAATATTATGTAACCATTAAAAGTCATGTTCTTGAAGAATTTTTAATAATCTGGCAAAAATGCTCACTATATAATGATAAGTGAAACAAAGCAAGAAACAAACTATACATATAAGATGTCCTTAATTTTAGAAAGAAAATATTTAATCAATTCATTGAAAGAAAGTCTGGAAGGAAATAAACCGAGAGTTAATCTGAGAGGACTATGGGTGATTTTTTGTTTCAATCAATACTTTTGTGTTTCTTCTAAATCTCGTACAAATTTTTTGGGAAAAAGTCATTAGAAATACATGCAATGTGTGTGGGCATCCCAGGATGTTATGAGAACACAGAGGCTCCTAACCTAGCCTGGGGGCAGTCAGGGAAGTCTTCCTGGTGGAGGTGATGCCTGTGCTGAGTCTCAGAACGAGTAAGCTTTATCCAAAGGAGGGAGGATTGGTTCTAGGCTAGGAAACAGTATATGCAAAGGCACAGAGGTAGAAGAGATCCTGACCTCTTCTGGAAACTCTTGGTAGCTTGTGTGGCTGGGTGAAGGGGCAACAGGTAAACCCAGGCGGTGAGCAGAGCAGACTGGAAGACGAGGCTGAGGAGCTGGTGCTTTGCCCTGAGAATAAAGTCGAGTATTGATGGTCCTAAGCAGGGGATGTAACAGGATCCGAGCTGTGTTTTAGAAAGATCATCCTGGCCACAGAATGGAGAGGGGTTAGGGCATGGGAGATAGGGTGAGGCAAGATGTGGAACCTAGAAGCGGGGGGAGAGCTGTTAGGAGGCTGTTGCATCGTCTGGGTGGAGAAGGGGCTGGCCTGGGCTGGGTGGTGGTGGCAGAGAGGAAGAGAGGAGGGGCCGGCTGGAGCAGTGATTATGAGGAGATTTGACAGGACTTGGTGATTAATTGGAGAGGGGAGGCTACGTGGGGGCGGGGCGGCTCTGCCTCTGCCCATGACTGTAGCGCACACACACAGCGCGCACGCAGAGATTTAGATTGCACAGTTGCGAGAGTGGCTTTCTCCCCAATTTCCCCAGAGGGGCAGATTTGGGGCTTATTTGATATTTGGCTGCAGACCCTGGAAGAGACGCTGACCTTGGTCCAGTCACCACACCGGACCTCTGCCTCACCCTGGGCACCCCAATGCCTCTGTACTCCCAGCCTGCAGCCCCCGGAAAGTGGGGGTGGGTAGGGTTAAGGGAAAGCCCACGGGGATTGGGGGGACATGAGCAAGAGCAGGCATAGAAAGGCCACAGCTAGGACAGGACATAGATGTACTGTCACACACATGGACCTGGATCCACAGAGAAAGAATACAGTCCCCATGGGGATTCTGAGAGTCAAGTCACAGGCAGCGATATACACGGAGACACAGCCTGACGTAGGCTGTCAGACACAGGCCCTGTCGCACACACAGTCACACACCCACAGTCAGACAGCCCCAGACTGGTCTCACACTCAGGCCATTGTGCTCAGCTGGAGCCCCCAAGGTCCTCCCGGCTGCTCCACCCCCAGCCCCTCACCCCCCACTCCCTCCTCAGGAGGACAGGACAGAGGGCTGGCAGAGGGACCAGCAGCCAAACGGGGCAGCCCAGCCAGGAGGGAGGCCTCTGAGAAGGGGTTGCCAAGGCAACAGGCTCCTGCAGAACCAACCAGGGGCTTAGATTCTCGACTCTTATTTTTAGAAGTTGGGCCTGGGCTGGTTGGGCCAGCCAGCGGGCCGGGCTCCCCCGGGGCAGTGCCTGAAGGCATAGACGCCGGCCTCCACCCCCCTGGAGGGTTCTGGTAGGGACTGCCCAGGCCGAGGCTTCTTCTACACACCTCCAGCCTCCTTCCTCAGAGTCCTGCCCTGGGCAGGATTTTCTACTCCCTTCTGTCTTCACACAGACCCAGAGTCCTTCTACCAGCACTATCCTCCACCCTCCAGGCCCCAGGAATGGCGACACAGCCTGCCCTGCTACGCCAGCCTGTTGATGCCTGTGGCTTAATTTGTGGTGTGTTGGGGAAGAAGGGGTGGGGGGCGTGGCCAGATTTCTGCGGTAGAGTGTGTGGGGCTTGTGTCTGACTGACGTGTGTGCATCTTAGGGGCGACCCTCACCCTCAACTCTGTGTGAATTCCCTCTTCTACAGGGCTAAAACAGAGCTCCCCCTATCTCCCAGCCCCACCCATCCATAGCCCCCACCCCTGCCGGGATCTCCTGAAAGTGGGGGGACGGCAGAGATCTCAAGCTGGAAGCTGGTGGAAAGCCTGGACCTTGGTGTCCCCCCTTGTCCAGACCCTCCCTGTTTCTGAGCAGATGGCTCCCGACGGGGGCAGAGCAGTGGTGGCAAGGACAGGGAGGGACCAGACAGACCCGGGTGGACGGAGACTGGCGGAGGGGGGTTCTGGGGAGCTCGAGGGAGCTGACTTTATGGTGACTCCTCCAGCTGCTGGGGATTTCTCTGTTAATCTGGGACTGCTCCGTTTGCATCTCATTTGCCTATATTTGCATAACAAGGGCCTGGCTGGCACCGGAGATCGAAATTCCTAGCCTGGGTAATTGTGTGAAAAAACCTCTGCAGACTGAGCAGGAATCCTGGGGCCAGGGAAACCAAGGCAGGGAGCTGAATGTGTTGATGTTACCCGTCTCCATTCAATCCCAGGAGCCTCCACTTCTTCCCTAATCCGTGCTGCAGGAGGGGTGGGGATGTCAGTGGGAATGGGGTGGGAGGGGCGATAAGATTGAGAATCAAGTCATCCTTGAGAGCCCCCGGCACCCTGATAGAGCTGGGCACAGAGCATGCTGCTGGGTGGGAATGGCCTGAATCTGGTAAGGGCAGAGTTGGGAGTGGGGAGGGGGAGGTAGAACTCTGCCCCTCCCATCAGCCCCTGACCCCCACAGTCCTCACCAGTCTGGTTAAGAGCTGACTCTAGCCAGAGTGCCTTGGATCATATCTTGATCTGATCTGCCACTCCAATACTCTCAGACCTGGGCAACCGAGGCCCCTGCCCTGCCCCCCCCGTCCCCCACTTTGGCCCTCTTCTGCATGGGATAAAGAATCTGAAGGTCCACAGGCCCACAGGGTTGTGCCCACCTGGAGCTCCAGCCCCTTCTAGACCATACCCCAACTTAGGACCCCAGAACTCCCTCCCCAAACAGCCCTAAGCCAGCTGCCAGGGCCTGGGTGGCCTATTTCCCACATCCTTTCTCCTCAAGCCCAAAGGGTGGCAGAAAGGTGGCTATTTGCCAAGAGTGTGGACCAAGCAGGGACTAGAGTGTTGGGGCGTCCACAGGCCTGCATACAAGGCCCCTCACAGGAGGGGTAGAGGGCTGGGGGCCTCCTTTTGTATTCTTGCCCTAGGCTCTTTAAACATTTGAGGTGGCTCTGACAAGCTGTTTGACCTTAGGCAAGTTACTAACCTCCTTGTGCCCCCCAGTGGGGTTAATAATAGTACCTGCCTCATAGAGTTGTTATGAGGATGAAGTGAGTTAATTCATGTAAAGCACTTAGAATGGAGCCCGGCACAGAGTGAGAGCGTATAAGTGTTAGCTATTATTATCTATTAGCCTGGGATTTGGCTTTTTTCCCACCAGCTGCAGAAGAAGCACCTTTTCTTTCACTTTGAGAGACTGAGGAAGAAGTAAGGGATGGGGACATCCCTTCCACTCCTTCCCCCTCCTCCCTCAGAGCCCAGATCCCACTTTTCTCCCTCCCCAGCTAAACACCCCCAGGCTAGGATGCCAGGAGGGCAGCCAGGTCATTGGACTGAGTGTAATGATTTATTTAATGTCCGTATTGGTTGAATGAATGAGTGAACAAATGAACAAATGAAAAACAAAGATTGAATGAATGAATGAATGAAAGTCAAACAGCAGGCTGGATTGACTGACAGAAGACAGACTGACAGGCAGATGTTTTCGCTTTGGGGGCCCTCAGAGCTGATTCCCTGAACTACATCATTGTTTCCTGTCTGCTTTCATCAGATGCTGGCAGGCAGAGAAGTAGATGAGGGACCTGGCCAGGCTCTCTACAAGGTCACCCCTGGCTGTGGTGAGCGGCTCATGCTTGGGGAGGGGCCGTGCCTGTCTGTATCTGGGTCCTTTGTGTCCTGTGGAGGTCTGAGTGTGTGTCTCTGTGTCTGTGTGTCCCTGCCCAGAAGCTCCCCCCTGCCCAGCAACGAGGGGCCCTGGAGAAGGCGGCATCCAGGTCTAGGGTAGGGGGTTGGGGAGGCTGGTGAGCCTCATTACCTCTTTATTTACACCCCTGCCCCCTCCAGCAGAGCCAGGCCTCAGTGTACCCGCCTGTCAGCTGGCGGGTTATCGGTGATGGAGAGCTCTCCTGGGGCCTGGCGGCCTCTGCCATCTGGCTAGGCTGTTGGAGAAGGTGGGGGGACCCGTCATAGGACACCCCTCTGGGCCCTCAGGCTTGGCACTAGGCTCGTCTCAGAGGGTGATGGGAGCGTGGGCATGTGGGAGTGCAGGTGTGTGTGAGCATCGCTGCACGTGTGCCCCTGTGTGTGTGATTTTGAGTGTGTGGTAAGACTGTGTGTGGGCGGTAAGTCTGGGTGTGACTGTGAGTAGGACTTTATGTGTTTGTATTCGTGATTGTCTATGTGTGTGTGTCTGCATGACTGTATCCTCGTGGTCTGGGGTCTCTGTGTATGATGGCATGCGGACCAGACCGTGGGCTAAGTGCATGGGTCTTGGTCTGGCGCTTTTCCATGGGAAGCTCCGAGGTGGAGACAGGAGTTGGGAGGGCTCAGGCCCAGTGGGGACCCGAGCTGTGGCCTTGAGAGGAAGGTGCCCATTCTCAGTGAATTCCTGGCTCGGCTTTTCAGTCAGGAGGAATTAACCTCCAGGTCCATTTCTTTAGAAACTGTTCTCATTTCTCTCCTCCTGTCTGGGTAAGACCCAATAGTGCCGAGTCCCACTCGAGGGCCTGGAAGTCCCTCTGAGAAAACCCAGTCAGCCCGAGGAGTCCTAGGGGCTCCCTGACTCCTCAAGCCCCATTCCCTGGAGGTGGACCGTGGTTTCAGGCATCATCAGAACTCCCAGGCTCCCCGGGAAGCATCCCGTAGAGACTCCCCTCCCCTTCCCCAGCACAGAGACAGGACACACATAAGCCACTCTGAGGTACAGTCACACAATTACCCAGACGTGGGCACTGGCATAGCATCGCACATGAACCAGAAACCCACATGTGTAGCCACAGATCCACTGGACACATGCATATATACACATACCCATGCGTACATCACGACACACAAACCCTCATCCAGGCACACGGATGTACAGGCACATGCGTGTTTACACCCAGGAACGTGTCCATACATTGGTAAAACACACTCTTACAAGGACACACATGCTTAGAGTTACATGCATGCAGACATGCTTGCAAGTGTCCACACACATTCCGTCCCCTCCCACCCTCACTCCATTTCTCTCAGTCCAATGCCCTGCTGTAGCTCTCACTCACTGTGGATGACTCTTTGCAAGCTGGGCATCAAAGGAGGGCAGATGCCATATGCCTAGGGGAACTTATGACTATGTAGTTGTATGTGTCTACATGTCCAAATTTGTATATGTGTGTCACTGTATATCTGGTACTCTGTGTGGCTCTAGCTCTGGGTAAAACAGAGAAGTGTCTCTTTGTGACACTGCGGGTATTTTTCCGCGTATGTCTGTATGTAATTCTAGCAGGACTTATGTGTAGCTGTGTGTACCCATTTGTGTGAATGTGAGTGTGGGTGACAGAGGGGGATTTGTGTATCTGTGTGACTGCATTTTGTGGACTGTCTCTCTTAGCATGTCTGTATATGTATGCCTACGTGCATGTTGGCATCTATGTGCATTTCTCATGTGTATATGGCTCTGTGGTCTGGAATCCACAGGCTGGTTGGACTGGCTCCCCTCCCGGCAGAGGCTGTGGCCCGGGGTGGGCCAGGTGAGACTGGACTGATCCCCCAGCCATTGACAGTCGTATTTACAGAGCTCTGAGTAGGACGTAATTGCTTCTATTAATCTTTCTCCGGTTGTTAATTGCTCACTTATCGGGTTGTGTATTATGCCGACTGTTGCTCTTAATTCGCCTCCATAGCTGCAGGTGTTTGCTGCCTTATTAACTGTTAATCGGCGCGGCTAGGGATGGAGACTTAATTGGCCCCCAGAGTGGGACACAAGCGGGCCAGCCGGGCACTGCCAGGCTCTCAGCCTGTCCCTGGAAGCCTTACCTGTGGAGCACAGGTGGCTACCAGGAAAGGAGTTGGCCCCCGGCCATCCGCCAGTAGACAGCAATCCTGCATACAGCCATCAGAGTGACAACTGCAGGGTACTGCCCCCATGGAATCCTTCCTCCTCCAGGAAGCCAACCAACCAATCAAAATCCAGCTCCTACACTCCCTCTCCATCACCAACAACTTTTGTCTACCCAGGATAGGAGCCAACCTCATTTATTTTAAATATCTGAACCTAATTGAGGACTAAGGGACCAACAAGGAGTGGAACAGGTTCTCCTTTAACGCCTCCTCTGCCTCCCCTCCGACCCTAGCAGTCAAGCTGTTAAGGTTCCAGAGCCACTGGGAGAAAGGAGAGCAACAAGGAGCTTCTGCCAGAGCAGGAAGGTGAAGTTAGACCCAGGAAGGACTTCCCAGCTTTTGAAGAGGCTTTCTGGAACAATTAGAGTTCAAATAAGAACAAGAACTTCCAGGAGGAGATCTGCTGCTCCATCCCAGCCATGCTCAAGGAGCCCTCAGCCTCTGCTTTCACAGCCCCAAATCAGGGACCTCACCTCCTCCACGGCACTGCTACACAGCTGCAGCAGTGACGGGGTTCTCTCTACTGAGCTGACTTCTGCCTCCCCCTGCCCGGCAGAGGAGTCCCAATTGTCCACAATGGGGACACTGAGGCCCAGAAAGAGCAATGGAGTGGCCCCAGGGTCCCCCAGTCCTCTCTGGCAAAGGCTCAGATATGTGGCTCGCCAAGCACAGTTTCTGCCCTCAGCCTTCCACTGGACCCTGCTCCACCCCAGACATCTCAGTCCTGGAGGAGACTTTCTTGGTCACCACCTCCCAGCCTCGGCTGCCACTGCTGCAGCCGCCTCAGGCTCCTGTGCCTTTGAGACAGGAAAGCAAGGTTTCTGGAAACAGTTGACCCCTGAGACAAGGGTGTAAGAGTGTAAATGTGTGTGGTGGTGGTGATGGTTGGGGGTGGGGGCGGGAGGTGAGGGGGTGGTAGTCCATGCTTCACCAACCTGGCCTCCAGCCTCCAAGAAAGACAAACGGGCCAACCCATAGTCCTCATCCTGTGCCTCAAATCCAGTCTGCCTTGACATCTGGAAGTACTTCCTGGTCTTTGGTTGTCATGTCTTCAGCTGCAAAACAAGTAGATTTGCTTTAGCTGGGTCCTGAGAGGAGCTGGGCTCTATGGAAGGAGGGAGGGAGCTACCACTGAGTGCCTACTGTGTGCCAGAAACAGCAATAAGTGTATGCAAAAGAGGCATCTCATTGAACCCTCACATAACCTGATGAGTTAGGGATTAGCATCCCCAGGTACAGAGAAGGAAACTGAGCCAACAAGAGGGGAACTAAACTTGCCCAAGGCCACACAGACAGGAAAGGGCAGACCTGGGATTCCAATCAGGTCTGTCATTGCCTGGGGAGGCTGGGTGTCTTTGGTCAGGGGTACCTGGACAGATTCATGCTAATGGTTCAATAAGGTGACCTGACCCAGGGCCTGGAGCCGGTGGTCGCTATTACAGTTTACCCACCTACCCCTAATTTGGGAATATTAATATGCAAAACACTCACCCACGTGCCCATCAGGCAGGATGAGACAGAAGCAAAGGGAACTATCCAGGGATCTTTGCCCAAACAAGTTCGGCCCCGCCTCTATGTTAATGACATGCAGATATATGTAAATTTGTACAGGAACTGGCTCAAACCTTTGGGAGCAATGGGGTGACACAGGAGGGGTTGCTATGGAAACCCCAAAGCGACTCCCCTTCCCCCACCGCACAAGCAAGCGCACAGACACGTGCATAAAGACCCAGGGTTCCTTGCTCCAGAGCCCAGAGGATCACGGAGTCGCGGAGGGTGTGAACCGGAAGGACCCTTGGAGGCGGTGTCCAGCCCGGGGGAAGCTGAGGCCCGGAGGAAGTCCCCGGGAGAGCAGCGTCGTGGGGCGCCGTCCACTACAACTGAAGGGAGCTAGGTGGCCCATGGGTCCCTGGAGACTCGTACTCCGGCCTAGCAACGTGAGCCCCGCCCAGCGTTGCCTAGCAACGTCCCTCGAGCCTAGCAACCGCCGGCCACGCCCGCTAGCAACGGCTCGCCTAATCCGCGCTCCTGGCCTCCTCTGCCAAAAGACAGGCTAGGGGCTTGTGGACTAAGGCCAAAAGGCGGGTGAAGATCATGTTGTCCCGCTCTCAGCCTCGAAACAAGCAGCAGGATTTCGGGGGTCCACCTTTAGTCCTCTCCGCGGGGCGAGGAGGGCTAAATTATGACCCCCATTTACAGAGGGGAAAACTGAAGCTCCGAAAGGAAGTCCCAGCCCAGAGTACAGAGCTTGTTCTTCCCCGAGTGCCCCGGGAAAGCGGCAGAACCTCTCCCGTCTCCCTGAGTGGAAGCCCTGGGCCTGAGGGAAGGGGTGCACAGCTGTCTCTCCCCACCTGTTCCAACAGCGTTAGGAAAAGTATCCATGTTGCCAACTGAGAATCGAGCTGTAGGTTGCATAATAATTTGTATCATTTACATATAGCACGGAGGCTGTGGCGCTCAAAAGCCCTTCGCAGCCGGAAAAGTTCCCGAAGCAGCTCCGCCCCCTTCCCTAGTTCACCCGTCCAGTCCCCTCCCACCCCGCCCCTGCTTCCAATTCCTTCGGCTAAAATCCCACACCTCGCCCCGCCCCCAGCTCGGCCTCCAGTCCTGCCAGCCCCGACCTCCATCCCAAGGCCGAGGGCCCCCTCTGCTGTCAGCTGCGGGTAGGGCAGCAGCAGAGCTCAGGGGGCAGAGAAGAGGGACTCCCCCAAACCACCAACGCCCCATCCTTCTCAGTCCAGCACGGTCCAAGGAGAGGCTAGTACCTGGGTAGACTTCGAGAAGGAGTGGGCAGGGGTACACACCTTCCGACCCGGAGCGGGGGGTGGGGGTGGGGGTCCTGCCAGAAATTCTCTCCTCCAAGCCAGGCCCTGCTTCTCCGTGCTCAGTTAGGTAGCCAGGGGGCAGACAGTTCCTGGGGTCAGTCCCAGACTCAGTTCTCTGGAGGTACACCCCACAATGAGATGCTTTACAATTGTGGCTGCTGTTAGGAGTTCATTCCAGGCCCCAGGCAAAACAGCACCAGTCAGCCCTAACACCAGCCTCCAATCCCACCCTGAATGTCCACCCCCAGGGCAACACCCTTGCTTTCTCAGTCTCTGGCAGTTACCAAGAGATATAGAGAAGTCATCCTATATGGATCTCCCAACTTCCTCAACTTCCCGTCCACATATGGCATGTAATCACATGACCCAGGAACCAGGCAAAGAAAGGGTTACTGAGGATCTGGTCAACAACTAACATGGTCTGTCAAATGTTTTTCAGAAGAAACTGTGTGTTCTGTTTTGCAGAAGTTGCTATCTTACAGAGAAACTTACACGTTTGCAGCAAGGTCCCTGCAAAATATTCCAGCCCCAAGCATCCTAAAGCTACCTTAAACTCATTAGCATCTTAAATTCTCCTCCTCTGGGAGGGTCCAAACAGCCATTTTTAGATTACACCATGTATGTAATAGCATGTTTACCTGCATGCACCCTAAATGAATACGGTTCTTAAACAGTTGTTACAAATAAATCTTGTATCTTCTGCTCTCTTGTGTATAAAGTCTCCACCAGCACTGAGCTAGGGGAGACGCTGCATTGGGAGCTATCCCTGGTGTTCTCCACTGCTTGTGCAATCAATAAACCGTTCTTCACCTACTTCTGCCTTGGTTGGGCTTTTCTGCTCCGCATTCACCAAGAGAGGAACCCGCTGAGTTCAGTTACAATCAGACACACACCCATGATCACAGGCACATGCACACACAGAGACTCGCACAGATGCACACAAGAACACAGACACAGGGAATATGGTAGTGTCCCCCAACTATCGAAAGGAAAAAATCTTGGTAACTGAAACATTTAAAAACCATTGCAACTTGCTCTCCTTTTTCTCCCTGACAATCTCTAGGTGTCTGTGCCCCTTCAAAAGCCTCATTTCTCTCTCTCCCTACCCTAGTCCTCCCTTTTCTCCTGTCACCTTGTCTTCCTCCTAGTTCAGAATACTTGCAAAATGTTTCCAGAACCCACCATGGCAGCCACGATGCCCTGGAGCACAGTGATGGTTCAGGACCTCAGAGAAGCAACTGGCAAGGCTGCCTCCTCCATTCCCAGCTCTTTAGCTCTGCCACATCTGTGCACAGAAACTCACAGACACCCCCACCCTAACGCACACCTAGCCTGGCCCATGGTCTCTCCTGACCAGCCAGGAGATGCAGTCTCAACTTTGCCAAATTCTTTATTGAACCAAAAATCAACACCAAGCAGACTGCAGAACAAGAAACTCAAACAGCTGACCCTCCCCTTCCTCTGCCTCTGCCTCTCTCCGTGGAACAGCTCAGGGCTCAGCACTGGTGAGGGAATCAAAGCCCCTCTCTTGGTGGGTAATGAGGGTCAGGTGTCAGTGGGGGTAAGCCCCCCACTCAGAGCAGGCTCCGTCTGTAGGGCCCAAAGAGGAGTCAGGGGCTGGGTCAGGGGGCTCTGGAGCTGCAGGGGGCTGGCAGAGGAGGCCAAGAATTCCAGGGGCTGCAGGGGGCTGGGCAGCGGGTGGAGGAAGGACCTCCTGGCCTGGGGATCTCAGTGAGGCTTGGAGCTGGTAGCTTATGGTCACTAGGGATTCGAGATGCTGGAGCAGGGCTTGGTGGGGACAAGAGGCCCTGTGGAGGTGCTGGCCATGGCTGGCTGGTGCTGTTGAACAGGGATGCTCAGATTGGCACCAGCCTGGTTTTGGGGGCCACTGCCCTCGCCCACGACCCTGCCAGGTATCAGGCTCTCCCCACAGTCTCCCCCTGCCTCTGGGGGACCTCCGCCAAGCACAAATTCCCCTTGGTGCCAAGCTGCCTTTGCCCAGGCTCTGGGGCAGGGCACTCCTAAGGGGACGGGAGCCCTTCAGGGCCACATCTGGCCTTCTGTCCTCCAGCTGGTAGTATCTCATCTCCACTTTTCTGTTGAAGGAGACCACTTTGCGAACCTTCCCCCACAAGAGGCTGGTCTCTGCTGTGTCTGGAAGCCCTGCCTTAGGAAGCAGCACGGCCAGCAGCAGGCTTGAGTGAGTGGCTTCCAGGCCTGCGGAAAGAAGAGATGCGAGACCAGAAGCCTGGTAGGAGAGAATACATAGCCCCCAGAAGCTGAATTCTGGCTGCAGCAGGAGGCCTGGAGGTTAGATCTCAGAAGAGATTTCCAGCAGTGAGATGAGGGCCCATGAGAGGCTGGGAAAAGTAAGTGGCAGGGTGAGCCTGTCTCGGAAGATTTGCTCTCAGTGTGGGAAAGGGTTCTCCTGGCTGAGGGTGGGGCATGGATGGTTTGATCTCAAGACTGTATGGATTCAGTCTACCACATTGTCCCCAGGACAGGCAGCCCAGAAAGGCCAAGCACTCTGTTAAAGAATGGGCACAGTCCACCCCTGGATCCCCACCTCCACTCCCCGCAGGTGCTTTCCCAGACCCACGCCCTGGAGGCCATCCGTGCAAAGGCCAAGCTTGGCCCAGGACAGCTGTGGTGAAAGCATCCCTCCTTTTTCTCTTAGATGATGCTTTCAGTCAACTCTTTGTGGGCCCTGCCTCTATCCTGCTGTGTCTGGGTCGAATGTGGCTGTCCCATGAGTTTCTATTCAAGGTGCCTAATTGGAGAGGCAGTACCGTATGGCAGCTAGGAGCCCAGCTTCTGCAGCCATGCTGCCCAGCTGGGAAGCCTGGCTCTGCTATGGACTGGCTGTGTGGCTCTGGGCTCATGCTTTCTCCCTACCTCAGATTCCTCATCTGTGAAATGAGGAAACTTACAGTACCATTCTGATGGGGTTATTTTGAGGACTAAATGAATTAATAGAAGTAAAGCTTTCAGAACACTGTCTGGCATGTAGTAAGCAATATGGAAGTATGAGCTATTATATGTTATTGTTATCCCATTTGCCTGTTTCAAGAGTCCCTTCTGAGACATGCTTGCCTCCATGGAGACATGGTGACTGTGTCAACCATGCCCCATCAAGTGAGAGGCATGTATGGGCATCAGGGCACTTACCTGGGCCTCCAAGAGGGCGCAGTCTGGTGGGCAGGGGCTGGAAGGCAGGCAGGGGCAGCAGGACCACCCCCACGTGTTCCACGGCGGCCAGGCCATGGTGCTGCTTATTGTTGAGGTAGGAGTAGAGAAGGCGGCAGTTCTGTGTGTCCCGGGCTCCGTGTGGGCACAGTCTGACCACGCAGACGTCCTGTGGTTGCAGGAAGACAGCAGCCTTAGGAGCAGTCATCCTTTGCTCCCGCGAACACCCCTGGTCTCATCTAAACCTCTGAGAACCCTGTGAGGAAGTGTGTCCCCACTTTCCAGAGGAGGAAACAGAGGGACTTGCCCAGGGTCACACAGTGAGTCTGCAGTCACAGTGGGAACTAGCCTCGGATATCCTAAACCAGGCCTCTGCTCCAGAGGTGGCGAGAGAGTGGGCACAGGCTTGGGGTACTTGGGGTACAGTGCTAGGAGAAGACGTGGTGCCCATGGGTAGGCAGTTACCTTGGCCTTGGCTGGGCAGACGCTGGCCAGAAGGTCCCAGACAGTGGTGGGGGGGATGCAGCCTGCTGAGCGGATCACCTCGGGCAGGGCCTGGGAGCAGGTAGGATGGCCAGTCAGCCCCCAGCTTCCCACCCACTTAGGGCAGACTCAATACCAGCCACCTGGAAGCCACAGCCTGCGGCAAACAGGATGACCACGCAATGTATCAGGTCCCCCAGTGGTTGCCCAGGAAGCCCTAATCGCCCCTGGAGGCCTACAGCCTGTCCTGACCAATCTCCTACAACTTCTCAGAAGCCCCTCATTTCCTCCTCTAACCTCCCACCCTCACCCAACACTTTCGCTGATCATGCAGTCACTCAACCATCACTCCTAAAACCCTCCTCTGGGCCAGGGAGGCACCAGACTCCTCTCCTGGGCCCTTCTTGCTTTATGCCGTGAGTTATAGGGACTCCTTTACCCATGAGTGTCTCTGCAGGAGTGGGATTGGCATCTCATTTGCTCCCATGCTTAGCACAGGGCAGGCACAGAGAGGGGGCCAATGACTCCTTTGAGAATGAGCGAGTAAAAGAATGAATGAATGAATGGGGGTGTGAGTAGCTGACTGGGCTGGTCAGTGTGTGAGGGAGTCCCTAGCGGACAGGACAGGAGTACCATGATGAGCTGAGAGCTGTGTCCTGAGACCAGCTGGGCCTTGGCCCGGAACCGCTTGATGGAGAACATGTCCAGAGTCCCCTCCCAAGGTGGCTGGCTGGGCAGGGCCTTTGTGGGCCCAGCAGGCATTTGGAGCCTAGAGGGAGTGACAGAGAGACAGGGCCAGGCAGAGCAAGTCATTAAGACTTCTCCCAGCATCTCTTTACTCTTCAGAGCAGGTCCTATGTCCCCATTGTGGGTGCTGGAACATTGGTCCAAGCATGGCCTTGTGCAGTGGAAGGAACCAGTAGGCTGGGATGGTTAGTTCCATTGCACAGATGGGGAAACTGAGACACACACAAGAAGTAAGATTTGCCCAAGGCCATATAGCAAGAAAAGCCCATGCTGTGTCCGCTGCTCCAGCAGGTAGACTTCCCCCCTGACCCTGCCGGGTAGCCCCCTCCCTGCCTCCAGCCCCACACCTGTCCTGGGGCTCTGTGGAAGGCTTCTCCCCGATTTGGGGCATCTCTGGAGAGGACACAGGGGCCGGGCTTGGGGCTCTCCGGAAGACACTGTCCGCCAACCTGCTGGTGGCTTTGAAGGAGCCTGGCAGCTCACATGAGGGCTCCCAGTCTGCAAACAGCAGAGGCAGGAGCTGAAACAGGGGCAGGCAGCTAGGCTGAAGCCAGCCCAGGGCTTTAGAACCAGGGTTTTAACCAGGTTCTTTTTGAGGTGACCTGGGGCACAGGCATCCCCACCCTGCCACCTTTTACCCAGGCCACAAATCCCTGTTGCTGCTGAACCCCACAGCCCAGCCTGCCCACCACCGTGCTCCACTCCTGCGTCTCCCCCCGACCCATGCAGATGCGGCAGCTGGGGTCTAGGAAATGGTGCTCGTGCTGCTCCGTGGTGTCCTCCTGCTGCTCCGCGATGTCCTCGTGCTGCTCTGTGGTGTCCTTTGACGTGGCAGGCAGGGCCAGTGGGCTGCAGTCTTTGGATACCGTGGGTCCCTGGGAGGTGCAGGAGGAGAGGGGGTGGACGGGGAAGGCGGCTGGGGAAGTCAGCAGCCCTCCATGAGCAGAGAGCCTCAGGGACGTGTTTTTATTTCTCCAAATAATATATTCTTTTATTTTAAAAGTACCATGAACTTGTTAAAAGAAATTTGGAAAACACAGAAAATTTGAAAATTAAAAAAAAAAAATCTCCCCTTGTCCCACCACTCAGAGACAACTGTTGACATTCTGGTATTCGTTTATAATATTTTTTCTGTACACAGGGTTTTACTAAAATAGCTGGGATTAAATATTCAAACTTGTATTCTCATTCTGTCCATGAATTACAGCCGAGGCATTTGCCACGTTATATAGTCCCTGTAGACATACACCAACGGAGTGGACTGAGGTGTATGTGTCACCTGTGTTGCTAGACAACTGGGTTGTTCCCAGGTTTCCACTATTACAGACAGCACTGAGGCCATCCTTGTGCAGAAAGCATTTTCCTAAACTTTCAGTTATCTCCTTAGGACAAGTTCTAGAAGCTGATGACCAAATCAGAGAGAATGAACATTTTTAAGACTCTTGATGCCCACTGCCAAATCACCTTTTTTCCTCATAATAGAAACAGGTTTAAACCCAAAACAAACATTGCTTTAGGAAGATTTAAGATGATTTTGAAACTCTACTCTGGCCTTATAAACCACCTCCAGAGCAATGCCAAGGCACTGGCTTTGAGGTCACACAGCCTGGGTTCAAATCCACCACCGCCAACTAAGTGACCTTGGGTGAAGGACTTCAGGTTCCTCACCCAGGAAATGGGCATCGCCTACCTCATAGGTCATTGTGAGGCAGGAAGGAGGCACTGTTTGTAACAGGGGCACACAGTAGGTGTTCAATAAGAAATAAAGATTCCTATTATGTGTTTATTTTCCCCTCCCCTACTCTGCTACCCTTTCTCTTCCTCTCTCTTGGGCAAGGGCTTCTCTCTGTGTCTTCCTAGCTCCTCCCCCTATATTTACATTCAATTTATTCAGGGAATGCAGACTGGTTTGGGCTGGGGAGCAGCCATCCCCCTGAGGACTCCTCTTTGCACAGGCAGCAGTGCTCCTGGTTGTTGGCCTGGATATTGGGTGCGGGGAGCAGGGGTTTTTGGCTGTCATGTTCATCACTGCCATTTTCCCAGTGAACATGGCTCAGGGGATCAGCCCCACACTCCCCGACCCTGGACACACAGTTGATTAGACTGGGGTGACCCACGGAACCCCCAACCAAAGCCCGAACGGCATTCTTCTGCGAGTGACTGGAGTGAGCCAAGGGGGAGATCTGATTGGCTGCAGGAGGTTGAGCTGATGGGTTCACTGATTTGAGGACTGTGGGCCACCATGTCAGGCCATGTGCAAGATGGCCATGAGGATGGAGCAGATTCCCGGCGACAAAAGGAGACTGCACCCACTGCCCTGGCTCCGGTGGTTCCCTACCTGGAGCACCCCTAAGTCCTTCCACTGAATAGAGCAGGTCTTGCTTCCTCACATCCAGAAAAGTCACTGCCTCGAACAGTGTAGCCCTCCTGCTTCCCAACCAGAGATCTCGTCGCAGTGTCTGAGGTTGGGGGGATTGCGGAGACAGCACCTACTACCACTCACACGGGGTGTCTTGGGGTTAGGCCAAAAGGAGGGGGACCAGCACTCAGAGGCCCTGAGAGGCCCTTGCTGGTGGCTGTCTTGCCCCATCCTCACCCGGTCATTACCCCGCTTTATAACAAAAACCATGGGCCTCAGAGCCGTCAGGTGACTTGCCCAGGGCCACAGAGCTGGTGAGGTGGGAGTGGGATCTCTGGGCATAGGCCCCGCCCGGCACCGGGTCAGGCTCCCACTTACCACCAGGTCCTCCAGGGTCAGCATCTGGTCCGTGTCCCGCAGGATCTCGACTTCACCTTTGTGGGTCAGTTTGGAGGCCGGGAGGTGGCACGGCTCCTTCTGTTGCTGCTCAATGATCTTCAGGCCCTGAGAAGGCGGAGCAGCCCAAGTTCAACCAGGTTCGGGGGTCTCTCGCCGCCAAGAGCCCAAGTGCTCCCTTTCCTCTGAGAAGGCCCCTCTCCTGTGGTTCCCCTTCTGTGCCAGGCCCTTCCTTTCCTCCACACTTTAACTTCACTCATTCTCACCTGGAAAGCCCTCCACCCTCAGCCCTGCCTCTCCATATTCCACTCCTTCACCCTCCAACTCAAGCCCTGCCTCCTCCAGGAAGCCTTCCTGAATTTCACCTTCACCCACAAGCCAATTCTGCTTCTGACTGCACCCCCGCCCCCATCCTGGGAAGAGCATGGTGAGGTCAAAAGAGTGCAGGCTCCAGAACGCCAGCCAGGCCATTAATAAAGACCCATAAGGTCGTCGTCTGGCCTTGGGCAAGCACTTCACTGCTCTAAGCCTCAGTTTATCTGGTCTCTAGGAATTAAATTAAGAGCATTATATTAAACTGCATATGTACAGTGCTTAGCCTGGATCCTGGCTCATAACAAATGCTACTTGTGATTCTTATCGTTAATCAACGTCATCCTATCTTAAATGTTTCCTGAAAGCCTGTCTCTCCCTTTCTAGCAACCCCTGGAGGACAGCGGTCCTATCCTCCCGGGCAGGGCTGGCTTCGTGGGCGTGCGCTCCGCGCAGGTGCACAGGGCCCTGTGCTTAGAAGGGCCCTGTGCTCAATGCTGTTGTCATCTTGAAATTATTAATAGCCGTTGAACAAAGGGCCCCGCATTTTCATTCTGCACTGGCCCCACAAATTATGTAGCTGGTCCTGCTCCCTGGTCCCCCACAGCACCTGGACAGAAGCTCAGCATATAGCGGATGGATTCACCCAATGGGTTCTAGTTATTCATTCTAATCAGCCCAGCATCTACCAGAACAGGGCCTTAGCGCCCCACCCACCCCACTGCCTACTCCCTGGGTCAGTTGTTCCCTGTCTCACTGGGCTGACTAGAATTACAACCATTACACAAACAACCCCAAAGCCCCCTCAGGGCCCACCTTCCCTGCCCCCTGAGCAATTCCCAGGCAGAGAGAGACCCACAGACACAAAGTACATGGGGATGTAACTGTGGAGTGCAGAGGCTGTGGGGTCCCTCACCCAGTCTGGGGGACCAGGAAGACTTCCAGCCTTTTCTGGGGCTTCTAGGCTGGGAGGGAAACAGGGGCACCCCAGAGGGTCTGCCCCCCATGGTGGATGACAATCTTGGACTCCAGACTCTGGACCATCATCCCCAGCCCTCCACTCCAGCCCAGCTCCAGAGAAAAGCAAGTGGAAGACGACCACCCTCAGGCGTTTCACCTCTCTCCTGAGTTCTCAATCCCTAATCCCTTTCATCCTTTTTTTTTCCCCTGGTTTGGAGAGTCTCTCTTACTCTCTCTCTCTCTCCCTGTCTGCCTGCTCTTTCTCTCTGTTCCCTCGTTTCTATGTTTCTCTGTCTGTGCTCCCCTGTCTCACCGCCTTCCTCCTCACTCTACTCTGTTTCTGTCTCTCTCTGCTCCATCCTCGGGCCACCCCGCTCCCTCCCATGTCCTGTCGCCTATCCTGACTCGACCCAAGAGCTCACCCTTTTCTCCTCCTGGTCCCGCCAGCGGGCCAGCCTTTGGGGGGCCAGCTGGATTGAGCTCATCCGTACCAAGCCGTGAGGGGTGACGTCTCCACGGACCACCTTGAGAAACAGGTCCTGCAGGGGCAGGGGCAGGCCTGCACCATACTGCTCCGAGAGCCCCCACCCCAACATCCTGCCAGGACTTCACGCCTCTGAGGGGGTCCCGGCCCAGCCCAAAGCCCCGCTCACGGGGTTCCTGGGGTCACGCAGGTTGAAAAGCAGGCTGCGGTACTTTGTCTTGTAGCGGCAGTTGGTGGCTCGTGTCAGGTCGAAGAGGGCTGCCTCAATGCCAGCAGCGACGCCCTCCACTGCCTCCTCCCTCAGCACCAGGTCTGGGAGCTCCTGAAGGCTGCGGGGGTCAGGGCAGGGCCACGGCTCTGAGCCCGTGAGGTTATCCAGGCACTCAGCCCGAGAGGGAGATATGCGTGGGGAGCAAGCTCCAGGCCAACTCTAGTTTCTATTCTGGGCATTTTCCCACGAGCCCATTTAAAAGAAGTATTATCATTCTCCATTAACAGATGGGGTGACTGGGGCTCAGAGGAGATAAGGGGCTTGCCCAAGGCCACATGATTAGTGGCAAAGCAAGATCTGACTGCCCCCCCCCGCCCATGCTCTATCCCTGGCCAGTGGAACCAGGGAATGTGTGGAGAGCAGGGTAAGGCATCAGTCAGGGCAGGGCACGGAGGCCTGACCCTGGATGTAACCCTGAATCTGCCACTGACTTGCTGTGTGGCCTTTGCAAAGCCCCGCCCTCTTTGGGCCTAGTAAATGAGAGCTCTGGGCTCAAATCTCTGAGACGCTGCCAGTGCCGAGTCTCACTGCGTCTGAAAGCATTTGCTGCGGGTGACACCCACAAGGACCTGAGCAGACGCTGAGAGCTGGAGTAGCTTACTGGGAAAGCAAGACCTTGAAGTCAGAGAGACTCAAGCCAGATTTCAGCTCTCCTCTGGCTCATTGTGTGGGTGAGTGACCTCACAGCTACCAAATGGGGTTAATCATACACACTGAAGCCCTCAGAACATGGCAGGGCCCTGGGAGGTGGTGGTAGGTGAGGGCAGCCCGTCAGGATGTCAGGGAAGTGGGCAGCAAGGCCTTACCGACTCCATAGCACCTCCTGTATGGCACGGACCACAGTGCTCCGTACCCCAATACCCAGGGCTGGCTTCTCCTGTTGGGGTTGAAGCTGACCTGTGGGGAAAGAGAGTCACGGGCTCCCAGGGGATGCTCAGGGGAAGGGGAGGGGCGACTCAATCCTGAGGGGTTTAGGCAGGTAAGGGAGGGACCTAGGATGCCTAGGATCTCTGTCTGGGAACCGAGCCCAGACAGCCAGCAGCCCCCACCCCTTTGGGGAAGGACTACAGACTGACTACGGGGGAGAGAAGAGTCCTTAGCAGGGGTGGGGCCGGGAGCTGGGCATGCACCCCCTCCAGTCCCCAGGAGTCCCTGGAAGACAGGCAGCTGCTAAGGGGCCCCCTCCATGGCCCTCACCTGGGTCCTCTCCCCCATCATGTTCGCCAGGATCCTGCTCTTCAGCCTCCACTGGGCCGCGCTGTGGGGGAGGGGTGAGGACCTGAGGCTGTGTCTCTGGGGGCAGCCTCCTGACCCCAGGGGCACAGTGCTCCCCCCAGTCCCCTCCTGACTCCCACCTTCTCCCTGACCCGTACTCAAGCGACAGAGTCCATGTGGCAGGGGCCGAAGCACTCACCACTGGACTCTCAGCATCAGCCTCCTGAACAGGCACCCCCTCCTGCAAGAGAAAGAGGATGTGGGGGGGGGCTCCCTGAAGGGCAGGGAAGGACTCCCAGATGGTGGATGGGGTCAGAGAGGCCACTAGAGCCCCACGCTGTCCCTCCTGAAGGAAGAAGCTAGAGGGCCTTGGGATGGCAGGATAGGCTGGTCGGCCTGGAGAAAGGACAAAGGTCGGTGAGGCTCCCTCTCCAAATGCGAGGTAGGCGCAGCCCCTCCCTGGCTGCAGTGCAGCCCCTGAATTCAGTAGGTCAGGAGAAAAAGCTCGCAGATGCCCAGGGCTAACAGCCAGGTAGGGTCTAACCCCGCCTCTGCCTATTATGTTCTGCTTGACTATGAGCAAGTCACACCAAATTTCTGGGCTGCAGTGACATCTCTGAGTCAGTATGAAGGTGCCTCTCTCAGCAGGATTAAGTGACATCGCCAGTGTAAAGAACCTGCTCTGTACCTGGCACCCAGTGGGGCCCCGGGCCACAGGCCTTTCCTTCCTTCTGGGCCTCTGAGCAGGTAAGGCTGAGCTGATCTCCATCATGTTCTCCAGAACCTCCAGCTTTGGCGGCTGCGGCCCCCCTGCCTGGCCGTGGCTGATGGCCCCCAGGAGGTGGATCACTGCCGGGGAACCAAGCTGCAGGGAGAGAAGAGCACTTCAGCACCAAGCAGCATAGGCCGTTCAGAGTGCTCGCCTCACCTGTAATTGTTTAATGTCGCCCTCCCCCACTAGACTGTAAGCTCCATGAGGACAGGGAACACGTGTCTTGGTCCCCACCATATTCCCAATGCCTAGAAAAGGCCTGGCACAAAGTAGCGTTCAATAAACGTTTGCTGACTGCCTGGCCTCTGTCCCAGGAGAGAAGCCTGTCTTCCATTCCCAGCCACATTCAGAGTTAACCGGATCCTGTAGTGAGACCCTTCTCACCCTCCTGACTAGAGATGCATCTCATCAGCGGGACATATCCTATTCTGAGTCCACCTTCTCCTCCTTAAAGCTCTGTCATCCCCCTTTTTGGGTGTCACTGACTTGCTCTTTGCCCCCCCCCGCCCCGAAGCAGCCACATGGTGAACACATCCATCACCCCCTCTGAAAGACTTCCAATCACCCCTCTATTGCCCCTGAGAGAAAGCCCTTCAAGATCATTTCATGGGCCAGCCCCGTGGCTTAGTGGTTAAGTGTGTGCGCTCCGCTGCTGACGGCCCGGGTTCGGATCCCGGGCGCCCACTGACACAACGCTTGTCCGGCCATGCTGAGGCCGCATCCCACATACAGCAACTAGAAGGATATACAACTATCTACTGGGGCTTTGGGGGAAAAATAAATAAATAAATAAAATTATTAAAAAAAAAAAAGATCATTTCAAGGTACAGAATGGTTTTTGGTCTTCTAATGAGCCATAGAATCTATCCTGCTTCCTTTTTTGCTTTGGCTACCAGGAAGCTCAGTGTTAACTTTGAGCCTAGCAATTGTACCTTTCCAGGGTTGGTAGAGGGTGAGAGGTTGTTGTAGCAAGATTTCCCCTTCTCCTCCCCCTCTTCTTGCTTTCTTTAGGCTTTTACCCATTTTAAGTATATTTTGATGTTTTTAATTTATGGCAAACCATAGGAAACTTTTTTGAAAGCAGATGGGTCTGAAAACTAATCCTTGAATGAATTACCATGAATGGTCGGTTTCCAAGGTTTGAGGGAAACTGGAAGTCCGAGATTTACCATCACAGGGAGTGGGGAGTACTAGGATGCTCTGGAGGAGTGCAGGCCAGGGGGGCTGGGATTGTCTCTACTGTAGAAGACCCCTCCCACCCCTCTAGACCTGAGGAGAGAGAGGAAGAAGAGAAATAAAAAGTGAAAACCTACGTAACACACATGCTTCACCCCATGGGGCATTTTCATTTCCTCCTAGGAGAGAAAAAGGATGCGGAGATTAGAATTCAGAGGACCCAGTGACCCCACTGCAGGGAATTCACAAGACACTCACACAAAGGTGAAAGACGTATGTTCAGTGTTCACTGGGTTGGTATTTGTAACAAAAAAATTGAGTACAATCCAATGTCTATCAAAGGGGGAATGGTTAATAAACAGTGACACATCATACTAGGGATTCTAAGTGGCCGTTAAAAAGAGTGAGTCATAATAAAAACTACCATTCATCGGGGGCTTATCAAGTAGCTGGCCCTGGAGGAATCATGTCACACATGATCTTATTAAGGTCTCAGAACAACACCATGAGGTATGTACTATTTCTATCCCCATTTTACAGATGAGGAAACTACTAAGGCTCGGAGAGGATCTGAAAAGTCCCATAGCTACTAAGCAGCAGAGCTAGGATTAGAACCTAGTTCTGTCTGAATCCAAAGCCCAGGCACTTAACTGCTGGGCTATGTGGAAAGCACTGACAGACGCGGAAAGATTCATGGAAAGATGTCAAGGCATATTATTTGGAAAAAAAGAAAAAAATAGGTTATGGAACAGTATCTGTTGCATAAGCCCATTTATGTAAATATATATTTATAGCCGCATAATAGAGGTTATCTCTGGGGAATGGAATTCCAGGGGGACTTTCACTTTCTACTTGCAGACACTTGGGTATTTATGTTATTCAAAATGAGCAAGTATTTCTTTTATAATAAGAAACATATTTTTTAAATTAAAAAACAAGTTCAGAACAATGTATGTACTGTACTGCTATTTGTGTTAAAGAGAGAGAGAAAGAATATTTAAATTTGTATTTGCTTGAATCTGCATAAAATGTCTCTGGAAGTATCCATAAGAACATAATAACCGAGGCTGCCAGCGGGAAAGGGACTGGGAGCTGGGAAGGAGACTTCACTTTTTTTTTTTTTAAACTATGGATCAGTCTTTCAAAAAAGTAGACTGAGGGGCCAGCCCGGTGGTGCAAGCGGTTAAGTGCACACGCTCCGCTGCGGCTGCCCTGGGTTCGCAGTTTCGGATCCCGGGTTCGCACCGACGCACTGCTTGGTAAGCCATGCTGTGGTGGCATCCCATATAAAGTAGAGGAGGATGGGCACAGGTGTTAGCTCAGGGCCAATCTTCCTCAAGAAAAAAGGGGAGGATTGGCAGATGTTAGCTCAGGGCTAGTCCTCCTCACAAAAAAAAGTAGACTGAGAAAGAAGAGGGAAAAAAGAAAACAGGACATCTGAGAAGGGAAGCAGGAAAGATATCAAGAACAGCCCGTCCAGTTTAAAACCTTCTGGCTGGCCCCTGTCTCAGGGGTCTGTCCACCAGTGTTATGAGGCTCCAAAACAAGAGGGAGCAGAATCAGACCAGCAAAGTCTTTAGACACTGGACTTATCAGACCAGAATACAGAATATGTATGTATAATATGTTTAAAGAAATAAAAGGAGTCAAACTTATGAGTGAAGGGCAAAAAATATTTTAAAAGACCAAGCAGATTTGGTTAGGAACCAAACACAACTTCTGGAAATGAAAAATATGATGATGATAATAGTAATAATTTAAAACAATACATAGGGCCGGCCCGGTGGCTTAGTGGTTAAGTGCGTGCGCTCCGCTGCTGGCGGCCCAGGATCGGATCCCGGGTGCGCACGGACACACTGCTTCTCCGGCCATGCTGAGGCCGCGTCCCACATACAGCAACTAGAAGGATGTGCAGCTATGACATACAACTATCTACTGGGGCTTTGGGGGGAAAAATAAATAAATAAATAAAATTAAAAAAAAAAGAATGAAAAGGAAAAAAATAATAATAAAATAAAACAATATATAGGTTTAATAGTATATTAGACAAAGCTGAAGTAAGTTAGTGAACTAGAAAATAGATTTAAAGAAATTATCCAGAATATTCACAGCACAGAGACCATGAAACACAGTCAAAGAGACACAAAGGATAGAGTGAAAAGGACTAATTAATCTAACTGAAGTTCCAGAAGGAGAGAGGAGAGAGAATCGGGCAGAGGCAGTATTTGAAGATAGATGGTGAAGAATTTTCCAGAACTGATAAAACACAACAATTCACAGATTCAAAAAGCTCAGTGAATTTCAAACTGGATAAATAAAAGTAAATCCACACCCAAACACATCATGTGAAACTGCTCCACACCAATGATAAGGCGATCCCAAAAGCATCAAGAGAAAAAATGACAGCTAATACTTTAATAGCACTGAAAATGTGCTATCACGGTTCTGAATGCTTCACAGGTTAGTTCATTTAATTCTCACCACAGCCCTATGAGCTAGGTACTGGTATTATTATTGCCCCCATTTTACGGAAGAGGAAAGTGAGGCACATAGAGGCACAGAGAAGTTAATCAGCTTGCCCAGTGTCACACAGCTGGTAAACCAGAGCTGGGGCTTAAATCCAGACAGTCTGATTCCAGAGCCACACCTTTAACCACTACGCTATAATGCCCCTCACCAAAAGACATTTTACCTACAAAAGAATGGCAACTAGACTAACAGCTAACTTCTCAATAGTAACGGGAGGTAAAACATAGTAGAATAATATTTTCAATATGATTAAAGAAAATAACTATCAATTGTGGACCCAGACAAAATATTTTTTGAGAATGAGGATAAAATAAAGATACCATAGACAAAACCGAATTATTGCTTTTTAATAATTTTATTTTTCTGAATAAACATAATGTTAAAGGATGAACTTGAGGCAGGAGGAAGGAAAAATGATCCCAGATAGAAAAGCTGAGGTGCAAAGAGGAATTCTGAGCAAAGAAAATGATAAATATGTTGTTAAATCTAAACAAACATTGATCATATGAAACTGTTAACAGTGTGTAATTTGTAGGATTAAAAAATAAGATAGGACCGATTTATTGGATAACAACAGCACATAAATTGGGAAGCGCATGCCTGGAATTAAAGCATTCCAAGATTCTCATATCATTTCAGAGGAAGATAAAGGTAGTGAGACAGGGCGGGGTAAAAAGTTCCTCTAAGCGGTTCCCCCTACAACGGCCAAAGAAGCCACTTTCTCTTTTCTGGGAACAGGAGACAAGCGCCTGGGCGAGGGACGGGCGAATAGCAACTGCCAATCAACCAGCTTCGAGCACATGAAGCAACCCACCCCAGTGGCTATAAAACGGTACCCCAAACACCTGAGGGGGCTGGTCGGCTTATTTCCACCCCATCAGCCCGCCTTGCTTTCCTAGAGTCTGATCTGTTGGTATTTCACCCAATCAGCCTGATCTTCCTTTCTCAATAAATCCTTGTAAGCTCTCCTGACCCGCTCTTGAATTCTTTCCCGCAGGAGGTCAAGGACCCACACCAGGGGCCAGCTCTAACCCAGGACTCTGGTCCCACCCAGGCCAGTATCAGTAGTAACTACCTTATGGTTTGATAAGTTAAGTATTTGTGTTAAAATTTCTAGAACAGCCGCCAAAAGAATATAAAGAGTGCACAGAGAACTTCAAAACTACTAGAAGGATAAAAAGGAACAAGAAAAAATAATCAAAAAGAGGCAATAAAAGGAGAAAAAGTATAGAAAATGCAGGATACATGCAAAGCACAAAATAAGACAGTAGGAACAGATTCAAATAAACCAGTAACTACAACAAACGTAAATGGACTAATACTTCAGATAAACACAAAAATTATCAGACCTTTCTGCAGCCTCTATGGAAAACGGTATGGAGATTCCTCAAAAAATTAAAAATAGAAATACCCTATGATCCAGCTATCCCACTACTGGGAATCCATCAACAAACCTGAAATCAACAATCCAAAGAGGCTTATGCATCCCTATGTTCATTGCAGCATTATTCACTATAGCCAAGAAGTGGAAACAACCCAAGTGTCCCCCGACTGATGACTGGATCAAGAAGATGTGGTATATATATACAATGGAATACTACTCAGCTATAAAAAAAGACAAAATCGTCCCATTTGCAACGACATGGATGGACCTGGAGGGTATTATGTTAAGTGAAATAAGCCAGAAAGAGAAAGACAAACACCGTATGATCTCACTCATATGTGGAATATAAACCAACACATGGACAGAGAAAACTGTATTGTGGTTACCAGGGCCAATGGGGGTAGGGGGTGGGCAAAAGGGGTGAAGGGAGACATGTATATGGTGATGGACAAACAAAAATGTACAACCAAAAATTACACAATGTTATAAACTATTAAAACATCGATAAAAAAATTATCAGACCTTTCAAAAAAGAAAACTCAATTATAAGATATTTATAAGACCTATTTCTAAAATACAACGATGCAAAAAGGTTAAGAAAAAAATGGAGTAATATGTGAACGGGCAAATACTAACCAAAATAAAGCTTTGTAGCTACATTAATATCAGATAAAACAGACTTTAAGGAAAAAAATAATTAGAGGCAAAGATCTCACTACATAATGATAAGCAGTTTCACCAGGAACATATAACTCTAAATTTATAAGCATCTAATAACTAATCTCAAAAAATATAATGCAAAAATTGACAAAGCAATGAGAAAAAAGACAAATCCCCCATTATAGCAAGAAATTTTAATGTATCTCTCTAACAACTGATAAATCTAGCTGACAAAATAATCAGTAAGGATAAAAAAGATTTAATGAAAACAATTAAGCTTAATCTACGTAGATATATAGAACACTGCTTCTCACAACTAGAGAACACATATTCTTTTCAAGTATGCATGGAACATATATAAAAATTAAGAACAGCCTGGGCCATAAAGCAAATCTCAACAAATTTCAAAAGATTAGTATTTTTTAGACCAGCACTGCCCAAAAGAAATACAAACGTGAGCCATATGTGTACATTTAAAGTTTTCTAGTAGCAACAGTAAAAAAAGGTAAAAAGAAACAAGTGAAATTAATTTTATATTTTAACACAACATATCCAAAATATTATCATTTCAACACTGTAGTCAATATAAAAAATTATTAATGAGATTTTAACTTTTTTTTTCTGTACTAAGTCATTGAAATCCAGCGTGCATTTTATACTTATAGTACATCTCCACTGGACTAGCCAAATTTCAAGTGCTCAATAGACACAAGTGGCTAGTGGCTACCATATCAGACAACTCAGATAAAGATCACATTTTCAGGCCACAATATGATTAAGTTAAAAAGCAATAACAGCAGTCTATACAGAAGTTGAAATATAATGATGTATAGCTGAAATTTATATAATGTTATAAACCAATGTGATTTCAATAAAGAAAATTATTTTAAAAAAGCAATAACAGAAAATGAGAAAGAAGGAGAGGGAGAGAGGGAGAGAGAGAAAGAAAAGAAATCCATATGAATGGAAATTAAGAAATATACTTCTAAATAACACATAGGTCAAAGAAAAATTGCAATAAAAATTATGAAATATTGAGAATTGATGATAATAAGAAAGAGTATATATTAGAGTGTGTGGATGCAGCTAACATGATAATTAGAGGTTCCTTTATAGCTTTAAATGACTTTGTTCGAAAGGAAAAAAGAAAATTAATGAACTAAGCATCATTTTTAAGATATTACAAAATAAGAGAATAAGTGGAAAGAAAGATGACACTCAACACAAACATACCATGGAAAGACTAACAAAACCAAAAATCAGTTCTTTGAAAAGACTATAAAAAACCACATAATTCTCTGGCAAGATGAAGGAAAAGAGGGAAGCTACAATGGACAATATTTGGAATGAGTAATCAAGAGTGCACAGATATTAAAAAGATAAGAGGCTACTGTGCAATACTTTATGCCAACATGCCAATAAATTTGAAAACTCAGATGAAATGGATACATTTCTAGAAAAATATAACTTGCCAAAATTGACTCATGGGAAAAAAACTGAATAAACCTATAACCATAAAATAAATTGAATCAGTAGGAAAGGAAACTTCTTCTCTAAAGAAAACACCAGTTCACACTTTTTGTTTTTACCAGCAATTCTACCAAAGTGTTCAAAGAACAAATAAGTCCAATCTTATACAAATTATTGCAGCAAATAGAAAAAGACACTCTTCAATTCATTCTATGAAGTTAGCAAAACCTTGATAACCAAAACGTCACAAGGATAGTAAGAGAACAAATCATTTCGGGCCAGTTAATTCATCAGTAGAAATACAAAAATTCCAAACCAAATACTATCAAATTGAATTTAGAAAGCATAAAAAAGATATAACATGATCAAGTTGAGTTTATTTCAGAAATGCAAGACTGATTTATTTTAAAAACTCAACTCAATAAATTCACCACATTGGGGCCGGCCCCGTGGCTTAGCAGGTAAGTGCGCGTGCTCCGCTGCTGGCGGCCCGGGGTTCTGATCCCGGGCGCGCACCGACACACCGTTTCTCTGGCCATGCTGAGGCGGTGTCCCACATACAGCAACTAGAAGGATGTGCAGCTATGACGTACAACTATCTACTGGGGCTTTGGGAGAAAAAGGAGGAGGATTGGCAATAGATGTTAGCTCAGAGCCGGTCTTCCTCAGCAAAAAGAGGAGGATTAGCATGGATGTTAGCTCAGGGCTGATCTTCCTCCCAAAAAAAACAAATAAATAAAATTTTAAAAAAATAAAAAAATAAATTCACCACATTAATAAATTAGAGAATAAAAAGCATATTATCTCAAAAAATGGAGAAAACATATTTGTTAAAATATACTGCCCACTCAGAATAAAGAGCAAACCAGGAATAGAAGCTTCCTTAACTTGATAAAGAGCATCTATATAAAAACATAGCGAACATCATACTCATGGTGAAATGACGACCACATGTCCTTCAAACTTCAGAACAAGACGGTTCCTACTATTACCACTTCTATTCAACATTATACTAAAGGTCTTAGCCACACAATGAGGAAAGGGGGTGGGGGAGACATAAGCATTGGAAAGGAAATGACAAAACTGTCATGATTTGCAGATGATATGATTGTCTACGTAGAAAACAAAATCCTAATAGATAAATTATATGAATTAGTAAAAGAGTTCAAAAAGATTTCTGCAAAATCAATTGCATTTTTATACACCATCAACAGATTTTTGTTGTTAGTGCCGTCGAGTCGATTCCGACTCCTAGCGACCTTGTGTACAGCAGACTGGAACCCTGCCCAGCGTTTTTGCGCCATCCTCTCACCTTCCGGCGCTGTATTAGACAAGGTTCAGATCCTATTCAAAGGGTTTTCATGGCCAATTTTTTGTGGAAGTGAGTTGCCAAGTCCTTCTTCCTAGTCTGTCTTAGTCTGGAAGCTCTGCTGAAACCTGTCCACCATGGGTGACCCTGCTGGGATTTGAAATACCGGTGGCGTAGCTTTCAGCATCACAGCCACACGCAGCCACCATAGTATGACAACCGACAGTCGGGTGGTGTGGTTCCCTGACCAGAAATGAACCTGGGTCTCAGTAGTCAGAGCTCCGAATCTTAACCACTAGACCTCCAGGGCTGCTAGCAACAGTTAGAAACTGCAACTTTTAAAAGTTATCATTTTAGGGCCGGCACCATGGCTTAGCGGTTAAGTGCGCGCACTCTGCTACTGGCGACCCGGGTTCGGATCCCGGATCCCGGATCCCGGGACGCGCACCGATGCACCGCCTCCCCGGCCATGTTGAGGCCGCGTCCCACATACAGCAACTAGAAGGATGTGCAACTATGACATACAACTATCTACTGGGGCTCTGGGGAAGAAAAAAAGGAGGAGGATTAGCAATAGATGTTAGCTCAGAGCCGGTCTTCCTCAGCAAATAGAGGAGGATTAGCATGGATATTAGCTCAGGGCTGATCTTCCTCACAAAAAAAAAAGACTGAGGTCTCTTTAAAAAAGTTATCATTTTATAACCGTATCAAAAAATATAACGTAATGCAATCAGACATTATGTGCCTTCAGATGGAAAGACCACACCACCACCTATAAAGTAGTGGAGCCAAAAACTTTGAATCCGAATCTAATCAAAGCTCCAGATTCAACCGCCAGTTCACAGGAAATACAGAAGATAGGCACAGGTTTAACTATACCACGCGGATGCAAGAAGCTACAGGACAATCTAGTTTCTTCAAAAACAGACTGCAAGAAAAATAAGATATGGAGAGAGACGCCTTAGGTTAAAAGAGACTTAGGCATATCAAGCGATTGCAATGTGTGACTGACTTTCAAAAGATAAACTACCAAAATAAATTATCATCTTTGTGACACTATTGGAAATTTGGATATCGAGCGAATGTTTGATGAAATTAAAGAATTATTGTCAACTTTTAGGCAACATAACACATGGTTGGTAGGGTTGGGTGACAAGTACAAGAGATTTCATGCTAGGAGCCGGGAATTCTTCTCTGTAAAGAGCCAGAGAGAAAATATTTTAGACCAAAGATATGGTCTCGATTGCAACCACTCAATTCTGCCATTGTAGCCTGAAGTCAGCCATAGACAACATGTAAACAAATAATCATGCCCGTGTTCCACTAAAACTTTATTTAAAAACCTGGTGAGGTGGCCAACCCACGGGCCATAATTTGCCAATCCCTGCTTACAACTCAGTCTACTTTTACATATATTTGAATTTTTCCATAACAACAAGTTATGTATAGATATAGATATAGTATCTAGGACAAATCTGAAAAAGATATGCAAGATTTTTACGAGAAAATATAAAACTTTATTGAAAGACATTAAAGATGATCAAAATAGATGGAGGAATATACTATGTTCATGGATTGAAAGACTCAATATTGTAAAGATGTTAATCCTCCTTAAACTGATTTAGAGGTTGATATATTTCCAATCAAAATCCCAACAGGTTTTGTGTGTGTGTGTGTGTGTGTGTGTGTGTGTGGAAATTGACAAGCTGACTGTAATATTTATATGAAAGAGCAAAAGAATGTAAGAGTAAAGATCCTCCAGAAAACAAAGTTGGGAGACTTCTTTCACCAAATAATTAAGAATTGTTAATAAGCTACTATAATTAATATTGTATAACCTTAGCAAAGGGAAAGAAATTTGAATGAGATGAGCATGGGGAGACCAGAAATCAATCCCACATATATGGAAACTCAATAGCCCTCTGGGTATCCAGGGTCTGCTGGGATTCAGCCTGTATCTTGACTCTGGTTATTTGTTTGACTCCCCCCATTGGACTATGAGATCCCTGGAGGAGTTCCCCTGCTTGTTGAACAAATTATAATAAAGTCCCACAAAACTCCAAACCCCTTAGCCAGGCCTTTGACAGCCTGGCTCAGAGCATGAACTCTGGAGTTGTACAGGCCTGGATTCAAATCCTGGCTCTACCACTAACTCGCTGTGTGACCCTGAGTGAGTCACTTAGCTTCTCTGAATCCCAGTTTTCTTAATCAGCAAAACAGGGGTATTAACACTGACTTTTAACACTATTGTGAGAATTAAATATGAGATGATTACATATGGGAAGTTCCTGGTATATATTAAGCACTCAACTAAAAGAGCTATTCTTAGGCTCTCCATCTGCTGAAAAGACATGCTCCTCCCTCACACACCTCCTAATACCTTGCAGCTGCAGACAGGGTACCTGAGCCTGGGAGCCTAGGTGGGGCCAGAGGAGCTGTGTGCCTCCCTGGCTGTGACGGGCAGAGCAGGGGGCACTGCCAGTGCTGCTCTCTCCATGTTCCCTGCTGTCCCATCCACAGAGCAGCTCCAGACCTCACTGGCCACTGCGGGGCTCAGGACAGAGAAGAAAACACTGTTTCAACCCACCTTCTCGCACCCCTCCAAGAGTCTCTATTTCGAGCCAGAAGAATACAACACAACCTACCTCTCATACCAGATTCCCAGCAGTTCTGGGGCCCAGCTGATTCCCCCATTTCCTAGAAGAGGCAACTAAGATTCAGGGAAGAGACATCTCTTGTCTAAAGTTACCCTGTAGTAAGAAGCAGAGCCTGACCTTGAACCCCTCTGTCTGCCCCTGGCACGAGTCAGGCTGCCTCCATGAGAAGGTGCTAGGGCGCTAAAAGGGCGCTATAGTGTCCAGACCAGCTGGACACTATACCCACGCTTGCCCATGCCCCACTCACCCCTGTCCTCAACCACCGCCCGTCCCTGTCACAGCCCAGCCTCAATTCTTCTCCTGCAGCTGGCACCAGTTGCCATGGTAACAGTTGTTTGGGAAGCTGTGGGACGATGGGCTGTGCCGCAGAGTCAAGGATGGGGCCTGGAGGAGAGAGCAGCTGTGGGCTGCCTCTGGTCAAGGCAGGCGGGAACCTGGCTCCACCACCAAGCTCAGACAAGCCCCTCGAAACGCTGCAGACCCAGGAATCCCAAATCTGGGCATCTGGCCCACATAAATAGTCTGAAATGGGGAGAGAAGCCAGGTGAGCAGGGATGTTCACCCCAGCATTACTTAGAGGAGGACAAAATGGTATGTCGATAATAGGTAACATTTTCAGTATTTTTCTTGTACCAGGCCTCGTGCTAAATGCCAAACACGGGTCATCTCATTTGCTCCTCACCACCAGCCAGTGAGGTGAGGACTTTTAATCCTCCTATTTTGCACATGAGGAAATTACGCTCAGAAAGGTGAAGCCACTTGCCTAGGTTGTTCAGATAGTGGCAAAGCTGGTGCCGGTCTGTCAGCCACCAGGCTTCGTGCTCTTAACTACACGACAGCAGTCGGAAATGAGAAGAGGAAGGCCCAGCCCATCCTCTGGTCCTGGCAGGGCCTGTGGCTGTGATAAAAGTGTCTGTAGACTGCTGTGATGCAGGGTTCCAGGAAAGCATGGATTCTGCAGAACAATATGTACCAAGTTGGAAAGTTCTTCAAATACTATAGCCCTTGAAAAACAAACAAAGCCCAAGTCCCAGAACAATGAAGTGTAGTATGAGCCTATTAATATACACAAAAAGGTGCAATATGCAGATGTCCACATATGTATACAAGTTCATAAAAAGGAGACTGGAAGGATGCTAACCATTAACAGTGATTATCTCCAGACCAAGGGTGATGGGGCAAGGAGGCATTCAAAGAGAATTCCTCATTCTGCGTTAACAAATCAACTGTGAAATTATTTTTAAATATCAAAAAAAAGTTAAAATGATCCCTTTTCTAGGTGAAGAAAAGATATATATGCACAGGAAAAAGATGGAAGAAAAGACCTATACCAAAATGTCAACAGGAGACAGCTCTGAATGTTGCCATTTATGGGGATTTTTATTTCTTTTTTATTTTCTATGATAAACACATTAGTTTTTTATTAAAAGTTAATGTCTTTGAGTGATGTTTACAATGTAATAGCATTCTAATGTAATTATACTACCACATAACCGTAAACTACACAGGCAGCTCATCGGTTCCTATCCCAGTTCTACTAATTTGCTGTTTGGCCTTGAACTAGTCATTTTCTCTCTCTGAGCCTCAGTGTCCACATCAGTAAAATGGGTATATATCAATAGCCTCTACCTCATAGGGTTGCTAGGAAGATTGAAGATAAAGTGCTCAGTGCAGTACCCAGCTCATGGTAAGCAGGCTAGGTGCTATTACCACTGTGATGCTAAGGGGGAATATAATATGCTCAGTCCGGCAGGGCAGCAAGCTCTCAAGACAGACTGCCTGGTTTTGTATCCTGGCTCTGTCATTTGCCAGCTGTGTGACCTGCGGCCCGTCACCTTACCTCTCTGGGCTTCATGTGAAGATTAAATCAAAAGCACCTAGCACATAATACATAGTCAATAAATGTGATAAAAATTCAACTAGGTGAGAAATATACACTAAAAACAGGGAGTGCCAGCTTCTGCCTTCGGTGTATAAACACGTTAGCTACAATTATTAATAAAACGACAATTATTATTATAAGTAAAAGAACAATGGAAAGGGAAGCAGTGGATACAGGGAACATGGCCAAGCACTGACTTCCTTGCTGTGTGAGTTTGGAGAAGTTTGTTAACTTCTCTGAGCTTCATTTTCCCCATCTGGAAATATGGAGCTAATGCCTACCTAACAGGGCTATTGTAACAATCAAGGGAAAGCAAATTGAACATACATTAAATAATTTACCTTATGCCTTACGCTGTGCTAGGCACATTATTTTACACCATCATCTCATTTAATCCTCAAAACAACCCATTAAATTGGAATTAGTAGGCCCTTTTTACAGATGAGGAAATTTAGGTTAAAAAATCTTCCAAGGTCACTCAGCTAGGAAGTGGGCAGAGGCAAGATTTGAACCCAGGACTCATCAACTCCAAAAGAGAATGACCCCTCACACGATGTCAGTGATTGTAGTTTATTTTCTCTTTCCTGACTTGGTGGGTCTCAGTTTACTCATGTATAAAATGGGTGTGAGGGATAATGTTCATTAAGAGCCCATCTAGTGTAGTTCTATTAAATTCCACCACCAAGCATGACGTTGAGAGACTGGCCCAGCCCTTCCTATCCCGACCTCTCAGACTCAACTTACCAGTTTGGGACAGCCTCTTGGGCTGGATTCCTCTGGCTGGTCCCGGCTGGAGCTGTCTGAGATTCTGTCTGTGCCCTGGTTCTGGGCCTGGGGCACAGGGCCCCTCCTTGACTTCTTAGCACACTTAGATCTTCTCTGCCCCATGGATGAGCCTGAGCTAGCCTTGCTGGCTGCAGGCTCCAGGGAGCTGGCGAGGGTGTCCCAGGGAGCAGTGAGTCCTGGCCCTGGCCTCCCCCTGGACACCGGCTGAGCCTTGACCTCCAGCTCCTCCTGGCTGCGTGAGGCAGCAGGGCCATCATCACCACCAGCCCTCAGGATGTGCTCAGCTTCTTGCCACTCTGTGGAAGCCTTTCCAGACACTCCCAGGCACAGTGCAGGACTCTGCGGAGGATCCTGGGCAGCTGGTCTGAGGGACTCTCCTCCAGTGGGCAGTGGGAACCCGACACCTGCCTGGGCCCCATCCCCTGCAGCAAGCATATATTCAAATTTCTCAGTCCCTGAGGCACATCCCACCCAACTTCCACCTGCATCTCCAGGCCCAGACCCAGGAGACAGGGGAGTGCAAGGGCCTCCCAAGGACTCCAGGTCAGCATCCTGTGGGGGGGCCTCCCACAGACTGAGGTTTGTCCCCACCAGGGCTCTGACCAAGCCACAAGAAGCCACCAGCCCCTCCCCACCCTCTGAGCAAGGCTCATACTTCTTGCTTTCCTTTCTTGCCCCCACAGGGGCTGGGCGTGGTGAGGATGGCAGGCCCCCTTTGGGAGGCTCCTCTTTGCTGAGGGTGGGGCTTCTTCCATCACACTCTGGAGAACTCCCACCTTATCTAGCCTCTCTGGTTCTGGGGCAGCTCACCTTCTCCACCCCTGCTGCCTTCTCCCTGCCAACCAAAGCTCTCTCTGGGAGACCCACAGACATATCACAAAGATTCCCGGGCCAACTTTCAGCTAAGGTGTCATGCAGAGAAATCTGGAGCCTCCTGGAGACCTGAGCCCTCTCCTGAGCAGGCACTGCGGGCACCTGGATGTGGAGCCTGGAGCCAGGCACCAAATCCTGGCTCTGCCCCACAGCCTGCAGCTCCAGGACCATCAAGTGGGCAGCCTCCAGGCTGGCCCCAGGAGCGCCCCCAGCCTTGCAGCTGGCACGGCAGTGGGCCTCTTCCTCGAGGACCTTCTTCCTGCTGCCAGCCCAGAGGTATACAGCCCCTGGGGTATCTGATGCCACACCTGACATGGAGCCGACTTCAGCCACATCCTCCTGGAAAAGCCCACAGCTGCGTCGGGGGCAGAGAACAGGGTCCTCTGTGCTGGGGCTCTCCGCAGCCCCCTCCCGAGACATGTCTGTCCACCTACAGGGGCCAAAAGCAGAAGGCAGGCCTGTGAGGAGACAGAGAGAAGAGACTTCATCACGGAGCGTCTGAGGGAGAGGCGACCCACCTCCAAACAGGGTCGAGCTACAGCGACCCTAAGGTCTTTTAAAACCCTAAAGAGTTTATACTCTTGCTGAAATGGCTGTGATAACAACAGGTACCACTTATCAATTACTTATGCGTATTACTTCATTTCACGCTGGCAGCCACCAGCGAGAACACTGAGTGCCTCGCCCAAGCACACGCAGATGGCAGTGGAAGAGCCTGGCTTCTCTCCCCAACAGAAGGCCCAGCTCTCAACCTCTCGGCACGGAGCAGACCCTGAGAGGTGTTAATTCCCATCACCCCGCCTGCCCGCCTCACTTCGGTCCCCTTCTGACAGACACTCCAGTCAGGGTCCCAGGCCTGACCAGAGCAGTCCCCCACCACTCAGGGGACCGGCGCCCACCGCTCCAGACGCTCTCACCTGGGGTCCCCCGGCTCCCCTTCCTGGGTTTCCACCGGGGAACTGGGAGGGGGCTGGGATCACGTGATGCGGGGAGCCCTGGGTGAGGAATGGGGGCGGAGTTTCTAATGATACGCAAAGGGCGGTACCCCGAGCGTGCTGGCGGGCCTACTCCGGCAGAGGGCGCACTCTCCCTCCCGAGGGCTTCTCGGAAGAGGTGGCAATACCTCGAGCTCCTGAGCAGGATTAGGTGGGTTCCTGGGGCGAGGGGTCGGAGGCTGAGAGAGGCCTGCCTGAGAGTTTAAACTTGATCCTACGGCGATGGGGAGTTACTGAGAGTGCCTGAATCCTTAGGAGAATGTCAGAATCAGATCTAGATTTTGTGCCTAATTATTTATTTAAATTATTATCTCAAATATAATTCATATAGACGAAAATGCACATCCAAGCCCAACAGAAAGATTAGAAATAAAAAGTTAAAAACGTCCTCTCACTTCCCAACTCTTCAGAGCAACCCTTCTTTTTCCTTTTTTTTTTTTACCATGTTTGTTGTTTTAGTTTTTTACTTATGTTACTTTCATAATTGTGAATAATATATGCATGCCTCTATTACTTGATTTACTAATGTTAACAGTATCTGTTGACTCCCTGTTGTGTGATTTCATTAACCACCCTTTAGCTCTTTCTCCTCTCAGTTTTTTTTCTTTATATTTTTAGTTTTTCTATTGGTTACTATTATCACTTTCAATAATAGTGTTAAGTGTCTGCTTCTTCTTTAGATTGAATCTGTTGACTCTCTTCTGTGTGAAATGAATAACTTCCCTTGATCTGCCTTCCTCCATCCCCTCAGCTTTTCCTTTTGCTTTGTCAAGGTTTGAAGCAGGTACATTCTATCCTGGAAAGATAATCCAGTTTGCTGTACTTTGCCTTAGATTGATTCTTAACACTGAAAACCAAACGACATTTATAACATTTTGACTGTGTAAATACTTGCACTGCAGAACTAGGGATTTGATAGACCTCACTGAGAGGGAGATGGAATTCCCCAGCACTAAACCTGTGTCATGTGAGACCCTGAGAAATTTACAGGTCAATGGAATACTACACTGCTATTAGGATGAATAAATTAGATCTATATATCAACATGGATGTATTTTAAAGACATAATGTTGAATTTAAAAAACAAGATAATATTCATAATAAGGGAAACTGAGTGTCGAGTATATGGGAACTCTCTGTACTAATCTTCAGTTTTTTCCTGTAAATCTAAAATGCTTCTAAAAATGTTTGCTACAAAAAAGAAAACAAACGGCAAGCTGTGTGTGATCCATATTGAAAGCTATCATGATCTGGCTGTCAGGGTCACAAATGAGGTAAGAGTTGAGATTGGATGTCACCAATGACTGCAATTATTGCTCTAAATAAATAATTTTTTTAAGTGAGAAGACCTCCCACTATGGAATGTCCTGGTCATGATGGCAGAGACATGGACCAGGTCCCCTAAGACCAAGTGAACTGTTATTCTGGTCAATTTGGATAATGGAAGTCTCTCACCATCAGGCAAAGAAAGGGAGGCAAAGTGGAGATGTTATATCACATGTGGTATTGGGGATAAAAGGACCGTGATAACTAACACATGTAGTGCTACTTCGAGCCAGGGCCTAGCTAAATGCTTTGCCTATCTAAATCCTACGTGTACCTATTTTAGTTTATCTGTATTAACCTTACACCAAGTCTGTGAGGTAAGTCCTGTTATGATCCCTATTTTACAGATGAGGAAATAAGCACAGAAAAATTAAGTAATTTGCCAGAGGTTAGTAAGTGGTAGAGTTGGTTTAGGAACCCAGCCAGTCTCTTTATCTCCTGAGATTCTAAAATGTCTCATTGTCATAAAAAGTAATCAAAGTAAGGTTTTGCCCAGGTTTTGGCCCAATGCCTTTTACCAAATTGTCTGCTGATTCCTCCATTGATTCGTAACAGTACCTCTGATGTGTACCTCGTTCCCATTAATGCATGGATTTATTTCTGGACTGTCTGTTCTATTCCATTGATCAATTTGTCCATTTCCGACCAATATGCCATTGTTTTAAATCTATGGTTTTGTGATAACATCTTTATATCTTGGGGCAAGCTCCACCCCCAACTTGATTCCTATTTTTTGTAATTGTCTTAGCTATCTATATATTTTTATTCTTCCATGTGAACTGTAGAATCATTTTTTTCAAGTTCCTTGAAGAATTCTGTTGGGATTTATATTAAAACTTCATTGAACTTACAGAGTAGAGATATAATTGAATATTTATAATACTAAGTCTTCTCATCCATAAATGTGATATATTTCTCTCTTTTCTTTTGGGTCATCAATTCATTTTTGTGATTTTTCTCCATCAAAATATTGTACATTTTTATTAAATTATTCTGTACTTTATAATTCTTGTTGCTTTTTTCGTATTACCTTTCCACTTGGTTATTACCAATGAAAAGGAAGGCAATTGTATTTTCTTGACTGTGTGTCCAGAAATTTTACTGAACTCTCTTATTGATTCTAATAATTTTTCTATTGATTCTCTTGTAATTGTATGTAATTATATGATCATATGGTCTGAAAATAATGACAATTCCATGCTGTATTGCATCAGAGTTGTATTTCCTTTTTCATTTACATCTTTTTGGTAGATTGCACCATTCCTTCTATGTCATATTTCTTTTTCTTATCTTATTGCATTGTTTAGGACTTCTAGTGCAATATTGAATAGATGCACAGGAATCTTTGTTTTGTTTTTTACTTAAATAGAAAATTTCTAAATTTTCACAATTTTTGCTATAGAGTTTTGGTAGATAATATATATTAGGTTAAGGATGTTCCCTTCTGTGATTAAGTTACTAAATACTTTTTCCATTAATGGATTTTGAATTTTACTGTGTTTTCTTCTATATCTTTTGATAGTTTTTCTGCTTAAAAGAGTTAATGTGATAAAATACATTGACAGAATTTTCTGATGTTGAACCATCTTTGCGTTCCTAATACAATCCCTACTTAGATAGGGTGTATTATTTTTTAAAACATGACTGCATTTGATTTGATACATTTTAGTCAGGTTTTTGCGTCTATGTTTATAAGGAAGGCTGATGGTTTTATTTTCTTATTCTGCCTTTTCTAGTTTTAATGTAAAGATTGTGCCAGCCTTATAATATGAATTAGGTAGGTTTCCTTCTTTTTCTAGTCTCTGGAACAGTGTGTGAGAATTTCCTATTCCTTGAACATTTCATGAAATTCATTGGAAAATTATCCGGTGCCTTTTGGTGAGTGAGACTTTTTACTGCTACCTCAGTTTATTAGATGACTATTAGTCTGTTCGGTTCTATTTCTTTTTGAACCAATTTTAGTCATTTATATTTTCCTAGAATTTGTCCATTTTATCTAGGTTTTCAAATGTAATGGCATAAAGTTGTTCATGGTATTCTGATGATTCAAAAAATCTCTATTTTATCAGAGTCATATTTTCCTTTTCATTCCTGATACTGTTTATTTGTGCTTGCTCTCTTTTTTTCTCTCACTCTCAATCAGTCTTTCTAGGTTTTTTTCCAAAGAGCTAGATTTTTGTTTTGTTTGTTATCTCTTTTGTTGTTGTCATTATATTTTCTATTTCATTATCTTCTGCTCTTTTATTATTTAATTTCTTCTGCTTCCTTTGGTTTACTACTGTTCTTTGAATTCCTTCTTAACTTGAACCTTCAGCTCATTTCAAAAAATTTTTTTCATTTATAATTAATTCATTTAGTCCTATACATTCTTATCTAAGTACTTCTTTAGCTGCATCCTACAAGCCCTGATAAGTGGTGGTGATACTTTTATTGTCATTCAGCTATAAATATTTTATAATTTCCATTATAATTTACTCTCTAATTCATGGATAATTTAGAGGTTTATGTATGCATTTAGCTTTCAAATAAATGAAAAATTTTAAAGCTACCTGTTATTAAAAATAAATGTAATTTTACTGCGTCGTGATGACATAAAATTGTCCACATGGTGTTGATATTTTTGAGAAATGTTTAAGATTTCCTTTGTGATATTTTGTCAGTCATTGTTAGTATTTGTTGTGAGCTTGAAATAATGTAAATTCTCAGTTTAATGGTATAAGCTTTCCTTGCCTCTTTATATATTAACTCAAGCTTTTTAATCATGTTTTTCAAGTCCACAGTTATCTACAGTAACTTGAATATATAGATGTCAGTGTTCAGTGCAGAAAACAGAAACCACTCCAGATGTCTTAAGCAGAATGAGGCGGCAAGTGTTTACAAAGTCATGGGAAGGGCCGCAGGAGTGCACTCTAGGCTGGGTCTCTGGGAGGCCACCACTAGAGCTATGTTTCCAAATATGCTGTTGTAACAAAGCCAAAGATCCAGACACAGTTGCTGCCACTACTTCCCAACATTCACAAAACTAGAGGCCAGACGCTGGCACAGAAAAACTGATGGCTGTGCAATTGTGCTTGTAAGCTGTAACAGCCAAAGGAAAAGGACAGTGGTCCCCGCCTCTCATCCACATTACAGATCCTGCACAGTGGCACCAAGTGGTGGAAACTAATCCACATCTGGAACACTAGTTGTAAAGGAACCTGGGAAATAGCTTTCCATCCTCTGTAGTCTAACAAGGCCCACTAGGATACGGGAATAGATGCTGAGTGAGTCAGTCCACCTTATCCTCTACAGTATTTTTTGTTATTTTACATCTATCAATTTCTGAGAGGTGTACTTTAAAGTCTCACACTATTATTGTGGACTTGTCGATTTTTTCCTTTATTTCAGTAAGTTCCTGCTTTATATATCTCAAACACTTTTTAAGGTGCACACAACTTCATAAATTTTTTTTCAAATTCATAAATTTTTACATCCTTATGGTAGATTATAACTTTCATTAGTGCCAGATGATCTTCTTTCTTCCTATTAATGTTCTTTTGCTTTAATTCAATTTTTCAATATTACTATTAGTACACTGCTTTCTTTTGGTCCTTATTTACCTGGTATAATTTTTCTGTCCTTTTATTTTTAACCTTTATGTGTAGTTTTGCTTTTCACTATTCCTCTTGTAAGTGGCCTGAGCTAGACTTTAGAAATCCGATCAGAGCATCTTTGTCTTCCATCAATGTGTTTAACCTATTCGTATGATTGGGACTACTGATATAGTTGGTCTTATTTCTACCTTTGCTTTTTACGCTTTCTTATCATGAATTCTTTGCTTTCTTTTTTTCCTTTTTGCCTTCTTTAGGATTTATCAAATTATACTTACCCCCTTTATTTTCCTCAACCAAACTGCAAATTATGTTTTCCTATTTCTAATCTTTAACAGTTACCCTTAAATTTATAACATATATACTTTAATTTATATTTCTCTAAGAAAGTCTAAATTGACATTTTTGTTCTTTTCCCAAGTAAGACAATTTCCTTAGCATGCTTTCGCTTCTCCCCAGATACCTCCGTTTCTGGTTATTTCAATTTCAGCCTTTTTTTATCTTTACTTTTAAGAGGTAGAAAAATTATTCTTTAATTTTTCTACCGTCAATACTTATTTCAATTTATCACCAGGATTTACCTATTTTTTTTCTCTTGGTTGCTTCTTGCATTAAATTCCTTCCATAGAAGAAGTGAAACTAGAGATAGAGTCACTACATGGAGGCTGTACACATGATCCAGGTGTCCAATGGTTTCTTTGGTAAATATTCATTGAATATTTACTATGGGTTGGGACTTTTTGTATATTATCTCATTTAATCTTCACATCAGCACTGTAGCATTAGCATCATTATTCCCTTTTTACAGAAGAGGAAATCTGGGATTCAAATAGGTGCAGTGACTTGCCTGGGATTCTGCAAGATCTGGGGAGAAGCACCGCTGGTGGTTCAACCTGAAGTCCATCTCAACCCAAAGTCGATTTTCTAAACTACATTCCCATGAGGGCACAGTCCCTAATGTGGTAGCCGTCATTTAGTAAGTAAGAAAAACACACACACACGAGGTAGGAAGAGAATAGTGGCACAATATCATGGAAGCCAAGGAAAAAGTGTTTTGGGTTTTTTTTTGTTTTTTTTTTGTTTTTTTTACTGAGGAAGATTCGCCCTGAGCTAACATCTGTTGCCAATCTTCCTCTTTTTTTTTTTTATGTGAGCCGCCACCACAGCATGGCCACCAACAGAGAAGTGGTGGTGTTCCACACCTGGGAACCGAAACTGGGCTGCCAAAGCGGAGAGAGTCAAACTTTAACCACTAGGCTGTAGCGGCCGGCCTGTGTAATGGCTTTGTGAGGTTTTTTTTCCTTCTAATAAATGATTTCTCTTGAAATAATTTTAGGTTCGCAGAAAAGTTTCAAATATAATACAGGGAGTCTGTATACCCCTCACCCATCTCCCTCCATTGTTAGTATCTTACGTTATCCGTGCCACATTTGTCACAACTAAGAAACCAACATTGGTACATTACTATTAACTCAACTACAGACTTTATTTGGATTTCACCAGTTTTCCCGTTAATGTCTCTTTTTTTTCTGCTTCAGGGTCCAGAGAAGTGCCCTGGGACAGTCTGTGCTTACCTGTCATGTGATACCCTGGTACCACGTTGCGTTCAGCTGTCATGTCTCCCCAATCTCCTCTGGTCTGTGATAGTTTCTCTTTCCTTGTTTTCCATGACCTTGACAGTTTTGAGGAATACAAATCAGGTATTTTGTGGAGTGTGACTCAATTTGGGTTTCTGTGATGTTTTTCTGTCAAGAATGCCACAGAGGGGAAGTGCCTTCTCTTCACATTGTCCCAGGAGCACGTGACAGCCACATGACATCACAGGTGATATTAACCTTCATCACATGGTAAGATGGTGTTTTCTGGACTTCTCCACTGCAAAGTTACTGTTTTAAGAGTTTTAAGACGGAAAGAGGTAATGTTTTCAAAAAATATTTAATGACGTGGAGAAAAGTGTCATGATGCGTTGTTAAGCATAGGCAAGGAATGGGAGGAAATGCATCAAAATGTTAACAGAGTTCTTTCTAAATTGCTTCTTTTCCTCTCTTTTGCTTTTCTGCACTTTTTCCCTGTTCTACAACAAATGTATATGATTTGAACATTTTTAAAATTTTTAAAAACTATATATAGGATCACCTCCATTTTACGAACAATACGTACAGTTATATTTATTCATAGGAAAAATTATAAGACTTTCATTATATGTTGATAGTTGGGGTTATCACTGGGTGGTAATTTTTATTTCTTCATTGTGATTTTATGTATTTTTCCATTTTATTTACAATAATCTTGTTTAAATTTTTTATTGGACCTCAAGTGCATAGAATTAGGTTTGTCACAATCATTGGGTATGTAGTACATGTTCTCATCATTGGTACACGTAAGGCCTTCCTTAAGTTGTTTATGAATGTATGTATTGGTGTGTTTAATAATATAAAAAGATCCATGGAACTACTGCCCAATATGAAAAATAAAACACTGATAAGAACTTGCATCTACCAATATGGTCCTCCTCCCTTCCATCCACCCAAAGTGAATTTGAATCCTGTGTTCAGTGCTCTCTTGCTTTCCTTTTTATGTAGTTTTATCACATCTATATCTATTTCCCAAAATTATATATTTTTCCTAGTGTTCAATTTTTTTTTTTTTTTTGGTGAGGAAGATTAGCCCTGAGCTAACATCCATTGCCAATAGTCCTCTTTTTGCTGCAGAGGATTGGCCCTGGGCTAACATCCATGCCCATCTTCTGCTGCTTTATATGTGGGACGCCTGCCACAGCTTGGCTTGATAAGTGGTGCGTATGTCCGCGCCCGGGATCTGAACCTATGAACCCCAGGCCACCAAAGTAGAGTGCACGATCTTAACAACTACACGACTGGGCCGGCCCTTCTAGTGTTCAATTTTTATGAAAAGAATACTGTGTTGAGTGCAACATTTGGGGATGTACTTTTTGTTTTTTTTTTTTTAATTTCTTTTTTTTTTTCCCTTTTTCTCCCCAAAGCCCCAGTAGATAGTTGTATGTCATAGCTGCACATCCTGCTAGTTGCTGTATGTGGGACGCCGCCGCGGCATGACCGGACAATCGGTGCGTCGGTGCGCACCGGGGATCCCATCCCAGGCTGCCAGTAGCAGAGCGCGAGCACTTAACCACTAAGCCATGGGGCCTGCGCCTGGGGATGTACTTTTATCACTCAAAATTATATTGCTAAATTCTATCCATATTGTTGCGTTTAACCATATTGCATTCATTTTGACTACTGTATAATATTCCATTGTGTATTATTCTAGAGTTCATGTGTCTATTCTTCTGCCAGTGGTTTTGTGCTAACAGGAACACACTTGTAAGTGTCTCCTGATGTACGTAGTAGGAGTTTCTCTTCGATATGGAGCTAGGAGTGGAATTGCTGGGTCATAGTTGTCTTAGTTCAGGATTTCCCTAAAGCAGAACCTCAGACAAAGACTAAGAGACAGACAGTTTATTTGGGGAGTAATGCCAGGAAGTTGGGGGGAGGGAGCAGAGAGAGTGAAATGGGGAAGGAGGAAAATATAACATAAGGGTGCAATATCCAAGTCACTGCTGGGGGCATGATTTCCGGGATTGTGGGCCAGAAGGATGGACGGCAGGGGCATCTATCTGCAGGCTCCTGAGCCCCGTTGGCCAAGGGCTCCCCCTGGGATGTTACCTTCCCCACACTTCCGGGCTGTGCTTGTGTAAGGGCTGAGTCCTTCCACTCCCAATCACCCGACAGAGAAAACCCTGGGCAGAAAACGGAAAGGTGTACAACTGTGCTGAGGTGGGACCTGTCAGCGGGGAGTGAGTCCTGAGCTGGGGAGCAGGGACGGGGACTGCAGCCGTGGCTTAAATTCAAGGTGAGCTGAGCGGATGTGACACTGGCACCAGAGGCAACTGCCAGACAAGACAGAAGAATGTTCAGCGTTGCAAGCTAATGCCCATCTGTGTTTGCAAGTGGTTTTGCCAAATCACACTGCAGTCAGAGGTGGACGAGAAACCCGGTGAATCCACGTCCTGTCTATCACTTGGTGTTTTCAAGCTTCTTAGTGACCACTTTCTGACGCTTGGTAGCCTCTCTCTCTCCTTTCTTTCCTTCTTTCTTTCTTTCTGCAATAAATGTGTGTCTGTGTAGGGGTTTTGTTTTGTTTTTTGCCTGTATTTCTTTTAAATTCAGAAGCAGAAATAAATCTTTTATTTTTTCAAGGAGTAGTTTATCTATTGAGAGTGTCAATTGCTGCAGGGGGACCTGGATTAAAGACTGAGAAAAGGCCCTCAGTGATGCCCCAGGTTATCCGGGACTCTAGGGGGAGTGGATGGATGTGGGATGGGGAGGTGGGGGGTGGTGAGCTGATCAAACTTCAGAGGGATAAGGGGTGGGGACAACAGACAGACGGGAACCAAGCAAGAGGTTTGACAGCAAAAGGAAGGAGAGGATTGCAAGGTCAAATGGAGAGGATTTCCAGACAGGGAGCACTGAGTTTATAGCCATATAAGAAGGAGCCGGGGAAGAGGGGTGGTGGAGACGCGGGGGCAAGGGGCTGGCTCAGCATTTAGAGCATGTGGCATCACCGTGCGCTCCTCTTGTGCAAAGACACTGACTTTGGAGCCAGACAGATGTGGATTCAAATCCCAGGGCTGCCACTTATGAGATGTAAGAGAGGGTGACAACACGCCTGGCTGAATGCCCATGAGGACTGAGGAGCACCTAGACCAGTAGGTACTCAACCCTTGGTGGTTCTTTCCCTCCCTTCCTCCCCCGAAAGAGTCTGTGGGCTGAGGCCCAGTCTGGATTCAGAAGCTGGAAGGTTTCGTGGGAGTGACACTTGGCTCAGTGGGCTGCGGAGCCCTGGGAGTTCCACGAGCCTGAGGGAGGGAGGAAAGGGGCCCAGAAGAGGAGAATCAAAGGGGCTTCTGAGAATCAGGGAGAGACGTGGGCGCCGATGAAGGAGGCCAAGGAGCTGCAAGTATGGCAGGGAAACTGCCATTGATTAGGGGTTTGGGGGCCAGGCCTCCCTGGCTGGGCACCAGCCAAGCGAGTAGACGTGGAGTCCTGACAGAAAAGGACTCTGTCCTGCCCGGCCCGAGAGGAGCCAGCTCCACTCCCAGCCTCTAGCCTGCCCGTGTGCCCCATGCCTGGTTCCTGCCTCCTTTATCCCCATCCCAGTGTCCTGGGGTCCATCCCCAGGGTACCCCCGGCCAGAAGCCTGGCAATTAGCCTTGCCTCCGCCCTCTCATCAGCCAAGTCTATGGACTCCACCTCTCTCTCTGCTTTTTCCTGGCGGTTCCCAGGGCTGGGGCCCTTCCTGGGGCGCCTGGCCACTCTCAGCCGGTGGGATTCCTTTCAGTGGATTACGCAGGAGACTGGGCCTTCTTCACTGCGTGTTTCGCCCTGGATTCCATTGTAGATTGAGCTGGGGGAAGCTCTCAGTCTTGCTTCCCTGAGATAGACTGAATTTTGTAAATTGGCTTCTCCGGCTGCTGGGGAGGGGTAGGGAGGACAAAAGTTCATTCTCCTTGAATGCCTTTGAGCACATTCTTCAACTTAGCTTTACAAGCTGTGGAACCAAGGGAAAGGGGAGGCTGATGTGGACCACACTGAGCAGCTGGGAGGTGAACACCTCGAGAGAGAACAGAAAGTCACTGGGAACCACGCTTCCCCAGACGCACCCCCCACACTACCAGTCCATGTCTGCTGGGCCTCTGCCAGCCAGCAGTGGGCACTATTGCTGTGCACTGCACACCCCGAGCCCCAGTGCCCTTCAGCAGAAGGCAGTGGGGCTGCTCGGCCAGACGTCACCACCGCTGTTTGCAGCTCCACCGAGCCCGGCCGGGACATGCCTCTGGCTCGCAGTCACTCCACCCCCCAGGTTCCCTGATTGGCTGAAAGACATGTTCAAGGTTGTTGACCTCTTGAACTGGAGAACCAGAAGCAGACCCTCTGAGCCCCAGGCAGGAGGCTCCAGAACACAGGGCATGCAGCTCCGTGTCCCGAGGCTCAGTCCCTGCCTAAAGATGGACACCACTGCACCTCAGGGCCACCAGCAGGACCCTGCTGAGGCTGCCAGTCGCCGCCAGCCCTCTGACCTCAGCCCCTGAGACCTCCTCTAGACACTGTTGCTCCCCTGCAGTCAAGGTCATGCCTGCTGCCACTGGGCACTGCAGACCCTGTGGCTGGGGGTCCTGGTCCAGTTTGCCGGGCCCTGCTGGGCCACTGAACGTGGCTGCACCTCTAAGTCTTGGGCTGCAGCCGAGGTGTCTGGATTTCTTGTGCCTCTGAGGTCCTAGGGGCTGCGGCGACAGCCGGATGCTCCAGGACTCCTGATCCCCATCCGGCCGGGACGTGGACACACAGCCAGGAGTAAACTAGAGCTGTGGCTGCTGCAGGTGGATATCTTTGTGCTTATGAAAAGTGGACCTTTCCCAAGGCAGCCAGGGGCTTCTGGTGCCCTGACCAAGGCTGCTGCTGGACACAGATCATCTCAACATGATGCATCACTGTTGATGTTGACCTTGATCTCCTGGTGGAGGTTGTGTTTGTCAGTTTCTCCACTGAAAAGTTTACTCTGCCCCCCGTGCCCCACTGCACTCTTAGGAAGGAGGTCGCTATGCACAGCCCACACCTAAGCAGGGGGGCTCATGCAGCACCTCCTTGAGAGTGGAATATCTACATAAATTATTTGGAGTTTGTTATGTCTACATAAATTAACATGGGAGGTTTGTCTCTTCTCCATCATTTATTTATATAATTTATTCAATGATTCATTTATATCAGTATGGACTCGTGGATATTTATTTTATACTCTTGAGTTATAATCCAATGCTACTTTATTTATTTTGTGGCTCCAACTTTGCCAACTTTGGTGGCTGGGAGCTCTTTAAATTGGCTTTGTGTCTCTTTGACATTTTGACATTCCGCCATTATTGTGTGTGGGGGGGTATATTTCCTACCCCCATGGAGACTTTTAACCCCCCCGATGTCAGATGTCAGATGCGGTTGAGACTCAGACTGACCCCCTCCTTCACCTACCAGCTATTTGCTACTGGGCCTCCGAACCCCAAGGCCTGGCTGCGCCTCTGATCGTGGTGGACCTCGGAGCTGCTGGACACAGGACTTTAAACCCTGCCCTTTCCTCTCTCCCCCAGCCACTGTCCCGCGGGAACAATGCCCTTTCCCCTGGCTGAGTCTATCTGCCAGTTCCGGTGCCAGAAAACCTTTGTAACCTTAGTGGCATAACTTCTATACTCAGTGTGTGAGTAAACTTATTTATTTATTTATTTATTTATTTTGTGTGTGTGTGTGAGGAAGATCAGCCCTGAGCTAACATCCATGCTAATCCTCCTCTTTTTTGCTGAGGAATACCGGCTGTGAGCTAACATCTATTGCCAATCCTCCTCCTTTTTTTTTCCCCCAAGCCCCAGTAGATAGCCGTATGTCATAGTTGCACATCCTTCTAGTTGCTGTATGTGGGACGCGGCCTCAGCATGGCCAGAGAAGCGGTGCGTCGGTGCACGCCCGGGATCCGAACCCAGGCCGCCGGCAGCAGAGCGCACACACTTAACCGCTAAGCCACGCTAAGCCACGGGGCCGCCCGTGAGTAAACTTATTTAAAGGACGAAACAAAAGAAAAAATCTGCCTCTCTATTATCTTTCAAGCCTACCTTATCGTCTCCATTCCTGGACTCGAGATAGATGTCTTTTTGCCTGAGACTGTTTTTATTACACACCCTCCCCTCTGGCCAGTGTAGCCTCAGGGTCTCTGGAATCAATCAGACTCGGATTCCGATTCTAGTGGCCCTGGGCGGTCACTTGATTGCTCAAAGGCTCAGTTTCCTTATCTATAAAAGAGGGATAATAATAGCCTCCAAATAGTTCCCATCTACTGAGCACCTGCTCCGTGTATTAGGTGATAACTTGTGAAAAGCAGGTCAGATGATGCCTAACACGCATAGCAGGTGCTCAGTAAACAGGAGCTATTATCACTATTGGTATTAGGAAGGGTTGTTGGTCTCCCTCTCCCAGCCTCTCCCTCAAAACCATCCTCTACCCTAAAGCTCAGACATGACAGTGTGATTCGTCCACTCACAATCCTTCCAGAATCCAGAATCCAGAAACCCCCTGGGATTCAAGATCTTACAGACTCTTGCCCTGCTCTACGCCCCGGCCTCGTCTTCCTTCTCAACCCAAATCCCACTAGACTGTTCGCTGCTCCCCAAACAGACCATGCACTTCACACCTCCTTGCCTTTGCCTGTGCTATTCCCTCTGCCTACAGTTCTCTTCCAGCCTTTCTCCATCTAGGGACTCTCAGGTCCAGGTGTCTGTTCTCAGTGACAGAAACCAACCAACCAGCTGAGGCTTGTGGCTCCTTCTTGCCTTACGGAACCTCCCCGGTGTTGTGATTATTTGCTGAAGGTCCCACACTCCTGGGTGTGATCTGCATTTGAATCCTGGCTCTGCAGCTTATCAGCTGTGTGGCCTCAAGCCAGTTCCCTAACCTCTTTGAGCCTCATGTTCCCTGTTAATAAAATGATGATAATAATAGTAGTCATTTCATAGGAATGTTGTAAAGATTTAAGTAGATAATCCATGTGAAGCAATTCATATAATGCCCAGCACACAGAAAATGCTTAATAAATGGTCCCTTTCTCTCTTCTTATTAATATCAGGCAGCCAGGAGTTGCCTGCTCTGCCAGGCTCCATTTATTGATGGATTCAAGGCTAAAAATAGAGCTGCAGCCTTGGGGAGTAGTTCCTTCGAGAGCCGAGAATTGATGCCCTTGGTACTGTGGATGGGGAAGGAGCCTGCTTCTCCCTCCAGGGGCCTCTCAGAGAAACTCAAATGTTGGTGCCTCCAGCCCTTCTCCCGTTGATTTCTAGGGTGGGCATGCAGAGGCCGGACCAGGCCAGGCTCAAGAGGTCTCGTGGCAGAGGGCTCTGCAATCCGACAAGCTGGCTTCTAACTCCAGCCCTGCCATTCGCTGGCTATGTGACCTTGGGCAAGCAACTTTCCCCTCTCTGAGGATCATTATTACTCTCTAGCCTGGGAAACTGACAAGGGTAATAACACAGTTTGTAATAAACAGCTCACGTGCACAGAGGTCTTGAGGCCAAGAACCAGCTCTGAGACTCTGGGTAATGACGTCCCCTCTCTGAGCCTCAGTTTCCATATCTCTGAAATGGGCACAGTAGCCCTGACCTCACAAGGCTGTTGTGAGGATCTAGAGAGGTCCTGGACAGCAGTAACACCTGATGGGAACCTGAGTTAACTAAAGGCCCATCTCCCCATCTGAAGGTGTGGGGAGAAGAGACAGAAATTTATTTTAGCTGTTTGTAGTTATTGATCCACCAGCCTTGGAAAATTCAAAGAAAAGCATCCAACGGAAAAACACCTCTCATCTTGAGCTGCTAACTGGCTGGCCCCGCCAGTGGATAAACCACTTCTGTGTGATCAACTTCCCTGCTGTCAGTTCAGTGCTCTGGGTGAGTTGTTTTGTCTCCAGGGATGAGACATTGATTTAATTAAAGCAGATCTTGAATTGTGGACAGGAGCCCCCATTTTCCCTTCTACAGCTAGTCTTTTTTTTTTTTTTTTTTAAGTAAGGTGACTTCATTCTGAATTCTATTTTTTTTTTAAAGATTTTTTTATTTATTCCCCCCAAAGCCCCAGTGGATAGTTGTATGTCGTAGCTGCACATCCTTCTAGTTGCTGCATGCGGGACTCGGCCCCAGGATGAACGGAGAAGCGGCGCCTCGATGCGCACCCGGGATCCAAACCCGGGCCACCAGCATCGCAGCGCGCGCACTTAACCACCAAGCCACAGGGCCGGCCCTGAATTCTATTTTTTTGATGAGGAAGAGTGGCCCTGAGCTAACATCTGTTGCCAATCGTCCTCTATTTGCTTGAGGAAGATTGTCTGCAGCTAGTCTTAACAGTGATGTCAAAGGGCATGAACCTGGCTTCCAGGGCACCAAGCCAGCCTCCTTCACGTAGACATGCAGGGCCTGGATGGCCCAAACCACAAGGCCATACCCTCTGGATTGTTTCTCCCCTTCTTCCCCTCCTGGGATATAGGTCCAGTCAGGCTCCACCCTAGCTTATTTCTGACCATGAGATAGATACAGAATTGCATGACAATAACGTTAATAAAACACACAATTCCATCACACTGCAGCCCTCAAGGGAAGAGGACAGGACAGCAGTCCCTGCAAGAGATCAAGAGTGGGGGGGGCAGGGCACCATGTGCAAAGGCTCTCTTCCCAGCCCCCTGTAATCTGTGCACCTGACAAGGGAAGGGAAAATCTGTGCTCTTCTGCTCAGGCTGAACGTGCAAGGAGGAAGCCTGGATGATCATCTGAGGATGCCAGCAAGCCCTGTAGGACTGATCCTACAGGCAGAGGTGTCGATCCAGCAGCATCTAAGACGAGGGTTTGGGCTCTGGATTCTCGCTCTCCTGGGATCTCTTGGATCTCAGCTCTACAGTGGGAGATCCCAGGCCAGTCTCTTAACCTCTCAACCCCTTAGTTTCCTCAGTGTGTATATTTATCTGTTTGCACGTCTATCAATATTCTTGCTTGCAGACATCAGAGTCCACTCTGGCCGGTTTAAGTAGATAGGGAACTTATTTGGCACGTTAGACTCATTGGATGGTGGAGAAACAGGTTCTAGATGCAGCTTTCAGGTGCATCTCCAAGAAGTACATTGCAGAATGGGACTGATGGGGGAGCTGCTGCCGCTGTCACTGACTCCAGAACCACATTGCCTTGGCCACCACCCGGGTCGGCAAAAGGGATGCCCCATATGCAGCTGTTCCCCCACATAGCTCATTTCCTGGTTGGTAGCTCAAGTACCAAGTGTGATGGAAGAAACTAGGTCACACACCTGCACCCTAGCTACAAGGGAGGCTGGCTTCTGCTTTGGGAAGGAGGAACTCAAGATATAAGGAATGATCAAAATGTAGAAAGGAATTTTTTAAATTGTTGGGCAGCGATGAATGACAAACACTCAGTACATCTTCTTTCTTATCTATTTCCCCCACCTTGAATGAAAGCTCCATGGGGCAGGTATCTGGAATGTCTTCTTTCCCCGGCACCTAAGATGGAGCCTGTGATGAATAAGCAGGTAAATCAAATGTGGGTAATAAAAGAGCCACCCCGGGCCGGCCCTGTGGCTTGGTGGTTAAGTGCGCGCGCTGCAATGCTGGTGGCCCGGGTTCGGATCCCGGGTGCGCATCGAGGCACCGCTTCTCCGTCCATCCTGGGGCCGAGTCCCACATGCAGCAGCTGGAAGGATGTGCAGCTATGACATACAACTATCTGCTGGGGCTTTGGGGGGAAAAATTAAATAAATAAAATCTTTAAAAAAAAAAAATAATAAATAAAAAAATAAAAGAGCCACCTGTACTTTGAGGCGACTGGCCAACCTACAATCTTTCAGGGAGCTGTAGCTCCATGCCTTTGGAAAAGCTGCTCCTTTATGGAATGTCCTTTCCTCCTCAACCCCTTGCCTCGTGGTGGAGGTGTCTTCATCTTTCAGTTCTCAGCTTTGACTCACCTCCTCCTGGAGGTCTTCCTTGATGTACAACTCCATCTCTACCACCGCCATCATCACCACCACCACCACCCTACCCTGGGGAGCTGGTTTAATATTAATATTAATATTTTAATTATTTTATTTAAATTATTAATTTAATTTATTTAAATTATTAATATTAATAATTTAATATTAATATTAAGAAGGCAAGCTCTGCAGTCTAACTGGCTGATTTCAAATACTGGCTTCAGTTCTTACTAGCTGTTGGGGCTTGGGTAAGTCAGGTAATCATTCTAAGGACCATTCTCCTCATCTATAAAATGGGAATAATATAGTATCTAAGTCACAGAGTTGTTGTGAGATTAAAATGACATAGTGTATGCAAGATCTTAGAACGAGGCCTGGCACAGAGAAATAGCTCAGTCGACTGCTGTTGCTGCTACTGTTTGCAATCCTACTGTTCTAGAACTTATTAGGGCAACATTGTGATCATTTTCATGTCTGTATCCCCAACTTAACTGAGACCTTCTGGAAATCAATCCTTTACTCCCCCTACCCCATACCTCTCCATGCACCTGTCACACAGATCGGATGCTCACACAGGGTTTGCTGGATAAACAGTTAACTCAGTTAAAGAAATCACAAATGCAAAGACTGATAGATAAAACCTTTAAAGTTTGTATATTAGAAAAAGAGCTAAAATTAAAATGTCACCCGGGAATGGGGAAAATGGCAAACGGTTAATGTCTACATTATGTAAAGATTTCCTACACATCAATTAAAAAATCTCAGTTGCTAAGAGATATCTGGACAAAGGTCATGAGAAGGCAATTCAAGCGAGGAAATAGGAGTAGTAACTAAACATGGAAGAATATCCAACCTTCAATAGGAGAAATAAAAATGAGAAACAAAGGAAGCAACAATAATATAGACTATAGAATTCAATACAGAATTATTTATAACACTAAAAAATGTCCAGTAGCAGAAGAATGGTTACATAAATAATGATACATTGATTTAATGGCATAGTGTTTCACCATTAAATAATTATGAGAATGTTGAAACAAATGCTTATGATATAGTTAAGTTTACAAGCAGACTACAAAATTAAATTTAAAGCATGATCTTAAGTGTGCAAAATGTTCATCTGGACTTGAGGAAAGCTTGGCAGAAAATACAAGAAAATGAAAACAGTTAACTTGATAAAAAAGAGAAACTTTACAGAGTGTCCACTATACACCAGACACTATGCCAAGGGCTTCCATGTACATGATCTCCTTGATTCCGCAATTCTCCCCAAATCTTTATGAGGTAGGAGTTGCCTTTATAGGTAAGGCAATTAAGGATTAGAGAAGGGCAATCACTGGCTGAGATGGCCCAGCCAGTAATAGGCAGAAAGGGATGCCAACCCTGGTGTGTTGGACTCCAAGTCCAGTCCTCTTTCCAACATATCAGATGTGTTGGATGGACAGGGTCCAGTGGCTTTTCTTTCTTTTTCAACATTGCCTTTAGTGCTGTTTAAATGTCATTTGTGCAATCAAAACACAATTAAAAGAACAACCAAAGCTGTCTCCGGAAGGCAGTTTAGCCCCTGTCCCTCCAGAGAGCTCCACGGACCAGAGCCCCACCCTGCCATTGGCCGACGCTCATGGTTTTGCCCAAACAATACCAGGAAACAACCCTGCTGAATCTTCTGTCCCTCTACATGGGATTCAAAATCCCTGGAGAGGCACCTGGCATTTCCACACTAAGACCCTCATTTCACCCCAGGAACTCTGGGTACCTCTTCAGTGGGGATCCAGGTACTATTGTTGGTATTTCAAAAGGCCAGACAGAAATTGTGCTCTCACCCTGAACAAGACCTCATGGGCTGATGAAGTACCCAGTGTCATTTCTTGGATGGAATTAGAGCAACGTGGGGGAAAGATTACAATGTGTCCTGACTCTGTGCACCAGAAGGAAAGGTACAGAGTCCTGGAGCATTTGACAGGGTTGTAGAACCTTGGCTGGGGAGCCAAGAAGGTCTCCCTGGGGAGGTGACTTTTTCAGCTGCGATCCAGAGGATGAGTAGGAGTCAGCCAGGCAAAGAGCAGAAGGAAAAGGGGGAAGTGAGAGTAAAAGCCCTGAGGCAGGGAGATCTTGGGCTTTCAAGGAAATGAAACGGAAGAGGTGACTGTGGCCAGAGTGGAGTGCAATGAAAATGAGGCCAGAGAGGTCAACAGAACTGTAGGCCATGATGAGCAGTTGCTCGTTAATTTAGGCATAATGGAAATCCACTGAAGAGGAGAGAAGTGGATGCATTCATGACATAGTTGGAATATCTTGTTTGCATATGCTAAAGAAAATACTTTCCCACTTCTCCTCTCAGAAAGCAACAAGAAGGGGGGAAAAGATACAAAGCCCATCTTCGAGGAAGACAGAAGAAATCTGAAATCGAATCACAATTAGGTGGAAGGGCAGATAAAATCTGGAAGGCTTGGAAAGGAGTTCAGGAGGAAGTAGAGAATTCATATCTCAGAGCGAGATGGTAAGAAGCACCCCGCAAGGGAAACGGCATACATGGGGTGGGCAGCGGCCAGCATCAGGAGCTTCCCTGGACCTGTTTGGGTTTCACGAAACAGGGGAATTGAGGCTGAGTTTAGAATTACACACAGACAAATAAGGTTTGGGGGAGGAGAAGGACTCTGAACTGTGAAAAGCCCTATCGTCATTAGTGAAGGAGAAGTAAAGGCTCAAAGAACTCATATACACCCCTGGGTCATAAGACTAATTCCTGCTGTCCTGAAATAGCTCTGGCCCTTCCCCAACAAGAACCTCTTGCAAATAGCTGGTCCAGGGAAAATTTATATCGTTCAAATATCAGTAATCAACAACGAACCATCTCAAGATCTGTACACAGATACAGGAAACAAAAAGAGCACAATAACAAGCAAAGAAATGAAAAGAAAAAAGAAATAAACAAAAACCAAAGAACATTGACCAGAATAAAAACAAAACCAAACAAAAATCCTCAATGAAGCATTTATTTCTCTAAAACAAGAGTACAGAGAAGAGATACAAGAGCTCATGGAAATAATAGCAAGATGACAAAAGGAAATAAAACAAGCTGTCAGGGCTAAGAAAAGTTACAATATGGCAGAAATGAAAGTCAACGTGAAAATAGCATAAAAGAGAACAGACTCTGCTGAAGCATGTTAAGGGACGGGGGGGGATAGAAATGAGGGAAGTGAGGAAGATGAAACAAAAAGATTTTTTTTTAATCTTTTTTTGTGTGTGTGTGAGGAAGATCAGTCCTGAGCTGACATCTGCCAATCCTCCTCTTTTTGCTGAGGAAGACTGGCCTTGGGCTAACATCCGTGCCCATCTTCCTCCACTTTATATGGGATGCCACCACAGCATGGCTTGCCAAGTGGTCCGTCAGTGCACACCCAGGATCCGAACCAGTGAACCCTGGGCGACCGCAGCAGAGCACGCTCACTTAACCACTGCATCACCAGGCCGGCCCCAAAAAGATTTTTTTTTTAAGTTTAAATGACAAGAGAAAATTACAAAGAGAGACCATATACACGTAACAGAAGAAGTAAACCAAAATGATGGCATCAAACACATATTCTCAGATATAACTCAAGAAAATGATTTAGAAAAAAAGGAGACATTGAAAAGTTAATGAGGGCTGGCCCCGTGGCTTAGCGGTTGGGTGCGCGTGCTCCATTGCTGGCGGCCCTGGTTCGGATCCCGGGCGCGCACCGATGCACCGCTTCTCCGGCTGTGCTGGAGCCACATCCCACGTGCAGCAGCTGGAGGGATGTGCAGCTATGGCATGCAACTATCTATTGGGGCTTTGGGGGAAAAAAATAAATAAATTAAAAATTAAAAAAAAAAGAAAAGAAAAGTTAATGAGACCCAGGAAAACTGACTCAAAATGATCAATACCAAATATATTCTAATAAAGTTATTAGATCTCAAAGAAAGAATCCTTTGGACAAAACGGATCAAGTCACTTGCAAGGGGAAGATACCAGGCTGGCCTCTGACTTCTTTGTGGCAGCAGCCAGCATTAGAATTCAATAGAGCACCACCTACAAAGTCAGCAAGGAGAGAAAGTCCAAGAATTTTATTTTCAGCCAAACTGTTGATCAAGTATAAAGGCAGAAGACAACATTTCTGAACATGTGTGGGAGTTTGGAGGCTGAAGCAATGGCACAGTGTGGGTTTGGTGGAAGAACAGAACTTTTCCTTTTTGGTGACCTAGAGTCTTATTCAGAGGTTCATTTATGTGTTTATTCAACAGACACTTAAAGACTCTAGTATTTGTTAGGCCCTGAGCCCCAAACTATAAATGAATCTTTTACTAAGTGCTGGAGAGGGTGAGAGGAAAGCTTCCTTGCAGAGGTGAGTTTGCCTTTGAGAGGTGAGTGGGAGTACATGAGAGGAAGGGTATCCAGGCAAAGAGAAGAGCGTATACAAAGGCAGGCAGGCATGACACCATGGAATAAATATTCTACGATAGAATTCAAGATATCATCAAGGGTGTGTTCTGGAATGTCCAGACATTTGGAATGGGATGAGTGGGTGAACCCTGAAGACTCAAGATTGGGAAAGAGCGAGAAGCCTTGAATGCTGGGCTTTTAAAAGGCTTGAACTTTCTCCCGTAGGCGATGTGGAGTCCTGGTATGGTTGAAGCATGAAAACTACTGTTTAGTTCCAAGAAGAAGAGGATCAGAGGTTCTGTGAGGATTCAGATTTCACCGTTCCCACCACTGCTTCAGCTAGCATTCATATTTGATGGTGCACATTCAAACTATTCTCTTTAAAGTCAGGAACAAGCAAGGTTGCCACTATTACTGCTTTTGTTCACTGTTGTATTGGAAGTTCCGGCCAGCACAGCAAAAAGAAAAAGAAATCTAAAGCTGAAGAATTACTATAACCGTTTGTATATTGTTCATTGCTGAGTTAAGGAGCATGCTTGTATATTTCCTTTCTTCTCCATCTTTATGTTTTTCCTGGAGTTTTAAATTTTCTTTTCTTTGTTTTTGCACTATTTGCCTTTGTTATTGAGGGCGGAATTTTCCCAACAACTCAGTAAGGTCAGTAGTCTTATCCCCATTTTACAGATGGAGAAGGAAGCTGTGAGGGGTTGACAAAGTCCACAACCAGTACACAGTGGAGCTGGGGTTCTTACCTATCTTGGTGGGTTGACCCCATCAATCCCTAAGCTAGCTGTACTCAGAGACGAAGTACATGTTGGGGAGATGGTGGTGCAGTGAGGGTATGACTCAGTTATTTGAACTTCACAAAGCTCACAAAGAGGAAGATGGTTGCAGGAAATCCCAAAGCACACCTAAATAGTGAAGATTCTGCGAAATGATGCATGGGGGGGCCAGCCGCTTTGGCCGATACTCAACTCCCCAAAGGAGTCAAGCGACCTCTCTCCAGCCTCAGGACTTTTGCACATTCCTTCCCCTTGCCTTGAATGCTCTTCTCTGCTCTTCACGTGTCTGGCTCCTCCTCGTCCTTCAGGTCACATCTTTCCCCTCCTCAGAGAGCCTCCTCGGTTACTCTTTATCTCCACTTCCCTGGATTGCTCAAGGTTTTGTTACCAAGCCAGGCTCCCTTCACCCCGAGGGAGGATGTTTCTTGGAGGCTCCCTAGGCCTCATGCAAATAAGCCCTGGGGTCATCTCACCAGGTCATCAGATTGGCCCATTCCTACAGGGCTGCCAGCCTGGGTGATAGTAGACACCATCCACAGCCTCTGCAGAAATAAAGCACTTGGAAAATTCCATGTTATTCTGCACCTGGGAGCAGAAGGCTTCTTTTTGAGCAGAAGTGAGACCCCCTCAGGGGCTCTCTCGTCTCCTTTTCTCTAAACCCCCACCTCTACTCTCTTTATTCAATAGATTTCTCGAGCACCTCCATGTGCTAGGCCTGTGCTAAGCGCTGGCTATACGCAACAGGGCAGATCACTCACTGCACAAAGGCACCCAATTGAGGGACAAGTGGGGGCCGAGATCCAGCCCATGGACCATTCACCAAAACTGTGGGCTCACAAAGCTGTGTATGCTTAAAAGGATGTCTTTTTCTAATTCCCTCAAAGCACTGTTATGAGTTAGCAGCAGCCTTGCACGTTAATGAATTAAATCCATGTGGTCCCTGCCCAGGTGGAGTCACAGTCCAGTGGGACAGACAAATAATTAAACAACTAAATACATAATTAGAATTCACTCTTATTTTGCTGATGAGTGAGGACACTGGGTTTCTGAGAAAGTGAGTAACTGGCCCAAGGCCACACAGCTAGCGAGTGACAGAGTCAGGGTTCAAACTCAGGTCTCCGGCTCCAAAGCCACAATTTGCAGAATGAAAGGGGCATTTTAGCTACATCAGTATTAATGTCGAGCGTTAGTCCCGACCTCCAGCATCGCAGTTTCTCTGTCTTCCTGACTTCTTTGATGATAAACTCAGGCTTCTCTGAAGGTCCCTCCTCTTGACCTCACCGGCCCCTGCAGCTCAGCTCCCTTGGATCCACTGCTGCCTACTGCAGAGGCTTTTGGTGAAATGACTCGTGCAATTTTTATGTCCTGTCTCGTGTGTCTTTCGGTCCCAGTCATTCATCCCAGGGGCTCAGCTGGGGACAGACCTGAGCAATAGCCCCTGTGCTATACTCACGATTCCATTCACAGTAGCAGCTAAAGTCATCATATATCTAGGAATAAGCTGATATGAATAAAATTATAAAACTTTACTGAAGGACATAAAAGGAGATCTGAATAAATGGAAAGACACACCACATTCCTGGATGGAAAGACTCAGTGTTGTAAAGATGTCAGTTCTCCCCGAAGTAATCTATAAATTTAATGTCATTTCAATCAAAATATCAAAGGTATTTTTATGGAATTTGACAAGCTTATTCTCAAGTTAAACTGGAAGAGAAAAATACACAGAAAATACACAAGATTAAAATATCCAATGAAAACATTTTTTAGAATTTTTTTATTGTAGTAAAATGTACATAACATAAAATTTACCATTTTAACCATTTCTAAGTGTACAGTTCAGTGGCATTAAGTACATTCATATTGTTGTGCAACCATCACCACCATCCATCTCCAGAACTTTTTTGTCATCCTAAATTAAAACTCTGTACCCATCAAACAAGAAATCCCCATTTCCCTCTTTCCCACAAGAAAAAAACTTTTAATGAATGAAACTAAGGGGGAACTATCAAGCCGGAAATAAAAATACTTATAAAACAAGAGAAATACTATCTAGATAGATAGATAGGTATTTATCTACCTAACTATAAGTGTAGCATTTCAAATCCACGAGGAAACTATAGACTATTTAGTAAATGGCATTAGAACAAATGGCTCTCCAATTTCAAAAATATAAAATTTCAACTCTATCTCACACCAGACACATACAAAGTAACTTTGATTTAAAAAGCTAAATGTATGGGCCGGCCCCGTGGCTTGGTGGTTAAGTGCGCGCGCTCCGATGCTGGTGGCCCGGGTTCGGATCCCGGGCGCGCACCGAGGCACCACTTCTCCGTCCATCCTGAGGCCGAGTCCCACATACAGCAACTAGAAGGATGTGCAGCTATGACATACAACTATCTACTGGGGCTTTGGGGGAAAAAATAAATAAATAAAATCTTTAAAAAGCTAAATGTAAAAAAAATAAAACCCTATAAAAGCATTAGAAGAAAAGTAGGCAAGGTGGATAGATTTGGCAACATAAAGACATTTAACTTCTGGATGACAGAAGACCATATGAGCGACGATAAAAGACAAATGACAGGCTGGGACAGCAAATTTCCCACAGACATACAGGAATACAACAAGAACATATCTCAAAATAACAATTTTGCTTTTACTTTTCCACTTCCTCATGTCAATCAGAGGTTCCACGTTACCTCCGGGAAAATTAGTGCTTTTATAGCAAGAATATAAAGAGAAAGAAACAGTCAGCGTTCGGATGTCGTTGTTTTTTTAACTTCCCCGATAGTCTGCTGAAGCCCACACCAGAAACCACACTTTTGAAAGGCAGAGCCTTTGATCTGCAAGAGGCAGCTTTTGCTGAGAGAAGAAAATGCTCTTGAAAATCAAAAGGGAAAGTCCTGAAGGAAGCTGGAGATAGAGTTTATGCCTTAACTGTAAATCGAAAAGAGAACAGAGACGAGCCAGACCGTGTGCCTCCTGGGGAAGTAAATGGGGTCACTGGGCTGGGAGAGAGAAAAGGAGTGAGATAAGGCATGACCTTGGAAGGGGTCAGTGGGCTCTGGGATGAGGGAACCGGACCTGTCGGACCACGAGGAAGAAAAGGGAGTCAGTGCCCAGAGACTGCTAAGCCCCCTCCACCACCACTACAAGGGAGCTTCCTGGGGACTGGGCTGTCCAGATCCTATATGGCCACTTAAATGGGCGCCACAGGCCAGCTTGGCTGAAGAGCTACCTTAGCCAGCCAAGGCTTTCTTCACTGTCCAGCCAAGGCTTTGATTGACAGTTGTCGGGAGTGCTCAGCAGATGTGATGCCCACCCATGTCCTGAGACTTTGCTAGGGAGCTCCAGCCACACTTATCCTTATTAATACATCCTCTTTTCAAATGGCTCAGGACATTCATCATCCTCCCAAACCAGGGGGCGGGATCTTTGACACCTACAGAGGAGGTGGTAGTATGGAAGTGAAGACCCTCTGCAATCTGAAGGTGGTTAAAACTGGATAATGGTTAAATCTACCCTATCTAAATAGATCCACAATATATAAAGAACTCCTATAAATCAACAAAAAACAGACCAATAATCCAATAGAGAAATGGGCAAAGGATATGAAAAATAAAATTCACAGAAGAAATACAAACATCTAATAAGTATATGAAAAGATGTTCAGTGTCAGTTCCAATTAGGAAAATGCAAATTAAAACAGTAAGATACACTTTGCTTAGCAAATTGGCAAAAATTAGAAAGGCAGATAAAGGGAGAAAACACTGTCGTATGCCACTGATGGAAGTATTCTTTGGTGAAGACTTAGTAAAGAGCAATTTGGCAATTCCAGAGAAATTTGAAACGTGCACACATTTAAACTCAGCAATTCCACTTCAACCAAAGTGTCGCACCAGGGGACGGTTGAGAAAATCATGGGTAAAGGGGTCTGTCTAACATGTGTGCAGTAGAGTTGTTTTGCAACCTTGTCATTATAGTGAAAACTTGGGTAATAGATTGGGAGTGCAGTTGCAGGGTATTGCCATTCAGGTGGGGTGGTCACGGTAGGCTTGACTGAGAAAGTGATCCTTCAGTAAACTCTTACAGGTCGTGGGAAGTGGTGATCCATGCAAACTTTTGGAAGAAGACATTCCAGGCAGCAGTATTAGCCAGTGTGAAGGCCCTGAGGCTGGAGCATGCCTAGCATGTTCTGGAAAGAAAGGAGGCAAATGTGGCTGGAGCAGAGTGACGGAGAGAGAGGAGAGGGGTCTGCAAGGAGGGCCAGCCAGGGTCCCTGGTGGGAGGTGGAGTGGGTAGGCAGGTCATGCGGGGCCTCGTAGGCCATCGTAAAGGGGCTTTGATTTTTGCTCTAACTGAGACTGGAAACCCTGGAGGGATTTAATACTAAGCTAAAAAACGGAATATAAAATCAAAGTATAGGATGATATGTTTAAAAACTCATTTAAAAAAGACTGAAAGGAAATAACCAAAATTGACCACAGCTGCTGAGTTAGAATGAAGGGATTAATTTTTTCCTCTACCCAACTTTTAATGTCTCTTTAGAGTATGTTTGTAATTAAAATCTTTTTATAAGAGTATTTTTTAACTGGCTCCTGATGGGAAGGCAGAAGACTACTCTGAAGGAGCAGGAAGGACACGAAGGGCACTGGAGAGTTGGAGGTGGAGGTCAGAGGCCAAGAGGGAGGCAGAGATGGAGTCCGTGGTAGGGAAACTGGTGCTGAGGTGGGAGAGAGACAGGGACGGGGAGGAGAGGGAGAGACCGAGGCAGATGCAGAGATAGGCAAAAATGAGACTGAGAGAGCCAGAGAACTGAGAGATGGCGACCAGGACAGGGGCAGGGGTCTAACAGGGCCCAAGACAGAGACCAAGCACCTGCCTAGGCCTATGGAGGGGCCCGACCCCATTATACCCCCATCAGGCCCTCAATACCCCCGTCAACCCCGCAGGTCCAGGTGCCTGACCCAGGCAGCCGAGCAGCAGCAGCCCATCCTCCAGCCCCATTCCAGCACCTCAGGGTCTGGAAGTTCAGGAACCCTCTGTGGCTGCTTGGATGATCTTAAGCAGGGAAGTGACATGACTGAACTCGGGTATGCACAGAGCCCATATCTGTGAGGAGGAAATGGCCTGGGCCCACCACAAACACTCTGAGAAGCACCTGGGACTTCTGAGACTTAGGCAGGGGCTACAAAGTGCTTTCACAGCACACACACACTCACACCCACACACCACACACCATGGGGGCCCCACACATCTGTTACAGCCTGCACAGAGACATTCTGGAACCTGGTGGGGGCTGGGGGTATCTGTTGGAGGTTCTCGGTGGGGCAATCACAACACCTGGCAGCAGAAACTTGTTGTTGAGCCCATGTGAGAATCCGCCAAGACGCTTACAGATGCTGGTGGTGCCCCTCCCCACATCCCGTTGGCCTACTGAAGGGTGGCAGCTGGGGAGCCAGTTTTGAACCCCACTTCAAAAGTGCCCTCTGGCTTCCCTTGGTTCTGCTGCCTCAGGGCTTTCTCTTTAGCTGAGGAAGTCCACAGAGCCCTCAAGCAAGAGAGCACAATCTGGAAATGCAGGAAGCTGATGCAGCTGGGGCAACCCTCAACGATGGGGGATGGGAGTCCTGGACAGATGGCTCAGCTTTCTGGCTTGAAGTGGAACAATTCTGAGGCCCATTCCTCATGGGTCCTCAGAGGGGCCCCAGTGGGACTGAACGCAGTTGCCCACAGTGGTAACCGGCTCAGAGAACACCCATGCTAAAGAAATCACTTGTCCTGCAGGATGTCCCCGTTATGGATTTGTCTATTTGCTTCTTTGTGGTATCGTTTACCTTGTTCCTCCTTCCCTGTGTTTCCTGCAAATAGAAGTCAACCCTACATTCAACTCTTCTAGCAAGGCACCACAGCAGGTGGTGTTGGTGCCTCGCCAAACCCTCTTGGCCCATCCTGGAAGCCACGTGCAGGTGTGTTTTACCAATGCCCTTTGCGTCTTGTAACCTGAGGGCATTCTCAGAAGCAACCTTTGACCAGTGCAGGGCGGGAGCTGGTGCCTCAACACTCCACTTACTTGCCTCTCAGAGGAGGTTTCTGACATAAGTGCTGCACAGTCTTTCAGAGGGTTCCCAGAGGAGCCAGACCCCAGTTGTCTGAGCAGTGTCCCACCCATTAATTCATGCTTCATTGGCTTTCTTCCTTCCCTGCCTCACTTCCTGGCTCCCTTAAAGGTACTTCCTGGGATCATCTTCCCAATAAACTACTCGCACCCAAATCCTTTACCTAGGGTCTGCTTTGTGGGGGAATCCAAACTAATCCAAACTAAGATACTTCATAGATGGGGCTGTGCATGTCACATGACATTGGATCAGGTGACACACATAGTGGTGCTAAGATTGACCAGTGGGCTCAGGCGGTGACAATCTGATCCCTCCATGATAAAATTCCCATCAACCTTTCACATAATAATTTCATCCATTATTTTACTAGGGGTTGTAAAACAGATGATTTTCTAATCCTATCAATCCTTCCACATTATATCAGTTGGAATTCTTTTGTAAGGAACTTTCCCTTATAAACTAGGCCTTTTAGGTTGACATGAAGTAGTAGAAGAATGACAGGATAAAGGCCTAATTCTTTCCTTTTCATTGCTAATTCTCAGGAGGGAGAATTGTACGCTAGTTACCTCCAATGGTATTTAATGATATTTGTTTGATTTGAGGCTTTCTCTCTCTCTCTTTCTCTCTGAGTATCAATATGAACCAATGAGTATCTATATATTTAGTATGTTTCAATCATTACAGTCATTGTTCTTTCTAATGTTCAAATTATCCCATCTTTAACCAGTGGGCATCCCTTCTCGTTGGTTCGTATATGTCCTTTGGACATGAGCCCATTACTCTTTGACAATGTCCTTGCTTTCTGGCCCAAGATGTCTCAGGCTCGTGTTGTCTATCTCCTGGTCCAGCCCTGGAATCAGCCAATCCCCCAAGGAGCCCTGGTTCTTGGTAGTTGGAGAACACAATCTGGGCGCTAGGTGTGCTCATTGATGGTGGGTTATTATTGCTTCTAAATTTTTCAGTGGACAGAGCTAGAAAATACATACTTTTGAACAGAAAAACAAAAGGATTATGAGTTTCTGCTAATATTTCCAATTCAAATGTAACATTTCAGGGTTTTACTTCTTTGGTCTTATCCTCATATCTCTTTTCTCATACACTGAAGATATTGGATTCTAGCATTAACATAATTACTTATTTGCATTATCCCAGATTTATGTAAAACAGTTTCAAAAATAATACCAATATTTTTACTAACCATAAGACTTCCAAATGGAGTTTTAAGATTTCTTTGCAGATTTTCTGTCCTTAGAAAATATGTCTTTAAGGATGTAGTTGATATGCTGTGTCGTAAAGCCACTTGAAACTGAGTGGTTATATCATCAACTTGATATACATTTAAGGTCTTTCATTTCAGATTGTTTTCATATTTTAGACATTACTTTTTTCTCCTTTCTTTTTGATTTAATGTTCATTTTTGAATGTGTAAAACACGTATCTGATTCTAAAGTCAAAACCACAGAACAATATGTATTTAGAAATACCCACTTCCATCATTGTACCCCCACCCTGTTCTTTCCCTCATAAGTAATAATTTTTATTGGGTTTCTTTTTTTTTTTTTTTTTTGGTTTATTCTTCCAGTGTTTCTTTCTGCAAATATAAACAATTTGTGTACATATTTATGCCTCTTCCCACCCCATTGTTACACAAAAGATAGCATGCTAGATATTCAGTTCTGTACCTTGTGTTTTTCACTTAACAATATGTCCTAGAGATCACTCCATTGCAATGCACCGTCCACGCTTCTTTTTACAGCTGGATAGTATTCCACTGTGTGAATGTACCACAGCTTATTCAGCCAGTCTCCCAGTGATGGACATCTGGATTGTTTCCAACCTTTCGTTATCACAGATAATGCCACAATGAATACCCTTGTGCATAAATCATTTTGGCATTTTTTTCCCAGTGTATCTTTAGGTTAGAATCCCAGAAGTGGGATTGCTGGGCCAAAGGGTAAATGCATAAGTCATCATGTATGTTTTTCAGGTATTGCCAATTCAGCTCCCAAGAACTGTACTATTTTGCGTTCTCCCTAATAACCATTTTTCATTCATTCATTCAACAAACAGGTATTGAAACAGTGAAAAAGATAAACATGGTCCCTGCACTCAAGAGCTTACAGTATGGTAAGGAAGTAAGAATGAACAGGTAATCACACAAATAATCGTTCATGATGTGTATTAAGAGGGATAAGTATCAATTCTATTTTTTTGCCTTTATTTTTATTTATTTTTTTATTGAGGTCGCATTGGTTTATAATATTATATAAATTTCAGAAGTATCAATTCTATAACAGTTTACACTAAGAAGCCCTAACCTGATTTGGGGGGTCAGGAAGACTTCCTTAGGAATAACGTCTAAGCTGAAATCTGATGAACAAGTGAGAATTAGCCAGGAAAAGTCGGTGGAGGAAAATATCTGGGTAAAGAGGAAATAAAAACAGAAATTACAACAATCAAATTAAGGAAAATAGAAACACTTTATAGCAAAACATATGAAGTACAGTGATCTTTATTCAGAAGATAATTTATAACCTCAAATTATTTTATAGTTAAAAAATGCTGAAAACTAATGGGCACTTAAGACCTAAGAAAAGAGCGAAATAAAGTAGAAGAAAATTAATTAAAATAAAATAAGAAACGAATAAAGAAAAAGTTAAAAGGGTTAATTAAAACTGATTCTTTGAAAATATTTTTTTAAAAGTACAAAACCACTAGCAATGATAATTAAGTAAAAAAAGATATATATATATACATATTGAGAAAGGAGATATAACTATGGATACAGAAGTGGCTAAAGGAATTTAAAGATAACATTATGGTAACAAATGCATAAGTCTACAGGAGGATGACGATCTATCAAAATACAAATTACCAAAATTGTCTCAAGAAGTAGAAAAGCTGAACAGATCAATAATCAAAGAAAAGATTTAAAAGACTATTAAAGAACTACCATGAAAACACAGCATAGGTCTCTTTCCCTCCCTCCCTCTCCATCTCTCTACCTATATTTGTATGTTGGCTCCATGGCCTCCTGTTACACAGTCTCTATGTGACCAGAGTCACTGGCAACCTCAGAGGCGACCTCACCGACAGCCTACTCCTCTTTCCCTTGTGAGATATAAGAAAGAGTGCCGCCTGTCCTGTTAATTATAATAGTAATAATAATGATAACAACAATGATAAAAACTCTTGGCTGATTGCCCAGCTTGAGTTGCCAGTCAGTCAGTCACAGGATTAGCCTGGGCTGGGTCATGCTCCTTCACTCCATGGCTGTGGTGTTGGGGCACTGTGATTGATAAATCCACCCAGATCGCAAGGAGTTGGGAGGAGTTACTCAAGGAATCATGAGCTGGTGGAGGAGCACAGTCCACTGCAGGCACCCTAGCACTTTCAGACAATGAAATCGGGAAGGGATCAAGTAGTATGTAACAAATTGAAGAACGGCATGATGAATTGTGACCTCGAGTCAGACAAAGCCATATGATATAGCTAGATTTAACTGGATGTCATCTCAAATACCATTCTCTCAACATTTAACAACCATTAGTGGAGCATCTCACTTACTCCAGGCACTGTTCTAGGCACTGGGGAATCAGTAAGGAACAAAAGAGACAGAGTTTCCAAGAATACCTCTCCTCATGGAGCTTGTCTGTAGAGTTGTGTAACCATAAGAACACGATGGAATGAAAGATCCCATCTAGTTCAAAGGTCTTTGCTGTAAAATGGAAAACCATGTTTACATATCTTAAGAGACAATGAAATGCAAAATCCAGCCCCAACCTGAGTGGGAGTACAGCCTTCTTTGAATAAAGAGAATTAGATAATATGACTTGAATCCAGGGAGTAGCCTACATGAAGGTTCCCATTTTTTTTAAGTTTCAAAGAGATAGTCTAGAGTAGTGATGAAGCACATGGATTCTCAGTTCAATTCCCAGCTCCACCACTTATTGGCTGGGTGACGTGGGACACGTTTCTTATCTGCTCTGTGCCTCAGCTTCCTCATCTATAAGATGGAAATAAAAATTGTACTTCTCTAGTGAGATTGTTCATGTAAAAAGTATTTGCTGAGTGCCTACCAATGCCAGGCATTATTCTAGGCATTTAGGAGACATCAGGGAACAAGGATCTTGGCCTCTAGCAGAGGAGACAAACAGGAAGCCTAATATATAAGTAAGTTACATGTCTTTTTGGAGCTGATAAATGCCGGGGGGATGAAAAGCAGAGATGAAATGGTGAGATTTGAGTGAGGACCTGAAGGAGGCGGAGTGAGCAAAAGCAGGTATCTGGGGAAACAGCTTTCCAGGCCAAGGGAATAGCTGGTACAAAGGCCGTAGAGCAGGACCCTGCTTGGGATGTTGGAGAAGCAACAAGGAGGCCAGTGGGGCTGGAGCTGAGTAGGGGGAACAGGGGAGGAAAAGGAATCGGATCAGGGAGGGCCCTGGAGGCCACTGTAAGGACTTCAGCTTTTACTCCGAGTGAAATGAGGAGCCACTGAAAGTTTTGAGCAGAGGAGTGACATGATCTGATTCACATTTTAAAAGGATCCCTCTGGATACCATGTTGAGACTAGAATGTCAGTGGACAAGGAGAGAGACCAGTTAGAAGCTATTGCGATGATCCAAGAGAGAGATGATGGTGGTTCAGACAAGGATGACGGCAGGGGAGGTGGTGAGCAATGGCTGAAATCTGGATATATTTTGATGGCAGAACCAAGGCAATTTCCCAATTGGAATATGGGGTGTGAGAGAAAGAGTGGAATCCACAGATTTTGGTCTGAGCAACTGGAAGGATGCTCATCAAGTGAGGCGGGGGGAGCTTCAGGTGGAGAAGGCTTTGGGGTGGGGGAAAGATCAAGAATTCAGTTGTGAGCATGTTTAGTTTGAGATGTCTATTGGGCATCCAAGTAGAGGTGTTGAGTAGGTGGTTGGATATGCGAGTGCGGAGTTGAAAAGAGAGTTCTGGGCTGATGATATAAATTTGGGAATCATGAAATACATGTATTTAAAACTGTGGGACTGAATGAGAGCACATAAGGAAGAGAAGAACATCAAGGACCAAGACCAGGACATCCAACAGGAAGAGAGAAGAGGAGCAACAACAAAGGAGACAGAGTTGGGATGACCAGTGAGTCAGAAGGAAAATCCAGAGAGAGTGATGTCCTGGAAGTGGTGTCTCCAGGAAGAGAGAGTGACTAGCTGTGTCAAATGCTGCTGATGGGTCAGATGAGGTGAATGAAGGCGATTTAGATGGAGTGATGGGAGAGAGGGACTCGTCGGAGTGGGTTTAGAAGAGAATAGAGGGAGAGGAATGGAGAACAAGGACAACAATGCTTTTGAGAAGTTTAACTGCAAAGGTGAGTTTAAAAAAGTGGGCTGATAGCTGGTAGGGAAAATCTGGTAAAAAAAAAAAAAAACATGTATTTTGTCTTATAAGAAAGGAGAAATCACAATATTTCTATTTGTTTGCTGATGGGAATAATCCAGTGAATCATTGTGAGACAGGTCACTGGCTGAGAATGAGATGGAAAGGAGGTGTTAGGAGGTTGAGAAGAGAGCAGAATGTATGTAATAGTCACTTAAAGTGTGTGAGAGTGAAGAGTCTATTGGTATAATATAGTGTGATTGCCAGGCAGGCTTCAGGGCCCGCTTGAAGTTTGTGTGGTCAAGAATTGTGAGAATTAAACAAGCTAATATACAATATACGAAAAGCACTTAGATCAGAATCTGACACACAGACAATGCTATATAAGTGTTAGCTCTTATTATTTAAAATTGTGTAGCAAGGTCTAAGAGAATCAAAACCATAGCATTAATAATGTTGTGATAAGAAGAAATATACTCATGTTTGGTATTTTATGTATTTGTAATGTTAAAGAGTATTTGGTCCATTGGAATGACAACCATGTAACTCCAACGTAAATGTGTAATTGAGTAATTGACTAAGACATGATGACAAGTTGAAATCTTACTAAAGTAATGCACAATATTGAAACATCTAAGTGACTTTTAGGCTCACCGTATTTATTAGCTTAATTTTCTAGATTGATAAGAGTTATTTTGTACTTAGGAAGGTTTTGTTTGTTAAGTGAGAAAATTTAAACACTTAGAAAGAAATCGAATATATTTAAATTTATCAGTGCAGTTTTACAATGGCAAAGGTGTTTAATTAACTGAGTTCGTAAATGGGATGAAACATTATTCAGAGTCTCCTTAAAAATTACTCTTAAAATGTAGTAGGCTTATAAATAGAAAAATAAGATTTGTAAGCTAAACCTAAAAGCCTGAAGAAGAACTAAGGTTTTTGAATTTGTAATTTTAATAAACTGACTCCATTTTTAAAACTCAAAATAAACCTTCTTAATAGTCTTCTCTACAGACAAAAATCATCCTCGAGGGCACCAAAGAACAGCATCAACAAATTCCAGGGACAGCTACTTCCTGTGGGAGAAGCAATCAGAGCCCCAAACTAACTACTTTCCTGGGGAGGGTGGTGTTAGAGGCTGGGGGCCATGAGTGGGCACAGTGTGGAGAAGGAAGGGAACAGGGAGGACTGGAAGGAGAGAAGATGGTCACCCAGCTGGAGTGGGAGTTGAGAGTGAAGGGCTGAGTATTCAAGGCCACTGGGAGGTGTGAGACAAATTGAGAGGAAAGGAGGCAATTTCAGGTATGAATATTCTTCATCGAATCCCCTTTTACATTATTCAAGACACGCCAGTAAGAATGTGAATTGCTTTTATTGTGGTTGCTGAACAGTGTTTCTTCTAATACAATCCCAAGCCATGGATGGAGCAGGTAGGCCCTTGGTTTTGGAGAATCTGGGGTCTCTAGGCAGAAAGCTGACTGTTGAGATGGTCCCTGAAGCTCTATCCTGGCAAGTGGTGCTGAATCTGGAAGGCCCATGGGATGCAGGTTATAGAGTGGGGGTGCTGCAGATAGTGGGGGGCAGGGAGCAGAGATAATTTCTGAGGCTTTTCCTCAGCTTGGAAAGAGCCATCCCCAGGACTGTCCTTCCTTGGACTGATTCCTGGTTCATCAGATTACTTTCTGGGTTTTGTTTTGTTCCGTTCTGTTTTCAGTTCCTGTCTATTTAGTATTTACTATGTGCCAGGCATTGTTCTTAGTTCTATACACATCTTGTTAAATTCTCATAAGAACTCTAGGGGGAGGTGCCAAAGGTCACCTGGCTGCTTAGCCTAGCCCTGGAACCCAAACTCTTAACCACCATGCTACATTACCTTTCATTGACGAAGTTTGCCTCCCAGAGACCTTGACACCAAGCTTAATGATGGCAGGTCTGAACCTCAGTCTCTTCAGGTAAAACATGGGAATAATGCAGCCTACATATTGGACAGTTATGTCAATTATCAGGGACAACTGTACCAGGGCATAGAGAAAGAAGGAAATATTGCTGGTTTTCTTTAGGAAGACCCTGTCTCCCAAACTCAAGGATAGTACAGAAAATGAAAAGAATAGATCAACCTCACTTACTCATATTAACGCAAAACTCCTGAATAAAACTGTGGCAGAATGAGAAATGTAATATTTCTTGTGCAACTGAGTTTATAGACGGAGTTACACTCTTTAAAAAATACTAGCAAAGAGACCTAATAGTGTATTAGGAGAGAAATATGCCAGGACCAAGTGATATTTATTACAGGAATGTTAAGTTAGTTCAATATTAATAAATCTATTAATATAATTTATTCTAGAAAGTAGACTACACTAATAGTTTAAAAGAAAAATATACCATGACTAAGTGATATTCTTTAGAGAAATAAAAAGATAGATCAATATTAGAAAATCTATTAATAAAATTTATCTTAAGTAGAAAAATAAAACCATATAATATTATTAAAAGATAATGAAAATGCATTTGATAAATTTAATTTCCATAACTAATTTTTAAAAATCTTAGTAAAATTGAAATAAAATACTTTCTTATGATTACTTTTTTAAATGTCTCAAACCAACTTTAAGTATCACGCTTCACAATGCAACTCTAGAAATAGTTCCATTAGGTAAAGAACAATTGAGGATCCCTACCACAACTGTTAATTAACATAGTTCTGAAGGTTCTAGTTGCTTTAATTAAGGAAACATGTAAAAAGAGGTATAAGTATTAGAAAGAAGGAGGCAAAATAATCGTTATTTAAAGTTAATATGATCATATAGCTGGAAATCCCCCCAAAATCCATTAAAAATATTAAATGAGTCCAGGAATATGGCCAATTACAAAAAATATATACAAAAATCGATTGCATTCCCGTCAACAATAAAAAGCAGGCCGGCCCTGTGGCTTGGTGGTTAAGTGCGCGCGCTGCAATGCTGGTGGCCCGGGTTCGGATCCCGGGTGCGCATCGAGGCACCACTTCTCCGTCCATCCTGAGGCCGAGTCCCACATACAGCAACTAGAAGCATGTGCAGCTATGACATACAACTATCTACTGGGGCTTTGGGGGGAAAAAGTAAAATAAATAAAATCTTTAAAAAAAAAAAAAAAACAATAAAAAGCAGTCAGAAAATACAATGGGGAAGGGTCTCATTTATAAGATCAGTAAAGATATAAAATAACTAGAAATAAACTTACAGAAAGTGTGCAAGACCTTTATGGGGAGAAGAGTCTGTTGAAGGACGTGGAAGAAGACTTGGAGATATAGACCTTGTCTTGAATAGAAACACTCAAGGTTACAATCCACCTATTTTCCTCAAATTACCATAAAAATTTACATATTCCAACTCAAAATCCCAAAGATCTTATCTTAGAACTTGACAAAGCAGTTCTATAGTTAATTTAAAGGATAATACTGGGCCAGCCCTGTGGCTTAGCGGTTAAGTGCGCGCTCCCCTGCTGGCAGATCCCGGGCGCGCACCGACGCACCCCTTCTCCGGCCATGCTGAGGCCGCGTCCCACATACAGCACCTAGAAGGATGTGCAACTATGACATACAAATATCTATTGGGGTTTTGGGGGAAAAAAAAGAGGAGGATTGGCAATAGATGTTAGCTCAGAGCCAGTCTTCCTCAGCAAAAAGAGGAGGGTTAGCATGGATGTTAGCTCAGGGCTGATCTTCCTCACACACACACAAAAAAAAGCATAAAAAAAAATAAAGGATAATACTATAAGAATATTCAGGAAAAGTCTGAAAAATAAGAGTGAGAAAGGACTTGCCCACCCATTAAAATATTATAAAGTTTTAGAAATTAAAACAATATGGTACTGGCACAGATGTTTTAACATGTACCTGGGATTTTGTTGTAATCAGGTGTGGTAAGGCGACAGACACAAAGATAACTGCCTTTGAAAGAAGAGTTTATTATTTACAATTCCGCAGAGGAGGGGGTACGCCGCACCACGCAGGGCCACATGAGGAATCAGCAGGGTTGGTAGGAGGCAGAAGGAGTGAAGGGAAACCATGGGCCAGAGCCTTTACTGTGGTTGTCCCGGGAAGGAAGGGGAGAGACTGGGTAAGCAGCTACACAGATTTAGGAATGGATAGTTTGAATAATTTTGGCAGCTCAGGGCTATAGGAGTGGTCCCTAGTTGTCTGGTACCTGGCCCTGGGGTGATTTAGGGCAGGTAGAATATTGCCTTGGTATGTGAGAGTTAGATAAAGATGATTGGGAGTGAGAGTTTTGGATTGGTTACTATGCATATGAAAGGCTTGCTTGTAGGCAAATTGTTTACTATCTCTAGGCATTAACTGGCCCTGGGAGAGGCAGTCTCTCCAGGATTAGTAAGGCCCCAAGATGTCAAAGCATCATAAAATATAGGAAATTTTTTAAATGATTAATGCAACAGAGTAGACAAATGATCAATGAAACAGCACAGAAAGATGAGACCAAAGTGCGTAAAAGAATTTGATATATGATAAAGATGGTTTTCCAAATCAGTGAGAAATTGCTAGATTATTCAACACATTGTGCTGAGACAACTAACCATTTCAGAAAAAGTTAAGTTAGGACCATGTCTCACAAAATAAATTTGAAATGACTTGAAAATCTAAATAAAATTATAATATGCAAGAAACGTGAATTTTTTTTATATTTTTATAACCTTGAGGTGGAGGGAAAGTTGCCAGATAAAATACAGGATAAGTATGCCCCATGCAATATTTGGGACACACTTATACTTCAAAAGGATTTCTTTTTTATCTGGAATTCAAATTTAACTGGGCATCCTGTATTTTTATTTGCTAAATCTAGCAACCCTGGGGAGGGGAGATTTTTCTAAGAAAAACAAATAACCAATCAACTGCACTGATAATCAAATAAATGAAAATAAAAATAATGAGAAGGCGCTTTTACCTATCAGACAGGTGAAGATTAAAAATGGGCCAGATTTGGCATTGGTGAGGGTGTGGGGAAATAGGCATGACCACTCTAGCCGGCACCTTTACTCTTGCTTCCTTAGCAGTTCCAAGCCTGTAGAGACCTGACCCTCCGTATCTGCTTTCTCACCCTTCATTTGCTCCTCAACCACGGTAGTCTGACTTCTGCCACCAGCACACCATTAAACTGCTCATGCCCCATCGCTAAACTCAAATGGACGTTTCTTCGCCTTTGTCCCATTCGATTTCTCTTATGCTATTCACCACCTCCTTCTTGAAACACCTTCTTCTCTTAGTTTCCATGACTCTCATACCCCTGGTTTTCCACTTATTTTTCCCATCACTCCCACCCAGTCTTCTTTCTCTGTCCATCTCTTCAGTATTGGTACTTCTCCTGTTTCTCTAGTACGTCCTCCTCCTTCACAGTCTCCACGGGCAGATCAAGGACTCTGCCACTCACATCTATCTTCAGAGCTCCAGATCCACAAATCCAACTTTTACTAGGCTTTGATGTTCCCCAGGGCACCCCAAACTCAAATGACCAAAAGGAAAAACATCTTCACCCCCAGTCTTCCCCATCTCAGAAAATACCACCATCACGTAACGAACTGAAACCAACTTCAAACCAGAAACATGGATGTCCTTCTTAACTGCTTTCTCTCCTCTCCACCCACATCCAAACCATCACCAAAACCACCATCTCTTCTGCCTCTTAAACCTCCCTCACATCCATCTACCTACTGTCATTTCCACTACCACAGACCACATCATCCAAACCAACTTCAACTCCTTCCTCTCCCTCACCTCCTACAACCCAAGAGAAAAATGGGCAAAGGGTGAGAACAGGAAATTTGCAAAAGGTATTCAAATGAACATGAGAAAGTGATCAACCTTGTTAGTAATTAAAGATACATCAAACTTAAAAATTGATGAGAAAAAAATGAGACACTATTTTTGCCTAAAAGATCAGCAAAGAAAAAGAAAATGACAATACGTAGTACTAATGCAGTTCTGGGAAAATGGGATAGTCTCATATTGGTATAAATCCTTTTGGGGAGCAGTTTTCAGTATCTGTCAAAATTCTGAATGAGCGGAAACTGTAACCCAGAAATTCCTCTTTCAGGAATTTATCCTAAGGAAATGATCAGGTGTAATGTGTGGACCATGACGTTCATTGCAGCACTATCTATAAGAGCTAGTACCCACTGAGCACTTACTCTGGGCATTTTCTCATTTAATCCCCACAGAAGTCAAACCTATGAGGCTGAGAATATTGACCCCATTCTACAGATGAGAAAACTGAGAATTAAACAAATAACTTTCCCCAGGATGCTTATAAGTGTCAGGGCCGAAACTACAAGCCTAAAAGCCCATACTCTGCTATGCTCTCAACATAAAGGCCTTGACTTACAGAGGGAACAGTTTCAAGAGAAATATCTTCTGGGTACCTCCTGCTCCGGTGGGTTAGTGGGGAGGGGGTAGTGCAGCATGTGCAAGAAGGGACATATGTGGAATCACAAGGGCAGCTCCAGAGTCTGTGTAGGGGCCTGGAGGCAGTTATCTGGTTGTGGGGAGGATGCCTAGGGGTCTTATTTTGATGTTGTACTTGCACAGAATATATGTGTTTTCACTTAACTGGCTTGGGGGAGCTGATGGATATTATAGAGAAGTGTTTCAGTTAGGAGTTGATTCAAGCAGCACGTAAGCCAGCTAACAGTGGCTTAAGTGAGTAAGGGGATTTTATTTTGTCTCCAGTGACTCTATGGTGGCTTCTTCTCTCTCCTGCTCTGCCATGCTGCTGCTCTGGCATCACAGGCACCATAAGGAAGAAGGGGGAATGGATATGGAAAACACAACTAGCAGAGTCTTCCATGGGGGGAGAAAGTCCCCAAGCCACACTTTGGCACTACCACTATGAAGCCTTGATTTAAAAAAAAAAAAAAAAGAGAGAGAGAGAGATCTAAGAGCTTTAAAAGTCAGCTGGTGAGAGGAGAGGCTGAGGGAGGATTTGGAGAAACCCTGTATCTTCAAAGCTCCACTCCATCTCTGTATCTACTGGATGATCAGCCCTTAACTTCACCTTTGGCTCCCTGAGAGAGTATGATAGAGCAGCCTTGGCAGGGACATTGGCCGTCTCAGGATGGGCAGTGGCAGGGGGCAAGGTTCTCCAAGAGCCTTCACAGTGGGGCTTCAGCTGGAGGAGAGCTGATGCCACCTGGGGACAATAGCTTACTAATTAGTTTGAGGACCCTTGTGCTGGTAAACTGGTTCTAAAAATTTTTTTTTTAATTTAAAAAAAGACCCTGATTTGTAGCATTCACTGATTTCCATGGTGTAAATACTCCCAGTGCGGCCAATTTCAAGCTACCACAGAATAACAGTCGGTTCACAGAATTCCTGAATATTTAACAATCAGCTCTTGAGCGTGCCAACTCTAGCATGCCACTCCTGGGAGCCCTTCTGTGGGGATTTCCAGTAATAACTGGGGGACCCTTTGAGGAGAGACTGAGGATTTACCATCACATGAATGGGGTGTTAAGTCATTATACGTTGAGTGTGGAAAGGCAACCCAGCAATTAAACCCCACTTTGTAGTAACAAGCTGATGAGGTTAGTTTCTTGGGCTATATTTGCATTAAAATTTTTTAATATGCTTTCTTGTTGTAAAATAGACAACAGTGCAGATCTATTCACTCAATGGGTATTTATTGAGAACCTCCTCTGTGCCAGGGACTGTTTGAGGCACTAGAGATGAATAAAGTGAATAAAATAAAGTCCTTGTCCCCATGGAGTTAACACTCTAGTATATAGGAAATAATGTCAGGTAGTTATAGTAATTAAGAGGAAAATGAAAGCAGAGAAGGGGATAGAGAGTGAGAGGACTTTATTTTAGAAGGAGAGTTCAGGGAAGCTCTTGCTGAAGAATTAACATTTGGGCAGGGCCGGCCCCATGGCTTAGCGGTTAAGTGCGTGCGCTCCGCTACTGGTGGCCCGGGTTCAGATCCCGGGCGCGCACCGACGCACCGCTTCTCCAGCCATGTTGAGGCCACGTCCCACATACAGCAACTAGAAGGATGTGCAACTATGACATACAACTATCTACTGGGGCTTCGGGGTAAAAAAAAAAGGAGGAGGATTGGCACTAGATGTTAGCTCAGAGCCGGTCTTCCTCAGCAAAAAGAGGAGGATTAGCATGGATGTTAGCTCATGGCTGATCTTCCTCACAGGAAAAAAAAAAGAATTTGGGCAGAGAAGGGAATGAAGTGAGGGAGGGAGGCAGGCTTGATCTAGGGGGAGCACTTGAGGCAGAAGCAAGAGCATGTGGAAAGGTCCTGAGGTGGAAACAAACTGGGAATGAGCAAGGAACAGAGGATTCTAGTGTGGCTGGAGCTCAGTGAACAAGGGAGAGCATGGTATGAAATGAAGTTAGGGAGGTAGGTGGAAGCCACATCATGTACACTATGTACACAGTTTGCATTTTATTCTAAATATGATGGGAAGACATTGGAGGGTTCTGAGTAGGGAAATAACAATATCTCCTTTGCATTATAAAAGGATGCTGTGCCAACATCATGTGGGTGGTGAGAGAGGAAGCAGAGAGACCAATCAGGAGGCCATGGCTACAGTTTGGGTGAGAGATGATGGTGGTTTGAGTTAAGGCAGTAGAAGTGGAGGAAGGAAGAAGTGGTTAGATTGAAATAGAGTTTACAAGACTTAACAAAGAACTGGATACAAGATAAAGAGAAAAGAAGATGAATCTCAGATAACCTCAATATTTTTGTGCTCCCCACTCCAATTCTTAGGATTGCTAGGGAAGAGAAGCTTTGGGGTGGGAAGAATTAAGAGCTTAGTGGAATGATATGTCTTTAATTTGTCTTTGTTGTTGAAGGATATTTTTGCTGGGTGTAGAATTCTGAATTGACATTTGTTTTCTTTCAGCATATTAGATGTCTGGGAGAAAAACAACCATGAAGGTGACATTTTCAGGCAAACAAACTGAAACAGTTTGCTACTAGCAGATCAAATACACTAAAAACATTCTAAATATTTTATTACAGGCAGACAAAAAATAGAATAGGTCTAAATGAACACTGACTATAAATAGTAACAACAACAACAGCAATATCTTGAGGTTTAAAAAATAAATATTTCAGGGGCCGGCCCGGTGGTGCAAGCAGTTGGGTGCGCACGCTCCGCTGCGGCGGCCCGGGGTTCGCTGGTTCGGATCCCGGGCGCGCACCGACGCACTGCTTTGGCAAGCCATGCTGTGGCGGCGTCCTATATAAAGTGGAGGAGGATGGGCACGGATGTTAGTCCAGGGCCGTCTTCCTCGGGAAAAAAAAGAGGAGGATTGGCGGATGTTAGCACAGGGCTGATCTCCTCACAAAAAAATAAATAAATAAATAAATAAAATATTTCAGTCAAAAGGCAAAGATTGGAAAATAAAAATCCAACTATATATTGTCTATAAGAAATACATCTAGGGTCGGCCTGTGGCTTAGTGGTTAAGTGCGTGGGCTCCACTGCTGGCGGCCCGGGTTCGGATCCCGGGCACGCACCAATGCACCGCTTCTCCAGCCATGCTGAGTCCACGTCCCACAAACAGCAACTAGAAGGATGTGCAGCTATGACATACAACTATCTACTGGGGCTTTGGGGGAAAAAATAATAATAATAATAATAAATAAATAAAATACATCTAAAGCACAAATATATAAAAAAGGTTGAAAGTGGAAAGGTAGAAAAAGTATGTCATACAAATTCTAAACCAAAGAAAGCTGACAGAGCTAGATAAGTTACAGAATAAAATAGACTTTAAAGCCAAAACATTTCTTAATGAAGGAGGAGGGGTCATTTCATAATGATAAAAATTCAATTTATCAGGAAAATATAACTTCTAAATTTGTATGTACCTAATAGCATGCTTTTAAAAGAATATAAAGGGGCCGGCCCCATGGCTTAGCGGTTAGGTGCGTGCGCTACGCTGCTGGCGGCCCGGGTTCGGATCCCGGGCACACACCGCTTCTCCGGCCATGCTGAGGCCGTGTCCCACATACAGCAACTAAAAAAGGATGTGCAGCTATGACATACAACTATCTACTGGGGCTTTGGGGGAAAAAAATAAATAAATAAAATCTTTAAAAAAATAAAAAATAAAATAAATAAATAAATAAAAGAATATAAAGAAAAAAATGGCAGAACAATAAGAAGAAAAAGAAAAATTCACAATCATAGGAGGAAATTTTAGCATATCTCTTTCACTAACTGCTGGAACAATTAGACAAAAAGCAGTTGGTAAGAACATAGAATATCTAATGATTTGCAAGCCTGGCCTAGTAGACATCTATAGAACACAGTACCCTACAACTGCAGAATCTAGGTTTTTTTTTAACACACGTAGAACATATACAGAAATCAACCATATCTTGGGCCATCAAGCAAGTCTGAACAAATTTCAGAATACAAAAATCATATAGAATATGTTTTCAGACCACAGCGCATTTGTAAAATAATAAGGAAAGGTAACCAGAAAATCCCTATATATTTGGAAATTAGGAATTATGCTTCTCAATAATCTATGGTATTCACTGACCACATAAAACCATAATGATAATATCTTCTGGGGATTGAAAAGAAAATAAGATAAAGTGAAAAGTACAGCAACAATAGCATGTTAAGTTGGAGGCTGATTAACGGAGTTAAGGTTGTTGCATAGTGCAGGGAGAAAAAGACGTTGATTAATTTTAGACTTTGACAAGTCAGGTAGCAAGTTGAAATTACTAGGGTAACTACTATAAGAATAGAAAGAGAAAATACTTCTTCCAAACTAATGGAGGGGGACAAAACAGAAACAAGACAAAATAACGAACCTCCCTCATAATTGATAGAAGGAGACAAAACTACAAATAAGGGTATATAAGATTTGAATACAGGAGGGTTTTCAGATGGATGGTAAATATGCTGCTTCCAGCTGTAGCTAGGGACTGGGTGGGGCAATGACTTGGCATGGGAAGACTTATTTCACCAGCGGAATCCTGGCTACAGGAGTATTGGTACCTGGATATAGCAGACACTGTTGATTCTCCCACCATCACCCTCGGACCACATCACTCAGTCTGCTCCAGTCAACTTCCATCTTCCAGTTTCTGCATCTCATTACCTGAAGGCTTTTTCCAAAGCTGTGAAAGATCTCTGTGCCCCAAGAGTGACTGACAGGTTAGGTATATTAATACCCCAGCTCCCTCGCCCCTCTGGTGAGATCACCCTGAGATAGTCTCCAGAGTTTCCCCCACAGACTTTGGCTCTAGTTGCCCAAAGTGGTAGCCTGCATGATAACACACCCTTTATGGGCAGCCTTCCCTTCCCTGTATCATTTCCCCACTCTCCTGCTGGTGTTTCCTGTACTTCCTGAAGGACTGTGTGCACTTAAATCCATGTCTCAGGGTCAGCTTCTGGAGGAATCAGGTCCTGTGTTAAAGAGAGGCAGTTGCCCAAGTGACTACTGGACACAAGAGCCACCCCTTAGTGGCTGCTGCTCCTAGAGGTGCGTACTCAAGGATACCAGGGACCTGGACCCATGAGAACACCTTCTCTGTTTAACAGGGAAGTCCAAGTCTCCGGGTTGGGTTGGCCAGTCTCTAGGCCTCACCTGGTGAATAGTCTTGGAGGGCCCAGCATGCTTTTCCTGGGGCTGAGAGGACAGTGGTCAAACCTGTAACTCAAGAGCATGTGCCCTCAGGCACTCCTGGGCCTGCTCCCTGACAGGGATGACCCAGATCTAAGGTCCCCAGGGAAGACTTAGTATCTTTGTTGGCAAGTACATAAACTTTGTTAAGGGGAAACAGGTCCATGACTTTTTTGGCTCCATTTAGGTTTCAAGAGTTAGATGGGGGAACTTCCAGGCTCCTTGCCCACAAATCTCACTCTTTCTGTGGCTGCAGAAAAGGCGATTTAGGGAACCCTATTTCAGTAGTTGAGACACAGCACAATTTAGAGGAAAGAGAGTACACCATAGAACCAGGCCGAGCTCCATTCAAATCCCAGTATTGTCATTCAATCACTGGATGATGTAGACAAGTGACTTAACCTCTCTGAATTGCAGTTTCCTCTCCTATAACACAGGGATTATAACTGTATTACCTTATAGGATTCTTGTGAGGATTAAATTAAACAATGTTTGTAAGCTTAGCGGGATATCTGATATGTAGGAAATGATCAATAAGTTATTATACTATTACTATTGTAGTTGCCACAAGTTTGTTTATAATAAAAAAAAAATTGTAAACAACCTAAATGTCTATCAATAGGGAATTGGTTAAATAATGATGTTACATCCATATATACAGTGGAATTCTGTGCAGCCATTAAAAATTTCAATGCGGATCTATACTCATTAATGTGGAAAATTGTTTATGTACTTATTATTTAGTAGAAAAATGCAGGTTATATGTCAGTATATATACTATGACCTGCTTTTATGTTTTTTTGTGTGTGAGGAAGATCAGCCCTGAGCTAACATCCATGTCAATCCTCCTCTTTTTTGCTGAGGAGGACTGGCCCTAGAGCTGACATCCATGCTCATCTTCCTCCGCTTTATATGGGACGCCGGCACAGCATGGCCTGACAAGCAGTGTGTTGGTGCGCACCCCGGGATCCGAACCCGGACCGCCAGCAGCAGAGCGCGCGCACTTAACCACTACGCCACGGGGCCGGCACCTGCTTTTACGTTTAAATGCAAGTTTATATGAGTGTAAATAGATGTATGTGTAATTATATGTATATGTGCTTAGAAAAATGTTTGGAATAAGATACACCAAACCATATCACTGCAGGGTGAGTACATTGGTAGATTTTTTTTTATTTCTGCTTATCTATATTTTACTTTTTTTAAATAATGACCACGTGTGATGTGTGTAATAAAAATAATAATGAGGGAAAAGATAAAAATTTGTGGTCGAGAACAAGAAAGAGCTCCAAATGAGCTCTATTCTGCCTAACACAAAGCAGAATAAAAAAGGAATGAGGGTTTTTTTTTAATGAAATGGAAGCTTTAGCCAGCTTTTTTTTATTGTGATAAACTACACATAACATAAAACTTACCATTTTAACCATTTTAAAGTGTACAGTTCAGTGGCATTAAGTACATTCACGTTGTTGTGCAACCCTCACTACCATCCATCTCCGGAAATTTTTCATCTTCCCAAACTGAAACTCTATACCCATTAAATAATAACTCCCCATTCCTCCTCCCCCAGTCCCTGGCGACCTAGGTACCTCATATAAGTAGAATCATACGTTATTTGTCCTTTTGTTTCTGATTTATTTCACTTGGCATAACGTCTTCAAGGTTCAGCCATGTTGTAGCATGTGTCAGAATTTCCTTCATTTTTAAAGCTGAATAATATTCCATTTTATGTCACATTTTGTTTATCCGTTCATCCATTGATGGACATTTAGGTTGTTTCCCTCTTTTGGCTATTGTGAATAGTGCTGCTATGGACATCAGTGTTCTATCCAGCTTTTCAGGGGAAGGTCGCCGTGCATCGGTCTGTCTCTGGCCTCTCTCCAGTTGCTGATTAGGTTGAAATTCAACCAACATTTAACAAGCAGCTACTGAGCTCCAGGAACTAGGCTAAGTGCTTTCAATCCATTGCTTTATGAAAATCCTCAAACAACGCTGTTGGTGAAGTAAGCACAATCATCCCCACTTTACAGATGAGGATACTGAGTCTCAGAGAGGTCAAGTAACATGTCCAAGGCCAGTGTAACGAGAAGCAGGACGGGCTAGGTTATGTTGTAGTGACAAATGACCCCAGAATCTCAGAGACAATTTTTTTTCTGTGACAAATATTTATTTCTCACTCATGTTACATGTCGTCATAGGTCAGCTTGTCTCTACTCCGTGTGATCTTCACTCTAGGCTGACAGAACAGCCCCTCTTGGGGACATTGCTAGACTCGTGGTAGAGAGAAAAGAAAAAGATAGCAGACCACAAGCTAGCTCTTAAAACAACTGCTCAGAAGTGACATGGCCATTTACACCCACGTTTCATTGACTAAATCAAGTCCTATGGCCACTCCTGAATTCAACAGGGCAGGGATGTATAATCCTCTCCCAGGACAGACAGTGAATAGTTTGAACAGAAATGTAATCTACTGCAGCCCTGCAGCTGGGGATGCTCCTGGAGCTGAGAGAGATGACAGCAAATCTACTGCGGAAGCCGACAGGTGTTCAGGCTGGGTCTACTTTGTAAAAGTAGAAACCAAAGTTCATGAGAGCTCCAGAAGTGTTCCTTCTCCAGAGGACTGACCCACATTAACCAAACTCAGAGGAGACTGTAGACAAACAGGAGGTCAAGATGTTTGTTTACAGTGAGAATTAGAAAGACCACGGGTATCAGACATGTGGGTCCTTTGGGAACACAGTGTCTCTCCTGGAGGCCACTCGGTGACCCTGCAGTCAGCCCTGCAGAGTAGAAGGCTGATCTTGAGGCTCCTGCGGTAGAACATGAACCAGGCCTGGGCCCCCCTAATTCCCTGAAATACCGCCATCTTTTTCCTTTCATGTAGGAAAAGCAAGCCAGTGTGTGCCTGGCACTGTGTTGGCAAAAATCCCCTCAGGGTCCTCCTTGGAGCCCTACAAGTAGAGATTATTCAGCCCGTTTTACAGAGGGGAAATGGGAGTGAGATGGACAGGGATATCTATACACAAATGTGTGTGTATACACACACATACACTCACACACGTCTTATATATAGACACACATTTTATACGTATTGTATATAAATTGTATATGTATTTTTAGATATATGTATTTTTAGATATATAGTGAATACATATAATGACCTAGCCTGCCTACATTTTATATATATACATATACAAAATATACATGATATGTACATATTATATATAATATGTTATATATATCAAATATGTGTATATATAAAATGTAGGCAGGCAAGATCAGAGAAAGGTCAAAAGGGTTTTTTGGTAATGTAATTACGGGTATTTAGGTTTTCTAAGAGATAATTTTCTGATCTGCATTGAGCATATATCAGTCTATAATTAGAAAACATTTATTAAAAATTAAAACAATCTAAAAAAAATTTAGTGGGCTGCAGAGTTGCAATACTTATGAGAATTAACCTTTCCTGGATTTTCCACCCAAACCCCATTGCAAGAGTCATTTGTTGGGCACCCACTGTTTGCCCAGAGAGCAAGGTGCTCCATCTGCAGTGGAGAACAAGATACAGACGTGTCCATGCAGAACTCACAAGGTGGGAAGGAAAGACAATGAATGAGTGGTTTCCATAAAGTGTTGTGGAGGCCCCAGAACCTGAGAGTGGTTAAGAGCTTTTCCCAAAATTGCACAGTGACTAAAGTGGTTAGTACTTCAAACAGAGTGTTTTTATTTATTTATTAAATTTTTTCTGAGGAAGATTGGCCCTGAGCTAACATCTGTTGCCCATCTTCCTCTTTTTTTGCTTGAGGAAGATTAGCTCTGAGCTAACATCCATGCCAATCTTCCTCTATTTTGTATGTGGGTCACCTGCCACAACATGGGTAATGAGTGGTGTAGGTCCGCACCGGGGATCCGAACCGGCTGCCCAAGCAGAGCGTGCCGAACTTTAACCACTACGCCACGGGGCCGGACCCAAACAGAGTGTTTAAGAGCAATGGCTTTAGACCTGAATTCAAGATCCTGGTTCCACCCCTTAACTGTGTGAGCTCCCCCCCGCCCAGCCAAATAACTAAAGCTCTCAGCCTTGGTTTTGCTCTCTGCAAAATGGGTCATTGTAAGATTAACTGAGATAATGCATGTAAAATCCTGAGCTTGGTGCCAGGCACACTGTGAGTCACTGGTACTTAGGAAGGCATTTGACCCAGGGCTCCCAAATCCAAATTTGTTGCTCTTCCCATCCCACTGCACTGCGTCTAATTAGGGGCAAGGCCTACTTCCTCAGTCACAGTGGTGCTCCCTGCAGTGTAGCGGGGACCTTATGTCTCTTTAAAAATAATGACTGCCAAGAAACTGTTGTCTCTAGAGAAAGAGAACTGGGAGGCAGAGGTGGGGAGACTGCATAGCCTTCTGAACTATTTGAAAAAGTCATTTACTTATTCATGAATTCTTTTTGGGTTTAAAAATATGGGAATGAAATTATTTTAATAATTTGCATTAATGAACTATTCCATTACTCCTTCAGTGGAAAGCTCTTTTCTCTCTGCAGAGCATGATTTTCCTCAAGTTTAGTCTGAGGACTACTTTTATTAGAATTCTGTTCTCCCCCCACCGCCAGCTCCCATGACTCAGAATTTCTGGGATTAGCAGGGAGCCTGCTTAGCCTCACTTGTAATTAGCTCCCCTGGTAATTCCTAAAGACACCAAAGTTCAAGAACCACTACTCTATGAATCATTTGGCATATCAAGTGCTTAGAAATATTACCTTCCCTTCAGTCTACGTTCACTGAGATTATATTACAGTTCAGTAGGCCAAGAGAATCTACCTGTGACTTTGTCATTATTTACTGTGCAAACTAAAATTATTCACCCTGTCATCGCATTGTCCTACCAATACTCGTGATCAAACGCTGCCTCAACTGGTTGAATAAGTATAATGGAATACTAGGTAAATATAAAAAAAGAATGCACAGGCTCTTTCCACTGTACTATGGACCAAGCTCTAAGATATACAAAGTGAAAAAAATTAAAGTGTACAACAATGTGTTTAGCCTGCTAGCATTTGTGTAAAAAGTGCTACACACACATACGCACGACACATACACATATGTACTTGTATATGCAAATTTTTGTATATGCAAATCTCTGGAAGAATATACAAGGAACTGGAGGTGGGGAAGACTGTGGTTGCCTTTGGGGCGAGGAACTTGGTGACTGGGGACATGGGTAAGAGAAAGGCTTTTCCCAGTACTATATATCCACTCTAGCTCTTGAACTTTGAACCATCTGAATGCATTCCTTTTTCAGAAATAAAATAAACTCCAATGTAAAAGCACGCTGCCCGGGTGAGGTTGTCTTTAAGCGGCTCTGAATGCACGAGCCTTGTACGCAGCCCATCCCTATGCCTCCCTGCTCCTCAAACTGTCTTTTCATCTAAGGCTCTCCTTCCGTGGAGTCAATCACTGACCTTGTCTATCCACAGACATATTTTGATCGGACTGTTAAGTCAGACAACTCCGCCGGCACTTAACATTCCAGTCCAGAGGTGGCAAGAGCACACTTGCAAAAGATTCCATGATTTTAGACTCGAGCAAGAAGCAAGAGGTCAGTGTGCTTATGTAAGGCAACATTGCTGCTCAAATGCGACGTGCTCAGGAAGGTAAGGTGCACTCAGCCTGCCGCAGCAGCATGACTTGCACAGAGGCAGCCAAGAGGGAGGGAACTGAGTTCTCCTGAGGGACTTTGTCCAATCTTAAACTGATTGGCTTAAGCAAAAGATAGAAACATATTATTAAGAATAATGTAAGGGTAACATACGATCCAACTATTCCATTCCTAGGTATTTACCCAAGAGAAAAAGATATATTATGTCCATACAAAGACTTTTACAAGAATATTCATAGCAGCTTTATTTATAATAATCCTGAACTGGAAACAACTCAAATGCCCATCAATAGATGAATAGATAAACAAATTGTGGCATATCCATCCAACAGAATACTACTCAGCAATAAAAAAGAATGAACTATTGATACTTGCACGACGTGGATGAACCTAAAAATAATTATGCTGAGTGAAAAAAATGAGGCAAAAAAAGAGTGCATACTGTATGATCCTGTTTATATAAATCTCTAGAAAATGTAGGCTAATCTATGGTGACAGAAGGCAGATTAGTGGTTGTTTGGGAATGAAGGCAAAGAGGGCTGGGAGGGAGGGATTATAAAGGGGCAGGAGAAAACTTTGGGAGTGATGAAAATGTTTACTATCTTGATTGTAGTGATGGTTTCATGGGTCTACACATTTGTCAAAACTTATCAAATCACACATTTTAAATATATGCAGTTTATTGTATATCAATTATATCTCAACAAAGCTGTTTTTTTACAAGAAGAATCATGGGGTGTCATGGGGAACTCAAGAAACAGTTTATGCATTTTGGGTTGAAGGAAACATTCTATATCTTAATTGCAGTGGTAGTTACACAACTCTATGTAGTTGTTAAAGCTCATCAAATTGCATACTTAAAATCAGTGGTTTTTGTTATATGTAAATTATACCTCAATGAAATTGATTTCTAAGAAACAGGACATATACATGGGCACGTACACACACACACACACACACACACACACGTAGAGAACAGGTTAGCAGCTGGACCCCAGGAACATCTGGTGCCCACCTGCCACTGCTGCAAAGATGCTCTCTCCATCTTGCTCTCTCTCACTCGTCTCTGGTTCTCCATATACCTATATCATTCTTCTCTCTCTTTCTCTAACCTTCCCACCGACTGATTCCTCTCCAGTTCTCTCACCCAAAAGCAGAACATTCAGCTACCAATGCTTTCTGAGCTTTATATCCCAAGGCCCAGGCATTCAAAAAAAAAAAAGAAACTTCTCTCTGAGTTGAGTTGCAGGAGTCGTGGGGAAAGATTCTGATTGGTCCATTTTGAGTCATGTGTTGGGCTTTCGTTCACTTATTCAAAAAATATTGAGCAGCCTTTGCAGGCCTTGTGCTCGGCCATGGGATCCCATTGAGATTGAAACTAATGAAGTCTCCACCCCAGTGTAGCTTACAGTCTAGTAAACGAGCAAACAAACAAACACTCCCACTTCAAACTGTGATAAGTGCTTTAAAGAACAAAAATGAGAGTAAGGGCATAGAGAGTGATGGGGCATGGGGTGATTTTAGATAGGGTGGTCTGGGATGGTCTCTGAGGAGGTGACATTTGAATAGACGTGAAGGATAAGGGTTCAGCTCTCCAAAGATCTGGCTGAAGAAAAGTTAGGTCCAGGTAGAAGGAACAGCAGGTGTAAAGACCCTGAGGCAAGTGAGGCCAGTGTGGCTGGCGCATGTTCAGGAGAATGGAAGGCGATGAGGCCAGATCATGTCGGGCCTTGCAGGGCAGGGAGAGGAATTTGCATTTTATTACCAGTGTCTTGGAAAGCCTCTGGAGCAGCTAAAGCAGAGGACTGGCTTGATGTGATTTTTTTCAAAGGCTCCTTTGGCTGCTATGAGAATAGGTTTCAGTGGGGCAAGCGTGGGAGCAGAGAACCAGTAGGGCACGTGTTGAAGGTACAGCCAACTGGACTTGCTAAGGGGTTGGGCACTGGGGAAGAAGAAAGGAGAGGGAGAAGGAAGAAAGATGGTGTGTAAGCAAAGAAAAGAGTAAAGTGGACAAATGTGGCAGGGGTGGAATTTACTAACGAGGCATCTCCCATTGAGATCAAATGGCTGAAGGTGGGGATGCTGACAACAAGCAGTCAAAGTAACGGGTGTCTATTTAAAATTCCCTCTCTGAGCCTCAGCAACCTGGTCTGGAAGAGGAGATGGTTGGAATAGCTTCAGTGGTTCTCAGTGGGGGTGGAAACACCCACTACAGAATACTGACGTTTAGAGGAGGGGACCAGGGATTCTAGACATCCGGAAATATGTAGGACGTCCCACATGATAAAGAATGGTCCCATGTCCCACTTTCAAATGCCTTGCTGCACATTTATGAAGATGAAAAACCTGTAAAATTATCTGACCCGGAATCTAACTCCATTTTACATACAAGCATGGTTTTTAAAAATAATTCCCAGGAATGTAACTCAAGTGAAAATCAAGAGATTTGATCTGTTTAGAAATTTGCCCAAGAATTGCTTTTGGAAGAGCATGTCACCAATAGCAATGCTCATGGTTTTTGAGGTACAGCACACCTGTATCAGTCCACATTTATAGCTGTAGTATGTAGAGGTGCAAACATCTGACTATTTCAGTCTCTTCTAAGGAAATCATGCCTATATTTACAAATTTAAAATGCATTTTATCATAAATTACTTTCCTTTTATTTCTCCTTTTTTTTACAGTTGAGATTGTAATCCTAAACATATTATATATATAAACTAATTTAATTCTCAGAACAATCCTATGACAAAGATGCTATCATTGGGCCCATTTTATAGATGAAGAAACTGAGGCACAGAATAGTACCCCAGTTCACACAGCTAATAAGCAGCAGAGCAGGGATTTGAACCCAGGAGGTTTACTCCTAAATTCGTATTGTCTAAGGTACAACATGATAAAGACTTTAGGTAAGTTATCTATGACTTTTATTTTAGGATAGAAACGTTGATAGTAAATATTAGTCAGATAAGGATGGGATCCAATGGCCTAGATGCTCTCTGTGTCTCTCCCAGCTCTAAAATCCCTTTACTCTGGCTATGTTCCTTAACAACTCTTCTCACTCAGTTTAACCTTATGCTTGGAAGCATGAGGAACTTCCTGAAGAGGAACAGGGTTATGTCAAATTAGTGAAGTTTTGTGTTTTTTTAACCACAATACCCAAGTCTAGTGAAGACACAATAGAATCTCTCAAACGTTGCTGGTGGGAGGGCAATGAGGGACCCCTTCTCAACAGAAATTCAACAATATACCACATCCTTTGACTCTGACTTCACGTCAAAAAATCTTTCCTAAAGGAATATTGTTTTATTGTGGTAAAATACACATTACATAAAATTTACCATTGTAACGTGTGCAATTCAGTAGCGGGGCTGGCCCCGTGGCTTGGCGGTTAAGTGCGCACGCTCCACTACTGGCGGCCCGGGTTCGGATCCCGGGCGCCCACCGATGCACCGCTTCTCTGGCCATGCTGAGGCCACGTCCCACATACAGCAACTAGAAGGATGTGCAGCTATGACATACAACTATCTACTGGGGCTTTGGGGAGAAAAAAGGAGGAGGATTGACAATAGATGTTAGCTCAGAGCCGGTCTTGCTCAGCAAAAAGAGGAGGATTAGCACGGATGTTAGCTCAGGGCTGATCTTCCTCACAAAAAAATAAAAAATAAAAAATAAAATAAAGTGTGCAATTCAGTAGCATTTACTACATTCATAATGTTGTGCAACCAGCACCACTATCTAGTTCCGGAACATTTCATTACCCCAAAAGGAAACCTCATATCCGTTAAACAGTCACTCCCCATTCCCCTCTGCCCCAGCCTCCAGCAACCATCAATCTGCTTTCTGTCTCTATGTATTTATGTATTCTGGATATTTCATGTAAATGGAATCATACAATATGTGACCTTCTGTGTCTGGCTTCTTTCACTCAGAATAATGTTTTCAAAGTTCATCCATATTGTAGCATACATCAGTACTTCATTCCTTTTTTTGTTTCAATTTTTTTTATTGAGATAAAATTCATATAACATAAAATTAAACATTTTAAAGCCTACAATTCAGTGTCATTTAGTCCATTCACAATGTTGTGCAACTACCATTCTGTCTAGTCCAAAACATTTTCATCACCCCCAAATAAAACCCATACCCATTAAGCAGTTAATTCCCATTCTCCCTTCCCCCAGTCCCTGGCAACCATCAATCTACTTTCTGTCTCTATGGATTTATCTATTCTGAATATTTCATATAAATGGAATTATATATTATGTGACCTTTTGTGTCTGGCTCCTTTCACTTAACATGATGTTTTCAAGGTTCATCCACATTGCAGTACGTATCAGTGCCTCATACCCTTTTATGGTGGAGTAATGTTTCATTGTCTAGATATACCACATTTTGTTTATCCTTTCATCCATTGATGGACACTTGGGTCATTTCCATCTTTTGGTTATTGTGAATAGTGCTGCTATGGACATTTGTGTGCAAATTTTTGTTGGAAGACCCGTTTTCAATTCTTTTGGATATATACCTAAGAGTGGAATAGCTGGGTCATATGGTAATTCTGTGTATAAGTTATTGCCAAACTGTTTTCCACAGCAGCTGCACCATTCTACATTCCCAAGAGCAGTGTTCCAATTTCTCCATTTCCACGTCCTCCACTTGTTTTTTGTTTTTTTGGGGTTTTTTTGCGTTTTTTAAAATTATTATGGCCACCCTAGTGGGTATGAAGTGGTATCTCATTATGGTTTTGATTTGCATTTTCCTAATGACTAATGACGTTAAGCATCTTTTCATGTGCTTATTGGCCATTTGTATATATTCTTTGGAGAAATGTCTGTTCAAGTCTTTTGTCCATTTTTTAAACTGAGTTGTTTGTCTTTTTGTTGTTGAGTTGTGCCTAAAAAAAATTTTTTATTGGAAAAAATATTTAAACATATACTCATCACAGTATTATTTACAATAGTGAAAAGATTGAAAATGACACTAATGTCTAACAACAGGGGATACAAAGACAGTCCCAGTCCTCAAGGGGCACTCTGTCTTGTCAGCAAGGCACAAGAGAAACAGTGAATTCAGTAAGTCCCATGTCCAGGGTGTGCACAGGATTCCAGAGGAGCTCAGGAGAGAGGTGGGACAGGTGTCAGGGGAGTCTTCCTCAGACAGGTCAAGAGATGTGAGGGTAAGTGTGTGCAAGGCAGAAAGAATGGCGCTCGTCCAGAGTTGTGAAAGAGAAGGATACAATTAGGGAACTACAGTTTTTTGGGCTGTGGTGTAAGGTTCAGTGTAGAGAGGCAGGGAGGAGCTGGGCAAGAAGGGCCTTTTGTGCTAAACCTTTACCTGAAAACTGAAGGAGCTTCAGCAGGAGGTGATGTGATCAACTTTGTGTTTTGTAAAGATCATTCTAACAGCCACATGGAGGATGGGCGATGGTTGGGCCAGACTAGGGTCTAGTCAGGACGTGTTGCAAGACAGAGTGAACTAAGACTGGCCGTAGGGAGAGAGGAGGTAAGAAGGTCAGGGATCAAACGTGATTCCTATATCATGGTTCCTGACTGTTACGAGTTGGATTGTCCCCTCCAAAACAGATATGTTGAAGCCCTAAACCCCAGTACCTCAGAATGTGACCTTATTTGGAAATAGGGTCATTGCAGATATAATTAGTTAAGATGAGGTCATACTGTAGTAGGATGGACTCCTAATCCAATATGACCGGTGTCTTTATAAGAAGACAGTCATGTGAAGAGAGAAACACACAGGGAGAATGCCATGTGATGATGGAGGCAGAGACTGGAGTGATGCAGCTGCAAGCCAAGGAATGCCAAAGATCGCCAGCAAACCACTAGGAGCTAGGAAGAGGCAAGGAAAGATTCTCCTAGGGTTTCAGAGGGAGCATGGCCCTGGATTTGGACTTTGAACTTCTAACCTCCAGAACTGTGAGACTATAAATTTCTGTTGTTTAAGCCACCCAGTCTGTGGTACTTTGTTAGAGCAGCCCTAGGAAACTAACACACTGCCACTTAGGATGCAGCCCTGGCATAATTACGAAGCTCAATAAATACCAACAGCTAATATTTCTTGAGTGCTCACTCTGGGTCAGGCTGTGTTTAAAGTGCTTTACTCAGAGCAACCCATTTCATCCTCTCAATTCCCTGTGAGGAAGATTCTATTATTATTCCCACTTCATAGTTAAGAAAACTGAAACAGAGCGGTCAAGCAAATTTCCCAAGGTTACAAAGCTAGGTAAATGGCAGAGCCAGGGTTTGATGTTTGACAGGCTGACTCCAAGCTGTAGTGTTCTTACCCAATATACTATGTAGCCATTCTAATAAATATTTCCTAAAAGGTTTGATGGATGAAGGAGTGAATGAGTAAATCTGGATTTGGGACCAGGGTGAAAGGTAGAAGCGATGAAGAGAAAAAAGGAATCAAGGATGATCCCAGGAATCTTGCTGGGAAGACTTAGTCAATAAGGCATCTCCATTTATTGAGGCAGGAAAAAGAGGGGCAAAGTCATTTGGAGGGTGGAGGTTGCAGTCTGGGGAAACAATGTGTACATTGGTGAAATGCTGTGTTTGAATTGCTGTTAGTCAAGCAAGTGAGATGGCCAACAGACCCTAGGACAAATGGAGCTCCAGAGAGAGATGTGGGTTGGAATTATAGATTTGGGAGCCATTGGCATCCTTAATATCAGGGATTTGAATGAGATCACCAAAGCAAAATGTGTAGGAAGAGAAAAGCAGACCACTCAAGACAGAGCCCTGGGGAAAACTGGGATTCTGGGGGCCAGTGAAGGAAAAGGAGACTTACTAGCACAGGGTCTGTCACGGAAAGGACAAAAGTCAGGTTGTGGTGGGTTGAGGAGAGAATAGAAAACGAATCAAAGGGTAAGTATATGTGCTGCAGGTGAGAAAGTGAGAGATGGGTTGATGGGCTGTGGCCAGAGACGAGGTGCTAAGACAACTACACACTGGTATGCTAGGGCAGCTCAGACAAAGTGATTGTTGAATTTTAGGAATTTTGAAAGCTGGTTGTTAAATACAGGCATTATTAAAAATTAAGTTGTAAAAACTTACAATTAATTATATTAAAGACAAAGTTCATAACACTCATCACTTCCTAATTATTTTACTATGTTTCACAATTATTTATGGTATTATTTGTTGTATCTGCATGGTGGAAATACTATAATGGTGTGTCACTGCACATCTCTTCCCAACTCTATGTTCAGTGACATCAACTGATTGCTTGAAATTGGCCATGGTGGGAGTATTGATACCATGGAAATTGGCAAGTGCTACAAATCAGAACTTGATTTTTATTGATTTTTTTTTGTTTTATTTGTTTTGTTTTATTGATTGTCTACACTTAAGAAAGTAATGGAGAAAATGTGAGTAATGTATATTAAACTTAACAGGCATCATATCTGTAGCCATTTCATTGTAAACAGCACCAAAAAAATCAAGGAAATAGTCTTCCAGTGTCCAAAAACTATTATCCAATTCTGCAAAGGAGTCACTCACATCACTGATGAATGAGTGAAGTTCTTTTTTTTGAGGAAGATCAGCCTTGAGCTAACATCCACGCCAATCCTCCTCTTTTTGCTGAGGAAGACTGGCCCTGGGCTAACATCCGTGCCCATCTTCCTCTACTTTATATGGGACGCCGCCACAGCATGGCTTCACAAGCGGTGCATCGGTGCGCCCCGGAGATCCTAACCCGGGCCGCCAGCAGCAGAGCGCACGCACTTAGCCGCTACGCCATGGGGCCGGCCCCTATGAGTGAAGTTCTAACGTGTTTACGTTGTATTACTTTCGAGTCTTGAACATAAAGGAAAATATCAACCAAACTTTATGTTGGATTTGTCAAATGCAGCCATAGGTTGGCTAGGATATGAGAGTTTGGCAAAAACCAACAGAAGCATTCTGTGAGAATCAATTGGCTATATGGAATTTACAATAAATTCAGTATAAATACAATTAATACAGTAATGCATATTTTATTATTTTTAAATTGTATATTACTCATCCTTTTTATCAGTAAAATTTATAGTAAACTAATATGTGTGTATGTATGTATACACATATGCATATGTATACACATATGCATACATACATACACACACAATTGCCTTCCCCCCAACATTGTTCAACCTCCCGACTACATCAGCGGCAGAGCAGCCTCACTCCCATGGGAATGGGTCATTCGCGTTCAGGTAGTAAAGGCCTTCAATGCTGAGGGGCTGGAAGAGGCACTGAATTTACCCAGGATGAGAGAATGACTAGGGGTGGGCCTTCAAGGCCCAAGGAACTCCATGCATTGAGTGATGGGGAGGACGGCAGAGGACAGCAGCAATGAGGGGTAGTGGCTGTAACAGCCTGATGATAACTGTCTCAAGCTGGTATTACTCAATGGTGAGAACAACAGTCTGGACGTGGTCATGGAGAGCTGAATCTTCATCTCTCACTGGCCTTTGTAGAACATGGGTAATGGGAGAATGAGTAGCCTCCATTTTTGAGGTCTCTGAGAAAGCAATGTCCTCAGGAGACAACTTGGTTTCAGTTAATAATAACAGTTTTCACTTATTGAATGCAAGGGGAGTGTAGTGCAGTGATATGACCAGGGTTTCTGAGTTAGACATTTCAGGTTAGAATTCTGGCTCTAGACATGTGCTACTAGGCAAGCTACTTGCCCTCTCTGAGCCTTCATGTCCTAAGCTGTAAAATGGAGATAACCACTCAAAAGACAATATACTTAAAACATTAAGCATAGTGCCTGGCACACGGTAAACTTTCAATAAACTATAAATATTACTGTGGCTATGTAAGTGAAAAAGCAAGATATATAATTATATGATTACAATCATCCATGGGGATGAGGAGGGGAGGTGAAAGGAATATAACATAATGTTGACAACAGTTGTTCCTGGATGGCAGAACAATGAGGTTTTTTCCCTTCACTTCCTCTATATTTCCCAAAACTTCTACAAGAAGCCTATTTTTACTTTCATTCTGAAAAAAATACTTTTTAAAGCAAGGAGAGTGCATAGGAAGAAAAATCTTCATTTAAAAAAAAGATCAGTGTTGTCTCAGGGCATGAGCAAATGAAAAAGTCTTCTGTAGCACACACCGGCCTATCACCTGGGCAAATTATTGCAAAGGGCAGGAAAAACACGTCAGGTTTAGCATTTCCAAGTCATCCTTTTTTACCACTAAAAAAACTAAGTTCAAATGCTGTCTCCTTTTCTCTATTTTCTGTCTCATCCTGTGATTTTTAGATTTCGAGAGGACTTGAAGTAATGAATAAAGGTGCTATAAATTAATCTAAACATAATTCAAATCTTTAATTTATGTATTCACTAAAATTTTACCTGTTATCAATCTTGGGGTTCCAGGTGTTAATGGAAACTCTAAACGAAAGTCAGATATAATCATTTGCAATAAAAGCATTAGAAGATGATTAATTGGTATTTTCATGCAGCTGGGTGTCTGCACTTCTAAAGCTGAAAAATATTTTTCACTAAAAACATTTACCTATGCTAATCCTCATGAAATTGCACAACACCCTCGAGTTTTCCATGTACTCGGTTACATTTAAAGCGTTTTCATATGGGGTCACATGTCATATTTTCTGATTTTAAAAGGCATTACAATTGTGTACCCTTGAAAATTAGGCTGATTCCCATACCATTCCTTGAATATTTATGTGTTCCATTTCGACAGGAAGATAGAGATTAAATCCATTCATGTCAACAAACTCCCATTTTTGTGTTTTAGCATGATTTGGGGAATATATTCCAATTTCAAGGGGCCTAAACTTGATGTGCCCTAAAAAATAAGTCACAGGGCTTAGGGAGAAACGTGTTTTCAGAAAAGTGACTTCTCTATGCTGAATAAAAGCTGTAGCACTGGCAGCTCAGATCCAGTTATGATTGCTAAAGCATGTCCAGGCTGGTTATCTAATGCCTCGGCAGGAATTTAGGCCACGCATTAATGCACTAAAGATAAAATCAATTTGAAAATTTCTTAAATCAAATACCAATCGCGGAGTAATACTCTATGTGCAGGAGAACCAGCCAACAGTAATAGGGAGCCAATTATAAACTATAAACCACTCTGCTCAAATGTCCTGGTTTGTTACTGGTAGGGCCCATTACACACAGCTTGCACAAGTTAAATCCACTGACTAGACAGAACTGCTACACACAGGCGCTTCCCAACCCCAACTTAACATAAAGATGCAGCTCAATTAACAGGGACTCTTATTGAATAAGAAACCCATAGCGATGCCCTGAAAATAAACATCTTCCCATTCTACTATAGCAGTACAGCCAAGCAGTCAAGTACGGATTTTAGAATCAGACAGGCCGGATTCAAATACTGCCTGGCCACCTGCTTGTTATTATTTCACGGTTTCCTCATCTATAAAATGGGGTCAGCAATAAGTGGAAGCCTATGAAGATTAAATGAGATAGTGCATAGGAAATTCTGAACACAGCCATACTCAGCAGATGTTGGCTAGGGTTATCCCCTTGTTCCTCCATTTCCCTGACTGCCCCAACCCCAAAACGGCAAAGGAGACAGAGGCACTGCACTGTTGCCACACTTGCAGGGTGGTTGGCAAGGCTACAAACAGTGAGGTATTCTAATTGTTTTCATTTGCATGTGCGATCTGCAGAGAAACCAGAGTGGGAGCCATTTTACAAATCTTTCCCATGGCCAGATATCCCAGTTGATGTAAATTAATCTCTTGAAATGTGAAACCAGATATACTGGTCACCTTTTCATGTAATCTGGGCTCCGGCGGCTGAAAGTAAAGAGTCTTCTACTCTGTTCCTCTGCTGCTCCCTTAGTTGAGGCCCCAATACCTCTGTCCTGGCCTACTGCAAGCGATCATCAACCCACCATCCATAATGGTCTCTCGGCTTCTACTTTCTCCAATTCCTTCTCATTCATTCAACTGACATTTATTTATTTATTTATTTTTTATTTTTTTCCCCCAAAGCCCCAGTAGATAGTTGTATGTCATAGTTGCACAGCCTTCTAGTTGCTGTATGTGGGACGCGGCCTCAGCATGGCCGGAGAAGCGGTATGTCGGTGCACGCCCGGGATCCGAACCTGGGCCACCAGCAGCAGAGCTCGCACACTTACCCGCTAAGCCATGGGGCCGGCCCCTCAACTGACATTTATTGCATGCACAGTACAAATCGGGCACTGAGTTTACCTAACAGGTATGGTCTCTAATGTAAGGAGCTTCTTGAATAACATTTTTGAGTACACATCTGACAACGTAACTGCTGTGTTTACCAACTTTCAAAGTCTCCCCTTGCCCAGAGATTCCCAACTCGAGACTGATTCAGAGTGACCTTGGTGGTGCCTGGACATGGACATTTTGAATAAACCAAGTAGCTGAGTCTGATGTTTCCTCCTGATTGAGAAACAGTAGATAAACGTTCAAATTTCTTGCTATGATACATAATACCCTCTGCAATATGACCTCAACCTTCCCAGCCTCACCAAATCAACACAGTTTGGCCTCTGCCTAAATTTCATATTCACTCCTTACTATACACCCCAGCCATACTACCCCACACTGCTGTTCCCTGAACGTACCAAGCTCATTCTTCCAAGTTTACACATGCTGTTACACATACTGCTTGGAAAGTGCTTCCATCACCTTCACATATCATTTGCACATACGAGGCTCCTTCACCTTCCTCAGAGACCTTCCCTGACCATTCCACCTAACTCCACACATAACCCCAGTCACTAGCCCCTTACCTGCTTTACTTTCTTATCTTCATAGCACTAATCACTATCTGAAAGTGTATTACTTATTGATGTACCTGTTTATTCTCTACCTTTTCCACTAGAATTTAAGCCCCATAAAGGTGGAGAGTTTGTCTTGTTTGCCACTATATGCTCAGTGCCTAGAACAGTGTGTAGTATGTGGCAGGTGCTCAAATACTTACCAAATAAATCATCCCTCTTCCTCACAGCACTTAACATGCTATTTGTATGATCCCTTCAAGTCAAGGCTCTATTGGTTATTAAGAAACTGACTCAAACTTCAAACAAGGGGCGAGGGAAGGGGCAGAAACCACTGACAGGACCCCAGGGGAAGACATAAAGCTGGATCTCACGAGAAAGTGGAACTTGCAATTTGGCTGGAGCCAAGGCATTCCTCCCCTACTCCCAGGCCATAGTGTCTTCGTTTTGCTTCCCTAGGCTGCTACTCCATCCTCCTCCCTCTGTCCTTTGTTTACTCATCTCACATATGACCCAACATTAGCACTGGCCCTACTGGCTCCTCACGTCCAAGAGTCTCCCTCAGTTGAAACTGAGGTTAGCTTTGGGCCAACTGTCTATCTCTGACCCAAATAGTTGTGACCTGGGGGTGGTGAGGGAAGCACAAGAAAGGAGTGTCTAGCACACTTCTGAGTCTGATGATGACCAAAACCGCCTGGCACAAGTCCCTCCAGAGGGACCAAATCATACCACCTTTCCCAAACGTACCTTGCTCTTTCATACTTCCACTCCCTTGTATTATTTATTCTGCCTGAAATTTACTTTCCCCACATAAACCTTTTTTTATAAGTGTACAATGCAGTGACATTTAGTACATTGACACTGTTGTGCAATTGTCACTATTAGCTAATTCCAGAACATTTTCATCACCCCACATCCAGTAGCAGTCACTCTCCATTCCCACCCCTGCCCTAGGCAACCACTAACGTTTTCAATTCTCTCAGGTATATATCTAAAATTGGATGTTGGGGCCAGGCCCGTGGCTTAGCGGTTAAGTGCGCGTGCTCCGCTACTCGCGGCCTGGGTTCGGATCCTGGGCGCGCACCTACTTCTCCGGCCATGCTGAGGCCGCGTCCCACATACAGCAACTAGAAGGATGTGCAACTATGACGTACAACTATCTACTGGGGCTTTGGGGCAAAAAAAGGAGGACTGGCAATAGATGTTAGCTCAGAGCTGGTCTTCCTCAGCAAAAAGAGAAGTAGTAGCACGGATGTTAGCTCAGGGCTGATCTTCCTCACTAAAATAAAATTAAATTAAAATAAAATTGGATGTTGGATATATTGGAATTACTGGGTCATATAGCAACCCTGTTTAACTTTTGAGAAACTGCCAAACTTTTCAAACGCGGCTGCACCACTCTACATTCCCAGTGGCAATGTATGAGGGTTCCAAGTTCTCCACACCCTTGCCAAGACTTGTTATTGTCCATCTTTTTGAGTATAGCCATCTAGTGGATGTGAAGTGCTATTTCATGCATCAACCTTTTCTACCTCACACTTCAAAGCCGAGCTCAAATATGACCACTGTGGAACTTGTGAACACGCTCCACGGCAAGTTTAGTTACTCCCTTCTCCATAGTACCATCATTTATCTATGCCTCTGTTAGCATCCATTCATTCAATATTTACTGAGCGACTACCTGCCAAGCACCATCCTAGGTGAAGATACAGTGAACAACACAGACACACACACAAAATCTGTGCACTGTGGAGCTTATATTCTGGTGGGAAGAGAAAACTGTAAGAAGCTTGTGAGATGGGGGTTAAGTGCTGGGGAGAAAACTAAAGTATAACAGGACAATAGAACATGCCAGCGGTACGGTGGTGGCAATTTTAAATAGGGTGGTCATGTACAGTCTCAGTGAAGTTACATTTGAGCAGGAATTGAAGTTTGAACTATGACACATCCATGACAGATATCAAGTAGGCATTGGATAGTGGGGTCTGGAGTCCAGAGAACAGAGTCTAGGTAGAGAGAGCATTAAGTGGAGGAGCCACTGAGGAACCAGAAACTCAAACTGAGGTGTGGCTGCTAAACTAGGAGAAAACTCGAGTGTGGTATCCTAGAAAGCAAAAATCTGTATTAGTTTTCCATTGCTGCTCTAATAAACTAACACAAACTTAGTGGCTTAAAACAACACAAATTTATTATCCTACAGTTCTGGAGAAGTCCCACCTGGGACTAAAGTCAAGGTGTTGGCAGGCTGAGTTCCTTTTTGGAGGTTCTAGGAGAGAATGTTTCCTTGATTTTTCCAGGTTCTAGAGGCCCCCTTCTTCTATCTTCCAAAGTCAGCAACACTGCATCTCGTTGACCATTCTTCCCTAGTCACATCTTTTGACCTCAGCCAGGAAAGATTCTCTGCTTTTAAGGACCCATGCTATTAGATCAGGCTCACCCAGATAACTCAGGATAATCTCCCCATCTCAAGATCCTTAACTTAATCACAGCCACAAAGTCCCTTTTGCCATGTAAAGTAACATATTTACAGGCTCCAGGGATTTAGAACCTGAACATCTTTGGGGGAGGGGGCATTGTTCTGCCTACACTGTAAATGAACAAAGCATTTCAAAGAGGAGTGATCAACTGTCATATGCTGACATCATAAAAAGTTAAGGATCTAGAATTGACCAATAGGATTAAGTATCATAGAGGTTCTGGTGATCTTCACATGGGCAGCTTCAGTGCAGTCAAAATACCCACTGGAGTGGTTTCGAGAGAAAAATATAGTTAATAGGCACATAACTTGAGTCTTGCTATAAAGAGCAGAGAAAGGGGATGGTAGCTGAAAGGGTGACTGTGGGCCAAACAAGGACTTTTTTTTTAATATGGAAGAAATAATAGCATGTTTGGAGGCTGAGGGGAATGATTTAGTAGAGGCAAAAGTTAATGAACAGGACAGAAGGAAGAATGGCTAAATCTGCACCCTTTGACTAGGTAAGGGATGGAATCCAGCACACAACTGGAACAGCTTGCCTTAAGCAGGGCAAGGACAACCTGTCTATAATACCTGGAGGAAAGAGCATACAAGCAGACACAGATAGGTAAGTAGATGTGATAGTAGGAGCCTGTGGAAATTTCCTTGTTTCTATTTTCTAAGTTTAAAAAAAAAAAAAGTCCTAAGCCAAGAGTGAGGATGGGAAAGATATTAAAATTTAAGAGTTTTCAAGGAGAGTGAAAGAGTAAATGGGATAGAGAAATGTATTAGGATTGTCAGATGGTACTAAGATCTACTTGAGGTCATGACTAAACACAGAGACGGAGTCAGCAAGTTCAGTGTCACAAGTGCCTAAGTGCAGAGAAGGTGGCGTACTGAACTTAACCAAAAATGGAGTTTAGTCAGGCAAGTAAAATGAAGCAAGAAATGGGGCAAGGCAATTTACTGTGTAGCCAAGAGTGACTGTAAGAATGGTTCACTAGATCGAAGCTGGTTAAAGACAAGTGAGAGGACCAACAAATTTTAAGTCACATAGTACTGTAACCGCTTACTCTGTTTATGTCTACGTATCTTAACTCCTCTTCCAGACTGAGGTCCTCCAAAGTGGGATCAGTGTCTTATCTTTTCATTCTTAGTACCTTAGCACATAAGTTTGTTATCTGAATGGATGGATGGATGCTTACCCATGGTTTAAGGGAAACTGCCCATCCACAATCCTATGATATATAAAGTTCCCCCTTCCTCAGTTTTTAAGAATGCAGATAAAAAGCTGCAACGCTTCATCAAAACCCATAGTGTAAACAAATCCTTTGGAACGAAACAAGATGCTGAGTTCCTAGTGTTGTGTCCAAGAACTGAGCCAGAAAATGTACAAGGTGTATCCCAACTACAGTTAAGTTTGCCCTTACCGAACACCTGGGTGGCATGAAATCTCTGAACTTCCCAACCTCTAATTATTTCACCTCCTTGCGGTAATTAGCAGGACCCAAAACAGGCCTTGAGAATACTGCTTTCTAAGGAGACATAAATGAAACTCAACTTGGAGGTGGAAAACAAATGCACAGACAAAGCATGTAAAATATGTTTTATTGTTCTTTAAAAGGGTTCAGGGTTTGGTTTTAAATCAGGCTGCACACCTTTCATCAGTCTGACATCTCTCTCACCATGTCAAACTGGCTTCAGCTAGCAATACTTCATTAAATCCAAAAGAAAAGAAAACTTTTAATTTTGAGGAAGAAAATCCAGTTCTGAGAATAATTAACATTAGTTTGTAATTTAAAACAAAATGAGGGCTAATGTTTCATGTTGCTTTGTACACCCTTCTCCTCACACAGAACCAGGAATGTAATTTTCCTAACTCAGGCAGGCACTGATACTGGTGGACACTGCACACACACACCCACACACACACAGACACACACACACACACATACACCCCCAAACAACAAAAATCAGAGCATGTCAAAGGGAAAATGTTTGTAATGGTATTGATCAAAAAACCATTGGAGTCAACAGTCAGTCTATCTGAGCTCAGAGGATATGCTGTTTTGATGTTGAGCCTATGTTAAAGGAATCTATTGTCATGTTCTGAAATAAAGAATTTTGGATAGTACCATCATTTTTCACTTTAAAATCCTAGAAACAATTTCAAAAAACATTATTTTTTTGTTTTCTGGGATTGGGGGAGGAGAGAATCTACAGATTTTCATTTAGTTAAAAATCAAAACAACTCCGGCATAGGAAATAGGCAGTTCACATAGCCAGCCAACATCTGAGGTATCATCAGTGTGAGACAAGGTCCTGGTCCATTCCTACTGGCCTAGCTGATTCTAACAAAATGGGAAGTTTATGGCTCTGCACAGCAAAATCCAGCAGCACAAGATGACCCTAAGCCTTTATTCAAACCCTTAGAAGCACAGCACTATTAAGGATGTAATATTTAGAGGAAGAGGGCAAGAGCCTCTGATGGCATCCTTCAACTTGCTTTGTCAATGCAGCCCAGTCACAACTGCCTTCCGCAAAGGAGCAAAAAAACAGCTTTTCTAGATCAGCACATTAAACCCAGCAAAGAATCTGCAAAAATGATATTACACCCTTTCACTAGCAACACAGTCCCTTTGCTACTCATTGGGTTGCTCTCTGTCTCTCTTCTACCCTGTTATAGCCTGTGGACACATACTCACTAGGCATTGTTGGTTTTGAACCAGCGAATTTTTTTTCAAATCTCATAAAGAACCTAGTAAGAAAATAACAAGGCAATCAGTGGTTAAACTGAACTGTACGTAGGGGGAAGACTGGAAAATACCCATCACAGGCATTTCTCAAGTCCAAAATATTGTGTCTTCGCTGCTACTCCTTTGACCGTTCCTGAAAATTCAGAGTACAAATAAGTCCTAAAATAAAAATTTTAAACTACCAGCATTCTCTGACATCATTAGACAGAAAATCAGAGTAATGCTACAGCCCAGAATTCTACAAGGTGTAGAAAGTGTGCTAACTCTCTGCCTGGACACAGCTTTAGTGATGGCCTGGAGTACTCCCCCTCAGAAAACAAAAGTTTCTGGGATACCCACTTAGCTTCATCGGTTGGAAAAGAGAAGAATTCGACTCTCAGCTAAGTTCTTTGAGAAGAGAGACTCCTCTTAAAATGCCGTTTCCCCACCAATTTACCAAAACAAAAGGCTCTTGGCTACTTTGCCTAATGTTGAATAGGGTTTTCAAGAAAAGAAACTAACATGAACACCCCGTCATCAGAAAAGACTAAAAACCACCTGGATCATATAATATATATGACACAGCCTTTTTTTTTTTTTTTTTTTTTGATGTTTTTTGTTTTTTTTTCTAAAAGTGCCCAGGTGGGCTTAAGGCTGCCAGACTGCACACACATCTATAGCAACAAGGGCTTCTCCTATTTCATCTACAACTTGTATCAGGGGAAAAAAGAGTGACAGGGGAAAGGAGAAAAGAGGGGAAAAATAACCCCCCCTCAAAAAAAAGAAAAAAAAATAGAAAAAAAGAAATCCCACAACAGGGAGATCTATGTGCCAAGCATAATGGAAGCGTGTGCTCCCCAAATAGATGGTTCTGCACAGGCTAATGTTCTGCTGGTTTTCCTTAGAGACCTATTTTGAAGAAGTTAAAAAAGACAGGAGATTTTGAAATAATTCAATTCTGGCAGAAATTCAAACTCCAATACTAGGAGGAAAATCATCCTTCACTGAATTAATCCCTTTTTCCTTTCTCTTTTTCTTTTCTTAAACATTTTATTCACGTTATAGAGGGATTTCTTTTTTGTTTGCTTTTTTCCAATCATTAGGAGAATGGTTGAGGAGTACTGAATCCATCACTACTTTGATGACACAGTTAAGATTCCAGATTCACATTTTCAGGTACCAAGAGTTCCCTCTAAATGCCACAAGTCAGCCTTCGTTTACATTTCTTTCTACTGAACACAGCAATGCCCATTGGTATCTCTGAAGCGTAATCGCATCTTAGGTCGGTATTTCTCCAGGTAAAGCAGCTGTTTGGAATTGAATGCTCCCCTTCTTTTTCTGAAAATACAAGAATGGCAAACTTTGTCATGTAAAAAAAGAGCTGCCTGGTTCACTGAAATGCATTATTTATGGCCTAAGGTCTTTCTAACTCCACACAGCTGAAAACCAGCATATTTCCCATACATCACTTCTAAGTGAAAGGGCTGAGTTTAAACATAAACTTTCTGTGCCTTCTTAGAAGACAAATTTTCTTCACTGACTCTCATTAGAGTCTATTATCATTTAATAAAGATCAAAATAGCTTATCCAGAGACATCTGACTACACCCTTCCCAATTAGATTAATATATTCTTCAGATTAGAATTGGTAGCAAGTATTTATATGAAGCAGCAGGCACAGATGACATTCCTTGAAATGTTGCCTTCCAAGAGCTGCTACCATGTATTTCATGCCCTCTGTCATAGTCTTTCTTTTCTTTTATTTTAAAGAAAAAGTTGAAAGGGAAAGCGCAAGACAATAATTGCCAAAGAATTTTGGACAAAAAATAGCATAGCCCGTCATTCCAGACTGATGCCAAGATTCTGTCTGGGCACTACTATCCTTATTTTGTGCCTGAACAGGTCACTTAAGAATCCTAGGTGATTTAACTGCTCCTCTATAGATTCTTCCTCGCCTCTTGGTCATACAGAGTTGCATCTGGAAGGTATTTTGGAGATCCATTAAAAGCGACACTAGATCACTGAGACTCTACTACCTAGCTATTCACTTTCAAGATTCCTGGATATTCAAGTCATATAGTGGACTTAGTCTACAATGTCCAAATTTGCCACCTAAATTAGAAAATCTTTAAATCCGGGAGCCTGTATTATTATTATGAGTCTCTTTATCACATGCCCTTTTTGACACCTTCAATGAAACAATATTTTAAGCCAAAGAGAGCCAATTATTCCATACTACAAATGGATACTTTCTGCAATTCCCTCCTCTCACGTGATCTTGCTTTACGTGTTTTCGAACATAAAACTTCATACTCACTGTCTTATAAACTGAACTGCATCTTCGTACTTCATTCCACATTCAATCAAAGCAAGTGCAACCAGCACAGGTGCCCTGCAGAGAGAAACTCATTGTAAATATCCACAGGTCTTTGGAATTAAAGGATTTTTTAAAACCCAGGATTACATATTACTAAAGCGATGCAAAGCTTGAGCTTTCCTTTCTCCTGTATACTAAAATATCTGATATTTTCCTACACAGTAAAAGTACTTTTACTCTTTTAAAACATTACCACATGATATCTCAAGTTTTTGCATCACTATATGCCATCAAAAATTCTTCATTGGTCTTTAACCATTATTACAGTAAAATAAATGACCAAATGTATTACCTATCTTGAGTGTCTCTGAATTTTCGTTACAAATCGATTTTAATATCATTTCCTCATCAAATACTAAAAACACACTACATTTCTTCAACAAAATCCTTTTCGTGAGCTACGAGAGTGTCAGAGAATTGGTAATTAGAAACAGTTCTCTATATATTTTTTAAAAATATAACAAAGGAAATGATGTTTAAAAAATGTCCATTATAAGGCACCAACTCTGGAGCACCTAACAAGGATAGCTACTAGTTATAAAATTGCCCCAGTAAAGTTCTTCACCCTTCAGGATAAGGACTGATCACCCTTCAGGATAAGGACTGCAACTTCTGATCCTGAAGAAGAAACTGTACTACACCAAACTGCAAAAAAGGAAAACAGCAAACAAAAGGGTTGAGCAGACCTAACAGCCTGAATCACCACCACCTTAAGGCAACGACAGCCTGTACTAATATTTTAAGCCACAGTGCACATCATAAATTGACTTTAATCTGCTGTTGATGGGAGTGTTGCAACACCATTCCATGCAATGCTTGAGAAAAAAGGCCTTAAAATCAAAGTTAACTTTCATTCTCCATACATCTCCTTTCAAGAGTTTAAAGTTCAGCGATCTGTTCTCTACCTCTTAAGTTCCCAGTCATCTCAACCCAAAATTAACCATATAAGAGTCTTCAAAACCTAAAATTATTTTAATTTTGTTGCCCATCTCAAAGACCTGAACCTTTGCTTACCTGAAATGGGGAGAAAAAGAAAACATACTGAATTAAGACTGTATTTTTCAGTCAAAGATAAGATAATTACATTAAATCAGTTTCAGAACAACTTCTGAATCATCACCCACTAAATCTAGTGTGGCATCAGAATCAGACAACCAGTGAAACACAAAAAGCTATTTTGAGAAATCATTACACCAGCCTTTGTTCTCATTTACTTTCCTTTCAGGCAATTTAATATTTAGTGTAATAAATGCAAATTTCTACCAAAGTGAAATTTTTGGTAGTGAATTCACAGTCAAAAGGATAAGAGCTTACCTTCCCAATCCTGCAACACAATGCACTGCAACACAGCAACCTGGCTCTTCACGAAATTTGGTTTTTAGTAGGTTTAGCCAATCGTCTACTATCTGATTAGGGGGTGGTGCTCCATCGTCAAATGGCCAATCCTGGGAAGAAAAGATCTTTCACATTAAATTGATATTTTCTCCAGGATTCACACCCTAATGCAGAATAGCCACATAGTACAGAGGGCAGGCCTAATGGAACTAACTATACTATATATACCTATCCTTATATACCTACTCATAACAATATAAATCTGATCACTGCTGAAAAATGTTCCAGGATCGAAATTCAAGTGTGCCAAATAACTTAGCTTTCTCACTGAAGTGTAGTCAGCATCATCAGCATCTAATTTTACTTTCTGGAAATCTCTTATCAGAGTGATAAGAGGCTAGTGTTCTCCAAATATTTTATCCGAATAGAGCAGTAATTAGACATAATAGAGAAAACTGTAATTAAACCCAAAACAAAGTAAGAGAGGACACAACACCTGTCAATATGATTTAAAAGTCCATTCTGGCAAAGAAGTATACCAACTGGTGTCTCATTGTTCTCTACAAATATTTTTGAGAATTATCACTCAAATAGGTCTAAGTTATGACATCTTTCCTTTAAAGAAAGGCTCTCCGATAAGAAATCTCCAATAGTTGGCATATCATAACAGAAACATACAACCATCTTTGTGCTTATATATTAAAAAAAGAAAAAAAAGCCAAGTAGCAAATATTTTTAAAGCTCTGCCTAAATTATAAACATCCCATTTAACAAGCACAGTGCCACATGACAGGGTCCTGAGCAAATGGGGACCGTTTTCCCAAGTATCCCTCTCTCTTTTTATATTCATTGATTTGGGTGGTTTTTTAGTTAAGATCAACCCCATGTGCATTCATAATACAGGCAGGGGTTTATCTTCCTTGCTACCTAGCAAGAGGTCGTAAGAAACCAACATAAATCAGCTTTGAAGAAAGGGGAGAAGAGATGCACTTTTTACATACCCTCTCTCCCATCTAGCTTCAAGGACAAAAATGCAAAAACACTGGGAATTTTTTTTTAAACCTAAGACTATTCTAATGAGATTGGATAAGGACACTTTAAGATACTAGAGAAGGAAAAAGAGAAAAGTGACAGAGCACTAAACTGATTCTGCACTCATTATTGGCACCACTAGAACACTTCATGTAGCCCATTAGCCATGACAGCATATCATGTTTGATTTGTCAACTACGCCCCATAATTAAAGAGCTGTCAGTGTTATCATTATAAATGTCACTACAGAGTTTAACTGTAAATAGCAGTAAAACCAGTAAGTACTTTAGTTTAGAGCTTACTTCCTGATACACCCTAAAATGTACCTAGTTAAGAAACAATAATATGAAATATGTTTCACTTACTCATATAAGCAGTTTCTATCAAAAAATCATTAAAGTAATAATTTAGAAGCATCTGAACTTCAAACTGACATAGCTGAAACCACCATTAGTCTTTTCCAATGCGGTTCTGATTTGCAAGAGCATTGGTCAAAAGATTAAAAGGTCTTATTTTGGAGATATCCTCTTATAAAGTGTTCCAAACCCTTTTCACCTAGCAAAAGCAAATTAACAATCCATTTTAAAATCTCTGTCTGGGAAAAGGAAAGAAATTCCAAGCTTAATTCTAAATGTCCTTGTTTTTTCAAGCTTAAGCTAGACTTTTAATTTTATCTGATCACAGCTATTTAAAACAAAACAAAACAAAAGCCTAGATTTAAAGTCCTGGAATAAATCCCAGACCTACCATTATCTTCTACAAACTAGTTCAAGTTCTTTAGTTCATTTCTATTTCATAAAGGTGTTTACCAACATCACTGATTCCAACAGACTACGGTCAATCCACAGTTCATTTTCTCACCCTGCCATCTGTCAAAACAAACTGATTTCTCATCTACCCAGTGGAGAACATACTCACAATACTGGAAAAAGAACCTGCATTCACCTAGTTTCAGAAGTTAAAATTGTGTTTTTATTTTTTTAAACACAGGGTTACATTTTACACGTTTATACTTATCCCCAGTGATTTCCAGCCAGCCAAGGGAGCTTAAAGTCATTTAGAAATGGAATGAAAGCAAATTATTACCATGCCATACTATTAAAATATATTTTTAAAAAACATAATGCTTGGCTACTTGGTTTTTGTGTTTTCACCAAAATGGAGGTGAGGAAACTTTATGGATCAGATATGAGATGATCGCCTTACCAACAGGACATTTATTTTCTTTGCATGAACTGCATTCCCAACTACTGACCAAAGCAATAAAGACTACAGAACTACCTCTCAATAAAAAGCAGGAATGTAACCTTGTACCAATATCTTCCTTATTACTTTCTTCCTAACCAACTACTACAAAAATCTCCAGTTTTCTTCCTATTGCCTTCCCACAATCAAATAAAATAGTTCTAAGACTACAAGGTCATGTCATTACATGCTTCTGCAATTTAGACAACTATTTAGGGAAGAAGGTATAAAATTTTACCTAATCTGGGCTCCTGTTTCTGATAATGAAATAGCATATTTAGGGGCTAAGGAAGAATTTAATTTAAAATAATTCCAATTACTTTATGTTCAAACTGAACTATGAAAGAAATCTAACCACAGAAAAGCTTCTTAGAAACCTACCGAAAAGTGTGAAAAACTATGCTGATTACTCTGAAGCAAGATGCCTTCTCCCTCTCCCTTCTTATCCTCTTCTCCCATCTTTTTGTCCCTTACAAGTGATCTACAAAATATTAAGTAACTAACTTGTAATTGCAAAGTGAGAGAGAATACTTCCATGTGACTTAAGAATGTCTGATGGAAATTACTTACACTTAGATTCAAACCAGTAGCCTAGAAACAAAGGTAAATATTGCATTAATTTCCTAGAGAAAACTAAATGCAAATTTCCATTTTCTTGAAATAAGTGTGCACTAAATTTTGATTTTTATTTGTTGAAAGTACTCTGCATGTATAGACTTTTTTTTAAGGGCACAAATGAACAAAACTACCAATCCAAAGGAATTTAAAAAGGATTGCTATTAACACTATATCTCCTATTATAAGCTCAAAAAGCAAACTACTGAGAGCCAAGTTTTAAAAATATCTGTTTAAAAGGTATAACTTGTTTGCAGTGAAAAATTAAAACACTACACACTCACTAGAACGTGGATTCCTTCTTTTTCAACTGGAGCTTTATCATATGTAGCATCACAAACTCGAACCAAAGTTGTCACTCCATACTTCTTAAGTTCCTTTAAAGAACAACCAATATAAGGGAACTTGCTTTTAGAATCTGCAACCACAGCTTTACAAATGCGCTATAATAATTTGAAACAATGAGACATCACTCTTAGACAAAGACCAAAATCATTCTCAGTGTGGCAACATATATAATGGACACTCTTGCACCCCCAGTGGAAGTGTCAATAAGAGCAATTGGGCAACATAACACAAAAACTTGAAAAGCACACTTTGACCTAGAAATTCTACTTATGGGAATTTATTTATTTATTTATTTAGTTTTTTATTTTTTGGTGAGGAGGATCAGCCCTGAGCTAACATCTGCCAATCCTCCTCTTTTTTGCTGAGGAAGACTGGCCCTGGGCTAACATCCATGCCCATCTTCCTCCACTTTATATGGGACGCCACCACAGCATGGCTTGCCAAGCGGTGTGTTGGTGCGCGCCCAGGATTCGAACCGGTGAACCCTGGGCCACTGCAGCAGAGCGCGTGCGCTTAACTGCTTGCACCACCGGGCCGGCCCCTACTTCTGGGAATTTATACTAACGAAATAATTAAAGATATACACAAAGATTTAGGTACCAGGATGTTCAGCACAGCTTATTTGAAATGGTAAAAAGCTGGAAACAACATTAATGGTCTAAAAACAGGGGAATGGTTAAAGAAAGTATGGCACAGCCATAGAGAATACTATGACAGCTATAAAAAAGAATACTAAGAAGCTTGGGGGAAGATTTTCTTAACTATACAGTGTGATCCTATCTATATGTATATTCATAAATATAGACATACATGGAGAGAAAAACATCTAGAAACCTGCTATTAACAGTTAAGTATTTTTCCTCCTTTTTTTTTCCCCTCCAAAGCCCCAGTAGATAGTTGTATGTCATAGTTGCCCATCCTTCTAGTTGCTGTATGTGGGACGCGGCCTCAGCATGGCCGGAGAAGCAGTGCATGGGTACGCGCCCGCGATCCAAACCCGGGCCGCCAGTAGCGGAGCACGAGCATTTAACCGCTAACCCACCGGGGCGGCCCAACAGTTAAGTATTTTTAAATTGTCTTTTGATTATCTGTATCTTCTGATTTTTATGTAGTACTTATTGCTTTTTTTACTTTAAATAAAAGTAATTTTTAAATTAAGATTAAAAAAGCCAACTCTAAGATTACGAAGCCAACAAACACACACCATTATAGCCAGAAGCCTTGCTCCTTTAAAAATGTTCCTACAGTAATGTCTAATCCAGTGACTACCTATCTTCAAGGGGCCACCAACATCTTTTTATAGCTGCAGGAGGACAGTGGCCTCTGCCACTTTTGGAGTCTATGGCCAAGGAATCCACAGGCTGAAAATAGTATCACATAATTCAGCCAGGCTTAAAGGTGACTGAACAACCTAAGGACACACAGGCCTAGAATCAACTTGTACACTGTGTACACAAAGTTAAGAAGCTCAGGGAATTATAAGTATAAATAAGCAGGAACAGTGATATCCTATAAGAAGTGTCTATCATTTGGCTATCTAAAGAGTAAAGTTATTTAATTGCTAAAGGATTTTATTTTTCACAGAAAGGCCTTATAAAACAGACTCAGGAAAGTTGTTAGTATTATATTGAGTCAAGAATTTTACAAAGTTTCAAAATACAAATAAAATCCCATTAAAATGAACTCCATAGTAACTGTTCACCAAAAGGTTACGGTAGAATTTTTTATGGTAAATATTTGTGACCTCAAGCCAAGTCAAAACCTCTTTTGAACTCAGGTTTGCCATCTGTAAAATGAGAGGGGTGGATTTAGAATCCCTAAGAATCCATCCAGATCTCTAAGTCTACTCTATAAATATATCAACAGAAATCACATTCAGACTGAACACCAGGGAATGATTAAAAAGCTTACATTCAAACGTTCGTTGAATGAAGTACAAAGAGTTTCTCTATCACTACCAATAGAAAAAATGAAGAATCTGACATAAAAATGCTACCTATAATGCCTTTCCTTCCCCTAAGTTTCTGCACTCTCGTATACAATGATTACTATTGCTAAGTAGTTTTGGGGTAGATTTTCATCAAAAGTGGTTAGAATATTTGAGGTAGACATGAGTTTTAGCGTCAGAGACAGTTCTACTAGGTTTTGCGTGCCTTCAGGCAAATTACTAAATCACTCTGAACTTGTCTGCTCATCTGTAAGAGGGACATAAAAATGGCACCTATACCGTATAGGGTTATTGTGAGGAATAAATGATATAATGCATAAAACTGCTTATTAAATGCTGGGTACATACTAAGTGTTCAATAAATGTTAATTATTTTATATTGAAAGTATGACAAAAGAACTGCTAATAACGTAGAAAGGATATAAGAAATAACAGTACTAGAAAATCTCTAAGGTCTCCCCAATTCCATAAATGTTCTTCTAAAAATCTGGTGTAACTAATTCAACCAAATTCAAAGAAAGATTGGTAGAGTGACCATCCATACTCCAATCACAGAAATAAACAGCTTTGTAATAAGAGATTTCTTTATAATGGTGTTAATTTTTAATGGGATTTTACCTATAAATGAATCCAAAAGTAGACCATGTTACAATCTTACCTCTGTGAACTTGTTGAGGGTAGCATTGGTAGGGTTGTGAGTTATCAGAAAACGCATGTTCTCATAGGAGATCTCCACAGGGGCTGGACGGTTCATTATGGCAAATAAAAAGTGTGAGCGTGCGTGTGTGAGTGTGATGGGGAAAATGAAAAAAAAATCAATAAATCTTGAAATGTTTCACAGCAGAAAACATTAAAAAGACCACTAAAATGCCTATTATTGATCCGTGTTTTCTCTATTCAACTTGTTTATTCTTTAAGAAGCTTCTCTCTTCAAGACAAGCAGAAGTATTTAGAATCCACTTGAATCCAAATTCAACTTGGGCCTCAATGTGTGCAGATGGATACCTTCGGACTCCAAAAAAATCCAACTACATACAAAACTGAAGCAGCCTTTACTACATTTAGGCACTAGTGAGACAAGTTAAAAGTGTAGGTAGCTTCCACTTTTGTTTACTTGATGCTTAATTTTACTGGAGTCATTAAAAGAAATATGCTTGCAATAAAAAAAAAAGCCAACTATTTCTGAGGCCAGTCTCGGTGTCCAGAGTCTTCAAGGCAATTTTAATTATGGCACATAGAACCCCCAAGCTCACTTGTCAGCGAAAACGCTGTGCTGAGCCTGGCAGAAGTCTGCCCTCACGCTCAGAATCGCCATAAATGTGCAACGTATATTCCAACGAAAAACCTGGAGGAGAAAAGCATAAGTAAAATGAACTGGAGGTTGATAGCATAGTAAACACAATGCCTGAAGTCAAGAATTCTTTATGAGCCCAAAGACATCTGAAATGTCACCAATTCTAAATTATTGCCATTTATGAAGAACAAGATAAAGGTGTACACCACGAGTTTCACAAGTCAGAGATTAAGTATGTCTTTTTTTTCCAAAACAGGGTTCAACAAAGTTTCTGTGCTAATTTCTAACTCACATCATTTTTAAATGACTGAATTTTAAAAGTCATTTTAAATCGTTTTTTTCTCCCCCCCCCCCAAAGCCCCAGTAGATAGTTGTGTGTCATAGTTGCACATCCTTCTAGTTGCTGTATGTGGGACGCGGCCTCAGCATGGCCAGAGAAGCGGTGCGTCGGTGCACGCCCGGGATCCGAACCCGGGCTGCCAGTAGCAGAGCGCGCGCACTTAACCACTAAGCCACGGGGCCGATTAAAAAATCGTTTTTAAGTGACTGAACGGTCCTTAAAGAAACCTTCCCTCCATAGACTCTTCATAAAAAGCTCACAATGATTTCCTTATTTTTCTGCTTTGATGGTTAAGTTTTTCACATATACTCTTTGCTTAAAATAAGATATATCTATAAATGGATGGAGGATATTTACCAAAATTCCACTTTGAGGGTTTAATTCTTTCCATCCAAGGTATATGCATTATAATAATATAATACCCCCAATTATAATACTATAATACTTGCAAAAAATTATCTTCTCTCTCTCACAAGTCATAGTAGTAGTTACTACCTTTGAGGAATGAGGAAAGAGGATCAGAGAAGTGACTTATCTAAGGTAAATGAATTAGTTGAACCCAAATTCAAACCCAAGTCTTCTTTTAGTCCCATGTTTTTTTTTCCAACGTACCATAATGCTTGCTGATTCAACTAATGTATAAATCCCATCATCTCATTTCTAGTCCAGTTTACCTTTTTACTACTTCTCACATCACTACCTCAAGAGTACAAAAGCATCTAAAGGTCACTGATTCACACAGCATTCTCTTGCCCAAATATTAATCCCTACCAAAAAAAGGCAAGAAAGAGAAGTTGCAGAATTTTTATTATTATTTTAAGCCTGCTGCTTTGAAACACAGTAATTTTTTACAGCTGGCTCAGTGTCAACATAATCATAAATTCCTCTGGAAATAGGGACAAGGTCTAAGTTTTTTCACTTGCCTCTTCCCTAAGCCACCAATAAATGCTTATTTAGAAGTCTCTAAAAAAGATGATTGTGACCAGATAGAAAAAGTCATGAAAGATATGACTATAGAACTATTTTCAGGAAGAAACTGAAATACAGATAAGAACGAACCCAGGCCTACAAACTTTCAAGCCCTTTCTTCTTCTAGCCTCAAGTTTTCTTTTTATGATATTCTTATGGCATTTTATTTTGTAAGCTACATACTTGTGATTATATTACCATGGACACAATCACAAAACTAAAACATTCCTAAAATACAAAAGATACATAAGAAATTCAAAATGGCATTCTAAGAACGTCAATACTCCAGCAGAATGAATTACCCACTATAGTAAAAACATAAAACTTCCACACTCAAACTACGAAAAACAAAAATACACACCATCACTCTTCATAACTCATAATTCTAACTGTAACTCCAAAACACAGCCACCTGAGATTACACATTTCATGGAGTACTCTTTGTACAGCCAAGGAATTTTAAAGCTAGGAGAAACTTAAGAGATAACTATTCTGACCATTTTAAAAAAAGATGATGTCTGGGATTGAGAGAGGTTAAAATGACTTAACTAAGATCACATTGCTAATTAGTAGCAGATCAAAGACAAGAACCCAGCTTTCCTACTCCCTATTTATTTTTCCTTCAATTTTGACTAAAGGAGGTACCCACATATTTTTTAAGTCATAATCTTTTTTATTTAAGTGAAACTTTTCTTCAAATATTTGCTTGGATAGTCATCTGCAATTCTGTGACTTTATAATAAGCAGAGAAAAGATTATTAAAGTACTACTAAGATTATTAAAAGATTACTAAAGTACTACTAAAAGATTAGTAAAGCAGTAATACTCAAACAACAATAGTTTGCATGCAGTGCAGAGCAAAACACAAGGAAATTCTAACCTGCTTGAATCCCTTTGGTTTAATGATGTTATCGCAGCTAATATGTGTGTCAGCTGAGTCAAGTCATGAAAGACCTGCATTGTAGTGATGGCCAGGCTTAAAAGGTTACAGTTCTAGCATTAAGTTTTCTACCTAGTCTCCAGTGTTTGCTCAGCAAAGAGACCAAGTTTTATCCCATCTATTCCTCTAAGCTCATTTTGGAAGGACCACTTCCAGGGATAAGGATAATTCACTATTAGATTTTCAATTCTTAACACCAAACTGAGATCCCCAGCAACGGAATTTCTGCCAAATGAAACACTATGTTCAATCAATGTTAAGAGATACAGGATAAAAGCAAGCTTCTGTTCCTTTCTCCTACCCTAAGAGTTCAACTACACAGCAACAGCTAAATATTCCAGCACCGTCGATTCAGATAAACTAATGTTAATAAGAAGGCAAAGCAAACAGTCTGTAAAAAAATCATAAACAACCTACCACAGCTAGACAGTACTCAAGAGTTACAGAGCCCTGTATTTTAGCATAAACTCAGCACCTGTACACCTTACAGGAAAACCTGCTTCTAAAGTTCTCTCTCCAGCATTAATTCTGTTCTACCTAAGTAAAAATTGATTTTTGTTTTAATTTACCAGGTGATAGAAGAGGCTGGTTTACTTAACATATAATATTCAAATACACAAATATTCAACATACAAATATGTATAATATTCAATATACAAATTCAAATATACATCCAAATATTCTCTCCACTCTTTAATTTATCTTTTATAGAACTATAACTTTTAAAATGTTGAATTTGGGACATTTCCATTTCCTGCGCAATATTTCCATTTTTAACAAAAGAATATAACTTCACTGAAGGATTAGAAAGGATGGTTTGTGACAGAGAAACCCTTTTAAATTAAGAAGGGGAAGGAGGGAGGGAAGGGAGAAAGAGAAAGAAGAATGAAGAAAGAGGGTCTGAAAGAAGAGAGGAAGTAAGCAGTGGCCTACCAAGCTAAGATAGCGCACTACCAGCGAGACTAAGTCAATAACACAACAGAGACTACTTAAAACTTTGAAGAGGGATATGTTAGAGTTTAAATGTCCAGTGTCAATACTCTACTGCTAACATCTACCAAGATGAGAATCAAAAATGAAAATGCATGGAATAATACAATATCCATTATTTAATCATGGCATGTTCTTAAAATGGAAAACTATGCAGAGGTTAAAAAGAATAAAACAGATCTATATGAACTGATATGGAAAGATGGCTAAGAGACACTAATAAGTGAAAAGAGCAAGGTCCATGACAGTATGAACGATTATATAGAGAAATATTGGTGAGTACTACTGTACATACTTTCATACCCATGGACTATCTGGAAGATTACAAAGATAAGAGGTAACAGTGGTTGCCTGGGGATGGAGGAGACTGGAGGCTGGAGACCAGGAGCATGATTTACTTTATTGTAATATATGCCTTCTGAACTGTTTTAATTTTTTTTCCATGTATATATATTACTTTATTATTTTTTTTTTAATTCTAGGGTGATAAAGAACTCTACAATGATTTACAATTTAACTACATTCTTAACAACGCCATAATCATGGGATTACAAAAAGCCTCAAGAGGGCTAGACCCTCTGCCTGTCCCAGGCAGGCCTGTACCTATACAATTCCAGAAAGTTTTATTTTTGTTAAAGATACTAAATTACTGAGTAAAATTCAGGTCCTGCTTTGGCAACCGTAATTCTAAGTTCAAATATAAATACAAAGAATTCAAGGGTGTGAGGGAACTTTACAAAATCAGCCCCATTTAATGTAACCAAACTTATTGGGCATCCTTTTAAAAATCCTGTCAAGCCACTCACATCAGGCTTTCCACTGAGAAATCACTTCTTTTTATTTCAAATTAAAGTAAATGACACAATAAACACTGTAATTTAATGGGTTACACCAGTATTCACCAAATTAAACCAGCAAATCATAATATAAATGCACAATCAAGAATTCTAGATCTAAGAAAATAAAATCTAAAAGCAAAAGTCCGAAGAACAAGCAAGCATACATTTACTGTGTTACTTTTCTTACCAGAAATTCTACAGGAAGTCATGCAAATTTAACTTAGCCTGGTTTCTACAAACAGGCAACATGAAAGCATAATACTGTATATAAGACTAAAACCTTGCAACAATTTTTTCCTAAAACAAATTCATTTCACTTCAATGAAGACACCTGCACTTCCCCTTACAATAAATATGAATAATCTGTCAACAGTAAATAATTCATTCTCATGAAGAGCTAGACATTTTCCTTGCAATTTGGCTAGTTAAGAATTTATTAATTAATTCAAATATTTATTGGACATATACTACATGTCACATACTCTTATAGGTGTAGCAGGAAAAGTAAAACAAAACAAAAATTCCTGTCAGGATGGATTTTATATTTCAGTAGGCAGAAAAAGACAAATAAAATACGCCACTGCTATGGACAAAAATGCAAAGCAGGGGGAACCGCAGTGCCAGAAGGGAGAGGGGATTCCAATTTTAAATAAGGCTATCAGGAAAGGCCTCACTGAAAAAACTGACATTTATCCAAGACCTGGGGGTATGAGCCAAAGAGATATTTGAGGGAGCACTCTAAGCAGAGGGATTAGCTGTTGCAAAGGTTATGAGGTGGGGCCATGCTCGGAGTGTTCTAGGAACAGCAAGTGGGACAGTGCTACTGAAGCAGAGAGAGCAAGAGAATGAATAGGTCAGAGAAATAAAAGAGCCTCATTGGCCACTGTAAGCATTTGGCTTTTATTTGGAGAAAAATGAGGTTTCAAGCAAGAGGAGCAATTTATATTTAAAAGGATCACTCTAGCTGCTACGTGGAGACCGATTATGAGTAGTAAGGGTAGAAGCAGGGAGATCCGGTAGGAGCCTGTTGCTATAATCCAGGAAAGACATAATGGTAGCTTGGACCAGGGTAGTAGTAGTAGAGAGGATAAAAAGGGATCAGTTTCAAGATATACTCTGAGGTAGAACCCAAAAGGATTTGTCCACAGACTGGATACGGAGTCTGTTAAAAAAAGAGTCAAGGCCCTGAGTAACTATAAGAACTCACAGCAGCCTAACTTAATATTCAGAGACTATTCAGACAACAGACCACAAAATCTTCTCAGTCATCAAGGAAGTAGGGAAATTCCTCTGTAAAGTACTACTGTCTCTACTGCATTTTGACCATTTGAGGAAAAAAATATCTTAAGATTTGTAAACTAAAGAGAATTCAATTTGCTAATTAAATACTCAGTTTCTGGTTAACTGGTCTCAAACTGAAATTTTACTCATCTTTTATGACCTACTCCCAACTCATCAGAGCCCTGCAAAAACAACAGCTCTACTCTGCGCTACTTATCTTTGTTCATCCCTCTACTGCTGCATTTATCAAACTGAAATTCAATACATGTGACTCCTTGAAACTTAGACTTAGATTCAAATTAATGTTATTCCCCTCCCCTCCTGACTACAGTCCTGGGGAGTTGGTAAGGAAAGAGGTATCCATTAAATTCTACACATTTGGATCCAAAATATCTGTAAATAAGCTAAAAATAGCAAGATGCTTTTTTACTGCTAAAAAAAAGTTTCATAGTTACTCCCCTGGTTATTCCCACTTTTCCACTTCCTCATTTAAGGAGGGAACTTGAGAATCAAGTTCCAGTACAGAAATCAATAATCAGTTCTATAAAAAGAAATTATGACCTTGATGGTGGGAAAATATCTTAACATTTCAAAACTAGCAGGAGATACATGGCCTGCCACTCAGAAAGGAAAGGAAAGCAATTAACTGACAATCACACTTACTTCTGAGAACAGTGACAGTTATTTACTGAAGTCCTGTGGGCCCTGTTCCCATTCAAACGAAAAGGGAGTGGTTTTCAAATTTGTATGTATCCTGGTGATTAGAAGTAGTTGTCCTTTTCTAGTAACTCCTACCTCTACAAATACTATAAGACAAAAATTGCATTAAATATTTTCATGCCACACTCAAAAATATTTACTTTTCAGTTGTGTACTCCATTGTTCCTCTAAAGATTAGCAATTTTGCAGCTGAATCTCTTGTCCAAAAAAGGTTATTTTGCCTTTCATAAATAAAATTTAAATGTAGGTAACAGCGCTATGGCCAATTTTCACTTTTTCTAGAAAATTATTTGACTACTGGTAATAACATTAAAAATCCTAACACCACAACTCTAATATTGGGCATTAATCTTCCTGTTTTCAGTGAATCTTTTAAAAACTAAGTTACATAGCTCTATTTGATTCTATTCATTCATACTTTCATTTTTCAGGCAAAGGTATCATGGCTATCCTCTCCATGGGCTTTATGTTTCAAGACTTTAGTTTACGTGCATTTTAAGACTCCCAAGCCTCTTTATTATAAAGTTTAAGCACATTCTTTTCCTAAATAACTGTGGTAACCTCCTATATAATAAGAACTATCTCAAATTCTGCTGCATTCCCCTAAAATTAAATCCTAGTGTTTGTTTTCTTCTTTCCTTCCATCCTTCCTTCTTTAATCTCAAAAGGCTAAGTAATTTTCCTGGAGAACTGAAGTCTTAATTATTTTTACTTTTCAATATTACTATACATTAACCCAAGAACTGCTGAATCGATTATTTCATTAATAAAGAAATGTATTTGAGATTCTGACCTTCAACTGTAATAAAGCAAATTCAGTAGTAAAAGTCCAAAAGGACACTTGGATTCATCCTGTCAACACCACTTTGAAATGTTTTCTGAGCTATATCAGGACAGTTAGAATGACTATAACAGCTGCAAGTGCCCTGAGGTTGCAAAATAGATACTTGGGAAAAGGTTATTTGAATCACCTTTCAAAATAACCTAGAGCACAGGAGCAGCATGCAAAGCAAAAACTTCCAGGCTATTCTTAGCATTATTTAAAATATATGTTTCAGAACTTAGCAGTTTATGGGTCAGCTTAACTCTTTCATTTCCCCATTTTGTCAAATGTATTGAGCATATTTAAAGGTCCTGTTCAAGAATCCCCCACTGAAAGGGGGGAAGGAAGCTCTCTATGTACAGGATACAGAATAAAAACATTCCAAATTACATCTTGTCAGCACAAATTCTTTTGTCTGAACCCCAGAAATTTTTCTGCTGTTAGGGCATTTTGGTCCAAGTTTCCCCTAAAACTGGGTAAGTTACACTTCACTTCCTCTCCTAAACTTGCTTTTTATAAATCACATTATACTTCACAGCCATCTCTCTGTGTACTGAGTATAGTACAAGATAATCAGAAAAGAACCCAAATCATTCTATTTGGAGCTGCTGGTGGCCTTTTAAAATATACTATTTACTCACTAATTGCCCAATAATGGCTTAATGTTTATTTTCATAAAACACAACGTGCACAATCTTTAAAAACCATACAGTGAAAGCAATTGTTTCACATTACATATGAATGTGAAGTAAAAACGGTGAAATACCTCTATAATGCCATGTCAAGGGGTTATTATTCTTTGCTCACTAGCTTAGTTCAACATCCTTCATTCTCTTCCCACTTAAAGACTGCAAAATTCAATCTTTCTTGTCCTCTTCCTCCAAAAGCTTACTGAGATGAAGGACAATATACCTCCTCTGAATGACACTAAAATGCAGCATATCCAATCTGACAACAAGCATTTGCGGAGCTCTGTGTGCACACCATACAAACACTATCCAGGATCAAGATCCTAAAAGAATCAATGTGGCTAAAAATATTTGATGATGGACATTAAAATTTCATATTAATGCTACATACTTTGAAGACACAAAGTAAGCCTAAGTAGAATGAAGCAGGATTAATTTCGACTTCTGAGAAAATGTAAAACTTTTATGACAGAAGACTGATAGAAAACGTGAAGGGCCATGGTGGCATGACGAGAAAGGAGCTGAGTCTTCGATTAGACAACTCGGAGGAGGCCTTGATCATGCTGAGAATTTCAGACCAATTCAAATGCAATAAAAGCTCTTAGGAATTTAAAAGTAGAGTAGTAGTCAAGGAGCAACTCTTTGTTCACCAAGAGAAAACAAATACTGCCATTTTGGTGGGCATCTTCTGATGTACTGAGCAGCTCCATAATTACCAATTAGCTTCACAAATATAGCCTCTCAACTTACTAAATCCTACCTGATAGTTGAATATTTTTCTTAGTAAACAGGTATGAGTTTAACTAAATTCCACTTGTTGATGCCCCTCCCCAAATGAAGACCTCATTTCACTAGAAAAACAATTCAGAATATAGTCTGTGACTTAAATTTGAAGTGCTTTTTCATCCAGAAAGATCTAAATTATTTGAATAATTTAAACCAATCACCAAAAGGAAACTTGTTCACAACCACACGTGTGGAATGAAGAATAATGTCACTAGAATCTATTGTTTCTCCATCATATCCTTCTCAATTTGCTGACAAATCCTGCTGATGACTCATATCCTTCTGCACTAACCAGTCACTCTGTTCCCTCATGATAGGCTTTTCACCAACAATGGAAAATAGAAAACACATCAATTTATTTTGCTACTAAAAACAGTAAATATCAACTTAGGTATATAAGTCCAATTTACAAATACTATGGTGGTACAACCTAGTGCATGTTTCCTGTAACAGTGCAAAAAAAAAAAACTTATGCTCAAATCTCAACTAAAATTAAAGGACGACTAGAAAAAAGCAGATCTGATTGTGAATTTGAATTCCTGTCAAATGATACATTAGTTTAGAGCCAACATTTTTGACCACGGCAGAAATAAAAATATAAAGTAATTTATCTGATCTGCTAAAGCAAATATATCATGCATGCATTTTATGCCAAAAGAATTAACATTTCTGAGAAGAAGGAAATTTCAACCCAAAAATACTACTGAAGGAATTAAATACACCAGTTCTCTAAAGGTAAAGACCATTCTAAGTCAAAATATTTTTTCAAAACAGGCTCAACTAGCAAAGAAAGGGTCACAGAAAAGCTTAATCTTAAAATTCTCTGGAGTTTGAAAATCCAATGTTGTGCAACGTAAATTTATATTCAAATGCCGAAATTTAGTTTCTAGGCCACTTAAAATGTAGTATATGCTGTGTTACAGAACCTATGGGTAAGAAATCAGTGCAAACAAACAAAAACCATCTGTATTCAAGTCACATAAAACAACTGGTGTAATCTGTCAACACCTAATAGTCATTTTTCTGGGAAAGATTTTGTGCCCTCTAAGTCTACAGTGACAGAACAGACAGTGCAGGGAAAAACCACCTTAAGACATGCAGAATAAGGGTCACTTTCTCACCTGGGTCCTGGTAACTCCACAGGGTAACTGTGGAAAATGGACAAAGCCTGCAGTGCTGTGCAGCTCTTTTTGTGGAGGTGCTAGAGTAATGACAGTTTCTGGTTCAGCCTAGACTTCTACAACTCCAAGGAGCAAAAGATTTACATACAATGTCCACTTGAGCTCTACACCAAGCAATCCTGTAAGGCTTCAAGTCTCAAGAGAGTGGCCAGGAAGTCAAAGCAGCTAGAGAATGTGGTTCAGTCAATAAAACAAAGGCTACCTGGAGAAAGCTACAAGACACCTCTACACATATACTAGTTCTGAAGTTGAAAATGGATAAAAGGCTCTTGTGATATTCCAGATTAACAGACTCAAATCATCATTTCCCAAAGTAATTATAACTGGTGGCATCCATTGTTCACTTAACAAACCCAAAGCACAAAATTATCTGAACTGTAACATCAAGGACTCTTGTTTATAAATTTAGAGAATCATCATCAGTTTCTATATAACCCAACTAGTATCGTGAGAAAAATCTCAAAGATGCAACATCCCAAAGAGCAAAAAAAAAGTATGCAAGCAACTAAAGTATCCTTTTTAAAAAAAAAAACAAAAAACTAAATTTCAAGCAAAAAAGGCCAACTTCCTTAACATCTACTTACCATCTACTTAACTCCTACATAGCTTCCTGTAAAACGACTACAGTTAACTGAAAAAAAATTTAGCCAGAGATTTAAGTACTTTAAGCCCCAAGGAGAAAACAATTTTTTTATCCACTATCATCTATTTATTGATACTCTTTAACTTGGATTCCAAAACCTGGGATTCAACAATTTATCTATAAATCAATTTCCTTATCTGTAAAATTGAAAGAATGTCACTTACAAGATTATGCCTTTTAAATGAGATGATTTGTAATTTACCACAAAGAAGATTCTCAAGAAGGGAATGTTGAAACCTAAAGCAAAATGTTGGACATCACAAGTATCCCAAGACCTCAAAATCTCTACCACTACCCTACTCAATAAACAACTAAGTCTACCATGTTAAAACTTTGGATCCTAATTTCCAGCTGCTCAAAATTTTTAAAGATCCTCAACTTCTACAAGAAGTATATAGCTGATGGTATAGCACCTGAAGAAATCAACCTAACTTAGGTTTCACTCTAACTTAAGTTTCACTCTTCCAAGAGCAACAGCTAAAAATTCATGTACTGCTCCTCTAAATCTTAATTGTAAATGCTTTTGCTAGATGGTTCATTGGTTACCAACTGCACATTCCAACAAAAAGGAACAGTATAATCAAACCCTGTAAAATAAATCTCTACTAAATTTCAATTTTGTGTCTCAAAATCGTACAGTGTTAACTACTGCATACAGAAATGCTACCTTTAAAAGATAAAATAAATAAAAAGTTAAATGCTAAGAAAAATAATCTGTTTTACTTTGTTCACACAAATGTCTTTTCAAGTAAAACGTAAATATGGGGCTTTCACGGGCCGGCCGGGTGGTATAGTGGTTAAGTTCTCAGGTTCCACTTTGGCGGCCCGGGATACACCAGTTCCAATCCTGGTTGTGGACCTACTCAATGCTCATCAAGCCATGCTGAGGCATCGTCCCACAAAGAAGAACTAGAAGGACCTACAACTAGGATATACAACTATGTACTGGGGCTTTGGGGAGAAAAAAGAAAAAGAGGAAGATTGGCAACAGATGTTAGCTCAGGGCCAATCTCCAAAAAATAAATAAATAAATAAATAAATATGGGGCTTTCAGACTTTTTAAGAAAGTTATGTGCAAAAGCATTCAAACATTTACTCTTCTCTAGTGCCACCAAAGTTCAATGGTGTTGTAAATGGTTTCTACCTATAAATTTGATTCCTTCAAATTAAATATTACTTGACTGATTCATGGAGGGAGTGGTTTGACTTGTGCTGTTCTGAGTCAGAATATATTCGGTTCAGCAGTTCTAAACAATTTTTCATTTGTATAGGTGTCCAAAATGCCAGCCTTTTCCAGTTACCAAATATAACAATTAAACTGTTACCTTAGTAGGAAAGTCTTAGCAGTAATAATACTTTGAATCTGTAGTTAAATTTATAATTAACAAACTGCTTTCATATATATTTTCTCACTTGATCTTCTTCACAATCTCCTGAAGTAAATATCCCACACAGCTGAACAGAAAGACTTTCACAAAGAAGTGACAACTTCTAGTTGACTCTTAGCCCCAGTAAATACACTCTTCCTCTTTCACCCAAAATAAAAAACATAAAAGGCTGCTGGGTTTCTTTAATCAGACTTTCCTCTCCCAGACATATCCCAGGTGTCTCATAAAATCTGTCTTAAAGCACACACCCTGTGGCCCCAAGAGAGCTTCAAGGCAGAATCTCCACCCACATAAAAGCCTAGCTTAGGCCCCAAAGAGCCTCAAGTCAGCATCTCCTACATGATCCCCTTGCCTCCGGCCATTCAGTCTTCTGCGTTAACTTCAACATCTCTCATCTGTCTGTAGAAGCTGCTAAGGTCACTGTGTGGATAAGAAATCTCAAAGTGAGACAACCTATTGTGAGGGTAATAATGGTATAGTGGAAAAATCAAAGACTTTGGAGTCACACAGACCTAGGTTTTTCATCCAGCTCAAATTCTTATTATCTTGTGACCTGGGACAAGTTACTTAACCCCTTTGAGTCTCTACATCTCTTCATCTCATCATTGTAAGTCAATGACTTAACACTTACAATCACTGTATCCCTAGTGCCTGGCAAATAGAAACCACTCAATATGTGCTGAATGAACGCAAATGAGGACACCTACCATCTTCGCAGTAGCTGTGTGAATTAAACGAGAGTATAAAAAGCACCTGGTGCATAGTAGGCACTTAATACTAATTAATCTGGTCCCTACTAAATAGAACCAATATTTACTATTTCTGAAAGTGGAGAGCATGCTAGTGATTGAGAAGGACACTCTAAGAAAAACATAATTTCTGACTTTTAATCACATATCAATGCTTTTGCCTGTAATTCTATTACATCTACTATCAAAAGGACCACCCTACTTTTTGCTTATCATATTGAAAGACTCCCGACTTCTAAGAGACTTCCCATGATTAGGGTGTAAAATCCATATCAAAATACTCTTCATCAAGAATCCCCACTTCTACAACACAAGAATCTGGGAAAAGTCCATGACAATGATTAGTCCATTCACTAGCCAATATGAAACAACTTAAAAAATGTCAGGATCAGAATACTGGCACACAAATTCTCACCATCTTCACCAACACAATGGTATCCTGGCAAGTGATTCTGAAGCCTCAAAAATTTGTCAATCTATAGCCTTAATTTCCTTCTGCACATTGAACAAAGCTTAACTTCACTCACTTCCTGTCAGAAACTACTCTGTAATACAAAGCATGGCAGCAAACAACTACCTACCATATTCTAATCCAGCAGTAGTTGTAGTTTGGTAACTCCAAACAGACAAGCATCTGCTGAATGCCTACAGTGACGGTAGAATTGCTAGACACTTTGTTTCTTGACAAATTCCAGGAAATAATAAACTAGCCTATGGTTCTTCTTCACCATCAATATGTTACATTATTATTTCTTAAGAGCTTTTCTCCAGGAGGGTAAGAAAGAGCCACAACCTAAAAAATATTACTTCAATTTACCTATCAATAAAATTCCTTTCACCTGAAAAACTAGCAGCACTTTACAAAAGAGTCTATGCTTCTGAGCACTCTAAAGGCAAGAGCCTAGGATCCTGGGCAACAGACAAAGCTGTTTTAGTTAGCTCTCAGAGCCCCAGACTAGTACCGGATGACAACTGTACCTTTGACAAATTCGGAAATTTATGTCGATGTCATGAAACATGGGAGAAAAAAATTACAAAAAAAAAAAAGCACACCCTTTCTTTAAAAAAGCCCAGACCTAGAAGACTATAGTACCACTGGAATAGATTCCTATACCCTTTCCTCATACTTGAACCCAAGGACCCAAGGACAAGATTCTCCTGGCAAGAACTCCCTAACCCAGGGCACCAGGATCACTATCGCCATACACAACGACCGGGGAGAAGGGCCTCCAGGATGCCTGCTCACACATGGACGAACGCAGGAACACCCTTCCGCACTCCCCCATCTGCCATTCACCTTCTCCCCAACCTCTCTCTCTCTCGTACTGCACTCATGGTCCCCCCCGCACTTACCCACTCTCCCCCTCCCACTTACTCACTCTCCTCCATTTACCCCCTCTCCTCCCCACATTCATAGGCTCCCCACACTCGCTCACTCATTCCCACACGCCCCCACACTCACTCTCCTCATCCGCTCACTCACACTCTCCCTGCACCCACCCACACACGCTCAGTCCCCACACTCACTCCCCACCCACACTCCCCAGACACTGCCCCCAACTCTCCCCCTACTGTCCCCTCAACTCCCACCCTCTCCCCTCACCCCCGCATGCACACTCAGCCCTCTCCCCAACTCACACGCTCCTCCTCACGCACGCACATCTCCCCCCACACGCAACATTCTTCCACACAGCACACGTCCCTTCCCATCCGCACACACGATCCCCCTCCTCACCCACCCTGGGCCTCCACGCCGCCCGGCCGCGCTCCCCCGCCCCGGCCCCGGCCGGCCCTCCTTCCGGGGACGTGTCTCGGGCCTGCACTAATGGCTGCGGCGCCTCCCGCCCTCCCCTTCCCCGAGGCCCCGGGAGCCGGCGCGGGGCCGCCCGGAGGCGCGCACTCACGCTGGCGAGCTGGGGACTGGGCATTGAAGTCCGGCGGCGGCGGGAGCGAGGAGGCGCCTCTCTCCTCAGTCACCTCGGCGGCGGCGGCGGCGGCGGTAGCGGTGGCGGCGGCGGCGACGACTCCCCCCCAGCCTCGGCGCGCGACACCCGGCCCGGCCCGGCGGCGGCGGCGGCGGCGCGTGTCCACGAGTCCGTCTTGCTGCAACTGCTGCGGCCGCCGCTGCGTCTCCTGCTGCCTCCGCTGCCCCCGCTGCCACCGCTGCCCTGTGGCGTCGCCTCGCGCCGTGCCCGGCCGCCGCTGCCGCTCCAGCCGCTACCGGACGGACGACGGTTACAGCCCGGCCGATCGCGCCGCCGCCACCACCACCGCTGCGCGCGCAGCCGGAACCAGCTCCCGCCGCCGCCCCTCAGGGGGCGCTGCGGGGCGCGGCGCGCGCGCCCGCCGGCCCGCCCCCCGAGCCCGCTGACTGGCTGGCCGGCCGGCTCGCGGGGCTGTTGGGCCCGCCCACCTGCCCCGCGGGGCGCTGACCCACTGCCCTCGGCGCCTCCCCCGCTCCTCCCCGTGGTTCGTTCCGCTCCGCACTCCTGACTGCGGAAGGGGCGTCCATGTGACCGGGAGGGGACAGAACATGGCCTGGGGAGTCCTTCGCCCACGCCGCAGCCCGCCCATCCGCACCTGGGCTGGGGCGACGGCCCGAGGCCGCGGTGTGACCCGCAAGGTCGAAGGGCTTTTTCCCCCGTCCTCGGCCGTGAGGCCTGGGGCCAGATCCTGATGGGACTGGGCGGCCACCGAGGCCTTTGCTCGGGGATTTCCAAGTCAGAAGTGAGAACCAGGGCAGCTCGGTTCTTGGCTGCCCTTCCTAGAGCCCCCAAATAAATGGCGTGCGCGTCTGCAATTGCAAAGGATGTTTCTGCGCTCCCCGTCCCCACCCGCCACACACACACACACACACACACACCCCTTCAAACCCTCCCTGACAGACCAAAATTCAAACTTCCGGGACGTAGCATCTTGGGCAAGTTATTTCCTCTTTCTCAATATTCTCAGCTATTAAATGGAAATAGTTGTCACCTACCTCATGGGGCTCTTTTCACATATCAAGGATATAATATATGAAAAATGCCTGATAAAGAGGAGACCCTGAATTTCAAGGTTTCCAACCTAATGTCCCCTTTAACGACAGGGATTATCCTAGAGATTTTAGTATTCTCTCTTGCATTTGGAAGGTGGCCAGAAATTCTTTAATTCTTTGTCAGGCCACACGTTCTGAGTTTTGGTTTGAAAAATGTGGTCACTGGTGAGTTGAGAGACTGGTCTGGCCACTACCAGATGGCAACCAGAAAGAGGCAGTGGAGGGGAAGGTTACCCATGAGAGTTTGGGGTGGGGGTGTGCTCTGTCCTCCCTATCTACCCTAGGAAGTCTCACCTGCCCAGAACTGGCACCCAGCTAGAAGGGACTCCTGCCCCTTGGGCTGCCTCTCCCCCTTCCCCCCTCCCACCACCACACACACATGTTCATTTGGCTCTGTGGGGAGAAGCAATGGTCAGTAGTCATCACTAGGCCTTCCCCACAAGGTAGGCCTGGGGCATTGCTCCTGACCAGAAGGCTTCCATTAGAGCTTAGCAGTAAAAAGAATGGTCTTATGACTCAGCCACATCAAGCCGCAGCACAGAAGCCAGGATCTTCACCACCAGCAGGTGGCCCAGGAGGGGGTATTCCAGGGCAAGGCTGGCTGGCAGGGCTGTGTGGGAGTTGAGAGGCCTTGAAGCAAGATGAGCTGCAGATCAGAATCAAGGCCCTTGGGTGAGGAGCACGGGCTCAGCTGCTGCTGCGTTCTCTCTGCCTCCAGCAGGCAGCATTTTCCACTTCCTTGAAGCACAGACTTGAAAGAGAGAACTACCTCCTCTGCAAAACTTTTGCTGAGTCTCCTGATTATTGATTCTTCTGCTAAAGTCTCAAAACACCTTATGCAATCCCGTATCGTAGCACTTATCACATTGTATTGTAAATGCCTGTTATCATGATTCTCCCCTACTTAGACCTACCTACTTGGGGCAATCTGGTAGATTGTTGAACAAATGAATGAATCTTCCCTCCAACTAGCTCTCAGCCTGGCTTTAAAATGTCAGTAAATAATATAATAACAACATAAGGATAACAATAATGGCTGCGATAAGGGCTACCATTTATTAAGCATCTATTCTATTCTAAGCCCTAGGCAAGGTGTTTTTAAATATATGACCAAGTTTATGCTTCAAAATAACCTTATGAGGAAGGTATTATTATCCTCACTTTAAAAGGGATTGGAGGCTCAGAGAGATGAAGTGACAGAAGCAGGATTCAGCCCAGGTGTAATGTTAGTCTCTGACTCCAGTCAATAACTGGTGTCCCTCAGAATAAGCTGGAAACCCCTCTGAGATGTCGGAAACACCCCCCGCTAAGGGCGAAAGGCCTGAGAACATGGCACAACCACCAACTCCCCACACCCCCAGGACAGCAGGGAAATGTTCTAACCCCTGACACGAGTGACCTCATCCAAATGGTTTCCCAAGTAAGACTACACGCCTCAAACAGATCAGGAACTGGGCTGGAGGTGCCTTACTACAGCGTGAACCACGCTTGGCAGTGAGTTTCACACATAATAAGTGCCCTGAGTTTATCCAGTGCCTTTGCATTCCAAGTGCCATTAGTTTATTAATCCTCCCAGCGCCCCTGTGAGGCAAAGCGGGTGGTATTCTTGACTGATTTTATAGAGCGTTAGCTCCTTGAGAGCAGGAGCTGTGTGGGCCTGCCACACACAGAGGTTAGAGAAAGAAGTAATGGTGGTGTGGCAAAGAAACCAAGACCCTTTGTGGTCTTGGTTTCAGACAGAGGTGGGGACACAACCCAGGTGTCTTGTTCCCACCCTGGGACTCTAGACTGTTTCATCTGGCATCCTTGCATTGCCACTTAGTCGCTGGTAACTCTGGGAAGTTACTTCATCTTGTCTCAATTTCCCCATCTAAAATGGAAAAGGTAACAGTACTTACCTCATAAGGTGGTTTTGAGCATTACAGAAGTTAGTGTATATAACTCAGTTGGCACCATAACTCAAGACACATAGTAAGTGTTCAATAAATGTTAGCTACTATTATAATTATTAGAATAGTACTTGACACTGCAGAATGAATAAATGGAATGAGCTTTGCTACTACTGGCTCTATAGAGTTTATTTCAAAATTGCAGGCTCTGCTACTTACTATTAGGTTTGTGACCTTGGACAGATAGCTTAACTTCATGAATGAAACTTTATCCTCATCTGTGAAATGGGGTAGCTCTGAAATGAAGATCTTGCAAGTGCTTTGTAAACTGCTGAGCACTATATAAACATTAACTGTGGTTTTGTACTATGACTGTACAGGAATCCCAGCTCCGCCCCTTAAATTCCTGACTTCTAAAGTTTCCTCCTGTGTAATATGGGCATGGTGATCACATCTCTCTCAGAAGGTTGTTGTGAAAAAAATTAAATGATTAAAGACAATATATTTAAAGTATCTAGCACGGTGGGAGGTGGTCCATACATGTTACTTCCCTACCCCTTAATAAGTGTTGCCTTTCAAGTTGCTAAAGTAAAGGAAGCCACAGGGTGGGGTGGAAAATTTATGGAACTAATAGAGCTGGGATTACTCCTGGCTCTGCCACTGTGTGACCTTGAGCCGGTTACCAAACCTCTCTGAGCTTTCAGATTCCTTGCCTCTAACAGGAGATAAGGTATGCCTACATTGCAAAGATTCAGGAAAATAGGACTGACTGACCTAGCACAGACCCTGCTGTGGAGCTAGAGCTTGCTCAATAAATGGGAACTACTAACAAATGCACAGACAGGCCTGTGAACTACTCTATGGAAAGGACCCACTTGGAAGCAACGACCAAAATTCTCCAACCAGAAACCTAACGGGGTCATGAGCTGCAAAATAAGCGATCCAGGCTCTACAAAGTTCAGCTGAGCTTGGGAGGTTCCCGCCCAGCACTGCTTAGCTTGTCTGGACCCTGCCAGGGGACCGGTCAGGAGAAGGCCATAAGAGGACCCAACCCTCCCAAAGTGATAACCGGGGAGGAGGAGGCAGGGGGAGAAAGGAATGTACTGATTCACCGCCCCACCCATCCCCTGCCTCTAACCTCTCTTCCGGAATTTTACAGCCCTCTCTTACTGGGGCGAAGGCGGAGGGGCCAGGGCGCTGGTCACCGCCGGCTGCCGGACCCCCCATCCCCCCTTGCCAATCAGCTTCTGCGGGAAGCCCCGGGGAGTCGCTCAGGGACCCCGGCAGCTTGCTCTCAGCGGCCGCCCGCGACAGAGGAGCCTCCTGCGTGCAGCTGGGGGGAGCCCGGCGGGGAGAGAGAGGAGCTGTGAATTCCGGGAGACGTCAAGGCTCGCTCCGGGGGTGGGTCCGCGGGCGGGCGGAGAGTTCCCTCTCCGTGTGCTGGTGGGAGATGGAAAGCTGCGGCTGAGTCACAGCTGAGGCCTGCTTGCCGTGGCAGGCCGCGGCCTCCTTCAGGATCCTTCCCGCGGCCAATCAGCTATCAGGATCCCCATCTCCACCGCTGTCAGGTGTAACTGGATTTCAGCCAGAAATCCAGAATGAAAACGACTTCAGGAACTCGCAGCGACGAAGAGGAAAAAGTTGAGAAACGTAGCAACGTAGCTCAGCCTCCTTATTTTATCTTACTAAAGATGGGGCAACTGAGGCCCCGAGAGGGCGCGGATCTGCTCAAGGCGGTGCTGAGAAGCAGCGGCGGACTCCAGGCCAGCACCTTGACCTCTGACGCTGCCCTACCTGCTGGGTTCAGTTCACAGCATTCTCTGATACCTCGAGACTCAGTTTCCCCGTTTGGCAGTTAAAAATATCAAAGAATTTTGTTAATAACTGTAACAAGAGCTGTTGGAAGTTAAGCAGCAAATCTCCCTACACAACGAAGGAATTAGGAGACAAAGACGTTCACAGCTAACGTTTATTGTGCACTCACTATTTGCCACGCACAGTTGTTCCAAGCACTTTACTGTATATGTATTAACTAATTTAATTTTCACAACAATCCTAGGAGAAGGAAATTATTATTATCCCGATTTTACATGTGGGGAAACAGATGAATAACAGCAAAGCCACTTGACCAACGTCACCCAGCTAGTATATTATAGAGTCAGGATTTGAACCCAGGGGGTATTTGAACCCAGGCCCCGCTCCCTCAACCATGATGTCATCTGCCTCTCCTAATGAGAATGTGGTTACAATCTACCTACATTCCGGCTGTTGGTTTAACAGTGTAGGCTCTTTTCATTATGGCAACCTCTTTCAGAGTGACTTAGAATCTCTGCATGTGTATAAATGTTTAATATATGCTCTCTGATCGTGATAATGTTTCTACAGACTGAGACATCAAAGCACCAGGTTAAATGGGGCAATCAAGGTCACACTGTAAAATCAAGAGGATTCCTTCCCCAGCGGTGCACAGTTGTCTTAATTCTGTCAGGCACCATGGCCAGAGTCTTGACTTTCTCCCCACAATAGGTCCCATTTTACCTAGTGGTAACCTCAAGTACCTATCTCCACACCAACAATCCTAACTTGACTACTGCTATGTTTTTCAAGGATGCTGAAAAGATTGCCCTGCCCCCCAAAACATATCCCCTATCCCATCCTCAGTTTGTGTGCATATAAACTGCACAGTTGAAGCTTTCTTTCTTGTTTTAAAGCCAAAATGATAGTTCATCTTTTGTTAAAATGCAACCATCACAAGAGAGAATAATAAACTGGGTCTCACCAGCCATTTTCATGTAATGAGAACAAGATTATCAGATCCTCCCTAAAAATGAGTTTCAGCAGGAGAGAAAGCAAAAGGACTTTGAGCTCACCGGAATTAATGTCTGAAAGAACTTCAGAAGTCATCTAGTGCAACCTCTCCATTTATAGGCGCAGGAAAAAAACGAGTTTCCCAGGCCACTCAGAGACATTGAGAGCTTGAGAAGAGGTGGGGGGACCCAATGTGGGGAAAGGAACAGAACGGCAGGCAAAAGAACAAAAGATTAGATTAGCCTCGATGTCAGAAGCCTTTCCTTCTAGTTGTGTTTTAAAAAATCTTTCCCCCAGCTTTAAAAATGATCCGTGCATTTTTATGGTAAATTATACTTTAATAAAGCTGCTAAAAAAATAAGACACGCTTCCTGTAAAAAACTTCTTTAATTACAGAGATAAATGCTTAATAAAGTAAAAGTCCCCCACAATCATACCCAGAAAAAAACCACTATTAACAATTTGTATTATATGGTTCCTCCAGATTTTTCTCTGTACATTCATATTTTTTCTGTGTATTCATATATGCTTGCACGTGTGTGTGTGTGCGCGTGTGTTTAACAGAAATGGGATTGTTTCTCTTAACACTATGTCTTGGACAGTTTCCCATGTCAGTACATTTAGATCTACCTTATTCTTTTAAAGGCTGCCTACATAGTATGGCTGAACTATAATTTATTTAACAGGTTCCCTAGTGATAGACGTTTGGATTGTTTCCAATTTTTTGCTATTACAGGCAGTACTGCAATGGACATTTTTGCACATACATCTTAGAGCCCTTTTAGGGGAATTCTGTAGGATAAATTCCCAGAGACACTGTTGCTCTTAAAACAACATGCTTCGGGGCCGGCCCCGTGGCTTAGTGGTTGGGTGCACGCACTCCGCTGCTGGCGGCCCGGGTTCGGGTCCGGGCGCGCACCGGCGCACCGCTTCTCCGGCCATGCTGAGGCCGGGTCCCACGTACAGCGACTGGAAGGATGTGCAGCTATGACATGCATCTATCTACTGGGGCTTTGGAGGGAAAAAATAAATAAATAAAAAAAAATCTTTAAAAAAAAAAAATGCTTCATAAATTATAATTTTCATCTTATTCCAAACGCCTTGACATAAAGGCTTGTTCCTGACTAAAATCACATAAAGTGCTTAGGATATAGTACACATTAAATAAATGTTAGTTATTGTCATGATTATTACTACTGTTATTTCACAGTATCATTAGTCTGGTGTGTAAAAGTTCATTCCTTCAGTCAACAATTATTGATGAACTTCTGCCACATGATGGGCCTGAGGACCCAACAGTGAACAGATGTAGATGCTGCCCTCAAGAAGTTAACAGCCTGAGCCAGCTCTGATGGCCTAGTGGTTAAAGTTTGGCGCTCTCACCACTTCGGTGGCCCATGTTCGGTTCCAAGGCGCAGAACCACACCACTCATCTGTCAGTTGCCATGCTGTGGTGGCAGTTCACATAGAAGAACTAGAAGGACTTACAACTAGAATATACAACTATGTACTGGGGCTTTGGGGAGTTAAAAAAAAAGGAAAAGTTGACTGCCTAGTTATTGAGGATGTATTAATTGGCAATTATAACACCATGAGATAAGTGGTAACTGCAGGGGAGATAAAGGAGCAGGTGGGAGGGACAAAACCAGCCTGAAGAAGAGCAGGCAAGAGAGGGGTGATGAAAAAGAGGTAACAGCTTGAATTATCCAAAGAGAGAAAGTAGTGAGGGCCCTAGCCACCAGAAGTATCCAAGCCAAGACACCATCTCCAAGAAATATTGGTGGGAACAGTAAACCAAATTCGTGGTTCTCAAATGTCTACCCTCAGACTGGTGCTAGTGCATGGAGAAAGAAGAAAAACAAGGATAAAGAGGTGACTAAATTTATTCAATTTAAGGGACAGTCTTTCATTTTGAGAGTATACCCTTCTACTTTTTTTGGTATTAAAATGTCCTTTCTTTTATAATGCAGTGGTTGTAGTACATGCTAGCTGTTTTCCTTAATTTTCTTGTTTGGTCAAACTAAAAGCTGACAACCATTTCTGGGTCCCCCTCCACATTTTTTAAACTTTTGACTATTGATGACATCTAAAAGTCTGGAGACCTCTGAGCCAGGTGATTCCTAAGGTTGCTTCCATCTCTGTAGTTATAAGATTCTCTGCTCAGCAGTGATTAAGTCCTGAAGCTAAATTAAGTTTGGAATCTGTGAACCAAATCCTTTTCAACAGACCCAAGGTAAAAATAAACACATAAGTACAAGAGTAAGTAAAAGAAAGAAAAATCATTTGGTACCCTGTCAAACACTTTTATTTTTTGGTTCCCAAACCACAGAAGAATACCTCAAGTTTCCATATAGACTTGCTGTCCTGCTCCTGGGAAATGCAGCTCTGAAGAAGAAAAACCACAGAAATAACAGATAGAAGTAATATGGGAAAAATCAATTTCGTGCAGTTTTCACAAATCTTTAAAATAGAGCGATTTAAGTGATGATGGGGTTTCATGACCAGTGGCAGCAGAGCCTCTGATAGGAATGCTGGTGTTTTTCCGGCATTTCTCTGAATAGGTGGGAGGGGGAAGAAAATCGTTTTTTCCCTCCCCTTTCACTTATAAGAAAATGGAAGTAATGAAAAGCAAAAGTCTGCTGTAATGTCCTATTAAGAGGAACAAATGAAAGGCAGCTGCCTGGTACTAGAAAATGCAAACCCTCAGACAGGCTCTGGGCAGGTCTTCCCTGCCGATGCCGCAGGAACTAAGTACTCACCAACACACCTGGCACTGCTGTTACCATGGCAACTCCTCACCTTTTGCATTCCTTGACTTGGGGGGTGAGACTGGTTCAGGGCACATTTGAGTTTTCATGTTTCTCCTTGGCTTCTGGAAAAGGAAAGGGGAGGAGAGGGGAAGGATTCCAAGTCAGCTTGCCTGCTGCCTTGGCTATTTGCTTTCAGCTTGTGTAACTGGGCCTCACTGGGTGAGAGTGGCCTGCAACAGGGTGAGGGAGTAGAAATGGCAGAGCCCAAATGACCTAGGTTCAAATCCCAGCCCCTCAGTGAATCCACTTATTCATTCAAACAAGTCCTCCTCCAGGCCAGGCACTAGCAGATACAGAGAAATGACTGAACAGCCAGAGTTGACCCTCAGAGAGCTGGCAGTCCAGAGGGAAAGCTGGGTCAGCAGACGACCACAAGCTAATACGACAAATGACTTCACAGAGGCAGGTGCCAGTTCTTTCACTGCCCAGAGAGGTTACCTTGTGGGGAGGAGAGAAACAATATGAAACCCACACTGCATTGAGAAGGACCCTTAGGAACACTCGAGCAAGGGTTCCTTCCTCTTGGGCCCACAAGAGTTCAGCATGAGGGCATCAAATTAAGGCTGACAAGAGTTGAGATTTGCACTATGACCTCAGGCAAGTCAATTCACTTTCCTGAGCCTCAGTTTCCCCATCTATAAATCAAAGCGAATAATAACTACCTTACTCTTGCTGAGAAAAATTACATTAATTAATACATAATGATGAAGCAAAGAGTAGACAGACCAGATCCAAACTCTCACTCTCCAATGCCCAACTGGGTGATCTTGGATAATTCTGAACTTTAACCCCTCTGAGCCTCAGTTTCCTCACCTGTAAAAGGGTAATATAATCATACTAATTCATAAGAGTGTTGCTAGAATTAGATAATACATGTAAACCACACCACCAGCGTACAATAAAATGGCAGTTACTTCTGATGACAGAAGTAGAGCTCCTGATCCAGTGCCTGGTGTGTCCTAACTCAGAGATTATTGTTAGTATTGTTACATGGCACCCAGTTGGCACTCTGTAAACATTACTTTCCCAGCCTTTTTGGACACTTTCCCCTGCCTACCCCACCTTTGTGCCTTCTCTAGCTTTCAAATGGGCTGGCTATTTCTCTCTCTGGCCAAGGAGGGTGCAGCTTGAGGTCTGCATCCCACCCTAGCATCCCCTTTTTCACCGTGGCCTTAGCCTCTCTCCTGGGCTGAATGAAGGAGAGAGGGCCTGGGCCTGGCCCCACAGGGCTCCTCTGAGACTGAGGTGGGGGAAAAGGCAGGGAGCGCGTCAGCCCTGATGCAATCGCAGGCTCACTGCTTGGCTGGCTTCCTCCTCGTCCAGTGTTTACGGGAGCCTGGATTCCACAGGAACCCTTGGAAGTGTGCACTGACGGCAGGGGCAGGCAGCACACAAAATTGTCCTTGCTTCAGGGACAGTTTAGGGAGAAAGTGATACTGTGCCTGCCTGGGCCTCATGCGCCCTGGGCTCAGGGACACAGGAAAGAGATACCAGGTGTCAGTCCAGAGGGAGGGGCAGGGAGGCAGGCTCGAGGAGGGAGGGACTAACCACTGGCTGATGCCAGGGCCAGCTTCCAGACCCCGCTCTGGGAGGCCCCATGAATAGGCCCTTTATCCCCAGAGCTTTGAAGCTCAGGGGAAGCAGCCATGGAAGTGGGTCTCAGGTGACAAGGAGCCTCAGAACAAGCTCAGAGGATCCTGTCCCTTCCTTCCCAGTAGAAATCTTAGCTGGAGAGAAGCTTGTTTTCCAGTCCTTTGCTTAGGATCTTCATCTGGGAGGCCCCTCACGAATCCCACAGCCTTGCTGGGTCACCTAAAGGCATCCTAAGAAGCACAGTGTGGCATAGTGGCAAAGAGCACGGGCTCTTGCCAGTCAGTTCTCAGCTCTTCCAGTTACTGGCTGGATGCCCCAGGCAAGTTACTTCACCTCTCTAACTCTCAACTTCCTCATGTCAAAAGGGATAATCAGAGTAGTCGACTTCAGAGATAAAGCCTGTAGGCCCAGAGAACAGTGCCTGGAAGCGGTAAAAGCACTCACTAATTGCTAGATATTGTTATTTTTATTAAGACTTAGGGGGAGGCAGAAAGGAAAAGCATCCCAGCATCAGCTGTTTGCTCCCAGATCCAAGCACTAGAATTCTCTAGTGCTTAAAGAGCCTTTTTTTCTGAAGCTGGGGCCTAATTGTCCTTCTTTCAATACCTAATGACTGTTTCCCAGCTATCAGGAAAGACTCAGACCTCCCCTCCCCCAGAGCTGTGAAACCGAGTACAGCAAAGCTTGCTCAAGCTCCTGAGTCATTCAGCAAAACCGGCCCAAGATAATCGGTGGATCAAGGAAACTAGATGCAGAGTGGGGAAAACCCAGCCACAAAGCCGAGGCCTCCTTTTAGGGCAGTTCCCTCTGCCGGCCCCTAGGATGGGCTTTCATTCAGGTTCCGCAGACAAGACAGCACCTGGCACCTGAGTCCTGCCCAGGCCCTCCCATACCCAGAACAAGACATTAGCTACACCTGGGCCTCTAGCCCGCAGCCAGGCCTTCCCATGGAATCTTGTTTGACACAAACTCTTTGCCCTTGAGCAAATTCTCTCCTTCCCTCCACACTCCAGTGCTAGGGAAAGTCGACACCCTGCCTCCCATCCTCCCTGCCCACTCATTTCTCAGCCCCTGCAACTTGACTTCTGTGTAACCACTCCACTCCCATCACACTCATGGATGATCTCTTAAATTGCCAAATCCAAAACACTGTCTCCAGGCCTTTCCTTCTTGCCCTCTCTTCACACTTGGCACTGGTAACCACTCTCTTCTTTAAACTCCTTCCTGGGCTTCTGTGAGAAGCCCCCTGATTCTCCTCCTCCCCCTGTGACCACCACTTTTTGGTATGGGTAGTGGGCCACTCTCCATTCCGTAAATGTTGCTCCTCGTGGCTCTGCCCTTAGCCCTCTTCCTTTCCTATTCTTCATCCCCCTCCCAGGTTTAATCTGTGCTCGGGTCTTTAAATTCCACTTCTTTGTTGGTGACCTCCTAGACCATGTCTCCAGCCCAGATCTTTCCCCAAATGCCACCTGACTGCTAAGCAGCTCTACTTGCATGACCCCAGACACAGGAAGCTCAACATGCCCAAAGCTGAACTCTCTATTTTCCCCCAAACCTGCTCCTCTTCCTGTGTTCTCAATCTTGATACCACCCTCTACACTGTTACCCAAGCCAGAGGTTCAAACATCACCCTTGCCCCATCCCTGCCCTGCCCACAAATCTCCATGCTCTTTACATCTTATAAATCTCCCCCTTTCCACTCCACCCCCACTGTTTCTGCTTCAGTTCAGACCTAAAGCCTAGATTATTACACGGTTTATAAGTGGGCTCTTGGCCTTAATTTCTTCCCCCTTTGTACTAGACTCGTCTTGGAGAGTCTTCCCAACTGCAGTCCCTTTCCTGAGAACTCACTGCTGCCCACAGACCTTGCTGAAGAGGTGCCCTAGACCCCATGTTGACCTCACCAAAGCCTGCCCTGCTATCATCATAGTGTTTTGAACCAGAGGTACACATTTGACCCAAGCTGGGCTGAAGTCTATCTCCTGGGACTCTGAAACTGGGACATAGTGATTCTAGTCCAAATGCCCTCAAGGGTCACATCAGCAGTGAAAATGAGTGAGACAGCCCAATGAGAGACAACAAGGAAGGGGCAATTGTGGCCAATGGAAAGTCACACCTCGTCTAAGGTGGCAGCTGCTCCTCTGCTCTAGCAGACAGTTGCCATGGGAACATAGGCCCAGACTTGTCAGATATTCTGATTTTCCAGATTTTTATGTGAAATTTCTTTATTTTTGAATATTGGGCACTAATTCATTCTTTCAAATGCCACAGGCTAAGCATATCTTATGCATCATATTTGGCCTATGGGGCTGCCAGTTTGTAATCAGCACCAGAGAGTCTGGTTTAGGCACTGGACCCAAAGCTGGGGACAGCCACTTTCTGCCATGTGTATGGAGAAGCAGACAAAGCCCTCTGTGTAGAGGAAAGAACAAAGTCTGTTCCTGTTGGCTCCTTGCTCCTCAGGTATACCACATGCCCATGTTTCCTGGCCCAACACCTCCTGCCCTTCTTTCCAGACCCAGGACTATGTAATAGTTAAAGTTATGGGCTCTGAGGTCACATAGACCTGGGCTCAAGTGCCAACTCTGTGACTCGCCAGCTGTGCACTCTCCCGCAAGTCACTTTACCTCTCTGAGCCTCAGTTTCTTCTTCTGTAAAATGGGGTACTTTCTTCATAGGGTTGTTATTGGGATTAAAGGAGATATTGCTCAGAAAGCTCTTAGCACAGCGGCTGGCACTCAGTAAGCACTGAATGAATGTTAGCCTTTATTATTATTATGGCCATTGGTAGTAGTAGTATTCCTCCTCAGCCCAGCCCTCTCCCTCAGAGCACATTTTTGTTTATAGAACTCTCTGGCATTTACCATTTGCTCTTATTATTTATCACTATTTTATTTTTATTTATTTATTTATTTATTTTGTCAGGAAGATCAGCCCTGAGCTAACATCCATGCCAATCCTCCTCTTTTTTTTGCTGAGGAAGACCGGCTCTGAGCTAACATCCGTGCCCATCTTCCTCCACTTTATGTGGGACGCAGCCTCAGCATGGCCCGACAAGCGGTGCGTCGGTGCGCACCCGGGATCCGAACCCGGGCCACCAGCAGCGGAGCGCGCGCACTTAACTGCTAAGCCACGGGGCCGGCCCCTATCACTATTTTATTTGCCTTGATATATTGTAAACTTCTAGAGGGAAAGGCCGCATTTTATCTCTTTATACTGAGGGGAGGGGAAAGAAAGTGGAATTGGCACACACTGTTTTGTACTTAGCAGGTGCTCAAGAAACATTTATTTGTTGGTATTCTACTGGAATTTAAGCTCCATGAGAGCAAGGACTTTGTCTATCTGACTCACTATTGTATCCCCTGAGCCTAGTACAGTGCTGAGCACATAGAGAACCCTCAATACACATATATTGAATAAAAGAATGAAAGGTGTCTCCTCGCCCTCCACCAGGATTCTTTAACACATCTTAGGGGGTTATTGGTGCAAATCTCAATCCACTGTTTTAAAACAGTAGGTTCTGGAATCTCTGTTAATAGCACCCCGTTTTTCCTTTAGGGAACTGTCCTCCCCCTATTAGACATGGCTGACCCACCTCAGCTCTGGAATGGTCATGTGACTCAGGGCTACCCAATCAGAGGCAACTATCCCTTGGCCACAGTGATTGGTTCAGGATGGGCTTATAACTCCATCAAAGCCAATCAGAGCTGAAACCATTGGAAAAGAGAAATTTGCTTTCCACAGTGGAAGCTAAGTCCTGAGAATATAAGCCTAGAGCTGCTAGTGGCCATATTACCTAGGAGGAGGAACCCTACCTAGGAATGAAGCAAAAACAGAAAAAGGTGTAACTGAGAAATGGAAAGAGATGGGCTCCTAACAATATTTTTTGAGCAAGTAGATCTAACTGTGCCTGAAGCCAAGCCCTTGACTATTCTGTTAGAGACAGTAAATTCTCTTTTTTTAAGTCATCTTGAGTTGGGTTTCTGTCATTTATATCCAAAAGAGTGCAGATTAATATTTGGATTTTTATAGATAGGGAGTGATAGTAGACATAGACATACACCTTTATAGGAATCTGCCCACAATGATCCCCTTTCTCTAAGAACTGCCCCCTACCCACAGACTAGACTAACAGCCATGTTTGTGCTACAGAACCCTGCCCCTAAAGCCACAAGTGGTTGGACCAGAAGTAGACATGTATTGCAGCATAATCAGATCAGATTCTCTCTCCTGGGGATTTGGGTTTAGGACTGAGAGATCTTAGTTTAGTCTGTCTGAGCTGCATGCTTAAACTGAAGGGACATAAAACTGGGAACTGGGAGAAGGTCACATTCATGGAGCAACAGAGAAGCTGATCTGCTAAAGGAGAAGAATGAGGTTGATACACACATAGAAGCAGAGGCTGGAGGCCACAATTTCTGAGAGAGAGAGAGGGAGAAAAAACAAGAAGGAAGAGAGAGACAGAGAAAGAGAGAGAGGTGCTTCCTCATCCCTCAGGAGACTAGTTACTTCTCCTTTTGGGTTCCATGAGATTTCTCTGTGTTCATATAAATTCTCTCCCCTACCATTACCCTCCTTTAAAAAAAAAAAAAACAACTTAAAATAGCTCTAGTGCTTTTGGGGGGTTTGTTTTGTTTTGTTTTCACTTGTAACTAAAAGGTTTTTAGACAACCATCCTAGGAACAAGTCTACAGCCAAGGTGTCCTGTTCAAAGTCTTTGGCTTCCTGAATCAAGACATGCACACATCCAATTACCAGCTTGACCAAAACACATGGATTCACTGAACTGGCTTCCTCCTCTGTAAAATGGGAATAATAATGCCTACCCTACCAGGTTGTTGTGAAGACTGAATGAGATAATGTGGAAAGAAGAGCTTAGCACAATGCTGGGCACCAAGAAGCCATGGAATCAGTACATGCTGAATGCAGAAGAGGGGCTGAGTCCAAGCCTAGAGCCAGTCCACCAGTAGGTCCCAGCTAGGACTACAAAAGGAAGCTGAAAGACACAACCCCTCTCTCCATCAGCATCTTTTTCATCTCATTTGTACCACTTTTTCAAAAGCATTGAGGAGGAAAGGAATATCTTTATTTTTAAAAGTTCCCATTCTGGAACTCTATTCTAATAATATAATCAGACAAGAGAAAATACATATGCGGGGCCGGCCCTGTGGCTTGGTGGTTAAGTGCGCGCGCTGCAATGCTGGTGGCCCGGGTTCGGATCCCGGGTGCGCATTGAGGCACCACTTCTCCGTCCATCCTGAGGCCGAGTCCCACATACAGCAACTAGAAGGATGTGCAGCTGTGACATACAACTATCTACTGGGGCTTTGGGGGGAAAAAATAAATAAATAAAATCTTTAAAAAAAAAAAAAAAAAAAGAAAATACATATGCATAAGGATGCTCACTGCAGTAGTGTTTATATTGGAGAAGAATTGGAAATGACTTAAATGTCCAACACTATGTTTTGCTTAACAGATGATAATATATACATGCAATAGAATATTATGAAGCATTGGAGGAGAAAAGACACAATATTTTTAGATAAAAATAAACATGGAGGGGCCAGCCCAGTGGCATAGTGGTTAAGTTTGTGTGCTCCACTTCGGTGGTCCGGGGTTGGCAGGTTCAGATCCCAGGCACGGACCTACACACTGCTTATCAAACCATGCTGTGGTAGGCATCCCACATATAAAGTAGAGGAAGATGGGCACGGATGTTAGCCCAGGGCCAATCTTCCTCAGCAAACAAAGGAGGGTTGGCAACACACGTTAGCTCGGGGCTAATCTTCCTCACCAAATAAAAAAATAAGCATGGAGTAGAATGCAAAATGTCATGGGGTATAATGTAAAATTTGTATGAATTTTTAAGGTAAAAGCCCAATATTTCAAAGAAGTTTCTCCCATTCTCTTACATTTCAGCACCACACACACTGTCTCACACACCACCGGCGCAGCAATACATTCATCTTCTCTGCCTTTGGGGTAACTTGAGTGGAAAAATTTAAGAAGCATTTATGTAAGTACAAGTCCTGAGGCCTCTAACATTAAAGATATTGACAAGGATAGATGTTCACAACATTTTCCAAGAGAAAAAAAAAAAGCAGGTTACAAAAATATTGCCAAAAATGTAAACAGTGGTTATCTTAGGCCATGGGATTTCAGGCAGTTTTTCTTGTCTTATTTGTATTTTTATGTATTATTTGAAGTTTTTATAATGTGTGCATATTATATTTATGAGAAAAAATGAAGCTATTTTCATGGGAGGGGCAGCTACCTTGATTTTATTTTCTCCTATATTGTCCTCCACGTAGATTCTACTAGATTTACTCTAACACATCTTTCTTCTTCAAGAATAGGGAGATTTACCTGGCTGTCCAGTCCTCTGTGGAGCTGCCCCAGACAGAAGCTCCTTGTACGGGGAGGAGAGCCTTGCATGAGCCTGGCAGAAATGCTAGGCAGCTCGCTACTGCCCTCTCGTGGTCAGAACAGGTCAGAGCCTGATCTAGCTAAACTGGCACCCAGTGAATCCTGCCCGCCAAGGTCATCCCCAGAGGCGTGACTTCTGGCTACGCCTGCAGTCATCAGTGTGCTGCACACTAGTGTCAGTAGCTCAGCCCCCCACCCCAAAACAGGCCATGACCTGGCCTTAGCCTAATGACGGCAAACCCATCTGAACAGTTCTGTTTACTCCAAGCTAAAGGCTCCCAGGAGACACTGTATTCCAACTGCTAGAGCAAGTGATGGAGAGCTTTCCTGTCCACTAGAGAGCACTAAAGGTCTGGACTTAGGGTTGGAGAAAGTAGAAGGCAGGGTTGCAGGAAGACAACTGCAATCATCCTACTCATAAAAGCCCTTGTCCTGTATGGTTCTTTTTCCTTTTCAAAGTGTTTCCCAAGGCAGCTTGACATGTACAAATAAACCCATACAAGGAGTTTGCTGCAGAATTGTTGGTAACAGCAAAAAACTGGAAACAATCTAAATCTTCCTCAGTATGGGGGCATTTGGAAAAAATGGAATAGTATGCAGCCATTAAAAAGAATGAGGTAGATCTTTATGTGCTGCTGTGGAATGACCTCCAAGATTCATTGTTAAGTCAAAAAAAAAGCAAGATAAATGTTTAACAGTCACTAAGTGTAAGTGTGTGTGTCTTAAATAAGGATCTGTATAACTGTGGGCATATGTATTTAGATGTGTATAGACTATATTGGAAGGAAACACCAGAAACTAATAATAAGACTGTCGCTGGGGATGAGGGGATTGAGGACATGGCAATAAGAAAGAGAACTACTTTCACTATATATCTTTTTGTATTGTTAAGTTCTTTACCACGAGCATGTATTACTTTTTCAAGGTAAAATTTGTTTAAAATTTTAAAATAATATTTTTCAAAAGACAGTTTGATATAATGGAATCAGAAAGACTTGAGTTCAAATCTAGACTCTGAGAATTACCAATTGTATGACCTTAAGTAAATCACTTAACTACTACTCTGAACCTCAATTTTCTCAAGATTGGCACAGATATTAGCTCAGGGCGAATCTCCCTCAAGAAAAAAGAAGAAGATTGGCAACAGAGGTTAGCTCAGGGTGAATCTCCCTCAGCAAAAAAAAAAAAAAAAAGATAAGCATTTGGTATCAAGACAATCTTGTTGCACACCTCCAAGGGGCATTATTCACATTGTCTTCTTTATGATTGGCGCCCTCTGGAGATGAACATTGTGAGGGCCCTGTCGAATACAGGACTTGGTACATAGTAGATGCGGTGAAAATACTTATAATTTTCATATATATTATCTCATTTTAATTTGCCATCTCTTCAAAGAATTTTGCACCTGAAGAAACAGGAATGGATCAGCAGCCAGACTTGGCTTGGAACATAGGTCTCCAACTTCTACTCCAAGTTGAGAGCAAAACACTAGGAAGATTAGCCTAAAGGCTACGTGTGAGAAGAATGAAAGAATGAATATAAGAGTTGGGGATCATGGCATCTAGACTGGAAAGTAAGAAGTAAAACTATCTCTATCTGAAGATGACATGATTTTGTATATAGAACATCCTAAGGAATCCACAAAAAAGAAAAACTATTAGAACTAATAAATGAGTTCAGCAAGATTACAGGATACAAGATCAATACACAAAAATCAGTTGAATTTCTATAGACTAGTGTCTTAGTCCATTTGGGCTGCTATAATAGAATAATTTATTTCTCATGGTTCTAGAGGCTGAAATCTGAGATCAGGATGTTAGCGTGGTTGGGTCCTAGTGAGGACCCTCTTCTGGTTTGCAGACTGCTGTTTTCTCTGGGGTCCCTTTTATAAGGGCTCTAATCCCACTCATGAGGGCTCTACCCTCATGATCACATCATCTCCCAAAGGCCCCACCTCCTAATACCATCACAGTGGAGGTTAGGATATCAACATATGAATTTTGTAGGGACACAAACATTCAGTCCATAATAACTAGGAATGAACAATCTGAAAATGAGGTTGAGAAAATAATTTCATTTACAATAGCATTAAAAAGAATAATATACTTAGGAATAAATTTAACAAAAGAAGTTCAAGCCTTGTACACTGAAAACTACAAAACACTGTTGAAAGAAATAAAAGAAGACCTAAAATGTGTCACAGACCTAAATGGAAAGAAATCTCATCTTCACGGATTGGAATGAACAGATGGCGTTCTGAGGAGTAAGATGGCAATGGTCTCCAAATTGTTCTACACTTCCAATGCAATGTCTATCAAAATCTCAGCTGGCTTTTTTGCAGAAATTGACAAGCTGATCCTAAAATTCATATGGAAATGCAAAGAACACAGAATAGCCAAAACAATCTTGAAAACAAAACAAAACAAATTTCAAGCTTATTATAGCTAAAATAATCAACGTGCAGTACTAGCATAGGAATAAAAATAAGACTAATGGAATAGAAATGAGAGTCCAGAAATAAACCCTTACATTTATGGTCAGTTAATTTTAGACAAGAGCGTGAAGACAACTGGATAGCCACATGCAAAAGAATGAAGTGGGACCCTCTACTCACACCATATAAACAATTTAATTCAAAATGTATCATAGACCTAAATGTACGAGGTGAAAGCATGATACTCTTAGAAGAAAACATATGAGTAAACACTGGATTAGGCAATAGTTTCTTAGATATGACATCAAAAGAATAAAGCAACAAAAGAAAACAATAGATAAATTGGACTTTGTAAACATTAAAAACGTGTTTCAAAGGGCATTGAAGCAATGAAAATATTCTGGAGTTAGAATGTGGTGATGGTTGCACAACTCTGAATACACTAAAAACCACTGAATTATATACTTAAAAGAGAATTTTACGTATGTGAGTTATATATCAATAAAGCTGTTATTTAAAAAAAAAAAAAAAATGGGCCGGCCCCGTGGCTTAGCGGTTAAGTGCGCGCGCTCCGCTGCTGGCGGCCCGGGTTCGGATCCCGGGCATGCACCGAGGCACCGCTTCTCCAGCCATGCTGAGGCCATGTCCCACATACAGCAACTAGAAGGATGTGCAACTATGACATACAACTATCTACTGGGGCCTTGGGGGGGAAAAAATAAATAAATAAAATCTTTAAAAAAAAAAAAGTGGAGTTGGGGATTGTTAGATGGGAAACACTCATTTCCTCCTGATGGTTTCCTTCCATAGAAAACGCATCAATTGACGTAATACTCCTGGCTTCTCTCTGCCTCCAACTCACTCCTCCCCTAAACGAGAGAAGTGACTTGATCTATGAATTTGAGATAAAGAACCGATATGTGCAGCTCTGCACGCTCCTCTCCTGCTGGAGGAAACATTCTGCCTATTTCTCTATGCCTTAAGTTCTACAGCATCAGGCACTTCCAGTGAATGGATGGTTAAGTTAGTCTAATTCTGGGGCCAATATTAGGAAGTATACCTATCCACAGACATAAGCCACTATCTCCAAGATTAGTTGTATCCATAATAAGGCCACTATTTTGGTCTCCATATCTTATCTCTTCATCTTATTTTGCAAATGGTTCAGAACTTTCTCAAGCAAGGAGGGTGCTATTTATTGATTAATCCCCAAGAACCCCAGCAGCACTGGGGGCCTGGTGTGAGGACCATCAAATAGCTACTTGTGTATCACAGAAACATTAAGTTTGGAGAAGTAGCATGGAACAATGGAATGAGTCAACAGAGCTCATTTCTCCTTCTAAATTCATTCATTCATACATTTATTCAACAAATATTTATCAAGCACCTAGTGCCAGGTGTTGTTAAAGGAGCTGGAGATTCAGCAGTGAACAAAACTGACCAAAACCCTGCTACAATAGAGCATACATTTTAGTGGGAAGACTGACAATAAATGAGAATATGTATTATCTTAGATGGTGCTAAGTCCTAAGGAGAAAAATAATAACATAGGGAAAAAGAAAAGAAAATATCAGTGGAGGGTGTGAAATTTTGGATAGAGTGTCCAGGAAAAACCTCACCAAGAAGATGGCATTGGAGTTAAGACTTGAAAGAGATCTGGAAGTAAGTCATGTGGGTGTTTGGGGGAAGAGATTTCCAGGCAGAGTAAACAGCATATGCAAATGCTCTGAAGTGAGAGTACAGGGTCTGAGGAAAAGCTAGTGTAGCAGGGTGATGGGGCGGGGAGGGGAGGAGACTGGAAAATGAGGTAAGAGAAGTCTCAGGAAGCCAGCTCGGATAATGACTTGTAGCTCAGAGTAAGGACTTTGGTTTTTACTCATCAATTTACCCTTTGAAGGGTTTTGAGCAGAGGTGTGGCATCTGAATCTGTTGAGAATAGATTACAGAGGGCAAAGGCAGAAGCAGGGAAACCAGCGAGGAGGCTATTATAATAAAACAGGTGAGCAATGCTGATGGCTTCGACCAGAAGGGGAGCAGTAGAGAGAGTGAGAAGTGGTCGATTCCAGAGGTATTTTGAAGGCAGAGCTGACAGAGTGTGTTGATGGACTGGAGCTGTGGTGTATGAGAGAGGGAAGTTAAGGCTAAATCAAGGATTTTGTGCTGAACAACTGAAAGATGCAGCTGCAGTTAACAGTTTGGGGAGAGTGGACACCAGGAACTCAGTCTTGGACATGTTAATTTTCAGATGCCCATTGGACAGTCAAGAGGATATGTCAAATAGGCAGTTGGACATGTGAGTGTGGAGTTCAAGAGAGAGGGCCAAGCTACTTACTAGCTTACCATTTGCTAGCCTTGTGACCTTAGACAAGTTGCCTGACTTCTCAGAGCTACACTTTCCTCTTCTATAAAATAGCGATAAAAACAGTAGCTATAACACAAGTTTGTTGCGAGGATTAAATTTGATGCTCAGTAAAGTAACCAGTTTATAGGTGGCTCTGAATAAATTATCACTATTACTAAGTTCAATTAAACATGCACTTAGTTGATGGAAACACAAAAAAATGAAAGATACAGTCCCTACCCTCAATTCCAATGGAGAAAACTTGGCCTAAGCTTTCAACAAATGACCTCTCAGGCAACAACAATCATCTGGGTGAATCATGGGGTCCTGGCACCCAACAGGAAAAGAGAAGAAAGGAAGAGTCAAAGATAACGGACAAATAGCCGCAGGATGGAAGCAGCCCGGGGGATTGGAGGGCAAACAAGAACATATAGCTGGTCCTCCCCCCAGCTTGCTAGGAAGCCTTGGACTCATCAGCCCACTACTTCTCACTTCCCCAGTAGGGTAAACCTCAATCCCCTGGAGATGTTTAAAAGTGTCCAAAGTTGCTCAGGGGAAAAACATTCATGCTGTGACGCTAATCACATCACTTCCCCATGCCGATTTTCCCCCCTGCTCTCTTCTGACTTAGCCCATCCGCCCCATCAGGACTTCTCCAGTCTCCTGTGGGCCCTGAGCCTGGCTCTTCTCAGCTTCTAGGCAGCCAGGGAAACAGCTCAGAGACCCTGTGCAACATTGAAGAACCTAGAACTCTAGGGAGGTTTGAACAAACATGAAGAGAAAAGTCAGGGAGCATAGGGGAGGGAAGCTATCACTGAGTTCTTACTGGGCCAGGGCTGTGCTAGGTGTTTTCAGGGCTGAGAAAGTTGTTGCAAGGATTTACAGCATCTGGCCCAGGGCCTGGCCCATAATAAGAGTGCAATAAATGTTGGCTGTATTATTTTTATTATATCTCTTTTAATCCTCACAACCCTGCAAGCTGGACTCCAAACTAAGAAGCAGTTTGGTATAGTGGTGTGTGCTCTTGTGTCAGACAAATCTGGGTTCAGACTCCATCTCTGCCACACCTAGACTTCTGTGACTCCAGGAAAGCTACTTGACTTTTCTAAGTCTTGGTTTGCTCATCTGTAAAGTGAGGAAAATAATGTACTAACCAAATAAAAATTCATCTAAAACCCTTAGTATAGGGGCTGGCACACAGTAACTGCTCCATAATCATTAGATATTCCTAGCACTTTTGGAAGAGAGAACACAAAAGTTCCAGAGGCTAGATCACTTATCCAAATTTACACAGCCAAGCAGAATAGACTTGTGATTTTGCCCTACTCAGCATCCTTGCCTCCTCTTTTGGTTAGAGTACTTTCACTCTTTTGAGAACCACCCTCCCCCACTTTCAGGCCATGTGATTTGGGTAGGGTTAACACCTCTATTTCAAGCTCCAGGGGAGAGTATGTGACCCAGGTCTTGCCAATTGCTTATACCATCCCTCTGGTCACAGCAATTGGTTTGAGAGTGGACTTGTGACCCATGCTGTGTCAATGTGAATGCTGGAACCTTGTTGAATCCATTGGGAAAGAGATGAACCTGTCTTTGGAGTTGACATTTGAAGGATATAAGCTTGGAGCTGCTGGGGGTTGCTAGGTGGAGAGAGTGCCTGAGTGCAAAGAAAATCCAAAGGAGATAGAGCTGAAGGATGGAAAGAGAAAGAAGCCTGCAAATTTGCCTAAACACTTGAACAGATATGTCCAAAGTCTGTACCTCAAGTTTCAGGTACATGAGATAATAATGAGGCAATAATTCACATTCTCTCTTTCTCTACCTTAAGACAACCAAAAGAATTCTTATTTGGCAAATGTATCAGTCAGGGTCCCAACTGAAAACACATGGCACATTCAAATGAGAATAATTTGAAGAGAGTTTATTTATGACGGTATAGACAGTGTAGGAGAACCACAAGGGAAAGCATGGTGACCCAGGGCTAGTAACAACGGAGGAGCTGTCACCACCCCTAGGCCTGAAGGGACAGAGGAGAGATAGTCACCTGAACCAAGAGGGATGGAGTTTTGGAAAAGAGGCCCCCTTAAGAAGAGCAGTGATTGTCAGTAAAGGCACACTGCCAGCATGTGAAGGGAGCCAGGGGAAAAAGCACCCTGACCTCTCCCTCCTCTTGCCTCTTATCCACAGACTCCCCATTGGCTGAGCCCAGCCGGAAGCCAGAAGGCCAAGGAGCCTGCCAAAGTGTTGAAACAAGTCAGACCTAGAACAGGGTGAAGTGTGGATCTGGAGGGCCACACAGGAGCTAACTGGCCCAACAAGAGAGCAGCCCAGCCTGGTCTGGCTGTCTCTTTCATGGTCCCGTGATGACCTTTTGGAAGCTCAGACTCGAGTTTTAAGACTCTCATGGTTCCCTTTGGTCTTTCCTGTATAGTGCGCTCTCTACTTCTCTAGAGAAGACCGCATAGGAGGGCACAGAGGAGACAGGGACTCTCAGCATCTGGGAAAAAGCCACTGAACCAGCCCTGCTAACTTTGCAGGGAGAAAGAAGGTTCCAGCCCAGCTGCCCACATAGCCAGAGAGTCCTGGGCTGACCCTCAGGCCCTCACTCTCCCAGCTCCCTTGCCCCCACAGAGATCTGTCCGCTGGCTGGTTTGGCCCCTATCTCAGGCACCACCAGACAGCAGCTCTGTGACTTCCCTTTCTCTCCATAGGAGATGTCTGTCTCCTTCTGCAGCCCAGCTGGAGAAGCTTCTGGGATTCCCCACTACTGGCAGGGACCCAACAGCGTCCCGAGGACAGGGCTAAATGGCATCCAAGAATCTCATTTTGGTCACACACACACCTGTTCCCTCTTCTTCCTTCCCAAAACACTCACCCTAATCCCTAAGCCAAAATAGGTTCCTCCTCAGCTTCAAATCCAGTTTAAAGCTTAGAATCTCCTCAGAAAGCCTTCCTCATTAGTTTGTCTGACTCTACACTGTCTTGCTATTATGAAGATTATTATCAAAAGTACTTCTGCATGTAAAATATCTAATAATAGCCACTCATATTTACTCAGTGCTTTCTATGTGCAAATCACTGAGCTAATTGCCTTACAGAAACCATCCCGTTTAATCCTCACAACTACCTTGTAACGTAGGTGCTATCAACATATAGAATATGTTGTGGTTGGCACCCCTTGGATTGTGCCAGGAGATAACCTTGGGATCAATTACTTTATCTATTTCTACACAGGAGAAAACTGAAGTTCAGGGAGGATAAATTACTAGTTTAAGTTCACACAAGCAAGCAAAAAGCAGAGAGGAGACCTAAACCCATGTATGACCAACTGCGAAGCCCACGCTCTTAAAACTGCAATGTTTTACTGCATCCCAGGTATGTGCAGTCCCAGAGTAAGGTAGTGGCTGGAGGAGCGTGTGCTGGAATCACAGTCAGTGAACCTACCTTATACAAATGAAATACATATTCTGTACAGTGTAAATAATGCTAGCTCCGAAGTTTTTGCAGCAAACACCACTGTCATTCTTTTGTGGTTAAAGTCACTTGGCACCACTCTGGCTCTCAAACCCCAATAAGATGCTAAACATTTGAAAATAATTTCATTAGTGATGTCATCGTGAGATTAAGAACACATTACACATGAAATAGAGAAAACAAGGGAACTCACTAGAAGTTACTGGTAAGACACTCAGGCTATTAGCCTGCTGCATTTGCCACTGCCAACAAAGCCATTTTTAGTCACTTGGAAACCTGGACTTGTTTTTACTTCCTCTGTGAAATGTCCTATGTGGTATTTTTCCCCAAGTGTAAACAAGTCTTTTTACATTAATCAATTCATTTAATTCTCACAACAATACTATAATGATATATCATCTCCATTTTATAGGTGAGGAAACTGAGGCACAGAGAGGTGAAGTAACTGCCTCAAAATCACACAGTTGGTAAGTGGTAGTGCTGGGATTCGAACCCTTGAGTCGGCCTCCTGAACGTGTGCTTTAACAGCTGCTACTCTGTAGTTTGACCATACAGCTAAGTAAATATAATCAGAAAAGGGCTTGGGGGCAGTTCTTTTTTGTAGAGTCTATATGCTCTAGTAATGTGGAGGAGAGATCTCCCACCTAGAATGTGTGGCTGACAGGACTGACCAGCAAAGAAAATCTGGAGAACACAGCCAAGGAACAGCCATCAGAGTCTCTAGTGGGAGAGGCAGGTAAGCTTAAAGAGGAATCAGGGAGCAGAGATCCATGGCCCAGAATGAGTGAGTGACCCTCGGACCAGCAAGGGGAGACTTGAGGACGAGCAAAGTTGGGAGGAAGAATCCAGCCAAGTGAAGAGGAGGAGCCCTTCCTTCCTTCCTTCCTTAAACCCCTATTTGCTGAATTCCTATTCCACGCCACGCACTGCTGCCTTCACGGAGTTTGTAGTCTAGTAGGAGAATGTATTAGCACATTTTTGGTTACAAGTGACTGAAACCAATTCAAGTTGGTTTAAGCAAAAGGGAATTTATTGGCTCACTTAATGGAAAAGTCGGCTGGTAGGATGGGCTTCAGGCTGGTTGATCCAGGGGCTCAACAATGTCAGTGGGAGTCAGTCTCTTCATATCTTGACCCTGCTCTCTTCTGGGTTTCCTCCATTCTCAGGCAGCTTTCCTCCTTGTGGTGGCATGATGGCTGCCATTGGCTCCAGGCTTTCACCTTAGCCCGTCAGTAACCCCCTCAGAAAAAGAATGTTTCCTTCCCAGTTGTTCCAGTAAAAATCCTAAGACCGGCTCTGATTACCTACCTTGATTCCATGCTTAACATTGCCCCAGTTACGGGGCTTAAGGTTGGAAGATGCTGACTAGCCAAGGCCTGGGAGATATGTACACCCTTCTGAGCAGCCCCACCCAGACCACCTGGATTGAGAATGGAGGGATGGTTTCCAGGGAAAATTGGAGTATGTACTAACTAAGAAATGAGGAATGAATGCTGAGTAGGCAAAACAACAGATGTCTGATCCAGGGATTGGGGCAATGATACTGGTAATTACCACATAGTGTGATAAATGACATGACAGGAAGGAACTGGTGCTGGAGGAGTGCATAGGAAACACCTAACCCAGAGGAAGTGACATGTAAACTGAGACTTGAGGAGGAGGTCTCAGGGCAAGGAGGGGTGTGGGGTGGGGAAAGGAAACAGATGGTGCAAATTTCTTGAGATATGTGAGATTGTGGATGGGACATTAACTGGGGCAGTGAGAATGAAGATAATGGCCAGATTATGAAGTGGGCCAGAACAGAAAGGAAGAAAATGGATTTGGGCTGAAGCCAAGATGAAGATTTCAGTTTGGGATGTTGATCTTGAGAAGTATGTGAGTCATCCTGTTAGAGATATCAAAGAGCCAGCTGGATATGTGGGTGTGGAGTTTAGGAGCAGGATCCCTGGAGGCAGCACAAGGATGTGATCAGCACAAGCAGGGTCACTGAAGTATGGATGAGACATCTCTGGGGAAGAGGATGAAGGTTTAACAGACTCTTCGAAAGGACATCCAAATGGCCAATACACATATGAAAAGGCCAATAAGCACGTGAAATAAACATATGAAAATGACACCATTACTTATTAGGGTAAATACATGAAAACAATGAGATACCATTACACATCCACCAGAATGGCTGAAATTAGAAGGATTGACAATATCAGATGTTAGCAAGGATGTAGAACAAAGGGAACTCCAGATACAACACTGATAGGAGTGTAAATTGGCACAATCACTTTGGAAAACTGGCTGTATTCACTAAAGCAAAACATATGTATCCTCTATGACCTAGCAAGTCTACTCACATATATATAGCCAAGAGAAATAAGTGATTAAGTCCACCAAAAGATGTGTAAAAGAATGTTCATAACAGCATTATTCAGAAGAACCAAAAGCTGGAAACAAACCAAATGTCCATTGTTATGTGTTCATTCAATACGTTACTACACCACACACACACAAAGAACTAAGTACTGACATGGATGAATCTTACAGGTAAAATGTTGAGTGAAAGAAGCCAGACCTGAAAGAATACAGACCTGAAAGAATACATGCAGTACCGTGTGATTCCATTTATAAAAAGCTCAAAAACAGGTATAACTAGTTGATGGTGATAGAGGTCAGAAACAGAGGTTTCAATTGTGAGAGGGGGTATTTTGGAAAGGGGGCCAAGGGAACTTGCTGGGGTGCTAGATACTTCTGTATCTTGATCTGGGTAGTGGTTATAAAGGTACATACATAAATAAAAATTCACCCAGTTATTTATTTAAAATGTATGTACATTACTGTATCTATTTTACACCAAAAGTAGGGGGAAGCTTATTCCCTCCCCCCAAAGACAAAAGAACCAAAGACGGTATTGATGTGGAGACTATCGATATTTTACAGTTTGTGATATGACATGATATGACGTTTCAGAGGCTTGAGGCCCAGCTTGATGGTGAAGTTCCCCAGGGCCAGAAGTCTTTTTTTGATTTTTATCTCTATTGTTCCAAAGCATCTATATTGGTGTTCTGATCACAGCATCCCACAGCATCCGTGACTCAGTGTCTGCTCAGAGCTGCACACTCCAGCCCTTGAGTGTTCAAATCAACACTCATTTCCTGCTCATCTGCTCTGTGCCAGGCCCTGTGCTAAGAGCTAGGGGTACAAAGACAAATAAAACACTTAAAACGCTGCCAAGCAAGAGGTGGGTGCTCCAGGATGAAGGACAGGTCCTTGCAGCAGCCACTTCATCCATCAGCATATGTAAAATAATAATAGTAACAAACAACCACCATTTATGAGCTGCCAGGTGCTTTATGTGTGTAACAGATTTTTTTTTCCCCGTAATTGCTATTTAAAACCACGACTGCCTGCAGTTACTTTTGTCTGGTAGGGGAGTGGCATAATTTTTCTCGGGTAGATGGCTCTTTGTTTAGGAAAATACTTAATAAGTTGCTTCTGCAAGAAGAAGGAAGCTCCCCAGGGCTAGGGCAAGACAAAGGGAGCTGAATTGCTTTGCAAATTAGAGTGGGAAAAATGTGGCAGCAGGGAGAGGGAGGGGGTTCTGAAAACAGGAGGAGGGGCGATGTGGAAGCTAGTTAGGGAGATCTCTGTTGTTTTTGCTTTCCCCGACTCTGTTCCTTAGAGGACCACCCCTTTGCCTTCCTAATCTCACTCATTCTTCAGGTTTTATCTTTCAGAAATCACTTCCTCATACCACACACAGCCCTCAGAAAGAATGAGGCAAAGCTCTCTCTACTGAAATGCACTGGATATATTGTGAAGTGAAAAAAAGTAACTGGCAGAACAGGTGCATAATACAATCCCATTTTTTAAAAGGAGTGCAATATATATGTATTTACACTTGGATACATATGGAAAATTCCTGGAAAAGTACATAACACTATATTAACAGCTGTTAACGCTAGGGAGGATAGTGGGAGACCATCAGAAGCTTCTATTTTCAATTTGTATGCTTTTTACCTTTAAACGTTTTATCATTAGATTTGATCCCTTTTTCAAAAGTCTCTTCCTCCGAGCATCCTTCCCTGACTTCTATTGTAGATCAAGTCCCAGTGGTATCCTGCCTTCCTCTGTTGCTCACTACCCCTCCCACTCCTCCACCTCCTGCACTCACCCCACTCTCCTCAGCCCCAAGATAACAGGGACCAGGAACTCCTAGCAAAGTCCTTGGCAGAACTGTTAACCAAATGAATGAATTCTCCCACCTTCCAAAGAGTTTTCTCTTGCCTGGCTTTGACTCTTCCAGAGAGAGGAGGGAGCGGCTCAGCCCCGCTTGTGTGTGCTGCCCAGGCCCGGCTCACAGCGTTCCTGCTAATTCCCCGTCCCGGGTAGGGTGAGATGCCCTCTTTCCTGTTCTGCAGAGACGTGTAAAAGCAGCAGCTCCTGCCCTCTTCACTGCCTCAGCGCTGAGGGACACCAAAATGCCCGAGACCATGACAACCTGTGAGGGGTGCGAGCAGGTCAGGGAGCCAATTACCGGAACAAGCCGGGGTGCCCTGGCTGACCTTGGCAGAAGCAGGGATGGCTTCCCTTCCATCCTCCTTTCCTTTCTAGCAGTAGGGGAGGAAGGGATGAAGCCCTAATTGCTTTCACCTTGAGAAAAATCTGCTGTTGACCATATGCAGAGAAAATCATTCAGTTATACAGCAGGAGGCTTGAAATTATATCAGATCAGGAAGGCTGAGATTTTCCCTGAGGCCCTCTGACTAACGACCAAGGGGAAGAGAGATGCTTAGCCTAACGCCCCCTCCTTGCTCCGGCCTACCAATCACACGGTGTCAGCTGAGCTCACTCTTATTTCTGCCCAGAACCCCGCAGGGAAATCTCCATGTCCCCTTCCCACCCAGGCTGCTGTCACTAAGATGGAGCCTTCACCAGGTCTTGCCCAGGCCACAGCTAAGGTTACTGGGAGAGAATTACAGCTCTGTCCCACAGGCCCCCAATTGCCAGGCAGATGCCTCTATCAGCCCAGCCAGCCTCTCCCCCCGAGTTCAGACAGGAAAAGTGAAGTCACTGGAACTGCCAGGAAGAGGCACCCGCCAGCCTCAAGTGCCTGATTCTGCCCGAACACTTCTAACAATTAAGGCAGCGGATATACTCGCATACTTTCTCCATCCTGATGAAAAGCAAGTTCAAAAGCCACACACTGTCCTCAGCCCCTGGGGTGAAGCAAGGAATGTGATACAGAGAAAGCACTGTAACGCAACAGAGCAGCCTTGAATGATGCCCACACTGCACAGAGTCTGCCACCAGAAGCTCAGCGCTGGAGCCGCTGAAGATCACCCAGGAACCACGTGATACTGCTTTATGCAATTAATGCCTTATAAAGCTTCAGAGCACTAGCTGGTCATCTATTGGGTCCCAAGTACAAATTTCCTTTAAGAAATTCTCGAGAGGCAGTAGAAGCCCGCAGCTTCATACATAGCCTTCTTCAACCACTTCCCAGCTGTGCGACTTTGATCACGTCACATAACCTCTCTGAGCTTCACTTTCCTCGTCCGTAAAATGGGATTAATAATACCTACTTCAAAGGGCTGTCATAAAATAAAATTAATATATGTAAACTATTTAGCACAGTACTTAGTGCCCAGAAAGTGTTCATTAAATAGTAGATGTTCATACTATTATCATGGAACCACCAGTGCACACTCCGGCACAGACACTGGTGAGGTGGAAAATGGTGGGGCCTTTAAGATCATGAAGACCTGGTTTGAAATTCCAGTTCCATTACTTCCATTATATGGCCTTGGGAGAGTTAATTAACTTCTTTGAGCTTCAGTCTCCTTCTCTAAGAAGACACTGATAATACCAGCCTTCTCAACAGGGTGGAGTCCAGCCATCACCGGAGCCTGGGCACACAGAAGCTGCTCGGGAAATATTAGCTGCGTTGGTACAGAATCATCACCCTTTTTCCAGCATCCTTCACTTTGTTTGGTAGTTTTTACTGAGAGACGAAAGCCTGCTCAAAGTGATTTACTTTGGAGCAGCAGATTGATTTTCTCAAAGCCAACAGTCTCTCTCCTGTTGTGATTCTTCTTGTTATCTCTATACTATTTGACCCTGGTGGTCACCTCTGACTTTTTTGAGACCTCCTCCCTTACCTCCTTGGTTTTCTTGACTCTTGGATCCTCTGATATTTCTCTCTTTCTCTCTCTCCCTCTCTCCGTATTTCCAGGCTCTTCATTCGCCTTGGCTTACTCCTCTGTCCTTTGCTGTGTTAATTCTACCTGCTCTCCCCCAGAGAAAGGCCACAACACAGTCACCAAAAGCAAGTTCAGTCTGTTCTTGCTCATGATCTCAAAGGTATCATTATTCCCCTGATCACGCATACATTAAATCCCAGATTCTTGTCTATTTCCTTTCCTCTCTTTCTGAATTCAATCCAATCGCCAAGTATCTCTATTTTTTCCTTCAAAACATTTCTCACATCCACCTCCTCCTTTCCATTTTCCCTCTTGCCACTCTAGACCAATATCAACCCAGGTCTGATCTAGTTTAAATAGCTAATTCCAATCCATCCTGAACATTGCAGCCTACCGAAAAAGATCATTTTAAGCACACCAAATTTTCTCCTTCCACCACCCTCCCATCTCCATTCAAAACTCTATTAAGGCTTTTTCCTTCCTACAGTAGATTTCAGGGCATTCAAGTCCTTCCATATCTGATTTTCTAGATTTGACTTTCCATCAGGCCCAAATCCAGGCTTTTCATTCCATGCATGCCTCATCCATGTCCATCTCCACTCCTTTCATCTGTAGCCTCCTCTGCTTGGAGTGACATTTCCTCCTCTATTCAAATTCGATCCATCCTTTAAGGCCTGGCTCAAAACTCAAACTCCTTCCTGAAGCCTTCCCTGCTCACTCCAGTCCACAGTTATCACCTTCTTCGAGTTTCCTTTGATGACATTGGTGTAGTGGTGGTGATGGAGAGCTGCCTGTCTGAGGAGTTGGTCAACGCCTACCGGCACACCTGCCTATGCCTTCAACTTATACCTGAGGGCAGAGTTGGTATCTCCTACATCCTCCTGGATAACACAGCATACTACCATAGTGTCATAGTGATTTGGAGTTGTACAGACTTGTGTTCAAATCCTAATCTGTCACTTTCCCACTGGTTGCAAGGCCTTAGCAAATGACCCAACCTAAGTCTCAACTTTTCTCGTCTGAAAAATAGGGGTCATATTGGTCTCATAGAGTTGTTGTGAAAATTAAATGATAATATATGCAAATGACTTTGTGCAGTGCCTCGCACCCAATCTACATTCAATAAAAGGTAGAGATTATTATAGTTCCTGGCACCGTACAGTCTAAATATTACTTATGCATCCCTGCTCATTTGCATAGCCAGATAGCAATTTACATAGACTGTGATATTTTACTATAGGTATATCTGCTTTCAAAACAGCTCTCTTTTTCCAACTTTTCATTTTTATAAATGGCACCACTATTCCAAGGCTCCCAGGCTCCAACCTTGGCAGTGTACTCAGCTTTTCCTGCTCTTTCATGAGCCAAATCCATTGGCACTTAACCATGGGCTGTCTCTAACTGTTCTGAGAGTATCTTAACTCCCCATTGGGACTGTAACTGCCTTGAGAGCAGGATTCTAACTTATACTGCCTTGGTGTCTATTACACTGGCATAGAGCAGGGACTCAACGCATACTTGTTTCCTGAAAAGATGCTATCAATAAATTAATTTACAGGGGTAGCTATGAAGGAAGTACTACAACAATCTGAAACAAGGATAAGATATTCTGCGACTATGTTTTATCCTCTCCCATTTCTCTACTCCATGAATTCCTCCTACTTATTCTTTAAGGCCCAAATCAATACCTTCCCCTCTGAGGTCTGCCATAAGCATTATTTTCTTTCTTTCTTTCATTTATAGTACATATTTAATTACATAGAGCTTTTATCAATTTTTTAAAGTTAAAAATTGAAAAAAATTAAAATGATCTAGAAAGGTATAAAATGATGATGAAATTTCTTCTCTTATTCCCACTTGTCAAAGGTAACAATTGGAAACACTTTGGTGGGTACCCCTCTAGATATTTTCTGTCACATTTGGAGTTAATAACCTATCCTAAGAGAGAATATGAAAATAACTTTTTAAAAATAATTGTGTTTCTCTTAGATTTTACATGCCACCCAAAATGGCCATTTTATGAGGTGGGGGCGAGGGGAGGAAGATTAAAATAAACCCAAGTTGTGAAATAAATGAGTAAATTTCAAATCTGTTCCATAGCGCTTTGACACTCTGTTACAGAGCACCTATCACACTGTGCAGTTTGTGTACAACTCTGCCTCCCCGCTAGCTTGTACACTGGGCAGCAACTGACATTAATTTTGATATTCCCAATACCTAACTTGCAAATAGTAAGTACTCAATAAATGTTTAGTGAAGAATGACTTAACTTTCATCTCTCATACTTCTTAATATGTTTCATGGCTTGATTTATTTTTTAATAATAAACAGATTTACGGGGGCCGGCCCAGTGGCGTAGCAATTAAGTGCGCACATTCCACTTCGGCAGCCTGAGGGTTCGCAGGTTCAGATCCCGGGGCACACCGACGCACTGCACAGACCATGCTGTGGCAGCGTCCCATATAAAGCAGAGAAAAATGGGCATGGATATTAGCCCAGGGCCAACCTTCCTCAGCAAAAAAGAAGAGGATTGGCATCGGATGTTAGCTCAGGGCTGATCTTCCTCACACACAAAAAACAAATAAAACAGATTTACTTTGAGAATTTTGCATCTCACCTTTAAATGATTGATCTATCAGTCAGAGTCTCAGGAGGAAACTGAACTAAACTCAGATGATTCAAGAAACTTTAATGGACTATTCAAGAAGTGTGGGTACAGGTAAGGGAACCAAAAAGGGAGGATGAGGTAGCCAGAGGCTAGCAACAGCAGAAGTTATTACTATGCTTGCTTGAAAAGGCAAGGGGGAGGGAACAGAGTTTCATGAATCCTTTGACACCCCGAGCCATGGAAGAGGGGCTGCTGACAGAAGCTGTAGTCTTGCAAGGTAGCAGCTACTGCCAGAAAATAAGGAAACGTGGCACAAAGCAGGAAGAAACACCAAACTCTCTCCTCTAATCTAATCTCTTGACAGTGCATTGGTGGAACCCAAGTGAGCAATGAGCCCAGGTGATACAGTCCTTGGAGCTTAGCTTCCTGGGGCTAACAAGGCAAACAAGGGCAGAGAATGGATGGGGACAGACAACACAGGGAGGAACAAAGTCCGTCAGTTACCAACTACATCATAGCCAAGTTATGTCAGCTCAGTTATTCTTCCACCTGGAGCCTAACTTGTAAAGTTAGGCACCACCAGTGTTTTTCAAGCCAGATAGCAAGGAAGTGGGGAAGAAGGAGAAATAATCAATGAATATAAGATATACAGAGTAGCTACAGACCCTGCCTCAGTAGTGGTCACAAGGCTAAGCTGGTCCTCATAGTTGCCTTCTTCCACCATCTATTCCAAGTTCCCCTTACTTCTGCCAGCACGTTGGCTGGAGGTGATTCTTTGCTTGGTGGAATGACCCAAACCTTCATTTCCACAAGATTCATGCCCTTTGTGGTCCTGTCTTTATTGCTTTCTATAGTTTTACATTGATGGTTATTGGGTACAGAAGTACTAAGAGGTATCCTGGTGAATCCACTGGGAACAGACAGAGTTCTCCTTGCCCCTGTTGGTAGCAGCAACCCTAATTTCCACTTAATAATCAGGATCAATATTGTAAACTCCTTTTCTGCCATTGGCTCAACAGCACGAGGAGCCCAAAATGACCAGGGGGAAGTCTCAGCTTCTTCCAATTTAACGGAACCAATTTAATGTCTGTGTTCCCTGGAGGAAGCATTCCTTGGGAAATAAGACCTCCAAACCCACTGAACCCAAAGTTGCAGGGACAAAAAGCAAAAATTCTATGGGTGAGTTATCAAGTATAAATATGCAAAGGATCACTTCCACTTCCTCCCTGGCCCCTTGTATTCTGGCCATGGAGAAGATGGCACCATATATTGGTTCCTTGTCTAAGGCATACACTACATCCTTTGACATCACCCCAACTTTGCAGATTACTGTCTCCTAGGTGGCATTCTCAGGAATTACCTGGCTGTGATTTTCTAAGCTATTTCCATGCCATCAGAGTTTGTTTTAAGGTGTGACAGCTGAACTGGAAGTTTTTGCTGGTGGCTTTACCTCTCTATGAAGAAGATATTTTGGTTATTTGACAATACCTTGCATTTTCATCAAAACAAAAAAACCCAAGAAAATAAAAACACTCTTGTTCTATAATGATCTTTTTAGGTTATACAGGCAGACCCCACCTAAAATACTTGGCTTTTGCCATGCTATTTGATGCCTAATTATCACTCATTTCTTAGCTCTCATTGCCTTACCCCATCTAGTGGAGAATGTGTCCACTATGCCTATATCAGCCATTTTCACAGAGATATTTTATATTTCCTATTAAGAACCATTGTTATTGACAACCTGGTAATTCTGTAGCATTCATAAAGTACGATAAGCCCTGTAATATATCAACAAAGTGTCAAGTGGGCCCTGTGTTGAAGTCAAGAAAAAAGATAATGGCCCCTAATGCTTCCCATTTCATATTTTGATCTGATAACTTAAACTGAGGAGCAGCTTGGGATGAAAGGAAGAGTCTGACTTGTTCAAAATTATAAGAGAAACACCTTCAGTATAATAATCATTCTCATGCATTTAAATAAGTATCTTTTTTTGTGTGTGTGAGAAAGATTAGCCCTGAGCTAACATCCGATGCCAATCCTCCCCTTTTTTCTTGAGGAAGATTGGCCCTGGGCTAACATCCGTGCCCATCCTCCTCTACTTTATATGTGACGCTGCCACAGCATGGCTTAGCAAGTGGCGCATTGGTGCGCACCCGGGATCCGAACCTGCGAACCCTGGGCCGCCGTGGCGGAGCATGTGCACTTAACCACTGCGCCACTGGGCCGGCCCCAAATAAGTATCTATTTCTTAGAGAAAATCTTTACAACTATTTGTAGTCTAAGAGTTTGGATTTTGAAATCAGACAACCCTGAGTTCCAAACCTTAATTTACCAGTTATGCGATCTGGGCAAATTATTTAAACTCTCTGAGCCTCAGTTTCTTCCTCTTTGTAAAGTGCGCATAACCATAGTCCTTTCTTCTAGACGGAGAGGCTCACATAGAGCCTGGCATATACTAAGTCCTTTAAAAATGTTAGTAATTGTGGTTTGTAGTAGTTATTATGTACTAGGCATTATAGATGCTGGGCTCTAAAAGAAATGAAAGATTTCAGAAGTCTCTGTTTGTAATAGGGAAATTTACCAAGAGGAAAAGACTTCAACTTGTTTCCTTTAGACTGTTTTTTAGAAGGTTGGATCATTCTTTCCCCTTGCCACTCTCCCCCAAAAAGACTTGATAAACTTTAAGAAAGCAAGCACAATTGCTTAACATGAGCTTTATCATAGCAAGTTAATATTATAATAGTTTGAGAACAAATTAATTCATTTAGGTCAACTTAACGGTACAAAGAAATTCTGTTTTTATGGCTTATAAAGGTTTTTTGTAGCCATTGTATTGACACCACTGTATAATCACTGAATTCAGTATAGTTATGCCCAATTTTATAGAACTAGAGGCCAAAATTTATCAATTTATATAATTTTAGGGGTTTGTGGTTGCATCTTTGTCTTTAAGTCCCTAAATCGGTCACACCTATGGTGTAGAGCTTAAAAATTTGGGCTCTCAGGTCAGACTACCTGGGTTCAAATCCTTGATAACCTTGAGCAAGTGACTTAACCTCTCTGTGCTTTTGTTTTTTCAACTATAACATAGGAATAACAGTACCAGCCTCACAGGACTGTTGTGAGAATTAAATAAACTGAACACATGTAGATGTTGGCTTTTTTTTTTTTTCTGTAATGCGAAGTTCCTAGTAAGGAACGCACTGTGGAGAGAAGAAGAAACAGCCTCTCCTATCAGAAAAGGTATCTGAAAGTCATAAGTGCCTAGTGAGCTTGTCCCAGGAAAAAGTCTGATTGCACACGTAGTGAACCACTATCCCAAGAAATGCAGAGCAGCTGTGCCAAGAAGGAATCCATTGTATGCACAACTACCCTAGAAGTTAGGGACAAACCTAATGAGTCAGCTTACTGGAGCATAAAATCGACTGACTGGTCCCATCCTTTGATAAATTGGATTTTCCAAGAGTCTGTAAAAAAGGTTGAAGCAGGCCCCAAGTCTCTTTATTCCACTGTACCCCTGGGCTGCAGCCTCACGGATGGTATGATCTAAGTAGTCTTATGCAGTTTCCCAGGTAGATCTTTTCCGTTACTCAGAGAGTAGTGATTTTTTGCCTCCTCTGTTCTTTTTCATCTAGTTAGGAAAGAACAGAGGTGTTCAGCCAGCGTGCTTTGTGGTTTTCAACACTGAGTATAATATCAGGTTCAAAGTTACAGCTCAACAGATTCTTATTAAGACTGATTTGAGGCAATTAGGGAGAGAGGCAGTTGTGAGCTGGGCAGGCCCCTGAAGCATCTCGTTCTGCTGCTGAAAACCCTTTGAACGCCTTTCCTATGCAAACTCAAGAGGCTTATATCCAAAAAAAAACAAAACCTAAGACCGATTTCTTTTTTATAGGAAATATACTTAAGATCCAGCCATACTAAACTCCTTGTGGGTCCTCAAACTCACCAAGTCCTCATTCCCCCTCTAAGCCCTCTCAATGCCTAGGATGCTCTTCTCCAGCCCTTCACCTGGCTAATTCCTGAGGTCCTTCAAGTTCAGCTTAACTGACACCTCCTCCAGGAAGCACTCCTTAACCCCCCAGCCTGATGACCCTCCTCTATACTCTCACAGCTCCTTGTCCTTACCTCTATGCCAGCATTTACCACACTGATATACAATTGCCGGTTTGTCTGTGTCTCCCACTATCATCAGCAACCTGAGGACAGGAACCCACATCTTATGAAATCCCTAGCATCTAGCACAGTTCCTGGCACAAAGGAGATGCTAAAGAAATATTTGTTGAATATTTACTGTAATAGCCTCCTAATCGGTCTTTGTGCTTCCGTTCTTCTTCCAATTTCTACACAACAGCCAGAGAAAACTCCTTACTGCAGTCTACATGGCCATATTGGATTATGATCCTACTTACCCCCTGTGCTCACTTTATTCTCCAGCCATTTGGCCTTTCTTCTGTTCCTAGAATTCACTCAACCAGTTCCTGCCTCAGGGCCCCTGCACTTGCTGCTCCTTTTTTCCAGAGTGTTCTTCCTCCAGCACTTGCCATGGCTGGCTTCTTCTCCCTCATCAGGATCCCCTCAGAGAGACCCTCCTGGACTATCCTACCTAAAGTATCTGACCCTAGCACTCCTTGGTCACTCTACCACAGTATCTCGTTTTGCCTTTCTATAACTTATTTGTACCCTGTTTGCTTGGTGATTATCCATCTCGCCTATTTAGAAAGGAGCACAAAAGCAAGACCCTGTCTATCTTGTTCACCACTTACCTCAACACCCAGAACAATGCTTGGCATCTATTAGGTAGGTATTTAATGAATATCTGTTGAATGAATGAATGTACGCATGCATGAACGAAACAAGTGCTGTCCTTGAAGTAGTCACTTTCGGTGGGTGTGTCTACCCTTGTACTGAGAGTGCCATCATCGATCCAAAGTATTTTGAGATCTCATCTTTTATTTTTTATTTTATAATATTTTTTGTGAGGAAGATCAGCCCTGAGCTAGCATCCATGCCAATCCTCCTCGTTTTTTGCTGAGGAAGACTGGCCCTGAGCTAACATCCGTGCCAATCTTCCTCCACTTTATGTGAGAGGCTGCCACAGCATGGCCTGACAAGCGGTGTGTCGGTGCGCGCCCGGGATCCAAACCCTGGCCACCAGCAGCGGAGCGTGCACTTAACTGCTACGCCACAGGGCGGGCCCAGATCTCATCTTCTAGAATTGACTTCAGGATCACTTTAAAAGTTACACAAGAAAATTAGATTCACTACTCTGTGGTCACACCTACTTTTTTACTCAAAATCTTTCTCCCCAACTTGATTTGTATCTTATTCACTAACTTTGGCTCTGAATTATTTGTTTCCCAAAATTAAATTAACCCTCAAGAATACAAATTTGTCACCTTTGATAACAGTCTGAAGAATGGACTTTAGGCTCTGAAGACAATTTGAAAAGAGGCATCCAAAAACCTCTCATTTCAACGTGTAAGTTCTGGAGTGTTATGTTGATTTAAAATGATTACCTTACTTTACAGTGAAACCTTATACACTGGGACAACAGTGTTTCCACCTCTGGACTGGTTTCTCATTTTAGTTATTCTTGGAAATAGTTCCATTTTAAAGAATACAATTTCTAGAAAAAAACAATGATATTTAGGTCAAAAGACAACTTAGGGTCTAAACAATTTGCTTCCTTCTCTTCTACAAAATCACTCCAGGGGCCGGGCCCGTGGCTTAGCGGTTAAGTGCGCGCACTCCGCTACTGGCGGCCCGGGTGCGGATCCCTGGTGCGCACTAAAGCACCACTTCTCCGGCCACGCTGAGGCTGCGTCCCACATACAGCAACTAGAAGGATGTGCAACTATGACATACAACTATCTACTGGGGCTTTGGGGGAAGAAAAGGAGGAAGACTGGTAATAGATGTTAGCGCAGAGCCAGTCTTACTCAGCAAAAAGAGGATTAGCATGAATGTTAGCTCAGGGCTGATCTTCCTCACAAAAAAAAAAAAAATCACTCCAACCCAATACTTCACTATTCCTCAAACATTTCACACATTCTCACCAGTTCTTCCTGTTCTTTCTTCTGACTAGGATGGGCTTTCTATGCTCCAACCCAAGCCCTAGCAAAATTTTATTCTTCCTTCCAGGCCCAGCTCAAATGTCTGCCTTCCAGAAGTCTCATGCCATGTAAACCTCTTTCAGAATTAATTCCATCATATTCTGAGCTCCCAAACTACCTAGATATAAACCCTATGAGGGCAGAGGCCATACCTGTCTTCTTCCTGACTATACCCCCAGCACATAGCACAGTGTCTGGCACATAGTAGGTATGGTAGGTGCTCAAAAATATATTTGTTGAATGAATGAATGCTTCTCTAGTCTATTATCTAGCACTACTGAGTTATTTAAATGTCTTCCTCCCCCAAAATACTGTCAATTTCCTCTACAGTAAGGATCATGGTCTCATTCATCTTTTATCTATCTGGGACATGGAGAGTGCAAGGGCGCACTCAGAAGGAGGTAGCATTTATCTTGCTAAAATTCCAAAGTCTCCATTCATTTACTCTCAAATCACCCAGGATCACAGCAGATTTCCTGTTTTGTTTTTATCTTCTCTTTAGCCCAAACAAAGCTTCTCTTGGCAGAAGACCGGCCCTATGTTCTGAAGCTTATTTCCCTCCCCCACTCCAAGCCTGGGCCTGACTGATTGAGTCCAGATGTAGTGTCCCTTGGGTCTAAGTGTCTCCAACTTGAATGTGAACTCCTTTCTCTCCCTGGGTTTCTCCAGCTGCCATTGCCCTTCCCTACCTCCTCCAATCTCTTCTCCCATTCCACCACCAGAATGATCCCTCTAGGACTGGCTCACTAACTCAAATGCTTAGGGAGTCAGGCTGGTAGCAAAAATGCCTGGGGAGTTAGAGGCAGTGCCCTCTTAAGGAGGAAGCTAATTATTGCTTGGAGGAATACAAACCCGGGGTTCCTAGAATATCTGATGTTTCGACAAAAACTAGAAATCCAGAATTTTTTTTAAATGTAAAATCTCCCAATGTTTAAGTACTGGCAACTATTTCATTTTTTTTAAATTAGGCAGGCCAATTAAGACACATTTACAGGCCATATTTGGTTTCCCTCTCTACTCTAGATCTTGACCATGTTATTTCGATGCTCCGCACGGGCATTCTATCTCCTTCCTTGAGCATCAAGACACAGTCTACCCTTTGGACCTCATCTCCTGCCATTTTCCATGCACCACTCCCCCCAGTCCAGGTCATACCACATGACTTACCATTCCAGGGACCCAAGCCAAGTTTTGTAATGCTTTACTGTCTCTGCATGTGCTGTTCCTATTTCTTTTCATTGAGTCAACCAATCTTTATTGATCAGCCAATCTAGCCCACACTGTGCTAGGTGCTGGGGGAAAACCTCAAACATCACAGGCAAAGTTCCTGTCCTCATGGGTCTTACATTCAAGTGGCAGAGGTATATGTTACTCAAATAATAGTTAAATACTCACACAAACAAGTAAAGTTTAAATGTGATAGATGTTAGGAATGAGCCATGAGAGCATACGACAAGGAGCGCTAAGCTGACCTGCCCTGGGGATCTGGGAAGGCTTCCCTGAAGAAGCGACATTTTCATATATCTGAAGGATGTGTAGGAATTACAGTATCTAAGGGAAAGAGGTGGTGGGGCAGGGAGAGGCTGGATTGGAGCAAGGGGAGCAGTGATTTGAGTTTTAGGCGAAGGAACCAGAAAGTGTGCGGTCCAGGGGAGGCAGGAGTCTGGCTGGTTTGAGGAACTGAAAAAGGCCAGGGCTGCCGAGCACAGGAACTGAGGAGGAAAAGGGCATGAGATAAGGCAAGAAAGCCAGGCGGGGCTAGCCATGCAGGCAGGGCTGGGTCAGGCATGGTATGGATTCTGATCTTTATCCTAAGAGCAATGGGAAGCCACTGAAAAGGTTTAATAAGGGGTGTGTGTGTGTGTGTGTGTGTGTGTGTAAAAGAGACAGACAAGCAAACAGACAGACATGATCAGACGTGTGTTTTGAAAATATCATGCTGGCTTCTGAGTGGAGCATGGAGAAAGGCGCAGGAGTAGAAGTGGGGGACCAGTTCAGAGGTGGCAGAAGTTCAAGCGAGGCATTATCGCACTTTAGGTGGATGCAGAGGTAGTGGAGATAGAGAAACATGGATGGGATTTGCAAGATTTATGAAGTAAACATCAATAGGATTTAGACACGGATTGTATATGGCGGGGGTAGAGTAGTGAGGCAGTGGAGAGAAGTTAAGGATGACTCCCAGATTTCCTGCTATGCGGTGAATTGGGGATACTGTTCCCTAAGACAGGAAACACTGAAGGAAGAGCAGGTCGGTGGTAAACGCAACGGGGAGAATGAGAGTTTAATTATTTTGCAGATATTTACTTGGTCAACAGACACTTATCGAATGCCTGCTCTGTTCCAGCCTCTGTCTATACAAAGACAGAAATGGTTCCTGCCCACAAGCCGCTCACTTTCTGGTTGGAAGGACAGGCAGAAAAAAGATTATTATAATCCAAATATCACACAGGCCTCACTGGCCTGTGGATTCAAACAAAGCCACATGAACACTAATCATCCTGAGTTCCTATTGTTGCCCCTGCAAAGTCCACTTCAAGTATTTTTGGGACACTTGTAGGGACTTTTCACATGTGGCTGTCAGACAAAGCAGTGGGACCAACCACTGAGCACATCAGCCCTGTTCTGATCCTCTCCGTCCCTGCCCACTGCCCCCACCAATAGCGCCTTCTGTGGGAATGTTAAGAGCACCCCAGGGCTAGAGGGAGGCAAGCAAGAAGCATGGCCCTGAAAGGGAATGCCTCCTTAAATTGTGCTGGCCCTGATGCTCTTGAGGTGCTGGAATAGGCCTGGGTCCTGAAAGGGGAGCTTCTCCCAAGCCCCGAGTTTCATTAAGTCATCTGGGCGCTGACACAGCACTGCTAGTGGCTGCAGTTTGGGTTCTACTGGGGACACGTTGAGTTTGAGGGGCCTCTGAGACATCCAAATGAGGATGTCAGGGATACAATTGGCTATCTGGATTTGGAACTCGGGAGTCTGGGCTAGAGATCTAAATTCTAGAGCCATGAACACGGAGGAGGAAGTATAGGCATGGGACCAAGCTCTGCTGAACTCCTAACATTTAAATGCCCTGCCCCCACTCCACCTAGCAACTTCCCAAAGATCTAACTTCCCTAATTCCTGTCCGCAGTTGGTCTGTCACTCCTTCCTGTGCATTCCCACAGCTCTCTGTATAGTCCTCTATTATAACACTTTTCACACTACATCATAACTCTAGGTTTACATATTTGTCTCCTTCACTAAACAGTGAGCTCCTTCAAAGCACAGACTCTATTATTCAATGTTGACTCTCACGCCATTTCATCTACCACACTGGTGAAGACTAAAAAGATGGGAAGACGGTACCCAAAATTGATTGAGGAGGTGGGAGAAGAGGATGCTGTCTACCCTGCTGCTTGGCACAGTCTTTTTGTGCTACTTCTAGGAATTATCCTATAGATATATTGATATTAGTGCACAAAGATATTCTCTACAGTGATGCTCATTGCAGTATGATTTGCAATACTAAAAAGCTGGAATCGACCTACATTTCTTTCAGAAGGGAACTGGTTAAGAAGTACTCAATGGAATATTATGCAACCATTAAAAATGAAGTAGGTTTCTATACAGTGACAAGGAAAGGCAACCAGAATATTTCATTTAAAAACTGTTCGTATAGAACACTCCAGTTTGTGTTTAAAGCAAAAAATATAGACTTGCATATAGATGTATTAAAATGTCTGGAAAGCTACACAAGCAACCACTGAATAGTGGGTATCTTTGGAGAAGGGCAGTCAGGTGAACGGGCAGGTTTGGGGGGGAATTTTACTTTTCACTTTACAAGCCTATCTTATGGTTGGATTTTTCTTAAAACTAAAAGTGTATATATATATATATTTTGTGTGTGTGTGTGTGTGTGTGTGTCCGTGTCTGTGTGAGTAAGATTAGCCATCTTCCTCTACTTTATATGGGACGCCGCCACAGCATGGCTCGATAAGCGGTGCGTCAGTCTGCGCCCAGGATCCGAACCCACAAACCCTGCACCGCCAAAGTGGAGCTCGAGAACTTAACTGCTATGCCACCCAGCCAGCCCCTAGAAGTATATGGTTTTGCAACAAAAAAAAAACCTTAGAAAAAATTGTAAAATGTTTAATCTTGGTCTCCCTGTCTCCTTCTCTATCCTCCACATGTTTGGCACCAAGTAAGTGTTTAAGATTGAACAGATGAACTACACTCTTGGAAGAGAAACTCCTGTCCAGGGCTGGAGCCCTTCTCCCAGGAACTGGCTGCAAAGCAGGAGACATAGGCAGGGCCTGCAGATCCTCCACTGGTGGAGATCACACAGGTCCAGCAGCAACAGGCAAATTTTGAGTATTCTCAGCCCGTCAGTTAGAGACTCACATGAAAGTGCAAGTCTGCAATAAAGTACTCAATAAATCTGTGTGTAGCAAGAATAACAATGGCCGCTATCGTTTATCAAGTACCCACTAACTGCCAGCCTCTGTGCTGAGTGCTTTATAGACACTATCTCTTTTAATCCTAACAGCCCTGAGCTAGGTATTGTTATGACTCCTGTTTTATCAAGGAGGAGGAAGCAGAGGCTGAGCACGGTTAAGTAATGTGCTCAATCACTCAGCAGGTAAGAGGTCTAAGAGCCAGCTTCGGACCTCACTCCATCTAAATCACTATGCTCTCAATTGCTCTTGCATCCTACACCATAGTAACTAAATTATGAGAGGAAATAGGGTAGAAGAAACTTAGTCTTTTCAGAACCTCCCCCCTCCAAAACAAAGTCAAGCTATAGTCAGTGAAAATGAGACAGATTAGAGAGCAGGCCTTGCAGATCCACACCCAACATGAAGCAACCAAAAATCTTCATTAGGCATAACTAAATGGCATAATAATAATGATTACTTCTGCTTATAAGCCCGATTGTCAGGAGGTTTACACTGGTCTTTGTCAATGTTCACAACAATTCTGCAAGGTAGATGTCAGTACGTCCACTATAAAGGCTCAGGTTGTGGTTTTCCCAATGACATACAGCAAGGACAAGGCACTGATGAGTTTGAATTTGTCTGCCTCACTCCAAAGTCAGAGTCATTTCACAAGGCCATGCTGTTAATACCTTCAGGTGAACCTGGAGCAGCATACCATGGTCAACACAAAATGAACTCTACACTTTCAAGGTGGGAATTACTCTTCCCTGCCCCCGGGAAGGGCCCCCACAATGGAAAGCTGCTGCATTACTGACTTGGTAAATACATCGCAGCCTCAGCAACCCATCACCTGCCTCAGAGATTACCTTTTGTGTATCTCAAGAAGAGCTCAAAGCTCCCCTTGACCCCACCCTCAGAGAAACTAAGCAAAAGGTTTGACAGCCATCTGGAAAGACTGCTGATTTTAGTCTAGATACCCACAGATACCACTACCCAGCTCCTTCTCAGACACTTCTTCATCAAAGTTTTATTAGCCTCAGCTCAAGGTACCTCCATCTGGGCATCTCATTACAGAGCAAGGACACTTCAGCCATTTGTAACACCACCACCCAAGCAGGATTTTCAAGGATAGCAGCAGAAATGAGTTGCAACGGGGGCCGGCCCCGTGGCTTAGCGGTTAAGTGCGCGCGCTCCGCTGCTGGCGGCCGGGGTTCGATCCTGGGCGGGCACCGCTTCTCCGGCCATGCTGAGGCCGCGTCCCACATACAGCAACTAGAAGGATGTGCAGCTATGACCTACAACTATCTGCTGGGGCTTTGGGGGAAAAAATAAATAAATAAAATTATAAAAAAAAAAGAAAGAAATGAGTTGCAACGGAGCTATAAATCCTCCTTGCCCCCTTTCCCCTCCTCCATGCATTTGCTCTGACCACCCACCTATTTCTTCACAGTCCACAACTGGATTACGACTCCCATTCCTTACCCACGTCTCTGCTCATTTATTCACACTTCCCTTCTGCTGGAACTCATTCTCCCCTGGCCGAAATCTATCTTCCGCTTTGAGCTGCAATCGCACTTAATATTCACTTATCTTTTGGCATTTGTCACATTACATTTTTCATTCCAATTATTCAAAAACATTCTTTTTTTTTTCTCCTACTTGACTATAAACTACCTATGTGATCTTAAACTACAGTACTGCACCACACACTGGAAATACATATGTATAATACATGTGTGATAACTGATGGAGATACTTGTGTTTTGTTCTCATTTCTGTGGATGATTTCTCTCCCCCGTCCCCAAGAAGGTAGCCAGGCCTTAATGTTCTCTAGTTGAAGGCTTCTAAGTTTCAGATCCAAATATCAACAGTTTCCAGGCACCCAGAGGACAATTTCCAGTAATGCTTTTGAAAAGCCTGGGCTTATTAGAGGAACTGATCCAGAAGGAAAAGGGATGAGAGTGAGTGCTTTGAATGGGGGAAGCAAAAATCTGTGGAGGGAAGGAAGGGTTAGAGAAGGCACCAGCTCTCTTGAGCCTTTATGGGACAGTAGAGACATAAGCTCCTTTTGCATATAGCACTCGAGGGATGAGGAGAATGCTGTGGGAGACTGTCCGCTATATACCTTGGCCTTTAGAGCAGTAGTAAGGGTCTGTCTCTTTGAGCAAGTCTGGAACGATCCATTGTGAAGGCCCAACAAAGGCAGGATTAGCACTCACATCCGTATAAAGAGCCACCCTAATGATGCAACCATCAGGGATTAAGGACCTGGTCTCTACCCCACTTTTTTGCGGAAGAAACACAAGTCAGCAGAAAGCAGTACTATACGTAAAGACCTAAAATGCTTCATCTTTTAAGACTTCTCTGACCAACAACGGCAAATGTTTTAGAGCCTCTTATACTGGAAACCATAGGATAGGACTTCTTGCGTTCCCTGCTTTGGTCTGGTGCCCTTTGCTAGATTTCAGGTCTCCTACCTGAACCTTACCTCTTAGTTCAAGTCCTGCAATAGCCTTCGGTCTTCCCACTGACCCGTCCTTCCTCACTTGCTCCTCCAAGCTTCCTTTCCCCATCTCCACCCCTCATCCCTGCGTCAGACTCTCCCTTAGTCGTCCCCTTTTCACCCCTAGTGTCCCCTGCGCCCTGTCTGTTCCTCTCCTCCTGCCTAGACGGCCTCAATTTTCTCTCCTTCCCAGGCGGGTCTCCTTTCATTTCCATACTTTAGAGACCGCCCCCCTCGCCCCACCCCCCATCCCCCCATCCCCCCCATCCCCCCATCCCCCCCACCGAGCACAGCCTGGCTCGGCGGCTCAGCCGTTGGAGGGGGCGCGGCCCCGCGAGTAACAGGTCTCCCCCCCACACTCCGCGGGCTCGCGCGCAGACAAAGACATTCCACAGCCCCCGCCCCTCCGCGCACTCGGCCAGAAGGGGGAGGAGACACGTGTCCCGCTAGCGCCGAGTCACGTGGAAAAGAAAACGAACGAAGCCCGCGGCCACCCGCGCACGCGCACAGAGCTCTGGCCTGGCGGGCTCGGAGGAAAAAGGGGAGCGGGGAGGCGACTTCTTCGGGCTCCGCGGCGGTGCGCAAGCGCTGTGGCCCGACCGGGGACTTTGTTCTCCGCGGAGAGACCCAAGGGCGGTGCCGGCGGCTGGATGCGCACGCGCGCCGCCTCATTTCCGGTGCTCTCTTTTGCTGGGTCGCTCGGGTCGCCTTCGGTCGCCGTCGCTCCCGCTCTCCCACCCCCGCCAACCGCCGCTCGGGCCTCCGCCGCTGTCGCGTCGCTTCCTCGATCCCTCGATCGCACATCCTCCCCAATGCAGCGCCGGGACGACCCCGCCGCGCGCATGAGCCGGTCCTCGGGCCGCAGCGGCTCCATGGACCCCTCCGGTGCCCACCCCTCAGTGCGTCAGGCGCCGTCTCGGCAGCCGCCGCTGCCTCACCGGTCCCGGGGAGGCGGAGGGGGGTCCCGGGGGGGCGCCCGGGCCTCGCCCGCCACGCAGCCGCCACCGCTGCTGCCGCCCTCGGCCACGGGTCCCGACGCGACAGTGGGAGGTCCGGCGCCGACCCCGCTGCTGCCCCCCTCAGCCACTGCCTCGGTCAAGATGGAGCCGGAGAACAAGTACCTCCCCGAACTTATGGCCGAGAAGGACTCGCTGGATCCGTCCTTCACTCACGCCATGCAGTTGCTGACCGCAGGTGAGCCGGCCTCCCGGGTCCCTCTGGGTCGCCCGGCCACCCGGGGGCACGGGTGGCAGCGGCTTTGTTCCGCTCGCATCCCGCCCCCTCGGGACCAAGGCAGGCGTGAACTCCCCTTCTTCTCTCATCCTCATTCTGGGGAGCCTGGATTCCACATTCCCGTCCCGGCCCTGGGTGCGAGGGGGAGTTTCTAGGCTGCAGAGGAGGCCCGAAGGGGACTTGGCGATCTCAAAGATCTGGATGGATGGTGCTGAGCTCCCCGCCCCCTTGCCGACCCTTCCCCCTCCCACCTCTCGCAGCTGCCCCGCGCTCCTGGTGCTCAGATGCTTGCAGAAATGAGCCTTTATCACCCCCTTCCCCCCAAAGGGAAAGCTTTTTTGATCTCGGGTGGCGGAAGGCGCCCCGAGTGAGGGTGTAGGAGGTGAAGACAGCCCGAGTGAGGAGGGACGGTGGGTGGGAAAGCCGAGGTGAGGCGGGGTGAGGCTGAAGTGCCCTGTCCAGCGCGCCGCGGTCGCAGGGGCGGGTCGGACTTAGCGGTAATTGACGCTTAAGTTGCTTGGAGGCAGGAGCAACCTGTGGGAATTGGAGCTTGATGTTTTCCGAATCAGATTTCCGACTTAGGCGGATAAAATGATAATTGCTACAGAGCCGGAAGGTTGGATCACTTTATTTTACAACGTGTGTTCATCATTCAAGAAGGGGAAAAATAACCCTAGAGACAGTGAAATGGGGTGGTTAGAGGGAGGTAAAGGGTGGTTTGCATTTGTATTTCCGGTGAGGTGGACAGAAATTGAAAGAAGTTGCACGATGCTTCTACCTGAAAGGCTTGGTCTTTTTAGTTTTTTTCTTTTGGCTTCGGGAGTGAAATAGATTAGGAATAGTAGTCTTTGTTCTCTGTCTGTGGACTAGCGCTCCTTTCCTGCTCAGCACTGGCCAATCACCTAGTCGCTCTGATTTCTCCGTAAAGCCGTCTGTTTTCCTCGCACTTTTAGTTAAAACGTTTTAATAAGTATTTGTTATGATACCTAAATTTTATTAAGCAAGTAAAAATTCACAACTCTCAACACTGAATGAGCAGTTGAACTCTTTGGCAAGGTTGATATAATGGACAGATGGTTATGAAAATATCGTTTCCCTCTCTTTGTTCTCTAGCCCCCAACATTGGTAAAGGGTCTTTACTTTTAAACACAATAAACAAAGCATGCAGTGGTCAAGAATAAGAATATTTAGATAAACTGCTTACATTTTCAACTCAGGGTTTTGCTGTTCTGTAACACAGATTGTTTGAAACATTAGTGTTCATTGTGTTCTTCTGGCAAGCTCTTTGAGGGCAAGGATTGCCTTTTATCTTGGTATTTTTCTTAGTGCCTTGAATATAGCAAACACCAGGTATTTGAATCTGAAAGCAAATACATGCAGATTTAGGAATGTCAGACTAAATGGTAAAGATCGATTCGGTAGTCTAATTTTTATTTCCTCAAATCTTTAATCAGTCCAGATTAAAAGAATGAAAACAGAATAACACACCTTTGAACTTTAAGATGTCAGCTTGGGTTTTGAAATTCTGACCATTAACTAGTTACTTACTCTTAGGAAACTCTGAACCTCAGTAACCTCATCTGTAAAGTGGGATGGTGAGTTGTGAGGATTAAATGATGTCTAAAAGCACCAGCACAGGGCCGGCTCCATGGCTTAGCGGTTAAGTGCGCGCGCTCTGATGCTGGCGGCCCGGGTTCGGATCCCGGGCACGCCCCAAGGCACCACTTCTCCGTCCAACGCGAGGCCGAGTCCCACGTACAGCAACTAGAAGGATGTGAACCTATGACATACAACTGTCTACTGGGGCTTTGGGGGGAAAAAAATGAATAAATAAAAATCTTTAAAAAAAAAAAAAAAAAAAAAAAAAAAAAAAAAAATAAAAGCACCAGCACAGTTCTCTTTGGCCTTTTGACCTATTGTCAATAGATAATAACTTGTCACCACAGTTTTCTTCTAGTTGTAAATCCGTGGTTCTGAAAAAGGTATGAAAACACAAGATATTTTTTTGCCTTTCTGACCACATCAAGTGCCCAATGTGGTGTTTGTCTTTTAAGTAAAACATGGTTTCTTAGGATAACCATCAAAAACTATTGATCCTTAAAAGTTACTTATAATTCTCACACTTCTCTCACTGCTTAACTTCTGTTACGAGAGAGTGCTGTTTAATTTTTTAACTTGGGCTTTTTTGATGTCTTTTTTTTTAACCAAACTGAAATTTTAATTGGAGAAATGGGATTGAGGTAATGCTGGCTTATTGAGAGAACAGATTTGGAGTGTATGGATACTTCTTAGCATGGATAAGTCATGACATATATTGGACCTAGCTTTTAAGGTATTTTTGAATGATCTGGAGAAGGGGTTGCAGTGGAGTCAACCAACTGTGCGGAAGTGAGACTCTGAGAAGACAGAATAGTGGTATCTAAGCTCTGATAAGGATACATGTAATAACAATATAGCTAACATTTATTGTGCCAGGCACTGGTCTGAGCACTTTACATCAAATATTTACTCTTCATGACAATACTATGAAGAAGTTATCTTATCCTCACTTTTACGGATGAAGAAACCAAGGCACACAGAGATTAAATAATTTGCCTAAGGTAACAAAATTAGTAAGCAGCATAACTAGGATTTGAAGTCAGTCCAAGTCTGGATCTACACACCTAACCCTCTCCATGCCCACTATAGTACCTGTAACAAATTGAACTTAAAGTATTTTGTACCAGTTGAACAAAATATTAAAAGAAAATCTATTTGAATGCATCAGAGTGCTAGCTAACAGGGCAGTGAAGATGACAAGGCCGAGATACAGAAAAAGGAGGAAACTCAGCGAGCAGAGCCTAGCACTCGGCACTGTGACTTGCCCATTTCCCAAGAGGTGCCGCAAGACCCAGATGACTCTTCTTTTACTAGCCACACAGCTCTCTCTGTCCCTTTCCCAGCTTTACTTTATTTTGCACAGCTCTCTCTGTCCCTTTCCCAGCTTTACTTTATTTTGCACTTATCGGCGTCTGATGCACCATATATTCTAGTTATGTGTGTTTGTTGACTGCCCCTTCTCCTTCATGGCTAGAATGTCCACCAGGGCACCAGGGCAGGGATCTTTTGTCGGCTTTGTTCACTGCTGTATCTCCTGTTCCTTGAAGAGGGCCACACAGAGTGGCCTCTTACTAGATGTTTGATAAATAAATATTCTTCTTCGTTGCATGATGGAAAACTATCAACACAATTCTAAGAGATTTAGATTTTGAATATAGACTTCTATATTAGCCAAGTTGATATTCAACTATGATGACAGTTAAATGAAGTTGCAGATGTGCAAGGACTTGGGGTACCCATGCTTGTTTTATGAAACAAAAGTAATTTATTTTTTGTGTTAAATATTTATATAACACACAGAAATGCTTTTATGTATATCAGTGTTCTTTTTCTACTTTCTATAATTAGGAAAATGTAAGTTAGTATAAATGACTCAGGAATAAGTAAACGTTTTGAATAGATTAACGTAATCTGCAGAAGATCTTGCAAGGATACTCAGAAATCCATCTTCCGAAATCCATCTTCTTTGTAAATGGAGAACATTTACAAAGTTTGTTGAAACTTCAAAATAGTTCATTGCTTTATTTTATTTACAGTATACTGTAAAAATATATCTGAATGTTCCCATTTCATTCTACAGGGCTAGCAAAACCTATTCAAAACCAGAAAGTGGAATTGCAAAGGAATTATAGACCAAATATAGGAATAAGTATTAATATTAGGAAAGGAAGAGGCAGAAGTTATCACTATTTGCAATAACTTCATGGTTGTTGACCTAGGAAAGTGGTCAGTTATGTGGCTAATTACAAGATAAAGATGTGCAAATCAATAGGTTTCTGATATATGAGCAGTAGCCAATTAGAAAAGAATTGACAGAATGATCTCGTTTTTAGAATAGTATCAAATGCCTTGGCATAAGCAATAAAAATCAGTTCAAAATGTATTGAATAATCATAACAAACAATAACAGTAATAATATTTAACCTTTGTAGAGCATGTAACGTGAGGTGTGCTACTCATTAATTCCATCCTCCTTGGCTATTCTATGAGATAGGAAGAATTTTTATCTCAGTAACGCAGATGAGGAGTATTGTGATCACATATTATCAATATGTGATAAATAAATTTTTACTGAAGGTGATAAAGGAAGATCTGAATAAAAAGAAAAATATGCCATGTCTTGGGCAGGAGTTGGGAGGTGGGGGAGGAACTAGTGTTATAAAGATGACAGAACTTTTAAATTAACATGTTGAATTTTTGCATTTTCCAAACGGATGCCGACTGGATTTACTTTTTCAGCTTGACATGTTGAATATAAAGTAGCTAAAAGAGTAAATGAAGATAAAAGAAAAAAAATTTTTGGAGACAGGAAAATAATGAAAACCTGCTACATTGACAAAAATTAAGTCAAACAGGATTTAGAGCTTGAGAGGATGTGGAATTAGAAGGAACTCTTAAACATTACTGGTGGAAGTATGAATTGGTACAACCACTTTGGATAACAGTTTGGCATTTCATCTGAAAGCTGAGCATTCAAATTCCTTAAAATTCAACAACATTATTCCTAGGAATATGCCCAAAGAAACTTGCACATGAATGCCTTATTCATAAAATGGTGCACCTTGTTCATAAAATGGTGTGACTTGTTTCATCATTGGCTGGATACTGTGAGATTTTCAAAATGAAATATTTATACATCAGTGAAAATGAAAACTATGGCGACAGGCGATAGTAGAGAGAAATCTTGGAAATCTAATGTTAGGTGAAAAAGTAAGTCCCATAAGGCTACATACGTACAGTACAATACTATTTTTATAGAAAATAATACTAGTAAGATTAAGCAAAATATTATTGCATACATATTTCTCTGATAAAGCTATTTTTTTATTTTGCACAACTGAGCCAGTGTTTACCCTACTACTCAGCAATTGCACTCTTGGTCTTTTAGCCCAGAAAAATTAAAACTTAGGTTCACACAACACCTTTACATGAATGTTCATGGGTTATTGATACTAGCCAAAAACTGGAAACAAACCATAGCTCAAATAGGTGAATAGGTAAGCTGTGGTATGTCCATACCATGAAATACTACTCAGCAATAAAAAGAAATGAACTATTGATAACTGCAACAACTTGGATGGATCTCAAGAGAATTATGGTAAGTGAAAAAAGCCAGTCTCAAAAGGTTACATACTATATAATTCTATTAATTTAATATTCTTGAAAAGACAAAATAATAGAGATGGAGAACAGATTAGTGGTTGCCAATGGTGAGAGAGAGATGGAGGGAGGTGACTGTGGCTATAAAAGGGTAGCATGAGTGGCCGGCCTGGTGGCATAGTGGTTAAGTTCACACGCTCCGCTTTGGTGGCCCAGGGTTTGCAGGTTCAGATCCTGGGTGCAGACCTACACACCACTCATCAAGCCATGCTGTGGTGGCGTCCCGTATACAAAGTAGAGGAAGATTGGCACAGATGTTAGCTCAGGGACCATCTTCCTCACCAAAAAAAAAAAAAAGGTAGCACTAGGGATCCTTGTGATGTAACTGTCCTGTATCTTGACTGTGGTAGTGGTCACATGAATCTGATTAAATTGCATAGAACTAAACACATACACACGCAAATAAGTGCCTGTAAAACTAGTGAAATCTGAATAAAGTCAATAGGTTGTGTTAATGTTAATTTTCTGGTTACAATATTGTATTAGAGATACGCAAAATATTATGAAGATGACTGGGTGAAGGGTATCTGAGATCTCTTAAGTTTTTTTTAAAAAGCCCTAAACTCTAAATTGTGCCCCAAGAAGAGATTTGGGAGACCATGGTCAATATGGCATAATAGGGTTTGCCGCTATCCTGAAATGTGCGAGTTAAGCCCTTTAGAGGGCTCCTAACTCGGGCTTTGGGGGATTTTTTTGAACCAATACCCACCCTTAGTCAACATTGTATGCGAAATATTGTGTTTGTATCTTTTTCTGGGGAGCTATTCTTTACCTTTCGTCAGATTCTGAAAGGGGCCCATGACCCAAAAAAAGATTAAGAACCTGCTGCTCTGTGCTCTTGCTTAAAACAGTAGGTAATTTGATAAATAAAAGGAAGAGAGTTTTTTTAATAGAAAGGTAGTAAGTTTACTGGACTTGTGATTCCAAAAGGTGGTACCAACAGAAAAGGTATAGGGCAGAGAATTATAAATTTGGGGATGATAAAGTCACATGAATCATTAAGGGAAGTTGGGGGTGTTAATGGTACATTTCTTTCATTCAGTAAACGTTTATAGATGCCTATTGTGTATTAGGCATTGTACTAAGAATGGCAGAGACTCAGTTTAGTGATGGAAGGGGTCCAGAAATCATTAACAGGGGAGGGAGTGCTGTGGTTAGAAGTATGAACCGAGTGCATTGACAGTCTAGAGGAGAGCATGACCCCTGACCTTTTGGAGCCTATGAATCTTGCCTTCCTACAAACACTGTCTCTGGATGCCTTAGTAAGAAAACCTTGACCACTATCTTGTTCTTTACGCAGCCTTTATCGAATGTTCAGTTAATGAATGTATGTGCTGGTCTGTGTTTAGTTAAGCCAGTCCAGTTGATAAAGTTTGTATATAATTTTTACAAACTTCTCTAGTATTAACATTTCACGCTCATTAAATCTCTCTTTTTTTTAGTCCTCCTTTTTAAAAGTAAGAAGAGGGCCGGCCCTGTGGCTTAGCGGTTAAGTGCGTGCGCTCTGCTGCTGGCAGCCCAGGTTCGGATCCCGGGCGCGCACCGGCGCACCACTTCTCCGGCCATGCTGAGGCCGCATCCCACATACAGCAACTAGAAGGATGTGCAGCTATGACATACAAGTATCTACTGGGGCTTTGGGGGAAAAAATAAATAAATAAAAGTTTTTTAAAAAATTAAAAAAATAAATAAAAGTAAGAAGAGAAGACTAAAAGAAGTTCAGTGACTTGGCCCAAGTCATACACCAAGCATGTAACAGAGCTAGGGATTAAACTCAGTTCTGTCTAGCTTCAAAACCCATGTTTTTTCCTCTGACACATACATTTAAGAAACAGTCGTCATCCTTCGGAGATTACAGTCTGGTTGTAATAGGACCTACCAAAAAAGGAAAGATAAAGTACAGTAAAAGAATAAAAGAAATGCCACAAGATTAGCTGAATTTACTGACTGATGTAAGGAGTAACTTGAGTTTAAATACCTGCTCTGTCGGGGCTGGCCCCGTGGCTTAGCGGTTAAGTGCGCGCGCTCCACTACTGGTGGCCCGGGTTCGGATCCGGGGCGCGCACCGGCGCACCGCTTCTCCGACCATGCTGGGCCGCATCCCACATACAGCAACTAGAAGGATGTGCAACTATGACATACAACTATCTACTGGGGCTTTGGGGGAAAAAAAGGAGGAGGATTGGCAATAGATGTTAGGTCAGAGCCGGTTTTCCTCAGCAAAAAGAGAAGGATTAGCATGGATGTTAGCTCAGGGCTGATCTTCCTCACCAAAAAAAAAAAAAATAGCTGCTCTGTCACTAATTAGTTTTGTGATCTTGGACAAGTTATATAACTTTTCTGAGCCCAGGCTTCTTCAGCTGTCAAACGGGGATAGTCCTGGTTAAAAATACAAAATTCCAGGGGCCGGCCCTGTGGCGCAAGCGGTTAAGTGCGCGTGCTCCACTGCGGCGGCTCGGGGTTCTCAGGTTCGGATCCCAGGCGTGCACTGATGCACTGCTTGTCAAGCCATGCTGTGGCGGCGTGCCATATAAAGTGGAGGAAGATCAGCACGGATGTTAGCCCAGGGCCAGTCTTCCTCAGCAGAAAAAGAGGAGGATTGGCAGATGTTAGCACAGGGCTGATCTCCTCACACACAAAAAAAAATTCCAGACACACAAAAGGCACTGGATATAAGATATGATTATTGTAAACATCTGGCTAGGAAATAAATGGGTCACCTCTCTGTGTTGTTTACACCTTAGCTTTTCTTTTTTTGGCTCTGGGGACATCCAAGGTCTCTAGAGGCCCAGGCAAAGATCGTTTAAAGGAGTCAGTTTCAGAAAGGTTGTCTAGAAAGTACTTGTACCTGAGGGTAAGCCGTTTTTAGGAAGCTGCTGCTTGATTTTTTTCTTCCCATTACAGCCTGCTCCTGGCTCTCCAAGAGAAGTGAGGCCAAGGAGAGAAATATAGAATTGAAAAAGAAAAGACAAGAGAGATCAGGCAGCTGAACATCTGAGGCACCCACAGAGCCCTTTCGTTGCTTTTAGCCGCATGACAGTGTCTAAGGGTATAAACTTCCCAGAATTTTACAAAATCAGCTCTTTCTTGCTTAAATAAAGCCCCTCCCCCCCCCAAACCCCTCATTGAGAGGCAATAATAAAAGCATGAGGTTTGACCTTAGAGAAAGCCTGGATTTTAATCCTTATTCTGGCACTGTAAAGCTTTGTGACTTAGAGATTTAACTTCTCTGAGTTTGTTTCCTCAATTGTAAGATGGGGATAGTACCAGCCACTTCACTGAGTAGTTTTTTAGGATAAATGAGACAATATTTGTATAGTATTTGATACATCGTAGGCATTGAATAAATGTTTAGTCATTCCCCTTCCAAGCATGGAAGATAACCCTTCTTGAAGGGTCAAATTGCCTCTTAGTCTTTTGCATTCTAGGCTAAACTCCCCCTGATTCTTTTGTCTTTTCAATTCTGTTTTATTTAAATCATTATTCTCTGAATTCTCTAAAAATACTTTAGTATTATTTTTTAAATTGTGCGATAGATTGGAAAAAGGGATCCTAATTAAGATCTGACTAGTTCAAAATAGAGCAGAAGGATCCATGTTATAGAAAGGCCTTAAATTCACAGGGTGCATTACGATGCATATAAATGAACTTTTCTACGGGGTTCAATTTTTGCAGCCCTGCTTCCTATAGGAGTACAACAGATTAACAGACATAGAGTCTTATCTTCTTGCACTGACCAAGAAAAGTTTCTGGCAAGTGGTATAAAATACAGCTGAAGGGCCTAACTAGATGATAGCAATTAGGACACACAGAGGGATATAGATAAAATGAAGTATGTAATTTGTTCCACGTCTTTAGAAGCTCCTCGGTGATGTTTTCAGATCAGAAATGTGTCGTCTTGTTCCTTGAGGACTTTTAAGGATTGAGTACCCAGTTTTGCAGCCTGGAAGCTCAAGAGGAGATGTATTCAGAGATGGTAGTCTCAAAAGTAGTGACTAGAAAAAGTTAATATTAGCAGTAGGTGGGAAAGGGTGGAGGTCAGGATATACCACCAATAAAACAGCAAACAAATAGGATGTTGAATGAAGCATTTAGTCTGTTAATTTTAAGGTCAAATTTGTTTTCTATTCCAAGCAGTGAAACAGGAGTGTGAAGAGCACTGTCATTTGCAGTTCTTCTCATAGAAGTAAAGGTTTAGTTAAGAATATTTACAATATAATGAGCAGTTTTAATTGTCAGAAAGCAAGGGGGTGGGTATGTGCTCTCGGGCTTAAGTAGGTCAGTTAGCTCACCAAATATTATAACATCTGAAATTAGATTTTTTAATAAACAGAAGGCTTCAGTTTGAAATTCTGAACTCTTATGAAGTCTGTCAAAGTCAAAATAACTCTCCTTCATCTGTGTACTTCACAGCTGAACTTAGTCTAAACAGTTATTTTTAAACTGTTAAAGGTATAGATTTGCAGAATGTGTTTGAAGTAGTATATCTTTATACCCTAAACCAGTGGTTTTCAAAGTGTGGCTCCTGGGCCAGCAATATCAGCATCACCTGTAAATGTAAATTCCTAATACAAATCCCAGACTGGGGTTGGGGCCCAGCAATCTAGTGTGAGTCTTCCGAGTGATTCTGATGCATACTGAAGTTTGAGAACCTTTACGTTAAAATTATAGAAGATAAAAACACAGTGTGAGGGCCGGCCCTGTGGCTTGGTGGTTAAATGCGCGCGCTGCAATGCTGGTGGCCCGGGTTCGGATCCCGGGTGCGCATCAAGGCACCACTTCTCCGTCCATCCTGAGGCCGAGTCCCGCATACAGCAACTAGAAGGATGTGCAGCTATGACATACAACTATCTACTGGGGCTTTGGGGGGAAAAAGTAAAATAAATAAAATCTTTAAAAAAAAAAACACAGTGTGAGAATATTATACGAGGAGAATATTCTGTGTTATTTAGAATGTTCCACTGATTTTAGGGAGTATCAGTTTCTTCTTTTGACTGCTCTCAGTGGACCATATAACCTTTTAGTTGCTGTTCATTGCCTGCACACTCTGCCCGCATCTCTGTTAGTACTCCTGTCATAGTACTTAACTGTGTTTCATTGCCAGCTTTATAGACTGGGAACTCTAGTGTATAACATGGGGAAGATGGGGACCATATCTGACTTGTTCTGTTGTGTCTCCTGTACTTTATAGGATAGGTGCCTGGCTCTTAGTAAATCTCCCATAGTGGTTAATGATCATACCTGTATCTCTCACTTCATCTGCCTCTCTATAGGAAACACTCAGACACTTGCAGTCAGTGAATGAATGAATGAAGGTCTCTAATGATAGGAAATCTTTTTGGATGCTCAGGTTCTATCTGATGAAACTATGTTAACCTGCGAACTGAAAGTTCCTTGGTGCGTTTTTTTTCCTTTAGGACAAACTGAATTGGGGCTAGATACTGTTGACTATATATTAAGGTCTCCCTAAGAAATGGGCTTTAATTAGCATGTGTATGTATGTTATTTTATTGTCTTTGTAGCGACTTCATGAGGTAGATATTGCCTCCATTTTACAAATGAGGAAACCAAAATTCAGAGCAATTAAACAACTTTTCGAAGTTCACACAACTAGTGAGTGACAGAGTAAGAGCCAGGTCAGGTCTTTCAAACTCTTAAGGGCTACTACTATCCAAAGCACTACTGTCACAGTGGAATTTTAACTGGACTCTCTATTGTATACTTAAATTACTGACTGTTGTTTCTTCATTAATATATGACTTTGTACTTTTTCTTGGTGCAGATTTTTATTTTTACTTTTTTATTTTTGTGTGTGTGAGATCAGCCCTGTGCTAACATCTGCCAATCCTCCTCTTTTTCTTTTTTTCCCGCTGAGGAAGATTGGCCCTGGGCTAACATCCGTGCCCATCTCCCTCCACTTTATATGGGCTGCTGCCACAGCATGGCTTGCCAGGTGGTGCATTGGTGTGCACCCAGGATCTGAACCTGCGAACCCCGGGCGGCCGCAGCGGAGCGCACACACCCAACCGCTTGCGCCACCGGGCCGGCCCTATTTTTATTTTTTTAGTTCGTTTATCCCTTTTTCCCCTTCCTCACCCCATTAGTTTTGTTAAATCCATTTATTCTTAAGACACATTTGAATGTCTCTGATGTAGAGTCTTCAGGTGAGGGTGGAAAAGCAAACTGCCCTTAATTAGAAGCAGGCTTTGGGTTTTCTAGTCAACTTCATATAGCTTTGGTGCTTTTAGCCAGTCTCTGTCTGAAATTAGCACATTCATCCGAACTATTTGGTCTCATTATACAGCACTCCATGTTACTGCTCTAAGCAGACTTGGAAATTTGCCTTTATTTACCAGAAGAAAACTAAATTAAATTGTATTTGTCCTATTCAGAAATTGAGAAGATTCAGAAAGGGGATTCAAAAAAGGATGATGAGGAGAATTACTTGGATTTATTTTCTCACAAGAACATGAAGTTGAAGGAGCGGGTACTGATACCTGTCAAGCAGTATCCCAAGGTAAGGCAAAAAATGCCTCACTTCTTTGAGTTGTCTTTGTAGGTATGAGAGTCATGGGCTGTAATAAAGACTGCTGGAGGGCCGACACCGTGGCTTAGTGGTTAAGTGCGCGCGCTCCACTACTGGCGGCCAGGGTTCGGATCCCGGGCACGCACCGACGCACTGCTTCTCTGGCCATGCTGAGGCCGCGTCCCACATACAGCAACTAGAAGGCTGTGCAACTATGACATACAGCTATCTACTGGGGCTTTGGGGGAAAAAATAAATAAATAAAATTAAAAAAAAAAAAGAATTTCTTTCTCAAATGCTTGCTCAGGCTCCAAGTTCAAAGAAAAAAATTAAACCATGAAGAGTTGCTCTCTGTCAAAAGATTGACCTGAAATCTAAATAAAGGAAATATAACAAATCCTTCACTGGATGAGGTTAATTTTATTTCTTACTCTAAGTTTTACTTTTAAATAAATGCTGTCGTCTTCATCTCCTCCTGCCCTCCTCCTTCCCTCTCCCCATACCTCCTTTTCCTTCTCCTTTTTTCCTTTTTTTAGGAAAGCTATTAGTTATATTTAGTTTACTAAACCAGTAGTACCAAAAGGTGCCATATGTCTGTTCTGTTTTGAGGTAACTGCCTTAAAAGTGTTTATGTATGTTGAAGTGCAAAGGGTTACAGTGTGATATTATGGAAGGAGCACGAGATTACATCAGCAAACCCAAATTCAAGTCTAGGAACTGCCACTTTCTAGTTGTATAACCTTAGGCTAATTACTTTATCAGTATATCCTTCAGTAAAATGGAAATGGTAATACGCTACTTATTTTACAGGGTTGTTGAAGATAAATGAGATAATACATGTGGAATGTTTTATAGGACCATATGTATTTAGAAATCTGTTTTTGTTTTCTGTCAGTTCAATTTTGTGGGGAAGATCCTTGGACCACAAGGGAATACCATCAAAAGACTGCAAGAAGAGACTGGTGCAAAGATTTCTGTTTTGGGAAAGGGCTCAATGAGAGACAAAGCCAAGGTAAGCTCACATTAGTGAGGCAGGAAGACACCCTAATGCCTTCCCAGTAGCCAAAGTCCAGTATGGATGCCTTATGGGAGCTAGCGCTTCTATACCTACAGAGTGTGACTCCTTTAAATTTGCGTTGGATGTTAAAAGATTATAGACCAAGTTAATTTACTTGCTTGGCAACCCTGGAAGAGCCTAGGAGTGCCCTGGTTATTGTTTTCTTTCTGACTTTTGACTGCATTGTAATAGAAACAGCAGTAGTGATTTTGGCATTAGCAAGCTTATCTATGAAAACTTGGAAGAGGGCCTGGAGGTTCTAAAACTTAGCCAGGCTAAAGACACATTCCCTTTCCTGTAGCATGGAAATGTGAGAGCAGTAGTGTTGTGAGTGCAGGTGAATCTGAGGATTAGTTGGCTGGTTGGTTTTATAGCCAGCTGGAATGTGAGGCCCAGTAAAAGAGAGTATTCCAAAAGGAGGATCCATGAGTAATCCTGACAACAGAACCTAATGCTTATTTTTATCCATGCCATAGCCCCATACGCTTCATATCCTTTGTAAGTGCAAAGAAACTTCCCACCAAATAGAATAGCCTTAGCCTTCTAGGATTAGCTTTTTAAATGAGACATACCTGCTACAGCCTAAAAACTAACTCTTTCAGGCCTCCTTTTATGCAGCCCAATTGATGAACATTGCTTTCTCAGACCCTCTTCTTTTGTCTACTCACGTTTCTCACTAGATGAATACAGTTAGGGCTAAAATATGTTATTCTAGCTAACGAGATTTCTTTCTCTGTCCTGACTTCTTTCCTCCTCTACAACTTGAGTTCCCAGACCATATAAGTGGATAAGAAGAGCTGGTGATTAACAGCTCTGCCTGGGATTTAAAAGCAAATGCCTGGGCCAGCCCCGTGGCTTAGCGGTTAAGTGCGCGCGCTCCGCTGCTGGCGGCCCGGGTTCGGATCCTGGGCGCGCACCGACGCACCACTTCTCCAGCCATGCTGAGGCCGTGTCCCACATGCAGCAACTAGAAGGATGTGCAGCTATGACATACAACTATCTATTGGGGCTTTGGGGGAAAAACAGATAAATAAAATTATAAAAAAATAAAATAAAAGCAAATGCTTGGCTATAAATGAATGAATGCTTGACAAATGCTGTTATCTGAATGGAGACTGGTATCAAGTTTGTCTCTTCTATACCTTGTAATAAGAGCTTGAATGAATATGTGGGGGATTCAAGGCAACAATTAACTTTTAGCAGCAGACCGCTTGCAGGTTTAGCAGGTTGTGTAAATTACTATTCTCCAGAGCGTGTTTTACTTTCTTACACTTTACTGTTTTTCTTAGACATTGAGGTTATTTCTTGCTGTTCCTTTGAACTTGAGGTAAAGGTATCATTTTCTAGTCCATGTGATGTGATGTTTTTCTGCATTTTTCCACAGGAGGAAGAGCTGCGCAAAGGTGGAGACCCCAAATATGCCCACTTGAATATGGATCTGCATGTCTTCATTGAAGTCTTTGGACCCCCATGTGAGGCTTATGCTCTTATGGCCCATGCTATGGAGGAAGTCAAGAAGTTTCTAGTACCAGTAAGGAAATCCACATCCTGTATCTTTTGAGCAAGAGAGAACTGGGATTTTGTGCTGTTGCCAAAGCAGGGGTTATCAACAAAAGTCTATGCATAACCTGACATTGCATACCAAAGTCTGCATTTGTGTTCATGTTTCTGAGGTGGTCCATTACTTGTACCTAGTTCTCAAAGCACTGTGCCTCAAGGCCACTCTACCCCTCCTTGTCTAATGTGGTTTTAGTTGTATACCAGTATCTGTTGTCAGTGTGCTGGATCCACAATGTGTCTGGCATTGTAACATCTGGTTAACAAAGATTTAACAGGATCTTTGCTGAGCTAAGTGTTTTGGTACTAGAGTGGAACCAGTAGGTTATGGTGGGAAAATGACTAAGATGGTCATAAACCCCCTGCATTCAAGGGTTTATGTTCTAGACTCTAGAGGGTCTAGAGGATGACAGCAAGAAGCTTATATACTTATAGTATAGTGTTACTGGATTAAATTCTGACCTGGGTGCACTTAGGGCTTTATCTTCTGAAGGAGTTTATTCAAGTAGAGTTTGATTTGAAAGAGGCATGATTGTTACAGGCTTGCCTGTTGATGATATTAAACAAATTGATGTGCAGCTCCTTTCAGAATATAACTAAGGCCCAGGAAGAGTTGAGACAGACCAAGTTACCTATCTTGCTTATTACCACCTGTTCAGAGGGTTCATTCTTTGAATAAGTAGAAAATGGTGCAATTTTTTGCCTTTTTAGCAAGGCCTGATAGTTGTCAGAGTTAACATACTACTGTTGAATATTTAATAACCAAGGATGAATCTGGAACCTTAAGAAGCATTTGGAATACTATTCAACTAGAATTGAGTAAGCATCATATTTCATCACTAAAACTAAGAGGAGATGAGATACAGTTCTTGGTTTTCTTGTGCATGTAAAATGAGGGAGTTGGAACTAAATGTGGTGTCAGAGGATTTGAGAATTGGTAGAGCAAAAATTTATAGGCAGTGTGTACCTATAACGCTGAGCTCCAGGGATTCCAACACTATCTCAAATGTCTCAGCAGCTGCTTTGCTTCCAAGTACCTTGTCTTCATTAGAACATTCAACCTGAAACAGCCAATTTAAAACATCCTAGAGAAAAACTCAGAGCTGGTAGATTTTCCCTTGAGGGAATTCTTTTTACTCTTTTTGAGGTGTTGTATTGAAGCAGGCTGAGCCACCCAGTTGCTGAAGGACTGTAGGGGAATGCTCATCTCCTCTTTGTCGTTAGTCTCAGCGTATTTCTCAAAAAGAATAGGTTTACAAGGCTTCCATGTAAGTGGATCTTCAAAAAAGCTGCCTGCCAGGGAGATCTGGGCTTCCTCAGTGTTGATGTGGCAGTTGGAAGGATCTGAGCTAATGGAGTGTAGCTGGTCACTTGTGAGTCTAAGGGAGGAGTAATGTGGGGCCGGCCCCGTGGCTTAGCAGTTAAGTGCGCGCGCTCCGCTACTGGCGGCCCGGGTTCGGATCCTGGGTGCGCACCGACGCACCACTTCTCTGGCCATGCTGAGGCCGCGTCCCACATGCAGCAACTAGAAGGATGTGCGGCTATGACATACAACTATCTACTGTGGCTTTGGGGGAAAAAATAAATAAATAAAAATTATAAAAAATAGAAGGATGTGCAACTATGACATGCAACTATCTACTGGGGCTTTGGGGAACAAAAAAGGAGGAGGATTGGCAATAGATGTTAGCTCAGAGGCAGTCTTCCTTAGCAAAAAGAGGAGGATTAACATGAATGTTAGCTCAGGGCTGATCTTCCTCACACAAAAAATAATAAATAAATAAATAAATAAAAAAGGAGGAGTAATGTGTAAGGAAGGAGGAGGTGAAGAGTTAAGTGGGGGCATTTCTCTGTGGTGACTAGAATCTTCTGTTCTAAAGCTGTATCCACCTGGGATGTATAAAAATGCTTGAAGTATTAAGACTGAATGGCTCTCATCAGGAAATACGTAGAAAGATTTGCAAATGGCATTTGACTCAATTCTCCCCTCTTGTGAGGAAAGAAAGGGAGCCTATTTTTTGCATCCGTCACCCGAGCCCTATGTTTTCCCCTTAGAACCGTTAACTGTACCAGAGAGGCTTCCTGGTACAGTAGGAAGAGCACTGGACTGGGAGCTCTATCTGTGTCATCTTGGACAAGTTATTATTTTACTTTTCTAAGCCTCAGGTTTCTTGTTCATCCCAAACGTTTGTTAAGTATCTGGTAGGTGACTAATACTGTGCTTGGGTCTGAAGTTACAGAAATGGCTCCTGAAGAGCTTACAATCTAGTAGAAAGACAATTCTAAAAAGATGTGGTAAGTGTTTGGGTAGAGAAAATTACATGGTGCTGTGGAAAAAGAGGAGGAAGTAGGGGTGGTGGCATCAAGAGAAAGTTTTTCAAAAGAGGTAATATTTTAGATTAAGTTTTATAAGAGTGAGTTAGAGTCCCTCAGTTGGACAAAAAAGACGATATAGTCTAATGATTTAAAACCTAGCTTTTGGAGACAGGTAATTCTTTTTTTTTTTTTCCCCCAATAGTTCATTTCATTTTAGTACTTATGATTTTCTTCTATAATACCAAAATAGGCTTCTTACACATTGTAACTTGATTTATCTAATTACATTCCAGTAATGAGTTATAAAATGAAACTGAACTCAGAACTAAAAAGTTTTGCTTTTTAAAAATGTAGAGAGTTTCCATAAAATAAGTTTTATAGAAATTTAAGTTAAAAAGTTAATGCAGTGATTTCAGCTTACCAGGATTAAAGATTGTTTGCTTTATGAAAACCCTTATAAATTCCTTTAGTAAGTGATTTTTAAAGGTAACCTAAAAAATGTTATATAGGATGTTTTTTATAATACATCAGTCTGATTCTATCAGCAGGTCATAACCTGCCATGCAAAAATTACTGAAAAAATTCAGCAAAAATTATTGAAAATCATGCCTTGCTTAACTGTAGGACTGTGTAACTTAAATTTAACAAGAGTTCTAAAGAAATTATTTAAAACATAGAATAAAGATGTAGGTGTTCTTGGCCTTCCAAGTTAGTGAGGACTTTAATACCTTTTGATACATTTTTAAAAATACAATTTAGATGACAGCTAAGGGACCTATATAAATATAGGTTTCATCACACTTCAAGATGTAGTCCCTGTCCAACACAATAACTACATTTGATAAAAAATGTAAATATGATAGATAATAGGATATTCTTTATGCAATTCATAATAAAGTCTTTGAGGAAGTTAGAACATGTCTTGACTGTCATATATGAGATATAATTTATCAGGAATTATCCAATATGTGGCATTTTAGCTAATGTAGTAGTATTTGCGTTGGTAATAGCTGGACTCGGGGCATCTAATCTCATTTCTGCAGGATTGTTAGAAAGATGTTACAAGACTACAGTAATAAATGCTCATTAAATTCATAGAACTTAAATTGCTAGTAAATAGATGAGTCTTTAATAATTATGTTCACCTGTATTAAAACTGTATATATGAAATGGAAAAGTTTCAGTGTTTGTGACTTCTAATAAAATTTTCTGGCTTTGTTACAATACTAGTTAATTCAAATAAAACTTCTGAATATTGATATGTTTTCATGTTTAGAGATAAATGTGTATTTAAAGTAAAATGTTATTTCAAAATACTTAGATTCATGAATTTATGACATACTTTCACTTAGAGGAGTACTGTCAGATTAAAGAATTTGGAACACTGTTCTGAAAATAAGAAACAAAATAATCCTAAGGAAAATAGAGGCTATAGAGTTATTAAAAATTTTAACGATGTATACCAGCACACATAAGCAGGCTTAGGATATAAAGGAAACTATTGAAAGCAAAAGAGAAATATGTCATATTTCATGATAAAGGTTAAGTATTTTTTTCTAAGTTTCTATTTTGGCACTCATCTGTTTCATAATCGAGCTGTGAAGAACTAATTGCTCATCTTGAAACACTCATTGATGTATTTCATTGAAGGATTAGAGTTCTTATTTAGACTTTTCATCTTCAGTCTTTGGATCTGCTTATACTGCTTCCTCTTCCCCACAACACAATGCCCTCAATATATTCTCAGTGATTGATGGTGCTGTTGGTGGTAAGGATGGTGCTGAGGCTCTGGCATCAAGACAAATTTGAGGGAGACAGGTAACACATCTAGAGTCTACCACTTACTAGCTCTATGTCCTTAGGCTGGTTGCTTTATACTCCCTGAATCTGTTTTCCCAACTGTAAAATGGGAAGATTTGCCTACTTACTTCAGGGTTATTTTGAAGATTAAACTGAAAAATCTATATAAAGCTCATTATATAGTACCCAGTACATAGAGCTTAATTAATGGTAGTGGCTTTTACTATTCTAGGAAGAGGAAACTATTTGCAAGAATGGATGTGTAAGAGTATGCCAGGTTCTGAACTACAAGTTGTTCAGCATGGCTTGAAAGGAGGTTATACAGGGAGAAAGGATGGAAGTGGTCTGGAGAGCTAGACAGGGACCACATCATGAAGAGCTTCATCTGATTAATGAGGGGTCTGACATCAAGACTTTCCTCAAAGAAGTGACAGGTAGGGTGCGATTTGACTTCAGAGAATGAATGACCTGAGACTTCATCTGGACTTTTAAAGCTTTTCTTTGTATCCAAGGCTCACGTGGGCTAGATGACTTCTCAGCAGAAGCTGGAGATGTTGCGCAAAACTCCTTCTCATTACCTTTCTTTTGCAGGATATGATGGATGATATCTGCCAGGAGCAGTTTCTAGAGCTCTCCTACCTGAATGGAGTACCAGAGCCTTCTCGTGGACGTGGGGTGCCAGTGAGAGGCCGGGGAGCTGCACCTCCTCCTCCACCTGTTCCCAGGTAAAAATAATGGAGAAAACCAGAAATAGGATGTAAATTTGACTGCTAGTACCATCTGTCTCTTAGTGATGCTCTTATCTCCAGCTTCGAAAGGGTCTCAGGATTTGTATATTGTATCAAGAGTGGAATTCTAGATCTTGGGTACTTTGCCCATAGTCAAGTGCAGCAGTCCTGCTGAAACTTTTGGTCTTTTCATTTGGACAGTTGTAGCATTTTTCAATGGTCTCTGACTTTAGAATGTTATCTTTTGTGACTGAACTTTATGGAGTGTTCAGACTCTCCAAGGCAGTCCACTGATGAGACATTGACAGGTCCACTGTGGCGCCTGGGGAGTCTTCCAGTATGGGTCCTTTACCCACCATACATTTCTCCTTGTTTTAATAATAATCTACCCAAGGCATCATAAAATCTATCTTAACTCCAGAGTTTGCAAACTAATCTGAACATGAAAGTAGCCTATTTATAAAAATCTCCAGGGGCCGGCCCGGTGGCACAGCAGTTAAGTTCCCACGTCCCGCTTCGGTGGCCAGGTTCGCTGGTTCGGATCCTGGGCGCAGACCTATTCACTGCTCATCAAGCCGTGCTGAGGCAGCATCCCACATAAAAGAGCTATAACTCTACAACTATGTATACAACTATGTACTGGTGCTTTGGGGAGAAAAAAGAAAAAGGGAAAGATTGGCAACAGATGTTAGTGCAGGATCAGTCTTCCTCAAAAAAGAAAATCTGCATTTAAGACAAACTTTCTTTTTGCAGGGGCCGTGGTGTTGGACCACCTCGGGGGGCTTTGGTGCGTGGTACACCAGTGAGAGGAGCCATCACCAGAGGTGCCACCGTGACTCGAGGAGTGCCACCCCCACCTACTGTGAGGGGTGCTCCAGCACCAAGAGCACGGACGGCAGGCATCCAGAGAATACCTTTGCCGCCACCCCCTGCACCAGAAACATATGAAGAATATGTAAGTTTGAACAGTGTACCATTTCCCAATACCTAGAAGGTTGCCAAAGGAAGTTGAATGACAGGGCCTTGGCCCTTGACGTAGGTGGCAGGGACTGCTTGTAAGATTTGGAATCTTTCCTTTTCTCTTGCATTGAATGTTAAACTATGACAAGATTTTTCCATTTTAATCATGGTTTACTATATATGTGTGTAGATTAAACAGGAACTAAGCTGAGCATTGTTGTACAGTGTTTTACTAAGAGTCTTCCACTACTACTACTACTAATGCTAAAGTTCAACTTTATACCTTATTTCCTGCCCTCACTTGAAGGGTTTTTTTTTGTTTGATTGGTTGTTTTGTTTTTAAAAAAATAACCCTTTCTTTCTTGACTATTCCACAGCAGGTGTTAACATTTTGGAGAGAATTCCTGTGTTCTGTTAATCCAGAGCCTGCCATACTCCCATGGGATATAATTACCTTCCCTCCTCTCTGTGATTCTGACTTTCTGTTTCATTTTGTTCTAGGGATATGATGATACATATGGAGAACAGAGTTATGAAGGTTACGAGGGCTATTACAGCCAGAGCCAAGGGTGAGTCAGGCAATAGAAGTGTTGTTTCATATCCTAGGGATGGATGGGGGGAGTTGGAGGAATTGAGAAGTTTAGGCAGCACACATCTAAGGAGTAGTGAGGCTCACCTTTTGAGGGTATCTCTGCTTTTAACATCTGTAAGGCACGTACTTGGGTCTGCAAGTTTGATAACTGTGAATCTTAAATTATAGTGTGGAATCTGGGAATAGCAGATGAAAAATTCTTGAGCTGTGACTACATGGAAAGAGAGGGGAAAATGCCTTTAAATTATTTTGATTTATTATTAAGAAATATCACAGCCAGATTAAAGTTGTATAAAAGTTTAAAAGGAAACTAAAATCCTACTACTATAACTTAGGTTCTTTTCTGCACTTTTTTTAAAAAACATTTTTTATGTGTGTGTGTATGTATCTTATCTGTGATTCCTTGAAAAGGAGTCTTATAATTCTACAGTGGGGACAGAACAGTTCTTTTCGTGTTTGTTTATTCTCTTCCAGTGAACCCTATGAATGTATGTGTACGTACAGTATGGTTAAGATGGTCGATTTTGGATTGTGCTTTTTTCACTTTAAATTGTGTGGCATCCACTTTTCTTTGCTATAGTTGTCACAATTTTTTTATGAGTGCATAGTGTATACATGTTTTGGACATATTTTGTGGTTTGGAGATGGGGCAGAATGAGCATTTTCCTGTATCATATGCACAGTAAAATGATTGAAATATGGAATTATTTGGGAGAGAGGTGAAACTGAAACATAGTTGCTATATAGCTCTCTAACACTCGGTCTTTGGCTTTCAGGGACTCAGAATATTATGACTATGGACATGGGGAGGTTCAAGATTCTTATGAAGCATATGGTATGTCTTTATTTCTGTGGTGGGGCAGAATGTGCAAGTAAGTGCCTGGGGTAATGCTGGTGACTGGGTTATTGGGTGTCAGACAATCACACACCTAAGAGGAAACGTTTAGAAGACCAAGATGTTGCTAGATGTGACAATAGGAGTCCTACTCTTATGTAAATTTTGTGGTGTGCGGTAGAAAGAGGAACTACTAAAGTGAGGTAGGGGTGCTGTGCACACGTCCTAAACCAGGGCTCATGTCCAGCTTGGCCTGGTTGGAGCAGCAGACTTGTAAGCTGATGTTGATTTTTTTCCTGCTTTAGGCCAGGAGATGGCTAGGCCTCAGTTACGTTGCTGGCCCTTTGCTGCTGATACCTAGGTCACATTGGTGGATAAGAATTCAATCATATCCAACTCTACTTTTCTGCCCCACCTCATTTTAAAAAACAACTTTGGATCTCATTGAAAAGAATCTCAATGTGGAGGAAATGCTAGCTGAAAGGGACCTAGATGGCAAGTAGCTAGCCAGAGCCAGTTATGGGCAAGAAGAGTATCTATTAGGCTCAGATTAGAGGCTGGAGCCAATTCAGTGCAGTACTTGCACCAGGCTCTTTACTCTCCTGGAGACATCTCAGCTCGGTTCTTGATCCAAAGAGAGCTAGAGGCTGGAATGGCAGCAGGACCAAACTGCCTTCCCTGAGGTTTGGTTGAAAACACATTGCTCAAGAGTGTCCTCAAGAGCCAGTTATGGCCCCATGTTAATGGGCCCCAGAGGGAGTGCCATGTGGCAGTGAATGCAGAGAGAGCAGTGTTTTAAATGTGAGGTATTCTCAATATACCTAAAGGAATTCCAGAATCCTTGGCAAGGGGCTTGGCAATTGACAGTTCATCTTAAGATACTAGTTGACAGTCTCCTGTTACCCCTAGCCGAAAAAGGGAGCTTCTTAGGGCCTCCCACTGACAGACAAGCTGAGCTGAACTCCTCAGCACAGTATGTAATAGCCAATCAGCTGCTTATCCAGGGAGACAGTTTTTACCAGTTCTAGCTAAATGGTACTGGACAGTTGCCATCAGTAACACTGCACTGCTCATATGCCACTATTTAGAAGAACGGTATGATTGCCTCCGGCTATTTCCCTGCATCCATGAGGCAGCACAATGGGGCCTCTGTATGTGTTTGACTAAATCGCATTTCTGTTTTGCTGGAGAAAAGACTGGACTGAAAGGGGCAGGCTGCTCCTTGTGCTCCTGGTATGATGTTGCCACGGTTAATCTGTTCTGATTTCTGCTTTTATAAACAGAATTAGAAAAATAACCCGTCGTCTTGGCACCGAAAAGCCACTTGGAAAGTGATGGACGTATCTATTATACTAGGGGTATAAACAGGCTTAGATAGGGTTCTTTGCGACTTTAGATCCATATAGGGATTTTAGACTTATAGGGATGGAGGCAGATGTTTGTGAATGCAGGCAGCTGGAGAAATACTTCAGGAATGAACTGGCATGGGCAAAGTATGGGGGTGAGTGGGATGAATAAAGCAACTCATTTTCATAAGAGGTCAGCTCTAAAAGTAAGTGATCATCTCCCTCAGGCTTTTTCCTGTCACAAAGGAGAACCATTCGAGAATGTCAGCCATGTCGTCTGGCTTCTCTGGACTATTGGCATATGAAAGGAGATAATACATTCTCCTAATCAGTGCTGTAAACAAATTTAATTTTACTTCCCTCTGCCAGAGCAGTGGACCAGCTCTGCTGGGGGGGGCCTCATGAAATGTGGCCCTTGCTTACTTCTCCTCAGGGAAACCTGACTTGCTGTTGCATGGGAAGGGAGCTACCTGCTTCCAATTCGAAAGACTTCCGATGTTGTCACCTTACCTGAGGCTCTCTGCCAGATTCCTTTGGGAACAGGAGAAGGCATTGCAGACCCTTACCAAGATGTGTTTCCTGACTATCTCAAGCACAGTGTTGGGTTTATCCAGTTTTAGGGGCGGGAGTATAGATCATGTTGCCTTTGGAGAGCCTCTTTGCTAGAGACTACTTTAAGCCCTTTCTGTTTCCTTCGGTCCATCCATTCAAAACTGCCCTATAGTTGGGAAATTCCCTAAGCTGCTCAGGAGGGCCAAGCAGAGTGGAAAGCAAGGACCACCTGGGAGGTGGCAAGACACTTGAAGCAAAGCAGTGTTTTTTGGTGATCTTTACCAGGTGACCTACCCCTGCTCCTCTCAGAATGCCATTGGCATGTGGTTTATAAACTGTTCTTGCTTTCTCCACAGGCCAAGACGACTGGAATGGGACCAGGCCATCGCTGAAGGCCCCTCCAGCTAGGCCAGTGAAGGGAGCATACAGAGAACACCCATATGGACGTTATTAAAAACAAACATGAGGGGAAAATATCAGTTATGAGCAAAGTTGTTACTGATTTCTTGTATCTCCCAGGATTCCTGTTGCTTTACCCACAGCAGACAAGTAATTGTCTAAGTGTTTTTCTTCGTGGTCCCCTTCTTCTCCCCACCTTACTCCATTCTTAACTCTGCATTCTGGCTTCTGTATGTAGTATTTTAAAATGAGTTAAAATAGATTTAGGAATATCGAATTACTTTTTTAAGTGTGTAGATGCTTTTTTCTTTGTTGTTTAAATATAAACAGAAATGTACCTTTTATAATAAAAAAAGAAGTTGAGTAAAAAAAAAAAACCACAAACCTGTTAGTTTCAAAAGTGACATTGCTTGCTTAAAGGTTCTGAAGTTAAGGCTTGTTAACTTTATCTTAGTTTTGATTTTGAGGCATCCCGTAAAGTTGTAGTTGCAGAATCCCAAACTAGGCTACATTTCAAAATTCAGGGCTGTGTAAGATTTAAAATCACAAACGTTAACGGCAGTAGGTGCCACCGTGTAAAAGTGAGCTCAGACGTCTCTAAAAATGTTTCCTTTAAAAGCACATGGCGGTTGAATCTTAAGGTTAAATTTTAATATGAAAGATCCTCATGAATTAAATAGTTGATGCAATTTTTAACGTTAATTGATTTAAAAACAACAACAACAAAATTAGGTTTGTAAAACTGAACTTCTTCATTATGTGGGTTTTGAAATCTAGCCCCAGACATACAGTGTTGAGAGATACTTAGCAGGGAGTAGGTTTTGAAGAGGTTGATTGGGGGAGAGGGGCTGGCCACCTGAGTTGAATTTGATGCAGAGGTTTTTAGCCACAAACAGTCTTTCAGTAATAGTACTAATAATTAAAGTTTCAGTATTTAAAAAGACAAAGTATTTTGTCCATTTGAGATTCTGCACTCCATGAAAAGCTCACTTGGACACTGGGGCCAAAAGCTGATGATTTTCTTAAGTTGACGGTTGTCAATACTGAACTGTTCCCAAGGTAGTTAGTCAAGTATGTCTCAACACTAGCATGATATAAAAAGGGACACTGCAGCTGAATGAAAAAGGAATCAAAATCCACTTTGTACATAAGTTAAAGTCCTAATTGGATTTGTACCGTCCTCCCATTTTGTTCTCGGAAGATTAAATGCTACATGTGTAAGTCTGCCTAAATAGGTAGCTTAAACTTATGTCAAAATGTCTGCAGCAGTTTGTCAATAAAGTTTAGTCCTTTTTTAATCAAAGTAAATGTGATGAATTGTCATTTTTTTGGGTGGACAATAAAATAGTTTTCTCTTTCAAATAAACTTAAATTAACTCTAAAGTTAATGGGCTTGTTAAAAGTTGGAGACATTCTTAAAAGTGGTGGGGGGGATTTTATTTTAAGTTTACCAAAAAAAAAGTTTATGGAGTTGTTAAGTTTTAGTTTAAAAATAACCAAAGCTTTTTCACCCCCTGGAAGTTGTTGAAAACAGTTTTAGCCAATCCTATCATAAGCTCTAATTTCCGAAGAGAAAAACTCAAGCTGAAAGTTGGAATGGTTTCCATACATAGGCCTCAATATTGAAAGTGCCAGCCACCCTAGTTTGCACCTTCTGTAAAGCCCCTAGGTGCCCCTAAGAGTGACACCAAATCATCTTTGTGATCTTGGAAAAGGGTAGCACTGCCTGCCTTTGATAAGACAATTCAGCAAACCCTGGATGCCCTTAAGGGTTTCCCTTCCAATCCCAGAAATGCTGTTAACAAATCAGCTGGGCTGGGGCAGGATCTGGCATGATAGGCCGGCTCTGAACTCCCTCTTGAGAGACCAAGAGGGGAAATGATGGAATTGGTTGGCCCTCTTTCCACTCCTCTATGTTAATTCTCAGGTTCTCACGCCTTCCCTAAGGGAGCCACCTAAACTGCTCGGGGGTGAAAAATCCTCTTGTATGAAGTGCCAAGCTGCCTGCAGCAGTGCATGATGGACATTTTTTTTCTTTTTAAAACACACCAACAAAAAAATGTATTTGTAGATTGTGATAAAGTGTAAATAACTGAATTTTCAACCATGGTTTGAAGTCAGCTTTCAGGGCATTATGTCTTGTTTTGATGAAAAGAGATCACTCTATACCCCCCTTTTTAAAGGAAAATTATCGCAAGAGAATCAGGATGTGTAAAGCTAACATGCATCGCAAAAAACCAAAGGTAACCTAAATGTCTGATTTTAATAGCACATATTTCTCTTTTACATAAACTGTGACAGCAACTTGCATAAACAATTCTTTAGCTGTTAATTTTAATGTTAAAACTTTGCAAAACTTGTTTAATAAAAATAGCTGTAAAAAGAAAAACCATATGCTGCCACATAAATTAGCCATAACTCTTAATAATCCTGCCCATCACAAGTGAACTGTAATGTAACCTGGGCACAAAGTCTGACATCTTAAATGACACGTTGTTAAAATTTCAATGACTAGTTTAGACCTGCTGCTCCCCAAAGTAAAGCTTTCTGCTCAGCTATTTTAAAATGTACAAGGATGAGCCCCTCTAGGTCCCCCGTATTGATATTCACAATGAAACGTTACTTAAAATTTCTTTAAAGTTGCATGACTCTCTCCTGTAATGTGTAAACTGCATGCAGGATCTCTATCTTTTATTTTGTGTCTTTAAAACTTCCTCTTCAAAAGACTGATCTCTTGCTTCTCCATTTTCAGATGATTGAAAACTCCTGAGACATTTTCTGGAGTAGAATGGGTAGTGAAGACCCATGTCAGGTATGTTAAGGTGGCTTTTTATTAAGGATGTGAGACTTTTTACCCTAGCTATAAAACACTTTTGCCAGGAGGTGGCCTGGGGGTGATCAATGAGGGAATCTTTCTTGCATGTCGTTTGTACCATATTTACAACATGACCATGCTTATATGTTGGTTTACAGTCCATATTGAATTTACTTGTAATGACCAGGTAGTGTCTATTTATATCTTTTGTATCCCACTCTATGCTGTCAATAACCTGATGAGGCAGTGTTTCATTTGGAGTTCATTGGTTGTTAGCACCAAAGTGACTGGCTAATGTAAATAAGAAGGCATTTATTGGAAGGATGTCGGGGGCTCAGAAATTTAGTGTGAAGGCTAGAAAATCTGGCTTGGGAACCAGAGTGGCTGCAGAGAACTGGAACAGTAGTGGTAGACCACAGGAATGGTCCTGAAGCCAGGACTAGCTGCTTAGGTGCTATTGCTGGAAGAAGTAAACTCTAGCCATGTTTGGTTTCTTTTTCCCTTTATTCAAGATTCAAGTTCTAGGGAGGTAATGTCAGACTGGATTAGCCTGAGTCACATGTCCGTACTTTACCATTATGTAGTATTCCTCAAAAGGAAGTCAGGGTGTTATTAGGAAAGGGAAATGGATATTGAGCAGCCAGAAAACAATTGTCCAGTAATACCATATTTTACAGAAGTGACTGAGACTTAATAAGGTTAAGTGACTTCCAAGAGTCACACAATTAGTATGGTTAGTAATCAAGCCTGAGTTTGTGTGTTGCCAGAACCTGACATCTTAATTCTTCTACTCTCCTGCTCTAATCTAAGGAAGGGCTATTTCTCACACTTAGGAGACTCCTGGTAGGGATATTCTGTTGTAATAGAAAGGAAATGGAACCTGACAAACCTAGAGTTGAATCTGCGAGCTGTGTTTTGTTTACTGACCTAAAACAAATCACTTGTCTTATTTCCACATCTAGGAAAGAAGATAAGGATAATGTACACATTACAGTGGTTAGTGAACTGAAGGAGTTCTGATATGTATAAGGCCAACCATTCAGTGCCCTATACATGGTAAATATTAGTGTTCTTCCCCTAAGAAAGTTTAGCCCCTTGGTTTGGGTAGTTGGGGGCTCTGTGAGCCTTCCTGTTGCTTGAAGCCGTCAAGGAACTAACTGGATGTTTTTTCCCTCTGCCCCTGAGTGAGTTGTTAGGGTTAGGATGGCACTGAGCAGACAGGATCTAACTAGGCAGGCCAAAGGCACATACAGCCTTTGACAGTGAAATCTGCCTTCTTGGAGATCATTTATTCCAAATCTCCCTCTCAGCCAGGAGCCTCTGAGATCTGGAGACTTTTAAGGAGGGCCACGTATATTAAGCATGGTTCTGAGCACCCAGGAAATCCTGAGTTTGATGTTAGTCACACAAATGGCTAGGAAATTTTAAGGACAAGTCCATGAGTGCAGGAAATTTAGTCTCAACTCTTCCTGGAGTAGTCTTAAGAGCAGAATTTTGGAGAAACTTCTGTCTTCATTTGGCCTCTAATTTGTGCTTGGAAAGGCAGGTTCCATTGTTGGCAGACCCAGGCCTGCCAGTGGTCTGCCTATTCTGGGTGTCTAGCTTAGTCAGATGGTCCCAGTGTTTTCTGTGGCTTTCTGTCACTACCTGTGAACTTTTAGTACAGTTCTATAAGCTTTAAAGACAGGCAAGATTGGGGACCTGTCCTAACTCTGCCTGATCATAGCCTTTGTCTTTGTTTTGACAAAAACAAAAGCCTTAACCCCTCTCTGTGTCTCATTTTTTTATCATCAAATGAAGTTGATGATGATAACTAACATTTATCACTATGTGCATCATAATATCCTGAGCAGTTAATCAAGGTTATCTCATTTGGTCCTCTCTACCTTTTTCTTTTTAAGTTGAGATAAAATTCATATAACACAAAATTTACCATTTTAACCATTTTAAAGTATACAGTTTAGTGGTTTTTAGAATATTCACAATGCTGTGTAACTATCATCACTATTTAATTCCAGAAAATTTCTGCTACCCCAAAAAGAAATCTCATACCTGTTAGTAGTTACCCCCAATTCTCCTCTCTCCTCAGCCCATGGTAACAACTAACCTACTTTTTGTTTCTATGGATTTGCCTATACTGGACATTTCATACAATTGGAATCGTATAATATGTACCTTTCGTGGTTGGCTTCTTTCACTTCACGTAGTGTTTTCAAGGATCAACTATGTTATAGTGTGTATCAGTACTTCATACTAGTGATAAGAAACATATTACTTCTCCAAAGTAGCCTATTTCATTTAAGGCAGTTCCAAGTATTAGAAGTTTTCCCTCATTTTGAGTGAGTCACTCCAGTAACTTGTACTGGTTCTACTTTGGACCCCTGAAGGAATATCCTTTCAAGCATTTGAAGATAATTTTCATTCATGTTTTTTTCCCAGCTCTAAAAATTTTTTACTGAACTTGCTAGATCTGATTTTCAAGAAAAACTAGAAATTTGGATTTTATATGCTGGTAGTTGTTTAATATTTGCTCAGATTTGTATTAGTCCCTGTAAAACATCTGCTGCAAGCCAAATGCTGCCCGTAGCCTTCCATTTTGCAGCCTCTGGTTAGCCTCTGTTGATAGAAATTAAAGGACATATTAGGATTGTTGAGATATAAGTCATAGCCCGTACTGTTCACCCGTTTAAAGTGTACAGTTCAGGGGCTGGCCCCGTGGAGTAGCGGTTAAGTGCGCGCACTCTGCTGCTGACAGCCCGGGTTTGGATCCCGGGAGCATACCAACGCACCACTTGTCGGGCCATGCTGAGGCGGCATCCCACATAAAGTGAGGAAGGTTGGCACAGATGTTAGCTGAGGGCCAGTCTTCCTCAGCAAAAAGAGGAGGATTGGCATGGATGTTAGCTCAGGGCTGATCTTCCTCACAAAAAATAAATAAAGTGTACAGTTCAGTGGTTTTTAGTATATACAGAGTTGTACAGTCATCACAATCAATTTTAGAACATCTTTGTCACCCCAAAAAAGAAGTCCCATAACCTTTAGCCATCTCCCCTCAATCTACTTATCTTCTCCAGCCCTGAGTAACCACTAATCTACTTTCTGTCTCTATCGACTTGCCTTTTCTGAGCATTTCATGTAAATGGAATCATACAGTATATGATCTTTTTTTGACTGGCTTCTTTCACTTAGCATAATGTTTTCAAGTTTCATCCATGTTGTAGCATGTATCAGTACTTTGTTCCTTTTATTGTCAAATACTTTTTCATTGCATGCATACGCCCCATTTTATTTATCCATTCACCCGTTGACGGACCTATGAGTTGTTTCTGCTTTTTGGTTTTCATGAATAATACTACTGTGATCATTCATGTACAAGTTTTTGTGTGGACATGTTTTCAGTTTCTTGGGTATATACCTAGGAGAGGAATTGCTGTGTCATATGATAACACTATGTTTAACTTCTTGAGGGACTGCCAAACTGTTTTCCACAGAGGCTGCACCATTCCCACCAGCAAGCTGTGAGGTTTCTGATTTCTCCATATCCTCACCAACCCTTGTTATTTTCTGTTTTGTTTATTATAGCTATCCTGCTGGGTGTGAATTGGTAGCTCATTGTAGTTTTGATTTGCATTTCCCTAATGATTAATGTTGTTGAACATCTTTTCATGCGCTTATTCACCATTTGAATATCTTCTTTGGAGAAATGTCTATTTAAATCTTTTGCCAATTTTTAAATTGGATTATTTGTCTTTTATTATTGAATTGTAAGTGCTTTATGTATTCTGATGCTAGACCCTTATCAGATTTATGATTTTGCAAGTGTTTTCTCCCATTCTGTGGGTGGTCTTTTTTTTCTTTGAAACACTAAAGATTTTCATTTTGATGAAGTCATATTTATCTGTTACTTTCTTGTGTTGCTTATGCTGTTGGTGTCGTAAGTAAGAAGCCATTGTCTCATTCAGGGTCCTGAAGATTTATACCTGTTTCCTTCTAAGAGTTTTATAGTTTTAATTCTTAAACATTTAGGTCTGTGATCCATTTTCCATTAACTTTTATATATGGGGTGAGGTGGGGGTTTCATATTCATTCTTTTGCACGTGGATACCCAGTAGTCCAAGCACCATTTATTGAAAAGACTACTCTTTCCTCGTTGAATGATCTTGGCACCCTTGTCGGAAATCAGTTGACCATAGATGTATATATATATCTACTGCCTTTTGAAATAGGTATTACTTAAAGTGATTAATGGTATTACTTAAAGTGATTAATACAATTTCTGGCATATGGTAGCTACTCAATAATAAATCATAGCTGATTGGGTTTCTTTGGCATCTCTAAGAGTTAGTAAGTGGTGGGGCTGGGATTTGATCCCAGGTATGGGTGACTCCAAATCATGTCTTTATCCTGTGCATTATACTGCATGCTGCTGAAGTGGAAATGAGGCTGTTCTAGCTGCCATGCTGGCCATATGTAGTTCTCCAGAGGCTCAGAGGCTGAGCCTCAACATGCCCTTCTCCCACCGTCAACCTCCTTTGCACTTTTCCCCATCTCCCACCAGGGTTTCCGTGGAGCTTCCAGGTCACTCTTGGTAATGACAGTTGCTGCTAAAGGAACACTCTTTGCCCTTCCTTTCCTAGGAATATGGCAGTTATTCAAATAGCCTTAGGATTTGTCCACTCTTGCTTTCTCTCCCACCACTTCCCACCCTCTCCCCCAAGCTAAGAGTGAAGGTAAAGATGCATCAGCAGCTGCTAGGACTTTCTGGCCACCAAGGATGAAACAGACTCAGATTGTGTTTTGTTTCAGGAACAGCAGCCTGAGAGTTGACACCCAAAAGACTTCTTGCCTACACATATGCAGAGTGCTCCTGAACCAAGTGAACAAGGGGGATAGAAGTGACAGTGGTGGATGTTTTGCTCAGGTTTTTGAAACTTAAGTACTCCCTCCCTGGCCTGAAGTTCTATGTCCCCCCAAGGCTTTGCCAAAAGATCATTTCTGGGTTAGAATGCAGAAAGCAGCACATGGGCTCCCTCTTTCTTAATGTGTTCTCGTGCTTTGTGTGCCAGTATACAGGCTGCTGTTTACTGGCAGTGTTACGATTAAGTGGTCATTTTCATTTTTTTCTCATTTTATTGCTTCTCAGTCTACTCCCATTCATTAATCTTGAGCCCATTTTTTAAAAGGAGGAGAAAGTGACATAGGGAAATAGGCAGCTTTGCCTGACTAAGGGAGAAGAGAACTCAATTTGAATGCCTACTTTGTGTTCTTATTTTTGTAAATGAGGCAGCTGATACTAGGAGAGGTGAAGTAATTTCCCACAGTTGCATAGCAAGTTGTGGGGGAGTGCATATCAGTGTTTTTATACACCAGAGTCCATTCTCTATGCTGAAAGCGTGCTGCTTCTATAAGATAACACCACCATAATTCATTGACACTGAGGCCATTTATTATAAGACATATCATTAAGTACTGGAAAGAAAGAAAAAACAATGCCAATTAAACCAACACAGTGGTTTATTTTCTTCTGGAGTGTAAGATGCATCCTGATTTCAGAAATGTTAAAATCTGGAAAAAAATGTGTTTTAGCTACTATTACGTTTTGTCAGTTCTAACATTTATTCTTTATTATGTGCCATGCACTATCTTCTTCACCTGTAAAGTAGCTATTATTATCCCATTTTTACACAGTGATGAAACTGAGTCCCAGAAAAATTAAATAACTTATCAAGGTCACGCAGCTGGTAAGTAGCAGAGCTGGGATTCAAGCTCAAGCAGTCTGATTTCAGAGTCTGTGATCAATCTCAACTACTAGGTCATACTGGAATTTAGAATGAGTTTTACCTGTCAGCCAGAATCATCCCAGGGAGCCTGTACAGTCATTCTCTATCCTGGAAGAAGGCTTCTTCTACAGGAATATTATTACTAATGCAGTGAACATTTGCTGAGGCCACTTAGGGCATTATGCTGGCTGTGCTGGGTCATTGGTCTACATCAGTTCATAATCTCTGCCTTCAAGAAACTCAGTCTAATGGGAGAGAATAAGTCTTAAATAGTTACAGTAGTGTGTGATCGTGTTCTGTTGCTGAACTGAATACCGGGGAGCTTGGAGGAGCTGTCTGAGAAAGGCTTAGGAAACATCAGAGAGGGAGGGTGACATTTAAGTCGAATCTTAAAGGATAACTAAGGATTTTCCAGGCAGACAGATAGAGTAGCATAGCACTTTATTATGGCTTTAAACAGACTGATTTCAAGTTCTGCCTTCTCCAAAGCTACTAGCTTTGGAACTTTAGGTGAGTTATCCTCTCTAAGTCTCAGTTTCATCATATGTAAAGTGAGGGGATAATATCATTTGCTTCACAACATTGTTGTGAAGATGGAGTGAACTAACATGTAAAACATTCAGCATAACATGTAGTAAGCACCCAATAAATGTTAGCTATAAATCGAGGCTAGAAGAGTAGGCTAGTGCTGATTTTGAAAAGCTAAATGTTAGGCAAAGAATTTGGACTTGTTTCTAAAGTTTAGGGAGCTATTTAAGGCCTTAAGCACAAGAGTGACTTGAACACTCCTGTGTTCACTATTGTGCTGGCAAGGCGGGAAAACAGGGAAGCAGAAGAGAAAAGTCTTCCGTAAAGTGGCCCCCGTTCCTTTGTGGGAGAGTGAAGAGACATTCCCCCATCACTTTGCCTTCCTTCTTCTTTCCCTGTTGCCTGAAGGCCTTTTGGTTCTTAGATTTTTCAGATAGATTAATCATCTCTCCTCTCAGATATTTGGACTATTGGAGGGTGGAGTGTTAAGCCTTTGCCATGTGTTAAGGGAGTCTTCCCTTATCCTATCCCTTTCACCCACCCTGTGAATTAGAGACCAAAACTCTTGTGAGTCTCCACTGATAGAAACTTTGCTCTTAAGGAATTGTTACACAAGGCTTTGCTTCACCACTCTAAGTCCTGAATGAATGAAATTTCTGCCTCCGTTTTAAGCTCTTAATTTTGTGCTAACTCTGTCCTGGGAGTATCATATGCAGCATCCCATTTAATTCTCACAAACAACCCTGTGAAGCGATGATTATCCTGGGAAACTGATGTGTACAGGGTCCAAGAACTGAAGTTTAGACACAAGTCTTTCTACTGCCACTTAGCTGCCTCCTGGTGTCTCCTCTGTACCTAGAGGAGATCAGCTTACACTGAAAGTAGTTCGGGGCTTTGGCGTACAGAATGGGTGCCCCTGGCTTGGTTTCCAGATTCCTGAAGTTAAAAGAATTGGATCCTTTTAAGCCCTCCCTCTCTCTCTCTCCAGACCCTCATGTACCTCTTGCTCTCCAGATTAATAGTCGTTGCATGTTTAAAGCTAGCAAGCATCTGATGAATATTTAATAGGCTTGAGCAGACAGGCTGGATACAGCTGTCTGAGATAGCAGCTGTTGGGGGGAGGGGGAGGAAATGCACTGCACTGCCAAACTAGTGTTCTTTTGTTCCCCAGCCTAGCCCTCGTAGGCCCTTTAGGAGCAAAGGCCCATGGTGAGCACTGTACCCTAGTCCTATTGTGGCCCAATTGCTGCTGTGGGCTCCCAGGGAGGCTGCATTCAAGCAACAGATCAAACCCTTTTTGGGGAGTGATGGGGGCCAGATATGTTCACTGATATCTAGAATCACTTTTCCAGCCCCGGGGCTGGAGGTCTTCTACTCCATAACCTGTTCTGACTCTGAGGCTGAGAATGTGTTCTCATCCAGTGTTCTGCCAGCTGCAGCTCTCTTTTCTGAAAGGAGAGAGACTTGTATCTGGACGGGACTTGAATTTCATAACATGGTACTGGGGTTAGGTTCTTGACATTCCTTAACTACAAATGCTGTAGCCTCTCAGTGGGAGGTGTACTTCTCATTCCTAGCCTAAGCTGTGGTGGTTATCTTTGGCTACATCTTAGCCAGGGAATGGGCAGGTAGGAGTTCTCAGACAGGTCACAAGCCATCCCTGTGCTTCCCCCCACCTAGATCTAGGAGCTTTTTGCTTCAAGGAGGCCTCATTATTTCCAGGGGAGATTGGGGGAGGTCATGGGGATTCCTGAAGAAAGCTCATTTGAGAGGTTTCCAGGCAGAGTGAGGTACAGTCAGGCTATCAGCCCAGATTTTTTTGTGTGTGTGTGAGGAAGATCAGCCCTGAGCTAACATCTGCCAATCTTCCTCTTTTTTTGCTGAGGAAGACTGGCCCTTGACTAACATCCGTGCTGATCTTCCTCTACTTTATATGGGACGCCGCCACAGCATGGCTTGACAAGTGGTGTGTCAGTGCGCACCCGGGATCCGAACCGGCGAACCCCGGCCACCACAGCGGAGTACGCGCACTTAACCGCTTGCACCACCGGGCTGGCCCGTCAGCCCAGATTAATCACCTAGTAATTGCCAGAAATTTGGGCACTATTTCTGTTTTTAATATTGCGTTAAGGGCCGGCCCCGTGGCGTAGCGGTTAAGTACACGCGCTTCCCTGCTGGCGGCCCGGGTGCAAAAAAGAGGAGGATTGGCATGGATGTCAGCTCAGGGCTGATCTTCCTCACAAAAAAAAAAAAAAATACTGCATTAAGATGCCCAAATAAGCTGTTCCCTTGTCAGCCTCTGGGGCCCACCTTGGCCCTCCTCAGGATAGCCAGTCTCTTCCTCCCCAGGCACCATGTGTGAGAACTTGAGATAAAAGAGTTTGGGTTCCGATACAGGGCTAATTCTTCTCTAGGTCCTCTGGCTCCTGCAGCCTTCATCCTTCCTATTCGTGGCCCAGCTTTGAGTCTAAAATGGGTGCTCCCCATCTCAGGCTCTCTGAGGTTGGAATGTAGGAAACAAACTCTGCATCTGTCTTTGAGAGAGAGAAATACCTTCTGCCTCTGATAGGATTCTTCATGAGCTTCTCTCCAGGGATCAGTACAAATGACCCCTTTCATTCATTTTTTTTTTAATACATTCACTGTTATAAATTGGAACACCTACTGTGTGCTAGACACTGAAGATTCACTGGCAAGTGAACAAGATAAAATGGTCCCTGACCTCATGGAGCTTATGTATATTTGAGGAGATAGACACTAAACAGATATTAATCTCATAAATAACATAAATCATTTCAGTTGTGATAAGTGCTGTGAAAGAAAAGAATAGGGTGCTATGAGGGCATACAACAGGGAGCTAACCTAGCTCTGGGGTTTTCCTTGAGGAAATGATGCTTAAGCTGACCTCTAAAGGAAAAGTTAAGTAGGCAGAGGGTTTGGGAGATGGTTTGGGGAAAGGACATGAAGCATATTGTAGGCAGAGGGTAGGACTGAGGCAGGTTCAAGGTGAGGTAGGAATCTGGACCTTATTCTGAGGTCATCACTGAAGACCATTGAATCCATGAGAGAGGGGTAAGGAATGACATGATTACCAGATTTCTGCTTTTTAAACTTCACTTGCTGAGTGGAGAGTGGATTATGGGAACCTATTAGGAAACTTTTTTGCATTGGTCCAGACAAGAAATGAGGAAAACCTAGTAGGGTGATATCAGTGAAAATATAGAGAAGTGAATGGATTCAAGAACTTTTAGGAGATAGAATGAACATTATTTGGTGATTGATGAGGGAGGTATTAAGAAGGGCTCCCAGGTTACTGGCTTGAACACTGGGGAATGGTAGTGCTGTTTTTTTTTTTAAGGTGGGGAGGCACTACTACAGTCTTTGGCATGAGATGAGGGCCCTGTTCTGTGCCCTAGCCTTAGGGTGTGTCTCTCCTGTGGATGACCCTGAGTTTTGGGGGCTGGAATGAACCCCTCATAAGGCCAGAAGAGATGGAGCCCTCAGCCTAGAATTAATAGCTATGGGAAGAGACATATTTCCTCATTCTCTTTCTTCCAAAGGCTTTAAAGCTCTTTGTTAATCTTTTATCTTTTTCACATCTCTGGGAGAGCAGAAATCATTTCCCCTTTATATAGCTGGAGGCCCCAAAGGTTTAGTTGATTCTGCCCTGGATCACTCAGCTCCGGCGTGGCCGAGGATGGGACGTAGGAGGTGTGAGTCTCCATTTTCACTGCCTGACTGACAGCAAAAAGAGAGCTCATAGGCTGTGGACTTCTGTTTTCTACCCATCTGTGTCCCTAGAAACCTTGTACTGAATGAAACAATTGGAGTTCTGCTGTGGGCTGGGGAGATATAAGGGAGGCAGCCTGGCCAAATGGGAGGCTGGGAAGCGCCCCTGATATGCCAGCTTCATTTCTTAATTTTCTACCTGTGTCTTTGCAGCGATCAGAGGACTCTGGAAACCAGGAGAGCTGCCTGCTGTGTCAAGGCTGGCCTGAGGGCATTTGCTGAGCACAGAGAAACCCAGGAGCGGAGATCCACAGTCTTTTCCCACCCCACCTCTTGATCTGTTTGATTTACCCACAGAAAGCCAGCCAGGATCCCCTGAGAGAGTCTCTAGGCCCAGAATGGAGTCCTCAGGACTGCAGGGGACTGTGAGGCTAACAGTTAAACCTGCTCAGGACTTCAGAGAGTTGAAGGGGGACTGACAGTATCCCCAGCACGGCCTCCTAGATCTGAATAAACTGGCAGTCCTACTGTGTCTTTCCCAGTTTGCCTGCTTCCCCTTAGCTTTCACTAGAACTAGCTGGAATACCCCTACCACCACCTCCTGTTTCCCGCCTTGCCACACCTGTGTTGTGGGTGCCAGCCTGGGAGCCGTTGGACACTTCCAGAGGGCTCCCAGAGAGAGGCAGGTCACCACCTCTGTAACAGGCCAAGGAGAGCCAAGTGAGAAGGTTCATTTACTTTGGGCAAGTTATTTAACCTCTGAGCCTGTTTTTCTCTCCACTGTTGATTACTAACCTTGTCCAAAAAGCTCTTGAAGGGTAGGGCTTTTCCTTCTTCACCTCTGTACTATAATCCCTTCCCCAACAAATATCTGACACTGAGGAGCTCAATAAAGATTTGGTCAAGTTATGAATGGTCCAACTCTGGTAGCTTCTGTCAGCTTTGGGAGAGAGCCAAAGGCCCCCTGTCTAGCTCCCACTTTCCTTCTAGCTGTATTGGGCTAGCTATTTATCCATTTTCCCATTTCTCTTGAAGAATGGGAAAGTCAGCCTTTGATAGACTTCTGGTTTCCTATGGCCTATGCCCTAGGCTGATTTTACACTGAGCTTCCTGAGAGGTTAGGGACCTCTAATATTGCATTCTTCCTTTATTTTATTTTTACTTTTTTTGTGTGTGAGGAAGATCAGCCCTGAGCTAACATCCATGCCAATCCTCCACTTTTTGCTGAGGAAGACTGACCCTGAGCTAACATCCATGCGGATCTTCCTCCACTTTATGTGGGACGCCGCCACAGCATGGCCTGACAAGCGGTGCGTTGGTGCGCGGCCCGGGATCCGAACCCCGGGCCGCCAGCAGCAGAGCACACGCACACTTAACTTTAACTGCTACGCCTCCGGGCGGCCCCTACATTCTTCCTTTAATGTCTCCTCGTTATTTATCCCAACAAGGGAGCATCCCTTCTGGCCTTTTGGCTAAGATCAAGTGTAGTATCCTAACAAGGGAGCAAGAGAATGGGCTGAGTTTGGGGAAAGAGCCTGTCTGCACTTTAACTGTGCCTGGGGCATTCTAATGAACTTGGATTCCTTCTTAGCAGGAAAGGGATGTTGAAATCAGTTGATTTACTTTGGGCAAGTTATTTAATCTCTGAGCCCATTTCTGTCTTCACTATTGATTATTACAAATAATAGCAAATTATTTATTGAAAGCTTAATAATGTACCAGGCGCTATCTCAAGCACTTATATGCACTGTTGCACTTAATTCTCCCATCCATTATACTCATTTTACAGATGAGGAAACGGAGGCTTAAGGAGGATAAGTAACTTGCCTAAGGTTAAAAAAAGGTTCTGTCAGACTTCAGAGACCTTGCTTTTGACCAGTTTGTACCTCTTACAGCTACCAGTACTTTGAAACAGAAAAGCATTGTGTTTGTGTGAGAGAGCTGTTTAGGGTGACAAACCATCCAGGTTTACCCAGGACTGAGGGTTGCTGGGATGTTGGACTTTCAGTGCTAAAACCAGGAGAATCCCAGGCAAACTGAGATGTTTGTCAACCTAAGTTTGCATTGCGACTCTCAGTCCAGGGTTGACCACTGAGGCTGCATTTTCCCTGGCTTCTTGGTCTCCTAGGCCTCATCTTGTGGCTCAAGTTCCTTTATCTAGCATTTGAGGACCTGCTTCAGTTCAGCAGGCAGGGGAGGAGTTTGGGGCGGGGAGTTAGGGAATGAGATGGAATCCTGGTCATAGATAAATGGAGGCGCAGAGCCTGGGTCACTATCCGAGAAGCCAGGGCTAGGCTCCTAGGCAGCCAGACCCTCCGCCCCCAGATGCAGGATATCTACTTGGGAGCCAAGGAATTTTACAGGAAGGCTCACAGGGCTAAAGCCAAAGAGATCTGGATTCAAATCCTAGCTCATCACTTGCTGTGTATTTTTCTGAGCCTGTTTACTCTGTAAAAGTAGGATGATAATCCCTATCCACTGAATGGATAGGGATTTCACAGTGTGTGTGAAATACCTAGCACAGAGTCCATACATAATAGTGGTCAACACTTAAGTTTCCTTCCTCCTTTTTTCTGGCTTGTTTTTTTTATCCAGTCCTGTCACCTGTCATGTCTGTCACATACAGCCTTCTCCCTCCTCCCATTACCACTTGCAGCCCTAGGGATCTTCCTGTGAGAGCCCTGACCTAGTAGGTTTGGCCCACCCGCCCAGCTGCCCTGCATGTCAGTCACCTTCCCTGCAAGCAGAGAAGGGATGACATCAGGCTTCGTTCCTTCCCCTATCCGAAGCCTCTGGACTGTTTTGAGCCGTAAATATTTTAGCTGGGCCTTTCTCTGGCTGTTGCCAGGGTAATGGACTCTCAGGGGAATGGGGTGGGGGTGTGGAGGCAGGGCTGGCAGCCTGGGGCCTACCAGCAGAGCTGGCCCTGGAGGGGCGGGTATGAAGCCTGGCCAAGAGCCAGCGCTTGCTGCAGCAGTTCTGAAGGCTGTTGCTCTGTCTGCCTCCTTCCCTTTCCTGGGCCGCTCCTACTGCTTCCAGGCCCTGCTCTGCCCTTGAGTGCTACTTGGGTAAATTGCTAAATGTCTTCATTTTAACATCTGTAACAGAAAAGTCCCTGATTAACTCAGTGCAGGCAAGTGGAGAAGACAAAGAAGATAAAGGAGGTTTTGTAAAAATCCTGTGAAATGCTAGATTAGTAAGTCATGACTGGAGAAGCTAGGCCCCATAGCTCTTTTTTTTTTTTTTTTTATAATTTTATTTATTTATTTTTTCCCCCAAAGCCCCAGCGGATAGTTGTAGGTCATAGCTGCACATCCTTCTAGTTGCTGTATGTGGGACGTGGCCTCAGCGTGGCCGGAGAAGCGGTGCGTCGGTGCGCACCCCGGATCGAACCCGGGCCGCCAGCAGTGGAGTGCGCGCACTTAACCGCTAAGCCACGGGGCTGGCCCACCCATAGCTATTTCTGATAGACCTGGAGGCTGGAGTCCAGGGTAAAGTGGATGCAGCTCTAAAGACTGATCATCAGGGGGCTGGCCCGGTGGCATAGTGGTTAAGTGCGTGAGCTCTGCGTTGGTGGCAGCCCGGGGTTCCCAAGTTCAGATCCCGGGCACGGACCTACACATCGCTCATCAAGCCATGCTGTGGCGGCATGCCACATACAAAATAGAGGAAGATTGGCATGGATGTTAGCTCAGGGCTAATCACCCTCAAGTGAAAAGAGGAAGATTGGCAATAGATGTTAGCTCAGGGCCAATCTTACTCACAAAAATAAATAAGACATCCGTCAGGCATGGCACTGCCTCTCCTCCTTCCCCCTTCTTCACACTGCAACCCCAGCTCCTTTTCTAAGGTTCCCAGGTCTAGCTAGACTATCTGGCCTGGCACACGGTGTTCTAAGGAGTTGGGCCTAGAGGCTTGTGAGCAGAATTGATAAAAGCCTTTTTTTGCTTGAGATACAAAAACTCAGGCCCCAGAACTAGATCCGGCCTTCATCTTCTACCCCCAATCCTAGAGCTCTTACATCTGGCTAGCTGCTAGGCTCTAGGTTGTGGCAGCATGCCTCCCTCTCTCCTTGTGATGTGTCTAAGAAAGAAAAGAGGACCACACAGGGGGCAACTGGATCATGTCCCACTGCTACTGTTGAGAAGCTCTGGATTTGGCCCAGAATTCCACATCCCCTGCTCAGCCATTCCCACTGCAATTTTCCTGTTGAGCTGGGAGTTCTGATTCCTTTGTAGCGAGCTCCCTCTGATGGTTGATATGTGTTGCAGGAAAATAAGATCTCAAAAGTAAGAATGAATTGCAGGCCACCCTAAGAGGTGGGATGGCTATACCAAGGAGAAGAATCCTTGTCCCCAACTCCTAATGACAGTCATTCCATTTCTTATATAGGATATCTCTCATATGTTTGCTTCTCTCTGTCGTTAAACCTTATAACAATTCAGTGACGTAGGAATTATCCTAATTTTACAGATGATACAGGTTTAGAGAGGTGAAATCAAATCCAGACTCTTCACTGTGTGTAGCATTCAAAATCCTCAAGTGATATGAACTTAATCTATTTTTCCAGCCTTATCTTTTCCAGCCTCAATTACTCTAAAGCCAAAATGGACTTGCTCTTCTGGAATACAGCTTACCTCTGGACCTTTGCTCATGCTGTTCCATCTATCTTCATTGCTTCCCCACTCCCCAGTACATTACCTACGAAATTCCTATTCATTTTTGAAAAACTAAAGTGGCAATACGGTATTTTCTAAAGCTTGCATATATTATCTTTGTAATAAATATTATAAGACATGAGAAGACAAATGTCTGGATGAGAACAGATGGGTGGGGATCTGAGATGTGGAAGGTTGAATGGGGAGAGAATGGCCCAGGAAATAAGAAGAGCATGAAGACACCTGGATTCTCTTGTAGGCTCTTGTAGTAAAAATCAGATGTGAGTATTTTTGCTGGCAGAAGAAAGTGAGAGCAAATCCCTTGGAAGCTGGGACAGAACTGCAGGTGACATGTCTTCAATGTCCTTGATCTTACATTCACATTAGTTTTCTTTGTACTTCATAATATATCCATGTCTTAATAATAATAATAGCTAATAAATAGCACTTACTGTGCACTAGGCACTGTTCTAAGTACTTTACACAGACTAACTTAATCTTCACCATAATCTCATAAGATAGGTACTAATACTACCCTCACCTTACACTGAGGAAACCTAGGCACGGAGAGGTTAAGTAACTTCCTAAGGTCATGCAGCTAGTAAGTGGTGGAGCCAGGATTTGATTCCATCTAAATCTGGCTCAGGGAAGGTGCTCTGAATAACTACACTTTAATATTGAAAATATTGCCTTACTTTTCCATGAATAAAACTGACACTCCAGAAAGCAGTATTGTGTTGTATCCTGTGGTTTCAGCACCCCCACTGCGTACCACTAGAGGTCTGCATAATCCAGGTTGAAAACTACTGATTTAGAGGACAGACTTGCCAGCCTTGGCCCCAGAATAACATAACCAAGGAAGAGATCCCAAGTCCTGATACCCAGTGACACCGGACTGGCCTAGAGCCAGTGGCATTTCCTCAAAAACTCAAGACTCTTGGAAAAGCCAAGATAGTAGGTTAATCAGGAAATTAAGATGCAGAGGAGGGAAGTGAGGGCTTCAAGGTCACAAAACGGCTGAGATGTGTGGCCACAGATCTGGAGGACAAGAACCTAACCAATGTCCTGCCATTTTATGATGATTTTCCTCAGGGAGCCTGTAGGAGGCAGATGTGAAAGGACTAAGACCCTAGATGTTTCTGGCAGATACTGAGATAGAAGTGTATAATACTCTGGATTATTTCATTTGCAGTTGTCAGAGACCAAACAAACTGACTTTTTGTAACAGAGAAGTCCAGAAAGGCTTTAGGTAAGGCTGGGGTCCAGGGGTTCAAATGATGCCCTTGAGCAAGTGTCTCCTGATTTCTTGACTTTTCTGTGTTTGCTTCATTGTCAGCTAAGTTCTTCCCAAAAGGTTGCAAGAAAGCCACCAAGAGCTCCACATTTATATCCTATTTGCTTAGCCATCCAAGAGGGGGAAAATTTTCTTTCCTAATCGTTCTAGCAAAGATCCTAGGATTGCATCTCATTTGGCCTGACTTGGGTCACTAACACCCCCTCACCCCCAACCAGTCACTGTAGCCTGGAGTGGCAGAGAGGGAATGCTTTGCTTCGCCAGGCCAGGGTGGTCAGCCCACACTGGAACTCCAGAGTAAGGCAGCCCCACCAAACCACATGGACTGAGAGAGTGGGGGGAAGGGTAGTTCCCCAAGGGAAAATCAGAGTGTTCTTACCAGAAGGAGGAATGGATGCTGGGCAGACAAAATCAATAGTCACCCTGTACAAGATGGGCAGGAGCCACAGGTAATGGGTCACATGCATAACAGTCCATTTGAATGGACACGCATTATACTGGGTTGTATGAATGCCCTCAAATCAATTCAGCAAACATTTCCTGAGTATTTGCCATGTACAAGGCCCAGCACGTTCCACATAATAGATACACAGCAAGACATTCTCCTGCCACCACCCCCAGTAAGGCAATTACCAGACTCAAGCTACTGCTTCATCCCATAGGAGTATAACTGGCAAACTCTTATGCATCTCTCAGACACTAGCTCTGAAGTCATCTCTCGTGAAGCCTTCTCTTGACTACCTCCCCTGTCAGAGTTAGTCACTTTCCATCCATCTCTGAACTTGGTACACACTGCTGTCGTTATCACACTGTGCCATAATTTATTGATTCTCCTCTCTGTCTCCTCCAATAACGAGTGGCACTTCCGTTTCCCCAGTGCCCAGAATATAATAGATACTCAAAAATATTTGTTGACCTGAGTTAAAATGAGTTCCCAGGAATGGCCTGGCCTCAGTCTTCTATGGAATATGCCTGAAACCACTTAGCTTCCCTTCCCAACCGGCCTTTCTTTCAAAAGCCAGTTTGCCACTACCTCAATTCAACTGAACTAATACTTATTGAATGCCTATCATGTGCCAGGTAGTGATAGGCCTTGGGGATTCAGAAATTAACAAGATATATTTCAAATTGAGTACTCTAAAGAGCCCAGAACCAGCTCTTCTACCAGAATTTCTTTGGCTGGAAAAAGAAATCTCAGTCCTCGTTTCTACTCTGCTTTGTGGCCTGCCTTGTGACCTGGTCATTCTCCCTCCCTGGGCCTCTTTCCCCTCAGAAGGGAAGGCCTGACCTCATGTAAAATCTATAATTTAATAGATGTATATGTGTTGAATTAAGCTCCATATTTCCATTTGCCTAGTTTAAAAACTTTGGAGTAATCCTTGATCTTCTCTTTCTTCCACACACCTATCCAATCTGCCAACAAATCCTGTTGACTTTACCTTCAAATCCAGAATTCAACCGTGTCTCATCACCTCACCCAGTTTGGTACAAACCACCACCATCTCTAGCTAAGATCATTGCCATAGCCTCCTGTCTGGTCTCCCTGCTTCCACCCTTGTGCCCCTGCAGTCTATTTTCACAGAGCAGCCAGAAGGATTCTTTAAAAGTGGAAGTTCAGACTCTCCAATAGCTCCCCATCTCCTACAGCCCTATATGGTCCATCCCTTCTCATGTCCTGCTCTCGTGTCTATTCCATTCAAGCTGCCCTGGCCTCCTTGCTGTTTCTTAAACACACCGGAGATGCTCGTGCCTGAGGGCCTTTCCACTGACTTTTCCCTCTGCCTGAAATGCCCCCCTTTCTCCAGATATCTGTATTGACTGATTCACTCATTTCCTTCAAATGTTTGCCCAAACGTCACCTTCTCAGTGAAGCCTACTCTGACTGCCCTGTTTAAAATTGCAACCTCCCACCCCTTTCCTGTTTTCCTCCACAGCAATCATTCCTTTCTGACATACTACATAAACTTCGTTTATGTCTATCTCCTCCCACTTAACTGTAAGCTCTGCTAATATCTATTAATTAAATATCTACTAATTCATTTAATTAATTGAATATTGATGTATATTATGTGCCAAACACAGTGCTAAGCGATGGGGCTACCAGGTGATTAAGACAAGTGATTAAGTCTTGTAAGGGAAGAAATCATAACAATTAGTAGTAGTAACTCATTTATTGAGTGCTGCTTCTGTGTTAAGTGCTTGCCACTCATCATAATAATGATGGCTAACATTTATTAAAACAGACTCTGTTTTACATGCATTATCTCATTTAATCCTCACCAAGACCTATAAGGTGAATATTAACAGCCTCATTTTAAAGAGCAAGAGGGCCGGCCCCGTGGCTTGGTGGTTAAGTGCATGCACTCCGATGCTGGTGGCCCGGGTTCAGATCCCGGGCGTGCACCGAGGCACCACTTCTCCCGTCCATCCTGAGGCCGAGTCCCACATACAGCAACTAGAAGGATGTGCAGCTATGACATACAACTATCTACTAGGGCTTTGGGGGGAAAAAATAAATAAATAAAATCTTTAAAAAAAAAAAAATTAAAGAGCAAGAAACAAGAGTTCGAGGCTCTGAACTGACAGAGTCAGGATTTGAATTAAGGTGGTGGCAGGAGAGTAGGTAAGGTCAGATATGAGAAATTATTAGGATTTAGGGTCAGCAAGGCTAGATTAAAGATTGGATGTGGGGGCCGAGGGAAAGGAGGAACTGACTCTCAGGTTTTGACTGGGATGGACTAAAGAGCAATAAGACTGAAGAGAGATGAAAGCCCAATTTGGGACGCGTTGAATTTGGACGCCTGTGGGCCACTCATGGATATAGGCCATTTCGGAACCGAGACGAGAGGCCGTTCCGGTCCCCTCCCTCCAGCCTGAAGAGATGCTGGGAGAAGGCATGCACGGGAAGGGCAGGAGGTGGGTTTCCTTGCCTCTTGGGTTTCTTCAGCAGCAGCTGCAGGGAGGGCGTAGGGGACCGCCAGACAAAGAGCGTGCGGAGCCGCCTTTGTCCGGGCGGCCCCTTTAAGAAACGCGCCCCCAGCTTCTAGCCCGCCTTGTATGCAAATTTGGCGGCGAGGCGGGAGCGCGCAGCTGATACCCGGGGACTGGGCTGTGGCGGTTAGTCCTCTCCCGGCCGCCGTCGCCTCCGACATATTGCCCGCAGGAGCTGCGGCGGCGAAGCGGAGAGCGCCGGGGGGAGGAGATGGGTGAGTAGAGCGGGTTCGCCTCGGCCCGGGAACAGCGGGGCGCGGGGTTTAGGATGGGCAGGCTGCTAATTGCTCCCCCACGCGGACAGAATCCGGCGAGGGGAGGGGGAGGGGATGAGGGGCGCAGAGGGACCCCGCCCCCTCCTGTCGTTTTGCGGGGTGGGGCCTCTGCTGTGGGGGCGGGACATTGGAGTGGTGGGCGGGGCTTCCAAAATAAAGAGGGCTTGTGGGGGCTTGGGGCTTGGGCCTTGGTGAGGGCTAGAAGTGGGGGCGGGGCTTATCGGTGGGCGGGGCCTTCGTGCTAACGGCGGACCTCCTGGGCTGTAGGCTTTTATGCGGAGGCAAACTTTCTGGGCTGTAGGGGCTTTATACTGGGGTCGATGGGCAGGGAAGGAGACCTTCCAGGTTAAGGAAGCCTATTCTGGAGCGGGGCTTTTGGGCAGAGCTTATTGGCTTGTGGGCCGGTTTTCTGGGCTGACAGTTGTCTGTAGGCGGGGCTTATAGGCTGAGAGGCTTTATGTGGGTGCGGAGCTTCTAAAGAGAGGAGAGTAGGTGTGGGCAGAGCTTTTGGACTGAGCGTGTGTCTGTGTGTGGGTGGAGGAGGGTGCTTTTTAAGCCGGTTATAGTAGTGTATGAACAGAGCTTCTGGGCTGGGAGCTGGTTGAGGACAGAGCTCCTGGACCAGTACTTTTTGGAGACGTCTGGGAAAAGCTTCCAAGCTGAGGAGCTAGGACAAGGGGTGTTGTGTGTGTCTAGGCTGCTGTATGGCCATGAGGAGGTATGAACAAAGCTATAACTTTGACTAGGATTAGGATGGTACTTAGAAGCTTTGTGCAGGACCTTTGTGCAGGGGGATGCCTGGATGCTTGAGCTAGACTGCTAAGACTAGGGTGATAAGTTGTAGGCCCAAGTTTTAGGTCCACGACCACAGCCATTCTCCCAGAGCCCACATCCTTGACCCTGTACTCAGGCCCTGGGCCCTCCCCATGAGACACCTGTATGCCATTGAGCTGGACCTCAGGGCCTTGGAGGAAAAAGCTGTCCCAAGGGTGCCCAGAATTGTAAGCCTATAGAGACTTGTAGTATTCGAATGGGCAATGCACACCAGAGTTGAGAGCACAGGACCCAGACCCCAAAACTGCCTGTGACACAATGTAAACTCAGTTTCCTAATCTGTGAAAAACCTACATTGCTGAGTTCATTCACTCATCAACATATACTTATTGGGCACTTACTTTGTGCTGCACACTGGCGTAGGGGGAAGGGATATAACAGTGAAAAAGACAGATAAGGGTATTGATTTCACTGACCTTCCATTCTAGTGGGAAAGAGAGACAATAAATATGTTAACAAACGAGTAAGATAAATTCCAAGGGTGAATTGTTGTGGGGAAAAAATAGAAATAAGATAGAAAAAAAAAAAGAAATAAGATAGTGATGCAGGCAGATACTTCAAAAATGGCAGTCAGGGAAGGGCTCTCCAGACAGAGATAACAACAAGTGCAAGAGGTAGCAATAAGCTTGGCTTGCTTAAGGAGAGAAAGGCCACTATGGCTAAAGCATGGGGGTGAGGCAGGGAATGGTAGATGAGGTTGAAGAGGTAGGCAGGGACCAGATCATAGATCTCTGTGAGGATTAAATGATAAAATGAGATAGTAGGTAACTGGTAGCTAGTATCATTGCTGTTGTCCTTGATGTATGCCCTCTGGCTTGAGGATCTACCTTATGTTGAGCCCCACAGGAGGACGAAGAGGTCCCAACAGGACATCCTACTGTCGAAATCCACTCTGTGAGCCAGGATCCTCAGGGGGCTCTGGTGGGGGCCACACTTCCAGCGCATCGGTCACCAGTGTCCGTTCCCGTACCAGGTAAACCACCTTTCTGTCTCTTGCCCCTTACTTTGGGTTCATGGGCAGTATAGACAAAGCTCTCCCTGACTGGGCTCTAGGATATGATACCCCAGATGCCAGATGGAGGCTTAGAGGGCAGTGAGCAGCAGAAGAGACCCAGAGAGTGGTCACTTGGACAGATGCAGTGGGACATAGAGTAATAAGCCCAAAGGCTTGGATTCCAGTTACAGTTCTGCTCCTGTTTTGCTGGTAACTTGGATAAGTCTCCCATCTTTGGGCCTCCTTTTCCTCATCTGTAAAATGAACCTAATAATTGTTTCCTTCCTGGGGAATGTTGGAAAGCCTGAATAAGATGAGGGATAGGAAAAGGCTCTGTCAGCTGCTTTGTCTGACAGGCAGAATTAGGAGGACTCCATCCTTGCCATGAGCTGCTTTTCTGTTCCTATCCCACAATCCTGTGCTCTAGAAGCCCTTCTTGGTAGCGTTCTCAGGTCAGCTCCTGATGTTGTTTCCTCCCCATCCCCAGGAGCAGTTCTGGGACGGGCCTCTCCAGCCCCCCACTGGCCACCCAGACGGTCGTGCCCCTACAGCACTGCAAGATCCCCGAGTTGCCAGTCCAGGCCAGCATTCTGTTTGAGTTACAGCTCTTCTTCTGCCAGCTCATAGCCCTCTTCGTCCACTACATCAACATCTACAAGACAGTGTGGTGGTATCCGCCTTCCCACCCACCCTCCCACACCTCCCTGGTAGGTGCCCAGCTAGGACCAGCTGTGTGTGTGTGTGTGTGTGTGTGTGTGTGTGTGTGGCATTTGGTTTTAGTTTAGCATAGCTTACTAAGTGCCTTGTACTCTTGGCCTCCTCCTGGGCATGGGAGGTGTAGAAGGAACAGGAAACTGATGATTCCTGAACCGTCACCCCTAATGTGCTCAGTACCACACTAGGCATTGTAAGGGTAGCAGAGATGAATTTGACACAGATTTTACCAAAAGAAGCACAGTCTTAAGTCCTGTGGGGGAGATGAGCCACAGGCATACATGAGTGTTTCAAGGAGTGGAAAGATGTCCATGTGGAAAGAGAGGTTCAGGGAGAGGGACATGGGTGATCAGAGCAAGACGGCTCACATACCACTCTCTTATCTCCAGGGACTGTCCCACTTCCCTCCTCTCGGTCCTGTTCTACTCTAGGTAATTTCCTGGCCTGACTCAGCTAGAGGTCTATGAAGGTCAGAGAGTGGGGACAGCCCCTATGGAAAGGACTGGGCAGGGGGAGGTGGGTATGAGAGAAGCCTGTGTGTGGGCAGGGGGCCCACATGACCCCTAGCCTCTGCCCCCTGACAGAATTTCCACCTGATCGACTTCAACTTGCTGATGGTGACCACCATTGTTCTGGGCCGCCGCTTCATTGGGTCCATCGTGAAGGAGGTGATTGGGTCCTAGAGGCTGGCTGGGAACTTGGGGACTCCCCTCTCCCCCTCTGGGTGCCAAGGAGACATACCTAGCCCTTCAACCCTGAGACACTTCCTTGGGGCTCCCTTTGGACTTGGTTGAAGAACATTACTCACATCCTGTCGGCTCTTGGAGTTTACTGGGCGTCGAGGAAAAGGATTCGCCTAGCCGAGTTCTACCCAGCCTGCTGCCCCACATTTCCCTGGGTGGGATCACAGGCCATGCTGGGTGGGATTTGGGCACAGCCCCCGTGGCCTCCATCCAAAGGCCCCATCCCATCCTATCTCGCCCTGACCCAGGCTTCTCAGAGGGGGAAGGTCTCCCTCTTTCGCTCCATCCTGCTGTTCCTCACCCGCTTCACCGTTCTCACGGCAACAGGCTGGAGTCTGTGCCGCTCCCTCATCCACCTCTTCAGGACCTACTCCTTCCTGAACCTCCTGTTCCTCTGCTATCCGTGAGTACCCCTCACTGTACCCATCACTGCCTAGCACCGGGCTCCTGACCTCTGCCCTGAGTGTGGTTAGGTCACCAGGCCCCCATACCTGGAAGACTCACAGGCAGGGCAGCAACAATATCCTCTCACATTGTCTGATAGCATCCCCCTGAGATCAGAATGATTAGCTTTCTTTTGCAGGAGCAGAAACTGAGACGGCATAATTTACCCAAGGTGCCACCAAGTGGGAGGTCAGAATGGGACTCAGATCTGAATGTATATCCCAAAGGAACGATGCTGAGGGGGAATGCACGGGATTTGTGTATCTTCTCTCTTCCTTTCCTCTCTCTCTGGTTCTGTCTCTTTGTGTATCTTAGTATTTATGTAATCTCTTGGTGCCTCCTTCAGGTCTGTGTGCAAGCAAGCACCTCTGTGTAGGCATGTTTCTGTCTGAGTGTCTGTGCATGAAGCGTGTGTGTATCTGCACGTGCATGTTTGTATGTCTTTCTTTGTGTCTGTTTTGCTCACTCACTCCCTCTGTCTTGCCAGAACCCAGATTGTTGAGGATGGAAAGATAATCTGGGAGGAGCCCAGGACTGCCCCTTTCTGGCCTAGAATTAGGGAGGGCTTTGGCAAGATGTCCACCCTGGCTGCCTGGGCATTAACAGTCATTTCCCAACCCCTGGACTTTCTAGTTCATGAACTTCCTCAGGCTGGGCCAGCTCCGTTCCCTGGGAAACTTCAGAGCTGGGCAGTCCTCCCTCTCTACCTTGCATGACCGAAAGGGTACTGGCATGGGAGGCACTCCATCACACTTGCTTCAGTTATAACTAGTTTTTAATTATAAGAGTGACACGTGGGCCGGCCCCGTGGCTTAGCGGTTAAGTGCGTGCGCTCCACTGCTGGCGGCCCGGGGTTCGGATCCCGGGCGCGCACCGACGCACCGCTTCTCCGGCCATGCTGAGGCCGCGTCCCACATACAGCAACTAGAAGGATGTGCAACTATGACATACACCTATCTACTGGGGCTTTGGGGGGAAAATAAATAAATAAATAAAATCTAAAAAAAAAAAAAAAAAAGAGTGACATGTGTCATATAAAAACACTAAACTTTATAGAAGCTTTTAACATAGAAAATGAAAGTCCCACCCAGAAAACCATTATTTGTAGCATATCCTTCCAAATTTTTTCTGTGCAAGTACACACACGTATACTTTTTTTAAACAAAAGTGGGATTAATTTATGCATGATGCTGTACAATTTACTACATTTTTCACATACTCCTATAACTCAGATATTTTTCCATGGCAATACACATGAGTCTGCCTCACTTTTTTTAATGGCGTCATAGTATTCCATTGTATAGATTTTTCGCAATTGGTTTTATTTGTCCTCTATTGGTGGACTTTTGAGTTGTTCGTAGCTTTTCCCTATTGGAAACAATGAGGCAGGGAACATTCTTTTGCATACATCTTTGCACACTTGTCCAATATTTTTGTACAGCAGATTCCCAGAAGTGGAATTACTGCACCAAAAAGTATGTCCATTTACGTTTTTGAGAGATATTAACAAATGGCCCTCCAAGGGTTGTACTGGTTAGAACTGTCAGTAGTCACCTTAATTTGACACTCTCCGGTTACTACCCAGTGAGTCCATTCTCCTTGGATACAGACATTACCCAGTGTTCATATTTTGCTTTATTTTTTATTATTAATTTTTATTAATATAAGACAAGTATATCATAAAAAATCAAATCCAGTAGTGCTAAAAAGGTTATGATGAAAAACAGCTTCCAACACTGCCCTCCAGATTTTTAGTCCCACTTCTCAAAAGCAGTCTTTCACTGTTTCCCGTTTTAAGTGTTTTTTAAGTTACCTCCATAATTCTAGTATTTTTGTACCTTTGTTTATTCCTTTTAAAAATTTATTTATTGATTTTATAGTTGGATAATAGGTTTACGTAGTTAAAATTCAAAATGTAGGGGGGCCGGCCCCGTGGCTTAGCGGTTAAGTGCGTGCACTCTGCTACTGGCGGCCCGGGTTCGGAACCCCGGGCATGCACCGATGCACCTCTTGTCCGGCCATGCTGAGGCGGCATCCCACATAAAGCAACTACAAGGATGTGCAGCTATGACATACAACTATTTACTGGGGCTTTGGGGAGAAAAAGGGAACAAAATAAAATAAAAAAAGATAAATAAATAAAATTCAAAATGTACAAAAGAATATAGAATGAAAAAGTCTCCCCTTGACTCCTATCTCCCAGCTACCCAGTTTCCCTTCTAAGAGGTAACCACTAACGTTTCTGGTTTCTTGTATATCCTGGAAATAAATGTTCTATGCATATACAAGCATACCACACATGCACACACACACAGATGCATGCATACAGGCACACGTACATTGATTCTGTCCAGTGCGAGATGAAGACTTAGTTCACCCTTCCATCCATACTGTTTCCAGTATTTAATAACTGTTAGGGGGCTGGCCCGGTGGCGCAAGCGGTTGGGTGCGCGCGCTCCGCTGCGGCGGCCCGGGGTTCGCTGGTTCGGATCCCGGGCGCGCACCGACGCACTGCTTTGGCAAGTCATGCTGTGGCGGCGTCCCATATAAAGTGGAGGAGGATGGGCACGGATGTTAGCCCAGGACCGTCTTCCTCGGCAAAAAAAGAGGAGGATTGGCGGATGTTAGCACAGGGCTGATCTCCTCACAAAAAAAAAAAAAAAAAAAAAAAAAAAAAAAATAACTGTTAGTATTTTTAGTTTTCTGTTGGTTATCTTTTTCAATAATATGAGTATGCCTGTATTTTTTATTTCATCATCAATAGTCAGTATCTTAATCCCTTTTATGTAAGATGATAATATTAGGAACCCTACCCATCCACTTTTCCTCCCCTCTTCTTCCACTCACTTCTTGGCAGCTGTACTCTTACTTTTATATTGTCAAGCTTGACATTAACATTCTCCTATATAACCACATTTAAGTCTTCCATTCTTTGTCTAAGGCTAATTCTAAAAATTAAAAATGAATAGGTAGGTTTGGTATTGTTATGAGTATGAAAATATCGTTCACTACAGGGCCAAGTAGTGTGCGTAGATGACATTCCTTCTCTATAGTTACTGAGTTATAATCTTGGGCCTCTTAAAAAAGGAATGTTCCTAGTGGCAAGATCAAATGGGTTTCTCTTTTCTTACATTCCATCAATTGCTTAAAATCATGCCACATTTTAGTTTGCTTCATATTTAGATTGTAACTCTTATACAGCTTTTTATTTTTCTTGGAGTTTCTAATTGCCTTTCTTTTTTCTTGTTGACAAAAGAATGATGGGCCTTCAACATATCCTCAAGTTTATCCAGCCTCTCAATCATGCTACCTGTTGCCTGGAGTCCATTTTTCCCCCCAGAGACATCCCTCTCGGAGCTCTCCATCCTCCTGCTCCAGTCTGGAGTGGTTGCTCTTTAGGCCTGCTGTACAGCTCTCAGCTTGGGACTTCCCTTCGCTGCCCTCCTGGGTCGGATCCACTGTTTCCTGGATCCCATGTCTTCCTCTTTCTTGATTTTCTCCCTTATTTTGCTGGAGTGCATTATCAGGTAATTTCCTTAACAATGGGTATGTGGGAGGTATATATATTCTGAGTCCTTGCATGTCTAAAAATGTCTTTATTCTGCCCTCATACTTGATTGATGGTTCAACTAAAAATAGGTTTCTAAGTTCAATTTCTTATTCTCTTAGAATTTTGAAGATATTGCTTCATTGTCTCTAGCATCCAATGTTTCTAATGAGAAGTTTAATGCCAGTTTGATTCCAACTACTTTGTAGATGTCTTGTTTTTTCCTTTCTGAAAGCTTTTAGAAATATTCTGTTTATCTTTTGATTATCTGAAATTTCACAAGGATGTGTCTGGTGTGGAACTTTAGTCATTCATCTTATTAGTATTCTAGGACTTTTTTAACCTGGAGATTTGGGTATTTCTTCAGGTCAGGGAGATTTTCTTCTATTATTTCTTTGATAATATCTTCCCTTCCGTTTTTTCTATTCTCTCTGGGACTTCTGTTCATCAGATGGTAGACCTCATAGATTGGTCATCTGTTTCTCTTATATTTTCCCTCATATTTTTCATCTCTCTCCCTTTCTCTCTCTTCTTCCCTCCTCTCTTTCTTTCTGTTTCTGTCTCTCTCTTTCTCTCTCTGTCTTTCTCTCATCTCTCTCTCTCTCTTTACTTTGCCTTTAGGGAGATTTCCTCAACTTTACCTTCCAGATTTTGTATTGGAATTTTTTTCATCAATCATATTTTTCATCTCTAAGGCTCTTTCTTGTTTTCTGCTTGTTCTTTTCTCATAGCATTCTGTTCTTGTTTTAAAAATCTCTCATGTTCCCTCAATTTTGTCTTTCCACTAGGATCAGTTTTTATTTTTTGTGCTGCTAGTTTTTTTAAATGTAGTTGGTTTCTTTGGTTGTCTGTTTATATTTAAGAATGAAGGACTGAGTAGCTTGGAGTACATTTTCTTTCCCTGTGCCATTGTATATGTGAGTGGGAGGTTTAACTGGAAATTCTAAGTACATGGGCAGGGCACACTAACTGGCAGGCTTTGCTTTAGGATGAGTGAGTGCAGTGTTTGTTGTCAGGCTGTGGGCCCCCATAGGCTGGAAAGGTGGGGCTGTTACTCTAGGATGCCCCCATTAGAGACTTCAGTCCTCCTCAGATAGTTTATTCAGTTTCTTTAGAGAAGAATCCTTCACGATGGATTGCGGAAGTGTGTAGGAAAATAAAGGGACTCACTCTTATAAATAAATACAGATCTTTGTTTAATCCCATTTGTTCAGCCCTGCTTCTCATTTCTACCCTCTATCAAATGTGCCTACTTCAAACCATAGTCTGTCTTGGGTCAATTTGGGCAGATTAGCTCCTACTCCCAGCACAGCCCTCTCTTGGCATATTCTAGACCTACACCATCCAGTTTAGTAGCTTCTAGCTGCCTGTTGGTATTGAACATTTGAAATAGGCTAGTTTGAATTGAGATGTGCTGTAAATTTTAAATATACACCAGATTCTGAATACTTAGTACAAAAAAAGAAAGTAAGTAAAACATCTCATTTATAAATAATGACTATGTGTTGAAATGATAATACTTGACGTATATTGGGTTAAGTAAAATAGAGTATTAAAATTAATTTCATCTCTTTTTTTAATGTAGCCGCTAGAAAATTTAAAATTACATGTGACTCCCATTATATTTTTATTGGACAGTGCTGCTCTAGACGATGGCTTGCTTCCTCATCTGTCAGCATGTTTACATCTGCTTTCTAAGTTTGTCAAAATCACTTGTGTACTGATAATTCCCACACCCATTCTTTTTGCTGATATGGATTTATTTTATGCTTTTATACTGTCACGTCTTGGGTGGAGAGGATGAGAGGGAATCTGCCATCTTGCAAGTGAAGTTGCTTCTAACTTGTGACCTGTCAGAGCAGTCACTTGCTGTAACCAAATAATTTAATTGTATCTGCAGTCCTTCTTAGAGGCAAAGCCAGGGAGATTCTTAAGTACTTGCCCTTAAGTTTGAGTCTGAATCCCTTGTATGTTCATGGAGGTGCCCCACCCCCTCATTCCCACAAGGTATCCTGAAGAGTGTTTTGGGAATCTCATTTAAGTCTTCTTTTCTGTCCCACAGAATCACTGGCCTCTTTCCTTTCTAAACAGAGTTGTATTGATCTTCTGCTCTGGGCCAGGCACCATGCTAGGGGTTGTTATAAGAATTAAAAAAGAGTGTTTATGAAAACACTAGCATAATGCCTGACAGAGCCTAGAGAAGCAATACAAGCTATGTAACTTAAGGCAAGTTAAGGAAACTGAGGCTCATAGAGGTTAAGTAACTTGCCCTAAATCACAGTGCTAGTAAGTGGCAGAGCTAGGATTTTAATCCTGGCCTATTTGACCCCAAAGGTTATGCTCTTGACCACAATTCTCTAAGGTATCTTACTTAACCTTACCCCAGGGAGAGTAGTGGCATCCCCATTTTATAGACCAGAAAGCAGAAACCCAAAGAGGCTAATTGCCTGCCCAAGAACACTCATATATCCCTTCTTAGAACCTCAGAAAAAAGGAAAAGAGAAAATTACTGTTGATAAGAAAACACAGTATTCTTGTTGGCCCTAACTGCTGGGGGCAGCCCAGGGACCCTTCTGAACCTGTGTCTTGAGGACCTGGGAAATTGAGAGGCCACAAGCTAAAACAAGGAATGCCTGTAAAGAGCGCCCCTATGATGTTCCATGCACTGTGCTCAGCACTCACCCACTTCTGTAATTACTCTTCTGGGCTATGGGTCTGTCTGGTTTTCTCCTCAAACAATACCAGCCATACACTCAAAACACCCCTTGACTAATTAGCTCCAGCCCTGACCTAAGAGTGCTGCTCTGGGGAGGGAATTCGTACTGTTCAAGGGCCCATTTCAGTGCCTGGCACATACTAGGCACCCAATAAATACTGTTCCTGAACTGCTCTCCTCTGCAGACTAAAGAGAGCTGCCTCTAGCATATGCACCCATGACAACTTACACCTCTCTTTTGTGGTACCGTGTACATTTTTAATCAATTAATTACTCATGGTATTTGTTGAGTATCTGTGTTGATCTTTGGTACCAGACAGTTCAGGGTTTGAATCCCAGCTCTATTACTTCCTTACTAATTGTGTAACCTTTGGGAATCCACTTCACTTCTCTGAGCCACAGCTTCCTTGGCTGAAAAGGACTCAAAATAATAGTACCAAACACATCGTGTTCTTAGGAGCAACAAAAGAAGAAAATGTATGTAAAGCACTTAGTACAGTGTCTGGAACATAGGTTGTGCCCAGTGAACATGGGCTGTTATGATTACTGTTAGCCAGCAATGGACTTCTAGGGCAGGGACTCGTCTCTTGCTTCTGACTGTATCCCCGATGCTCGGCACAACATAGTCATTCATCAATGCTATGTTGAATGACTGACCATTGGATGGGAGGATGGATGGATAGAAGGATGGGTAAATTCTCCCCTCTGAGCAGCCAGGAGAGCTAAGGCCCAGGAAAGAAAGAAGATTCTCTCAGTGGCGGAGGGTTGGGATCCTGGCCCATGGGCAGACCTGCCCTCACCACTGTCTTCTCCAGCAGGTTTGGGATGTACATTCCGTTCCTGCAGCTGAACTGTGACCTCCGCAAGACAAACCTTTTCAGCCACATGGCCTCCATGGGTCCCCGGGAGGCAGTCAGTGGCCTGGCACGGAGCCGGGACTACCTACTGACGCTGCGGGAGACATGGAAACAGCACACGCGGCAGCTGTATGGCCTGGACGCCATGCCCACCCATGCCTGCTGCCTGTCGCCCAGCCTCATCCGCAGCGAGGTAGAGTTCCTCAAGATGGACTTCAACTGGCGCATGAAGGAAGTGCTGGTCAGCTCCATGCTGAGTGCTTATTATGTGGCCTTTGTGCCTGTCTGGTTCGTGAAGGTGCGTAGCTCAACCCAGGGTCCCTGGGGCCTTACCCTGCTGCCTGCCCCACAGAGCCCTCCTGCTTGCATAAATCATTCTACTGTTTGTTTTTTTTTTTTTTTTTTTTTTTAAGATTTTATTTATTTATTTTTCCCCCAAAGCCCCAGTACATAGTTGTCTGTCATAGCTGCACATCCTTCTAGTTGCTGTATGTGGGACGCGGCCTCAGCACGGCCGGAGGAGTGGTGCCTCTGTGCGCACCCGGGATCTGAACCCGGGCCGCCGGCAGCGGAGCGCACGCACTTAACCGCTAAGCCACGGGGCCGGCCCCTCATTCTACTGTTTTTGATGAGATTCCTGTCTGTTCTCTTGAGGGCTAGAGTGACTACTGCCTCCATTTTAGAGTGGAGGGAACAAGGCTCACTGAAAGGAAGTGGCCTACACAAGGTCACCTAGCCAATGAGGGGGACATGGCATTGTTGTTCATAACATTTGATAACAAAAAGCGGTGACTTTGTATGTATTTATTTATTTATTTATATCGTGAGAAAGATCAGCCCTGAGCTAACATCCATGCCAATCCTCCTCTTTTTTTTTTTTTAATTTTATTTATTTTATTTTTTTCCCCCAAAGCCCCAGTAGACAGTTGTATGTCAGCTGCACATCCTTCTAGTTGCTGCATGTGGGACGCGGCCTCAGCATGGCTGGATAAGCAGTGCATCGGTGCGCACCCGGGATCCGAACCCGGGCTGCCAACAGCGGAGCGCGCGCACTTAACCGCTAAGCCATGGGTCTGGCCCCCAATCCTCCTCTTTTTGCTAAGGAAGACCAGCCCTGAGCTAACATCTATTGCCAATCTTCCTCCTTTTTTTTTTTTCCCTTTTTCTCCCCAAAGCCCCAGTAGATAGTTGTACGTCATAATTGCACATCCCTCTAGTTGCTGTATATGGGACGCCGCCTCAGCATGGCCGGACAAGTGGTGTGTTGGTGCGCACCTGGGATCCGAACCCGGGCCGCCAGTAGTGGAGCACGCGCACTTAACTGCTACGCCACGGGGCCGGCCCCTGACTTGGGATTTAAATGTGACTGTTTTGGCACAGGCATGTCACAGTATCCTGTTTTATCATTAAGTAGGAAAGCCAGGATTCACCCAGATCTGAGTGACTCCAACAGCCTGTGCTCTCTCTCTAGCTTGTAATGCCTTCTGGGAAGGTACCTCCCCAGCTGACAGTAGGCTTGAAACATTTCTCCGGGGATGGAATGCACTGAGTGATTGGAGGTTGAGACTACTTAATGTCTGTTGAGCACCTACAATGTGCTAGAGCTTTCATGAGTACTATGATCCTCCTGACGCCTCTCAGAGGTGGTTACTGTTATCCTCATTGAACAGATGAGCAAGCTAGAGCACACACAAGTGAAATGACTTGCCCAGGATCACATAGTTAATAAGCAGCAGAGCCAAGATTTGAACTCATGTCTTTTGGACTTAAGAGCCTGTGCCATGGCTCAGAGTGGTGGGCAGTGGGAGGAATTTTTCGTTGTAGAAAACTGAGTAATTAGCACCGGGTCCAAGCCCATGATTAAGCCTTCTTTGTTAGGTGTTTGATCCTTGGTTTCAGGCCACCCTGAGGTCTCTCCAGGGCTTTCCTGATCTCTGAGGCAGATAGAATCAGGGAAGGGGGAGGGAGTGAGGCCATTATGGCATCCCAGGCCTTACCAACCTCCTGCTGCCCCCAGAACACACATTACTATGACAAGCGCTGGTCCTGTGAGCTCTTCCTGCTGGTGTCCATCAGCACCTCAGTGATCCTCATGCAGCACCTGCTGCCTGCCAGCTACTGCGACCTGCTGCACAAGGCCGCTGCCCACCTGGGCTGCTGGCAGAAGGTGGACCCAGCGCTGTGCTCCAACGTGCTGCAGCACCCGTAAGTCGCCCTACCCTTCTCTGTCCAACCCCAGCCCTCCTGGTCACCTCCTCGCTCATCAACTCATTTCTTCAGTCAGCAAATAGTTATTGAGCATGTCTTGTATCCTAGGCCTTTTGGCTGGAATGGGGTATGGCAGGGCCCCAGATGGACATGTTTCCTATCTTTGGGTAACTTGCAGTGTACTGGAGATGGGAGGGGGGCAGGCGGTAAATTCATAGACTCATTGACTTTCTCATTCACTGACTATTATCTGTTCACTCATTGATTGATTTGCTCATGCATTCATTCATTCATTGCTTCACTCCTATCACCTGCTCGCTCATCCATTCAGTCATTAGGTCATCTCCTCTTTCAGCAGACATTTACTTTACCTAATCCATACCAGGCATGGTGCCATGTATTGGACAAAGGAGCTTGGACTTTGACCTGTATGCAGAGGAGAGCTTTGAAGGGTTTTGAACAGTGGAGGGACCCATTCTAAGCTGTGCCTTAGAAACATCAGTCTGGTAACAGGATATGGTGCTGTGTTAGCTGATGGTGAACCTGGCCAGGGAAGAAGAGCCACAGGGAGGAAATGACTGAGGAGTTCACAGTCTGGTGGGGGTGATGGTCGTGTACACAACTAGTTAGGCTGAGTAGGGCAAAGAGGCCCAGCTGCAGGGTGGCATTGCACCCAGAGCAGAGGCAGAAGTCACCCTGCTCAGGAGCCCTGAGTTGCTGGGCTGTCCTCCCTCAGGCGGGCTCATCCTTCATGGTGCCTAGCATTTCTACAGCCTTTCGTCATGTACTTTTCACCCAGGTTTTACTAATTTTCCTGCGTGTATTCCGCCATTAGATTGGAAGCTCCTCAAGGCTGGGACCACCTCTGAATCACATCTGAGTCTTGGGCCCAGCACAAGGCCTGGCAGAGAAGAGGCCCCTAGGACAGATTTGTAGAGGTAGGCCCCCAGAGATGCAAAGGGAGGCCACAGAGGCCAAGCCGCCTGGTGTTGGCCCTCCATACCAATAGGGTCCCTCTCATGCTCTGTCCAGGTGGTCCAGGAACGGGGATGGATATTGCGCAATGGGCCAAAGTGGGGCTCGGCTTAGCCTCAGGCTCTGAGAAGAGGGAGGAGTAGAAAGATAGAACATAGCTGAATATGAGGATACACCTGTCCATGGCTCACCATCGTCCGCAGATAAGATCCAGGCTCCTTCACATGGCTTCCCAGCTGATGAACTGCATGCTGCCAACCTTTTCTGCCTTATCTCTTACTGTGCCCCCAGTCACACTCTGCTCTCGCCAGACCACACCTCTTTGGGTCTTCAAATTCTTGTATCCAGGCTCTTCTACATGATGCATGTTTTGCCTGAAATGTCCTTTCAAACTTTCTTTTCCAGATTAATACCTATTCATCCCTTAGCACTTTGCTTCCTCCAGGAACACTTCCCTGACCCCCTGGGATGGGTTCAGTGCCCCTCCTCTATGCTCCCACAACCCCATAATACCATGATCATTGCATCTAACATTTCTGCTGTGTTTGCTTAGTTACTTGCCTGTCATTCCAGGACTAAAGCTCCTGGAGGTCAGAGTCCTTGCCTGTCAAGCACTCAGCCATCTCCTCACTCCTGGCAGTATGCCCAGCTTATAATAGGGCCACAGCAAATTTTTTGTGTATAGTCTTTTTTTTAAGGTAGAATTTACATACAGTAAAATGCACAAATCTTAAGATGTACAATTCTTTGAATTTTGTTAAAGGCATATACACCCATGTAACCCACCCTCACATCAAGATATAGAATATTTCCAGCCCCTCAGAAAATTTCCTCATGGCCCTTCCCAATGACCCCCGGCCCCTGACAACCACCTTTCCCCTTTCTTTCACCATAGATTAGTTTTGCCTGTTCTACAACTTAAATAAGTGAAATCATACAGTAGATACTCTTGGGTCCAGCTTCTTTCATTCAGCATATTGTCTGTGAGGTTCACCCGTGTTGTTGCATATAACACAATAACTGTTTTTAAATGAATGAATCAATAGGGCAGGAGCATGAGATTGAGCTTCTTGCAGACAGTGATTCTCAGTCCTCTGGCCCAGGACCCTTGGAGTTCCTGGGAGATCTTGCAGAACACTGGAAGAAAACTGACTGGTCCTACCACCTCATTCACATGCTCACTGGGACTCCTCTGTGCCAAGCCTTGTGGTGTGCTCTGAGGACACAGAGATGAATTGGACACCGTCCCTTCCCTCAAGGGCTCCTAAACTAGTGAGGGATACAGGAGTATAAATAAGTGATAAAACACTGGGGAAAGTGGACCAGTAGCAGGAGATTTAAGGAGGTGTTAATGGATGCTGAACTCTGTGGGGAGTTTGAGAAAGGCTTTCTGGAGCATCCTGGATTTTCAAAGATGGCAAAGAGCTTACCAGAAGGATAAGGCATCAGGAAGGGCAGTCCAATTGGAGGGAGCAACTTATGCAGAGACATGAAGCATTAAGGTATGTTGGAGGAACTAGAAACAGTTCTGAATGGCTTGAGCATGAGGTGTGTGGTGGGAGCCATGGAAGGCCACACAGGGCCTCAGAGGCCATGCCAGATCCTTGGGGACTTGATCCTAAGAGCACTGGAAAGCCTTCAGATGGTTTTGAGCAGAGGATAGTCAGGCTCAGCTTGGTATTTTACAGAGACCACTCAGGCAGCTGTGTGGTGGACCAACTGGAGGCTAGAGATGAGAGGTATTGGAGACTAGATGAAGAAAATGACCCCAGAGAGGGAAAAGGGTTTTCTTGACAGTCTCTCAGACGTTAATGTCAGCCCTAGACCTACTGACTCCCAGTGCAGTAATTTCTCATGATTCTTACCCCATTTTACAGGAGAGGCAACTGAGACCCAAAAAAGAAAAGTCACTATGTCTAAGTGATAGAAATGGGAGTAAAGCCCTGGTGGTCACCCCATGCCTAATCTTCTGGTATCCCCTTTTGTGGGTGAGCTGGGCGTAAGGGACGCTGTTGGGCTGTGCCTCCAGGTGGACTGAAGAATGCATGTGGCCACAGGGCGTGCTGGTGAAGCACAGCAAGAACGTCTACAAAGCAGTGGGCCACTACAACGTGGCCATCCCCTCTGATGTCTCCCACTTCCGGTTCCACGTGAGTCTCCTCCCCTGGGAAGGATGGGGAGGGCCTGACTAGAGAGCAGGAGGATCAGCAGGGCAGGAAGGTGATGTCATACAAGAGAAAGCTATTTTCAGTATTTCCCAAATCCGAAGGAAGACAGTGCACACGTGCAGCACAAGGACAGCCGTATAAATGATCACTTCATAACTGCAGCTCACTTAGTAGCAGATGTTTGAAAACACTGGGTGGGGAAGATGATACAATAAAAGGAGGGGTTCTTGGTAGTGAAAATAGTAACTATCATTCCTTCTAGTGTGCCAGGCACTGTGGTAAGTACTTCCCATGCACCCTCCCATTCAGTTGTCACAGAACCTTGTGTATGAAAAATGCCAGGGCTATCTCCATTTGCGGATACTGAAATCGGCTTAGAGAATTTAACTTGTTCAAGGGTGCCTTACTGGGAAACTTGGGAACTGATGGTAATGACTCGTGGGCTCAGCTCTGTGGAAAAGACTGTGCAAAATCATCTAGGCTAGTGATCTCCATTTTATTTATTTATTTTATTATCAAAATCTTTTTTTCCAACACAGTCATAGATTAAAGTCCAATATGTAGGACCTTATGGCACTGCTCTATTTGAAAGAGTTGGAATGCCCTTCACTTCCCACTTCCCACTGCTATAGCCCCTAAAAGACCTCCTCAGAACCTCGGGCTCTGAGGAACCTAGTTGAGGAAGCATTGATCTAGGCTGATCTCTTCACTTCACAGTAGAGAAACCTGAGGCCCAGACAGGGAAGGGACTTGCCCAAGGTCCTGTAGCCTGTCAGGTGCAGAGCTGAGCCTGGCACACTGGTCTCTTGGACTCCCGTTTCCTGCCACTTCTCCTCCCATTCTGTAAGCAGCTTTTGACGTTTAGGTACCTTGACCTCTGCAGAATCAAGATCCCCTAGACGTTGATTACTCTTTTGAACTGATCAGAAAATTTTTCTTGAGTCCCTATACTCTGCCTTGCCCTGTAAACACCAAGTAAGAGTGAGGTATCACTATGTCCCCTGGAAGCTTCTGGCCTAGCTGGGGATGCTACACATGAAGTAGTGGGTGACTCACGCTGTAGAGTCTATAATAACTTTCCATGCCTATGTCATAAGATTCTAATTTGTTCAGGCCTGACAGTACCCAGGAGGATCACATATAAAAAGGTGTTGATTTTAGACCAGAAAAAGTATGAGAGAGCGAGTAAGACATCTCAAGAAAATCTTCCTGGAGGAGGTAGAAGTTGAAGAGGACTTAAACAATTTATATGGGAAGCAGTAGTCTTGACAGAAGGAACAGCACAAGCAAAGGCAGAGAGGTGGCAAAGTCTGTGCCCATCACTATGAAGTCTTCTTCCCCACCCAAGTCTGCATGGGGTCCCAAGAGCTTGTCCTCTTCACTGGCCCACCCAGAACTCCCATCCAAGAGGCAGGTTTCTGGAATATACTTTCCAGTCCATGCCTACTCTTTCCTGGGCAGTTCTTTTTCAGCAAACCCTTGCGGATCCTCAACATCCTTCTGCTGCTGGAGGGTGCCGTCATTGTCTACCAGCTGTACTCCTTAATGTCCTCTGAAAAGTGGCACCAGACCATCTCACTGGCGCTCATCCTCTTCAGCAACTACTATGCCTTCTTCAAGCTGCTGCGGGACCGCCTGGTATTGGGCAAGGCCTACTCGTACTCGGCCAGCCCCCAGAGGGACCTGGACCACCGGTTCTCCTGAGCCCCAGGGCAACCCCAGGGACAGCATCCAGGCTTCAGCCAGGGGCTCCCTGGGAAGGGGCTGTTGGGGAGGGATGGGTGAGGGGCAAAAACAAAAAAAGACAAAAAAATCCACCAGAGCTTTGTATTTTTGTTACATACTGTTTCTTTCTTTGATAATTGATGTGATTATGAGGAAAACAAAAGTCCTATTTTTATACTCCCAATAAGCCTGTGTCCTGTATTTCTTTCCCTTCTTGCCTGTCAGGCAGAAAGCAGATGTGTGGGATTCTGGGTGGGGAAGCCCCACTGTGGCTCCTGGGGCCCCTGTGGGCTCTGCCTTCTCCAGTGGAAAGGAGATGAGTAGGCACCAGAGGTCATGGTAGCAGTGACAGCTGCTGCTAGCTGAGTGCTTACTGTGTACCATGCTGCTCTATGTGTATTATAGGCCTTGTCTTAATCCAACTTTCATGATAATCCTAGGAGGTAGGTGCTGTCACTTCTCTTAAAGATGAAGAACGAGCTCGGAGAGCTGTAATGACTTGCCCAAGGTAACACAGCTAGGAGGTAGAGCTGGGCCCAAAAACCTTCTGAAAGGTGACATATTAACCTAGCAGAATGTGATGTCCTGATTCTCTCAGCATGCAGTCACACAGACCCTGCTCTCTGCTAGGTGCTGTGGTACATGGTGAGGATGCCAAGACACAGAAACAAGTCATACTACACTGGGATGGGTGTAACAGTTACAGGGGAGGGAATGGTTAATGCTCTGTGGACTTCCTGGAGGAGGGGTAGTCTGAGTTGTATCAGCCACTTCCCAGGTGGACAAGAGGGAGACTTGGCAGAGTCTACACTTAAGCAGAGAAAAGCGTACGAGTAATAGCACAGAGATTTGGAACATCCATAATGTATTGGGGGAAGGGAAGCAGAATGTGGTTCCTAGAGCAGGAAGGATAAGGAAAGTGAGGTGGGGGTGGGTTGGAGCTAGAAAGGTCTGCAGGGACTGGATCAGGGAGGACCAATGGCTCTAGGCTAGGGAGGGTGAGTGAGCAAGGCCAAGTGCTAGAGTGGAAATACAAAGCTGCTTGGAGGGCCACCTGGCTCTTAGGGGGCATAGGATGGAGAGCTCAGGAGTAAGAGGAGAGGAGACAGACAGTCATAGCCACTTGTCTAGTCTGCCCGTGTTACCCGAGCCCTATTGGCCACAGGATATGCAGATAAGTCCACGGTGGTGTATTAGAGACAGACACTGCAACCAGCGTTTTTGATGCCTCTGTTGAGGAAGGCATTGTGCCAGGTGCTGGCACAGATACAAAGATGAGGAAGATTCTATCCCTTCCATAGACAACCAGCAGAGAGAGACATTGTCATGAGCAAATTAGGGTGCTAAGTGCTGAGGAAAACATGTGTCCAGGGCACTGAGGAGCAGAGAGGACAGACACCCTGACTCTGGAAAGACAGGCTTTTTCAAGGAGGTGAGAGTTGAGTGAGTCTTGAAAGTGAGTAGGTCACACCATGGTCAAGAGGAAAGAGAGGGCATTGCATTTCAAGCAGAGGGAACAGCATGTGCAAAGGCACAAGAGAAGATAGGGACATATTTGGGGAAAAGTGGTTCCCCAAATATGGATGGAGCCTGGGTTGCCTGGTGGGGAGCAGCCTAAGAAGCCAGTAAGGACCAGCCCGTGTGTCAGATTGAAATGTTTGTGCATTACCTAAGGGCAGATAGTAGGAAGTTGCTGAGCAAAGGAGTGACATGAAAAGGTCTCTGATTTTAAGGAGATAGTGGGTGCGGGTGGGAGAGCTTGGAGGCAGGAGACCAGTGAGGAGGCAGGCAAAATAGACCAGGAGAGAAAGAAGAGGTCTGACCGTGAGCAGTGGCAGTAGGAATGATACCAAACCAAGTGGGCTCGCCTCCTGGTGAGTTAAATAAGACTCTACACCAGTGGAAGTTGTCTCACAAAGTAAAGTGTATTTGCAACAAATACTAGGCCATGAGGAATCATTTCCCAAGTCATGGTGTCCCCGAACAAAGGGAAGCAGGAACTTTTATTTCGGTTGGGGAATGAATATTCAAAAGGGAGAGGTGGGTTATGCACTGCAGATTATGGTAATGAGGCTTAATCTCGGTTTGCAGAGATCGCATTAAAAATAAGGCAAGGTCATGGGCATAGCTCTTGTAAAGAGGCTTGGTTGCTTCAGAGTGGTTGCTGGTTTTGTCTCCTTAACATAAAAACACAACTTGGAAAAACAGTTAAATGCTTCCAAACCCACCCTTGAGTTCCTTGGGGCACTAGTCAGTGACAGGAAGAGAAAGGTAGTGCTCCCTTTCCTGACCATGAGTTCTAGAGTGGGGTTTTTGAGTTGTTTCCCTAAATGAGCCCGCCAGGCACACAACTAGAGTTGGCAATTTGTTGTGACAGGACCTGGAAGCCCACGTTGCTCTTTCTGCTTCCAAAAGGCATCTCCCTCTGGGACCAGTGACTTGAAGACATAGGCTTCCTCTGTGTGTTGAGGTGGAGGACAGGAGGACGGGCATGTCACTATGCAAAAAGGGAGGCCTACTATGTACCAGCCATAAATTCCATGATTCAAAAGGCACATGAACACTCAGAGCCTCAATTTCCTCATCTCTAAAAAGGGAGATCATATCCCTTGCTTTGTGTAACTTACAGGCTGTTCATTTGTTTATTCATTCAACAATTATTTATGGAGCACATACCATGTGCCAGATACTGTGCTAGGTGCTGGAGATACAGTGATGAACAACACAGGACCCACCCTTACCTTCAGAGAGCTTGCTGTAAGGACAAATGAAATAGCTCTGTCGACTATAAAGCACTGCACCTGTCTCATTCTTTTTCTACTTCTTATCTCCCAATAGGGTTGTAATCGGGTTTACTCTTGACTTCATTTCCCTACCTCTATATCCTTGAGCAAGTCACTTCCCCTCTCCAGATGATTCCTTTTTCATATCCAGCTCAAGGGTCTATGATTGGCTTTAATTACGAAAGGAAGGAATATCTTTCTGGGAGAAAAAGTTTCTAGGGGAGGAAATCTCACTAAAAAGAGGAAATAGTAGCAGAAAAACCTGGGAACTCCCAGGCACGCTGAACTTTCTTTAGTAGGCATCCCTCCCAGTCTCTCTCCGCCCACTCCTTTCATATTCCGCCCCTATTCCCCCGCCTTTAATAGCTGCGGTCTCTTTAAGTGTGCGCCTTGGTGTGAACTAGGCTGCAGGGCTGAAAGCGCGTTTCTTCTCTGGACTGAATATTGAGTTGTTTGTCCGTTTCGGGCTGCCGTCCTGCAGATCCGCCATATTGTCTGCTGAAGCTGCAGCTGAAGCTCGCCGCTCCCGTCGCCGCCGCCGCCGCCGCCAAGTAGGAGCGAGCGGAGCCGCGATGGGTGAGTAAGGAAACCAGGCGATTGGGGACTCGAGCTGAGGCAGTCTCGGGGCTAGGGGTCTGGCGAGAGCCTGTCTCCGGTCTGCAGAGGATATCCGAGGCCCTTTCAAGTAGGTTTGAGGGGAGAAGCCAGGCCGGGAGTGCCGCTCAGGCCAGTTTGGGGCCGGGCTAGGGCCCATGCGGAGATCAGTCTTCGGGGGCTGGTTCTGGGGACACCTTGTCAAGCCTGGAGCCCCCACGTGGTGGCTCTAGGCCGGAGCCTACGCGTTCCCGGAGGCTAGAAAGGTGCCGACCCTCCGGCCTGCGCCGAGACTGGGGCTGGGGGACGGGCTCCCGGCGGCAGGCCCAGCCGGTACTGAGGGAGCTCTCTCCAGGCGTGTGTTTGACCGACGCGCATCTTGACTGGATTCGGTGACTCCCCTGAACTCAGGGAAATCTTGCCTACATCGCGGGTTGAGTCCTCCGTTGAGGAGACGCCAGGCGAGCCAGCTCCAGGCCCGTAACCAGGGGCAGCCATGCCAAAGGCAGCCTGGGCCGTTCAAGGCCGGGAGAAGTTCCCGAGCTGAGGCGGAAATGGGGTGGTTCGGTTGGGCTCAGAGTGGACAGCCTTCGTAGTGGTAGAAAACCAAAGGCCGAGACTTCGTGGCCATATATAGGTAGGGGACTTCGGTTTCTGCGCCCGGCCCTGGTTAGGAGAAAAGGAGCGACCTGTTGCTCGTTCTGAAGGGACTCCAGCTGGCAAGGCCTGTGCTTAGAATACGATGGCCAAGTTTTTGGACTTAGGGACAGAACTGTCAGTGGTATTTCCTCTCCAGCAATAAAAACTATTAAAGTTGCTAAGCTCTTCCTATGTGCAGGCATTGTTCTGACTGCTTTACATGTCACGTTTCACTTAAAGTGCACAGCCTAATGAGATACATACTACTGTTACCCCTATTTTACAGATGGGAAAACTGAGCCTTAGAGAGGTAAAGTAACTTACCCAAGGTCACACAGTGGCTAAACCAGAGTGATCACTCCAGAACCCTAGTTTATAGCTGCTGTTCTTTATGGCCTGGCCCCCTGGTGGTTGGGGTGGAAGAGGGGGGAAGAAAGCTTTTAACCCTAGGCAAAGTTGTAAAGGTGGTTTGCTGTGTTGCTTTTTTTGCTGGTGGGCCGACTTTGAAATCTTTAGTCTGAAGGAAACTGAAAAAACTCCAAAGTGAATTGCTAACCCCAGCTACTGCGTGGTGGGGGGGGCGGCTAAATGAGATTCTAGGATTGAGTTTTGTAAGATTCCTGATTCTGAGGAAAGAAAAATTATTCCCTTGAGCTGCAATGCAGTGACTTCAGAATCAGATCTGGTATTTTAATCCTGCCTGCCACTTCCTAGCTCTCATCCAGAGGAGTCACTTAAATGTCAAATGCAGTAATGCGTAAGGAAAGCATCTAGCACAGTCCACAATAAATGTTATGTTCCTTCCTTTCTGAGCCTTCCTTTCCTCATCTCTAGAAAGAGGGGAGGGGGCAGTGTTATCAAGGTGTTTGAGAACTAAATAACATAACACAAGCGTTTGGAGTCTAGTAAGGGCTCTATAAATATCAGAACAGATTCTTTTCCACCTTCAATGTTAGTTCCTTTCCCTTAAGCACTCTGGTTTCCAGAATCCTCCATTAAGACTGATAGGCCTGTCTTTATAACTGCAGCTTTATGTATCAATGAAAAATTTTAGGGGTTTTTATGTTATAGATTTTTGTGTTGGCTTTCAATTTCAGAAAGCCTGGTGTCTCAAAGGGAAGTGGCTAATGTTTAGTTTATTAAGCTCAGTGAAATAAATTTGGTAGTGGTTTACTCAATTTTTATAGACTGGGGAACTACCTGAGAGAAGATAACACAGCTAGTAATCAGCAAAGCCAGAAGTGAGATTCTTACCCATTTTGCTGCACGTAAACCTCTTACAAGACATAAGGTGTGAAGTAAAGTTAGTCCTTTTTTAGTAGACTTTGAAATGAAAGTTCTTCACTGGAGCAGCAAAATCTGACCAGAGGCCCGAAGGAGATTTTTAGTCTAGAGTCGGGCAGCCTCTCCTTTTCTCTCCAACTCCATTTCAGGTACCTCTCACCTGTGCCACTTTGTCTTTTTGAACATTCAGCTATTGGTGTGTGTTTGGAGTTTTTTGTTTTTGGCTGATTCTTATACCATGGGAGTGAAACTAGTGTAAGGATACATTTAATCCTGACGTCAAATCTGAGATAGTTTGGGTTATCCTCATTTATAAATGAGTAAACTGAGGCTTTGAGAAGATTAGGTGACTAGTCCAAGGCTGGTGATCTAAGCCCTTTGAGTGCTGGGGACACTAACAGGGCCTGCGTCACATTTCCATGAATCTAGAACCTGCTGTATTTCACTGCCTCTCAGGTATACTCTCCTTGAGCTCTGGCCTATATCCTATACTATTTCTCACTAGCCTTAACAGACCTTTGTAGTGATTTCACTGCCATTAGGAGCCCTGTAGGCTTCATGCAGCTCTGGAAGTTACTTATTCTGACCCTTCCTATCAGAGACCACAGCCTCTCAAGACTAAGTCTTGGCAGATGCTGGTTGTTTTATCACCATTTCTGCCGTGTTGCTTCCCAGGAATCTGGCATCCCCTCCCCAGCCTCAGAGGGTGGGTCTTGATTAATATAAACTCTAAACCAGTCATTGTAATTCTATCTCCCTAGGCAGTGATTGCTTTAGGCATGGGCATGTGACGCAGTTCTGGCTAATTAGATGTGGAGAAAAGCCTAGGGGACTTCTGGAAAAGCCTTCCTCATTTCAAAGAGATTTGCCTGGTTTTATTATTTTTTGCCAGCTTATATTTTAACCCACGTATCACCAAAGTGTGAGAGCCTCAAAAAAAGACAGAGAGATGGGAGAGCTATAATGATAGCCAACACTTATATAGAACTCGCTATATGCTAGGCACTAAGTTCTATAATATTAACTCATTTAATTCTCAGATTCTCATGTTCTACTTGAGGAAACTGAAGCACAGAGAGGTTTAGTAACTTTTGCAAGGAAAAGAGCTAGTAGAGGAACCACTTACTCAAGTAGTATGGTTCTAACCAAAATAGGGGCTATTAAGGTCTATATTCTGCCTCTGGAAAGGAAAGAGCCCTTTTCTGACTCTGAAATTGCCATTAGCAATGCTGGGATCATGAGGCAGAATTTATAATAATAAATAAGAGTAGGCAATTCTAAGGATGAGGATAGAGAAGATGGGAAAAATCTGATCTCTTCATGATGTTTTTGAGCCACTGAACTAGCCAACTTTGGAACTGTCTTATCTCTGGGCTTAAATAGGATACCGAAGGCCCCTTCTAGGTTGCTTTTAGCTGCAAGTAACAAAACCTTTCTAACTGATAACGCTTCCAGGTCAGGAAGTAACTTAGCCCATCTCTTCTCTTAGTTTCCCTCCAGTCTTGCCCACCCACTCCACAGTTCATAACAGTTACTTGCAGAGAAGGCACTAAACCATCAATCACCACCTTAATGTCCCACAAGCATTGAACTCACTCCCTATGCCTGGACTTCTTTTCCTGCTTTTTTGTTGATGCTGGGATTATTGGCCCAGACACTAGAGCATAAGATAGAAACCATATCCATCTTTAGTTCCTTACTCTTTTCTTCCCTTTCTATATAGCAATTATTGGATACTCTATGATCCTATTACTGAGGTCTTCCCTAAATTGCTTTGTGTAGGTTTCTCTCACAGCGTAGTCCCGCAAAGAGTATTAATTCTGTGGTCTTTAACCTTGCTGAGTCTCAGGCTCCTCAAAGTGAAAATATGGATAATACTATTTATTAATGTTGTTAGTGAAGAGTCAGTGAAGTACTAGATACAAAAAAATATCGTAGGTGCCGGCCCAGTGGCACAGCGGTTAAGTGTGCGCACTCCACTTTGGCGGCCCAGCGTTCGTAGGTTTGGATCCTGGGTGCGCACTGACGCACCGTTTGTCAAGCCATGCTGTGACGGTGTCCCATATAAACTAGAGGAAGATGGGCACAGATGTTAGCCCAGGGCCAATCTTCCTCAGCAAAAAGAGGAGGATTGGCATCGGATGTTACCTCAGGGCTAATCTTCCTCACACATGCACACACAAAAATATTGTAAATTGTAAAGGTGTTATTACTTCAGAAGCCCTCCAAATCTCTTCTGAGGCCTCCCCTACCGCTACCAATTCTGCAGCAACGTTGCTAAAACACCCATCTGATCTTGTCACTCTTCTTAGTTTAGGAACTTTCACAGACTCCTTATTGTCTATAGGATAAAATCATAACCCATTGGGTATGGTATTCAAGGCCTTCCTATTGACTCTACTAATCTTATTCCATTTAATGTTTATCCACATATCTTGCATTCCATTCAGACTACCTCCTTAGGGGCCGGCCCCGTGGCTTAGCGGTTAAGTGCGTGCGCTCCGATGCAGGCGGCCTGGGTTCGGATCCCGGGCGCGCACCGACGCACCGCTTCTCTGGCCACGCTGGGGCCGCGTCCCACATACAGCAGCTGGAAGAGTGTGCGACTGTGACATACAACTATCTCCTGGGGCTTTGAGGGAAAAATAAATAAATAAAAAAAAAAAAAAGACTACCTCCTTAGTACCTTAGCATTCCTGGCAGAGAAAGTGACAAAAGCAATTCCTTCCCCACTCATCTTTTCCTTTGGAAATCTTCCTTGTTTTCCAGGATCTAATTTAAATGCTACCTCCTTCATGATCTTTTCCCAAATATTTTGTGCCTTCCAAAGTGGAAGTGAATTCTCCTTCTGAATTCTAAGCACTTTGTTCTTGCCTTTCATATAGCTCTTATCATATTCTTTCTTTGTGTTACAGTTATTTCGTTCTGTAATGTAGTTAGTTCTTCGACTAGTTACTTAACCTCCAGAGCCTCATTTTCCTCATCTCTAAAATAGGGATAATAGTATCTACCTCATAGGAGTGTTAGAGAGATTAAATGAGTTGATGCGTGTAAAGCATTTTAGTATGGTGTTTAGCATACAGTAAGTACTCAATAAGTGGTAACTAATTATTGTTAGTCACTTAGTGAACAAATAAAGTGCTTATTATGTATCAGGCCCACTGCTAAATATAAAGATTAATCAGTTTGTCTTTGAGGGGTAGGCAGAAACGTATTATGAATACTTGTCATACTTGGGGGCGGCCCCCTGGCGTAGTGGTTAAGTGCACGTGCTCTGCTGCTGGCGGCCCTGGTTTGGATCCTGGGCGCGCATTGATGCACTGCTTGTCAAGCCATGCTGTGATAGCGTCCCATATAAAGTGGAGGAAGGGGCCGGCCCCGTGTCTTAGCGGTTAAGTGCGTGTGCTACGCTGCTGGCGGCCCGGGTTCGGATCCCAGATGTGCACCGACACACCGTTTCTCCGGCCATGCTGAGGCTGCGTCCCACATACAGCAACTAGAAGGATGTGCAACTATGATGTACAACTATCTACTGGGGCTTTGGGGGAAAAAAATAAATAAATAAAATTAAAAAAAAAAAAAAATAAAGTGGAGGAAGATGGGCACAGATGTTAGCCCAGGACCAGTCTTCCTCAGCAAAAAGAGGAGGATTGGCATGGATGTTAGCTCAGGGCTGATCTTGCTCACCGAAAACAAACAAACAAACAAAAAACGATTTATCCATTTCGTGAATGTTGATTTAATTAAACCTAGATAACTTATAAATCCATTTAACTAGGCATACAAACTACAGTGTGATGCAGTATTTTAAATGTGAATGAACTAATATCCGCACTTGCTGGGTATAACTCCCAGCCTTCCTTCAGGAAAACTTGGCCATCTGGCCATTACACACACACGTATGATAAAGGTAAGCCTTATATTAGTATATATTATATATTAATATATTAGCATATATATATGTAAAGCATATATTTTTTTTTCTTCCTACGTCCCAGTTGGTCTTTTTTCCCATACTTTGGAGACCAGTATAAAATGGTAAATATTTTGGATGGGGCAATCCAGAGTGCTATGGACGCATATAGTAAGGGAGCCCCAGACTAGGGGAATCAGGGAAGGCCTTTAAGCTAAGTGAGACCTGACCCATGCGTAGGAGTTCTTAGTGGCAGGGTGGGAATGATTATTTCAAAAGCGAAAGATTGGTAGACTAGATGGGTTGGTAGCATGAGGGGAATGATATTTGGATCACGATGACAGTGAAATGCCGTTGAAGGGTTTTAATCTCAGGAGTGACATCAGATTTATTTGTTTGTTTATATTACTTGCACTGCTCTGGGGAGAATGAATTAGACTGCAGTAAGATTCCAACTAGGAGGCTCTTTAAGGAGTTTGTTCTTAAATAGTGCGGTAGTCCTATCCAGAGGTGATAATGGCGAGTGAGGTAGTAATAGTAAGGAATTTGAGTTAGCAGGACTTGATTTCATCTGGAGGCTGAAGCACAAGGTGGGGTGGAATTAAGCATGACTCCTAGGCCTCTTGCCTTGAGCAGCAGAGTAAATAGTGATGCTGTTAACTGAGATGAGTTGAAATTTGGACATTTTGGGGTGTCTCTGACTTCCAAGGGAAGGTGTCCAAAAAGCATTTGGATATATAGAAGTCTGGAGCTCAAGTGTAAGGTGTGGGGATGAAGATAGAGGTTTGATCGATCATCTATTTATGTCTATCTATATATGGTAACTGAAACCATGGGAATCACTGATAGCACCTACAGAAAATGTGTATCATGACAGATGGGAGGAAAAGAGAACCCCAAGGTACATCAGCTTTAATGTGCAGAAGAAAGGGATCAGCATCCAGAATTGGAAGAAGAAAACAAGGAGTGATTGATGTCTCAAAAAAAAGACAAAAGAGAGTATTTCAAGAAGAAGGAAATGGTTGTCAGGATTGACTGCTGCCGAGAGGACCAGCAAAATAAGGACTAAAAAGGTCTATTGAATTTCGCGTCATGCACTTGATCAGTGGCTTTTACAAAAGCAGTTTTGGTGGCATAGAAGCAAATTGGAGTGGGCTAAGAAATGAGAGAGGAGAGGCAAACTGTTTCAAGAAGTTTGGAGTAAAGAGAGAAGGAACAGGTTAATGAGGCTCTTTTAAAGTCTAGGCAAGAAATCATGAAGACCCAAATTAGGGCAATGGCAGTAGAAATGGAGAAAAAGAGACAGAGTCCAGAAATAATTAGGAAATAGAGCTGGCCGTGATTGGATGTGGGGATAGGGGAAAGGAGTTGTCAAGGGTGGTTCCCAAGTTTCTGGCTTGAAGAGCTGAGAAGATATTGATACAGATCTCTAATCTTTTATCAGTATTTCTCAACTCTTTCATTATCTCCCTCCTAAGGAGCCTTTTTTTTCCCTAATGCATCCTTGCATGAAATTTTAATACACAGATAACTGTATCTTTTTATGTATGGTATGTCTGTGCTTTATACATAAAAAAAAGTAAGCATAAAGCTTGCTTTTTATTCAATGCAAGGTTAAGAATGACTAAACAAAATTTTTAGGTTAAAAGTTAAATTAAAAAGCTATTTGCATTTAAATAACTTTTATAGCTTTATTTGCTGAGTAACTTTTAATGTAATTTATTTAATTATATAAATTGTAATGTATCAAATTGCATATGCAAGTTAGCATTTCTACATACATAATGTAATCCAAATTTTAAAAATCATTCAAAACTGTTCATTTTCCAGCAAAAGCAAAACAATAAAGATCAGTTTCTTAAAATTATTTTTAGTAAACTTTTTAAGTTTTGCTTGATATGAGAAATAACTTATAACTTAACAACCTGTTAGATATTCATTTAGATATTGTTGACATTCCTCTTTTCAGCACTTGGTGTAATTAGTCATGACAGATTTTAATTTGTAGAGCTAAATATAAACTTTTAATTACCATATTTCATGTCGTACACAAAAGCCCTAAGGATCAAACATAACATCTCGAGTCATAATAGGCATGCACAGGCCGCCTCTTGTTCTGTCTTCAAGATCCAGCGATCAGTCAAGAGAAAGCCTCCCAGTCATGGCCATCTATTTGCCATAGCTTTGCAGTGCAGATCTTGCATACATTTTGTCTGCCTTCCATGAAGTCAGTGTCAGTGGTGCTCATGTAATACTTGAGAACCCAACGAGAGATATTAAATACTAAGGAGTAAGACTTTGTTGATAAGGTTGAGCTTTGGAGGGCCACATACCATTGTAATATCTAAGTGTCCCCCCCTTCCCTATGAACCAGTTTCACCCTTTTGGGTGCAGTATTGCCCCCATTGAGAATGCATGCCTTAAAAGAAACCATTTAGGGGCCGGCAGGTGGCGTAGTGGATAAGTTTGCGCATTCTGCTTCGGCTGCCCAGGGTTTGCGGGTTTGGATCCTAGGCGCAGACATACTGCTCGTCAAGCCATGCTGTGACAGCATCCCACATACAAAAAACAGAGGAAGATTGGCACAGATGTTAGCTCAGGAACAATCTTCCTGTTTATGCCAGATATTTCAGAATTCTACTTGTTTAGATTTTATTTTTTTATTTTTTATTTTTTTTTATTTTTTATTTTTTTTAAAGATTTTATTTATTTTATTTTTTTCCCCCCAAAGCCCCGGTAGATAGTTGTATGTCATAGCTGCACATCCTTCTAGTTGCTGTATGTGGGACTCGGCCTCAGGATGGACGGAGAAGTGGTGCCTCGATGCGCACCCGGGATCCGAACCCGGGCCACCAGCATCGCAGCGCGTGCACTTAACCACCAAGCCACAGGGCCGGCCCTACTTGTTTAGATTTTAGAAAGGCATTATAGTACGTGTAACTTAGATAACACCTCCAGCAGGGTCTGAGATAGAGCCCAGATAGTCAGATATCATTAATATTTTGTAGCAAACCATTTGAATATTAATTAAGGGATGAATAAAGGCTATAAACAGTCTCATATTAGTTTTGTTCAACTTCTGCGACGCATGTTTTGAGGCTATATTTACTAAAAACCTTCCTTTTGATTTTAGAATTCCAAGTAAGGGATTGTGGACCATGAAATTAAGAGAAATATATAAGAAGCAGCTTTATGGAGAAGCTGATGACTTTAAAATTTTTTTTAAAAAACATTTGAGATGCTTATGGGACATGGGTGAAAGGAACTCCTTGAGTATTAGGTATGCAATTGCAGATGTAGAGTTGGAAGTCATCAGCATTTAAGTCTTCCAAAGAGGCAATAATTGTCTAATGAGACATGAGTTAAATTGTTCATTTTAGGGTGAGGTAAATGGTAGAGTCCTTTTAAAACACTGGCTTAGGGCCGGCCCCGTGGCTTAGCGGTTAAGTGCGTGCGCTCTGCTGCTGGCGGCCCGGGTTCGGATCCCGGGCGCGCACCGACGCACCGCTTCTCCGGCCATGCTGAGGCCGCGTCCCACATACAGCAACTAGAAGGATGTGCAGCTATGACATACAACAATCTACTGGGGCTTTGGGGGGAAAATAAATAAATAAAATCTTTAAAAAAAAAAAAATAATAAAAATAAAATAAAACACTGGCTTATTGGTTCTTACAGCCCAGCTTTGGAGGGAATGAAGATGGAATAGAAGGATAAAGATTAAGAGAAAGGAGCTGCAGTGTTAGGAGAAAGGAAAAGGAAAAACCACCTTTTAATATAGAGCAAGGAAATATAGCTGTCCTCTTTGACCCTAACTTCCTGGAAATTGCCCTCGTGAGGAATTGAGGCCTCTTAGAGTGGGAGCTGAGAAGAAGGAAATACCATTGATTCAGCATCTAGGCCCTAGACACTTTCACGTTACCTCATCAATCCTAGAGGGCTATAAAGTTTATCATCCTCATTTTATAGGTAATGGAAGGAGTAACTCAAAGATAGTGGGTAATTTGCCTATGTTTATGCAGTTGTGATTGGAACCCAGCTCATCTGACTCCCAAATCAGTGCTCTTTCCTGCTACATCATATTGGAAGGAGTTGATAGGGCTTGAGGGGTAACATTGGATGTCTGTCCATAGCATGTCTTCTGAGAGCAGAGAGGATTCCCTTTGTGTGGCCTCTCAGTCTGTCTCTTCTCCCCCATATTGTCCTGGGCCCTTCATGCATGGGGCCTCAGAAGATTGCCTCCCAAATTGAGCTCCTTCTTTTTAAATTAATATATATGGGTTAGAGAAATCCCTGCTTTTAATTTGTCAGAGGGCTATTGGAAAAGCCCTTTCTCATGTTACTAAAAGTTAAAATGAAGAGCTAATTAGAGGGCCGGCCCCATGGCTTAGTGGTTAAGTGCGTGCGCTCTGCTGCTGGCGGCCCGGGTTCGGATCCCGGGCGCGCACTGACGCACCGCTTCTCCGGCCACGCTGAGGCCGCGTCCCACGTACAGCAACTGGAAGAATGTGCAGCTATGACATACAACTATCTACTGGGGATTTGGGGGGAAAAAATAAATAAATAAAAATCTTTAAAGAGCTAATTAGAGGGATTTGTGTGATTCAGCCTACAGACAATGCAGAACCCTCCTTGTTCAGAGACTGGGGATGGAGAGGCATAGTGCTGCAGAACAGGGGCCAGGTAGCCAGCAGTTCACTGTTACATTGCAGAGACATTTTACTGTGTGGACCTTTGTTTTCATACCTCTCTAACCAAACTGGTCGTGTACCTCAAACCAGCCTTGGGCTTTCTGATCTCTTAATCTTTGCTCCTGGTGGACTGCTCTCCCTCCCTACCCCTGTTACCTTCAGAAATATTAACCATCTAGACTTCAAAGACCACGTTAGAGCTTACCACTCAGTAAAGATAGTTCTCACTCCCACTCTCTAAACTCGTTGGACACTTAGATTCATTATCGTTTATATTTTCTTTCTTTTTTTTTTTTTTTTTGGTGAGGCAGATTGGCCCTGAGCTTACATCTGTTGCCAATCTTCCTCTTTTTGCTTGAGGAAGATGGTCCCTGAGCTAACATCTGTGCCAATCTTCCTCTACTTTGTATATGGTACATTGCCACAGCATGGCTTGATGAGCAGTGTATAGGTCTGCACCCTGGATCTGAACCTGTGAACCCTGGGCTGCCAAAGCAGAGCACGTGAACATAACCGCTATGCCACTGGGCCAGCCCCATCTTTTATATTCTGGATGCTGTGAGACTAAACTAGGTTGTAAAGCTCCCTGAAGGCAGATACCTTTACAGAGTGCCTGGCACACACATTTTTAAAAATGAATAATAAATCACTTGTCAAATTTATTTGAGTCGGTTTGGAGATAACCATTTGGATTTTATATATATATATATATTTTTTTTTTCTTGATTCCTTGAACAGCATGAGTGCTTAGGAGATACTCAGTGAATATTTTGAGGTTTCCTTAAATGGAAGTTAAGCTCTTTGGTTTCCCAACTTTAAGTAATTTATTTTATTTCCTTGTAGTACCTGGTGGTAGCAGCAATGGAGTGTCCCTAGGAAGGTGAGAGCCACCGGATTCTGCACAGTGTACAAGGGATAGTTGGAAATTTTCTTTTGGAGAAACTGTTTGGATTGTCGCTATCCTAGTCTGCTCCTATGTCTCTTATCACCCCTTCCTTCCCCTCCCTAGATCTGAGCATTGCGTTTACATATAGACTCAAGGGCTAAAAGGACTAGTAATTCCTAGGAGAGAATTAGGATTAGAGAACTGGGACTGTGAACTGTCCGGTTGATTCAGTACCTCAGTGTGCCATACTTCACTTGGACCCTGAGCTTTGAATATGTAGTTGTGTGTGCAGAAGATAGTTTTCCCCATGTGGTCTTTTAGCCAAACCACCTAGTTTTCAGCTTTGTTTCCTAGAATGATCACTGTTCAGCTCAGTCCTGTGGGGATCTGCCGAATATGAGCAGCCTTATTGTGGCCCCATTGTGGACTGACCCAATTGTCCATAGAGGAGTCTCTCCCATTGTCTTGGTGACTGGCGGTTCTGACAGGCTTGCAAATAACACCCTGAGAGCCCCATGCTGTCAGACCTGTTTCATACTGTTTTCTTGTTTGCAGTATTTCCTGGTCGTGAATCTCTGAGAGATATTCCAAAGTTTGAAAAACTGTTATCAAACCTGATCCTACCTTACCAGCACAGCATTTTAGTATTTACAAAGTACTTTCATGTATATTTTCATTTGATCTTCACTGTAACTCTGAGGTAGACAGGGTAAGGGTAGGAAAATTGAGATACAGATAAGTGACACCCAAGTTTGTACACTTATTAATTAGCAAGACCAAAGTTCAGATTGTCTGGCTTTGTAGCTCCTTTCACCAGTTCCACAGTTTCCAGTGTGCTTGTTAGTGGTCCATCCAACACAGCTGCCTTCTCTCAGCCTAGATATTGCTTTCTGATACAAACCCTTGTAGATATTCTGTCCATTCACATAATATTGAGCTTTTTAAAAAGATTGTCAGACTCCACACCAGACTTAAATGGCATTTATCTCAGCTCATCCTATTTCCCTCAATTTTGTATCATTAATGCAGCTGCTACCACCACCAATCACTCCCTTCTACACACACACACACCCCTACACACCTGCCGCCACCACCAATCACGCCTTCCTACACACACACCTGCCACCACCACCAATCACTCCTGCCTACACACACACAAACCTACCACCACCACCAATCACTCCCTCCTATACTCACACACCTACCACCACCACCACCAATCACTCCTTCCTACACACACACACACACACACACACACACACACCTGCCACCACCACCAATCACTCCCTCTTACACATGCGCGCACGAGGGGGGCTTCAAAGACAAGAACAGGGAAGATTAACTCGGTTGGTTTTGTTTTTCCTTTGAAGTGGCAAATAGCCTTCAAATGACTACATTACTACCTGCCAGTCCATACAATTTTCTGCTTCTGTTCATATCAGTGTTGGTATCATCTGATATTTGTATTCCCTATTCCTGGTAAGAACTGGACCACACTTCATTTGAGGTATTGAGTCAGGCAATGGTTAGGGTGGTAGAATCCAAGGCTGAACATTGATACCTCTTCCAGGAAATACCAAGGGAGTCCCCTTGTGGCTAGTATGCTCTTGTGTAAAGTACAGATGGCCCCTCACTTACGATGTTGCGACTTAGGATTTTTCAGCTTTACAGTGGTGCAAAAGCAATACTCATTCAGTAGAAACCGTACTTGGAATTTTAAATTTTGATCTTTTCCCAGGCTAGCAATATACGTTATAATACTCTCTCATGATACTGGCAGTGCAGTGAGCCACAGTTCCCAGTCAGCCACGCTATCACGAGGCTAAGCAACTGGTACACTTACAACCATTCTGTACCCATACAGTCATTCTGTTTTTCACTTTCAGTACAATATTAAATAAATTACATGAGATATTCAACACTTCATTATAAAATAGGCTTTGTGTTAGATGATTTTACCCAAGTGTAGGCTAAGGTAAGTGTTTTGAGCATGTTGAAGGTGGGCTGCACTAAGATATGATGTCGAGTAGGTTAGAAATGTATTAAATACATTTTCGGCTTACAATATTTTCAACTTAGAATGTTGAGGGGCTTAACCCCATCATAAGTCAAGGAAGATCTGCATGTGTAATGGAGAGAGCATTGACTTTAGTCAGAAAGACCTATTTTCAACTCGCCCACTTATTAGCTGGGTCCTTCTGCAAGTTATACCTCAGTTTCCCTACCTCTAAAATGGGGGTTCTACATGAGCTCAGACTTAAAAGCTAAGCAAATTGTTAGTAAATCATTACGAATCAAATTTGAATTTTCCATAGGAACATCCCCTCTGTAGAGGTTAGAGATTGACTTTGTGATATTTGAAAGATCTTTCAAAAGGAATATCTTGAGTTTTAGTCTGGATTTAGTAGTTAAAACCTTTTCACCATGGCCAGAGACTTTGGAAAGCATTATGGACTGAACTCAAGAAGACTGCTTCACATCTAGCAGTGAGGTCACAGGTGTTTGATTTTCTTGGCGGGAGCATCGTGATCCTTGCCTGCCTTGGTGCATGATGGAGGTCTCCTAGCAGGACGTGGAAATAAGTAATTTGACACAGGAAAGGAACTTGTTGAATACTGCAGTAGTTTGTGGGTTTAATCATAAAAATCGTTAACTTTGAAGGCATCTCAGTTAAAGATAAATTCATTAAGAAAGAACTCATGTGGATCACTAGTTTATTTTGATTATCCTAATGTGCTAATTACTATATATAATGCCTAAGAAGAACAGGTATGCAAAAGAATGAAGTTGGACCCCTGCCTTACACCATATACAAAAATTAACTCAGTAGATCAAAGACTTCAATGTAAAGAGCTAAAACTATGAAACTCTTTTAAGAAGACATAGGAGTAAATCTTCATGACCTTAAATTGTCAACAGTTTCTTAGATATGACACTGGAAGCACAAGCAACCAAAAAAAAAAAAAGATAAATTGGACTTAATCAAAATTTAAAACTTTTGTGCTTCAAAGGACACCATCATGGATAATGAGACTTATGTAAGTGCTCACTCATATTGCTTTATTTTGGCTGCCAGGTAAGCTGACATGTCAAAATGCAGCTCAGTTTTAATAATTAAATGATTCTTTAAGTCCTGCTTATCTGCATTCTTCTTTGCCCATTTACTATACAAATTTGTATAGAATTTGGAAATTCTATACAGATATACAAATTCTATAGAATTTGAAATTCTATACAGATCCTTTGGAAAACTGAAGCTTAAAGTGTTGGATGAAACATTTGAGAGCATGTGTGTGCTTTGTGCTGTAGACTCAAGATTCTTGCTGTTGAAGATTTAATGGTCTAGAAGTGAGAGGTGGTGAGTTGTGAACTAAAACTGTCTTTGGAGGTTGTCAGTAGTCAGTAACCAATTTGGGGTAACTAGTGTCAAAGAAACAAAGCTAGACACTAAAGTGGTAAGGACAAATTTTAATCGGTAATATACTATTGCAATAGGGAAAAGTGCAAACTGAACTCAGCTTCAATTTGTACTGAAGTAACTGGGCATTTGAAAAGGTGTATGAGGAGGGGCTGGCCCGGTGGCGCAAGCAGTTAAGTGCGCGCGCTCCGCTGGGGCGGCCCGGGGTTCGCTGGTTCGGATCCCGGGCGCGCACCGACGCACTGCTTGGCAGGCCATGCTGTGGCGGCGTCCCATATAAAGTGGAGGAAGATGGGCACAGATGTTAGCCCAGGGCCGTCTTCCTCAGCAAAAAAAGAGGAGGATTGGCGGATGTTAGCACAGGGCTGATCTCCTCACACACACACAAAAAAAAAAGGTCTATGAGGGAATAGAGGCGTGGTTGGTGAGAGGGAGAGGGAGCTCGGTAGAGTCAGGGAAGTGAAAAATTATCAAATGTGAGGAAGGGGAGTTGGTCCATGTGAAACCCATCTGGGTTTGCTAACTGGTGCTTATTGAAGTTAGACTCCTACCTTCCCACAGAGCCTGGGAGACAGGGACCCTATTTTCAGGTGTTAGCTAAAACAAACAGTAAATTCTTCTGGCAGTCTTGAGATTTTCTCAGGCAGGCACTTTAAGAGGGGCTAGCGTCATCCTAGTGATGTGACCTTGAGCTCTGAAGTAACTATGTCATTGTTTTGTTCAAATCTTTATAGGCCATGGTTGAGGCCTAGTTGAGAAAGGGCTCAGAGGAGCCTGGATAGAGTTTGGTTAAGGAGAGGATCTTCAGCACAGGTAAAAATCAGTTTACCAACCTCCTGTCTTTGGCGGGGAGAAAGTTCGTGGCTTGGCTGACTTTTAAGACCAGGCGAATGGTAATGGCGTTAACTCTGAACTATAGGAAGATAGGAGAAGAAACTGGTTTAAGGAGAAAGACAGTGAGGTGGAAATAGCCGGTTGGCATTTGGAAATATACTTTCAGGCAAGAGGTTGTGACAATAGGGATTTGGTACTTGATGTAAAAGTGGAGGTTGAAGCTAAGGGAAATCACTTGGAGAGGGGGCTGCTTCTGAGACCAAAGGTAGAATTTTGATACACACTGACATTGAGAGATTGGCAGTGGAAAAGGAACACAGTAAGAAACCTTAGAAAGTGTGGTTGGAAAGGTAAGAGAAGAACTGGAGAGGATGCCATCAGAATCGTGGGTAGAGTTTCAAGAAAGCAAAAGGGATCATCAGTGTGAAATTAGAAAGTCAAATAGAATGATTACTGACAAGGTCACTGGATTTAGTAGCCTAAAGTGTCTTTTTCTGAGGCATCTGTGTCCTGCAGTCTTACAGCAGAGCACTTTTATTCAGTTTTCATATCAATTTTGGAGGAAACCTATGCTTTCTGTGTTTCTAGTAAGAAACCCTTCTAAAGTCTGTCTTTGGAAGTTCTGCTCCACTCCAGTCACAAGGAAGATCCTTTGCTGTACACTTCTTCACTTACTGGCAAACATTAAGCAATTATTATAGCTAAGCCTTGTGTCTGGGACAATGTAGGTGTTCAATAAGGAATAAATATTTGAACAATGGTTCGTTGAACAAATGTGTATGTATGATATTATTATAGATGCTGGGGATACAACAAAGGTCTCTGCCTTTGTAGAACTTAACACATCCTATGGAGGAGAACAGACACAGATTGTAAATAGTGTAATGAAGGAAATAAAACAGGTGTTCTGATGAAAATAGAGTAGCTTACTTTGGGTTAGAGTAACGAGTGAAAGACCTGGCAATTCTAAGAGCTAGAGAAGAGCATTGTGGGCAGAAAGAAAACAAAGTATGAAGACTGCAGCTGGAAACAGCTTAATGGGTTCCAAATACTGAGAGGGCCATTGTGACAGGAGCATATGATGAATGAGGGTAAAGTATTGAATGAAATGAGATGAAGATATAGGCAGAGCCTTGAATTGTGAAGAAGATTTTATTCTACATGGGAGCAGTGGTGTGCTCTGGTTTTATTGTGTGGTGATGGATTGAGGGGAAAAGAGGGAGGTTGTTTTAGTAGCCAGGCAAGAGATGATAGTGATTTGGATGGGGTGGGGGTCAGGAATTGAAAGAGATGTAAATACATTCAAGATATATTTTGGAGATAAAACCAGGACAAGATTTGGCAATAGATTAGATGAAAGAGGTGAGAGAAGGTTTGGGATATTAAAGTGAAGATTTCGATAGGTAGTTGAATATATGAATCTGGAGCTCAAGGGAAAGGGCTGGGCTGGGGACATAAATTTGGGAGTTATGGAAATGGATGAAATCACCTAGAGCGAGAGTGAAGACAGAAACCAGTATGTAGATGTAGGGAGGAGGAGGAGGCATTAAGAGAGACTGAGAAGACTGGATGAGGTCAGGAGTGGTGCCAAGAAAACTGGGTGTTTCCAAGAGATGAGATTAGACAGCTTTTGAGGGGTTAAGAAGAGGACAGAAATTTCTGTCCTTTAGATATGGCAATATGGAGGTTGTTGATGACCTTGATAAAAGCATTTTCATTGGAGTAGAAAGAATGGAAGTCAAATTTGAAGAGTTAGAAGAGTGAACAGAGCACACAGAGATTCAACAATATTGGTAATGCCTATTGTTTAAAGTTGGTCATTTCATTATGCTTTATATCTTACACATAAAATATGTAATAATCAAGAAACATGTCACAATAAAATTAAAGTGAATGGAGACTTAGAGTATGTAGATGACTTTCAAGAAGAGAGAGCTGGTTACTGTCTTATCAAATTTAGTATCATTTGGGCAACCTGCCATTAAGTGCCTCCTGATGTGATGTAGTATGAAACGCTATATGTATTCTTGCCAAAAATTTTTTTTTGTTGAGGAAGCTTGGCCCTGAGCTAACATCTGTTGCCAATCTTCCTCTGTTTGCTTGAGGAAGATTGTCGCTGAGCTAACATCTGTGCCAGTCTTCCTCTACTTTGTATGTGGGACGCTGCCACAGCATGGCTTGATGAGTAATGTGTTAGGTTTGTGCCCGGGATCTGAACCACCAAACCTCAGGCCACCGAAGTGGAGTGTGCAAACTTAACCACTATGCCACCAGGCTCGCCACCTGAAAAGTATTTTTAACCTGAATCTATTATAGCTCCTAGACCTAACTTCAGTTTTACAAGAAACAGAGAATTAGGGGTATAAGTTAATGACACAAAACCAGAATGTGGGGCATTCATTAAGGCAACTGACCTAGTCTCTTCAGAAAGTTAGTATCCACAAATAAATAAAAGAGTTGGAGGAGAGGAGGACAGGGACTTTGTAGGTTAAAAGTGACCAAATGTTGGAATAATGAGATTATAATTTTAAAAAACATTTTTATTGTTTGGAGTTACATACTGTAATATATGTGGATGAAATGATATGTCAGGAATTTGCTAAAATAATACAGGGTCTAGGAGTAGATGGAAGCATAGGTGAATGGCTGCTAGTTGATTACTGAGTCTGGATGATGATTGTATTGAGATTCATGTTATTTACTATTCTGTCTACTTTTGTATATATTTTTAAATTTCCATAATAAAATGTTAAAATAAAAGACTAAATACGATGAGTGAACCTTGACTGGGTTCTGGTTGGGGGGGGTGGAAACAGCTATAAAAACTATTTTGAGATAAGTAAGGAAATTTGAGTATGGACTAGATAATAGGTGTTTTGTTAATTTTCTTAGGTTTGAAATGGTATTGTGGTTATGTAAGAAGGTCGTCATTATGAGATGCATACTAAAGTAAATAAGGTAAAGTACCGTGTCATGACATTTGCAACTTTTATTTATTTATTTATTTATTTGTGAGGAGATCAGCCCTGTGCTAACATCTGCCAATCCTCCTCCTTTTTGGCTGAGGAAGACTGGCCCTGGGCTAACATCCGTGCTGATCTTCCTCCACTTTATATGGGACGCCGCCACAGCATGGCTTGCCAAGCAGTGCATCAGTGCACGCCCGGGATCTGAACTGGCGAACCCCAGGCCACCGCAGTGGAGCACGTGTGCTTAACCGCTTGTGCCACTGGGCTGGCCCCGCAATTTCTAAATGTTCAGTTTAAAAAAGTATGTATATATATATACACACACACACATATATCATATGTACATCTGATAGAGTAAAACAGATATGGCATTTTTAAAAATTGTTGAATCTGGGGCCAGCCCAGTGGCATAGTGGTTAAGTTCGCTCGTCCTGCTTTGGCGGCCCAGGGTTGCAGGTTTGACTCCTGGGCACGGACTGACATACCGTTCATCAAGCCTTGCTGTGATGGCATCCCTCATACAAAATAGAGGAAGATGGGTACAGATGTTAGCCAGAGCCAATCTTCCTCAGCAAAAAGAGAAAGATTGGCAACAGATGTTAGCTCAAGACCAATCTTCCTCACCAAAAAAAAAAAAATTGTTGAATCTCAGAGGAGAATTTATAGATGTTTATTGTACTCTTTCAAAATTTCAGTGTTTGAATAATTCATAATGAAAAGGTGGCAGAAAAAGTCATATTGCTATTCATGAGAACAGAGAAATGGGGCAGTAAGTAGCTTGAGGAGGATGGTGAATGAAAAGATGTACTCACAAGTGTCTGGCTGATTTCTTGGTATGAAGAATTGCAGCTGGTGAGATTCCTGAACTATTCCTATGGTGCTGATTTTAGCTAGCAAAGTTGTAAATCAGCAATACCAAAATTTTGCCCTAAGTGTTGAGTGCATTCACAGTAATATATCTACTAGGTAGACCAGCAAGATTTATCTATTAGGTAGACCAGCAAGAAGATAGGCAAAATTTAAACCAGTCTATGTTGTTTTTTTGTTTTTTTTTTTTTAAGATTTTATTTATTTTATTTTTTGCCCCCAAAGCCCCAGTAGATAGTTGTATGTCACAGCTGCACATCCTTCTAGTTGCTGTATGTGGGACTCGGCCTCAGGCTGGACAGAGAAGTGGTGCCTCGATGCGCACCGGGATCCGAACCCGGGCCGCCAGCATCGCAGCGCGCGCACTTAACCACCAAGCCACAGGGCCGGCCCTATGTTGTTTTCTTATGGCATCTTTGATAAGAAACCAGGCCAGGTAAATTTTAGAACATCTTTGAAAATGTTTGCATTTGTTAGTCTCTGTATCTTTTACTTGTATATTATGTGGTATTTTCCCACTCTTCCAATCCCAACATCGTGGCTTGCCTTATCTGCTTTGGAGGAATTTTGATTTAATTAATTCTGATGGTTTAGGTGTTCAGTCAGGGTCAGATGGACTTCAGTTTTACGGTTGGTTGGATTTGTGGTTTAGGGAGAGAACTCATTGCAAAAGGAAAACCTGTACTGTGAAAATGAGTTCCTAAAAATTAGATATGGTGGGTGAAGACGGGAACTCTTAGACAAACATCTTTAGTACAGTTTTCAGTTGCTTCCTGTTCATATGCACTAATTAGAGAATTGATTGCCGGTAATTCTCAAGTTAAAATGACTGTGAGTAAATAGATCAAGCTAGACAGAACCTAGTCTAAGGGCAGGAGCCAAATTGAATAGAATTATATGTGTGTTGGGAGGATGGAAAGTAGTAGTTCTCAGAGGTTGGATGAAAAGAGGAGGCCTTTGGAATTCGAGGGTCTAGATCCCAGTCCCAGCTTCACAATTTAATAGCTGGATGATCTTGTGCAAGTTACAGCCCCACTGAACTTGGTTCCTTAGCTGTTAAGTGGATATGCTAGTAATTGACTAATCTTTCTCGTAGGTTGTTATAGGAGTTGATGAGATCCTGCGTGTGCAAACATTTTTTGAAAACAGAAGCATGATGCTGGGATTTATTTGATTATTATCCTCAAACCAAGGGCTTAGAACAGCTGATTTCACTCTGGCCCCTGTCAAAATTTTGTTTGGCTGGCACAGTATTGTAAAAATTGAGTATGATGCAATCCCTGCTGTGCTATTATAACTGTCCCGTTAAAAATCATTAACCTCTTTACCTTTTAAGGCATTTGAGTTTGTGGTTAACTGAGATCCTGGGATGTGAACAGATTTGTTTCTTTTTTTGGGGTGAGGAAGATTGACCCTGAGCCAACATCTGTTACCAATCCTCTTTTTGCTTGAGGAAGATTGTTGCTGAGCTAACATCTGTGCCAGTCGTCCTCTATTTTATATATGGGATGCCGCTGCAGCATGGCTTGATGAGCGGTGCCTAGGTCTGCACCCAGGATCGGAACCTGTGAACCCCGGGCCGCAGAAGCAGAGCTGGAGAGGTTAACCACTGTGCCATGAGTCCCAGATTTGTTTCTTTATCGGTGATGGAGCAGTCAGTACCCAACCCAGAATTCTGATGAATTTGCTGTTACCAATAGCTTCCCTTTTCAGGAAATGAAAAGAACCTAGAGTCTGGGACCAAACAGGTCAGGGCTGACTTATTAGCTTCCTGCCTTGTCACTTAACCTCTGAGTCTCATTTTTCTCATCTGTAAAATAGATTCTCAGGATTGTTGTGAAGATTAGAGACTATATGTACAAAGAGCTTGGCACATTATTAAACCTTACTAGCTTGCTAAGGCTATGGGCTCTATATCCCAGTATACTCGTACTCCTCTCTTTTTTTTAAATTTTTTATTTATTTCTTTTCCCCCAAAGCCCCAGTAGACAGTTGTATGTCATAGTTGCACATCCTTCTAGTTGCTGTATGTGGGACGCGGCCTCAGCATGGCCGGGGAAGCGGTGCGCCTGTGCGCACCCGGGATCGAACCCGGGCTGCCAGCAGCAGGGCGCACGCACTCAACCGCTAAGCCACGGGGCGGGCCCCGTACTCCTCTCTTTTTAATTGACTGGCAAGGGGCTTTAGTGTTTTAACCAAGGAATCTTATGTTGATGCATATTTGCTAGAGAATTCCTAGTGAAAAGTCAGAGAGGCCAGCTGAAAAAAGCCATTTCAGCCTGGGAGGAATCAGTTTTCTTTCATTCTTGAAGGAAGAGGCCTTAAGTTGGGAGATAACAGTTTTTCTATTCTCTCTCTCTCTTCCTAGTGCCATTAAATAACCTTTAATGCATCATGATAAGTTGTCAAGCTTCCTAACTGTAGCATATGCTCAACAGTCAAGTCTGCTTGATTTAAAGCCTTAGCTCATTCTCTGTACCTGGGCAGCTACAATAACATTTCATTAGAAAGCCTTCCTCTGCAAAGAGGAAGGCCCGCTCAGTTTAGCACTAGGACAAGGGAAATGATTTGAAAAGACTGACTGCTTCATAGTGTTCCAGGGCCCATCTCCTTTGAAGATTATGTTATTACCTGGAAAATAAGGCTAGTTCCCTTATCTCCTAAATATAGCTCTTTTGGATTCTTCGAGGCAGATCCCTTCAAGTGATTGCTTGGTAACTTTTTGAAATACAGACCACGAATATAAGAATTTGATATGGAAAGTCCTAGAGCCAGTAACTGTCCAGGATGTGAGCTTGAAGGTGTAGTAGTATCATTCTCATCCCACGCACAGGACAGCTGGCTGTAGGTAGTATGCCTTTTTTTGAGAAAATGTGCATAATTTAAAAATTTTATGAATCTCAAAATTTTAAACATACCAGTGATTAAATAGAGTACTACAGTAATCTTGCTGCTCACTAAGTGTGTGACCTGAGACTTAGTTCTTCATCTATCATTAGGGCTTATATTAATTTGCTAGGGCTGCCTTAACAAAGTACCACAGACTGGGTGGCTTAAACAACAGAAATTTATTTTCTCACAGTTCTGGAGGCTAGAAGTCCAAGATCAAGATGTTGGCAGAGTTGGCTGCTTTTTGTGTGTGTGTGAGGAAGATCAGCCCTGAGCTAACATCCATGCCAGTCCTCCTCTTTTTGCTGAGGAAGACTGGCCCTGAGCTAACACCTGTGCCCATCTTCCTCCATTTTATGTGGGACGCCGCCACAGCATGGCCTGCCAAGCGGTGTGTCGGTGCGTGCCAGGGATCCGAACCCAAGCTGCCAGCAGCACGCACTTAACTGCTAAGCCACGGGGCCAGCCCCCAGGTTGGCTTCTTCTGAGACTTCTTGCCTTGGTTTATAGATGGCTGTCTTCATGCTTCACATGGTGTTCTCCCTCTTTGTGCAGTTGTATCTTAATCTTATCCTCTTATAAGGAGACTAGTCATATTGGATTAGGGCCTTACCCCAGTATCCTCATTTAACACTAATTACCTCTTTAAAGACCCAAATACAGTCACATTTTGAGATACTGGGGGTTAGGACTTCAACATACAAATTTGGGGGCAGGCACAATTCAAGCCATAACAGGATCCATACCCCCCCGCTTTTTTTTTTTTTGGTGAGAAAGATTGGCCCTGAGCTAACATCTGTTGCCAATCTTCCTCTTTTTGCTTGAGGAAGATTGGCCCTGTGCCAACATCTGTGCCAGTCTTCCTCTATTTTGTATGTGGGTCCGCCACCACAGCGTGGCTGACAAGTGGTATAGGTCATGCCTGGGATCTGAACCTACGAACCCAGGTGACCAAAGCAGAGCATGCTGAACTCAACCACTACACCACCAGGCCGGCGCCTATTTTGTGTTGTTATTGCCAGTCTCTTGGTTCTAAAGGCTTAGAAAATGCATGGCAAAGTTAGACATTTCTTTCCTGGAAATGGGAGGTAAAACTTCAGGGAACTATTCCCTTTGAGAGTTCCTTGACTAACAAAACCCAAAGGCTATCTAAGACAGTTAGATGCTAGAAAAGGTATCTTTGTATCGTGGCTTTCTTGATCCAGCCCCAACAAGTAAGGGAGTACATGATGAAAAAAGCCCCTTTGCCCGCTTGTCCCTGAACAAGAGGCCAGCATTCCTTTCGTTGCTGATTCCAAGTGTGCTTCTGCACATGTTCCTCCTAATCCAACCTCTCCTGCCTGGCTTCTCCAGTGAAGTCATACGCAAATATTTGTGATAGTTTCCTGTTGCCATGGTGACTAAAGAAGCACAGCCTGGTTCTACTTCCAGCTTCACTGTCAACTCTGCTTGAAGGGAGGGGACAGCCCTCCAAGAGAGCCTAGGCTCAGTCATGAAAAACTGTGTGTCAGGTAATGGGGGACAGCAGTCCTCAGAGCTGCGTTTAGGAATCTGTCTTGTGCCTGTTAGTCTCCAGGCACAGGTGTAGTCAGGGACCCCAAAGGGAGGCCACTGCAATCTTTTAGAACTTGTTTTTCTTTTTTTGGTGAGGAAGATTTGGCCCTGAGCTAACATCTGTGCCAGTCTTCCTCTATTTTGTATGTGGGACGATGCCACAGCATGGCTTGATGAGCAGTGTGTAGGTCTGCGCCCAGGATCCAAACCTGTGAACCGCAGGATGCTGAAGCAGAGTGTGGGAACTTAACCGCTATGCCACCGGGCCGGCCCCTAGAACTTTTTTTTTTTTTTTAACAATAAATCCACTTGGGCTTTGCCAAGTGGATGTAGAGACTTGTACATTCTAAGACCCTGCTGCTTCTATTGGTTTGCTAAGCTACTTTCCAGAATGACCAGAAGCACCTTCTCTGAAGTTTCATTTCCTCAGTATCCTAGCTTCAGAATTCAGCTCTCTCCTCAACTTCCATTTTCATTTCTCTTTCATTCAGATTCTCTTAATAGACTACTATTTCCCCCTCACATTTATATAATTCTTTATTCCATTTCCACCCCCCAGGTGATTTCCTGCTTAAAGAACCAGCCCACATTTTATCTTTGGGAGATTTCTTTTTAAACTCTCATCACAATCACCCCAATGACACCAGAAAAGGGGCATTATTAGAGTTAGTTGTCCCTTTCTGTGTGTCTATAAAACTTATTTTTCGTCCCTTTTGTAATATTCTTAGTAACTGTTTCAGATTAGAAATTTAGAGGATGGGAAATGCCTAAAAAGGGAGAACCAAGTTGGTAAGGCTTCCTCTACTCACGCTTAAACACAATCAACTTCAGTTTTATCAGTTTTCTAAAATATTGAGATTGTTTTAAAAATGTAAATATTGGGTAAGGTGTGATAAAGTCTCTGCAGCAACAGGAGGAAACAAGAACAAAGCTTGGAAGGAAGAAGATTATTATACTCACAGGTCTCAGAGAGGGGGCCCACTGCATGCCACACAGGGTCATAGAGGAAAACACCAGGACAGTCAGGAGGCAGAAAGGGCAGGAGCAAGCAAAAGGTTTAGGTCAAAGGTTTTGTTTTGTTTTGTTTTTTGGGAGGTTTTTTTGGTGAGGAAGATTGGCCCCGAGCTAACATCTGTTGCCAATCTTCCTCTTTTTGCCTGAGGAAGATTGTCTCTAAGCTAACATCTGTGCCAGTCTTCCTCTGTTTTTGTTTTTTTTTTTTTTGTGAGGACCATCAGCCCTGAGCTAACATCCATGCCAGTCCTCCTCTTTTCGCTGAGGAAGACCGGCCCCAAGCCAACATCCATTGCCAATCCTCCTCATTTTTTTTCCCCCAAAGCCCCAGTAGATAGTTGTATGTCATAGTTGCACATCCTTCTAGTTGCTGTATGTGGGACTTGGCCTCAGCATGGCCGGACAAGCGGTGCATCGGTGTGCGCCCGGGATCCGAACCCCGGGCCGCCAGTAGCAGAGCGCGAGCACTTAACTGCTAAGCCCTGGGGCCGGCCCCCTTCTGTTTTTTTTATGTGGGATGCCGCCACAGCATGGCTTGATGAGTGGTGCGTAGGTCTGCGCACATGATCTGAACCTGCAAACCCTGGACCACCAAAGCAGAGCGCGCTAACTTAACCACTACGCGGCCAGGCCAGCTCCCAAATCAGAGTCTTTGTTGAGGTTTCCGAGGGAAACTGAAGGCTGGCCAAACAGTTTAGGATTGGCTAGTTGGAATAATTCCAGAGGGCTTTGGGCTATAGGAGTAGTCTCTAGTTGCCTACTACCTGGCCATGCGATGATTAAAGCAGGTAATATTGCCTCCTGGGGTGTACAGGCAAGATAGGGTAAATACAGCTCTGAATTGGTTCGTTTGCATATCAAAGGCATGCTCTTAGGCAAGTTGTTATCTTTAGGAATTAGCTAGCCCTGTGAGGGGCAGTCTCTCCCTGGGTCTGTAAGGCCTTCAACTGCCAGAACATCAAGAACACTGAAAATATAGTTAATATAATTGGCCCTGTGATGAACTAATGCAAATAGAGAAATACAGAATCTGAGAAAACATAGTTAGAACAGGGATTTTATGTCAAATTTAATTGGAGGAGATATGCTGCAATAAAAAAATTTTGTGTGTGTGGTAAAATATAACCAAATTCACCATTTTAACCATTTTTAAGTATACAATTAAGTGGCATTAATTACATCTACAGTGTTGTGCAACCATCACCACTCTCCATTTCCAAACTTTTCATCACCCCAAACAGAAACTCTGTCCCCGTTAAGCAATAATTCCCCATTTCCTCCTCATCCTAGCACCTGATAACCTCTAATCTACTTTCTCTTTAGTTTGACTATTCTAGGTACCTCATATAAGTGGAATCATATAATATTTGTCCTTTTATGTCTGGCTTGTTTCACTTAGCATACTATCTTCAGGGTTCATCCAGGTTGTAGCATGTGTCACACCTTCATTCCTTTTTATGGCTGAATAATATTCCATTGTATGTATATGCCACATTTTGTTTACTTGGGTTGTTTTCACCTTTTGGCTATTGTGAATAATACTGCATTGAACAGTGGCATATAGTATCTGATTGAGTCCCTGTTTTCACTTTTTTGATAAATACCAAAGAGTAGAATTGCTAGGTCATATAGTAATTCTATGTTTAATTTTTTGAGGAACTGCTGTACTGTTTTCCACAGAGGCTGAACCATTTTATTTTACATTCCCACCAGCAATGCACCAGGTTCTAATTACTCCACGTCCTTGCCAACACTTGTTATTTTGTTTTTATTATAGCTATTGTAGTAGGTATCTCAATGAAGTGGTATTTCATTGTGGTTTTGATTTGAATTTCCCTTAAGACTAATTATGTTGAGCATCTTTTCATGTGCATATTGACCATTTGTGTGTCATCTTTGGAGAAATGTCTTTTCAAATCATTTGCCCATTTTTAAGTTGAGTTGTTTGTCCTTTTGTTGTTGAGTTATAGAAATTCTTTATATATGATGGGTATGAAACCCTTATCAGAGGTATGATTTGGAAATAATTTCTCCCATTCTTTATCTTTTCACTTTCTTTCTTTTTTTTTAAGATTTTATTTATTTATTTATTCCCCTCCCAAAGCCCCAGTAGACAGTTGTATGTCACAGCTGCACATCCTTCCAGCTGCTGCATGTGGGACGCGGCCTCAGCATGGCCGGAGAAGCGGTGCGTTGGTGCGCGCCCAGGATCTGAACCTGGGCCGCCAGCAGCGGAGCACGCGCACTTAACCGCTAAGCCACGGGGCCGGCCCTTCACTTTCTTTCTAGTGTCTTTTGTTGCTTGTACTTTTGATGTCATAGCTAAGAATCCATTGCCAAATCCAAGATAATAAAATTTACATCTATGTTTTATTCTTTTTTTACTTTTTATTTTTTGGTCTTTATTTTTACGGTTGTAGCTTGTATATTTAGATTCTTGATCCATTTTGAGTTAATTTTTGTATATGGTATAAGCTAGGAGTCTAGCTTTATTCTTTTGGATCTGGAAATCTCATTGTCCCAGCACTGTTGATGAAGAGACTATTCTTACCCTATTGAATGGACTTGACACCCCTGTCAAAAGTCAGTTGGCTGACCATAGATGTGTGAGTTTATTTCTGGACTCTGGATTCTATTCCATTGTTCTATATGTTTATCCTTATGCCAGTACCACACTTTTTGATTACTGTAGCTTTGTAGTGAGTTATGAAATCAGGAAGTGTGACTCCTCCAACTTTATTATTTAGAGTCTGTCGTTAGTTTCCACGTTTGTGCATTTTCCAGTTTTCTTTCTGTTATTTATTTCTAGCTTTGTTTCATGTGGTCAAAAAAGATAAACTGTCTGATTTCAATTTTTTAGAATTTATTGAGACTCTTTTTGTGGTCTATCATGGTCTGTCCTGGAGAATGCTCCACGTACACTTGAGAAGGTATATTCTGCTGTTGTTGGGTAGAGTGTTCTATATGTCTTTTAGGTCTAGCAGATTTATAATGTTGAAGTCCTCTATTTCCTTATTAATCTTCTGTCTAGGTGTTCTATTCATTACTGAAATTGATGGATGTATTGAAGTCTCCAAATACTATTGTAGAACTGTTCTTCCGTTCACTTCTGTCAGTGTTTGCTTTGTATATTTTGGGGCTCTAGTTTGGTGCATATATGTTTTATAATTGTTGATATATCTTCTGGATGAATTGACCCTTTTATCAGTATATAATATCCTCCTTTCTCTCTTGGAACAGTTTTTGACTTAAAGGTTTTGGTCTGATATTAGTATAGCCATCTCAGCTCTCTTTTGATTCCCATTTGCGTGAAATATCTTTTTCCATTCATTTACTTTCCACCTGTTTGTGTCTTTGGATATACAGTAAGTCTTTGCAGACAGCATATACAGTCATGCATGGCTTAACATCAGGGAAACATTCTGAGAAATGCATTGTTAGGTGATTTCGTTGTTGTGCAAACATTGTAGAGTGTACTGAAGGAGAACAAAATTTGCCATCCCAAAATGTGTCTTTAACATAAGGATTATTTTAGGCTGATTATTTTTAAAATATTGATTGATTGATTGATTGATTGATTGATTGTGTGGGTGTGGGTGTGGGTGCGTGCGAGGAAGATCAGCCCTGAGCTAACATCCATGCCAATCCTCCTCTTTTTGCTGAGGGAAGACTGGCCCTGAGCTAACATCCGTGCCGATCTTCCTCCACTCTATATGGGACGCCGCCACAGCATGGCCCGACACGCAGTGCGTGGGTGCGCGCCCGGGATCCAAACCCCGGGCCGCCAGCAGTGGAGCGCGCGCACCCAACCACTACGCCACAGGGCCGGCCCCCATAGGCTGATTATTTTTAAGAAACAAAATACTCAGAAAGTTTTTCTTGTTACCTCTCCCTTAACTGTCTAAAAGAAGTCAGATTAAAAAAACCTGTCTCAGGCCAGCCCCGTGGCTTAGTGGTTAAGTGCGCGTGCTCCGCTACTGGCAGCCTGGGTTCGGATCCCAGGCGCGCACCAACGCACCACTTCGCTGGCCATGCTGAGGCCGTGTCCCACATACAGCAACTAGAAGGATGTGCAACTATGATATACTGAGGCTTTGGGGAAAAAAAAGGAGGAGGATTGGCAATAGATGTTATTAGCTCAGAGCCGGTCTTCCTCAGCAAAAAGAGGAGGATTAGCATGGATGTTAGCTCAGGGCTGATCTTCCTCACAAAAACAAACGAACAAAAAAAAACCACACCTGTCTCAGGAAGTGAGCTATCTATCACCTTAGCATAACATGAACTAGGTGGTAGACAGGAAGGAACCCAGAAAAGCCTGTTTGTTGGGCTCCCTTCTGTGTTCTTCTGTTTCTGTGTGGCCATTTGTTTTCTGAACCTTTGCTCCTTTTCACCTACCTGTAAATTACATTCTTTCTCTTTGAAGTCCCTGACTCTCCCCACCCCCAATATCTTCTTTTATCTTTAGCCAAGGATGGTATTTAAGGTGAGGGCTTCAGCCATTTTGGCGAGTTACTCAGTTTTCCTGGGTTTCTCCCATGTAAACATGTTATTAAACTTTTGTTTGTTTTTCTCCTGTTAATTTTTCTCATGTCAATTTAATTCTTAGACCAGCCAGAAGAACCTAGAAGAGTAGAGGAAAGTTTCTTCCTCACCTACATTACTTACATAAACCTAGATGGTATAGTCTACTACACACCTAGGCTGTGTGCTACTAATCTTATGAGACTGCTGTCGTATGTATACGCAGTCTGTCATTGACTGAAATGTCTTTATGCAGAGGTGCATGACTGTAGTTGGATCATGTTTTGTTTTTTTTTTTAATCCATCACGCCAATCTCTTCCTTTTGACTGGAGAGTTTAATCCATTTACATATAATGTAATTACCGACAAGGAAAGACTTGCCATTTTGGTCTTTGTTTCCTGTATGTCTTATACCTTTTCTGTCTCTCTCTTCCTTTACTGCCTTTTGTGTTTAGTTGATTTTTTTGTAGTGAAGTTTTTGATTCTCTTCTCATTTCCATTTGTGTATATTTTTAGCTTTTATTTTGTGTATGTGTGGGGTTTTTTTGTTTTAGATATTGTGGTTACCATGGGGATAACATTTAACATCCTTATTTTTTAACAATCTAGTTTGAATTGATACCAGCCTAACTTCAGTAGCATATGAAAACTTTGTTCCCACAGTTTCAATCCTCCCTTTTATGTTGTTGCTGTCACAAATTACATCTTTATACATCATATGCCCAGTAACATAGATTTATAATTCTTTTATACATTTGTTTTTGAAATCATGTAGGAAGTAAAAAGTGGAATTACAAACCAAAAATACAATAATACTGGCTTTTATATTTCCCCATGTAGTTACCTTTACTGGCTTCAAGTTAACTGTGTAGTGTCCTTTCATTTTCAGCCTGAAGGACTCCATTTAGCATTTCTTGTAGAGTAGGTATAGTGGTAACAAACTCCCTCAGCTTTTGTTTATCTGAGAATGTCTTAATTTCTCCCTTGTGTCTGAAGGACAGTTTTTTCGAATATAGAATTCTTTGATGGGCCGGCCCCGTGGCTTAGCGGTTAAGTGCATGCGCTCTGCTACTGGCAGCCCGGGTTCGGATCCCGGGTGCGCACCAACACACCGCTTCTCTGGCCATGCTGAGGCTGCATCCCACATATAACAACTAGAAGGATGTGCAACTATGACATACAACTATCTACTGGGGCTTTGGGGGGAAAAAAGGAGGAGGATTGGCAATAGATGTTAGGTCAGAGCTGGTCTTCCTCAGCAAAAAGAGGAGGATTAACATGGATGTTAGCTCAGGGTTGATCTTCCTCCCAAAAAAAAAAAAAAAAAAAAAGGATTCTTTGACAGTTTTTTTCTTTTAGCACTTTTTTTTTTTTTTTTTTTTGTGAGCAAGATCAGCCCTGTACTAACATCATCCAATCCTCCTCTTTTTTTGCTGAGGGAGACTGGCCCTGGGCTAACCTCCATGCCCATCTTCCTCCACTTTACATAGGATGCCACCACAGCATGGCTTGCCAAGTGGTGTGTTGGTGTGCATCCGGGATCCGAACCGGCGAACCCCAGACCTCTGCAGCGGAGCGCGTGCACTTAACCACTTGAGCCACCGGGCCGGCCCCTCTTTCAGCACTTTAAATAAGTCATCCCAATGCCTTCTGGCCTTCGTGGTTTCTGATAAGAAATTGGCTTGTATGTGATGAGTCACTTCTCTTTTGCTGCTTTCAAGATTCTCTTTTTGCCTTTGGCTCTCAGCAGTTTGATTATGTGTCTAGATATGGGTCAGAGTTTACCCTCTTTGGGATTCGTTGAGCATCTTTTATGTGTAGATTCATGTTTTACATTAAATTTGGGAAATTTTCTGCCATTATTTCTTCAAAATTTCTTTTGCCTCTTTCTCTTCTGTCTCTTTAACTTCCATAATGCATATATTGATTTGCTTGTTGGAGTTTCATGGATCCCTAGGCTCTGTTCACTTTTCTTCATGCTTTTTCCTTTCTGCTCCTCCGACTGCATAATTATAATTTTCCTATCTTCAAGTTTTCTTCTTCTCTATGTTACCTGCTCAGATCTGCTGTTGGACCCTCTAGTGAATTTTTCATTTCAGTTTTTGTACTTTTCAACTCCAAAACTTCTGTTTGGTTCCTTTTCCATTTGTTGATATTCTCATTTTGTTCATACTTTGTTTTCCTGATTTCCTTGAGTTGTTTGTCCATGTTTTTCCTTTGCTCTTTGAGTGGATTTTAGACAGCTGTTTGAAAGTCTTTGTCTAGTACGTCCAGTGTCTGGGTTTCCTCAGGGATGGCTGGTGTCAGTTTATTTTGTTTCTTTGAATGGGCCATACTTCCCTGTTTGTATGCTTTATGACTTTTTTCTTTTAATTAAAAACTGGACATTTGAACATTATAATGTTGTAACTCCGGAAATGAGTTTATTTTCTATTTGTCATGTGTTCTTGGTTCTTTTTTCCTTCTTTACCCATTTTCTTTTGGATTATTTTCTATAATTACATTTTGTCTCCATTATTGACTTATTGGCTTTAAAGAAATTTTTTTAAATGGGAAAAAGTTATTTTATATGTACCTACATGTTTACCATTTCTAGTGTTCTTCCTTTTGTGAAGATCTGAGTTACCGTCTGGTATCATTTTCCTTCTACTTGAGCATTTCTTTAGTGGAGGTCTGCTAGAGAGAAAGAATCTCAACTTTTGTTTGTCTGAAAAAGTCTATTTCACTTTCCTTTTTTTTCGTGAGGAAGATCAGCCCTGAGCTAACATCTGGGCCGATCTTCCTCCACTTTATGTGGGACGCCGCCATAGCATGGCCTGACAAGCGGTGCGTTGGTGCGCAACTGGGATCCGAACCTGGGCTGCCAGCAGCGGAGCACGGGCACTTAACCACTGTGCCATGCAGCCAGCCCTTCACTTTCATTTTTGAAAGTATTTTCATTGGGTATAGAATTCTAGTTTGACAGGTTTTTTTTCTTTCAGTACATTAAAAATGTTAATGAAATAACATCTTCTGACTTGTATAGTTTCTGGCAAGAAGTCAGGTTATTCTTATCTTTGGTCTTTTGTATGCAATGAGTCTTTCTGGCTTTTAAGATTTTTCTCTATCACTGGTTTTCAGGAATTTGACTATGATGTGCCTTAGTGTGATTTTCTTTGTTTTTATCATAGTTAAGTTTGTCATGGTTTCTTCGGTTTATGGGATCAAATTTGGAAAATTTCCAGTCTTTGTTTCTTCATAAATTTTTTTTCTGTCCCCCTCCCTGCTTTGTTTCCCCTGTGAATCCAGCTATAGGTGTATTAGATTGTTTGATATCATCCCACAGGCCACTGAGGCATCGTTTTTAAGTCTGTCTATATTGACTGATTTTTCTCCTGACTGTGGGTCACATTTTCTGGCTTCTTGGCATATGTACTAATTTTTAATTGGATTTTCGATGTTGTATTTTGTGTTGTCTTTTTTTTAAAGGATGTGGAAATGGAGCTTTATAGGCAGTTGTTACATGCTGCTCAGTTGATCAGTTTGTCTTGTGTTTTTAAGCTTTATTGGTAGTCTTTTCTAGGGATAATTTAATCCCACTACCCTAAGGCACGGCCCTTTTAGAGTCTTCACTGAATGCCCTGAGTGATCAGTGAGGTATCTTCATTCTGATTCATCAAATGCCTTTCAGCCCTGTGTGAACTCTGGGAACCACTGAGGTTACAGCTTCCCAGTTGCTCTTTGCCTGACTTATGAAGCTTTATCCTATACTTGTGTATCAGCCAAGACTTAAGGGAACCCCAAGCAGATTTCCTGAGTTTTTTTTCTGTGTATCTCACTCTTCTCTGAAACTGCCTCACAGTTTCCAGCTATCTCAATCTCCTTGAACTCTGCAGTCTCTTTCCTCAACTAGTGAGATTGCTATGCTGTTGGGTAACCCCCTCCCTGCTCAGTGGTCTAGAATGTGCCTCGAGGCAGAAAGCCAAGGAGATAAGTCAGGCTTGCTTCATTTGTTTCCTTCTTTTTCACTGCCTGTTGTCGGATATCTGAAACAGTTTACAACAGAAGGGTAAACCCGATCACTGTTATTCCACCTTGGCTGGAAGTTAATGTCTAACGAAATAAGATAAAAAGCTTTGATAAAGAAAATTAGGCTGTTTATAATAAAAAATTCTTAAATACACCAGGAAGATACGACCATTCTAAATCTGTATACCCCTAATAAAATAGTCTTAAAATATATAAAGCAAAATGAAATTACATGGCGAATGGATACATTCAGTATTGATAAGTCAAGAAAAAAATTAGTAAAGCAATAGAAGAGTTAAACAACATGAAGAACTTGATTTAATGGACATATGGTATATAGAATGCCATGCGCTATAATTAAAGAATACACCTTCTGGGGCCAGCCTGGTGGCGCAAGTGGTTAAGTGCGCATGCTCTGCTGCGGCGGCCCGGGGTTTGCCGGTTCGGATCCTGGGCGTGCACTGACGCACCACTTGTCAAGCCAAGCTGTGGTGGCATCCCATATAAAGTAGAGGAAGATGGGCATGGATGTTAGCCCAGGGCTAGTCTTCCTCAGCAAAAAAAAAAAGAGGAGGATTGGCAGATGTTAGCTCAGGGTCAATCTTCCTCACACACACACACAAAAAAAGAATACACCTTCTTCTCAAGCGCACATGGGACATATATAAATTGAATACATATTAAGCAAAAAAAGCAAATCTCAGTAAATTTAAAAGAATCATCAAGACTGACTACAGTGTAATTATGTTAGAAATAACCAAAAAGGTAAGTCCCCAAACAGTACTGATTTAAAAAAAAGACCCATGATTCAAATAAAACTGATAGGAATTAGATATTCAGAGCTGAATTACAATGAAAATATTAATTTGGAGGAAATTTACAAGCCTTAGGAAGATAATATAAAAGTACAAAGTCTGAACATTAATGATTTAGGTACACAGGTTAGAAAGAAAAGGAGGAGAGAAAAGTCATACAATAGAAAGAATTAACAAAGGGAAAACTTGGATCTTTCAAAATACTAAAAATATTCAAGTCTCTGGTGAGATTTCTCAAGAACAAAAGAGGACGCAAATATTATTAGGAATGAAAAAAACATAACTACAGGTAACTAAAGAGATTAAGAGAACATGAACAACTTTATGCTAACACATTTGAAAAGACAAATTCCTAGAATAACATAACTTACTAAACCTGACTCAAATAGGATGTCTGACGAGCCTTATGACCTTATAAATATATTGAACCTTATAAATATATTGAATCATCAGTAAAGAATATTCCCACAAAGAAAAGGCCAAGCCTAAATGGTTTTATAGATGAGTTCTACCAAATTTTCAATAAGTTATTTTATTCTTCTATGTACTCCCAGAAAACAGGAAGAGAAGGAACATTCTTTTGATAACACCACCAAAGAAGGATAATGTGAGAAAGTTCTGTACTTTTCCTCTATCAATTATGAACAAGGATATAAAAATTCTAAATAATATTAAAACATACCCAGCAGTGTATAAAAAAGATAATTCATCTTGACCAAGTTGGGCTTATCCCAGGAATTTACGGGTGACTTTCTGTTAGAAAATCTATAGATCTAATTCATTCCTTATGCATTTTAAGGAGAAAAACCATATATCATTTCAGTAGATGCAGAAGGATTGGATAATATTCAACAGTTATTCATGTCTACAAACTCATAGAAAACCAGGAATAGAGGAGTCTTTTTTAGCCTGATCAAAGATGTATGCCAAAAACAGTCAACACCATTCATAATGATAAGTTAGAAACTTTCCTTAAAATTAGGAACATAGCAAGGATACTCCCTATCACTACTTATTTTTAACATTGTACTAGAAATCCTAGCCAGTGCAAAAAGATAAAATTAAATAAATATTTACTTCCTAGTACTCAGTAGGGATTTCTTTTTTTAAGTATGAGAATAAGAAAGAAAAATCTATTATTTGCAGGTGATGTAATTTATCTACAAAGAAAATCAGGTTTTTTGGAATCAATAAGAATTTATCAAGGTGTCTGAATATAAGAGTAACCTCCTACCTCCTCCCCTCAGCTCCCCCCAAAATTACCTGGAATAAACCTAAAAGTTGTAGATCTTTATGGAGAAAATACTAAATCTTTATTGAAAAGCATTAAAGAAAATGAAAAAAAATGAGAGAGACACATGACCATATTTCATGGATATGGCAGTTCAGTATTGGCTAACTTTAATAATTTAATATTATTTTTAATAATTTGATTCCAATTAAAATCCCAACGGGATTTTTTAATCAAAACAATGTGATATTGGAGCAGGAAAGAAATTACCAATGGAAGAGAGTCTACATAAAACTAGACTTGGTCATAGAGGGAGATTTGCTTGATGACTAGAGTGGCGTAGTGAGAAAGGAAAGATGAGTCAGTAAACCATGGTAGGACAGTTGATTGTTCACATGGAAAAAAATGAATCCCTGTCTCATATATGCATGCAATTAAATTTCAGGTAGGTGAAACATCTGCATGGGAAAGGCAAGCTTTAAAACTTCTAGAAGACATGAAAGGGTATCTTTCTGACCTTGGGAGCATGAAAGGATTTATTAAACAAGACGCACACAGGAAAAGCTAAGTACAAAAGAAAAAATTAACTACATTATAATTAAGAACTTCTTGTTAAAGAACTTAATAAAGTGAAATTGAAAAAAATGAAAAACTACAAACTGTTAGGAGATATTTGTAACACAAATCACCAACAAATGATTAATAACTAGAATATCTAAAGAACTACCAAACAGTAAGGAAAGGACAAATAATTCAATAGGAAAATATTCAAAATACATAAACAGGCATTTTTCACAGAAGAGGAAACGTGGCTAATAAGCATGAAATCTAACCTTATTAGTAATCTGGGATGTGCAAATCATTATCTCAATGAAATACCTTTTACCCAGTAGATTGGCAAAAGTGACAATTCTGGTGATAGGATATATATCAATGGGAACCCCTTATGTATTGCTAAGCTAGAGTAAATTGGCATCACATAGTAAAGCAACGTGGTACTACCTGGTCAAGTTCAACATTTACCTGCCTACAGCCCAGCAGTTCATTCCTTAGAGCAGCAGTTCTCAAAATATGATCTGTAGACTATTTCAGAGGGTCTGGGAAGTGAAGATTAAGATGTTATTTGCCGAATCAAAATAGATTAAAGACTTGATTGTAAAATCTGAAACCATAAAGCTCCTAGAAGAAAACATAGGAAAAAAGACCTTGGTCGTGGCACTGATTTTTTGGATGTGACAACAAAAGCAAAAATAAGTGGAATTACATCAAATTAGAAAACTTGAACTAAAAGCTTCTGCACGGCAAAAGAAATGGTCAACAAAATGAAAAGACAACCTATGGAATGAGAGAAAATATTTGCAAACCATATATCTAATAAGGGGTTAGTATCCAAAATATATAAGGAACTCATACAATTCAATAGCAAAAAATAATAATACTAATCCAATTAAAAATGGGCAAAGGAACTAAATAGACATTTTTCCAAAGCAGACCTACAAATGGCCAACAGGTACACCAGAAGGTGTTCAGCATCACTAATCATGAGGGAAATGCAAATCAAAACCACAATGAGATATCACCTCACACCTGTTAGAATGGCTGTTATCAAAAAGACAAGAGATAACAGGTGCTGGCAAGGATTTGGAGAAAAGGGAAGTCTGTACACTGTCGGTAAGAATGTAAATTGGTGCAGCTACTACAGAAAACAGCATAGAGGTACCTCAAAAAATTAAAAATAGAACTACTATACGATCCAGCAATCCCACTTGTGTGAAATAAAATCACTATGTCGAAAAGATATCTGTACCCGCATGTTCATTGCAGCATTATTTACAATAGCCAAGACTTGGAAACAAGCTAAGTGTCCATCAGTGGATGAATAGATAAAGAAATTGTGGTGTATATATAAACAATGGACTGTTATTAGGCCATAGGAAAAAAAAAGAAAATCCTGCCATTGGCGATAACATGGATGAACCTTGAGGGCATTATGCTAAGTGAAATAAGTCAGACAGAGATAGATAAATACAAATACACTTATATGTGGAATCTAAAAAAACTGAACTCATAGCAACAGAGTGTAGATTGGTGGTTGCCAGGGGCGGGCAGGGTAGGGGAAATGGATGAAGGTGGTCAAAGGGTACAAACTTCCAGTTTAAGGTGAGTAAGTTCTGGGGGATCTGATGTACAGCATTGTGACTATAGTTAACAGTACTGTATTACATACTTTAAAATTGTTAAGACAGTAGGTCTTAAACGTTTTCACCCCCCCAAAAAAAAAGGGGTAACTGTGAGATGATGGATGTGTTACCTAACCTTATTTGTGGTAATCATCTTGCAATATTTATGTATATTAAAGTCACCATTTTGTGACTTTTAACTTACACAATGTTATATGTCAATTATATCTCAGTGAAGCTGGAAAATAATGTTTTTTTTTCACTGCGAAAGATTCACCCTGAGCTACTTCTCTTGCCAGTCTTCCTCTGTTTTGTATGTGAACTGCCACAGCATGGCCACTGACAAGTGGTGTCAATCTGTGCCCGGAAACTGAACCCAGGCCACCGAAGCAGAACACACCAAAGCAGAACACACCAAACTTAACCACTAGGCCAGCAGAGCTGGCCCTGGAAAAAAAATTTTTTTAACATGTTATTCACCATTTTCACTATGTTGACATTTGCACCGATGTTGCAAAAGCAGTGGTAAATGGATAAAAGCACTGGTGCCTTAGCACAAATCAAGGCAGTGGCACGAAGCTGTACTAATAGTCCATGTATTCTTCACCACCACTCACTCACTGTTGGAAAAAAAAAAAAATGCTAGTTTCACTTAAGAATGTCCTTCATGAAATTGTACAAATCCAAACTTTGAAAAAGTGTCTGGAGGAAATCACCTGTGGGCTTAAGCTAAACTAGATACTTTTTTATTTTTCATTTTATTTTATTTTTTTCAGTTTAACTCTTTTTTTTTTAATTTTATTTATTTTATTTTTCCCCCCAAAGCCCCAGTAGATAGTTGTATGTCATAGATGCACATCCTTCTAGTTGCTGTATGTGGGACTCGGCCTCAGCATGGCCAGAGAAGTGGTGCGTTGGTGCGCGCCCGGGATCCGAACCCGGGCCGCCAGCAGCGGAGCGCGTGCACTTAACCGCTAAGCCACGGGGCCGGCCCGTAAACTAGATACTTTTTTAATTGACACTGTTTTTATTTGAAAGAATGACTTACAGACAAACTGGTTATTCAGGCTTAGGTATTGGGCTGACATTTTCCCAAAATGTGTGAAGTGAGTCAGTATTTGTTGTCAATGATAAAATTTTAGCTTTCAAGCAAAAATTAGAATTTCAGAAAATTTGTATCCACCACTTAGTTCTCAATAACGTTCCAATAGATTTGTAATAGGAAAAAACTGGGGAGGAGTGAGGGAGACCAACAGAAAAATGGATAAATAATGATGTATTTATTCAGTGAAACAATATAGGAAGAATGAATGATATACAGCTCCATGCAAAAACGTGGGTGAATCTTAGAAACCCAGTGGAGGGGGGACAATTCTCAGAAGACTAAACACAGTATGATACAATATTTAGGGATATACATATATGTAATTAATAAAAACAGATATTGGCAGTTCAGGATAGCAGTTTTCTTTTGGCTGGAGTTAGAGTAGGGATGGGGAAGCCTGGGATAGGAGAAGAGCCCACAACTAGATGCGGGCATATTGATAACGTTCTAGTTCTTAGATTTGGTGGTGGGTTTACAGATGCTTATTGTATTATTTTGCTTGGTAACGTAACATTATGTTTCATCTTTTTGTATGTATCAAATATTAATAATTTAATAAATTAAAAATTTTTTTAATTTAAAAAATAGATGGACATAATGGGTCATTAAAAAAAGATACATCATATACCACTGAACTATATTTCAAAAATAAATATATTTGAGTTTATTGGGCAAGTCATATAACTGTTTCCTCTCTTGTCTTGGAGGTGATCATAGCTTGTGAGAATTTACCACGTGCCTAGCATTGTTCTAAGTAGTACTTCACATGTATTAATCTATTTAATCTTTCTAACAACTGTGAAGTAGGAACTATTATGTCTCTCTCTGTTTTAAGGATGAGATCCTAAGGCATAGAGGTTAAAGTAACTTGTTGAAGGTTGGACAGCTAACAAGTAGAAGAGCCAGAATTTGAACCCATGCAGTCTGGCTCCAGGGCCTACACCTTTTAACTACTATGCTTACATCAATTGCTATAATAGCATTTATTTAACAAGCTTATTATAATTAAAGGAGACTTCGTTTGTTGGTGTGGGGGTGGTACTAGAGATGTCAGGTGCAGTTATTGAGATTATTAGGCCTCCTTGAGAAGCTGTGGTCCCCCTGAGTAGGGGAGGATGGGTTGGGACATAAGACCAGTGAAAAGGAAAAGCTGCCTTCTTAAGAGCCTTTGCCAATGTGATTGTATCTTCCCTTTTTCTAGAGACCATGGCGAGCCCAGGGAAAGATAATTATCGGATGAAGAGTTATAAGAACAATGCCCTAAACCCTGAGGAAATGAGACGAAGAAGAGAGGAAGAGGGCATTCAGCTCCGGAAGCAGAAGCGGGAGCAACAAGTGGGTTAACTGGAGTATTCTCAAACATACTATTCAGGGAAGTGATCCAACCGCCATGATTGGCCTCCAGCTTGCACTCTCACTTTCCCCTTAGGAGGAGAGTAGCTTAGCTCTATGGGCCGTTCATCCAGTCTCCTTTGTTATAAAGAAATATTGGAAGCTTTGAGAAAGAGAGAACCAATCCCTTATTCCTTTTCCATAATTTATAACAACTTAGACATCATTTATGTCTTCAATATAACATTCTGGTTCTAGCCCCTTCTCTCTTCTTCACCCTGTAGTCATTGTTGACCTGGCCTTCAAGCCCCAGCCCAAGCCTGGCACTTTAAAAGGTTCATCAGCCATTCTGGGCTGCCTTACTTCTATTTCTTGAGTCCATTCTTTGTAAGTCTCCCTAGGACTGAGACTATATTAATGCCTCATCATCTGCGCTCCACCACACGCCACCACCAAATTAGCGCTTTGCCCAGGTCTAGATGCAGTCACCTAACCTGCTTTTGTCCACCCTCTTGCTTTACTGTTATTCTTTCCTTCAAAGCCTTTTATACCCATCACCTTTTATACAAAGGGCAAAGAAATCTTTAAAGATTTTCTTGCTTATAAAAATGTTCTCTTAAAAAATGCAAACAATTAGATATAACATATAAAGTCTTTGAATATCTTTCCATGTCAGCATATTAAGCTTGGCATTTTCTCAACTATGCTGGCATTTCCTTGACAGTTATGCCATAATTTAACATTGGGTCATTCTTTGTTTCAGTGAGTAGTCTTATCACCATCTCTTCTCTTTACTTTCAGCTTTTTAAACGAAGAAATGTGGAGCTGATTAATGAAGAAGCCGCCATGTTCGATAGTCTCCTCATGGACTCCTATGTGAGCTCTACCAGTGGGGTAAGGTCCTTACATGTGCTTTAGGTAGGCCTGGGAAGTACCTGCTTCTACAGAACAGAAATCAGGCAGTTCACGTCATCTAGTAGCTTTGCCGACAACCATGTTAAGCTCTTTCTTCCATGGGCCCTTTTGTAGCTGATCAGCCTAAGGAGTCAGTAAGGATTCTTCTCTCTTGGAGACACTTGAGGAGGCATTTAAGGGAAGCCATCAGTTGCCTCAGAGGTTAGGAATCACTTTCAAATGTCCCAACTTGAAGCAGCCATGGAGTAAACAAACAGCTTCTCCTGAGCCTGCTGTTATGCTATTCTCTTGCCCTCAGGTCTTTAGAAAATAGGATGCCAAGCAGGATTGTGTGCTCATATCTGGCTCTAGTTTGGGTTTGCACAGTCTTGAACTTGTTTTATGTTCTAGGAGAGTGTGATCACAAGAGAGATGGTGGAGATGCTCTTCTCTGATGATTCTGACCTGCAGTTAGCAACTACACAGAAATTCCGGAAACTGCTCTCCAAAGGTACAAAACCTGGTTCTCCCTAGAGAGGCCCTACATGATTTAGACTCTTGTTTCTTCTCACTGACCTCATCAACTACTTCCCTTCCCTCATTCTACTCTAGCCCTACTGGCTTTGGTGTTCCTTTGACAAGCCAGACACATTGTTACCTTTACGTGGCTATTCCCTCTGCCTGATATCCTCTACTTGCAGATATCTGTGTGACAGCTCTCTCACTTCTGTGATCAGATCCTACCTTCTCAATGAAGCCTACCCTGACACCCTATCTAAAGTTGCAGACTACGCCCCACCCTCAACATTTTTAATCTCCTTGCCCTGCCCTATTCTTTATTTAACCCTCTACACTTATTACCTTCTAACACAATAGAATGTCTCTCCTCGCTGTCTCTGAGGACAGAGACTTTTGGTTTTGTTCACTACTGTATCCTCAGTACTAGAACTATGTCTGGCACATAGTTTGTGCTCAATATAAATTTGATATATGAAAGGAAAAATACTTCTTGCCTCAGTATTAAGCAGTCCCCCCAAGAACAGATTGCTGGTCTTAGAAGGGAAATGTTTAAACTAGGGCTGCTCATCCCTTGGGCTTTCGTCTCTCCCTTTCTTACTTGCTTAGGTAAGTAAGGTTGCTTGCTTCGGTTCAGTAAGCCAAAGGTGAGCATACTTAAATTAGGATTGGCTTGGACCGGCCCCATGGCTTAGCGGTTAAGTGCGTGTGCTCCGCTGCTGGCGGCCTGGGTTCAGATCCTGGGCGCGCACCGACGCGCCGCATGTCCGGCCATGCTGAGGCCGCGTCTCACATACAGCAACTAGAAGGATGTGCAACTATGACATACAATTATCTACTGGGGCTTTGGGGGAAAAAAAAGGAGGAGGATTGGCAATAGATGTTAGCTCAGAGCCGGTCTTCCTCAGCAAAAAGAGGAGGATTAGCATGGATGTTAGCTCAGGGCTGATCTTCCTCACAAAAAATATATATGTATATATATTAGGATTGGCTTTTCCTCCATAGCATCCCAACTGTATTATACAGTTCAAAGGTGACCAGCTTGGGGCCGGCCCAGTGGTGTAGTGCACTCCACTTCAGCAGCCCAGGGTTCAAGAGTTTGGATCCTGGGCACAGAAGCATACACCACTCACCAAGCCATGCTGTGGCAGAGTTACACATAAAATAGAGGAAGATTGGCACGGATGTTAGCTCAGGGACAATCTTCCTCACCAAAAAAAAAAAAAGATGACCAGCTGTTGTTGAAATTATCTCACCAAAAGGGAGTTTGGGAATGTTAATAAGGATGGTCAGGAGTTTCTAGGAAGGATGGTGGGCTAACCCCAGTGAATGCATCAGCCAAAGCCTCTCCTGACTTCTCTCCTTCCTTTTTCCCTCCTCCAGAGCCTAGTCCTCCAATAGATGAAGTTATCAACACTCCAGGAGTGGTGGATCGGTTTGTGGAGTTTCTGAAGAGGAATGAGAATTGTACATTACAGGTGAGGCCTGGGGTGCAGGGGTACCATATGAAACGCCTTCATCCAAGAAATTGCAGTGAGATGTTTCTACAGACACAACTCTCAGGAACTAGACAAGCAGTATGAGGAAACATTTAAGAGAAGCTATCAGTTCCTTCAGAGGTCTTGGCCTCAAATAAGAGGGCCAGAATCTCTTACCTAAAACAATCTCAAAGGAAGGATAACAGAATATGATGACTGAACCTTCAGTTATAAATCGGAATTTCTATCCCACTTCTTGTTACCTGCGTGACCTGAGGCAAATCATTTAGCCTTTCTGGGTCTCTCTTCTCAGAAATGGGTGATGAGTCAATTCATTGGAACTTACTAGAAACTCAGCTGAAAGGGAGTTTAAGAAACTCATCTTACTCTACACCTGGTTTCAGAAATGAAGAAAGTGAAGCTCAGGAAATAAAAAACTGACTTGCTCAAGAACTCATGGGTGCTATGGTAGTGCAGACTAGACCTGGGACCATTGAAGCCCAATTCCATCTTTCCATTGTGTTACATCACTACTGATACCTCTTCCTGCCATTTAAAGAGGAGAGATGAAAAGGCATGTGTTTTGATTTTTTTTAGTCAGGAGCAAGAGGCTTACTCCTCTTGCTGCCTCTTGCTTACTACCAGGCCAGCTGGTAGACATTGTTGCTCTGTCTGGAATGACCTCTCAATCATGACTTAATCTCACTTTCAGTTTGAAGCTGCCTGGGCTCTAACGAACATTGCCTCTGGAACTTCTCAGCAGACCAAAATTGTCATTGAAGCAGGGGCTGTCCCCATTTTTATAGAGCTGCTTAACTCGGACTTTGAGGATGTACAGGAACAGGTAATGCTTGAATTTGACTTGATTCTTGATGGTACCTGTGGTATAATGAAAAATATATTTGGTCTTTGTTCCCAGTTCCTGGCAAAGAGCTCCTAAAAACCTGAGAATTTTCTGAGTGATAGGAGTGTATTTTGTTATTTATATAATGAGCCCCTTTGGAACACACCTGAGTCTATACTAATGTGATGACTCAGGGTGGGGCCCCTAGATAGCCTTAGGATGGGGCTGAGGGGTGGGAGGGCTGATCGTTGGAGAGTGGGAACTCTCAGCCCTAACCCTCCAACCTTCCAACCTTTCCTCACCCCTCCACCCCAACCTTCCCAGGGAGGTTAGGAGGGCTGGAGATAGGGTTATAAAAACTTTTGAACAGTGAGATTCAGAGAGCTTCCAGGTTGATGAACACATCGATGTGCTGGGAAGGTGGTGTGCCTGGAGAGAGCATGAAAGCTCTGTGTCGCTTCTACTCCTCACCCCATACCTTGCCCTATGTATACTCTTCCGCTTAGCTTTTTGAGTTGTATCCATTATAATAAACTGGAAAATGTAAGTAAAGTGTTTTCCTGAGTTCCATGAATCATTCTAATGGTTACTGAACCTGAGGAGGGGATTGTGGGAAGTCTTGAATTTATAGCCAGTCAGTCAGAACTACAGGTGGTACCTGGGATTTGCAACTGGTGTCTAAAGTGGGGGCAGCCTTGTGGAACTGAGCCCTTAACCTGGGGCTTAACTGGGGGGTCAGCGCTAACTCCAGGAGTTAGTATCAGAATTGAATTGAATCATTGGACATACAGTTGGTGTCAGAGAATTGGTTTTTGGTGTGGGAAAAACTCCACACATTTGGCATCAAAGGTGGTATTGGAAAAAAGACCACAGTATCCATTTCTACAGATCATAGAGATAAAGACACAACTTCCATTTTTTTCCACTGAACTTTTGCTGGTTGGATAGAAATGGAGAGTGGTACTGGAATTTTTTCCTCCATTACTACATATAAGGTCAGTCCTGTGAGCCTACAAGAATGCAACTTTTCAATCACTTCCTCCTTTTCTAGGAGGTGGGGATAGGGAGGTCTTGGTTTGGCTTCTCTGGCTGCAGTACAGATATCAGCCTGTCTTCCCCACTGAATCAGGAACTCTCAGAGGAGAGGTCCTCACAGAGCAAGTGCTCGATAAGGATGTCAACAGGGTGGGTACCTGAGCTTGCTTTGTGTATCTCAGGCCTTGATATAGTTTTCATCCTGGTTACTGGTGGGTATTCACTCTGTAGTTGTGAGTGTAAAGTACTTACAGAAGCCACTAGGCTTTGTGGGTGATGGTTCCATCATCCCTTTTACAGGCAGTCTGGGCACTGGGAAACATAGCTGGAGACAGCTCCGTTTGCCGAGATTACGTCTTGAACTGTTCCATCCTTAATCCTTTGTTAACGTGAGTAACTATGATCGTCTGCACCTGGGGCACCTATAGGGCAGCCATGTGGCAGGTCTTTTGGGAGCAGCTTACCTTAAGAAGATAAGTAAATACAAAAACGCTGAAAGTGCATTCTGATTGCCAAAGTAAAAGCTATCTTTTGAGAGTAGGAAGATTTTGCCAAAGAGGACCTTGTGCTTCCTCACTTCATGGCACTATAGAATCTCATGTTGGTCATACCTGCCTGATTGTTGAGCCAGAGGAGAGAGGCCAGGACTAGCCCATCTGTAAAAATCCAGCCTTCTCTACGGAATACATTTATTTGCTATGGGTTTATGCGTAGGTACATTGGAGAGCTCTGTTGTAAACCACAGGTCAAAGACCCCATGAAGGGTTATCTGGATCCTTCTCCCATCCCTCCCTCCCATATCCCTAAAGTAGAGCTACATCTAAACCAAAATAGATGGGTGAACTGTTCTTCAGAGACCACAATCTCATAGGCTACTGCTATAACTTTTTCTTGAGCCCTTCACAGAAAACCATTCGTACTGCATGGCTAAAGCCCTCACACTAGACCTTCAGCTTTTGTTTCCAAGGAGAACAGCAACAATACTCCTTATTTAGAACTTAGGGCAACAGTTAGGGGCACAGTATGTCCTATCTTAAAAGCTTTGCAAGCTTACTCAAGATCCGATCCTCTGTCCTAATTAGCTATGGTTTTAACTAGCCACAGCAGATCCTAATTCGCTGAAGATGTGGGTTGGCCTCCTGGCCCAAACAGGCTCAGTTAACTTAGATCTATGAATAGGAAGAAACAGAGAGGCTGCTAGTCTTACAGGTCTGATTGGATTTGCTCCTGGGGTTCATTGGCAACAGTCCTATGCCAAGTGCATCATTGCTCAGGATCTGGCTTTGTTGTTTCCTTTAGACTCCTTACCAAGTCCACACGACTGACAATGACACGGAATGCAGTCTGGGCCCTGTCAAACCTCTGCCGAGGGAAGAACCCACCCCCAGAGTTTGCAAAGGTGAGAGCTTTTTACTAGTTCCTGAGTGATAGCAGGTTTCTTCATATGGGGAAATTTTGATATGAAGTTTTCAGTTCTTTGGGGAACCCCTTAGAATCTCAATCCATGGCAAACTGAAAGAGGTGATTATCAACGAAGTAGGTGATCTCATGTGCCTGAATGGTAAAGTGAAAAGTAGGCCTGATGGTATAATGTAGAGATCTCCAGGGCTTAGAATTACTTGTAGAGGAGGGGACAGCAATGTGAGGGTTAGTGGTAAAGCTGATGTAGCCCTGCCCCCCTATGAGTCCCTCTCACTCTGCTTCCAACAGGTCTGTCCATGTTTGCCTGTGCTGTCTCGCCTACTCTTCAGCAGCGACTCAGACTTGCTGGCAGATGCCTGCTGGGCCCTTTCTTATCTGTCTGATGGCCCCAACGAGAAGATCCAGGCAGTTATAGACTCTGGAGTCTGCCGGAGATTGGTAGAACTTCTAATGTGAGTGGTCTCAGTTAGAAAGGGAACAGATTCCCTAAGCTTCTATAAGCTCAGACTAAAGAACTACATTCAGCAGTCTGTTGCCCTATCCCAAGGTCTGGAGCCATGAGAATGCTGCCAGCCTTGGTGGTCAGCAGGGCTGAATACCGTGTGCTGGCTCTCTACTGATCAGATCTCCCTCCTCTGTAGGCACAACGATTATAAAGTGGCTTCTCCTGCCCTGAGAGCTGTGGGTAACATTGTCACTGGGGATGACATCCAGACCCAGGTAAGGAAGAGGAGAGCTGTCTATGGACAAAACTCTTCCCTGTTAAGGGCTTTGGTCCTGATGGGAGGCAGCGTGGTCTAAAAGAGAAAGCATGGGGCCGGCCCTGTGGCTTGGTGGTTAAGTGCGCGCGCTGCGATGCTGGTGGCCCGGGTTCGGATCCCGGGTGCGCATCGAGGCACCACTTCTCCGTTCATCCTGAGGCCGAGTCCCGCATACGGCAACTAGAAGGATGTGCAGCTACGACATACAACTATCCACTGGGGCTTTGGGGGGAAAAAAAAATAAATAAAATCTTTAAAAAAAAATAAAAATAAAAAATAAAAGAGAAAGCATGGACTTGAGTGAAGAATTCCAACTCAGCTACTTTCTCTGTGAACATGGGCAACTTCGTTGCCTTCATTTCTTCTATAAAGTGGAAGCAAATCATCATCCATTGGGTGCTTTTGAAGGAAAACTAAATGAAATAACTTGACTTACTACATGGGACATTGTAAGGTAACTGTTAATAGTTTTTGAGTTATGATCCCTTTGAGATACTAAAAGCTATGGAACCTTTACCCCTACTTCCTAGACTTTTAGGATCCTAAGGACACTATCTAATGTTAATCTCGTGTTAGTAGCACCTCCAGTGAGGGCACAGTAAACAGGATTCCTTTGTTCAAAGGCTAGAGATCTAGGTATTATTTGGATCTTGAGTAGTTGGCATAATTATGTGGGATTCTTGACAGATTTCTTACAAGTGAGCAGTCTTACTCAAACACACACTCTAATTTTCTAGGTCATTCTAGTGTGTGTGTGCATATGTGTGCAAATATTCATAACATAAAATGTACTGTTTTAACCATTTTTAAATGTATAGTTCAGTGGCATTAAGTACATTCACATTGTTACTCAGCCATCACAAGCATCTATCTCCACAACTTTTTCATCATCCCAAACTGCTTTGTACCCATTAAATAATAACTCCCTCCCTTCAGCCCCTGGTAACAACCATACAACTTTCTGTCTCTTATGAGTTGGACTACTCTAGGTACTTCATATCAGTGGAACCATATATATTTGTCCTTTTGTGTCAACTTATTTTACTTAGCATGATATCCTCGAGGTTATCCATATTGTAGCATATGTCAGACTTTCATTCCTTTTTATGGCTGAATAATAGTCCATTGCATGCATATACCATATTTTGTTTGTCCATTCATCTGTTGATAGACGCTTGGGTTGTTTTTGCCTTTGGCTATTGTGAATAATGCTGCATTGAACGTTGACACACAAGTATCTGTTTGAGTCCCTGCTTTCAGTTCTTTGGGGTATATACCCAGAAGTGGAATTACTGGATCATATGGTAATTTTATGTTTAAGATTTTGAGGGGCCAGCCCCAGTGGCCTAGTGGTTAAGTTCGGCATGCTCTGCTTCTGTGGCCTGGGTTCAGTTCCTGGGTGTGGACCTACACCTCTCACCAGTGGCCGTGCTGTGGCGGCAGCTTACATACATAATAGAAGAAGATTGGCAACAGGTGTTAGCTCAGGGTGACTCTTCCTCAAGCAAAAAGAGGAAGATTGGTGACAGAGGTTAGCTCAGGGCGAATTGTCTCAGCAAAAAAAAAAAAAAAAAGATTTTGAGGAACCACCATACTGTTTTGCACAGCGACTGCACTATTTTACATTCCCAATAGCAATGTACCAGATTCCAGTTTCTCTACATCCTTAACAACACTTGTATTTTCTGGGTTTTTTGATAATAGCCATCCTAATAAGTGTGAAGTGGTATCTCATTGCAGTTTTTGTTCACATTTCCCTAATGTTCAGTGATGTTTGGCATCTTTTCATGTGCTTTTTGGCCATCTGTATATCTTCTTTGGAGAAATATCTATTCAAGTCCTTTGCCCATTTTTTAATTGAGTTGTTAAGTTTTTTGTTGTTTATTTGTAAGAGTTCTTTATATATTCTGGATATTAATCCTTATCAGCTATATGATTTGTATATATTTTATCCCATTTTGTGGTTTGCCTGTTTTCTCTGATGGTATCTCTTGATGCACAAAAGGTTTTTTTTTTTTTTTTTTGGTGAGGAAGATTGGCCCTGCGCTAACACCTGTTGCCAGTCTTCCTCTTTTTGCTTGAGGAAGAGTGGCCCTGAGCTAACTAAATCTGTGCCTGTCCTCCTCTATTTTGTACGTGAGTTGCTGCCACAATATGGCTTGATGAGTGGTATAGGTCCACACCCGGGATTCAAACCTGCGAACTCAGGCCACCGAAGCAGAGCACGCCAAACTGAACCACTAACACCACTGGGCCAGCCCCTAAAAAAGTTGTTAATTTTGATTAAGTCCAATTTAACTAATTTTTCTTTTGTTGCCTGTGTTTTTGTTGTTCTAGGTCATTCTTAACTGTTCAGCCCTCCCTTGCCTCCTCCACTTGCTGAGCAGCTCCAAGGAGTCAATCCGGAAGGAAGCTTGCTGGACCATTTCAAATATTACTGCTGGCAACAGGGCTCAAATACAGGTAGAACAAGCAGGAGGGGAGTCAGGGGGCAGGGGCCGGGGGGGTTGGCAGGTGGGAAGGCATGGGAACATGAGAGGTTGTGGGATATTTGCTTCTAGAAGAAAGAGTTTATTTCCCTCTAGAAATAGAGGTCAAAGATTTTGTGTAGTGCAAGCCAGGTTCCTCTGTAGCGTATCACCTATATGAGAAGAACAAGGGAGGCCTCCCAGGAAGGGGAAGATGTCTAAACCTTAGCTGATTTTTGGGCTGGATTTGCTTTCTCTTCTTGAAGTGACCTTTTTTTCTTCACCCATCCCCCCCACCAAATCCTCTCTAAGGCTGTCATAGATGCAAATATTTTCCCTGTGTTGATCGAAATCCTTCAGAAAGCAGAGTTCCGTACAAGGAAAGAGGCAGCCTGGGCCATCACCAATGCCACGTCAGGAGGAACCCCTGAGCAGATCAGGTATCACATTCCTTTCCCATTGTCCTGAGTGATGTGTGTCCTCTCCCTCTTGGCTCATGGTTTACATGTGACCTCTAAACTGCTTTTTCTGGGATAGGTCTGTCCCTGTCTAGCTGCAGTAGAGTTTAACTGGTAAGCTGCTAGGGTGGCACTGCAATAGGTTCCTATAGACCAGGTACCTCTTTTCCATCTTGGGGAATAGAATCCTGTGACACAGACATCCTTCTCTCCTCTACTTCTTCCTACCTTCTAGAGAATTTAAATCTTTGTAATTCTTAATTATCCATACAAATGGAGGAGAACCATGCTGTGGCTCATTCAAAGCAGCTTCTTCAGAAAATTGTTTTGAGGGTGATATTTGGGAGAAGCAAATAGAAAGCTATTTTGTGTGTGTGTGGTCTTTGATTTTAGTTTCCATTATCGATATGAGTAGAAGTGATGGGAGCTAGACAAGTGTCTTGCCCTCAGCTTGTAGCCTAGGAGGGGAGTATATTCAGTATACAGAAAGTCTTAGGAGAAAAGGGATAGCCATTGAGTTAAGCTTTGAAGGAAAAATACGGGGTTATAAAAGGTCAAAGGCCTTCTGGACAGGAAAAAGCATAGGCAAAGGTACAAGAATCAGAAATCTGGAGACATTTACATGTTTGACTGCAATGTAGTGTCCTTGGAAGGGAGTGATGGGAGGCAAAGCTAGAAGAGGAGTGTGGGAGCCAGATTCTAGAGGGTCTTTATTGGCATACCTGTAGAGCTTGGACTGTGAACAATTTTAAGCAGAGAAATGATGTGTTCAGAGTGATAATATTGCAGCAAGGAGACATTAGAGACTAAGAGGAGGAATCTATGGCAGCCTTCCGCTTGAAATGAACTAGACCAGCAGCACTGGGGAGGGTGGAGAGCTTAAGATAAAGGATGGGTGGTTATGAAGGCTCAGGAAGAGTGGATTGCTGAGAGTCTTGACATGGATGAGAGAGACCCACAGTCCCCTCAGCACCTACCTAGCACCTCCCTAGCCCTGCATTAATTTAGAACTTGCCTGGTCTCTTGCCCCCAGGTACCTGGTCTCACTGGGCTGCATCAAACCCCTGTGTGACTTGCTGACTGTGATGGATTCAAAGATTGTACAAGTGGCCCTCAATGGACTAGAAAACATCCTGCGACTTGGAGAGCAAGAGGGCAAGCGCAGTGGCTCAGGGGTCAATCCCTACTGTGGCCTCATCGAGGAAGCCTACGGTATGTACTCTCTCCCCAACCTCACCTCTGCCTAAAGTAGAGAGGTTCTAGGTCAGAACCTGGGGACTGTAGGTCTCCAAAGTGGTATACATATGTGAGGGTGTGTGTTTTTTGGGGTCATCATTGAATGCAAGGTTGTATCCCACCAGTTCCTTCTCCCTTGAGGAGCAGTACATCAGTTCTCTTTCTTATAGGCTCTCCCCAATAAGTAGGTATGGTATAGATGGAAAAAAATAAAGCTCCAGAATTGATAATAGAATCAGGCACTGGAAGGCCTGTTTTCATCTGAGTTTCTGGCAAATTCCAGTAAGAGTGCTGGATTGACTCATCACTCATCTCTCAGAGATTCAGAGAGACTAATGATTTGCCCGTGTCACACAGGTAGTTAAAAGCAGAATAGGGACTAGAATCTCTGATTTATAACTGACACTTTGGGGTTATATAGTTGGGGGAAAAGATCTTGGCGCTCCTCTTTCACATCAAAAAGAGATCTGATCGTATTACTGGTGTTTATAAACACTAACATAGCTCAGGGAAAGAAAAATAGATTGTTTCATGGACCCATAAAAAAGCACTCCAAGTTTACTCTTCTGCCTCCTTCCTTCTTGCCACCATAGGCTTGGATAAAATTGAGTTTCTCCAGAGCCATGAGAACCAGGAGATCTACCAGAAGGCCTTCGACCTCATTGAGCACTACTTTGGTGTAGAAGATGATGATAGCAGCCTGGCTCCCCAAGTGGATGAAACGCAACAGCAGTTCATCTTCCAGCAGCCTGAGGCCCCCATGGAGGGCTTCCAGCTATAATGTCTGCCTCCGGGGAGGGGAGGGAATGGGAAGCACCACCAACCAGTGGAAAAGCAGCCCTCTGGTGGGCGGGAAACCAGCCCCCCCACCATTAGCCACCACACACCTCTGCTGCTCTGGAAACTGTGCTCTTGACCTGCTCCGCCCCCTTCCCTGGAGGGAGCACCCTCTGGACAGACAAAACCATCTGAGGCTCACATTTGGGTTTTGTGACAAGAAGGGGACGTGTTGGGTTTTTCTTCCTTATGCTATATTTTGGCTGCACATATGTCTTTAACCCAGGAGCCCAGGGGTAGACAAAGGAGGACTGAGGTAATCAATTTTGCACCTTTTTTTTATTTTTATTTTTTTCTTTAGTGGTGACTTCCTTGCCTTTTATCTTCCTTCATCCTTCCCAGTCCTCTGCCCTGATCTGTGTAACTCTTCTCTTGGGTACTTGAGCAGATGGAATATTCCAGAGGTGGGGGTGGGGGTGGGGAGGGGAGATATCCAAAACAAAGTGTTCTTGCTCTGACAGAATATTAATCTTGTATGCTTGGATTGAGTTATTTAATTTTTTTTCTTTTGCACATTTTTCTTGTATTAAGATTGCTCTTTCCAAGAGCCATGAGTTCCTGGTTTTAGGAATCCCAGCTGCCAGCATTGTCTGGGACTAGAGGCTGAGGGGGGGTCACCATGAGACAAAGACCCCCTTCTTCCCTCTAACCCCTTTCCCAGACCTCTTTAGTTTGGGAGATCCCCCTCACTCTCCTGGGGCGAGGACACCAGTGGGAGTGGAGGGGAGGAGCACAGGCCTTCAGATAGGGCTTCCCATGTGTCGCTACTGATCCCATGTTTCCTACCCACCTTCCAATGGTGCGACCCAACTTCATTTGTTTACTTGAAATTTCCCCTCGGAGTTGAATAAACCTCTGAGGTAGCTGTATTTTCTCCTAAGCATGAGACAGGGGGCTGTGGTCCTTCCTTTCTCCTGAGGAGAAAGTCCTTGCTCTAGTGACCCATAAGTTGCAGAGGAGGTTGGAGTGAGAGTGTCATGTATTGGGATAGCCAGGGATCCCTGCCTTTGGCCTTTCTTCTTCTTCCTCTTCCATAGTTGGATCATGTATATTTTACTTCCAAAGGAGAGAATGTCAAAAAGTTCTGTATTTTTTTATATTCTATATATTAGGTAGGTCAATCTTAATTGGTCTCAAGAGGAAGAACTGTCTGTAATTTCTCTAAGTAGGATACTGTGAGGAAGACCAAAAAGACATGTGGAAGCTCCCTCACTCAGGAAGCCTGAATGTGGTCCTTTTCCTCTCTGCTTGGGTTCTGTGCCACCACCTGGGACCAACCCTTAGCTCTGGAACCTTTATATAGCAGGTCAGCCTGGTCTCATTGTCCTAGTACCTGGAGGGAGCAAGGATGGCCCCAGGGCCTGGTGAAGTCTACCACTCTAGTCCTTACTGCTGAGCATCCTGCTTAGATCAGGAAACCCACAAAGTAGTCTGGCTTCTCAGATTCAGTCTCAAAGGCCCTTGTCCACATACTTTATCACTTACGGCTGCCTCTCCTATTATCACAGAAACTTAGCAGCCTCGGGACTTTTGTGGGAGTTATTGATATCTTTCCTGTTTGGATTCCTTGTATCTGGTTGGGGTTTTGCCCTTCTTTGTGACAATTATAATCCTAATGCCTTTTCTTTTCTCTTTGAGTAAAGCTAGTGCAGTGCCTCAGTGGCTTGCCTATGCTTTAGTGGATTACCTGTGATAGTCAAACCCAGTTGTTGGGGATAGGGGTGGAGGAAGTAGTTGGCTAAGTATAGACCAGCTGTGGAGCTGAAGGCACAATCTTCCCTGCCCCTGCTTCCCCACTGTGCTTGGTCAGAGGTGCCCTGCTCCAAGCTGTATCTTCCCTTCCCCAGAAACAATGCCATTCTTGCTCCTATTCCTGTGCATCCCCTCTGGCTCAGGTGAAATCCATGCCCCTCTCATTACAGATCTAAGTTCAGGTGCTCATTGTCGGCCATTGGTCTTGAATTTGCCCTCTCTTTCTAGTGTCAAGATCCAACTCCAGAGCCATTTTCTGAGAAAGGTTGTTTGGGGCTAGTGGTTATCACTAAAAAGTCACACCAATGCTGTACCACCTTAGTGAGTCACATGCTACTCTTCAGCTTGGGATTGGTGACTGCCAACCCCCAATCCCACAGGTAGGCAAGGGGCAGGACCTTTTTCACTTGGCCTGCTGACTTCATTACAAAACTGTTCTCTTCCAGTTCAGACAAAAGCTACTCCCCCCCCCTTGTCTTTGTCCAAAGGGCAGAGCACTTTAGTAGGATCTACTTTGTACATCTCAAAGAATAGTTAAGTCCTATTGGGGCCAAATTCTTATTGTGAGACATACACATCCTGCTTTTCCCAACTATTCCTCCAAAATCTACTTTCACTTCAGATCTGGGTCCTATACCAGATGGAAGACTTTTTTAATGATCTGGCTTCTGTTTAAAGCCAGTTTTCTCCAAGGATTTCAAAGACTGAAGTGTCTCCCAGGGCACAACATGACAGATTTCTCATCAGATTAAGTGGCCTCTAGGAGCTTTCCTTTGTTAGTGTCTTCCTTAGACCATGTTTTCCCATAATCGTCCTCTAACTCCTTTTTAGTCAACAAGCAAAGTTCTTACAGCCCATAGAGGCAGTAACATCATCTTTTGTGTCTTGTCCTCTCTCTTGGCTTTCTTGGAAAGCAAAATATTATTTCTTTAGCCCAGGCTTGACAGCCACTCTTTGTGGGCAGCTCCCATCTGGACTCTAGACCCTGGCCTAGGTGAGGTCAAAGGCTTTCTGGTAGATTTCTGAATGGACGTTGCAGAGATGGAAGGGCTCCCCGGCCTGGTGTAGGGAATAGCCTGATAAGACAGGTTTTTGGAATCTTCATATGTTTGCAATATGGCTGGTATATCCATTTTAAGATCTTTGTTGGAGGTGGAGGTATCTAGGTGTGGATTAAGGGAACAAGGAGCCTACTTCTTAACTAGTGTGTTCAAATACTGTTTTGAACAGTGCCAGCTATTTATTGCCAGCCCCTCTGGACATCCCACCCCAAAATCATCTTTTCTAGTACTAACAAGGTCTCTGGTCTTAGAAGCCTGCCTTCAATTCTGAGCTGTCCCCAGTGACTGCCTCGCCTTGGTGTTGGCTGCAACCTTCTGGTTGAACCACAGGGTTCCACCCTCATCTGGCCAGCCTGGTCACTTGGGGTAGTGGGTACAAATGACCCTTTTAAGAAGCAGGCATTAATGATCTCAGCTTTCAGGGACCCGACCCTTGATGTTCCCCCTTTCCTAGAACTCTTAGATCTACTCCTTCTCTCTTTGCTGTAGAAGCCACTTTCCAGGAGCCCTGTTTTTTGGAACTGAACTGCACAGATTATAACTGCTTCTGTACTTAGCTAAGGAAGAGCAAGGAAGGCTCTCAGGCACTGACTTGCTATTTCTTTAAAGCCAAACCAGTTTAAAATGAAAATGGTCTATCAGAATGAACTGGATTTCCATTTCTCAAGTCTACCTGCCTTCTTTCTACATCCTAGAGTTACCCCTGTTTCTAGCAAACTAGAAGGGAAGGAGATGAATGCCTGGGAATACTTCCTCATCCCACATGCCCCTCTTTGAAGGCCTCAGCTCATTTGTTCAGGCCACATCTCTTCTCAATGAGACTCAGCTTGGTATCCATCATTTTGGGTATTCCTCAGTAGATTCATCTTGTGGGGTGAGATTCTGGATTCTCAGTTGAAGGCAGGGAGTCAGGTTCTCCAGGTCCCTGCAGGCACTACAGGGACACGTAGGGAAAACAGGCTGGTTGGGGGCCTCAGGAATGTGTATGACTATCTGCCTCTCTGGCAGGCTGGGGAAGGGTGCAAGGCTCACTGCACTGAACTGAGGAAACGCTCATAACCAGTAGCAACATCTTCCAGGTAGGACTATCCAAAAAGTGAGTGTGAGAGTGAGAAATTGCCCAGAGTGGGTTTCTTCCACAGCCGTTTTAGGATTGCACATTCTAGACCAATCTTGTCCAGTATTTTTTCTTGTCTTAACTTTTGGATTCTGTTGTTAAGCCAACAAGCTGAGAATTTGGCTCTGCGGAGATCCATATGGTAGGCACTAGCTGCTCTTTGACCAAGGCCTTCCTAAATGATTCAGTCATCCCATTGTCTAGCCCCTAGCCCCACCCCCAGATTTAAGACCACGGCAAATGAAGAATTTGAGGTCAATACCAACCAAGTCTGTGAATTAAAGCTGTTATTTTTCCTCTCAGAGGGCATTTTGCATCAGGCCTGGGCTATGTGCAGAATCAAAACTGGGTATGAGAGTTAGAAGAAGCAGTGTTAAATTTTGGGCCCAGAACACCCTGGGAGAAAGGTTTGTGTAGTGTGTTATAAAGGTCTTCAGTGGCTTTGGGCCTACCTCGCTACTTCTGGGCGAGCCTAACTGCTGACGTCTGCGTTAACACATATCTGAACCCTTCTGCTAAACACTAGCCCTGCTCCCCTGTGTAGGTCAGATTTTCAGCCCCTGGGTTTGGGGAGAGAAAACTTGGCCATGCCCTGGGGGCAATGAAGGAAGTCAAAGCTTAGAGCCTGAGACTGGCTAGGAACCTCTGACTCACAAGATGGCCTTAAAGAGCCCACCTCTACAAGAACCTTCAGGCCCTGGAGTTAGGTATTGGCCAGCTTTTGTGGGAACTGCCTTTGATTGAACCACTAAAGAAGTGAAGGGGCTGTGAGGTCTTAGCCACCCAAGACAAACTGGCTGTCCCTCAGAAACAGCTTGGGTTCCCAGCTACAAACCTAAGGAAGGTGAGTCGAACCCTTTTCCTTACTGGTTTTTGTTTCCAAATTCATTTGCTTTTAGTTTTCCAAGAACTGTAAACTGGCTGTTTTCCATGTTCTCAGGGCCCCTGGGTAGACAGACAAAGCTTGATTATTTCAGAGCAGACACAGGCCAAGAAACCATGGCATTGAGTGTGCTGAGTCCAGACAAATGATATTTATATACACATCCAAATTTGAAGAGAAAATGTATTTGTTTAGGTTTCAAACACTGTAATAGATATAAAGCAAAAATAAAAACCTGTTGCAAAGTTCTAAATCGTCTTCCTTGGAATGATCCTAGATTTTGTGGAAGCGAATGAGGAGAGGGTGTTTAAACTTGTGGCCTAACAGTGGAATTAAGAATTGCAACAGCCTGCTCCTGCTATAGAGAATCTTTTTAAATCACCTTTATTGTAATATAATTGACATAGAGTAAATGGCACATATTTAAAATGTACAATTTGATAAGTTTTGGCATATACAATCAAGATAGTGAACATATCCATCACCTCTAGAAGTTTCCACATGCCCCTTTGGAATCCCTCCTTCCTGCCCGACCCCCAGCAACCACGCATCTGCATTTTGTCACTGTAGTTTAGTTGGCATTTTCTAGAGTTTCTCTAAAGGATTTTGACATCATTTCATCAGCACCATTGCACAGCCCTTTGAGCCCATTGAGGTCATACAGTTCACAACTACCCACTTCATTTTAGATCAGTTCCTAAAGCAGAGATTACAGACAAAAAGTTGGTTCAACCCAAAAGGAGGGTTTTGGTTGGCTGATAGAGTGTGTTTAAGGTTTAATTTGTTGCCAACATTTAAAAAAATAAAGATATATCTATCTTGAAAAATATCTGGCACTGCTGGGCCTGAGTTTCTGCTTGAAAACAATCTGCAAGAGCTCCATTTTACCACAATCACCGCCATTCTCAATGGTCTCCCTGACTGACTCTGGCAGATGCTAATATTGGTGCTATTCTCTTTTACAGCAAAGGAGAAAGTAACTTTTTAACCCATGTTTCTATCAAATTTTCTTATTCCTTGCCTGCCTGCTCTACTCATTACCCAGGTGGCCCCTGTAGGCCACTGATGATCCTGATACACCACTCCACCCTTCACCCCATGCATACCTTGTTCTTGCTTATTATGTTCTTTATCTCTGCCTAGAACATCCTCTTCCCATGAAAATCCATCAAGGCTTGATTTATATGTTACCTTCTCAAGAAATTTCCAACGTGCTTCTCTGGAAATAAGCAGGGACTTGGTTTCGTGAGACCTGGATTCCAAACCTTTCAGAGCTTGAGTTTGACCATTATACTATTATACCATATTGCCTCTCAATGTTACCTGGAAAACGCAAATTCTTGCTGCCTAAGGGATGTGGAAGAGAACTGCCCTGAAGTCTCTAACTGGGGAAAATACTTAACATCTTAAGAGCCCTAAAACAATGCCCAATTTGCACAACAATTTAAAACTTTCTCTGCCTCCAGAATGATGCTAGGCTTTAGGACTAGAGAATTTAGCCAATGTCATTGTTGTTCTCGCAATGTCATTGACTTGTAAAGCAAGTAATTTCAACACCTTGTTACTAATGCCGTAATAAGACCTCTATCCAGACTTAGGGAGCCAGGACAGACTGCAGAGCACTGGGAAGGCTCTGAAGTGACCTTTGACCTGGACTTCAAAAGATTTTGTTTTTGCCAGAAGGCCATTTTGGAAGGTGCAATAGCACCTGCAAAAACCTAGGAAATCCTGGAAATAGAAGTATAATTGGAGCAAAAAAGGCAGAGGGGATGGGCAGGATCGGCTGGAAACAGAAGCCAAACCATGTAGACATTAAATTCCATGTGCAAGAGTTGTCGGTTTTTTTTCCATTACCTCTAGGCAACTGGATAAAGAATTGTGATATCACTTGTGGAGAAAAGTTTGGCTTTTTTCCCCTTTAGCCCCAGTGCAACTGAGACTTTGTAGAGAATGAGCCAGTCAAAGAAAAGGCTCAGCAATCTGCTGAGGCCAAAATTCCCCTTACAGGGCCCCCTTACCCTTTCCAAAGAGGGACTCAAGCTGGTAATGGAGAGGGGAAAAAATATAACCTACTTTCACAAGTCACAAGTCATCGTCAGGGAAAGCGTCCCATGGTGGTTATTTCTTCTGGGTAAGAGGCAGGGTAGTCTAGTAGTTAAAGATGGGTGCTGGTGCCAGACTTCCTGGTCTCGAATCTCTGCTCTAACCATTCAATAACGACGTGACCTTGGACAAGTTATCTAACCTTTGCCTTAAGGTCCTTGGCTGTAAAATGGGAATAACAAATAGTACTTAGTTATGAGGATTAAGCTAGTAGACACTGAGAAAGCACACTGTAAGCGCTCAAAGAACTGCTATTGTTATTAAACGCTTCTATTTGAATACGGATATTGATGCCCTCGGATAAAAAAAAAAATGCCAGGGGCCAGCCTGTGGCTTAGCGGTTAAGTGCTCGCACTCCGCTGCTGGCGGCCTGGGCTTCGGATCCTGGGCCCGCACCGACGCACCACTTCTCCGGCCATGCTGCGGCAGTGTCCCACATACAGCAACTAGAAGGATGTGCAACTTATACAACTATCTACTGGGGCTATGGGGAAAAATAAATAAATAAATAAAAATTGTTAAAAAGAAAAAAATGCCTGGTCACACAGCAAATTAGTGATGAAGTTAGGACTGGAATACAAATCTCCTGATTCCCAGCCCCAGTATTCTATCCCTTGTCCTCAGAGTTCCTAGATAGTCATAGATGTTCGCAGAAAGGGTGGAGGCATGTAAGAAAGAACAGCCAGGGGCAAGGCTTTGCGAGCTGAATCACAGCTTCCGCGTAATAGAAACGAGGTTGACGTCGATATTTGTACAAAATAACCTGCTTCTTTCGGACCTCCTGGGTATCGGGCTCCAAGACTAAACCCCTTCCTACTGCATCTTGGGAGTTGGGGTCAGCCCCAGTGCATGGAGGGACTTGTAGTCCTCTCCCTCCCCCGCCTTCCCAACTCACCGGCCTCAGAGGCTGCCTTCGCTTCATCTTTCCCAGCAAGCCTCGCGAGAGCGCCGGCTATTGATTGGCTGCGGCGGGAGCAGGCGGCTCTGCCGGCAGCGGTTACCCAGGGTTTCCGGTGCGAGGCCAGAGCGGGCGAAGCCGTCGGGACGTTGTCGTTGAGGTGGGTACCACGGCGGCTAGAGGGACGAGGCGATCAGACGGTCTGTGGACCTGAACCCTTTCGGCCAGTGCGGGGAAACACGCCGATTATGCGCGAGAGCTCGGGCCGGGGGGGCAGGGCTGAGACCTGTGCGCATGCGCGGGCGGAGCGCGCGGCTGGAGGGCGCGCGGGGTGTGGGTGGCTGCGCGCGGGCGCGCGCTGGGGGGCCCACGTGGGGCTAGGGGGCGGGGAGGGACCGGCGATGGAGCGTCCCGCCACGTCAGTCTCCGTCCCTGAGCCTGTCCCGCGGTAGGCCTGCGTGAGGGCCCGTGTTGTCCCCGGGAAGTGGTTTCGGGAAAAAGGAGGCCTCTCCTTCCTCGCTCCCGGAGCAGCTCCCGGAAAACCTGCCTGGGCACACCAGGCTCCTGTGACTGACTAGAGACAGGGGGAACCGTTGGCTCCCTCTGGGGAAGGCCGGCCAGTTTGTTTTAAGAAGCTTTGTGCGCCCAGTGTTGAGATTTCTGATCCAGGCTACGAAGAATTTCTTAGTCTGGAAAATAGCAAGTGTGCTTGTTTCTATAGGATCTGCTCCTAACCTAGCATTGCAAACCACAATGAAGAACCAAGACAAAAAGAATGGGGCTGCCAAGCAATCGGGCAACACTTCCAACCCAAAAAGCACCCCAGGGCAACCGGAAGCAGGACCGGAGGGAGCCCAGGGGAGGCCCAGCCAGTCGGCTCCTGCGACAGAAGCTGAAAGTTCCACCAGCCAGGCTCCAGGGAAGACTGAGGGTGTGTGCCAGCTCTGCTTTTCCAGCGGGCAGGGGGAGGAGTTTGTGATTCGCCAGTCTAGCTTCTGGAGTTAGAGGGCAGGGCCACTGTTTACCCAGGAAGGAGGAAATGTAGAATGAGAAGAGGACATTGCTGAGTCTGTGCGGTCCCCACTGTTTCCTGGGGAGTGGGTAGAGCCCCCACCCTAAGCACAGGAACAGAACTCTCTTGAGAGAAGGCTCTGACAGGATTAAATCAGGGAGCAGTCAGATGAGACACCTAGCCAGCAAATCCAGGTTAGAAACACCTTATTCACAAGTGGGTAACTGCTCTTCATATTTGAGGCATTTCTGGAACTTTTTTAATAGTAAGAAATGAGTTTTGCAGGGAGGAGAAGGGGAGGGACTAGACGTTGAACTGCTACATGCCATCCCTATGTTGGATGCTTACTTGATTTCTTTTATACTCAAACACAATCGGGCAGCAGTGAGAAATAATTATATCATTTTATAGGTAAATAAACTGAGGCTTAAAGATGTTAGGCAACATCTCACCCAAACTAGTAAGTTTGGACCTGAAAAACGCCAACCATTGGTATAACCATCTTATTTCTCACTCTGCTCCTCCTCCTCTCCTGGTGTAGGAGCACAAGCCAAAACTGCTCAGTCCGGGGCCCTCCGTGATGTGTCTGAGGAGCTGAGCCGCCAGTTGGAAGACATCCTGAGTACCTACTGTGTGGACAACAATCAGGGGGGCCCAGGTGAGGACGGGGCACAAGGTGAGCCTGCTGAGCCTGAAGATGCAGAGAAGTCCCGGACCTATGCTTCGAGGAATGGGGAGCCTGAGCCAGAGACCCCAGTAGTCAATGGTGAGAAGGAAACCTCCAAGGGGGAGCCAGGCACAGATGAGATCCGGGCAAGTGACGAGGTCGGAGACCGAGACCACCGAAGGCCACAAGAGAAGAAGAAAGCCAAGGGTCTGGGTGAGCAGAGGGCAGCTGCTTGTGAGGGTGCTGAGGGGGAGAAGTTTGGACCTGACATTCCTTGGGCTAGCCTGCTCTGCCAGGATTCAGAGGAAATCCTGCTTCCCAGAGCAGAGAGTCCCGCTAGTTTAATCAAAGCCAGTGCTTTGGGGCCATTGCATAGAAGTGTGCAGGTTGTTCACTGCACAAGGGCTTCTGGCCTTGGGAGCAAGTAGGAACTGAAATCCAACTTACGCTCTCTGAGAAAGTGGAGAGCAGGAGACCTGAGTGGGCTCCTGTGTCAGCCAGCACCATTTCTAACCTGCTCTGTGACCTTGGGCAAGACCTTTCTCCTCTCTAGTCCTTAATGTTTGTTTCTCTACAGTAAGAGAATTGGCCTAGACCAGGGTTGAAAACTCAAATGAGCCAAGCTAGCTGGGGGGCCCCATGAGGACCAAGAGAGTACCTACTTCATCCAAAGGGTTGACTGCCGCCTGGTCCCAGAATGTTGCATGTAAAACCACAGGCTAAGTGTAGCCAGCTTTTCCTTTTTGTTTTTTTTTTGTTTTTTTTTTAAGAAAAGCCATGGGCCGGCCCCGTGGCTTAGCGGTTAAGTGCGCGCGCTCTGCTGCTGGCGGCCCGGGTTCAGATCCCGGGCGCACACCGACGTACCGCTTCTCCGGCCATGCTGAGGCTGCGTCCCACATACAGCAACTAGAAGGATGTGCAGCTATGACATACAACTATCTACTGGGGCTTTGGGGGAGAAAATAAATAAATAAAATTAAAAAAAAAAAAAAAAGCCAGAAATCTAGGGTTACATGAAATCTCCAGAATTCTAACATTTGGCAACTCATATGCTGGGAGCCAAACAAAACCCATCTGTGGGTTGGATTTGGCTTGTGTGCCAGCGATTTCCAGTCTCCACCCTGATCTCGGAGCCTCCCAGGGTTGACCCTTCAGGAGCCTCGGGCTGTACTCTGTACGGCGGCCCTCCGGGTGACAGTGGGAAAATTGGACTCGGGCTACTGTATGTTAAAGAATCAAAGTTAGGTGATATTATGCCCATGTCTTAGTTCCTACTCTCCCACGTCTACCTGCCATTCTAATTTAAAGAGGGTGGTTTTTGTTGTTGTTTTTTCACCTTAGCATCAAATATTGGAAGGTATACTCATGTTAAAGTTCACTGTTTGGCTGCCTGTGTTGACGAGTCTAGTAGTTCTCAAGGAGACCTGTTCGTTTTTGCATCCTTCCTCTTTCAGAAGGACCTTCCTTATATTGAAACAGTAGCCCTGCATTCACTGGTGGGACACCTTTCTTACATCTGTTGGTAGAGCAGGCAGTTTTTTTTCTTCCAGTCCTGGTGCTCACCAAGGAGATTCCACAGAGATTCAGTCGTTCATTTCATAAGCATTTGCTGAGCCTGTCCTCTGGGGTGGGCGCTAGAGGCAGTACTGGGGCTATAGTAACGGGCAGAAATGAGTAGGTCCCAGCCCTCATGGAGCACACAGTCTAGCAGCAAAGGCAGCCAGTTCAACAAACAGAAATATCAAGTATGATAAGGGAGGGCTGCCTCGGGTGGAAGATGGTGGGCCCAGGCCTGGAGGGGACCTCCAGAGAAGGAGGTACATGCCTTTGCTCCCTGTGCTTTGCAGGGAAGGAGATCACGTTGCTGATGCAGACGTTGAACACGCTGAGTACCCCAGAGGAGAAGCTGGCAGCTCTGTGCAAGAAGTATGCTGAACTGGTCAGTTCTCCCCCTTCTCCTCGCACCTTCCCTGCCTCAGAAAGTCAGCAGGCCACCTGGTGTGGGGTTTGGGGTGCAGGGGCAGGTGGGTGGCTTAATTCCTGTCCAACTTCTCTCAGAGCCTTTTGCGTGTCTGTTAAGTGGGGAGTCAGGTCCCAACCAGCCTCTTCAGGTAAGATGTAGAGTAAGAGGAGAGGCTTCATGTTCCAGTGGTGGATCCCGAGCTCCTGGCCCGAGTCCCGGGTACCATCTTGTCTCGCCCGTGTGCTTCAGTATGCGTCCTTCCAAAATATGAAAGCGCACGGTGCCATCATCACACTTCACAGAAGGAACACTAATCACTTGATAGTCTGTAATACCCAGTCTGCAGTCAGATTTCCCGCATTGTTTAAAAATGTCAGTTTGGTCAAATCAGAGTCCAAATGAGGTCCATTTATTATATTGGGTTGTTACGACTTTTTTTTCCTTTTACTTCAAAACAGTCTTCCTCTTCCTGCCCCTCTTTTTCCTATGACAGTGACTTATTGCAAATCAGTTGTCCTGTAGGATGCCCCACTTTGTAGCTTTCTGGTGGCATTTAAGTTGCTCCTTTATCTCCTGAGTTCCTGTAAATAAAGTGGAACTTAGCTCTAGAAGCTTGATCCAATTCAGGTTCAACTTCTCTAACAGGAATTTTTCATAGGTGGGTACTCGGAACTTCGTGTTGCCTCACAGGAGAAACCAAGTGTGGGCATCTTACTTTTAGTGACGGAAGATTGTTCAGTGGGTTCTGATGGGCCAGCCAGGGCCCTCCTTTGTCAGGTTCCCCATCAGAATGTGAATTAACAGATTCATCCACTGAAGATCATTGCTTAAGGACTTTTTTTTTGTGAGGAAGATCAGCCCTGAGCTAACATCCATGCCAGTCCTCCTCTTTTTGCTGAGGAAGGCTGGCCCTGAGCTAACATCCATGCCTATTTTCCTCCACTTTATGTGGGATGCCGCCACAGCGTGGCCTGACAAGCGATGTGTCGGTGCGCACCCCAGATCCGAAGCCAGGCCACCAGCAGCGCAGCGCATGCAGTTAACCGCTATGCCACGGGGCCAGCCCCTAAGGACTTCTTTTTAAATTCTTTCATTCCATTCACACTTATTAGCTGGAATTCTCCTATAAGGAACTTTTCTCATCTGTAAAATGGGGGAAGTCATACCTGTCTAATGGGCTTATTATAATGATTAAATAAAGGAAAGGATATGAAAAAGATACCTCCCTTTCAAAATGATCTAGCCAGGGAAAGATTGATGATGGAAGAGAGGAGGAAGTGAGTTGCTAGAGTGATGTTCAAGAGGAATGAGAGGAGGTGAGGTCCGGGGTGCAAAGAGAGGGGTCCTCGTGGCTGGAGGAGAGGACAGGTGCAGAGGGCCCAGCAGGTATGGAGCTTGTGCCCCTGCTCCTCTGGTTGCTCCTTTGTTCTCAGGGAGATGGGGATGATAGTTTTAGCTGGGGCGGAGGAGATTTGAAAAGGAGGATGAAAGAGTTGTCTGGAAGAGGGGCGTGAATAACATGAGAAATGTAGGAGGACCACTAGGCAGCCCAGGGTCTTCCTGGAAGTGGTGGTCATGAATGTAAAGTGAGATTCTTCAAGCGGGGCTGCTTCAGTGCCAGTGCAGAGTAAGCAGGAGGTTATGTGCCAGGGTTGGGATTTTGCTAGGAAAAGGGGGAAGAGAGTTGAGAGTGTAAGAAATGTAAGCCAGGTAAGAAGGTTAGTGATTATTTAAAGGAGGTTTGAAAGAAAGTGAAAGGATGATTGAGTCAATGGATTGGAGATCAAGTAGGGTAAGAGGCTCTGGGACCACAGATTAGAGAGAATGAGCTAGAATGATAGGTGATGGTGGTCCTGGCCTGGGATGAGATAATGGAGGTGAGTGCAGTTCCAGGTAATGACAAAGTCTAGGCCTGCGCTGTCCAGGACAGTAGCCACTAGCTGATTGAAATGTGGCTAGTCTGAATTTGGATGTGCTCTATGTGTAAGATACACATCGGATTTCAAAGACCTAAGGAAAAAAGGAACAATGTAAAATATCTCAAATTTTTTATGTTGATTCCAGGTTGAAATTATAATATTTGGGTATTGGATTAAGTAAATATACTCTTAAAGCTAATTTCACCTATTTCTTTTTACTTTGCTAATGTGGCCACTAGAAAATTTATCATTACATAATTGTCTCATATTTGAGTATTGAGTAGGCCCATGGGAGGAGAGGACAGGGTCCAAGGAGATTAAGAACTGTGAAGCCAGGGAGTCAGAAGGATTGTCTGTTGATGATAAAAATGCCAAGATGATAATAGGAGTCATGTGAAGAGAGAAATGATGAGCCAGTGCTCAAGTGTTAGAGCAGTGAGAGGGAGGGATGGGGGTCTGTTGATGAGTACCAGGTGGGGTAGCAGGTGGTCTCATCTGAGGGCACAAGGTCCCGAGAGTTGGGGGAGTGTAATGGCCTAGATACTGGAGAGCTGTATCTCTGGAGTCAGGGCTGGGAAAGAAACTGGGATCTGCTGGCTGTGCACCTCTGCTTGTCCTGTCTGACGGTCCATTTCTGTAGCCTTGAGATGGGGCCCTTGGGGTTATCGTGAGGAGTAAATGGGAGGAGGGTGTGAAGCACCCGCATAGTGTCCGGCCTGAGGTGTTATGGCTTGAGTTGGGGGAGAGGGCCAGGTTGGATCAGCTCAGAAGACCCTGGATCCCCGTGGGGAGAGCCCCACAGGGCGCTGACCCGCCCTCGCCATCCCCAGCTGGAGGAGCACCGGAACTCCCAGAAGCAGATGAAGCTCCTGCAGAAGAAGCAGAGCCAGCTGGTTCAGGAGAAGGACCACCTGCGTGGCGAGCATAGCAAGGCCGTCCTGGCCCGCAGCAAGCTCGAGAGCCTGTGCCGCGAGCTGCAGCGCCACAACCGCTCCCTCAAGGTAGGCCGGCCGGCCCCTGGGAGGGACGACTGGTTCCCTTTGACTTCTACTTGCTTTTGCTGGGTTCTCCCCTTAAAAAGTAGCACAGGCTTTTGGTATAGAAATAGATTTCCCCAGTAGTGCCCTACCTTAGAGAGAGCTACTGGCACCCACTTGACACGTGCTACTTGCATCAGTAACGTAAAGACTCAGGCGCTAAGGAGAACCCACGATGCAGGGCTTCAGAGTTCTCAGTTCAGCAGCAGCCCCCAGATGAGCCAGCATCCAGCGCCAACCAGCAGCTCTTCTCCCAGAGTTGGTCTGTCGAGGTCCTTTCCCTAAGTTCTGCATCTCCAAGGTGGGGGGCGGGGGGGCTCAGTCTGGTTAAAGCCTGGTCACTGCTGTGGCCTCCAGATGGTTTTTGTATGTGGATCCTTTATATATTTCTTAAAAAGTTTAGATCAGTGAATATATGGTATTGCTTATTTTTAGTTTGTCTCTGAAAATATTACAAATTTAATACAAATTTGATGTAAGGGATTCAAAGGTGACAAAGTCTAACAAAGATAATAGTTGCCCCCCCCTTCAACCTTAGTGCTCAGCAGAACCACGGGGGTAAACCTCCTTATATGAAAGTTTAAGTACAGCCTTCTAACTTTCCTGTCTATGTGTAAAATCTTACCTACAGTTTTTTAAATGAAATTGTTATACATGTATTGTTTCATATCCTATCCCATTTTCTCACTTTATACAATGCCTTCTCTCTCTCTGTCGGTTTATATAGGGCTGTCTCATTCTTTTTAACAGCATTGTTATCTGGATATGCTGTATTTTATCAGTGCCCTAGTTAAGGTATTTTTGGCTTGTTTTTAATTTTTCACTATTACATGCAGAGAGCTACAGTGAAAATTCTTGTTATATATATATCCCTGGCTAATTATATAGAATTTATCCATAGGATAAATCTCAGAAGTGAAATGGCTGGGTCAAAAAGTATGCAAATTTTAAAATTTGATAGATTTTGCCAGATTGCAAAATGAGAAGCAGTAAACCCTCCCACCAACAGTGTCTAAGTCCCTAATTCTGCACAAGTTTGCCAACCCTGGATATTAATGAATCTTGACTACTTGGTGTTGGGGGAACGGGGGAGCACAGGAATGAGAGCACATTAAAACAAGGCTACTTAGTCTGAAATCTGGAAGAACAGGCTTCAGGAGATCCAGATTTCTTTAGAATGGCACTTCCATGTATGCCTGCATATCTCTAGAAAGAGAACCTCTTGCTTGATATCATCTGATATATAAAGAAGTCCATTAGGAGCCCCCCCATTGCACAGTGTCTTGGAGCCTGGCTCCTCCTCCTGTTGAGAGCAGGGAAGGTTATTGATAGAGACCCTCCCTGGACTAGCTGGGGGAGCCTGGCAAGGCTGGCCAGGGAGCAGTGGATGATGGAGCTAGGGCTGACTTCTCTGCCCAGGAAGAAGGCGTGCAGCGGGCCCGGGAGGAGGAGGAGAAACGCAAGGAGGTGACCTCGCACTTCCAGGTGACGCTGAATGACATTCAGCTGCAGATGGAACAGCACAATGAGCGTAATTCCAAGCTGCGCCAGGAGAACATGGAGCTGGCTGAGAGGCTCAAGAAGCTGATTGAGCAGTATGAACTGCGAGAGGAGGTAGGGTGTCAGCAACAGCCTCCCCAGTCATAGCCGGGGGATTGTGAGGTTCTGGGTGTGCTAGATGCCGGGACGGCACTTTTCAGGCTTCATCCCATTCTCCCATTCTTCTTCCTCCTTCCTTGGGAGGGGGGTCATGTTGTGCATCCTCATATAGACGAGGAACTGAGGTGAGGAGAGGAGACTTGCCTGCAGCTGTACAACCACAGGTCCACAGTGCCCTGTCCTAAGTGGTAGGGCCAGGCATCTTTAGAACTATCCAGGTTTTAGAATGGAGATATGTACATGTACTATGTATTACAACCCCCAGCAGGGCCTTATGGCAGCACTTCCAAATCAGACACATTGGTACTGATGCAGTTAAACTTCTGAATACTCACCTAGATTATAAAAAGCCTTACAATGGTACAGTTCAGGTTTGTCTCCTAGCTTATGACGTTTTCAGAGTTTTTTAGAATTGGGAATCTCAGGGGAGGAGCTGGACCTGTGGTCAGTGATGGACTCCAGGCTCTGTGTCCTCTGATTCCTTGCTGCTCTGCTGCCCATGCCACCTGAAAGGGCAGGATGTCACTGCTCAGCTGGCATTGGCTGCTACCCCTGGTACTTGAATCCCTCTCTGAGTCCCCTCATGCCAGTCACTTGGCTTTTCTAGGCCTCTGTTTCCTCGTGAAAAGGCAGACTGGCATCCACCTGATAGGGCAGGGCCAGGCCCCTTCCTAGGCCCTGGGGGTGTGGTGGTGGGTGGGATGCGTGAGATGTGGCGATCATGGGTGTGCAGGGCCTAGAGGGGCCTCCCCTGACTCCCCCCTTCTTTTCCTGTACTTCGTCCTCTGAGAACACAGCTGTGAGTGATTTATTTGGTTTGAGAGGAGTTGGTTTGCTTCTTGTCCCTCAGCACTGAGAGACATGGAAACTTCCTGAGCCACCACAGAGTGAGGCGCCTACTTCAAGATGCTGAGGACTCTCTTTTTCCTTCCCCCTCCTTCCCCCCGAGATATTGAAAAGACCGGGGGGGTTGGGGTGCAGGTCTACCAGGTCCTGCTGCTCCTCAGTGTCACCCTATCCCTAGTCAGATTCAGGCACTCCCATCCTGCCCCCTCTGAGCCTCTGGACCCTAGATCACAGGCGACTGCAATTCATCATGTCCCATGCTGGGCCTGTCCGCAAGCCCCCTTCCCTTCCACATCCAAAAAATACATAAAATTGTTCGCATCCCTTGTTGCAGTTGATGTTCCTTTGAAGTAGCGCTTGAGTCCGTCCCCTTCTCTCCGTCCCTGCTCTCTCGGCTGGTCCGGGCTCCTGGGGCTCCTCCCGCGGTTAGGACAGCCGTTCCTCGGGGTGCACGCGTCCCATCCTCGCCTGTAGTTAGGGCAGATCTCTGCCAGCCCTGCAAAGCTGTTGTCTTGGTAGAGGCGTCATTTTTGCCCTTCCTTTCCATTCACAAGGGAGTCGGGGGCTGCAGAAGTGAGGGTTGTCAGCCCAGTGGAGTGTTCTCTTGGGCCTGAAGGTTTGAGTGTATTCGTTACTTGGCTTCCTGGGAGCTTGTTTCATTCATAAACCCCTGTGCTCACCCAGGACTGACACTGTGAGAGAGAAACACGGTCAGGTCAGGAAGTAGACCTTTCAGGGACTTGGGGTCCATGTGGGACCCCAGCATGTCAGACTGAGATGGGAGGCTGGGTAGGGGGCCCTGGTCTCTACAGGTAGGCCATCCCTGCAGCCACCGGCCCTCCCTGAGAAAGGGAGCTCCTGACAGGTGGCCCCCTCCCACTGTGCTTTCCCGCAGCATATCGACAAAGTCTTCAAACACAAGGACCTGCAGCAGCAGCTGGTGGATGCGAAGCTCCAGCAGGCCCAGGAGATGCTGAAGGAGGCAGAGGAGAGGCACCAGCGGGAGAAGGATTTTGTGAGGCTCAAGCCCCGGGGGTGGGGGGTCTGGCCCAGCTCGTAGTCAGGTTTGTCTGGGAGAGGTTGCTGCCTGGCCAGATCAGGACAGTGCCTCCTCAGACACCATTCTGAGAGCAGGAAGCCTCAGTGGGTTCTGGTGCATACGGCTAAAAAAAGCCAAACACAGCCCCTGGGAGCTTCTGATGGGGTCTGGGGTCCTGTCTTGGAAATAGCTCCTCAAAGAGGCAGTGGAGTCCCAGAGGATGTGCGAGCTGATGAAGCAGCAGGAGACCCACCTGAAGCAGCAGGTAAGACAGTGTGTATCCTGACCCTGTTTCTCCAAGGTCCCCTCGCTGGGCCCCATCCCAGGGGGAGGGAAATGTGACCCTCATTCTAGGACCACCTTGACTGTTGGTGACCTTGCTGAGCCTTTGTTCTCTCTGGACCCACCCAGCACCTGTGTGGTGGTGACCAGGTGGCTAGGTGAGCTCGAAGGACTTCGTTCCTAGGTGGAAGTGTTGTGCTGCTTTTGAGGAGGTGAGGATAGAACAGCTGTTGTTTTTTTGTGTGTGTGAGGAAGATCAGCCCTGAGCTAACATCCATACCAATCCTCTTTTTGCTGAGGAAAACTGGCCCTGGGCTAACATCTGTGCCCATCTTCCTCCACTTTATATGGGACACCACCACAGCATGGCCTGACAAGCGGTACATCCATGCGCGCCCAGGATCCGAACCCAGGCCGCCAGCAGCAGAGCGTGCGCACTTAACTGCTACGCCATGGGGCCGGCCTGAACAGTTGTATTTAATTATGTAAATTATACTTAATTCTGGAAGAAAAGTTTGAAAACAAACATAAAGACAAAATATAAGTCATCCTAAATCCTACTCTCCAGGCTTAACATTGTGGATTATATCCTTCCAAATACGTAGTTTTGTTTCGTTTTTCTATTTTTAATGGTATCTCAATAGAAATTTTGGGCCAGAGGGCCAAGGATGGGTCTGAGTGTGTTGACCAGAAGTGCCATCCAGAGAAGCCCAGTCTTACCTGTGGGCTTCTTTCTTACTCAGCTTGCCCTATACACAGAGAAGTTTGAGGAATTCCAGAACACTCTTTCCAAAAGCAGTGAGGTGTTTACCACATTCAAACAGGAGATGGAAAAGGTAACGGTGATCCAGGCTGGGTGAGGCTGCGGGGGCACAAGCTGCTCCATTCAGAATTCAGCACTGGGCCTGCCCTCGGGAAGTCCCCATCCCTGGGCTGCCTCATGGGGAGCTGTTTACAGTAACAGTGTGGTTGATACCAAGGGTGGGGCTGTAGAAGGGATCACAGCCCTTCCACCTTCTCAAGGAACTGTCAGTGGATTGGGCATCTCCAACTTGTCCTGGAGAAGGGGCATTCTTGTCATTTCCTCTTCTTGGGGGCGGGCATTTAACTTGAGACATCCTGACGTGGCACAGAAGGCACTAACTGTGCCCTATAATACCTTGCTCCCTTGGGACCATTCCTTAAGTTGGAGACACGGATGCACAGACAGCCTGGCCCCCTGACCATTTCCTTCTGTCTGTCACATAACCCAGATGACTAAGAAGATCAAGAAGCTGGAGAAAGAAACCACTATGTACCGGTCCCGGTGGGAGAGCAGCAACAAGGCCCTGCTTGAGATGGCTGAGGAGGTGGGCTGAGTGGGGTCTGCATGGGGTGCAGTTATGAGCACTGGGCCCTTTCCTAGACGTTCTACCAGTAAGTAATGTAGCGAGCATGAGGGGAGCTGGGATTCACGTGCACATCTGTCCAAGTCCAAAGGCACCGCCAGCTCTCTCCCCATGGGAGGTGGGGAGCCCAGTGATAGGTCTGCAGTGGAAGCAAACAGAGAAAATGGAAGAAGGGAATAAAGGAGCAGAAAAACCAAGGGTTGCCAATGATGCACGTAGTTTGTATGCAGAGCGGCCCAGATAATTTGACTTCCTGGCTTGAGATATAGGAGAAGAAAGTAACACTGCTGGAGTAGCCGCTGCATGCCAGATCCCGCTGAGTGTTTTAGATAAGCCAGTTCATTGAACCTTCTCTTGAGATCTGAGAGGTTGATGTTAATAGTCCAGCTTAACAGATAAGGAGATAGGCTCAAAAGCCAAGTACTTTGCCAAGGTCATCTGGTGGATAAATGGACGAATACGTTTTCTCCAAGCCATGCCTCTTCTCTGTACCACACTGTCCCCAAGTGACAGCTAAGTCTTGGTATAAACCAGAGCTGTTTACTAGAAAAGGGCCAGCTTTTGACTCTGGTCTGCTCCAAGTGCTGTTCAAGTATGAATGTTTTCTACCAAGTGGCCTTGTTGGCTGGGGGGTTGACAGCTTGGCACTGAAGGCCCCATTTCTCTCCCTAGAAAACACTCCGGGACAAAGAGCTGGAGGGCCTGCAGGTGAAAATCCAGCGGCTGGAGAAGCTGTGCCGGGCACTGCAGACAGAGCGCAATGACCTGAACAAGAGGGTACAGGACCTGAGTGCTGGCGGCCCAGGCTCCCTCACTGACAGCGGCCCTGAGCAAAGGCCAGAGGCTGCCGCTGCCTCCAAGGAGCTGGCTGGCGAGGGGCCTAGGGCCCAAGCACCCAGCTCCCCAAGGGCCACAGAAGCTCCTTGCTGTCCTGGAGCACCGAGCACAGAAGTATCAGGCCACACAGGGCCCCAGGAGCCCACCTCCGCCACAGCCTAGGGAGCCTGGTGCTAGGGGCCTGCTGGGAAGGGAGCAAGCAGCCCAGCCAGGCCTGGCCCGTGCAAGGCTCCCACCACTAAACCAGTCCAGTGCTGAGGCCCAGGGTGCTCTGACCTGGCTGGCATCTGACACTGCAGTTTTGTGGGTCAGTCTTACATACATATGGCATATGTGCAAAGGCTCATACATTTATATCTCTAAGTGTAAAATGGGCTTGCACTGGAGGTAGAGGTGTGTACAGATGAAGTCTGGCTCTTCTGTGAGCTGAAGAACCTTAAAGAGGAGCTGTCATCTGTAGCTGCTATCGCAGTGAGCTGGCAGAACAAGTGACTTGAGCATTTCCCTGCCTGATTCGAGGCTCAGGCCCCTCCTGCCCTGCCCTTCAGGACTCATGACAAGTGACACACCAGGCCTTGACTGTGTTTCTCTTGTTTGTGGGGCTGGGGCAGTGCTGGCTCTCCTAGCTCCCCTGGAAGCTTCTTTGCTTCTTTTGACCTGGAAAAGGGTTCCCGAGGCAGAGCCTTGGTGGGGCACTCAGAGCTCATGATTGAACTGCTTTCCTGCCTAGAACAAGGGACCTGGAGAATGTTTCTGTGTGGGATGATGCGCTGGTGGGGAGCCCCTCAGGCCCCACTTCCCCTGCCCTCTGGTATTGCCAGGACCAGGCCAGTGATGCTTCTCGGTAGCCTTATCATTCACAGGTGCCTCTCTAGCCTGCACACATGATTGACAAGAGATCACCCAAAAGATTCTTTCTGAAGGGTTGTTTTTTTTTCTTTTTGCACATGACAGTGTATTGGGGGTCTTCTGAGGAAGGATTAGGGGTGCTGTAGCAGTGGTGCCTGGTTCCTGTGCCCCACCACCCTTACCACCCCACCTGGCACCTTTGCCATGTTGGTGCTGAGGTTTCCTGTTTGATAAAATCAGATTGTAGTAAGAAAGGAACAGGCTTCTGATGGCTTTGCCACAAGCTTGCCTATGGATTTCAATCCTGGGAGGCCACCGCTGATTTCCATCACCACTGTCTCCATGCGGCAGTTCTCATGCCCTCTTGGCTTTATGAGTCTATTTCTGCTTCCTGCCCTCACCTTTCCCACCCCCAATGTGCAATGCTGGAGATTTGCCCTGGTTCCGTTGCCCCAGAGCTGAGGTATGTCCTCCTTGACATCCCACTTCTTCCTATGTGGGAGCCCCCACCTGTTACCCGACAGCTAAGGGATAAGAATGAGACTCAACAATTGACTGAGCCCCAGAAATCCGCAGAACGGCTGCAGATATTTATGTCTTTTCTCCAACCACCGCTCCCACCCTGCCCGTACCTTACATGTGCTACTCTATACTCTGAAAGTTCTGGTTGCAAACTTGCCAGGGCATTAGCCAGTCTTTATAGAAAGCAACTTTTGAGTCTTGGATCAGGAGGCCGAGCTCTGTAGGGCTCGTGGTACTGTGTCCCATCTGCAGCTTCAGTGTCGCTGAGGGGGCCACAAACCAAGATGATGATGGTTGAGCTTTTGCTTCTTGCTGTATTTCCTTGAAGTGAGTTCCTTATCCTACGGTCCCTTCATCTTCCACAACCAGCCCACTCTTTCAGCCCTTATTTAATCCCTCAGGTAAATAGGTCCGTGAAGAGTGTTAAGTACTCCTGGATCGTGTTATGATTTAGACCAGAGATGGCAAATAGATGGCACACCATCATCCCTCTGCCCCCATGGTAGGTACACTAACCTGTTTCAGAGTGTTTCCCACTAATCCCCAGGATATCCTCATTTCTCAAGATTCCTCCCGCAGCCAGTGTAAGTGTCGAGGCCTATTTGCCATCCCTGGCTGAGATACTGCTCTCCTGTGGAGAAGTGTTTCCTAAGATCTTTTCCTCCCTTCTGCAGTGCCTGTGTCTGAAATTGTCCCTGAACATGCCTCTTCCAGCTCCAGTAAGGCCTTCTCCCTCCCCCAGCCCCTATGCCAGTCTGATGTACATAAGAGCTGCCAACCCCAAACAGGGTTTGCTGGGCTATGGAAGCACAGGGAAGAGGCAGAAGCTTCTGTCTGCCCCCTCTAAAGAGAGCAGGAAGGCCTGCAGTGGCCCCTGATTGCCTGCCTCACTTCAGCTACCTCTTAAAGCCCATGGGGTGGGAGTGGGGAGCTGTTGGAGCCCAGTGTGGTGCTGAGGAGGTCACAGCTGCACAGCACAGCAGCCCTCTGAGACCACGTCTAGCTACTGTGGAGCTAACAGTAGGCAGGGTGGAACCTTCACTCTCAGCTGCAGCCATCCCTAGACATCCAGGCTAGGCTATAGATGGGGATCCCATTCTTCCTCTTTCTCCTCCATTGACCAAATCTTACCACTCACTACAGCTGCTCTGCTTGCTCTGCTTTCCAAAGTCAGCCCAGGTACCTGGGTGCTGCCCACACCAGCCAGGAGCCTGGGCCAGATGCAGAGGAGGTGGCCTATCGGTGAATGAAGGCCAGTGCTGTCCTTACTGCGGCAGGTCCCATGCACATGACCTCAGTTTTAGGACCAAGAGCTGTGTTGGTGTCTTAGGTTGCTAGCTTTTGCTCCAGAGGACCACAACAGGTGAGGCTCACAGCCCAGAGCCCTTGGCTCTGCTGACAGTAATTTGTCTTCAGGACCTTGTCCAGCTTAGAGCTTTGTGTACACCAGATCGTGAGAGGTGTCAGCAGCACTTTTTGTTTTGTTTTGTTTTCCGTGAGGTTTTTGGACCATGGGCTGAGCTCAGGCACTTTCTGTAAGAGAATGTTATGTCTGCAAAGATGGTTATTTCCTCTTCTCCACCCACGTCATGGTGGCCCTGCTGAGAGCTGACCAAGAGGCCAGGGGAGCTGCCCTGGTGTCTAGTGGGGAGGGCCAAGGCCTGCTGAGCTGATCCTCCAGCTGCTGCTCCAGCCCTCCCACCTTGCACAGCACAGAAGTGGTCACCCCAGGGACAGCCAGGCACCTGCCTGGGGGAGGGGTGCTGCCTTCTGTCCCTATAACTGCTTCCCTTATGGCCCAGCCTGGCCGCCCAGATTTGTTTGAAGCTGTGCTGACAGCTTTTTTTTGTCTCCTTTTGGTATTCACAACAGCCAGGGACTTGATTTTGATGTACTTTAAACCACATTAAATAAAGAGTCTGTTGCCTTAGTTGTTTCTCTCCTGACCTTCGTGGTCATCTGGCGCTTCTGGATCCATGCAGCCCTCACTGGTTTGTCTGGATATGCTGCAAAGCTCTGTGGTCATGCCCTGGTATTCTGCATTTTCCAGAGTGCCCTCCCAATTTCCAGCAGTCCCACAGGCTCAGGACACTAGCAGAGTCACTTCAGCTGCCTGAGCGGAGCCCTTGGCAAAGTTGGCATGATGCTCATATATACATGGGAGTGTCAGAGATGATTTCTTTGAATCAGAAGTTGCCCCTGCCCCCTTAGGGCTCACAGGCTAGTGAGAGAAGAGGTATTTTTACATATAGAAAGGTCAGTGGTGCTATGGAAGCATAGAGGAGGCCCCGTCCCCTTCAGCAAAGGGATACCTGCCAAAGGGCAGGTAGATGTTTGACAACTTCATTTAGTAACGACATGGTTCACCTAGCAATGCAGGTGCACGTGGAGCTGGGAGGAGGCAGTGAGGCAGGGGCCAAACCACCAAGAGCCTGTGCGCCAACTTGAATTTGGGCTAGGTGGGGGGGGAGGGGCACCACTGAAGGTGTTTCAATAGGAAATTGGTAGGGTCCATGAAGAAGGCAAAAGGCAAGGAGAGCAGAGAGCCAGGCGTAGGCCAATTGAGGCCCAAGTCAAGATGGGTGGACACTTGTCACTGCTGTCTGGGGCTGGCTGCCATTGGCAGCATCCTTTGGCACTAGCCCACCCAAGGGAATACACAGGGACCTCAGGTTCTTTTGGTTTTGTGCCCTCTGGCAAGACCACATTCTGCATGCAGTTCTTAAGAATGGGCTGGTTTCTTAACTCCTGCTCAGCCACCCCAAGCACAGGTGCAAAAGTTGAGGCTTCTGTATGGGAGACGTGGTACTGACGGGCTTGCCCAGCACCCTGTTCTCTCTGGGGCCTGGGTTGGTTTGGCACAAAGGATGTTATGTGAATGCCCAACAAATGGCAGAAACAACTAAAGTGCCCTTCCCTCCAGGCTCCAGATGTGTCCACACTGGCTGTGACAGTCCCCACAGAGCCTCTGCCCCTTCTAGTCAGGGTCCTGATGGATAGTTTTTGGTGCTGGCCACAATGGTTCCAGTCAAAGGTCCTTTGCATGGGGTCAGAGGAGGCCGCCCCAACTCTTGGAGCTCCTGAGCAAAGCAGCTCTGAGAATAACCACCCTAAATGTGCTCCTGGACCCACTGCCACTTTCCTGGAGGAGTCCTGATGCCACTCTATCAGCTCTGGTAGGAGGACAGGGACTGCCCAGTTGTCCACTCTGTGCAGACCCCTCCCTTGACCCCTCGTTGTTGAAAAAGTCCTGAATTAATGTCTCCTCTTCTGGAGCAGTCTGGGGTTGGAAATACCTGGGAAAGAGCCCTGCACAGCTGCCTGCGAAAACAGTGCCTTCCCTCCAACATTCAGCCGGAGGCCCAGGCCCAGGCCCAGGCCCAGAGAAGATGCTCCTGCCCAGCGGGAAGGGAAGGTAGGTGAGGTGGCTCTGTGCATTCCCCAAGGCAATTATTTGAGGCTGCAAGGCAGCCTGGCCAAGGATAAGCCTGTCTCCTGTTGCATCAAATGCTTCTCCTGGGTACCTGAGCTGGGCACCTCTGCCAGGTCTTTAAATAGCCGCCCCATTGATCTGGCCTCCTGGGCAGCACCAGCAGTGCTGGGTCAGCCTCCATCAGGTGCTCAGGTTTCCCTCATGGAGGCTGGAGTCAAGCACCAGGTAATCGCACTGGCTTCCTTGTGACCTGATGCTCCTCACATGTGTTTCCTAGGTCAGGGTGGGGAAGGGGTAGGCTTGGTCCCGTCACTTCAGCAGTTCAGAGCACAGCCCCCACAGCTTACCAGGGAAGAGTGTGTGTTGTGGGGGGAGGGTATTGCCCTCAAAAGACTATTGCTGACTTTCAGTAAAACGGACGATGACGGTATCTTCCCCAGGGTTGTTATGAGGATTAAATGTATGTAAAGTGCTTAACAGGGGAGCTGGACTCACTCAGTAGACGGTTGTCTTCTTACAGTTTCTTCCTGCAGCTGCTTGTGCTTATATGCTTGTATATATTCATATTCTCTCTCTCTCTCTTCCCGCCATTCCCCCCTCCCCTTCGTCCCACTCTGACAAAGCCATCACCATTTTGTATGGGACAGTAGCTTCTCTCCTACGTGGGAGAAGCGAAATGGATGGATGGGAAAGAGAAGGGTTTAGATTGCCATCACACAACCAACGTGGTCACCTTAGTTCAGGTTGGGAGGTAAAGACGAGTGAGAGGAACAGCTTAATAAACGTGGGGATGCTCTTCCCATCTTACTCCATCCCAAGCTCTACAGAAGGTCACTTTCTCTTTAAATGCAAATTGCCTCCTGCCCGCTCAGCCTCCGCCCATTCTGTTCCCTAGGAGAGTGCTGAGGGTGGAGGGAAGCCGCACAGAAGCATCTCTCCAGACCCCAAGCTCCAGGTCAGTTGCCCTCTCTGGGGGTGGGGGTGGGGGCAGGATGACGCGGGTTTGACGGTCCATTTCCGATCCTACTCCAGAGCTGAGCAATCCTTTGGGCACACAGCTTTGGAGACTGAGCATGGGAAAGAGATCCCGGTTGTCCTAGCCGTTCCTGGAGAGTAGGAGCTCCTGCTCCAATTCTTCTATCAAGTCCGTAATTGGGCCAAGCTGCCGCAGGGCGAGGCAGATCCACCACACCCCCTCGGTGCCAGCCAGCCATGTGCCAGTTTAAATGCTTGTGCCCCCAGCACCACCACCGTCCCAAAGGGCGGAGTCAGGCTTGGTGGCAGCAGCCTGGAATGAGCAGCTTGGGAAAACCCCGTAAAGGGCCCCCCGACCTCCATGGGGGAGGACCTCAGCAGACCTGAGGCTTAGGGGCCAGGGCTGAACGAGAGTCTGAGCAGTGCCAGCCACAGGCGCAGCCATTGTTGGAGGCCAAGGCAGCCAGCTGCCCGACCACCCACCCCACGCTGGCTGAGCAGAAGCCAAGCAGGGACTTTCTGACTGGGGAGGGTGATGGGGCTAGAAGCATGTCCCAGGGAGCTTCTGGGAGTCGCCTGGTCTTTGCAGTCGGGGGTGGGGTGGAAGAGCGGGGATGCCAGTGTCTTGAGTGGGGACACGCCACACGGAGCCCCGCCCCGCTGCGTGCCATGGCTTCTGCCGCTGTTACCCACTCTCTGGGGATTACTGCTTGACACTGGGGTCTTCCCAGGCACCCCACTCACACCTTGATCACCTCCCGTGCTGACAGAGTTGGTCAGCATCTGCCTAGGCAGTTGATAAATAGAACGAGACCTAGTTAAGACACCCCTAATCCTCAGCTGGGTTCCTGCCAGCTCAAATCCACCCTGTCTCCCCCTGCATTTCCTCTGCCAGCTCCGCCCCCTCAGCCACCGGGACAGGAAACCCCAGCAGCAGCAGAAGTGTCTGGTCCTGCCCTTTCCAGGCAGGGCCTAGGTTCTCAGGCTAAGGCCAGAGGGCGGAAGGGGACCTGGAGTGGGCCATGCAAGGTCCTTCAAATGCACATCCATGACCCCAGCAGTGGGTGCTGGCATCTGGCCCTGCCCATACTGCACAGATGAGCGGACAGAGGCCTTGACAGTTGTGAGGAGACAGTTGGAAGGTCCCAGGGCCCTTCCTTTGCAGCTCTCAGGGGTTACTGGGTGAAGGGATGACTTGCCCCTCACTATCTCAATGGGGCCGCCCCCCTTCCAGGGCCTGAGGCTCAGCCAGCACCCAATGGAGGACAAGAAGAAGAAAAGGAGTCCCAAGCCCTGCCTGACCCAGCCAGCCCAGGCCCCGGGCACACTACGCAGGGTCCCTGTGCCCACCAGCCACAGTGGCTCTTTGGCCCTGGGACTCCCTCATCTGCCATCCCCCAAGCAGCGGGCCAAGTTCAAGAGGTGGGTACAGAAGGAAACAGGGCAAGAAGGGAGGGACCCCAACTCTGGGCTGGGCTCTGTGGGGAGGAGGGCAAGGGGGGCTTTTAGCCTTGTGTTAGTAAACAATAATTGATGCCTTCCCTGGGGCTGCCCCAGCTGGCCCCTAAGACCCAGAGATGCCTCAGACCCTGTCCCTACCCTCAAGTGTGGGGGAAAAGGCCAGGTGGATCACTGGGATCACACAGCATGATGATGAACCTCAAAGCAGGGAGTGAGCAACGCTGCCAGGGAGTGAGTCAGAGAAGGCTGTTGGCACACTGGAGAGAAGAATGTTCTGAGCTGAGGGGATTGCCTGGCATAAACATGGAAGAAAAATATTGCCTGGAAGATTCTAAGAACCACCAGTGGTTTGGTGGCCCTGGAGTGTCACAGGGCAGGAAATGGTGAGGGGATGCTCAGACGTACAATTTGAATTCTCTGCTTAATTTTCTATAATGATTGGGAATTTGCATCCTACCCTATAATGTGTCCGTGTTTGTTTCCCACTAAACACGATGCGCTGTCTCTCCAATTACGTACGATGTTTCCCTGTGGCTTTGCCTGAGAGGCGTGTTTGGGGATGGCCACAGTGGCTGCAGCTGAAGCTCAGGGCTGGGGCAGGAACAGGAAGTGCAACTGGAGAGGCCAAGGGGCCAGGCTGGGAAGGACGTTCAGTGTCATCCTGAGGGCAATGGAAAAGTCAAAACCGTTTTTAAATAGAAAAGGGGCAGAAAGATATTTGGGGGAGGGGTAAGATGGCTCTTGTGGCAATAAGGGAGTAACTGTCCCCAAATTAATTCTCTGAGGACCAGGGAAGACAAGTGATTCACCCAGGGTCACTGGAAGAATGAATGAGGGGCTCAGACAGGAACCCAGGAGCCCCCTTCCAGGCATGGCTCTGGCTGTGAGTGTTTTTGGCAGAAAAAGACTTCTTTTGACTCTTTATCTTCACCTATTTCCCTTCCTTTACCAATCCCGGTAAAAATCCTGGCCCCAGGGTAGAGCCAGGAAAACAAACATCCATTTATCTTGGTGAGTGGATAGGAAGATGAATTAGGCCATAAATAGATGGCACAAAAGACCTGGGGGTAACTGGCTGCCCCCACCCTGTGACCACGGTCATGCGCACCCCATCCAGGGTAGGCAAGGAGAAATGCCGCCCAGTGCTGGCCGGAGGTGGGGGCGGCTCTGCAGGCACCCCCCTGCAGCACTCTTTCCTGACGGAGGTGACCGACGTCTATGAGATGGAGGGGGGACTGCTGAACCTGCTCAATGATTTCCACTCTGGCCGGCTGCAGGCCTTCGGTGAGTCCTGGGGGCTGGGCTTAGAGGGTGTGTGGGTGGGGCTGGGGGTCTCTGGGCGGGGCTGGGGCCAGGGTCCCAAGCTTGCCCCCCAGGGCTCAGACGCATGCTGTCCAGGGAAGGAATGCTCCTTCGAGCAGTTGGAGCATGTGCGGGAGATGCAGGAGAAGCTGGCCCGGCTGCACTTCAGCCTGGACGTGTGTGGGGAGCAGGAGGAGGAGGAGGACGATGAAGACGATGGGGTCACTGAGGGGCTGCCTGAAGAGCAGAAGAAGACGATGGCTGACCGCAACCTGGACCAGCTGCTTAGCAATGTGGGTCGCAAGGCTGGGTGCTTCGGTTCCTGGGGGCCCTCGGAGGCGGGGGAGGGACATGCTCCTAAGACCATTCCTGGCCCTGGGTGAAAAGCTGAGGTGCATGGAGCCAAGAGCTCTAGGCCCCTCAAACCACCCCCCCCACCGAAGATGGCCCCCAGGGCATCTGGGGTATGGCCTGGTGCCCCTGCTGACAGAAACCTCCCTTTCTCTTTCTGTTGACAGCTGGAAGATCTTAGTAATTCTATGTATCCTTTTCAGGGGACCTGACTCTCTGTGTGTGTGTGTGTGTGTGTGTGTGTGTGTGTGTGCGCGCGCGCGCGCGCCTGCCACCCTCCAAAGACAAGATCAGTTTCCTTCTCCCCACCACCCTCCAGGAGTATTCACATATAACCAACATCCCCACCTCTTCCAGTCCTACTGAGTCAGAATTAGCCGCCCACTGCCCTCACCCAGGTAGAGGAGTGCAGAAAGAATTTCCCAAATATTAGGAGAAAGGTGGTTGCAGGGTATATATTTTATCTACTTATCAAAATCTTTGCAAGTCCTTTAGCTGACACCAATCCATGGCAAAGCTTGTCTGCTGTCTTCCTACTTTCAGCATTGAATTGTTTCTACTGATTTACACTATCTCCTCATCTAGTCCTAGTCAGAAATAGTGCGGGTGCTCGCACCTGCATGATCTAGATCAGAAGAGGGGTTGCGGGTAAGCCACCTAGCAAGAAAGGGAGGTGAGGACTGCAACCTCAGACCACGGACCGCCCCAGAGACCCTCACCCCACCCCTTTGTGCAGTTGGGGAAATAGCCTGTGCAGGATGGGAAGACAGGGCTGGAAACAGGAGTCCAAAGCATGACAATCCTTGACTGGCACAGACAGAAGTTGCATCTGGCGGAGAACGCCGAGCCTGAGGAGCAGTCAGCTGTGTAGATGTCTGATCCAGGCCCAGATTGCCCCCTTTTATTCCCTTCAAACTGTGACTTTTTACAGACTCGACTGGGTATTCCGCGGCCCCCCAGGTGCTATGGGGAGGGGGGCACTGGATGGAATTAAACCAGAAAGAAAGAAAGCGGCTCAAAACAATGAAAATAAAAACAAAAAAACGATAAAAAAAAAACGAAAACAGAAAGAAAGCGGCTCCGTGTCTTCCTTCGCCGCGTTGCGCCTTTTCTCGGCAGGGGCGCCCAGGCCCCGTCCTCCGCGGAGACGCCCTCGCGCCGCACTTTTGTTCGGGAGAGCGAGCTCAGGGTGGGGCTGGTCCGCCGTGGGGCTCTGGGAGTGGAGCCGGGGCGGGCGCCAGGCCGCGGCCTGCCGGGGTGCGAGGGAACGGTTGCCGTGGAGACGGGGGGCGGGGCCTGCGCCGGCCCGGAGCGGCGCCGACGAGTGACGCACTGCGCGGGCGCCCGGCAGTTGGTGCCCGGATGGAGCGGGAGCGGTTGCTTCGGAAGGTGTCGGCGATGCAGGTGCGGCCAGGGCGGGGGGTGCACAGGATTCACCCCATGAGATCTGAGACTGGGTCCTTGTAGCGAGATGAGGCTGTCACGTTTAGTCACCTGCCCGTGTGCCCACCCCTGGAGATACCGACCCACCCCCACCGCCCAGAAGAATGCTGGCGCCCACGGACTTCCCCACGCGCCCCGCGCACACTCCTGCGGGATCAGGGAAGGACGGGAAGGGCCTTATAGCGAAGAGAAGGATGCAGTCCAGCATACCTCCTTGAGCCCCCATCCACACCGTCACCTATCCTTTCCCCGCGGCCGGTCCCCTCTTGCAGTCACCGGGATGACCTCTCCACGAGAATCCCCCAAGGTGCCCCCACTTTTGCAGCGATAAGGGTTTTCTTTCCCCTCTTTCTCCACAACAGGCCTGCGTCCGGGGCTTCTTGGTCCGACGCCAGTTCCAGAGTCTGCGAGCTGAGTATGAGGCTATTGTACGAGAGATCGAGGGTGATCTGGGCACGCTTCAGTGGACTGAGGGCTGGATTCCCAGGCCCCAATTTCTCCCAGAGGTAATATACAACCCAAGGGGAGAACGGAGGGGAAGGAGGGTCCTGGGCAGGGGATGCTGACAAGTTTTTCTCGAGGGAATAAGCAGCAGACTCACCTCACACCCCAATCCTTAAGTCTCATCAGTTTGTCTGCTAAATCATGGCGCTCAAATACTTGGAGGGTTTAGCCCTGGGGCTCTCATACCTCTCTGACTGATTTCTCAGAAAGCAAAATCCCATCGGATCTGGAAAGCTGGAGAGAGGATACAAAATCCAGAGCAGGAACAGTGGAGCCGCTTCCCATGTAAAGAGCCTGAGAGAGAGGCCATCTGGGAGGGGATGATGCTGAAGAAGTCAGGAGAGAGCCCAGCAAACTCAAGAAGTCTTCCCTGCAGAGATGACAGCCCCTGGCTCCAGGATGAGCAAAGCAAGAAAACTGCAAAACCCAGCCAAGAGGAGACCAGAGATATATCAAGGATGGAGAACACAGGTACTGCTCTGCCTAGATCAGGGAAGCCCCTGACCCTCTCTGGACCTCAGCTTTCCCATCTGAAAAGTGAAAGGCTTGTGCTAGATAAGCTGCATCCCTTTCCTTCTTCCGTCTGCCTGGTTCAGGGCAACACACGGGTGGGCAGGGGGAGGATGCCAGGGTCTTATGCTAGGCCAGTGCCTACCCCTCAAGGCTTTCTCCCTTCTTTCCTCCCTCCTTCACGGAAGCTGCAGGTCCAGGACTGCCCCACAGCCAGATGGAGTTCCAGGAGCTCCAGTACCAGCGCAGCCACTTGGCCATGGAACTGCTGTGGCTACAACAGGCCATCAATAGCCGTAAGGAGGTAGGCACTAACTTGAAACCTTTTTTGCACATTTAGGGCCAAGGCTGGGGGTTAGGGACAGGCCTCCTGCCATGCCCAAGCAGGCCTGCCTGGTACAGTGTCTGCTCTCTTCCCCAACAGTACCTAATTCTCAAACAAACACTGAGATCCCCAGAGGCGGGCCAGACCGGAGACGAGCCCAGCATGTGCCCAGACCACAGGGGACAGGCCTGTGAGAGGGCCAGGTCACAACCAAGCCCACCACTGGAAGACCAGTCCTACAGAGACAGGACCACTAGAGAGCCAGACCATGTGGATGACTCCTGCAGGAAGGTCAAATCACAACCCCACAAATCCCCAGAAAGACTGGCCACTACACTCAAAACCACTGCTGGGGCCAAGTACAGGGACCAATGCTACAGGAGGGCTGGACCACAGCTGCCCACACCATCAGATAACCAGGCAATAGAGAACAGGCGCAGCAAAGAGCCAGACTGTGGGGAGCAGACCTTTGGAGGGGCCTGCATGCAGCTGACAAAACTCCTGGAGGACCAGACCCCTAAAGGCCTCAAACCTAGCGGCCACTGTTCTGGAAAGGCCAGGACACAGCTGCCTGCACTCCATGAGGACCCAAACATCGAAGACAAGTCTCCCAGAAGGCCAGACCACAAAAAGCCTGATTTCCAAAGAGCTAGACCACGAGAGTTGGGTCTCTCAGAGGACCATGTCATCTGGGATAGGACCTTGACAGGACCAGAGCATGGTGGCCTGGATCTCTGGAGGACTAAACCACCTAAGGGCCAGACACCCAGTGACAAAAGCTCCAGAGATAGAACCTCCAATGAGCTTAGCTATGAAAGATGGAAAAACCAGAGGACTGTACCATGGAGATCAAGGCCACCTGAGAAACTGTCTTCCAGAGGGTCAAACCAAACAGGAGAGGACCACTGGAGGGGCAGACTGTGGAAAACAGGACCAGCAGGCTAGACCCTGGGGAGCCAGGGGTGGACCAGGTTCCGAAAGGGGTACCATGAAAGAGCAAGGAGGGAGACGGGACCTCGTCCTAGCTCCCTGGTACCAGCTCTACCTCCTGCCCCTGTCCCTGGCCACTGGTAGCTAATGGGGCCAAGACAAGCTGAGCCAAGAGCTGGTACCAGTATAGGGAGTGGAGGGAGAAGGACGCTCATCCTCTGCCTGTGGATCAATCCAGATTTTGGGACAGGGAGTTACCTGGGGTAAGTAAAGTGGGGGGCCTGATGGAGAATAAAGGTTTTTGTTGGATTCTGAGCCTGGTTGCTTTCATCTTCTGCCTCTGGTCAGGACAGACTCTGGGCCTTCCTGTTAGCTTCCTACTGGCCTGGACATCTTCCCCAGAGCTGGCTGGGAGTCACAGCCCGGGAGCAGACTAGCCATCCTTGGAGAACAGCCCCCTAAGTTGATCCTCCTTTGGGCCCAGCCCTTGGACTGCGGAGTGGCAGGAAGGTTCTGAGAATCCCTCTCTCCGCCCAGTATTGGAACATCTGTGTTTCAGTGTGATCTCTGTCACTTCCTCTCTCACTGAGCCCCAGGGTCTTCCTTCGTGTATAGTGACCATAACCACCCTGCTCTCATGAGGCCCCACCAGGAGCAGATGGGATGAGACCCTGAATACAGATAGATGCTCCTGCCAGAGGCTCTCCCTGCCTTCTAGGTGAGAGGGCAGGACACCACTTCTGACTGGCACTGCTCCCAGCCCTGCCTTAGTTGCTTAGCAACAGTTCTGCGTCTCTAGCTGAGGACACACTATGGCGTCTGGCAGTCCAGCGGCCAAGAGAGTAGTGGTGTACCGAAATGGGGACCCCTTCTCCCCAGGCCGCCAGCTGCTGGTGACTCAACGCCGCTTCCCCACCCTGGAGACCTTCCTCTGTGAGGTGACATCAGCTGTGCAGGCCCCACTGGCTGTGCGTGCCCTCTACACACCTTGTCATGGCCACCCTGTCACTGACCTGGCAGACCTGCAGAACGGAGGGCAGTATGTGGCTGCTGGCTTCGAACGATTCCGCAAGCTCCAGTGAGTGGGCTGGGGCTGGTCAAAGAGCCTAGGGAGGGAATAGTAATAGCACATGTTCGGTACTTATGTGTTCGCACGGGCACTTTATACGTTATCTCATGGGGTACAGCAACCCTATGGAGAGGGTGGTTTTACCCCCATTCTTTAGAAGGGGAAATCAAGATGGTGACGTTAAGTAACCACTTAAGAGTACCCAAGTAACAGAGTGGAGCCACTGTTCAAGTCGAAGTCTGACCCTGGTGTTTATGTCCATCACAGGCAGGATAGCCCTTGGGAAGGAGGACATTGTCCCGCAGGTTGGGCCCCTTTTTCCAAAGGCTCTTGATTGGATCCCCTACCACCACGACCACCACCACCAAACACGAAATCCACCCGTCACTTTCTCCCTGCTGTGTTTAGATGTCCGTGCTCTTCATTAGGCCGGGGTCATCCGCCTTTGCAGGGTGGGGCTTGCCTTCCAAGATGGAAGAAGAAGAATTTGAGTATCTGAGCTTCCAGCTCAGATCTGGCTTCCAGGTCCTACTCTGCTCTCAGCTGAGGTTGCTTACTGTAACATAAGGAGCAAGGGTTTGGGAGTGAGACAGACTTAGAATCCGGGCTCTGTCACTTATTTCTGTGTTACTTTAAGTGAGTCACTTAACTTTCTCTCAATCTCACACGCAATTAGATAAAACCACCTACCTCATGAATAAGAAACTTCCTGGGATACAGCAGGATGCTTAATGAACTGGTTTCTGTTGACCTTTAATCTTAACGGTTTGTATCTGAGACTCCAGTCTGAATGTTCAGCCTGACAGGGCCCTAAGGCAGGTTCAAGTGCCAGCATCTGTTTCTAGACTGAGATGACTGAGACTATTCCACTGGAAGGGATACCTGGTGGGCTGAGCTCCAGCCCCACACTCTGGCAGCTACTGGGCTGTTGAGGCTCCAGGCTCCCCAAGATGACCTGTGACCTATCTGTCCTTTCAGCTATTTACCCCTTGGAGGGAAGGATCCAGGCGGGAAGAGCGGCAGACTACCAGTGAGTCCTGGGGTCTGGGGGTGGCTGGCCCTCAGCCCTGTCTTCCCACCCCTCCTGGGGTTGCCCCCAATTTGGTCTGGGAAGTCAGGATCCCTGGGAACAGCAGGGTCTGCCAGTTCTATGGGGCATCCTCCACACCCACGCTGGAGCCAGCTGCTATCCTCCCTGGGGTGCAGGATTTCAAGACACTATCCCTTGCTCCTTTTCCAGCCTTTTGCTTTATCTCCAGGCTGTGGTGCCCAAGGGAAAGAGGAAGCTATAACACACACATGGGGACTGGGGGTGCTTAGAATGTCACTTAGGGGAGGTAGAAGCACCCTTTGGTGAAAGGTGTGACCAGTCTTATCCCTCTTGTCCCTTCTCCTGCCCCAGTCTGGCTCCTCTGCCTCACCCTACCTACCTTGGACTAACCCACCCCTAACCAAAGGCCTCAACTCTCCCCTGATTTGGGGGCCTGACTTGGGTTTCAGGGTCCTCCTGTGACTCATCGCCCGCGTGATGGGGCCCTTGGACGGCAGCTACCTACAGGTTCCCCCTGCTATATCCAGTGAGTGCTGGTGTCAGGGAGAGGGCATAGATTTTTGTTTCAGTGAGACCAAGAAAATGTGGGTGGGTTTGTTCCAGGAGTCTCTGGTCACTGGTGGGGATATAACAAGTCCAACACACTTGATGGGTGAAAATGGACCAATGCACTGGTTCTTGGACCATCTTCTGGCCCTGTGCCACCCTTCTTCCTCTCACACGTAGGGAGTCCTGGGGACCCATCCCCTTACCAGGCTGCTCTTTGTCCCAGTGTGTTCAGGAATGGGGACCTGTTAAGTCCCCCATTTAGCCTGAAGCTGTCCCAGGCTGCCAGCGAGGACTGGGAAACGGTGTTGAAGCTCCTGACTGAGAAGGCCAAGTTGCAGAGTGGGCCTGTGTGCAAGTGAGTATGGGGACTGGGGAGGCCCAAAAGTCCCCAAAGGGAGCCTCCTACTGGTTTTGGCTGTCCCTGAGGATGAAAAGGCAAAAGGAAAGCATGTTTCCCCAAATGGGACTTCCTTCTATGTGACAGGGAGAGACCCCTACAGCCCAGCCCTTGGAGCCTAGGTGACTGGCTTGGTGTCCAGAAGGTCAGCAGCTAAAGGGTACCTTGGAAGAGCTGTACCCACCCCCTCACAGTCTGCCAGATATGAAGAGGCATCTTGTCTACCGGCTCTTATCCGCTCTCCTCTCTCTCCCAGACTCTGCACTCTGGAGGGGCTCCCAGTGTCAGCAGGGGAGGCTCTGGTGAGTGGCCATTACTATGTGGCTGTCGGAGAGGATGAGTTCAAGGCCCTCCCCTATCTGGAGCTGCTGGTGCCCAGCCCCTCACTGCCCAGGGGCTGCTGGTATGTATGTGTGAGGTGGAGGGGTAGCGGGTTAGAGCAGAGGAAGCCACCCTGACTCCATGTCCTCTGCCCACGACAAGCCTTTTCTTTTTTCGTTGCAGGCATCCCCCAGACCTGAGGTCTAGGCCCCACAAGCAGAGGGTAGGTGATGTGAGGGGCTGTGGCGGGTGGGAAGGAAGGGGAAGGACTGGCTGACTCCTCCTCCAGCTCAGGCTCTGACCTTATCTCACTGCATCCTCTCAATAATCTTATGAAACAGAGATTATTATTCCCATTTTCTAGAGGAGAAACTGAAGTACAAAGGAGTCAAGTAATTTGTTCAGGGTGACACAGTTATTGAGTGGCAGGGGCCAGACCAGAGCCTGGGCTGAAAGCCAACTCATTCAGGCCCCATGGATATCTTCAGGACTCTGAGTTACTGGACCTAATGCCTTCCTGCCAGGCTGGATGCTGGGAGAGAGAACTGGCGTATCTGGCATAGCAGGGTCCAAAGGAGCTTACCAGTTCCCCATCTTATCCCAGGCCTGAGCTCTCCCAAGAGATGAGCCAGTGAGCATCGGGTGGGGGTTAGGAGGACACAGCCTGGTTTCAGTGGGCATCCTGAGTGCCAGGCACCAGCCGCTCTGTCCCTGGATAAGGCAGCCTGATGGGAAGAGGGAGCAGGGAGGGAGGATGCAGGCTGTGAAGATGGATGGCATCTCCTCTCCCAAGCTCCCACAGGCCCCAGGGGCAGGCAGTTCAAGCCTGGACTGGGAGGAGAGAAGGTAAGAACAGCCAGCACCCGTGGCCCAAGCCTGGTGTCCTCTCTACAGGCCCATGGCCACAGGGCACAGGCAACCCAGCCCTCTCCAAAGGAACCAAGCCAAATTGAGCCATCTGCTTTTGATGCCAGATCTCAGCAGGCCATTCAGCCAAGAAGCATGCTCCCTATGCTCTCATTTCCATCAGGTGAGAGGACTCTGGGACCCAGGCCCTTCTCAGCCACCTTCTGACAGTGACACAGGATGGTCCCTGCTGTTTGGGGGAGGTCCCTGGGGGCACAATGCCCAGGTACAGAGCTGGCCTGATCTCAGCACAACTGTCTCCTACTCCCTCATGTGCATATCCAGCCCCTTGCTCTTCACAAGGACTTGGCATATGAAAAGAAGCACATGGCAACTCAAAGCAGTGAAACTTTAGGGGTGGGATTTGGAAGGGATGGGACGGGGCCAAAGGCCTGCCTCTGAATTACCCTGCCCTCCTCTGAGGTAACAAGGCATGCGGAGCACAGCTCAGGGGAGGGGTGGGGGCTGGTACAGAAGGTCAAGGGAAAGAATGCTGGGACCTGCCCAGTGGCATAGTGGTTAAGTGCGCGCGTTCCGCTTCGGTGGCCCAGGGTTCGCAGGTTTGGATCCCGGGCGCACACCAACGCACCACTTATCAAGCCATGCTGTGGCAGCGTTCCATATAAAGTAGAGAAGATGGGCACGGATGTTAGCCCAGGGCCAATCTTGCTCAGCAAAAAGAGGAGGATTGGCAACAGATGTTAGCTCAGGGCTAATCTTCCTCAGAAAAAAAAGAAACAAAGAAAGAAAGAATGCTGAGGGCTCCTCAGCCAGGGCATCAGCCGATGTTGCCCCCTCATCAGGAGTCAAGGGAGTGTATTGGGCTCCCCACCCAAGGAAGGAGACAGCAGGGGCCCAGGAAGTAGCAGATGATGAAGACACCTGGACAGAGGAACCCTTGAATCAGGTGGGCTGGGGCTGGAAGTAGTATGTTGGGACAGGAGTCCTGAGCTGGAAACTGGCAGCCCTAGGTCCCAGGAACAGCTCTTCCCCCTTGTGACTGTGAGAAGATCTCCTAACATCTCAAAGCCCAACTTCCTACCTTGTTAAATGAGAGGGCAGACCCTAATTTCTAAAGTCTCTTCCCTGGGGTCGGGAAACTGCCGTTGAGGGCTGGAGGCTGGACCTGGGATGCTACTGGCTCCGCTCTGTATGGCCTTCGCCTCCTCCAGAGGGCAGCACAGATAGTGGAAGAGGACCTGTCCCTGGAAAACCAGCCTGGGGCTGGGGCAGCTATCTCAGTCTCAGCCTCTGCTCTGCCATCTTGAGAGCCAGCAGATCCAGCCAGGAACTGGGGACACCACTCTGCAGCCATCTTTTATCTTCAGCCTCCAGCAGCCTGTTCTCCAGGAGCCAGTGCCTCCCCTGGGCTCACAGGGTATGCTGCAGTCCCCTCAGCCCCTCCCCACCTTCTGCTCCTAAAGCCACAGCCCTGTCTTCCATTCCTCTGAGCAGAGCAGCCCTAGCCACCCAAGCCATTTCCTTATTGGGGTTCTCTGGCCAGAGAAACGAGTAGCCAACTGAGCTCCAACTGAGCTTGCGGAAGAGACCACAAACTTGGAAGCGGGTCTATCACAATAAAAGAATACTTAGTAACCTCTGTCTGTTTACTACGAATTTATTACAGACTACTACTCACCAGGCATTGCCCCTATGCTGGAGTTAAGCAGTGTTGGGGCTCAGAGGTGTCTGAGAGGGGCAGGCAGTTGAGGATTTCCACCCACCTTATGGGTGGGACAGGCAAGGCTAACAGACAGCTCACCTCCCTTACATCTGCCATTCTAATGCACCTTCTTCCCCTCAGTTCCCCCTTCAGCCAGCCAAGGCTCTCTGACTGAGCCCTGGAGGCCTCCTGTTTGCATTTCTGGCTCAAAGACTGTAGCTGGCCCTCTCCATGCAGCAGGGGTTCTGCGGTCCATCAACCCTGCTGCTGGGAGAGTCCAGATCAGGCCATAGTAACAGTGGCTGGGCTAGGGCCTTAGGGGCCTGATGTGACAGCAGGAAGAGAGCTGCTGGGGCAGAAAGGTTGCTGAAGGTGAGTGTGAAGTCTCTTGTGCTAAATCCCAGAAGTTGAACAGCACTTGAAAGTTACAAAATCCTTTCAGTCTTGTTCTCTTATTGTGATCCACGAGGTAGCTGTTATTCCCATAAGAGATGAGGAAGCAGAAGCTCAGAGTGGGGACGTGCTAGGTCCATCTGCTCACAGCCTGCACCTCATGGCCCAAGGGCTTCCTGGAGACAGTAGAGCTGGAGGGTGGCGTCAGCCCACTCAAAGGGTAGATGGTTGCCCCTGGGTCTTGCTCACTGAGCTTGTGATGCAGAGGGTGATTCCTGTCACGGTGAGCACAATGCCTGCGAATGCTCCTGCGGTAATGGGCAGAAATAAGAGGCTCTGAGCCCAGCCATGCCAGCAGGAGCTGGTACAGGGCTGAGGGAAGGGCTTAGATGGGGTGTGTCCCCAGACTGTCCAGGGGAAGGGAACTCTGATGGCCCCAAGGAAGCAGGAGAGCTGCAGAGGAAAGGGGCAGAATCGGAGAAGGTCCTCTCCTCCCCCACCCATGGGACATGGCTTTGAGAAAGAACCAAAACAGGGGTATCAAGGCCCAAGTAGCTGCTTCCCACACTTGCAGTGGCCCGACTTACGTTCTCCACCAATATCTTCTCCAAGGACCCTCCCAACAATCAGTGTGAAGACAATGGCCAGAGAGTTGCTGATGGGCACAGCTAGGGTCAGATCTGAGTGAGCAGAATGAAAAGAATCTCTGAGATGCAAAAATGCCTTTCGAAGCACAAAACACTCATTTCATCATCAAGACAGCCTTTTAAAAAACGGTATCTCAGGACTCCATTTCCCAGACGAAGTCACAGCCAAGCTCAGGATTCAAAGCCAGGTCTCCTGACTCCAAATTCCATGTTCCCTCAAGATTCCAGCATGAAAATCTGAACTACAAAGTCTGGAACCACCCTGGTTTGCTGCTAAGGATGAGGTCTTTGCACTCAAAGAGAGCTCCTGAGATCTCAAGCACATCTGGACAGACAGGCACCCAAAGCCCAAAGGATGCAGCAGAATGAGTGCAGTGACACGAAGCACAGCCACTGTTCATACTAAGCACAGATTCTGTGCTGGGCGCTTTGTGTCCATGTCTCATTGACTCTTCACAACAACACTGCAAGAAGAGCACTGTCATCATTTTGCATCGATAAAGGAAACAAAGGCTCAAAGAAGTCACATAAATTGAGGCAAATTGAGGATTTAAACCAAGGTCTGCCTGACTCCCAAGCCTGTGCCCTTATCGAATTAAATGGATATGGACAAACCAAAAGAGAAGGAGAAGCACAGTTTGTTTCTGTTTCAGCTCAGGCTTGGGCCTTATGGAGTTAAAGACGAAAAAAGAATGTTAGAAGGAGGAGGCCGGGTACCTGTTCAGGACAGGCCCCACAGGGCTGGGCCTTAGGGAGAGGCCACCAGAGCCCAGGATCTGCTCCTTAGTCTTGAAGCTCCGAGTGACTGACTCCCAATAAACAGACTTGAAAAAGACTAACAGACTTAACAACTCTGTTAACTTAAAATGTGTTACACTTAAATTTTATACACTTAAAATTTGTTAAGAGGGTAGATCTCATGTTAAGTGTTCTTACCACACACATACGAAAAAAAAAAAAAAAAACTAATGGATAAATCAGAAGCTGAGTTACTTGTTTACAAAACTCCTAACTGCCAGCGAGACCAGGATGCTCATGTTGGCTCCTCAAGAAGTTCTTTCCCAGCACTCCCAGGCCTCACCTGCTTCAGGTAGTGAGTGGAGGCGAGAATTGTCCCACTCCTCATCCCCTGTGAGGCCCTACCATGGCTGGCATTACCCATCCAAGAAACTGACACAACTCCTACTACTCAGACCTGCTTCCTTAAGCTTACATGCCTTACAACAAATGCCATGGCTGCTAAAGACTGGGTTACAATGGTAGATGGGGGAGGGAAGCAGCATGCTGCACTGGAAGAGCAAGGGCACTGGAGAGGCAGAGCTGGGTGTCCCTGTGTAGTCTTGGTTAGCTCATTCAAACACTCGGAGCCCACTCCCCACGTGTAAAACAGTGATAGCAAGATAACAGCATCTACTTACAATAGGGTTGTTGCAAGATGAAATATGACAATGCCTGTATAGTCCCTGGCTGAAGTAGATGCTTAATAAATAGTAACCATTGTTCTGATTATTAGAATGTGTGGATGTTAAAGGATAGAGGCAGAGTAGGTGATGAGATAACAGCATCATAAAATTGCCATTTGCTCAAAACTTGGTAAATGGGCAACCACAGTCAGCTGGCCAGAGGGTTCAGCATTCTTGGGTAGCAGGGAGTGCCCAAGTCTTTCAAACTTTCTTTTTTCTTTTTTTTTTGCTGAGGAAGATTAGCCCTGAGCTAACATCTGTGCCCATCTTCCTCTATTTTGTATGTGGGATGCCGCCACAGCATGGCTTGATGAGTGCTGCATATGTCTGTGCCCTGGATCCGAACCCACAAACCCCAGGCCACTGAAGCAGAGTGCACGAACTTAACCACTACACCACTGGGTCAGCCCTCAAAGTTTCTTTTAAATGAAGTCTTATGAGAAGCCCAAAATGTAAAACAGATGAAAGTGGAGTGACTCTAGTTGAAGCTGACACAGCAGGTCTGGAGACTGGCCTATCCCCTTGCCCACCCATGGCCTGAGAGGTTCCCCAGAGCTATCTGGGGCCCAAACTCCCTTCAAGTCCCCAGAGGGCCTGGGTGAGACTCCAGAGGAGGTGAAGCCACCACAGGGGGACTTCTCATAGCAAAGTTAAAGAGCATAAACTTTAAGTAATACATGGCTTCAAACCCTTCTGCACTGACATGCTGTGGGACTTAAGAGAGATGAAATAAGTTGCCCAAAGTTTTGTAACTTCATCTCCTAAATGGAGATAATCATGTGTCCTTCACAGGGTCACGATGAGAATTAAATAAAATGTGTAAAACTAGCACAGTATCTGATGCAGTAGAGGGCAGTCAACAAACAATGGGGGAAAGGAAATTTATATTTATTGGGCTCCTACAGTGTGCACCAGGTACTCTGCTAGATGCTTCTCATACACTGAATTTAATCCACTCAATGCTATGAAGCCAATCGTATAAAACCAAGGTTCAAATGAGGGACTTGCTCAAGGTCAAGCAGGTAGCATGCAGTGGAAGCAAGAGCATCAAAGCCAGCCCTTGACACAGCAAAGTGAACCTTCCTTCTTCCTCTGCTGCTGCACAAGACTGCCAGGCTTCAAACCAACCCTAGTGCCTGGCAGCATACTCACAACCAGCCCCCTGTGCTCCTTCTGCTCAGAGAAGACAGTGCAGACGGAACCAGAGACAGTGGGCTCTCCCTCACTCATGGGAACAAGGTGCTTCAGGCTCCCTCCCCAAAGTGACTCTTCCAGGTGGCCTCCACCACTAAGCATAGCAGTTCTAAGCCAGAGACCCACCTGTTGATGCCAAGGTGAGGTAGTAGAGAAGGGAACCACACTGGTTTAGGAAAAACGGCATCAGGTACTGAAAACAGAAGAAATCTGTAGTCAGTGTGATTGCTTGACTGAGCAGCACTGTCTTCTTTGAGCTTCTGGATATGCCTTTCCTTGGAGGGAGGGGTAGCTATAAGGGCCCAGGGAGCACTGAGCCTTCTGAAAAGGACCCTTCCAGGGCAGAGGGAAAGTTACTGACTGAACTCCATGCCTTTGTCCTGAATGCCCCCTCCCTCAGCCCTCCTAGTTCCCATACCCCCATCCTGCAAGTCCCTGAGTGCCAATGTCACTCCCTCCAGGAAGCTTTTCCCAAGTCCCCTAACTCCAGCCTCCCTCCTCTGAACTATCTGTACCTCTCTCATACCCCTTAGCCCTGAGAGGTGGTTGTGTCCATGTCTTGTCTTTTCCACTAGCCTAGACTGGCAGTGTTGGGGTCAGAGGGAGTTCTCCATATCCTTCCTTAAACTTCCTCCCCAGGGCCAGTTTGGGCCCCAAGCCCTCCCTCTGGAAAGGTCTACTGGAGGGATCACAATAATAAAATATTAATAATAGCAGCCATAGGCTGAGCAATACTTATGTACTAGGCCCTGTAACTCACTTCACTTAATCCTCACAACTGCCCTATAAAATGGTTACCATTATAATTCCCATTTTACAGATGATGAAACTGAGTCTCAAGAAGAACAAGTAACTTGTCCATGAGCTTCTAGCGAGTAAGTGGTGGGGTGTAGATTCTAACCCAGACTTGTTTGACTCAGGAGACTAAACTCTTAGCCACTATCCCCGAGAGAGGGGCCATTCACAGACGCACCTCAGTATTCAAGAAGAGAGTCTTCATCTCCTGCAGCAACTGCCGGGCCCAGGTCTGCTCATGAACCTGCTGCAGGCCGGAGGAGGCCCGCTTGAGCAGCGGTTGTGTGCCACCCCACAGAGCGGCCACCAGCACCAAGGCCAGTACCTGCCCTGGATGGAGATGCGAGTGACCCCTCCCTACCCCCCAAATGGCCGCCCGCCGGGCCCAGCCCTCATCCGGCCTCCCATCCCGGCCGGCCCTCTCCCGGCCTCCTATGCCCAGCTAGCCTCCCCCACCTCCCTCCTTCGCTCTCCGACGCTGCGGGTGCGATTCGCGGGTAGGACAGACCCCGGAAGGCCGGGGAGATGAATCCAGGAGCCCGGGGCTTGGGGCTGTAGCAAGAGTCGGAGTGAGGTGGAGGTGGAGGTGGACGTGGAGTAGGAAGCGAACTCCAGGGGTGGAAACGGAAGGCCGTAGACGGGCGGTAAGCCATGGTGGGGCGGGGCATCTTACCCACCGAGAGACGCCGCCATGGCAACGCCGCTCCCTTCCACTTCCGGGGACGAAGGGGCGGGGACCCATAATCCGGAAGCCGCTGCAAAGCCTCTTCCGGTTCTACTCACGTTGCCGCTCTCCTCGCGTCACCGCTGGGATGGTAAGTTCCCCTGAGTTGGGGGTGTTGCCCTGGGGGTCCGGGTCTGGACAGGGGACGGTTCTGGGCGCTGACTCTCCCGTCCTGTCCCCACAGAAGCCGATCCTTCTCCAGGGCCATGAGCGGTCCATTACGCAGATTAAGTACAACCGCGAGGGAGACCTCCTCTTCACGGTGGCCAAGGACCCTGTGAGCCTCGGCTGGAGGGCGGGCTGGCGGGATCATGCGGAGGGCCTCGGGAGGGGGCGCGTTCATTCTGGAGGGCGATGGGTGGACAAGCCAGTTTTGCCGCAAGAGGGGAACCAAAAAGCGCCCTATTCTGAGAAGTAAGGAGAGACCATCCTGGGGGTAGGTGGGAGAGAGCATTCTACCAGGAAAGGTGGGAAAGAACTCAGTTGTTGGTAGAAAGAGGGAGTAGCCGGGGAGAAGAAAAGCAAGAGACCATTGTGGAAGGAGGACGGGGACAAGGGTCAGCTCGTTCAGGGGACCAGGAGGAGACCATTCTGGGGGAGAACAAAACTGTTCTACCTGGAGAGGGGAACAAGCCACCTATAGAAGGGGAAAGCTGATGTTTGGGTGGCGAGGGACACGGAGGACTTAATAAAGGTGCCTTGGTCTCATTTCAGTCAGTCCTTCTGGGCCCCATCCTGCCATTCACTGATTGTAAACAGGCCCTCACAGCACCGCCTTTTGAGGCACCTCCCCATGGATGAAGTTAACTCTAATGGTAAAAGTGGGGATGCGGAAGCCAAACGCCTGATTTGAATCCTGACCCCTGCATCCACTAGCAATGTGACTTTGAGTGTGTCATTTAACCTTTCTAAACTTCAAGTTTTGGGGCGGCCCCGTGGCTTAGCAGTTAAGTGCGCGCGCTCCGCTGCTGGCAGCCGGGGTTCGGATCCCGGGCGCGCACCGAGGCACCGCTTCTCCGGCCATGCTGAGGCCGTGTCCCATGTACAGCAACTAGAAGGATGTGCAGCTATGGCATACAACTATCTACTGGGGCTTTGGGGAAAAATAAATAAATAAATAAAATTATAAACTTCAAGTTTCCCTTTTTATAAAATATGGGTACTGATAGTACCTCCTCCATGGCATTGTCTTTAGGATTAAATGAGATCATTCAAGTAAGGAGCTTAGCACCTGGTGCGTATGAGTGCCTAATTAATGTTAGTCACCTGTATTTTAAATTCCTTAATCATTTTATTGGAGCCTCACAGCTACCCTTTGAAAATGGCATTATTGTCATGGCCATTTTACAGATAGGCAAACTGAAGTTCAGAGGGGAAAAGCACTGTATCTGAGATAATACAGTGAGATTGTGGCAGAGCAAGGACTCCCCAGGCTTCCCTACTACCAAGTACTCCCACTTGGACAGGACACCAAAGCTACTGTTTTTCTGGACTGACACTCAACTTGACCTTTTATTCTTCTGAGGGCTTAGGAGTCTGGGGGAGGGCTGGGACAGTGGCAGATGGAGACATTTTTGCAAGCCTCCTGACTCCTCTGCCGCTTACCTGTAGGAAGGAGGAGAATCCAGGAGTTGGTCTTTTTACCAGCAACCTGCTGCTTCCCAAGAGACGAGCAGGAGAGAGCAGAATCTGGCCTGGCTAGAGGCTGGTGAGGGTTCCTGGGGCAAAATAGGAGGCTATTGCTCTGCCTGGGTTGTGTACCATCCTGTCACATTGTCGTTGACCCCTCCAGATTGTCAATGTATGGTACTCCGTGAATGGTGAGAGGCTGGGCACCTACATGGGCCATACTGGAGCTGTGTGGTGTGTGGACGCTGACTGTATCCTTGTCTTGGCCCTGAGTCTATGCTCCCAGGGTCTGCCAGCAATGGAAAAGCTGCTGAGTTGGAGGTTGGGAGTTTGGGATGCTCTTGTGGGTCTAGATAATGAAGCCTCCTACTCCCTTTGTTCACTGATTGGGGGAACATTCAGGACAAGTTCCAGTTCTAGATGAGGAGGTGAGAAACCTCTGAGGTAAGAGAGAGGAAGAAAAGCTCTTTGGGGCTGAAAAGGGAGATGATTGAGTTGGCTCCCAAGAGGACAAGGGCTCAGGTGAACTCAGTCATGTTTCTTAACACCCTCTTCAGGGGACACCAAGCATGTCCTCACTGGCTCAGCTGACAACAGCTGTCGTCTCTGGGACTGTGAAACAGGTAAGCCTGGGTTATTTACTTTTTCAGCACAGTGGGGACCTACAGTGTACTGTTTAAGTGAACAGGTTCTGGGGAAATAGAAATAAATCCAGAGATGGTTCCTAGCCTAGGGAACAAGAGAGAGATGAGAAAATAAGGAAGACAGATGAGAAAAGAGGCACTACAGGAAGATAATGAGCCATGTGAGAGGAAGCATAGAGCTCGGTGGAAGGCCAGAGAGAAGCGACTGACTGCCTGGCAGGGGGATGGGAGCAGCCCGAAAGTTTTCCCAAGGTAAATGTCATATGAGCTGGGGCTTAAAGGATGAGAAAGAGGTCATCACTTTGGCACACGCAGGAATAAAAGCATGGCAAGTGTCGTGTCCAGGTCATATGATCTGGCAGGAGTTCCCGCTTGAGGGATGAAATAGTCAATGGAGAAGATGAAGCAGGCTAGGGCCAGAACAGGCCTTGAGTGCCAAACTCAGGAGCTTGGCTTTGTTCTGTAGGATGTGGCATGCTGTGGAGGTTGCTGAGCAGGGAAGAGTGGTGGTCTGTGTTTAGTTTTAGCAAGCTCAGGTAGCAGTGGGGAAAGAACTGCAACTAAAGACGGGGGAGCCTATGAAAGCTGCTCCATATAGTAAATATTTACCGAGCCCCCAATTTTGTGCCAGGTCTAGGCTGGGCACTGGGGACACAGGGAAATTAGAGCGGGTGTTTGCTGTGGAGGAGCATATTCCGAGGGGGAAACAGGTATATTGCAGTCCACTGTGAGCAGTGCTCCATTAGCACGATGTCTGAGGAGGGGCTGGGGAAGAAGTTAAAAGACTTGAGGGAAAGCATAGCAGTGAGGAAGAGGAGGTGGTGGGTTGGAGTCACTAGAGCAGGAGAAACAGTGAGACGTGATGACAGGCAGGTGTACTGTCCTCCCTGTGATGGCAGTGGGCAAGGGGTAGCCCAAACTCTTCCTGTCCCCAGGGAAGCAGCTGGCCCTGCTCAAGACCAATTCAGCTGTCCGGACCTGTGGTTTTGACTTTGGGGGCAACATCATCATGTTCTCCACGGACAAGCAGATGGGCTACCAGTGCTTTGTGAGCTTCTTTGACCTGCGGGATCCGAGCCAGATCGGTGAGAGCTGGGGCCAGGGCTGGGGGGTGAGGTGAAGGGTGCGGCTCCAGACCCCAGGGCCTGACATCTGCTGCCCCACACAGACAACAACGAGCCCTACATGAAGATCCCTTGCAATGACTCCAAGATCACCAGTGCCGTGTGGGGACCCCTGGGGGAGTGTATCATCGCAGGCCATGAGGGCGGAGAGCTCAACCAGTATAGCGCCAAGGTAAGGGGCTGGGTGGGGCCCGAGCCCACTAGAATGATTCCCTACCAGAACCAGGATGGCACAGTGGTTAAGAGCAAGGGCTGGATTCAAACACAGATTTCACCACTTTCTAGCTGTGTGATCTTTGGCAGGTTACATAACTTCCCTGAGCCTGTTTATCTTTAAAATATTTTGGGGCCGGCCCTGTGGCTTAGCGGTTAAGTGCGCGGGCTCCGCTACTGGCGGCCTGGGTTCAGATCCTGGGCACGCACTGACGCACCGCTTCTCTGGCCATGCTGAGGTGGCATCCCACATACAGCAACTAGAAGGATGTGCAACTATGACATACAACTATCTACTGGGGCTTTGGGGAGGAAAAGGGAAAAAAAGGAGGAGGATTGGCAATAGATGTTAGCTCAGGGCTGGTCTTCCTCACCAAAAAAAAAAAAAATTTCTCTAAAATGTTTCAAGGATCTAATGACATCAGATGTTTGAAAAATTTGTCACAGAGTACTCAGGATATGTTAATAGTGATCACAATTAAGCATTTTCCTGCCACCACTGAGTACCAGGCCCTGTGCTAGGCTCTGAGGGCAAAGAAGTGAATCAGACATGGGCTCTGCCCCAGGGGGAGACAGACTTGCAAACGGCTAGGACATGAGTCAGATTGTGAATTGTGCCACCATAGAGGTCTCAATCAAGTGCAGAAAGTGCCCTCTGTCACAGAGGAGGTGGCATGTACAGTAAGCCATGAAGAATAAATGGAGCGGGGCTGGCCCGGTGGCACAAGCGGTTAAGTGTGCACGCTCTGCTGCGGCGGCCTAGGGTTCGTCAGTTCAGATCCCTGGCGCACACTGACGCACTGCTTGTCAGGCCACGCTGTGGCAGCGTCCCATATAAAGTGGAGGAAGATGGGCATGGATGTTAGCCCAGGGCCAGTCTTCCTTAGCCAAAAGAGGAGGATTGGCAGATGTTAGCTCAGGGCCGATCTTCCTCACAAAAAAAAGGGGGGGGGGCCGGCCCGGTGGTGCAAGAGGGTAAGTGCGCACGCTCCGCTGCGGCGGCCCAGGGTTCGCCGGTTCGGATCCCGGGCGCGCATCAATGCACCGCTTGGCAAGCCATGCTGTGGCGGCATCCCATATAAAGTGGAGGAAGATGGGCACGAATGTTAGCCCAGGGCCAATCTTCCTCAGCAAAAAAAGAGGAGGATTGGCAGATGTTAGCACGGGGCTGATCTCCTCACAAAAAAATAAATAAATAAAGTTCATGACGGATAACTTTAAAAAATAAATAAATAAATAAATGGAGCTTCAAGCAGGAAGAGAACGTTCCACAGGCAAAAGGAGCAGCACACGCAAAGGCACAGAGTTAAGAGAGTATATGGATTCTTCAGGAAACAGTCTGGTTATCATTGGAATGCCGCGTTGGGGAAGGTGGACAGAGACTAGATTTTTTGAGTGTCAGGAGGTAAGGGGTTGTGATTTTCCTTTAGGCAGTAGGGAATCTTTAAATGGTTATTGATGGTCACATTTTCTCCTTAGAGAGCTTTGCAGGCTACAGTTTGGAGAAGGGACCTGAACTAGGCAGTAGCCATGGGGATGTGGAGTACCTGACGGAGTCGAGAGATATTTAGGGGTGACTGATCAGATGGAGGGGTTAGGAAAGGGTCAAATCCAGGCCGTCTCAGATTTCTGAGCTGGGTGTCTGGGTTTCTAGGGAATGCTGGAATGTAATACCATCAAGGTTGCTCAGTCACTCAGCAAGCCCAGGCCTACCTGCCTGTATAGGAAACAGGAACCAAGGTCAAAGGCATAAATAATGCTTGATGCTAGCAGATGGTGGAGCTGATCTGTGTCCCCCAGCTAGGCCTGACTGCAAAGCTGGTATTGGTTCTCCAGAATGTGGAAGCCAGATATGTTTGTACCATGTGTCCAAATTGATGGAGGAGACAAAAATACATTCTTCCCTCAGAATAGGTAAAAGTAATTAAGGAAAGTGTGAGGCACAGCGCTCAGGGCCTTTCAGTCATGTAACAAATGTTTACAAAGCATAGGCCAGGTGCCTGTCACAACTAAGTCAAGTAAGACACAGTCCCAGTACCCTTACAGTGACCCTTGGTAGTGGGCTTTTAGTAATCTTCTTTTCCAGATAAATTGAAGCAAAGAGAAGTACTTTTAGGGGCATATTCTAAAACTCTGCTCTTTGTACTACACAGTCTAGCAGGTTGTTTAGTGGGAAGGGAAATCAGGAGATGAAATGGCCCGTTGGGGAGACCTAAGAAAAGATAGATATGCAGCAGTCCTCGTGGACTGTGACCAAGACCCTGGGAGGGAAGGGGGGTGAGCTCGGGTAGTCTGCCTCCTACTAGTCGTGTGGTCTTCAACAAGTCACCCCACCTCTCTGAGCCTTAGTTTCTTCCTGTTAAAATTTCCATTAAAATACCCACTTCATAGGATTGGTGTGAGGATTAAATGAAGTAAGGTGTTAAGTGCTTGGCACAATGCTTGGCAAATAGTATCTGTTCAATAAATATTTGGTGAAAGAAAGAATAAACAGAAACTGCTCAACCCTTATAGTATGATGATGAATTAATAGGTGCATAGATTTGTCATGATAAGCATGTGTTTTCCTAGGTGGACTAGCAGTGTTTATGAAACTTGTACACGTGGGCCGGGTTAGGATGTAGACTTGGGTTTGGGAGAGGGAGAAAATTTGATTCAGGGGATATGTGGGCAGTCCCAACCTGGACCTCGCCTCCCTGTGATGGGACAAGAAGCAGTATAGAACCCTGGCTGAGCAATGGGGCTGCTGGGGTTCGAGCTGGTCAGAGCCTCCCTCTCCTTCCTTCCCCAGTCTGGAGAGGTATTGGTGAATGTTAAGGAGCACTCCCGGCAGATCAATGACATCCAGTTATCCCGGGACATGACTATGTTTGTCACTGCATCCAAGGACAACACAGCCAAGGTGAGCCCGAACAAGGGGTCTGGTGGGGCTGCTCCCGCCCTCCTGCATGGCTCTCAACTTGCCCGACTTCCCCCAAGAAGGCGTCTTTTACAGGCTTTTCCCCTGCCTTCTCTCTCCAGCTCTTTGACTCTACAACGCTTGAACACCAGAAGACTTTCCGGACAGAACGTCCTGTCAACTCAGCTGCCCTCTCTCCCAACTATGACCATGTAAGGGAACCCCACCTGGGCTTCCTGCTAAAGCCTCAGAATGCTTTTAGGATCTAGATGTTTGTCTAGCAGTTAAGATATGAACTCTGGGGTGAAATAGTGTCAGGCAGACAAGGGATTCCCAGAACAGCGACAAGGCTGAATGATTGGGAAGTCCCAGGGGACAGGGCAAGAGGTGGCTGAAGTATCTGTCCCCTGCCCTTAGTATCCTCCCAGTCTGGTATGGGAGATTTTAAAAGCTTATGGGGGGGCCGGCCCGTGGCGTAGTGGTTAATTGCATACCCTGCTTCGGCAGCCTGGGTTCGCGGGTTCAGACCCCAGGCGCAGGCCTACACCACTTGTCTGCCATGCTGTGGCGGCGAGCCACATACAAAATAGAGGAAGATGGGCACAGATGTTAGCTCAGGGCCAATCTTCCTCAAGCGAAAAAGGAGGAAGATTGGCAACAGATGTTAGCTCAGGGCAAATCTTCCTCAGCAAAAAACAAAAAAAAGCTTATGGGGCAAGAGAAAAAAACAGAAAATGGACTTCCCTGCCCTTTGGGCCTGTCTAGAGTTTCTTCTTCTCTTCAGGTGGTACTGGGTGGTGGTCAGGAAGCCATGGATGTAACCACAACCTCCACCAGGATTGGCAAGTTTGAGGCCAGGTAAAGGAAGAGGGAGCTCTCTCAAACCGGAACCTCATGGGGTGTCTTTCATAATGGACGCAAAGCACGTAACTGAGGAGACCCTCTTATTTCATTGGCAGCCAGATTTGTGGCCCTTCTGTGACAAGTGTGTAATACAGCAGGTCAGAGCATGAACCCTCAGGCTCGCTCTGAGGCCCTAGACACATCATTGTATTTCTCTGTGCCCAATTATCCTTGACTGTAATGGGGACAGTAAAAATGTACTTACCTCACAGGATTGTACAGATCAAATGAGTTAATGCTCGTCAAGTTCTTAGAGCACTGCCCAGCACATAGTAAGGAGGTGTTGGCTGTGTATTCAGGCAGACATTTGCATCTAGTCTTCCCCTAACTTCATCTTACTTTGTTCACATTCATTTCCCCTTTTCCCAGTTTCCCCACTTTATAGTTTGCATTTGGGGAGTGGTAGGAGGGTTTTGGAAGGAGATGGAGAGTGAATTAACTGTCCCTTCCCACCTCACTCTCTCTTCCAGGTTCTTCCACTTGGCCTTTGAAGAAGAGTTTGGAAGAGTCAAGGGCCACTTCGGGCCTATCAACAGTGTTGCCTTCCATCCTGATGGCAAGAGGTAGGGCCCCAGGGAAGGGAGCTGATCTCAGCCTGGGTCCGGCCTCTGCCTCTTTCCCATGCCCTGCTCCACAGGCCTGCCTCCCCCAGAGCAGGTATCTGACTGGTCCCTGGCTATCTCTTTCCAGCTACAGCAGTGGCGGAGAAGATGGTTATGTCCGCATCCACTACTTCGACCCACAGTACTTTGAATTTGAATTTGAGGCTTAAGAAGCTGGATCTCCATCCGGGCCAGGGAAGAGTTTCTGGGCCAAGGCTCCCGGAAAGTTGTGGACTATGAGAAATCAATTAGTTTGGGAATAAATGGTTTCTGGCCAGATGTTTTATGGGGTCTGTTTCATCATTTTCCCTTCTCAGTGACACCCCAGCGAGCTGATGCCAATCATGGATGCTTTTATTATTTGGACCTTCTCCCTATACTTTGGACACTTCAAACCTGGAACTTGAGTATTATGGCCTAGGCTGGGTTGCAGGCACCCTCATCCAAGGTCCAGAGGTGCTGAGGGCCTAGAGAGGTCTCAGGAACGTCTCAGCCACTATCCAAGGAGCCAGCGCTTAGGATTGGGGCTCAGGGGCTGACACTGTTGGCTGAGAGCCTTCTGTCTTCTCCTTGTCTGTCACTATTTGCCACACCTTCTCCCATGCTACCTCTGAAGGCTCAGGTGGGCGGGTCCAGCGCAGAAAGAGGCCTGAGGAGGAGGAGGACAGGTAAGGAACCCGAGCAGAGGGGATAACTCCCCAGGGGAGAAGGAGGAGTAGGGGGGTCACCTTGCCACAGTCGTAGACTCTGGGGCTCCACAGAGGGCCAGATGGCCAAGGGATTGAGGACGTAGAGCGGGTTCCGGACTTTTCGTTGTTCTTTTGGCTGGTTGAGCCCAGACCACAAGGAGTGTGTTCGAGTTCTCACTTCACACAGGCATCTGGAGGGAGAGAGTTTCCAGACTCAGCTATGCCTACTGGGATTTGTGTGTGTGTATGGGGCGGGGTGGGGCGGGGCTAGTTAATAGGGTGACAACCACTAGGGCAGTGATAACCTCTCCTTTTTCCTGCAAACATTACTGCCAGTCACATCCTGTACCGGGCACTAGAATAATGCAGGAACAAGACAAAATCTGAGTTCTTAAAGAATTCTGCTTAGCTTTGCCTGAAAGTGTCAGGGAAGGCTAATTAAGAATGTGCTGTTTGAGGGGCTGGCCCGGTGGCATAGTGGTTAAGTTTGCGTGCTCCACTTTGGCAGCCCAGGGTTCGCAGGTTCAGATCCCGGGTGTAGACCGACACACCACTCATCAAGCCATGCTGTGGAGGCGTCCCGTATACAAAATAGAGGAAGATGGGCACAAATGTTAGCTCAGGGCCAATCTTCCTCAGCAAAAAGAAGAGGAAGACTGGCAACAGATGTTAGCTCATGGCCAAGCTTCCTCACACACACACAAAAAAGAATGTGCTGTTTGAGCTGGGTCTAGCAGCAGAAGTTCACCAGGTGTACAAAAGCATGGGAACACTCAGGAGGGGGAACTGCACCAGCAAAAGCAAGAAAGTGGGAAAGGGCCCAATGTGAATATTGATAGATGTAAATTGATGTGTTTAAAACAAGCTGATGGAAGTGGAGACAGCGCAGGGAGGAGGCTGTTCCAATGGTCCTCACGGAAAGGAAAGGGTTTGGATTAGGGTAGTAGGAGGGGCTTTGACAAGAGAGGACTAAGCTAAGAAATTCTTAGGAGAAAGGCTAACTATGAAGGATGGGGGAGAGGGAGGTAAATAAAGAGAACAGTTTCTAACCTAGATGACCCACTGGTGGAGTTAGTGAAAACAACGAGGGGGTGGGGGGAGGTTAAGCAACAAGATAACTAACTACGATCTTCACCTTCATGGAGAGGAGTGAACTCTCCCTCCCTCATCTCAGTCTGATTAGAGAAAGACGGCTTACGGGGGCTTATTGGGATCATATACAACAAGCCAATTAAATAATAAAAATAACACCCACTTGTGTGCCCACTAGCGCCAGGCACTGTGCTAAGCACTTTGTATGCTTTAACTCAGCTAATCATCACATCCCACCCCCCATAGATTATGGCTACTATGATCTTCTTGCTACTGATGAGGAAACAGACTCAGGTTTGCTGCTTTTTTTTGCTGAGGAAGATTGGCTCTGAGCTAACATCCGTGCCCATCTTCCTTTATTTTGTATGTGGGACGCCACCACAGCATGGCTTGATGAGCAGTGCATCGGTCCATGCCTGGGATTCGAACCTGAAACCCAGGCTGCCGAAGCGGAGTGCGTGAACTTAGCCACTACGCCACTCAGCCGCCCCCTCAGATTTGCTTCTGATCACCCAGCAGGTGGGTAGTGGAGCCAGAATCTGAGCCCAAACAGTTTGACTCAGCTGTCAGCCTCTATTCTAGAGGCTGCTTCACTAGAATCAACCCTGCAGGGTGGTAGAGAGCCCCAGAAATGATTTATTTTTGCAGCAACTTTCCCCTTCAGTCCTTGTTTTTAAGCTAGGGGTGCACTTGCTCTTGGCCATGGACAGAGTGGGTAGGTCTGAAGGATTGACCTTGGACCCATCCATCTCTGGGTTTGCAGAAGTTAGGGGGAACTGTGAGATTTGGAGGTAGGGGAGGAGAGGACACAGTTTTCCTAAAAGAGAAACTCATTTGGAAGGGAAAGATGTCCCCTAAGGGAGTAAGGGGCTGATGCGGCTGGTATCCGACCCTGTCTTGTGCCTGCCCACTGACCCACCTGGACACCCCCTTAGCTCACCTCTCCTTTTCGCTGTTGCAGAGGAAGGTGCCAAAAGGGGAGGCATAGGCATGTTCAAACAGCGCCAACAGCAGCCCCTCCCCAAACTCCAGTGACAGCGGGAACTGGCGACCCAGCTGCCACACGCAGTCCAGGAAGAGGAGAAAGGTGGGTGCCTCGTGCTTGGGGCGGGCGTGGGAGAAGGCCGAGTGGGCACAGCGCAGCTGGAAGGGGTGGCCGGCCTGGGGAGGGGGCAGAGCGATGGGCACAAGGAAGCAAGGTTTCTGGATGGAGGGGTAGGGCTGGGGCTAGGTGGCCACTTACCTGGATCCACTCCCGCTCTACCAGTTCCTGGAATCCAGCCATGGTCCGGCTCAAGGGGTCCAGGATGAGTTGTGCCAGTGAAGTCACGAGCAGGGTGCTGTCCGTGCCTTCAGCCCCATGCACCAGGATGCAGGCCCCTTCCCTGTGGACCCAGGGCTTATCAACAGCAGCCAGACCTTCCCTGCCTGGGTGGCCAGGCCAGGAATAGAATCGGCCCAGTTCTAGGCAATATTTGCTTACTGAGAGATGGTTTTGTGCCCAGGGGTTGAGAGCCCTGCCCATCCCGCCTTGTTCTCTGTCTTGTAGGGATGGGCCTTACCTCTCCATGCCCTGGGCTGCGAGGCAGGCAGTACTCAGTGCCTCCTTCACGTGTGCTAGCCAGCGGCAGCCCTCTAGTCGACTAAGCCAGCGGTCCATGCTCTGCTCCAGGTCCCCACAGGCCTCCACCAGGCGCACAAAGCTCTCCTGTAGGGGCCGCCCCCTGTGCAAGTGAGAGTCTGGTCATCCCTCCCCCAGCCCAAGCTCAGGTGAGCACAGCCTGGGAACAAGTGCTCCAGACTAATAAGGGAGACATAGAACCCTCAGGGGAACCCATCTGATGAGGGGAACACAGGACTCTTTGGGGAGCCCACCAATCTGGTGGAAATGATTCAGTATTCTTGAGGGTTCCTCAATCTAATGGAGGAGACCCAAGACCCTTTGGGGAGACCTAGTCTGTTCGAGGGGCACAGCATCATCTGGGGAGGGGTCACATAGCCCTCTGGAGAAACAAAGAACGCCCTGGGAAAACCCCAATTTGATGGCAGTGTCACTGTACCCTGAAGTCCCCCAGTCTGACAAAAGAAACAATACTCCTGGGATTCTGGTGTCTGCTCCTACTTCCCAGAAACTGTTCTGCTTCAGATCACCAGTGATCTCCAGGCAGAAAATCTAATGGAGACTTTTTCAGCCCTAAGAGCCTTCAGTGGCTCCCCACTGCCTGTAGGATAAAGTCTAAGCTCATAATCATGGCATTCAAGACCTTTGCTCTGGCCTCTGTCACCCCTTTAGCCCCATCTCCACCTCCACCTCACACTCTACATTCCCACCATACTGAAGTACTTGCAGTTCCCCAAACAGGACAAATGCCCAGGCTCCCTGCTTCTACACACCAGCAGTTCCCTCTACCTGGAATGTCCTTCTCTGGCCCTCTGGCTAACTCCTTTTCTTTCGGGTCTCAGCTAAAGCATCATCATCTCAGAGAAACTCTTTGGATTACTTATAGAGAGGGGTGCCTCCTCTGCAATGCTGCTTATCACATTGAATTCAAACTGCCCATTTACTGCTGATCTCTCAGCCATGTCTGGGTCGGCCACCATCTCACCCTCTGCTCAGTCACTGTCGGTGGAAGAAGTGAATAAAGTGAGTTTTATATTCTGGATAGGGGAGCAGTCCACTCTCCTCAAAGCACAAAAACTCCCTCAGGACCTCCTCTTGGTACTACCATGACCTGGAGACAGAGGGAACAGATACAACTGTGCAGGTACAGGGGACTAATGGGGAGGGCGTTGTGTGTGTCTGTGGTGAGGTAGTTCCTGGAAGACATTTTCAGTGTCATGTAAAGAGGTGCTTTTTCTTTCACAGGCAGAGTTGGGGTGCCTAGAAAGTAATGAGCTCTGTCAGTGGGGATCTGCAAATGGGGATGCCCACCTGGTGGGATGGCTACCAGGAAAGTCCTAACAGTCCTCAAGGTTCCTGGAAGACATGCTCCCTACTCCGCACCCCCCACATCCATGAAGAGTCCTGCAGGAGTGTGCCTAAAAGAGGATGGGAAGGCTCCTTACCTCTCCAGGGGCCGGTGCAGCCGTTTCCAGCCAGGGTAGGCGGCCTTGGCCTCGGTGCCGCCGCCAGTCATGCGGGCCTGTTTGGCGGTCTGGGATGAGCGCGTGTCCACGATGAAGCCCCGGGCCCCAGGGCGAGCCCCAGCCAGCACAGCTCGCAGCATCTCCTCATCCTCAGCGCAGCGCCGCTTCTGAGGCCCGGTCAGGGGCTGGCTGGAACGTAGCAGCACCTGCGGACAGGGACTCAGCTCCGAGAGCTGTAGCCACCCAGCCCTAGTTCAGAGACTTCGCTCTGGGAGCCCCTAGGCCAGGTCTACACACTGGAGCGGGTCTGGAGCTGGCAGGGGCGGGCTGGAAAGCAGGAGACTTATGGGCGGAACTCGGAAGGTGTAGCACCCAGGTCTGTGTGGATTGTGGCCAGAGTGGGTAGAGACGGGATGAATAGACCGTGGGTCGGTCCTGGGTTGACAAAGAAGGCACTAGGCTTCCAGCGGCCCAGATCCGCCGTGGGCGGGGCCAGAGAAAGGCCAGACTCCCGAACCCGGGAGAGGGGCGGGGTCAGAGTCAGTGAAGCTGGATTGAGCAGAGGGGGCGGGGCCTGTTGGAGGCAGCAAGAGGCGGGGCCAGAATAGGGCCGGAGCCCGGGCAGCAGCCGAGCTACGAATTGGGCCGGCCAGTGCAGAAAAGGGCCGAGGAGAGATGCAGTTGGTCCAAGCGGCGGGGTCGGGAGGGCGGGGCTCACGGTTCCGCTGGGAGCGTGGTGGTAGCTGAGCACAGGGAAGCGGCCTCCCTGGCGGAAGCGGGCGCTGCGCTTCAGGGCATCGTCATCCACCGCGCGAGGCACGATCACTGCGCGCGGGTAACTGGGGCACACGCTGAAGTCCTCGTTCACCTCACTCAGCCGCCACGCGTTGGTCTGCGGCGCGGGGAGGGGCAAAGGCCAGGTCTAGGGCATCCAATGAGTGCCCCGTCCCCGCGCCCCCTGCAGGCCCGGCGCTTCCACATCCCCTGGCCCCCACGACCGCGCCCACCTCGCGAGCTACTCGCTTGTAATAGTGTTCGGGCGGGTGGAAGTGCCAGGCGTCGCCCAATCTCAAGCCCTTGGGACGGTAGAAGAACGGAAAGGAGGTGATGACCGATTCCAGGGAGGACAGCGCCTGGGGAAGGAAGTCAGGGGATCTGAGAAAGGTCGGAAACATCTCACCCGCGCCCTTCTAGCCCTTCCGCAGCTCCCGCCTCTCCAGACCACCCTGCATCCCCTGGCCATTAGCTGTACCCCGGGATAACTGGATGCTGAGTCCCCTTGCGCAATTGCCCCTGTGTACTCCCTTCGTTACAGGATAGGGGTAGCTTAAGGGCCTCTGATGCACCCCTGGCGTACCTCGATGGAGCGGGCGATGTCCAGCGTCGCTTCCACGCCCTCAATGTCCAGCTGCAGCACTCGCAGGTCCTTACAGCGCAGCGTGATGGTGCCAGAGTCACCCGCGACCCTGGGGATAGACGGGTTTAGGCTTAGTGTCCCCCACACACACCAGGGGAGGAGAAACGAGTTTCTTGGGATTGGACGTTATGCAGGGAGGCACCGGCTCCAACTGCGCTTGCCCTTCCCCCTCTCCCCGCGGAGCCGCGCGCTCCCTAACTACGGGGACGCCCCCGCCACGTCTCACCGCTTCTCGATGGAGTCGACGCTACGCAACAGCAGCAGCCACAAGTCTGAAGTCGCCTGGGGCCCTGGCGACAGCAGCAGGTGGTGGCCGGTGACGCACAGCGTGCCGCGCAGCGGGGGCGCCTCTGGGCCCCGCAGGAGCTCGGCTTGGGCCCGGCCGGTACGGATCAGCTCTGAGAACTCCATTCTGCTAGCGGTGGGCCTGGGGCCCAGCAGAACGACAGACTCCAGGGGCGTCAGGCGGGGCGAGCGCGGGCTCCGAAAGGGACAGGAACTGGCTGGGCAGCTGGCGACGCCGGCAGGACAGCTGTTAAGGAGGCCCCTTGGAGAAAGAGATCGCACAGTTTCACAGGAATTTCCCCCTTCTATTGCCAGCACCTCGTAGTAAGGACCCAAGCCGGAACCTGTTAGGAAACCTCAATTTCATCCTCTGTGAAATGGGGAGAATTATCTTGCGTAAAGCCATTTTACGTAGTGCCTGAGTCGCAGGAGGCGCTCAATATTTTTCTTTTTTTTAAAACTTTGGGGTGCTGGTACTCCTGCTGATTGAAAAAAGAAAGAAAAATACTACCTCTTCAGTACCCTGCTGGAAAGAGTGGGTGTGAAACTGGGAACTGTCTACTTCCTCCCCTATGTCTGAGGCTGCCTGGGGAAAATCCCTTGGTCCACCTTAAATGCAAGCAGCTGTGTAGCTGTCGCCCCTCCTCCACCACAGCTGGAAGTCCCTGCCTGACAGCGCCCTCTATGGGGGCCACTTCTGGCTTAGTCCTGCCCTCGGGAGCCCCATCTCCTATCACTCCATCCTTTGACGGAATATGAATTGCCCATACATGGAGCTGAACCCTATATTTGGTGTTGGGACCCAAGGATGACTGAGGAAGGTGCTGTTCGGAGGGTCTTCAGTCTGTCAAGAGACACACTTAAGCTGGTAAATTATAAGAGTTTAAACAGATTTACTGGAGGACTCATCTATCCATCCAGTTATTCTTTCATTTCTTAAACATTGATGTAGCACTTTGCTAAGTGCTGATGACTAGGAAGAAGATAAACTCTTGCCTTCCAAGGGCCTTCTTGTCCACTAAGTTCCAGGCTTGTGTGTGTGTGCACAAAACCCTTTTCTCAAATAAACAGGTGAAATCATAGGTGGGCCCCCATAATATAAACATAAAATTGGAACTTCTCTATGAAAGGAAGTAGACATAAAAGGGTACAAATTGTAAAATGCCAGATCAGCAGCATCAGCCGGGATAGGAATTCATTAGAAATGAAAATTATCAGGTCTTACCCCATACATACTGAATCAGAAACTCTAGGAGTGGGGCCCAGCAATGTGTTTTAACAAGCTTTCCAGGTGATTCCAATGCATGCTAAAGTTTGAGAACCACTGGAAAGTATACAAAAAGGCAAAACTCATCCGTGCTATCAGAAATTAGGGTAGCGTTACCCTTAGGAGAGTAGTCCCAGGCCAGGAGCACAAAGCCGGCTTCCTAGATGCTGGTAATACTCTGTTGCTTGATCTGGGTGCTGGTTACATAAGCCTGTTCCGTTTGGGAGAATTCATCAAGCTATGTATTTATGACGTGAATTTTTCTAGGTGTCTGTTATATTTCAATACAAAGTGTAAATATAGGGCTCTGGTTGGAGCCCTGGGAGGGGCAGGGGGAGGAAGGTCTAGGAGCCCGTCCACAGCTCTGTCCTTACCTGGCACGCAGTCCTTGAGGGATTTTCAAGGGAACCTAAAGTTCCTTAGAATATAGCTTGAAATCATCCCTCTGTCCCAACAGAGAGGCAGTGACTTGTCCAAGGTCCCACAGAGCCAGCACCAGAAGCCAGGTCTCCTGACTCCCAGGCCAGGATCTGGACACTATTCCTTTGCTGAAGGGCCAGTGTCATGAGTGAGGACAGGGACAGCTTGTCAGTCTCCTGTCCCCTCCCCACTCCCTTAACTTGCATCTTGGGAAGAGGGCCAAGACTCTGGTGTGAATGATGCTTTCCTTATCCTGGAGCAACTTCCTTTCTGGGAACTGGGTGTCTCCTTCTGGGCAAAGACAATAAAATTTATCCAAGGGACCAGAGGAGCAGGGCTCCTCCTGCCCCCACCCGGATGGGCATCACGTGGCTCCCTGGTTAGCAGTTCAGGAAAATCCCAGCCGTTGCACAGTTGGCCTCCCATATCCATCTCCTCACCCACCCTGACACACTCAGTCTCTGGGACCCACCTTGAACATTCACCATTGCCCACTCCCTGGCACGCTTTCACCCTCAGCTTCTGCCACCTCTCTCTGGGCAATATTGCCAGCCTTTCCCTAATCCCAGAGCTGCAGCCTTGCCCTGTCACTCACCCCAAAACCCACCATGTCCCTGGGGCCACTGAAATTTCAGGCAGTGGGTGAAGAAGATGAGGAGGATGAGGAGGAAGAGAGCCTGGACTCTGTGAAGGCACTGACAGCCAAGCTGCGGCTGCAGACACGGCGGCCCTCATACCTGGAGTGGACAGCCCGGGTCCAGAGCCAGGCCTGGCGCAGGGCCCAAGCCAGACCTGAGCCAGGGGGACCTGGGGCCATCTGCGGCTTCGACTCAATGGACTCCGCCCTTGAATGGCTCCGACGGGAGCTGGTGAGTCTGGAGGGGTGAGCAGCCTTATAGAGGGACTCGGAGCCAGTTCTCCTTAGGGCCCAAGACCACGGGTGTGGGGAGGGGATGAGAATGGACCCCACCTCCAGCAACCGGCCACACCTGTGGCCCTGTCTTGAGGCTGAGGAGCCAGGGATAGACTTGTCCAGTGTTTCATTCAGGGAGCCTTGCTGAAGAAGGATTCCATCCAATCTACTGACCTTCTGCTCCTGTGGCTCAGGGGACAGAGCCCTGCCCTTGGTGGTCACCAGTTACAGGTGGGGAGGGCATGGCCTCTCCTACTCTGGGAATTGCTATATCCCAAAAGTACAAAATAAAGTTCAAAAGGAGGCACTGACCACGCTGTAGGCAGAATCTGAGGAGGCGAGTGTTGAATAAGTGGCTCAACCCGCTATGTGCAAATATAAAGAGGTGGAGGCTCCAGATGGGAGATTCTGCTTGGTTGATCTGGGATGGGGCCCCAGGCACCTGTATTTGTTTAATAATGGCTCCTTAGCCCGGTTTTAGAACCACCAGTGTGGCGCAAGATCTGAGAGAGAGCGAGAGATCAAGCTGAGGTGAGGGTGGGGAGGACACAGCCAGTGCAAAGACCCAGGGTGTTGACAGGAAGGGAAGAATGGCGCTGAGCCGCTGAGGGCGGGTCCGGCAGGCTCACGCCCCCTCTCGGCCGCAGCGGGAGATGCAAGCTCAGGACCGGCAGCTGGCGGGGCAGCTGCTGCGGCTGCGGGCCCAGCTGCACCGGCTGAAGGTGGACCAAGCCTGTCACCTGCACCAGGAGCTACTGGACGAGGCCGAGCTGGAGCTGGAGCTGGAGCCGGGGGCTGGCCTGGCCTTGGCCCCGCCGCTGCGGCACCTGGGCCTCACGCGCATGAACATCAGCGCGCGGCGCTTCACCCTCTGCTGAGGGGCACCCGCGTACTTCCTGGGGCACCCGCCGCCCCTTCCCCAGCCCACCCGGGAAGGGAGAAGGGAGGGGTGCCCCAGAGGCGCCAGCACCTGGCAGCGGTGGGGGTTGGGGGCCACTCAGCTCTCTGGGAGCGTAAAGTGCTAGCATCCTGTCCCCACTGCTGCCCCAGCTGGGGGTGTGCGGGAGGAAGGGGAGGAGCTCATACACCCCAGGCTCCTCAATAAACGCCCTTTCTGCTTCCCACCAAGGTCTCTGCAGTCATTTATTCAAGCCCAAGGTCGCTGTATGTCGTTTGTTGCTGGGACCAGGGATTCCACTGCAGGAGAGAAAGCTGGGGCTAGGGATGGAGACGGACTGATGGATCTCCGTCTCCCCCACAGCTCCAGCTCTCTCTCTATCTTATCAAGGTCAGAACTGGGAAAGAACTTAAAATCCTAAATCACCCCCAGGGAAGGTGACTTAGGTAAATGGGCAGATGAATGGGTTCAAAGCCAGCTCCACGCTTTATTTATGTCAGACCTTGAAGAGGTTCCTTAACCCCTGAATCTGTTTCTTTACCTCTAAAATGGAAATGCTAATTCTCACTCTACAAGAAGTTGAATATGTCTTAAGTGGGACAATGCACAATAAGCACTCAATAAAGATGAACTGTCTATTGCTTATTGTTGCTATCACCAGCGGTATTATTACTGTTGTACTGAGGCCCAGAGATGGACTGTGAAGTGCTTAGGTTCACAGCAAGGGCGGCTGGGGCCTGCAGCCTGGACTCTGTGCTCTGCGTCACTCTGTAGGGTTTTTTTTTTACTTTGCATCTCTCAGCCTTTGTTTCTGTGTTACCCTCTTTGTCTGACTTTCCAACTCAGGCTTCCTCTTCCCCCCACCCATTTCCTGTCTCCCCCTTCCCTTTGCAGCTGAGGTGCACACAGCATCAGCTTCGACCTCACAAACCCCAACAATGCTCTGTGGGCTCCCCTCCCCCAACCCGCTCACTCATGTAGGCTCAGGGGTGGTGACGCATTTATACTTTCCTCTAGGTGAGGTCAAGGCCCAGCTCTTGGGCCTGATAGAGGCCACCTGGAGTTCCTCATAACACTAGTGACCTGGCTTTCAGCCTATGATGGGTGCCACCTTTAGCCTGGCCCCGGGGGAAAGGGAGACTCTTGGCCTGCTAGCCCTTGTGACAAGTTTCCTGCCTCCTGCCTACAACAGAAAGTCCTGCCAGTCAGCTACCTGTACCTGGGGGCCTGGGCAGGCGTGTTTGTTCTGTCTTCTACCTGTTGCAGGAGATGGTGCCAGGCCCTGCGCCTCTAACGGGGGCTGTGGCCTTGCCTCCACCTGAATTAGAAGTGTTGCCCTACTCTACAATCATAATTAGTGGGTGTTGTCCTGCCCTCAGCCTACAGCAGAGGCTGTTACTCTGCCTTCTTAAAGACATGGGGTTGTCCTGCCTGATTCCCTAAACAGCCTGTTGTCCGGCATTCTGTCTGTAAGAGTGGTGTTAGCCTACCCTCTGACTATAATAAAAAAGCTATTGGGGCTGGCCCGGTGGCGTAACGGTTAAGTTTGTGTTCTCTGCTTCGGCGGCCCGGGGTTCACAGGTTTGGATCCCGGGCGCAGACCTACTTACCACTTATCAAGCCATGCTGTGGCAGGTGTCCCGCATATAAAGCAGAGAAAGATGGGCAGAGATGTTAGCCTAGGGCCAATCTTCCTCAGCAGAAAGAGGAGGATTGGCAACAGATGTTAGCTCAGGGCTACTCTTCCTCACCAAAAAAAAAGGTATTGTCCTGTGCCCTGAGATGCCGTGGCTATTGTCCTGCACTGCCGACTGTAGCAGTTGTGTTAGCCTGACATCTGACTGTTATGTGGGGGTTCTGCTCTCCAACTATTTAACAGGCATAGTGTCCTCTCCTCTGACTCTGAAGTGATGTTAGCTTTGCCCTCAGACTGTAATGAAAGGGTCACTCAGCTGTCAGACTGTGGCAGCAGCGCTACTTGCCTTTCACTGAAAGCTGAGCATGTCTGCTTTGCCCCTTGCTCAGTGGGGTTTAAAGGCTGCCCTTGAATCTCTTGCTGAGGTGCACCCTGGGGAGCAGGAGGGAAGTTCCATCAAATATCCTCCAAGTGCCAACCTCAGGGTGAGTAGAGCCTGGGCTGGAGATGTAGGGGACCCCCAGGAGCTGAGGAGCGGGGGGCTATGGCGGCAGGAAGCTTAGGGTGCTGGAGGCTTGTGGTTGGGCGGCTGGGGCCCGGTTGGCTGAGGAGCCCTCAGGAGGAGGCAGGAAGTCAGGGTGGGACGTGGGCGCGGGGAGACAGGCGGTGGCTACGACGGCGAGGGGAGCTGAAACTGTGTCTGGGCAGCCAGGCTAGGCCAGAAGGACCATGTGAATGGGGCCAGAGGGCTCCTGGGCTGGGCAGGTAAGGAGTACTGGGAACAGGGGTCCAGGGGCTGTAGTGGGGGGTCTGATAGCAGAGGGCTGCTGCTGGGCATGGGGCCAGGCTCCCTGTGTATCCAGCAGCCCTTCAAGCTGAGGGGGGACAGCAAAACCTTTCTGAAGGTCCGGGGGAGGCATGCAGACAGCTGAATCACCTCTTTCCTTCATGGTTGTTGGCTCTTGCCACACTGCCTACCATCAGCCCCCACCTCACTGGGAGCATTTTTCTTGAAGATCTGGCACACGGAGTGTCAGGTAGTAAAAAGGCCTCTAGAAATCCCCAAGTCCAGTCCCTTACCCCACAATGGATGAGCCTCCTGAGGCCCAGAGAGGACAAGGCACTACCTTCCCACAGTCTCTCAGCAGGGCAGCGGCAGAGTGGTGCCAGGCTGTGACCCCCCCATGGAGCAGGGCGATAGGCTTGAGTTAGGGGACCCAAGAATCCTTCTGGTTTCTGGGGCATACCCAGGTGCCCCAGGTGACAAGAACCTCCTGAGAGAAAGAGGAGTCACCCAGAGCATCCAGATGGACACGTGAGAAGTGATTTAGCCTCAGTGACCTGTGCTGCTTGAGAGACGGAGGAGTGTCCGGTTGGGAGCGGATGGATATGTGAGGGTATATTTAGCATCTGGGATGGAGCCTCATGGGCGGAAGCATCTGCCCGGGCACTGGGAAGTTGGAGGGAGAGAGAATGATGGGAGAAGGGGAGAGGAAGAGCTATTTTTATCCCCGATGGAGGTGCAGTTGGCCCTGGGCAAGGAACATCTGAACTTCCATCTGGAAAGTTGCCATTCCTGCCCCTGCCAAGTGCCATAGGATGTCCTCCCCTCTCCCCTTGCTCCCTCCCGCTGCAGGCCCACACACACTGCCACCGCATGTGTAGAGCCAATTGGTCCTGCTGATTCGTGCTTCAAACTCCAGGAAGGTGGAGGCCCAGCAAGGCATAGTCAGCTACCTGCCCACTCCTTACTTTCTAACTCTGAGCCTTCAGTTTACAGGGGGAGTCCCCACCTGAGCAAGAATTTCCAGGTTTCCTCTGCCTCAACCTTCCGCCTTTGGAGTTTTTCTTGACACACAATTTCCGCCTAGTCAGCATGCCCCAGCCTTTCTCCCGTCCCCAACTACAAGGCCTGCAGCCTTTTGTGGGAGCTGGGAAAACATGCTGGCTCTGCCTGCACTTCAGGGGGACTCATCCACACCCTGGATGGGCGGGGCAGTCTCTCTCACCCACGCTGTGCTCATAGATGACTCAGATGGGGTCCCTCACCCTCGGGGCTCAGGGATGGAGGTTCTTCTCCACGGAAAAGGGGCCAAGTGATGGGGCAAGAGAATGGGCTGAGGGCTCAGAGGACAGGAGAAAGCTTCCCTTAGGCGATCCGGAAGGCTTCCTGGAAGAGTCAAGGCAGTTCTGAGAAGGACAAAGACCCATTTTGGAGAGCACCTAGGACATGAGGCTAAGGTCACTGTTCCTGGGTTCTGCTCGTTGGGTACCACAAGGGCAGACACCTTGGAGCAAGACCCAATGTGAGAGAGCCAATGAGGATGATGTAGTGCAAAGAACGTGCATTTCAGACTCAGGCAGACCCAGCTACAATCCCGGTTCCGCCATTTCCTTGAATGAGTGGCTTCACCTCTCCGAACTCCAGTTTACTTATCTGTAAAGCTGCAATAATAAATCCCTCCCTTACAGAGTGCTTGTGGGGAATCAAAGACAAAATAATGACTATGATGTGCCCTGGAGAGTACCTGACACATAGCAGGAGCTTAACAGAGGTTAGGCTCTCCCTCCTCCTGCAAATGGTGCACCAAAGGGACAGCTGTCCACACCCGAAATTACTCCCACTCAGCACCTTGGCAGGACAGCAAACCACACATTCCCTCACACTTGTGGTGTGGCTTTGCGAATGAGCTTATTTCCTGTGTATAGCGGGTGTGAGAATTCTAGGCTGAGCCACAGGGTCTACCGTAGAGGAGGGTCCCACACACAGCTTCACACACACACACACACACCCTCCCCGGCCCAAACACCATTCACGTCATCACTGGAAAGTGTACATGTGCATGTAGGCTCAGAGGCAGAAGTCGGACCTACACATACGACACACACTGGATCCTACAAATCCATACACACACCCACAAGCTCATGGCTTTGAGGCCAAGCTCAATTCAGTGAAAGCAATGCTAAGGAGAGCTGGGTGTGTGGGTGGGATGAGGGCAGGCGGGACCAAGACACCATCCAGGGATGTGGCCTCTGACAACCAACTTCAGGGTTGGTTTTAAAGTATCTGGAGCTGCATTTCCAACGCTTGTTCTAAAAAACACTAGTTCCATGAGACATGGGGAAAGACAAGGGTTCTGGGGCCAAATTAGCATGGCCTCAGCTACAAAGTGTCCCGTATTAACTTCACAGTCAACGTTAGCTTGTCGAAGTCCTGAAAGTGCCCCCAGAGAAGGAGCCTGATGGATTTTGTCTGACCCAGTGTTTCACCAACTTCCTTGGTCGCAAAATCTTTTTTTCCCGTATCACCTATTCTATGCCTACACCTCTTGAGACAAGGAGAGGAGTGGAAGGGCGAGCTGTGCAGTTGAGCATCCTCAAATGATTGTGTCTCTTGGCAGAGTTTTTGCGTTGGTGGTGGTTTTGTTGTTTTTTGTTTTTCAATTACGATATTAGCACATGGCGGTTTTTAAAAGTTCAGACAGCACAGAGGCCTGTAAAGAAATACAAGAAATGCAGATCCCTCCAATCTCACTTCCGGGATATGCTCACCATAAACAATTTGGTGTGCTTCCTTCCAGATTCTCCCATGTGTGGCTGCTGCAAAGCATAGCGGGCAATAGCCTAGTCTCTGGAGGCAGGTAGACCAAGGTTCAACTCGCCACTCCATCACTTATTTGTTATGAGGCCTCAGACAAATCACTTTACCCCGTGTGGGCCTCAGCTTTTGCATCTGTAAAATGGAGATAATAATAGCACTTACTTCATAGGATTATTATGAGAATTACATGAAATCATGCAAATAAAGGCTTAGCACAGAGCCTGGCTTAAAATACATACATATTTAAATGCAAATAGGCTTGCACTCTACGTTCTATTCTGTAACTTGTTTGCCGTGTTATATCTGGGACATGTTTCCATGTAAATACGTGGAGATCTACCTCATCTTTTTAATCGTTTTGGCTAAATATCATTAACTTGGTAGATGGGTAATAGTGGTGATTATGAGATGCAACTTCCTGGCAAGAGTTGCTGTTTTGTGTCATCAGTGTTGTTGGGAGTCACAGACATTACCGATCAGTGAGCTGAAGACAGGCCTTCCTTATGGCCTCCTGGAAAATGGAGTGACCTGCCAGAGGGGTACCCACCTCTGTCACAGGGGGCAGGGCCAAGTGGACGGGAATCTCTTTGTCTGTTTACCTCTGTTTCTCCAGCACTAGATCAGACCCTGGCACATAAGATGTACTCCTTAAATTTTTGCCGATAAGCTGGCCCATTAAGAAAATTGTGCCTCCTCTAACTCACCAACAGAGGCCTAAGCCCAAAGTTCTGTCTCGTAGTGCAGCATTTCCCAAAATATGGCCTGTGTGCCATTGACGAGGGTGAGTGATTTTAGGGGGTAATGAATGGACGTTTACAAATGTGAATTTATGTATTATGTGTTTATTTCAATGTATACTGATTTCTATTTATGGCTGGTGATACTGGTTTTCCATTTATGGTAGTGAAGTTTCCATTTTAGGTAAATATATTAAAGGTAAACAGGTGGTCCGTGGAAATGCCAAAAATCACGAAGGAGAATGAAAATGACTGATAATTTTAGTCTAGAAAATGTTTAAGGCTGGGGTAATGAAATCCCCACGCTAGCCTCGAATAAGTATTGTTCTCATTTATTTAGTCTTTGCTATGTACCAAACACCATGTTAAGCACTTTGTTATATGGGATCATCTATATATTACATATAATGCTCACAACAGCCCTAGAGGAGGGTGCTATTTTTATTGCCCTTTTGAAGATGAAGGAACTGAGGGAGGCTCAGAGAGGTTTAGTAAGCTGCCCAAAGGCCCTCTGCCAGTGAGTGACTGGGAGGCCTCGAGATTGAACTTGGGTCACTATGACACAGACATGGTGAGCTGAGCCTCCACACAACCTACAGACTCCCAGAAACTTTAATAAAGCAGCAAGGATGCCAAGCTATAAGTAAGGCTCCATCCTGTTAAAACCTCCATGACACAAAATGCACACAGAGGTATAGGAGGGAGGGGACTCACTAAAAGGGATTACTAGGTACACACAAGTTACTAGTTGGAAGGCCTCTCCCCAAAACACCAGCTTTAGAATAATTGCTCTATAGCCCTTGTGTCTGGCAACAATTAACCAGCAGAATCAGTTCTATGTTCAAGCCACTCTCAGCCTGTGAGAATAAATCCATCTTGTTTGCATATAAGAGAAGACATCTTTTTGTTCTCCGTTTTTGTGAACTCTGTGAACTGAGTTCATTCAAAAGTGGTATTATATCAAAAAGGAACACATGAAAAAGGAGGGAACTCAGGACACATCCCTGTTTTACCCACTAGAAGTTATTTACCATACCTACCACTTCGAATTCTTGAGTGTCATGATGGAGGTTCTGTCTGGCCATCCATAGCTAAGGCTCTTCACTGAACATATGCAACTTTGCCAATAACCAAATCTTGGCCAAAGAAAAAGGCCAAGAAAATGTTTTAAATTATTCCTGACAGCTTTTGCCACAAGGTGGCCCAGAGTACAATGGTCTGCTGTGGAATAGCCTGCCTGCTCTTGACCTAGAGCATTAGCCTGAGAAACCCAGGCAAGAAGCTGGCACACATTTTGGACAGAATGTTCCATAAATGAATAGGTTTACAGGTAAGAGGAGGAAAAGTGTTTCCTTTTTCTGTTCTTTTCCTTTTTTTTAAGAAGACAAAACACATTCTAGGCCTAGCCCGGCAAGATCATATCTATGGAGTTGATAAAAGTGAAGTTGGCAAGAATCAGAACTCATCGTGATATGATTTCTAAACAGCCCTGAGTTTAGAAAATCTAGTCTAGGAGCTTCATGCAGCCCGGGATTTTTGATCAATTCTATACTGTGTGAGCAGGGCCACTGTGTGTGTTGAGCACTGTGCTGAGGGACAGGAAGTGTGGGGACTGAAATCTAGCCCTCATTCCACTCTCCAAGTTTGAAACCACAGCGAGAGGTGCCCCTTTATAATTGGCACAAAGTGCTCCGTGGACCATGGGCAGCTTTGAGTTTGACCAAGAACATTACAGACCCTAGTCAGAGGAGGTCTAGAACCTACAAAATTCCTGCTATTGACTTTGAATTCCTGAGTTGGGAGAAGAGAATGTACTGTTTCATTCATCCCAGAATTTGCCCTCATTGCTGGTTTTGAGAGCCCTGGGGATTCCCTAGATCTGTTTTGTTTCTTCTTCTTCTTCTCTCTTTCAGACAATGAGAAATTTATAGTAAGCTTTAATTTTGATTTTATTTTTACTGACCTCATTTATTAACCTGATTAGATCGTTTTGGCTACCCAGCAATCTTTGTCAAACTAAGACCAGAAGGATGGGACCCACATTTTGTATAACTAGATATATGCATATATGACCTCACAATTACATAGGGACAGGCACTAACTATAAATGCCCACATTCTGTTATACATCCATCTGCACACTCGGACTCATACACGCCCACGGGTGTGCACAAGTAAGCACGATGCTCACTGGCCTCCATCTGCACAGACTTGCATTCACCAGTCAGGTCGATGTACACTCAGAAACATGCATTCTAGGTAAAAGGAGAATTGCCTTGGAGAGAAAAGCCTTTGTTAACAGCACGATGATCAGATTTTGGATGGAGAGTGGACCGCACTCTGTCAGACCTCCCTCCCTACCCTGTTTTCTCCATGATCTCTCAGGATATCCCACCCCCTTCAGACTTCCCTCGTTGTGAAGAGGAGAGGAGAGGACCTTGATAAAAAACGTAGGGGCCTGATCTGAGTTTCACCTCAGCCAAGAGCCCTCATGTGCTATTGGGAGAATCACTTAACCTCTCTGATCCTCCAGCCTCTTCATCTTTAAAACAAGGCTAGTAAATTATATCAGTGCTTCTAAACTCTTCCCTCCCAAGGACTCCTTTGCCCTTCCCCTGTTGTACCACGCCCTCATGGAGCTCATGATTTTGAAGTTTTTGCCCACTAAACTACCTCGTTTAGGTACTAATTTTCTTGTTTTCAAGTTCAAATTTTAATTAGAGACTTAACTAAGTATGCATTGAAGAAACAATAATACAATTTGTCAAACTAAGAAACAAATCATAGTACAATTTCCCTTCAGATTTTTGAAATATTGGAATAACCTGCAGGCCTCCAACACTATCCTGGGGCCTCCTAAGAGCATGTAGCTCCCAGTGGCTGGAAGCCACTCACCAAAATAATCTCTGGCATTGCCAGATCCTGGGGTGTTATGATTGCTGCCAGGCCCTACACTCCAAAGCTTACACTTTCGTAGAGGACAGGATGTACTACCTGCAGTTAGAGGACTCCAGAAGCACAAAACAAGCCACAGAAGAAACACTAGGGGTCAGATACCCAGCAGAGTTACAGAGTTCCTTTTAGCTTAATGAACACACCTTGACTTTCTCTCACTCCTGGCCCCAGTCTTTAGGGATGTCAGGTCCTCTCTGATAGGCCCAAATTCAGTTCAGGATATAGGTCTTGCCTGTATGCTCTCCTACCCTACACTCTACCCTAGCCCAAGTGTGGTTCATTTTCCTTCCCCCCAGCCTGGATCAGGTACCAGCTTCCAGCCCTATGGTCTCCAGCCTAGATTCCTTCTGCCCTTTCTACTGGCCTCTCCTTGGGCTGGCCCCGTGGCTTAGCGGTTAAGTGCGCGCTCCACTACTGGTGGCCCGGGTTCGGATCCCGGGTGCGCACCGATGCACCGCTTCTCCGGCCATGCTGAGGCCGCGTCCCACATACAGCAACTAGAAGGATGTGCAGCTATGACATACAATTATCTACTGGGGCTTTGGGGGAAAAAAAAAAGGAGCAGGATTGGCAATAGATGTTAGCTCAGAGCCAGTCTTCCTCAGCAAAAAGAGGAGGATTAGCATGGATGTTAGCTCAGGGCCGATCTTCCTCACAAAAAAAAAAAAAATGAATCTACTGGCCTCTCCTCACTGCCTCACTGCTGTACCCCAGTTCATCCCCCTTTCTCAAACTTTTCTCATCTTTCTCTTACCCTTTTCTGAAGCCTCCAAGAATGTCAAGCCTGGAAGGGACCTTCCTGATCTAAGTCCACACTACATATGATGTTTGTGTTCTCTCTACAATATAACCAACTTGTGGTTTTCCAAGGCCTGTTTGAATATCGCAAACTACAGGATGCCCATGACCTTACTAGATAGCCCAGCTCGTCCCAGGCTGGTTCCGGGTTATCAGTCCTTTTCTGGAGGCTTTTGCTGCTAATCAGTTCCTAGCCATAATAAAATTAGCAGTCAAAAAGCCATTTGCAGCCACAGATGGGTGGACTCTGGCCAATCAGGATTTCTCTAATGTCTCCCGCCCACCCTCCAGGACTCCTAAGAGTAGGGAGAAGAGTGAGTGTGTACCCTTTTCCTTGAAAGTCTCTCGATTTGGCTTACAATTCCATGTACATTTTGCATTTACCCCCATAATAGATCTATGCTTGTTTGACTATGTGAATAAGGTCAGGTAACACTCACGCTCTGGGAAGATGCACACCCATGACTTCTGGTACCCATGAGAGGTTATGAGTATCTCAGTTTAAGAAACATGAGCCTAAAGCAAAGAGGATTATTTACCAGTTCCATTCTCCCACCCTCCAGAGCAGCGGTTGATCGTGCAGAATGGGCACTGGTGGAAGTCTTTCTAAGCTCCAAACTAAGCTAACATTTATGTAAGCTTATGGGAAAAGGATGATGATTCCCATTTGACAGAAAAGGAGAAGTAAGGCTTAGGAAGAATGATTTCAGCAAAGTCACACAGTAAATGTCAAAACCAAGATTTGAACTTTGACTCTGGGGCCTGTCCTTGAGTCTTTTATTTCTTTAAATTGAGGTATAATTGACATATACCCTTAAGTCTTACTAACCAAAAAACCTCCACTGCTCCCCACTTCCGCTTGGTCCCACCATGGATTAGCAGCTCTAGCTGTGCTCTGCCCCAAAGAGGTTGTGTGAGTTTCAGCAGGCCTCTCTGGGCCTTGGTTTGCTCGTCTAAAATCAGAGGTTAGACTTGGTGGTTTCTAAGACTTTGCAGACGGGAGAATCTGTGCCTTAACCCTCCACCCACCAGTCAACAATTATTAACGCCCACTAGTTCTGGGTGCCAGGGCATTCAGGCACATAAAGCATAGTTTCTGTTCTTGATGAAGCCCTCATCTCATCAAGGGCGTGGGAGCAGCAATGGGACTGACATATAAATCAGCCTGATCATGGCACTCAGGGCCTAAGTTGATGGTTGTGGTCTGAGAAGAATGTTGAAGGAGCAAAGAGCATTGGGAAGGCTTCACGGAGTAGATGATATTTGAGCTGAGCCTTGAAGGCTGAGTTGGAGTTCAAGAGGTGCACAAAAGAGAGCACTCCAAGGCAAGAGAACCTCATGTGCAAAGGCAAGGAGTAAGAAAATAGCGTGAGGTGTTTGGGAAAGGCGAGAGTAGCTCAGAAAGAGGGCTGTGTGAGAGTGCGGGTTGGGGTGCTTGTGTGTGTGTGTGTGTGTGTGTGTGTGTGTGTGTGTAGTAGAACAGACTGAGGTGGTGGATTTGATCTTGATATTAAAGGATCTTGAATGCATGGTAAATTAAATTTTATCTGAGGACTAGTGCTTTCCAAGCAGTTCTGAGGAGCAGCTCTGGGGAAGGAGGTGCCTTGGGGGCTCCTAGGGGCTTCAGAGCGAGGCCCCCATTCTGCTTCAGGAGGAACAGGTCCTGTTTTACCTGCTTATCTACGGGGTTCTGCTTGATTTCATCTGACAAAAAGTTTCCACTGCTGAAGCAGGCAAACAAATGAAAAAGTTATGGCCAATAGGGCCGCCTAAGGGTTTTCTGCTGGGGAGAAGCAGAAAGAACTTTCCGAAGGAGACTTTGTGTAAGGGGGTGGGGGGGCAGAGGCCTGATGGCTGACCTTTGGGAGCAAGAGTCTCTTATTCAGCTTCCTTGGCTGAATAAGGAAGAGGGGAATTGTAATTAGGATGTGGGGCGCACACACCTCTCTGGTAGGGGAGGATCAAAACCTAGGTCTCCCCCAAGGCTTGGGGAAGTTTGTGTGATCTCTCATAGGTAGTCCCCCAACATGGGGGATGGGCAGGGAGAGAGGGAGCGGGGAGAGGCAGGAAGTGGGCAACTAGACTAACAAAGGTGCTTGTGGCGGTTTGCCCACCCCAGGTGGGAGGGCGGGGCCTAGGGGCTTAGCCTGGGCCGTGTGTGACTTTTGTGGCCTGGGGGCTCAGAGGGAGCATCAGCCGGGAGTTACCATTTCAGCTTTTCTGTGGCTGGTGAATGGGGGGTGGGGGGCTGACAATCTTTGGTACTTCTGGAAATTCCCAGGGCTAGGCCCTAGCATGTCTGATGTTGGGGGAGTAGATCCTGGGGGACCCCCTTCAACCCCCTCTCCATTTCCCCAGGGACCATGGGCTGTAGCTGCAGCTCAAACCCTGAAGATGACTGGATGGAAAACATCGATGTGTGTGAGAACTGCCATTACCCCATAGTCCCACTGGATGGCAAGGCCATGGTAAGAGGCAAGACAAGGGGCTTGGTGAGGGAGTTGGGTGGAGCGCACAACCTAGAAGAAATAAATGGACCACCACAAAAGGTCCTGGGAATAATAAAGCGGCTCTCATTCCTAAAATACAGAAAGGAAAAGAGGCTCTGAGAGGGAAGGGACTCTCCTAAGGCCACACAGCAAGTAGTTGGTGAATTCAGGGAAAAGACCCAGCTAGGATGGAGAAGTGAAGGAGAGCAGGGTGGTGGGGAGGGGAGCCAGGGTCTGACTGAGCTGCTGTTCTCTGACCTCGCTCTCATCCTCTACTCCACAGCTACCTATGCGGAATGGCTCTGAGGTCCGAGATCCACTGGTAACCTACGAGGGCTCCAACCCCCCAGCCTCCCCTCTGCAAGGTGACCTCAACCAGCAGGGTTGGGAAGATAAGGCCTGCAGATCTTCAGCTGTCGGCCTCCATCTCCTCCCCACCTCCCCTCTACCCTATCCTGCCTCTTGCCCTCAGTCTTGTCCGCTGCCCGGTAACTTCTGAACACCATGCTCCCAGCCGAGTCCAGGCCGCTTCTCCCTGATGCCCCCTGTCTTTACAGACAACCTGGTTATCGCCCTGCACAGCTATGAGCCCTCCCACGATGGAGACCTGGGCTTCGAGAAGGGCGAACAACTCCGTATCCTGGAGCAGTGAGTGTCCCCTCCACCCCACCCATCCTTGCCCCGCGGGAGTATGTGAGGGAGTGGGGATCCCGGGTATCGCTGCCCTCCTGCGGCCCCTGGCTGGCTTGCAGTGGGCGCCCTTGAGACAAAGTGGAAGGCTCGAGGGCTGAGCTGGAGGGTGGGGTGGCATGGCGTAACTGGGAGCTCTGAGGGAGGGTTTCCAGCTGAGTCCAAGGCTGGGCAGACTGCGCTGACTGCCGCTGTCGCGCAGGAGCGGCGAATGGTGGAAGGCACAGTCCCTGACCACGGGCCAGGAAGGTTTCATCCCCTTCAACTTCGTGGCCAAAGCGAACAGCCTGGAGCCCGAACCGTGAGTGGGGACTTGTCGTGGGGATGGATGGGAGCAAATCTAGGGACTCCGGAGCAGAGCCCCTAGGGGTGGTGGTGAGTGCTTGAGGGTGATGGAGGAAGAAGGGACCCACAGTCGACAGCCTTCGCTTCTGCCTTGCGCAGCTGGTTCTTCAAGAACCTGAGCCGCAAGGACGCGGAACGGCAGCTCCTGGCGCCCGGGAACACGCACGGCTCCTTCCTGATCCGGGAGAGCGAGAGCACCGCGGGTGAGGGGCTGGGCGGGCCCGGTGGGCGGTGGGCGGGGCCGCGGGCAGCCCGGAGGTGCGGGCCGGGTGAGCTCAACCGGAGGGGCGCGGTGGCCGAGGCGTGACTCGCGGGAGGCCCACCCGCCCCCCCCCCACGCCTCTTTTGCGTTCGTTCACCCGTTCTTTCGTTCAGGATCGTTTTCGCTGTCCGTCCGGGACTTCGACCAGAACCAGGGAGAGGTGGTGAAACATTACAAGATCCGTAACCTGGACAAAGGCGGCTTCTACATCTCCCCCCGCATCACTTTTCCCGGCCTGCATGAGCTGGTCCGCCATTACACCAGTGAGCCTGGCAGGAGCCCCTGGACGTGCGCCTGAGGCTCCTTCACCCGTGCCCTATCAGCCTGCCTCCCCCAAGTCCCTCTCAGGGGTACCCTCCACCCATCTCTCAGTATGCTCCTTCATTCCCCGCAGTGGGCGAAGTGTGGTACCCTATAGCCCCAGGTGGCGGGTGACAGCCCAACACCTCCCCTGCCAGTCCGTTTCCCCTAGATCGGGACTTGGCGAGGCGGGGACTGGGTGGGGGCACTGGAGTATCGCCATACTGACAGCCCTACTCCTCTGCCTTGTCCTCGCAGATGCTTCGGATGGGCTGTGCACGCGGTTGAGCCGCCCCTGCCAGACCCAGAAGCCCCAGAAGCCGTGGTGGGAAGACGAGTGGGAGGTTCCCAGGGAGACGCTGAAGCTGGTGGAGCGGCTGGGGGCTGGCCAGTTCGGGGAGGTGTGGATGGGTAAGTGAGGCCCTCCAGGACTTCGGGGAAGTGGGGAGGGGAGGCGTCCGCTGAGAGCCCCGCAACAGCGCCCTGTTTCAGGGCAGCTGCCTGGCTCTGGGGACACGGGCTCTGAGTACTCCCCCAACCTCTCCTTGCCCCAGGGTACTACAACGGGCACACGAAGGTAGCAGTGAAGAGCCTGAAGCAGGGCAGCATGTCCCCCGACGCCTTCCTGGCCGAGGCCAACCTCATGAAGCAGCTGCAACACCAGCGGCTGGTCCGGCTCTACGCGGTGGTCACCCAGGAACCCATCTACATCATCACGGAATACATGGAGAATGGTGGGGGCCGTTTGTTGTTGTTATCTGGCTCTGATTCTTGGGAATATAAGATCTGTCCCTTTTTCAGGAAGGGAAAAAAGCTGTTGACTGGTGAATGGATTCTGGAAATGGCAAATGGGTTTTATCATGTGGGCCAACTTCAATTGGTAGTTGCTTGGAGATCTGTGTTGAGAAAGATTTTGAGGCTCATTGGAAGTGAGTGTTAGGATTGATTATCAACCTCGTGGACATGTTGGAGGAATGGCAGTATATGTCCACATATTTACTGCATCTGGGTGAGGCCTTTATCTTTGGTAACTAATTCAGCACTCATACGGGGATACTCAGGTTGCTGTCATCTTCACATAAGGTTTTTTTTTTTTTAATTTTTATTTATTTATTTTTTTCCCCCAAAAGCCCCAGTAGATAGTTGTATGTCATAGCTGCACATCCTTCTAGTTGCTGTATGTGGGACTCGGCCTCAGTGTGGCCGGAGAAGTGGTGTGTCAGTGCGCGCCCGGATCCTAACCCGGGCCGCCAGCAGTGGAGCGCGAGCACTCAACCGCTAAGCCACAGGGCCGGCCCTCACATAAGGTTTTAAATTCTTGTTTAAAGTGCTATCAGTCACAAGCTCCATTCCAGCAACTCCCATCCCTGGTCTTCCCCTAGTCACTCTCTGCTACCAGAGAGGTGGTCCCTCAGGCCCCCAGGCATCTCTTTCCATACTCCATTAAATACATTCCGCACACATTTTTTTTTTTTTTTTAATGAGGAAGATCAGCCCTGAGCTAACAGCCGATGCCAGTCCTCCTCTTTTTGCCAAGGAAGATTGGCGCTGGGCTAACATCCGTGCCCATCTTCCTCTACTTTTTTTATATGGGACGCCACCCCAGCATGGCTTGACAAGTGGTGCATTAGTGTGCACCCGGGATCCGAACCTGTGATCTCTCGGGCCGCCGAAGTGGAGTACACGCACTTAACCACTACGCCGCTGGGCTGGCCTCTCAGCACATATTTATTGCTGCTTACTTTGGGCTGGGCACTGGGAACATGGATGGACGAAACAAGGTTCCTGCTATGAGGGAAACCTCATTTTAGTTATGTGCACTAGGAAAACCAGAATTTGTGCCATAGGAAAGTTCCAGCATACCATGGGGAATGTAGATGATGATACAATTTATTATGCTGGTAGGATCTAGAGAGGCTTCCTAGACGAATAGTCTAGCTGAACCATGAAAGGAAAGTAGAGTTTTCTATTCTTTTTTTTTTTATAATTTTTATTTATTTAATTTTTTCCCCCAAAGCCCCCGTAGATAGTTGCATGTCACAGCTGCACATCCTTCTAGTTGCTGTATGTGGGACATGGCCTCAGCATGGCCGGAGAAGCGGTGCGTCGGTGTGCGCCCGGGATCCGAACCCAGGCCGCCAGCAGTGGAGGGCGCGCACTTAACCGCCAAGCCACAGGGCCGGTCCAAAAGGAAAGTCGAGTTTTTAGGAGGCAGAGATGGGACAAGGAGACTTTGGGTGAAAGTCCAGTGGTTATGTGAAAAATCTCAAAATTGTCTGGGGAGGGTGGAGTGAAAGAGGCAGGAGTGGAGGGAGATAAGAAACTACATATGTTGGGCCAGCCCTGTGGCTTAGCGGTTAAGTACGCACGCTCCGCTGCTGGCGGCCCAGGTTCAGATCCCGGGCGCGCACCGACGCACAGCTTCTCCAGCCATGCTGTGGCCGTGTCCCATATACAGCAACTAGAAGGATGTGCAGCTATGACATGCAACTATCTACTGGGGCTTTGGGGGAAAAACTAAATAAATAAAATTAAAAAAAAAAAAGAAACTACATATGTGGACCATGCAACGCTTTGCATGCCTGGCTGAGGAGTTTGAGCTCAACCCATTGGTGACAAGAAGTTTACAGACCCCTCCAAGCATGCCCCATCCTACTCCCTGGGAAAAGACCTTCATATATCCTGGGCACTCTGAACACACACTCCTCCATTTTCAGCTCTTACTCTTCCATTCCGTATGTCAGACACTGCTTCTAGACCCCTAGTTAGAGAAGAGTCTGGGAGCTTCGCCCCGGGGCAACTTGGGTCAGCAACTCTTGCTTCTGCCCACAGGGAGCCTGGTGGATTTTCTCAAGACCTCCACAGGCATCAAGCTGACCATCAACAAACTCTTGGACATGGCAGCCCAAGTAAGGAGACTGGGGAGGGGCTGGGCATGGGCACAGGCCAGTGGGGTATGGATGTCTGGCCCAGGACTGGTGACCTGTACCTGGCCTGCAGATTGCAGAGGGCATGGCATTCATTGAAGAGCGGAATTATATCCATCGTGACCTGAGGGCCGCCAACATCCTGGTATCTGACACCCTGAGCTGCAAGATCGCAGACTTTGGCCTAGCACGCCTCATTGAGGACAACGAGTACACAGCCAGGGAGGGTAGGTATGGGATATAGGGGAAGTCTGGAGCCTGCAGGGTCGGGCTAAGCAGACCCAGGTGATCTCGCTCTGCCTCCCTCCAGGGGCCAAGTTTCCCATTAAGTGGACAGCACCAGAAGCCATTAACTATGGGACATTCACCATCAAGTCGGACGTATGGTCTTTCGGGATTCTGCTGACGGAGATTGTCACCCATGGCCGCATCCCTTACCCAGGTCAGGACCAAGGGCAGGAACTGAAAGGGTGGTGGGGAAGGGCAGCAAATTCACGTCTTTCCACTCACTTCTTCCCAGGCTCAGAATCTGAAACTTCCTAGCTGCTTCTCCTCCATTCTCTTGGGGGTGGGACTCCAACATCCCCAATCATGTGCCACATCTCCCAGGGCTGGCTTCCATCTCTGTCGCTGGCTCTCTCTCCCTTCAATAATCCCAGCTCTTTTCTTCAGTTCTAACACAGGCAGGCTAGTGTAGGTAGAAGATCTAGCCTGGGAGGCAAGAGGCATGCCTTTTATTACCAGATCTGCCACTGATGCTAACATTCTTTTTGGTTTTGATCAGATCACTCCTTCTCGCCCTATCAGTAAAATGTGAGGTTAGAACAGTACCTGGCCCTTACTAAGCACTCAAGAGTGTCAGGTTTTATTATTATTTATTTATTTATTTATTTTTATTTTTTTGGTGAGGAAGACTAGTCCTGAGCTAACATCTGTTGCTAATCCTCCTCCCCTTGCTGAGGAAGACTGGCCCCGGGCTAACATCTGTGCGCATCCTCCTCCACCCTATATGTGGCACGCCGCCACAGCACGGCTTGATAAGCGGTGCGTAGGTCCGCACCTGGGATCCGAATCTGCGAACCCCTGGCTGCTGGAGCGGAGTGTGCGAACATAACCACTACGCCACCGGGCCAGCCCCTCAGGTTTTCTTATTAATCATCACTTTGGGCAGGTGACTTCACCTCTCCGAGCCTTAGTTTTTTTTTTTTTTTTTTTAAAGATTTTATTTATTTTATTTTTCCCCCCAAAGCCCCAGTGGATAGTTGTGTGTCGTAGCTGCACATCCTTCTAGTTGCTGTACATGGGACTCGGCCTCAGGATGAACGGAGAAGTGGTGCCTCGATGCGCACCCGGGATCCGAACCCGGGCCACCAGCATCGCAGCGCGCGCACTTAACCACCAAGCCACAGGGCCGGCCCAGAGCCTTAGTTTTCTAATATAAAAAACAAGACTATTTGTGAAAGAGCTTGTGCTCACTAAACATTGACTTCCTTTCCCTCTGAAGCTTTCCATCTAAAGAGTGAAAGAGACATGCAAACAACGAATTCCCACCCTCTTCCACCCCTCCTTCTACCTCCTGGACAAAGTTCTTTATCCCTGAATACAGCCAAGGCAGGGATGGAATTTTTTGAAAGGAACCTGCTAGGAAACTCTGGGAAAAGGAAACGGAACACAAAGACAGGGTAGGGAGGTCATGGAGCACAGTAGCCGGATTTGCAGAAGCTTCCCGCATCCCCAGAGCACTGCGCACAGAACTTTGCTCCTGGGAAGGTAAAGGCACCTTAGAAGCAGGTGAGAGTCTGAAGGAGTTCCCTGCCCTGAACTTGCCCCCTCACAGAGTCCAGGGGCAGCGGTGGGGCTAGAACCACACTCCAAGTCGTCCTACCAAGGGCCCTCACTGCTCCCTTAGAGAATTTCTCTATTAGAAGAAAACAGGCAGTGAAAGAATGATGATAAATGGCAACTGACACACGGCTTCAGGCTCAGGGAGACAAGGGGGAGTAAGGCGGACCTGGGTGAACTTGCATCTGCTCCAGCAGTTGGTTGCTATTAAGACGTGGGGGCCCAAAAAGCAGAACTTTTGTTTTTTCAAGAGAAGCCAAGGCTTGAAGTTTTAGGAGAATTTGCCCATTTTCAAATATTGGTGATTGATTCAAATTGTTTAAAAACACAACAGGGGCCAAACCAAAGCAGGTCTGTGGTTTATATTTAGGCTGGGTGTAGCCTATGGGTTTGCACCGTGGACTCTAACCACAGGTGTTTAGTTCCCCAGCCTGTGTCCTTCAGTGTCCTGATTTTGAAATGTGAGGGGCCCATAGCTAGAAACCTCCTGGGGGCGGCCTGGGGAAGTGGGGTCTCTATGGACCAGGGTCAGGTCCCAAGCTTTGTAGAAGCAAAACTTCCATTTTGTTAGGACCCTATAAGAGTTTAGTCTTTGGAGACTGCCTGCCACAGTCTCTTCTCAGGAGACCGAAGGAGAAACCAGAGGCCACATGGGTCATTTAGAAACAGGAAGTGATGTTTCTGCCATGACCACGCAGTTCTCCAGAGCAGCTCCTCTTGGGGGTCCACGTCCTAGGAGCCTCCCAAGGGACCCATCACAAAGGGTGGGAACTGGCCCAAAGATTATTTCCTCTGGGTCGTGGAGGGGCCTGGTGAACCTTCTCTGCCCCATGTCGGGTGTGCTTTGCTGGGGCCCAGGGTCCATCTGGCTTCCTGATGTAGCATCTCATATGTTTCTTCCCAAAGCTGGAGAAGCCTCACCATTGTCCTGGCTGTGAGCTTCCATCCTGCCCTGGGCCCTGACCACCCCATCTTTCCCCACCAAATAATAATAATCACAGATACTCTTTATGTAGCATCTCTTCTCCAGGCACTATACTCGGTGTTTTATACACACTCTCTCATTCAATCCTCATAACAACTCTATGAGGTAGGAGCTACTATTGATTCCATTTTCCAGATGAGGAAACTGAGGCTCAAAGAGGTAAGGTGGCTCACCCAAGATTTCACAGCCAACATATGTGTGTCGTTGAGTGTTCAAGCCATAGCAGACACTCCAAGTGGAACTGCTGACATTTAGCAGGGACTGCTGGTATGGCCTTACCATTGACGAAGACCAAGATCCTTTTGGATTGGTGCTCACACCATGCAGTTGTTAAATATTCTGAACATCTTCCCTGTCTGTGGGCTTCCAAAGTCTGGAGCCTTGGGCCGGCTCCATGGCTTAGCAGTTAAGTGCGTGCGCTACACTGTTGGCGACCCGGGTTCGGATCCCAGGCGCGCACCGACACATCGCTTCTCCGGCCATGCTGAGGCCGCGTCCCACATACAGCAACTAGAAGGCTGTGCAACTATGACATGCAACTGTCTACTGGGGCTTTGGGGGGAAAAAAATTATAAAGTCTGGAGCCTTGATGTTGTTTCTCCCATTAACCTCTAGGGATGACCAATCCTGAGGTGATTCAGAACCTGGAACGAGGTTACCGCATGGTGCGACCTGACAACTGTCCAGATGAGCTGTACCAACTCATGATGCTGTGCTGGAAGGAGCGCCCAGAGGACCGGCCCACCTTTGACTACCTGCGCAGCGTGCTGGAGGACTTCTTCACAGCCACAGAGGGCCAGTACCAGCCCCAGCCCTGAGAGGCCTAGCTGGCTGGGGCCTGGAGCCCTCCCCCATCTAGCCAACCCAGCTCTGGGAGATAACAGTTCTTGTGTCATACCCATGTGGCCTATGAACGTACGGACTCTGCACCACGTGAATCCCGCCCATGCATGACACACGCACTTCTCGTGTCTTATACACGGGTTCTGTAGTTGTGTGGGCTCTGCACATGTGTCTTGTACATGTGTGCCCTGTGCATATATGTCTTGGACACTTGTCCCTTTCTGGACCCTCCCACTTCCGGAGACCACCAGAGAGAGGAGCGAGGCCTGTGATTGACACCAGCTTCTGCTCGCCCCCTTTTCCTTTCCCCTGGTCATCAAGAAGCTCCTTGAGGGCCAGGACTTTATCTAATACCTCTATGTGCTCCTCCTTGGTGCTTGGCACACATCAGGAGCTCAATAAATGTCTGTTTGTTGATGAAGATTGTACATCTCTCTGCTCCCCACTCCCATCTCCTCTTCCTTGGGAGGGGGGAGGAGCATTCAGAAGATGGAAACTGAGTCACCCTGAATTGGGGTGAGAGATAGAATAAGGGATGTGTAAACTTTTTCCAGCCCTGCTGATGTTAGGGGCCAAGAGGAGGTCACTTGCTACTACACTTTGCTGTATGGACTTCAAACCACTACCCCAAAGGATTAAGAGTGACCATTACCCAGAACCTCCTAGGGAGTGGGTGTGTCCCAGGACTCTCCCCCCTCCCATTATATAAGGGCACTAGCATTTTTTACAGCTACGGACTCAAGGGCTATATTTGGCCTCAGATATGTTTTGATTCACTTTCAAGATGTTTTTAAACATTGAGTTAGTTCACTCATTTAACAAATATTTATTGAGCATCTACTGTGTGCCAGGCATGGTTCTGGGTTCACAGGATATATAGTAGATAAAATAAACAAAATCCCTGCCCCTTTGGGGCTTACATTCTAGTAATGGAAGACAGACAGTTAACATCACAGAGAAGTAAAGGATATGTATGCTATAGGTGATGAGTGCTCAAGGGAAAACAACAGGGTAAGGGGAATTAGGACTGTCATGTTTAGGGGAGGTTTGCAATTTTAAAGAGGGTGGTCTGGGAAGATCTCATTGAGAAGGTGATTTTCGAGCAAAGATTTGAAGGAGGTGAGGGAGTGAGCCACGTGGTATGGGGGAGGGTCTGTCAGGCAGAAGGAACAGCATGAAGCAGAAGCTTGCCTGGCAACTGCAGAGAGGTAACGACAGCCTGAGGGAGGGGTATAGATCCTATGCGGCCTGGGGCCTTGTGGCCTTTGCAGGAGCTATTTTGAGGAGCCTTTGCAGGGCTTTATGCAGAGCCTGACATGATCTGACTTATATTTTAAAAGGATGGTTCTTACTGCCGGCTTGAAAATAGACTGAGTTAGCAGTCAATTTATACTACTGGTGAGATTTTGCATAAAACTCCAGATTTCTGCCTTCTCTTGAAAAAAACAGGAGGATTTGGCTCCGTCAGGCTTACCTGTCCTCATGGAGCTGATAGTGGCCACCCTCTTCAGGTGGGGCATGAGCTCTCTCTTTGCCAAAGTCTCCTCCACTCCCTATTGCTCCCAGACAATTAAACTAAGTGTTAGTAGCTATTTATTATCGCGCTCGTGCTGTTTTTCTTAGAATAAAGAGGAAAATGAAATGATTTTTTGCACCCACATTTCCATTAAAAAGAGAAAATTAAAGATACCTGAAGATGGCAGTGTGTTTGAAGAAAGGTGGGGGAAATGCATATTTATTTATGAAAGCAAAAAAGAATCCAATTTTGAAAATATGCAAAGTGACAGAATCAAACTAATATAAATAATATAATATGAATCCACTCATTTACATCACCTGCTTGATCTCCTTAGGCATCTGAGTTTGAGATTCCTGTTCTACATTTTATAAAATGCTGCCACACCCATGACTTCAACTGATCCCCACTCTCCTCCTCATTTGGACAGTGTAGCCATAGAGTCTGTGAACTTTTTATTCTCATCCTCCATTTTACAAAGAGGGAAATGGAGGTCCAGAAAGGTTCCTAGGAACACAGAAGCAGCAACACAGAACTGGGAATAGGGTGTGTTCCCTGGCCCTGGCCCTTTGCTGTTTCTATAGTAGAACTGACCCGTCTTAGATCTTCTGTTACCTTTATCATTAATGACCCCAATGCAGTTCCCAAGTGAGGAACACAAGTGTCCAAGCACTCTTTAAACTGTAAAGAGGAATAAAAATGTATCTTATTGACTATAGGACCATGAGTGAGTAACTTATTTGGCATATAGTAAGCACTCACTAAATATTAATATTGTTGTAATTGTTATTTTAATAGCCCATCATGGTGCTTTTCAGTCTTTCAGCTTTCAGTAATGACCAGTTGACGACTGATCATCAGTGCAGTGGTTCTCAAGGGGAGAGTGGGGGGTGGGGGTGCAATTCTACACTCCCTCCAATCCCCTCCCCCCTTGCCCGGGAGACATTTTTGCAATGTCTGGAGACAATTTCAGTTGTCACAACTCAGGGGATGTGCTACTGGCATCTAATGAGTAGAGGCCAAGGATGCTGCTAAGGTTCCTACAGTGCACAGGATAGCCCCCTCCAATAAAGAATTATCCAGCCCAAATGTCAGTAGCTTCAAGGTTGAGAAACCCTGCTCCAGAAGAGGACAATCAATTTCCTCCTTTTTAAAGGCACTCCTTCTGGGTGACTGCATCAGGAAGGTAGGCTTTGGAGTAAGAAAGGCTGGGTTCTGCTACTTTGTTACAGCCTCTGGTGCATAGTAGGCCTTCAAAAAGTCTGTACAGTTGAAAATTGAATTTAATTACTAATTGTGCAATTCTGAGCAAGTCACAAAGGCCTGAACTTCATTATGCTTATCTGTAAAATGGGGATAAAAAGCCCTACTCCAAAGCTGTTGTGAGGCCTGAGATAACCGAAATAACGCTGGTAAAACTATTGTACAGTACTTGGCCTCCAGCAGTTTTCTTTCGTTTGTCAGATTACCCCTCCCTCCTCCAAACTCAGGTTCTAATCCAGGTTCAGCCCTTTTGTGAGTTAAGTGACCTTGTGCAAGTCACTTTTCCCCCATAGGCCTCAGGTGATTCTTTGTAAAATTACAAAATTGACCTCTGATCACCAACCCCGAAGAGGGACTGCGAACTTTACAGACCGCTTTCCTCCCCCGGGACTAATGGTACGGTCCCCGGGCAGCTTCCCCCACCCCCCTGTCGTCGACCTTGGTACAGGCCCAGGGGGCCCTAGGCGGCCTCTCAGGGCTGCCCTTGCCCCCTGCCGAGTTCCGGGCCGTCCCTGCGCGAGCTGATTGGCTGGAGCGGTGCCCGGGCTGCGCGGCTATAGGTGAGCCCGGGAGGGGATGGGCGGAGCGCGCTGGAGGCCCGCCCCCTCCCCCCCTGGGTCGGACGCTGCGGAGCCGCGGGCGGGAGGACGGACGGACCGACCGACGGGAGGGACGGGAGGCGAGCAAGATGGCGCAGACTCAGGGCACCAGGAGGAAAGTCTGTTACTACTACGACGGTGAGCCCCGGCCTCGCGGCGGGGGCGGGGCCTGGCCGGGCCGGATCCCGGAGAGGGAGGCTGAGGCGATCTGAGGGGGGAGGCTGGGCGAGGCAGGGGCGTTGAGGGAAGGCTGAGAGAGGAGGCTGAGGGGAGGTCGAGGCTGAGAGAGGAGGCAGAGGGGAAAGGAGATCGAGGCTGCGGGACGAGGCTGATTGGAAGGAGGTCGGGGCTGAGCGACGAGGCTGATTGGAAGGAGATCGAGGCTAAGGGAGGAGGCTGAGAGGAAAGGAGGTCGAGACTGAGGGAGGAGGCTGATTGGAAGGAGGTCGGGGCTGAGAGGAGGCTGAGAGGAAGGAGGTTGGGACTGAGGGAGGAGGCTGAGGAGAGGAGATAGAGGCTTAAAGAGGAGGCTGAGAGGAAGGAGGCCGGGGCTGAAGGAGGAGGCTCAGAGGAAGGAGGCTGAGACTGAGGGAAGAAGCTGAGGCAGAGAGGGGGTCATCCGGGGAAGCCTGAGGTCATCTTGGCGGGGGGGAATCCTGAAGAAGGCTGATGTGGAGACTGAGGGGGACTCCTGGAGGGGAGGCTGGGTCTGAGGGAGGAGGCAGAATCTGATGGAGAAGGTTGCAAGGGTGTATGTTTCCTGCTGAGAAGACAAAGGTCTCCCCCGTGCCTTCCCTGCCTCCTCTGTTTTGGTGAGAGTCCTGCGGGAATCACCAACTCGTGGTCACCGGCTTCCCCTCCCCCCGCCTGCGAGCAGGGCCTGCAGTTGCTGCTGGGAAATGGGGCCCCTGGGGTTGGAGGGAGAAGGATGCAACCTATTAAAACAGACTTTTTCATGTAACAGAAATCTGTCGACCAACTTGCTCTGTTCTAGGGAGTGTTGAGGTGCTGGGGCCATGGGAGGATCAGGTCACTTCCCATCTTCGTCTCAGTCGGGAGGGGAAGACAGACAATGACGGAGAGCTGCTCTCCAGTATCATGGCGGGATCAAGGAAAGCACAGAGGGGAGGCGCTCGGCCCGGCATGAGGAGTCAGGGAAGGAGGTGCCATCTCTTAGGACCTGAAAAACAGGAGTTGTTAGCCTGGCACAGGGAAGTCCAAGATAACAGCAAGTTTAGGGGTAAGAGAGGACAGCACCTTTGGAAAACAGCAGTTGTGTGTAGAGTATGGCTGAGGCCTAGATCTGAGGGCAGAGCGCAGAGGGTAGGAAGCAGGGGCCAGGGAAAGGTTGCCAGTGATGAGGCTGGCGAAGTAAATGGGGACTGGATCCTGAAGGGCTGGGCGTACTGCCCTAAGGAAGTTGGACTTTATTCTGAGGGTGCTTATGAATCATTGAAGTTTTATGCAGGTTAATGACATCATCAGATTTATACCTTAGGACAGAAATTAAATTCATGAACGCAGGGGTAGGGAAGAAGGTGAGAATCCCAAGTTTCTGGTTTGGACAGTTTGATACAGAGTGTTTGAAGGCCATGTCAGTTGATAACTGTTTTTTTTTTTTTAAGAAAAATTCGTTGATATGTCTGGGGGCTGTCCGAGTTTTTGGGTGTCCAGTAGGCAGTTGGCCATTCAGGTCTGCAGTTTAGAAGAGAGCGATTTTTGGTAGTCATCAGCATACAGATGGTAATTTTAGTTACAGAAGAGGATGTGGTCACCCAAGAAGTTGTATGGGGTGCAAAGGGAAGAGGATCCAGCGTGGAATCCTAAGGAAGTGGACTGAGGAAAAGTCTAGTGCCCTTCATGCTCTGTCATAGCGCTTGTCACTGTGTATTGGAATTGCCCATTTACTTCTTCATACTTCTTACAGACAGTAAACTCCTTAGGGAAAGGGACTATGTCTTCTCTACCTTTGTATGCTCAGCCCTCAGAACAGTGCCTATCTCATAGTAGGCTCTCAATAAATACTTGTTGATTAAATGAACAAAGATACAGAGGGAATGGCCAGAGATGTAAGTGAATCCGAAAGTGTTGGGTTACAGTAGCCAAAACAGGGAGGGAGTGGCCTAGTGTTGGCAAGCACTGTTTCCTGTGCAGGGTTTGGAACTGAAGCTAGATTGCAGTAGACTGAAGAACAAATGGATGGGGGAAGAGGAGACATCAGGTTGAACCCTTTTTGAAGGAAGCTTCTCCAGGGCAGAGAGAGAGGGTTGTTGATAAAGGGGAGGTATAGTGGCTGAGAGTTGAATTTCCAAATTCTTATGGAAAATAGCCAGAGAGAAGGAGAGGTTGAAGATATAAGAGAGGGGCTAGTAATGATGGAGTTTTCTGAGACCAGGTGAGATGGAAACCAGAGCACAGTTAGGGACACCAGCCTTCAAGAGGAAGTTCCTTCGTGACAAGAGGGTAAGTGGCAAGGAAGAGTTCAAGTGTAGGTAGGTTTGAGGGGGAGAAGGTGGGGAGGAAGTTGAGGGAGTTTTCAAGATGAAGTAAGAGAATAGTCTTTTTCTTGCGAGTCGGGGAGGGCAGTTGGTAGAGTAGGAATCTTGAAGAGAGAGAGCGGTTCAATAGCTGTTGTGAAAGAGGGAGCTAGGAAAAGAAATTTGGAAGGAGTGCTGGGCGGTGGTGAGGGCCCATTTGAGGCTGGAGCCTATGACTTTGTAGCCATGTTAGTTTGCACAGTTGTGATCTCCACACACTCAGTTTAAAAAGAGGAAAAGTGGAAAGATCCCGGTCTTTAGAGAAGGAGACTTCTTTTTGAGAAACTTCTTGTGAGTTTTGCAGTGCGGTCACTAGCTTGGGACTCAGATTTGCTCTGCCACTCAGAAGCTTTGCAGTATTGGGCAAGTCACTTTACCCTTCCAGGCCTCAGTTCACTCTCCTATAAAACTGAAAAATTATGAAAATGGGGAAAAGCTCTTTAAAAGTTTAAAAGTAGTATCTAAGTAAAAAGGATTATTTCTTTTAAGTCTTTCAGCAACCTGATTAAAAACTCTTAAGAAAATGATGGTGTCTCTGGTCCCTACCCTCAGGTACTCCCTTAGCCTTTTAGATAAGGTATCTTAGTTCCCCAAGTCTAAGCCTTGGCTGGATCCACTCTTTTTTTTTTTTTTGTGAGGAAGATCAGCCCTGAGCTAACATCCATGCTAATCCTCCCCTTTTTGCTGAGGAAGACCAGCTCTGAGCTAACATCTATTGCTAATCCTCCTTTTTTTCCTCCCCAAAGCCCCAGTAGATAGTTGCATGTATAGTTGCACATCCTTCTAGTTGCTGTACGTGGGACGCGGCCTTGGCATGGCCGGAGAAGCGGTGCGTCAGTGCGTGCCCGGGATCCGAACCCGGGCCGCCAGCAGCGGAGTGCGCACACCTAACCGCTAAGCCACGGGGCCGGCCCCTGGATCCACTTTTTTTTTTTTTTTTTTTTTTTTTAAGATTTTATTTATTTTATTTTTTCCCCCCAAAGCCCCAGTAGATAGTTGTATGTCATAGCTGCACATCTTTCTAGTTGCTGTATGTGGGACTCGGCCTCAGGATGGACGGAGAAGTGGTGCCTCGATGCGCACCCGGGATCCGAACCCGGGCCACCAGCATCGCAGCGCGCGCACTTAACCACCAAACCACAGGGCCGGCCTGGATCCACTTTTGATAAGGCAAGGGAGTTGCTAGGGATCAAGGTGCATGCCAGAGATGTGGGTAAGCAGGAATCCATTATATAACATAGTAATGGCCACGTGACTACTGACTGCCCACAAATTGGGTCTGCATCTAGATGTCTCAGCCAATGCCTTGAGAACCTATTCTACCCTTCCCCATGGCTGATAAGGTTGTCTGAGGGGCCCTGGGAACAAACTCTTCTGCCTGCCTCCCCTGCTACTGCATGTCAAAGTCTGTGTCTTTGTGTGACAGGGTCCCTATTGAGTGCCACTACGTGCTGTACTCTGGCTTGTGGCCCTTGCTGAGAGCACAGTCCCTGCTCTCAGAGGCCTCACTAAGATAGACAATGAAAAGATATTAGGTAAAAATCAAGGAAATCTGAATGAAGCATGGACTTTTAGCTAATGATAATGTATCAATATTGGCTTATTGATTGGGACAGATACTTCTCATTTTACTAATGTAAAATGTTGATAATAGGGGAAAATGGGGGGTGGGGTATTTGAGAACTCTCCGTACTATCTTTGCAATTTTTCTGTAAATCTGAAATTGTTCTAAAAATAAAGTCTGTTTAAAAAGAGAGAGAGAAGAGGATGAGATCCTAAACATCCAACTGTTTAGAAGTTTCCCATTATCCCAGGCCATGTCTTTGACAAAGAGAATTGGAGTGTGGCTTGGATGCTGTTGGTGGCATTCCCCACAGTGCATTGCTCCCTGGAACGAAGCCGCCTGTTTCTGGCGCCACCAAACCACAATGCATAAGAGGTTGGGACATTTTTTTTCACTGGTGCTGAAAGATCTGCCTCATCCTGATGGAATTCTAAGGAGAATCTTTGGGTGTGCAGTTCACTCAATTTTGAAATATTGTTCTGGGAACTTTCTACCAAGTAGACTCACAGAGCCCTCTAGATTAAGTGCAAACCGAAGTAGGTACCTGGGAAATCCATTGTAGCTTTTAGCATACTGGATTTGGAGTCAGAAGAGTTGACTCCTGGATCACTCATTAGCTGTGTGATCTTCAGCAGGCACTTAGCTTCTCTGAGTCGCAGTTCAATTCCTTGAATCTTTATTGAGCCTCTATGATGTACAAGGCATACTGGTCCTTGTCTTCAAGGAGCACCCAGTCTTGTGGATATAAATAGATATGTAAATAATTCAGATACAAAACAAAATTAAGTGCCATATCCAAATTGCATGCGGAGGAAAAGACCGTTTATTCTGATCAGGAATATGTTTGGAGCTTGAGCTGGGCTTTGTCATATGAGGATCATCAGAGAAGGGACGTTCCAGGTCAAAGGAACAGTCTGATCAAAGGATACTTTGGTGTGAAGGTGAATGCCATGTTCAGGATGCTGATAATAATCTAGTGTGTTTAGAGCAGAGATTGGCAAACTTTCTGTTGAGACTTTGATAGTAAATATTTTAGGCTTTGCTTGCCATATGGGTGGGTCTGTGTGGCAACTGTTTAACTACTCAACTCTACCATTATAATGTGAAAGCAGCCATCTGAGGATATATAAACTAACCAGCATGGCTGTGTTCCAGTAAAATTTTATTTACAAAAAACAGGCAGCCAATTGTATTTGGCCCAAGGGCCAGTTTGCTTACTCTGGTCTAAAGCAGAGAGAGAGAGGGGAGAGAGAAAAGCAAGCGCCTGTTCCCCAGTAGCTTTGGAGTGAACCCCTCATACTGTGTAGTGCCTGTGGGTTCCAGGGGAAGAAACTGGGCTACACTGACATCCTTTAAGCGTTGGCCTTACCAGGGTCCCCTGCTTTTTTTTTTTTCTTTTGGAGTTACCCTTCCTCAAGGTGGGTGAGAATCTCGGAGACTAGAATGAATTAGAAAGAGACTGCCTAGGAGTTTGGTTTAAAATTCCTGGGTTCTCCTGGGAGTATGTGTCTAACTGTGTCACTGAAACTGTCACTCTTTCTTCTTCAGGGGATGTTGGAAATTACTATTATGGACAAGGCCACCCAATGAAGCCTCACCGAATCCGCATGACCCACAATTTGCTACTTAACTATGGTCTCTACCGAAAAATGGAAATCTATGTGAGTTACTGGGAGCTCCACCCCTCCCTAACCTCATCGGCTCTGGTTCCCCATATGTCATTCATTATCTCATTTTTTCAACTACTCATTCATCAAACATGAGTTGAATGGCTATTATGTGGCAGACACTGTAAATGATAGAGATTCTGTTTTTAAGGAGTTCACTCTAGTGCTGGAGGCTGACATTTACGCAAATAAGTAGGACATGTACTACGAAGTGTAAGTGCAACAATTAAAAAATGCACAAGATGCAGAGATAATGAGGAGCCTTGGAATGTTTCCTAGAGATGATATCTGAGCAGAGTTTTAAAGATTGAATAGAATTTAGCCTGGAGTTCAGGAGGGGACTGGCATTCTAGGCCAAGGGAAGAACGTACACAAAAAGGCAGAGAGGTAAGAACAGTATGGTGTGTTTGGGGAAAATATAAGTAGTTCAGTGTGCAGGTATTGTTGTAGTGTAAAGTTCACAAGTGTGAGTGAGGGGAGCTAGAGCTGGAGAGGTCAGCAAGGATTGGATGTACCGTGCTAAGCAACTCTGATGGGCCAGGGTCAAAAACTCCAGTGCCTAAAAAAAGAGTGATCAGGACTGTGTTGAACTAGACACCAAGTCTCTAGTTACTAGAGACTTATCTAACTCTTGACTCAGCTCCAGCTGATTTTTGCCCCATCTTCCAGTTTTTAAAGAGAAGCTAGAAATCGAGATTATTGTGTAAAATCTCCCAGGTTTAAAATGTTGGCCTAAATTTTTTTTAAATGTATACAAACAAGGGCTGGCCCCGTGGCTTAGCGGTTAAGTGTGCGCGCTCCGCTGCTGGTGGCCTGGGTTTGGATCCAGGGCGCGCACCGATGCACCGCTTGTCCGGCCATGCTGAGGCAGCATCCCACATACAGCAACTAGAAGGATATGTAACTGACATACAACTATCTACTGGGGCTTTGGGGAGAAAAAGGGAAAAAAAAAAAAAGGAGGAGGATTGGCAAAAGATGTTAGCTCAGGGCCGGTCTTCCTCAGCAAAAAGAGGAGGATTGGCATGGATGTTAGCTCAGGGCTGATCTTCCTCACCAAAAAAAAAAAAAAAGTGTATACAAACAAAAACACATCAGTACATCTGTGGACCAAATTTGGTCCAGAGGTTCCCTGTTTGAATCTCTTCTGGAGACAGTGAAAAGCAAGTGAAGGATTTTAAATGAAAGAGAGATAGGAACAGGCATGCATTTTAGAAGCTGGGAAGCCAGTTCAGAGGCTATTGCAAGGGTCCAAATGAGAAAACAAAGAGGGGCTGGGGGCCCATGTTGCCTTATGGCTAGAGCATAAGAGTCTGTTGTTAAAGCCTGTGCTGACAGCTTAAGTAACCTTGGCAACAACAGTATCCTTCCTCACCATTCCAGAGACTGAAAGGGGATGAGTGTTATGTCCTACATGGCCGTGTCATGTCTCTAGAGCCACTAGAGGCAGCTAGGGAAGCAAGGAGGGAAGGTAGACAGAGGAGCAGACAGACCTTGGGACCAGAGAGCTTTTTCAGGTGTAAAGGGCAGCTGGGAATGAAAAACAAGGTAGCAGTGGTTTCTTCAGGGAGCAGCCTAGCATTTGGATAAAGAGGTTACCTAATGTGGAATAGTAAGCACCAAGACCTTCCAGAGCTGTCTGTTGCACATCTACGCCATGCTAATCTGGCCCCAACTTGCCTCCTTTCCTGCCACTCCCCCCCTCAACCTCCCAGTCAGCCAGATCAGATTCTGCCTCTTTCCACACCATCCTTACTGGAAGGATTATTTACTCTACCCAGTCGTATCTTACTCATCTTCAAGAGTCACCTCAAATCCTATTTCTTTCTTTCATTCAGCAGATTTTTGTTGAGAGCTTGTTATACCCCAGGGACTATATTAACTTCCGTGAGAGATATTGAGATATTAAAAAATGGATTCTATCGTCAAATGAGAGGAAAAATAAACTAACATTTATTGAAGATTGCTAGGTGCCAGGCCAGGGCTACCTGTTACTTCGTGTAATCTTTATAACAACCCTAACTTATGGATGAGAAAACAAGCTCAGAGAGGATAATTAACATACCCAAAGTCACATAGCTATTAACAGATAAGCTAAGACTCCAACTCAGATCTCTCTAATTCCATCGTCTCTGTCTGTCTATCTGTCCTTATTTCCTTCCTGAACAATATCTTAACAAGAAGTTTGGAGATAGATGGTCTCAGGATTTTTTTTGGCTATGTCATCAGGGACCCAGGCTTATTGCATCCTTCTGCTCAGCCATCCTTAGCTTATGTGATTTCATCATTGTGTTTTTTGCCTTGAAGTCACATGATGACTGTCTCAGCTCCAAGTATCATGTCTTCATACAACAGAATCCAAAGAGGAGGGGAACGGGCAAAATGGGTCACTCTGCAATGTCCCCACCCCACACTCCCCCCCCCCCTTTTTTTTTTTTTTTTTGCTGAGGAAGATTTGCCTTGACCTAACATCTGTACCATCTTCCTCCATTTTGTCTGTAGATGGCCACCGACGAGTGGTATAGGTCTGCACCCGGTAACTGAACCTGGGCCACTGAAGCGGAGCAGGCTGAACTTAACCATTAGGCCACGGGGCTGGCCCTCACACTCCCCTTTTTATTAAACAGGAGAACCCTTCCCAGAAGCTTCCTAAAAGATTTCGCCTTAAATCTCGTTGGGTCATTTGCCATCTTTAGACCATTCACCCACTATTGGCTTAGACTAATCGTTGACCCCTGGGGCTGGGTGCATTAACACCCAACCAAGTTGAGATCTATTACCAAGAAAGAAGGGAGAGAATGGGTCTTTGGGAAACAACCAACAGTGGCTGTCATAGGAAATTAATAATACCTTATTGGAAATGACTTCATATGTGTGTATTCTTTTTGTAAACTTCTAAAGCAAAACCCCAATATAATCTTCCGAAATCTCTAGACCTTGGTCTCTTTAACATGATCTTTTTCCTTCTCAGGCCCTACCTCTCCACTGAGTGTGAAGCTTTGCTCCTGTTCCCCCGGCAGTGTTTCTCTGCATTCATCCATTCTATCCTCTCCTTTCTCTGGGCTGTGATCCTAGCATTCCTTTCCCAAAGCACAGATAGCCATATTAGTATCTGTCCTGAAATTCTGATCGCTTTTGCGAGTCCATGCTGAAAGAAGCTCCTTAGACTTCTCAAAGAAGATGCTGTATTACATCTGTCTCTGTACCTGAAGGAGACATGCTGAGGTCTATTTCACAAAATTTCTCCCTCTTTGGTCCCTCCCCCAATTCTGTCTCCACACATCTGATTAATCTCGCCCAGGATCGACATGTCGCTTGTCATCCGGGCACCTTCCTATTTACATAATCAAGAATCCTGCTCTCTTCCTTGCCTTGGAGGCTAATTTTGTATATTCTTAGCCTTCTTATTCATCGCCTTCTGTTCTTTTGTTCTTTTTTTAAAAAATGTTTTTATAAAATATTGAGTAGATAGGAGAGAATTTTTATAAAATATACGTAAGGTATAGAGAATCACATTACAATTAATACCACCTAGTTTAAGAAAAGAAACATTTCTGTGACTGCCAAGGCCCCTGTATGCCCTTCTCTTATCCTAACTTTCTTCTTCCCCAGAGTTAACCTTTGCCCTGAATTTAGGGTTTATTATTTCCTTGCTTTTCTATAATTTTACCAGTATGTATTCTTAAACAATACGTGTTTTAATGTTACATAAATGGAGCCATACAGTATTTATTATGTGACTTTCCTTTTTTGCTCAACATGTTCCTGAGAGTCATACATGTTGATGGATGTAGTTGTATTTATTTTCACTGTCTTTCATTGAAAAAATATACTACCGTTTGTCTATTTTATTATTGATGGGCATTTGGTTTTTTCTAGTTTGGACCTATTACAAACACTGCTACTGTGAACGTTCTTGAACACGTTTCTTAGTGCACATATGCTAGAGTTTCTCTAGAGGGTATACTACGAGTAGAATTGCTGGGTCAGAATGTTTGCAGTCACCCTTATTAGATAATGCCAAAATGGTTTCCAGTTGCCAGCAGTGTAGAAGAATTGTAGTTGCTCAAAGTCCTTGCCAACACTTTATTTTATCATATTTAAATTTTCTTTGCCAGTTTAGGTAGGCGTGAAATGGTATCTTATTATTGTTTTAATTTATATTTCCCTGGTTACTAATGAGGTTGAGGATCTTTTTATATGTTTATTGGCCATTCAGGTTTCCCTATTGAAGTTCCTGTTTAAGCTTTTTGCCCATTTTTCTATTTGAGTCTCTTTTTGTTTGTTTGTTTGTTTTTGTTTTTGTATTAATTGGACCTCAGATACACAGAATGTGCATAAACAATATATAGTATTCATTTACTTGTTTTTGAATTTTTAAAAAAAATATGCTATATGTAGTCTTCTGGGGTTTACTTTTATCACACAATATTATGTTAGTAAAATCCATCCACCTTGTTACATATAGGTATGGTTCTTTCATTTTTCTCTGCTGAATAATATTTTATAATGTCAGTATACTGCAAGTTATCCATTCTCTCATGATCTTAATTTGTATCTAGTTTTTTAATGTTAGGAACAGTGCTACTGTGAATCTTCTTGTCTGTATCTCTTAGAGCATATATGCAAAAATTTCTTTTGGCTTTTTCTCTAGGAGTGGAATTGCTGGACTGTAGGGTATGTGACTATTAAATGCCAAGTTGCTTTTCAGTGTGGTTAAATGAATTTATACACCCACTGGCAGTGTATGAGAGATACCTTGATTCACATCCTCTTCTACGCTTGGAATTAGACTTTAAATTTTGCCAATCAAATGGGTGTAAAAAAATATGTAATTGTGGTCTTGATTTACATTTCACTAATGACCAATGAAACTGAGCATCTCTTCATGTGTTTGTTAGCCATTTATATGTCCTCTACTCTGAAATGTCTTTTCATTTCTTTTGCCCATTTTCCTCTTGGGTTGTTTGTTTGGCTTTCTTATTCTTATCAATTTATAGTAGTTCTTTATATATTCTGGTTTATATAGTCCAATGTCAGTATATTGCTATAAACATCTTCTATTCTGGTTTTGTCTTTTCGCTGTAATGTATTTTTAATGAACAGAAAATCTTAATTTTAATAGTCATATTTATTAATTGTTTCCTTTATACGTGCTTTTTGTGTCTTAAGAAATCCTTCCCAATCCTTAAGGTATTCTCCTACGCTAATCTTTTAAAGGCTCTATAGGTTTGCCTTTCACATATAGGTGTTTGCTATATCTAGAATTGGTTTTTCAATATGGTTTGAAATAAAATCCACTGAAATTTTTTCCCTTTATTGTCCCAGCTGATTTATTGAAATGTCTATTTTTTCCCCGCTGATCTTAGTGCCACCTTTTTTATGTGTGAAATGTCCATGTTTATTCATTCATTTCATAAGTACTTATTAAGCCCCTACTTTGTGCCAGGCACTATGTATGGGGATGTTTCTGAGCTCTATGTTGTGTTGACTTGGTCTGTCTGTTGACCCATATGCCCGTACCACAGTGGCTTAATTATAATAGCTTTTTATTGTCTTGATAGCTAGTAGCATAAGTTCTCCTGCTTTGTTGTTCTTTTAAAAAAAAAAGTGACTTCCTATTTGCCTTTTGTACTTCTATATAAATTTTAGAATTAACTCGTCAAGTGCTACAAACAAATCTACTGAGATTTTGGTTGAAATTTCATTGGATCTATACATCATCTTAGAATTGGTATCTTGAGAATATTAAGCCTATGAGTCCATGAACATGGTATATCTCCATTTATTTGGGTCTTTTTAAACGTCTTATATAAAGATTCCTGTATGGTCTTCATTGTGAAATATAACACATGTACAGAAAAGTAAAACAAATATGCAGTTTAACAAATTGGTATAAAGTAAACATACATGTAAACACCAAATAGTTCAAGAAATAGAACATTGCCAGTACCTCAGAAACCTACATCTATCCCTTCTTGATCACAGTTTCTTCTCTTTTTGCAGAGGTAACCAGAATCTTGATTTTTCTGTTAATTTCTTCCTTGCTCTTCATCATAATTTAACTACCTAAATATGCATCCCTAAACAATATAGTTTAATTTTGCCAAACTTGATGTAAATGGAATTGTACAATGTACAGTTTTTGTTGTAGCTGTAGCTTGTTAATATTGCTGTGTAGTATTTCATTGTAGAATATATCACAATTTGTCCATTCCACTGTTCATGGGTAGTTGAGATTTTGGCTATCAATATAAAGTTTTATAATTTTCTCCATAAAGGTCATGTACATCTTTTATTGGATTTTTTTCCAAGTACTTCATTTTTTAATGCTATTGTAAATTGTATCTTTTTTAAATTTTATTTTTTATTTACTGGCATACAGAGATACAATGAAGTTCTTTTTTATTTAAACATATATCCAAAGTCTCTGTAGATCTGATTTGTTTGTATGGGCTCTCACTCCTGGTGCTTTGTTTCCTTGTGTGTTTTGTGATTTTTGACTATGAGGTCATATTTCTTGGAACTTTGCACTGGCCTGGGATGAAGATTGGTTCTTAGAGCGAGATTTGCTGTTATTTTGTAAAAGAGGCAGCTTTTGAGATGGGCTTTGTCCTTCAGAAATTTGAGATAGAGTTGAATTTCAAATAGTAGGAAGAGTGTGATCACAGACACTGTGGTAGGAAGCTCTGTAGGTCTTGTTGAGGAAGAGTTGTTTGTCTGGAGTATAATATTTATGAAAGAGGGCAGGGGGAAAATATATTGGAAAAGAAATCTTGCAGAGTTCCTTGATTGCCATGTCAGAGTTTAGAATCTTTTGTAACTAGGGAGTCATTGAATGTTTTAGAGCAGGGCATTGACTTTTTAAGATTTTTGTGACGCAACTATGGAAGATGGATTGGAAGAGGAAAAGGCTGGATATAAATGGGACCAATTAGGAAGCCAAAAATAATCCAGAAGTTAATTTATTGTGGCAACAGATATTTATTGAGCACCTGCTAAGTGCCAGGCACTGTGCTAGTTGCTTAGAATAAAGACAGACCTGCTCCTAGCCTCCCAGAGTAGACCAAGCAAATGCAATTTCTTTTCTTTTTTTGGTGAGGAAGACTAGCCCTGAGCTAACATCCGTTGCCAGTCCTCCTCTTTTTTGCTGAGGAAGATTGGCCCTGGGCTAACATCCATGCCCGTCTTCCTCCACTTTATATGTGGGACGCCTGCCACAGCATGGCTTGATAAGCAGTGCGTGGTCCATGACCAGGATCCGAACCTGCGAACCCCGGGCCGCCGAAGCAGAGCGCAAGAACTTAACCACTATGCCACCGGGCCAGGCCTGCAAACACAATTTCTATGCGGTTTGAATGTGATGGTAAGGTGAAGTCCCTACAGGGTTCTCAGGGGAGCACTTCAGAGAGTTATTTAAGACTCTAGGGGTCCAGGACAGCTTTCTGGGGAAATTAACTTTTTGATTGTATTCTAAAGGTTGAATAGAGGATGTGAAGAGAATAGTATTCTAGGCCATATAGCAAGTGCAAAGGCCTAAAGATAAGAGAGAGTTCCTGGCCGGCCCTGTGGCTTGGTGGTTAAGTGCGCGCGCTGCGATGCTGGTGGCCCGGGTTCGGATCCCGGGTGCGCATCGAGGCACCACTTCTCTGTTCATCCTGAGGCCGAGTCCCGCATGCAGCAACTAGAAGGATGTGCAGCTACGGCATGCAACTATCCGCTGGGGCTTTGGGGGGAAAGAATAAAATAAATAAAATCTTTAAAAAAAAAAAGAGAGAGAGTTCCTTTGGAGGATTGCAAGTAAAATTGTGCTTGGCAGATTGGTACAATCAATGCATGAGATAAATTCAGCCCCTCAGATGTTTTTGTTTAACCCAGAGAGTGTTGTTAAGAACTTCATGTTAGTGGCTAACCTTTGAAAAAATGAAATTTAACCTGAAAGACTGGTAATTGGGCCCAAATTCCTTGATGTTAGTAATCAGCTAGAGCTGTGTAAAGGCTGGCTCTCTGTTCTCCAGTTTTTTGTTTATTTGTTTATTTTAAGCACCAAGTTAGCTAAACTGCCTGGCCCTTAAAAGTGCTTTCAATTTGGTGTTCCCTGGGCTAGAGCATAAAATGTTTAGAGGGATCCTAGAGAATGAGCAGGAACCAGATTATTTTTGTTTTCCAAGCCAGATTAAAGAGTTTGAGCTTGATTTTGTAAGTAATGAGGCCTCTGAAGGGTTTTTAAAGGGGAATGACATGATTCAGTTTGAATTTTAGACAGATTACTCTGACTGTAGGATTGAGAATAAATTAACAATTGTTAAGGTTGCGGCTGGGATACCAGTTAGGAGATTGTTGCTACGATCCAGGCAAAAATGTGGTAGCCTGGGGATGCAAGTGGACAGATTTGACAGATATATTGGCGGTAGTTTCAAGAGAAGTTGAATGTAGTAGAGGAGGAAAGAGGGATCAAGAGTGATACTCTGGCTTCTGTCTTGAGCAGCCGGGTGAGTGGTGGTGAGAATAGGAAACCTGGAAAGAGGAGCATAGGAGACATAAGGTGGTGGATGCAGTCTAGATTATGGAGGTATAATGAAAAAGATTGGCAATGAGTTGAAATGGAAGGCAAGAAAGGGTGGAGTTAAAGATGACACTTAGGTTGTCAGCCAGAGTGGATGTTGGTATCATTAACAAAAATTGTGCAGTCATGCGTCAGTTAACAACAGGCATACGTTCTTATACAAACCTAGATGATACAGCCTACTGCACACCTAGGCTACGTGGTACTAATCTTGTGGGACCACTGTCTTATAGGTGGACTGTCGTTGACTAAAATGTTGTTATGTGGTGCATGACTGTAAAAGACTGGTTCTGGAAGTTAAGTTAAATTTGAATGCCTCTAGGCTCTCAACAACAAATTCTTAGGTCCAGTTGAATTCGAAGTGCCTCTAGGATTCTGGGAAGTTTTTGGAATTGAGAATCTGGAGTTCAGAACAGAAATCAAGATGGAGTGAGAGTTTGGGCAGTCATCTATCTAGAAGGGATGGTCAAAGTGGCGCTTTGACGACATTGGGTCAAAGGCTTTGACAAGAGGGTAAAGGGCTTAGTATAGTAAAAACAACTTTGTATTTGGAGCCAAGTCTTGCTTCTTTCACTATGGGTGTTTTTTATAAAACAGTATCCGTCTTTCAGTCTTATGTTCTTCATTGTATTGAGGATTAAATGAGAGTCAAATAGTACCCAGAGCCAGACCTCTGGATTCCTGTTCCAGCTTACTAGCTGCGGAACCTTGGACAAATTACTTAACCTCTCTCTGCTGCAGTTTCCTTACTGCAAAGTGAGGATAATGATAGTATGAACTGTAAAAGGTTGTTGCAAGGATCATATGAGATACCGTGTAAAGTGCCTGAAACAGTGGCTGGCACAGAGTAAACGCTCAATGTTAGTTGTGTATTGAAAATACTTTATAAACTAAAGTATTGGTAAGTAGAAAAGAAGAGGGTCATCTTTGAAGACCTACTTTTAAGGGATGAGAGGAAGAGAAGAGAATTTTTAAAAAGAGGGAAGGATGAATCAGAATGTTGGGATAACCAGAAAATTACTGTGTGAAGGAAGTTTTAATGGGAGGATGTGATCAGAATTGTTGGTGTGATGATTATTTATAAAGGATTTCCCATCTATTTCAGTTATTATTAGTTATCCCTTTTTCTTGAATTCTTGGAGGCATTTGGCCTATAATTATATATTGTTATATTTAATATTAAAAAGAAGCAATAATTTGTAAAGAGCTTCATAATTTACAGAGAGATTTAACAATCTCATCCAATTCTCACAACTTCCCTATAAGGTAGATGTTGTTTTCCTTACTTATTAGTAAAGGAGGAAATTGAGGCTCAAGGGATGGACTTGCCTAAGCAGGAGAACTTGAGTTGCAGTCTACGTCTTCTGATATTGAATCTCCTTCGATAATCTTATTTGCCTAATTAGATTGTAAGTTTCTTGAGGCCTGAATGTAATTAGTAATTTCTTTTTATCCTTTACAGCACCTAGCTCAGTGCTGAGCAGATGTAAGTATTCAAGCTAGATTGAGTGAAGACTGGCAGCAGTAAAAAATAACATGCCCTTCCTCCCCTCTGCCCTCTAGCGCCCTCACAAAGCCAATGCTGAGGAGATGACCAAGTACCACAGTGATGACTACATTAAATTCTTGCGCTCCATCCGCCCAGATAACATGTCTGAGTACAGCAAACAGATGCAGAGATGTAAGTCCATTCTTTTCCCTTCCTACTCTCAAGCCCCCAGTTGAATCTCCCTTTCAATTGGAGAGGCCCACCCTGCCTTCCCTTGTACCTCCCATTCAGCTGACCCCGATTTCCCCTGCCTCCCAAGAGTGCCAAAGTGCTGCTTTTTTCTCAAGTCTGATTTTCATCATTTCCTGATTATAGGGAATAGTGATTGAACTTTGTCTAAAGGTTCATAACACTGTGAACTAGGTTCATAACTATATAGAAAACCGTAATTGTTGTAATGGAAAAGCACTGACCTGGGAGGGGGAGACAGCAGATATAGGTCCCAGCTCTGACTCTTAACTGACTGAGCAAGTCACTTCCTCTCGGATTTGTCTTTTGTGAAATGGACTAATGTCATCCCTTATAACAGTAAGTGCTCTCACTTTATGACTATTAATTAGTTTTGTTTTTTATTTTTTTGAAAGTTTTGATATTTTATTGGATTTTTGCACAATATCCTTTCCTTTATCATGCATATTACTTGAGAATTTAGCAGCCACTTAGGACAGACTCTAGATGATGTAATCTTTGAGTTGAGATGATTCTACCCCTGCCCCCTGGGACTTGAAACTCAGAACAGGGGCCAGCCCTGTGGCTTAGCGGTTAAGTGCGCGCGCTCCACTGCTGGCGGCCCGGGTTCGGATCCCGGGCGCGCACCGACGCACCGCTTGTCCGGCCATGCTGAGGCCGCGTCCCACATACAGCAACTAGAAGGATGTGCAGCTATGACATACAACTATCTACGGGGGCTTTGGGGGAAAAAAAAAGGAGGAGGATTGGCAATAGATGGTAGCTCAGAGCTGGTCTTCCTCAGGAAAAAAAAAAAAACTCAGAACAGATCCCATCTCAGAAGCCACACTCAGTTTGGGGGAATTATGGGGATTATTTTAGCTGTGGGGGGAAAATTGGTTCAAATTTGGGAAAAAACTATCATATCTGACTTCTCCCTTGTGTTATTTTATTTTACTTATTTATTTATTTTTATAATTTTATTTATTTATTTTTTTCCCCCAAAGCCCCAGTAGATAGTTGTATGTCATAGCTGCACATCCTTCTAGTTGCTGTATGTGGGACGCGGCCTCAGCATGGCTGGAGAAGCAGTGCGTTGGTGCGCGCCCGGGATCCAAACTCGGGCCGCCAGCAGCGCAGCGCACGCACTTAACCGCTAAGCCACAGGGCCGGCCCTCCCTTGTGTTATTTTAGAAATTATCTCTTAGCACCTAAGATTTTGTACAATAAAACAGTGTAGCAGCATTGTTGATAAGTTTTAATTAGCTTATGACAGTTTATTTTGAAATATCAGGAAATCTGTGGCACTTGTCTGTTGCCACTAGTCACAAGGTAGTCTGATTCCCAAGGCGGAGAGTTACTTATTCGTTACAGTAATTGTGCAGTGGTTATGATTATAGAACCATAGACACCTTCTTTGAAGCATTAAGCTTCTTTGCCACCCACAACTCCAGGAGCTGCTGTCCCCTCTAAGTGAGGTATTTACTCTCTGAATTAGCAGGGTCTTATTTCCTTCCAAGGTGAGACAAATTTATTCCTTTGCTCTAGATGGCTTTAGGGGTTTCCATAACCTATTTAGGTCAGCGATCAGGCTCCCCTCTCAGCACAGAGTGCTCTCATTAAAGAAGCAGCTTGGTAATGAAGCAAGAAAATGAGCTTTGATGTCTTGATTTGAATCCCTTAGCTCTGTCACCTTAGCTGTGTGTTCTTGGGTAAGTCTCCTAGCCTCTTTGAGCCTTGTTTTCCCTTCTTTAAAAGGAAGACCATAGTACCTCTTTCATAGTGGAGCTTGTCAGGGAGAAATAAGATAATGTATTCAAAGCACCGACTGTCAATGAATGGTAGCTTTTGCTCTTATGACTTACGACTTTTGTTATTTTCAATTTCTGTCAAGGCAGACAAAATATTAGGCCCTCTGGAGTGTATAGGTTTGGCTCTGGCTCCAAGTTTGCTCTAATTTTCCTGAAACCAGCATTCTAAAGTTGTGCATTAAAAAATTAGGGGCCAGCCCTGTGGCTTGGCGGTTAAGTGTGCACGCTCCGCTACTGGTGGCCCGGGTTCGGATCCTGGGCATGTACCGATGCACCGCTTCTCCGGCCATGCTGAGGCTGCGTCCCACATACAGCAGCTAGAAGGATGTGCAACTATGATGTACAACTATCTACTGGGGCTTTGGGGGGAAAAAAAATTAGGTCTGGGGGCTGGCCACGTGGCATAGCGGTTAAGTGTGCGCACTCTGCTGCTGGCGGCCCGGGTTCGGATCCCAGGTGTGCACCGATGCACCGCTTGTCAGGCCACGCTGTGGCGGCGTCCCACATAAAGTGGAGGAAGATGGGCACGGATGTTAGCCCAGGGCCAATCTTCCTCAGCAAAAAGAGCAGGATTGGCATGGACGTTAGCTCAGGGTTGATCTTCCTCACAAAAAAAGAAAAAGAGAAAAATTAGGTCTAGGGCTGGCCCCGTGGCTTAGCGGTTAAGTGCGTGCGCTCCGCTGCTGGCGGCCGGGGTTCGGATCCCGGGCGCGCACTGACGCACCACTTCTCCGGCCATGCTGAGGCCGCGTCCCACATACAGCAACTAGAAGGATGTGCAGCTATGACATGCAACTATCTACTGGGGCTTTGGGGGGAAAAAATAAATAAATAAAATCTTTAAAAAAAAAAAAAAAAGAAAAATTAGGTCTGGGAGCCAGCCCTGATCGCCTAGTGGTTAAAGTTCGGCACTCTCTGCTTCGGCAGCCCGGGTTCGGTTCCCGGGTACGGAACCACACCACTCACGTGTCAGTAGCCATGCTGTGACAGCAGCTCACATAAAAGACCTAGAGGGACTTAGAACTAGAATATACAACTATGTACTGGGGCTTTGGGGAGGGGAAAAAAAGAAGAGGAAGATTGGCAACAGATGTTAGCTCAGGGTGAATATTTCCCAGCAAAAAAAAAAAAAAAGAATATACTAAAACCTTAAAAAAAAAGAAAAATTAGGTCTGACATTTTCTCTCATTGAAGATGAGGGTAGGAAGGATGAGGCTCTCTGAGGACTTCAAGGCACCTTACTGCCTCGATTCATAGAGTTATAGAGAGATGTCACTTAGTCCAGTGCTTCATAGCCAAGGGACTCTACAGAGACAATAACAGGGGTGTAAGAGCTGAGCTCTTTTTTCGTATTTAACAACACCTAAGTAGGAAATTATACCTGTAATAAGACCAAATAAGTCAGGTTTCCTTGCTCTTGGCTAGAATGTAATAAACATTTTATGGTCACTTTGAGACTTTGAGACCCTTGATCAGAAGTTCTGACCTAATATTTAATTAGTTAAAATGGGAACATGAATAAATGTAGTTTTTTTTTCTTTTGCAGAGGAAGATTTGCCCTGTGCTAACATCTGTTGCCAATCTTCCTCTTTTTTTTTTTGCTTGAGGAATATTAGCCCTGAGCTAACATCTGTACCAATCTTCCTCTATTTTTTGTATGTGAGATGCTGCCACAGCATGGCTGCTGAGTGATGTAGGTCCATGCCCAGGATCTGAATCCATGAACCTGGGCCACTGAAGCGAAGTGCAAGAAACTTGAACCACTCGGCCATGGGGCCAGCCCCTAAATGCAGTTTTTTTGGCAGATAGTCTGTCAGAACACAAGGCTTATGGTGGAAACATGGTAAAAGGGATTTATGGTGGTAGAATTTGGAGACATTCTCATCCCATTTTGTAGATGTATAAACTGAGACCCAGGGAGGTGAAATGATTTTCCCAGGGTCACACAGCAATGTGGTAGTAGAATGGAGAATGGAACTCTAGGCTTCTGATTCTGGAGTATTTTTAAATATGTTGCATATAAAATAATTCAGACACACAAAAAAAGTATAAAAAATAATATAATGAACATCATGTACCCACTACCAGCCTAAGAAAGAAAACATTACCAATACAATTAAAGCCCCCTGGTGCCTCTCCTTGATCACATACCCTTCCCCGCTCTGCCGTATTTCCACCACTGCCCAGGTATAAGCACTATCCTGAAGTCAATGGTTAATCCCATGCATCTCTTTCTGCAATATGCTTTTTACTGCCTTCTCTACCTACCTCTGCTCCCCCATCTCTCGCCCAATATTGCTCCCCTTCAGTCTAAAGCCTGCCTAAGAATGAGAAAAGTATTTAGAGTGGGAAGAGGGAAAACTCATAGAAAAGTCCTCCCTAGCCTCATAGAGTAGGCCAAGTGAGGGTCTCCTCTCTCATTTTCCTCCCTTTCCCTCTCTAATCACACAGCTCGTTGAGCTGGGAATAATGGGCTGGCCATTTGAGCCACATGTTGGTTTGGGGCCTGAAGGAAAATATCTTTTTCTTGTGTCTGAAAACACCCATTTCCTCCCATGGGGGCTCTACATCCCAAATGAGAGTATAAGCAAAACTTTGGAAACCCAGGGAGGCCAAGCCAACTGAAGGAGGAAGCAGCCGGAGGGGGAAATTGCTTGCCAATGGATAAATAGCCTGGCCCCAGGGACCAAAGTTCTTATTGACACAGCCTCCCAGTGTTTACCCGGGAAGTGGGGGAGAGAGTCTACCCCCTTATGCAGGCTACACTTCTTGGAGCACTTGTCTTGGCAGGGCACCCAACCAGGGCACCCTCCAAGTTTAGGGCAATGCCACAGTTGGTATCTCTTATGGTATTGCAAACCTTGAGCTTCAGCTGTCTCTCAAGAGATTACCACAGTCCAAGCTGGGCTCTCCTACCCTACTTCTTGCTCTGCTTTGGGAACCCCTGTTGATAACAGTGGGTGCAGTGGGAAGGCTGGGCAAGAGAATAAGGATCTGGCCCCACCCCTGCCGCTAACTTCCTGTATATCATTGATGTCTCAGCAGTTTCCTTTTCTGTGAGAGGAGACTTGGAGCCATAAGGTTCCTCTCTAGCTCTGTGAGTCTACAACCTTCAGGTGTGCTTCTCTTCCTGTCTTTTTCATTTCATTTGCATTATTGTTTGCATGTGTTTCCTCATTATGTGTTAGTTTGTACTTTTACCCCCTTAGGCCTGACATAACTTGACTCCAGTTGTCACTTGTGGGTGTAGTAAAAAGAGCACTGGACTGTGGGAGTCAAGACACCTGGACTCTGATTCTGGTTCTGCCACTGCCTGGTTCTGTAACCTTGGGCAAGTCACTTAACTTCTCCGTATCTGTTTGTTCGTCTGCACAGTGGGGTTGATATCTGTCTTGTCTAGCTCATGGGGTTGTAATGAGGATCAAATGAGATTGTGCATGTGAAATTACTGGGGAAAAGGCCAGAGTATGTTTTCATAGGCTTTTAGGACGGACAGACCAATGCTTGAAAACTGCCTTTGCCATTTACTAGCATTTACTCACCTCTCTGAGGCTGTTTCCTTATTATAAAATAGGACCAAATCCTACCTCGGAAGGTTGTGTAAGGGTAAATGACATCAGGTATTTAAAGCATTTACCATAGTGTCTGGCATGTTGCTAAGTGTTCAGTGGATGATAGTCAGTTACATAGGTCTCTGTTTGCTTCCTCATTGGTCAGCTGGAGTGAGGTCTAGGAATAAACCCAGGCTGGGATATGAGGCTAAACTTTTCTCCCTCAAAGAATGAACCAACATTTTTGGAGTACTTCCTTGCTAAATGCTTCCCCATATAAGATTTCTTGTAATCTTCTCAACAGCTGAGTGAGGTGGGTATCATTATTGCTTGTTAGATAATGAGCCAAAGCTCACAGAAGTTAAATGACTTGACCCAATTACACAGCGGCTAAGCAGTAGAGCCTGGACTAGAACCCGAGCCTTCTGATTCCAAATTCTGTGTTTTCCATCAGCTTATGAATATGTAAACAAAAACTAAAGGAAATTGTGGAAACTAACTTTTTGCTTATGTCTTTCAAGTCAACGTTGGTGAGGACTGTCCGGTATTTGATGGCCTGTTTGAGTTCTGTCAGTTATCTACTGGTGGCTCTGTGGGTAAGGAATATACATCCCTCCTCAAGGGCTGTGCTGGGCTGTACTAGTGAGGTCTGCATTTTAGGCCACTGTCCCAGTAGGGCTGATCTGTGACCATGTAAAATGGTCCTGTGGGTTTTTTATCTGAGGTCTTTAAAATGTCCTACTGGTTCAGTCTCAGCCCAGGTTCAGTCTCTGACATGGTACTGACAGGTGTCCTTGACCGTCCTCTCCTACCAAGAGATCTTGTATACAGGAGTTTCCTGCAGACCTTAGGGGATTGTTGAGATGCTGTACATAAAAGCAATTTGTGAACTGCAAAGTGCTATAAAAATGGGAAATGTCATCATCTGTGTCTTACAAAAGAGCATGGTAATTATCTTTATAGGTCAGAAATACCTCCCACATATCTCCCACTTCCATTAGTAACTTCGATTACCTCTAGGATTACTTTAATTCCTTTCTTAACAAATATTTATTTTCCTACGATCATTGTTTTATGTCCTCCCCCCACCTCCTGCCTCCCAATATAATCTCAGAAAACAAAGAAGTGCACAGGAAAAAAAATTGCCCACAATTACACTGTCCACGGATAACCATTGTTACCATTTTGGTGTTTATACATCCGTTCTTTTTTCTGTTTGTATATATCTGGACGTAGCATATGTACATCTATATTTTATAGAAATGTGTTGCATTATATATATAGTTTTGTGCTTGCATTTTTTACTTAGTAATTCTTTAAAATTTCTCTGTAGTAATCTATAGCCTGATTTCTAGTGGCTACATGATTATTCCATGTTTCGGACCAAATTCAGTTGATAGAATTGGTCCCTTCTTGTTGGATCATTTGGGTTGTTCATGTTTTTATTGCTGTTGAAGTTATACTGCCACAAATGCACTTGCACACATGAGCCTGTATTTCTCTCTCACTTCTTGGACCTGTTTGTACTTTGAGCCTCTACTACCTTTGATGTCTTCAAAATTTTTTGGCCATGAACCACAGTTAGAAATACATTTACACTTGCAGTCCAGGTTATGCACGTAGGACACACCTTCTCTCGCTCTAAAGCCAGTTTCACAGAAGAGAAGTTATCTTTACTGTTATTCTGATATTTTTTCTAGTCTATATCATTCAAAAATACGTATACTAATCATGACTCACTAAACCAATTTTAAGGTCTAATAATGGGTTACCAATCTCAGTTTGGAGAACAGTTTTTTTAGAGTAGCCAGTGTTATGTTTACTCCCCAGTGGGATAGGGTGGGGAGGAGAGGACTGGCTTGTGAGTTGTACAATACAGCTGTTGAATAGGCAGGTCCTACCTCTCACTGGGTTCCCTGGGCTTCTTGAGGGAAGGGGGAGAGTGGCTTGGTAACAGGCCTGTGTTCTCTCTTCCCATGCCCAGCAAGTGCTGTGAAACTTAATAAGCAGCAGACGGACATCGCTGTGAATTGGGCTGGGGGCCTGCACCATGCAAAGAAGTCCGAGGCATCTGGCTTCTGTTACGTCAATGATATCGTCTTGGCCATCCTGGAACTGCTAAAGTATGCCTGCCTGGCCTTGTCTTTTGGAGGAGCACCTTAGGCCAGGTTCCCACTTCCCTCTCCCCTGGGCTTGCCTCCCTAGTTTGCTTTTCCTAGCGGTGTGCTGGCTAGGATGTGTTCGGTGAGTGTCTCTGGCCATCTTCTCCCTGACGGGGTCTTGGTTTGATCTGAGCCCACGGCAAGATCAGGGGCAGGCGCTGCTCAGAACCTGCCTCCAGAGTGTCCCTGTGTGGCTGGAGTTGACCCTGGCTGTAGAGTAGGAAGATTGGACTTGGTCGGCTTGATCAGGCCTCTGGAGACACCCCTGCCGCTCTTCCACCTTCCTTCAGCCAGTTTCCACGTCTCTGGTGCTTAGAGATACCTGAGGGAGGCAGCTAGCCCGGTAAGCTGGGACCTGGCGCCCTTGGCGCGTCCCACTCCCAAAGAGCCCCCAGACCCCTGACCCCCTTCTGATCCTAGGTATCACCAGAGGGTGCTGTATATTGACATTGATATTCACCACGGCGATGGCGTGGAAGAGGCCTTCTATACCACAGACCGGGTCATGACTGTGTCCTTTCATAAATACGGAGAGTACTTCCCAGGAACTGGGGACCTACGGGTGAGAACTCCCTTCAGGGGCCAACCAGCTCACCCTCAGCTGCCAGCTCTAACTCTCCTATCTCATGTCACCAAAAACCACTTCCTGCCTCTTCTGCCATTCAGAACACCATACCCCAGCCTGGGGCACCTGCCATGGTCTCCTTCCCTCCCTTATTCTGGAGGAGGGGAATGATGGGACATAAAGGGTTGAGAGGGATAGGAGTCTCCTGACTAATTGTGCTTCTTTCCTGGCCACAGCTGAGTTGCATTACACTATTCAGATGTCTCATATGGCTTGAGTTTTAGGCTAGAAACATCAGGTTTTCTCACATGGGCTAGGAATTGGGACCCTTATGGATCATCTCAAGGGCTCTTAACATTTTTAGGTCACCTTCCCCTTTGACCATCTGACTGAAAGCTATGGACTCTCTCCCCAGAAAAGTACATGAACTTTTACATCTGATATCAAATAGTTAATAGACCCCTGCCCTTACTGAAGCCCATCCGGGGACCTCAGGATAAGGATCCTTGGAAGCTAATTCGTCAGGCTGTTCTGTCTGCTTCTATTAGCGTAAATACAGTGAAACCAGCCACTTTGCCATGCCAGTAGCCCTTGGGTGAAAAGTGGCTCTAATTCAGTTGTTTGCTATGGCAAGCATTAGAATAACTGAGCATTTACCATTTTGAAGAACTCTTCTTCCTTCTCTGCTCCCCTTCCCCAGGAGAGCGGGGATAGAGGAGTGAGCAGTAAAGCTCTCTGGAGAGGAGAGTTGTTATGGGGTGGGTGTTATTTCTGTGACCCAGCTACCAGCCAGCTTTAACCCAATCCAAGGTGGAGGTCTTGTGCCATGGGGTAGAATATTCCATCTCTGGGTCCATAAACAATTCTCAGTCTGGGTGCAGGTTCAGTGGTGTGTCCAGAGATGTGAGCTAGACTTACCAGTGAGAGGAATGGTACTAACCAAGGTGCCCCTGCTCTGTCCCTGGCCCACCTCATGGGCCCAGCTTGTCTCTCAGAACCACTGTCTCTCCTTAGCCTTCCAGCCCCCATCCTTGAACTTCTTCCTAGCTTCATCTTTCAGTGTTACTTTAATGTCCCTCTTAATTAGGATATTGGGGCTGGCAAAGGCAAGTATTATGCTGTTAACTACCCGCTCCGAGATGGGATTGATGACGAATCCTATGAGGCCATTTTCAAGCCGGTAAGTGGCTTATCCACCACCTGGGCTACAAACGGGATTGGTCGAAGGGAGGGGTGACAGAGCACCGCCAGCACACCTCAGGGATCTCTCCCCACTGAGAGGCTGCTCGGGAAATGAGATGTGTTTCAACCCTGGATTGCATGCTGTGTGGTCAGTTAGGGGAACAGAATTCATCCAGATATTTATTGATGCCTTTTGGGGGTCAGGCCCTGTATTGGATATAAGAATATGTAGGACATGATCTATGCCCTTGAAGACCTCACAGTCTGTGGTGTGGGGGGCAGGCACATACCCAACAGCGTGTGGTCAGGACTATTTTTGAGGGAGGAACAGAGGAGTGAGAGACACACTACTGCCTGGGCTGGGGAGAGGGTAGTCAGAGCTGAGTTCACAGAGGTGGTGACATTTGAGCTGGACCTTGAAAAATGAGTAACCCATGTGAAGAAGGAGGAGGTGCTGGAGGGGAGGGGAGGCACTCAGAGGGAATAGCGCTAGCAGAAAAGCACAGAGGTGCCAATATGTAGCTGTATGTAGACCAGTATGATGTGTAGGAGGAGTGTTGAAGGATGTGGTTGTAAATGTGTGTTGAGGTCAGTATTTCAAAGGGGGCCTTGAATGCCGTGCTGAGGAGTTAAATCTTCCCCTGTACGTAACAAGGAACCATTACTAGAATATTAATCTAATAAGGTTAGGTAGTCCAGCAGACGCCAAGTGCCTACTATATGCCCGTAGTAAGGGCAACAGAGAAGCCTGAGATATACAAAAGTGAAGTGCTTCTTCACAATATAAGGCTCAAAATCGCTAGGACCAAATGAGTAGAGCAGATGCAACTAAGGGTCAGAAAGGCTTCCTAGAGGAAGTGGCACTGGAGTTTGGGCAGTAAAAGAGGGAAAGATTTAGGGAGTTGATAAGGAAGCTGTTCTAGGTTTGGGGTTATTAGACCTAGAAGCCTCTTGGAGATGCTTTCCAATTGGAAAATTGAACAGAGTGAGGAAAATGAGAACTCCATGCTGATACTCCCTTTTCTCTACCACCCACCTGAGGGAGAGGGGAAAGGTGGGAGTGGGTGATAAGGAACAGAAGACAGTGCTGCAACCACCCCTTTCAGCCCCAAACCTCACATAGCTTTTTCTGAGGCTCATGGTGACCAGGATGTGTCCTTTTAGGTCATATCCAAGGTAATGGAGATGTTCCAGCCCAGTGCGGTCGTCTTACAGTGTGGCTCTGACTCCCTGTCTGGGGATCGGTTAGGTTGCTTCAATCTGACCATCAAAGGTGAGACCAGATAGCATAGGGATGGGTGGGCAGGGTCCTGCTGGGTGTTCCTGTAACCCAGCACCCCTCCTCCCCCAAAGGGCATGCCAAGTGTGTGGAATTTGTGAAGAGCTTCAACCTGCCTATGCTGATGCTGGGAGGAGGCGGCTACACAATTCGTAACGTTGCCCGGTGCTGGACATACGAAACATCTGTGGCCCTGGACACAGAGATTCCTAATGGTAATAGCTCCAGGGCCAGGGTGGGCGGGGCAGAGCTGGAGCTCATGTGTCCTCAAGTTCACAGCCCCTTTCCATTGGCCTTGACCTGTCTTCTTCTGATACTAGTCATTGATTCTCCTTCCTGTCCTCTGTGATTGTCAGACCATAGCCATCAGTTTTTCCTGAGTCCTTTTTGACCCTCTCCCCTCTCCCCCTGTTTCTGGTCTAGACAAAATTATCAGTGGTTATTTATAGCTTTGGAATTCTTACTCTATAGGGTAACTGGGGAAATGTGTGAGGGACTGCTCCCAAAGAGCATTGCCTAAATTCTTCTAAACCAGGGGCTTGGGTCTTCTCTTCATAGTGATGTAGACACTGCACAATGGCTTTAAAAAGATTGAAATCCTATAGGCACCCAAGTCTCACCCCATCTCAGAGGCATTCTTCTCTGTTTGATAGTTGGGCTAACAGGTCCAGATAAACCTACCAGTGCTTTTCTCAGGGTTCTGTGGTGGCCAGGTCTCTTGACTTTCTTATCCCCTGCCTCAATTAGAGCTTCCATACAACGACTACTTCGAATACTTTGGACCAGATTTCAAACTTCACATCAGTCCTTCCAATATGACTAATCAGAACACTAATGAGTACCTGGAGAAGATCAAGTGAGTATATCCCCAGACACCCCTTGATTGAACATGCCAGGCTCTGGTTTGTCCCTAACCAGAGCCCAGCCACCCTCTCTACCATTGGCCATAGACAGCGACTGTTTGAGAACCTGAGAATGCTGCCCCACGCACCTGGAGTCCAAATGCAGGCGATTCCTGAGGATGCCATTCCAGAGGAGAGTGGCGATGAGGACGAAGAAGACCCTGACAAGCGCATCTCGAGTAAGACCCAGACCCAGGCGCCTGTACCTTCCCACTCAGTAGGCAGCTCTGACTTCCCTCTGCTGTTCCTGGTCCCACATTCCTCCCAAGCTACCCACCAGTTGAGAAACCCAGGTCCCAGTGCCTGTAGGAACAGTTTAAGGAGTCTGAGTTCCTTTTCTTGGTCCCCTTCCCTTGGTGTCTCTTGGAGGACATGCAGGGAGTCACTGGGCACAGATGCTGAGATAAAGAATCTTCTGCTTTCTCACCCATATTTTCCATTGCCTCCTAGTCTGTTCCTCTGACAAACGAATTGCCTGTGAGGAAGAGTTCTCGGACTCGGATGAGGAGGGAGAAGGTGGTCGCAAGAACTCTTCTAACTTCAAAAAAGCCAAGAGAGTCAAAACAGAGGATGAAAAAGAGAAAGACCCAGAAGAAAAGAAAGGTGGGTTTGGGTTGGATCTTGAGCCCCAGGCCCTGGAGGAGGATGAATTTATGTGGGGCATTAGGAGGAGGGAGCTTACTCAGGCCCTGCCAGCTCCTTTGGGGCTCTTCCTCAGCTCCTTGGGCCTTTCACTGGCTCCCGGAAGTGGCAGGGCCCACAAAAGAAAGAAACTCGATTCGTCATCTCCACTGGCTAATTGAGCCCTGCCAGGCTCCAGAGCCAGGGACGTGCCTGGGCTCCCCGTGGTCAGGAGCATGGCTCTCACATACCACCCAAGCCCTTTTCCCAGCTCTTCACCCATTTCCCAGGGGGCTGCCTCCGCCCACCGGGTTCAGGCTCTAGCAGGCTGAGAAACCGGTTCGACTTGTTTCTTCTCAACAGGGCTCACTGGGAGGATCTGGGATGGGCTTTTCTCTTTGAACAGTAGTGTTGGGGAAGAGGGTTCAGGGTAGTGAAGATCCCATAGGTCTTTCCAGAGGGGCTGCCCTTGGCCATCCCTGCACTCTTGTGTTCTAGAAGTCACAGAAGAGGAGAAAACCAAGGAGGAGAAGCAAGAAGCCAAAGGGTGAGGAAGGAGCTGTCATCTTTCTGCCATTGGAGCACCAGCCCCTTTGTCCCACCACGCTGAGAGGGAAGGCACAGGGACAGCTGGTCCAGCTTACAAAGGCCTCTTTCAGGAATCAGTCTGTCTGTCTCTGCAGTTCTAGGCAGAGCTAGGAAGCCCCAACCCTCAGCAGTCACCTGGGCAGCCGGGGGTCCTGTGGAAGTCACTGTACCCACACTTTTGCCTCAAGGCCTCTGGGGTGGGTTATCTCATGGCAATCTTTGCTCTCTTCACAGGGTCAAGGAGGAGGTCAAGTTGGCCTGAGCAGACCTCTCCAGTTCTGGCTTCTTGCCAAGTTCCCCCACCTTTCTCCCCCAACCCCTCAGATTTTATATTTTCTATTTCTGTGTATTTATATAAAAATATATTAAATATAAATATCCCCAGGGACTAGACAGGAACCAGGGCCCTGAGCCCAGGGCACACGTGCTGGGTGAGCTCTTCTAGTAGCTGCCTTGCCACCCATCCCTCCCCAGTTCTTAATTTTGAACCATAGTGGGTGCCAGGTCTGGGTGGAAGGGATACTCTTAAGCAGCCATAAGACAAAATCCTAAAATGCCAAGTGCCTGCTTAGTAGCTTTGGAAAGGTGTCCTCATCGAGTATTCTAGAAGGGGTGGCTGGGTCTTCAGGTACCCTCTATTCTTTTCAGGCTCCTCAAGGTAACATCAGCCATTTTTAGATTGGTTCTGTTCTCATCTTCCCACTGGTCCCAGGTGAGCCCAGAAGTTCACACTGCCTGCCCTCTGTCTTCCCCCAATTCTGCAGGTGGAGATTGGTAGTCTAGTTTACTTCTTGAGATACTATTTTCATTTTTGTGAGAATCTTTGTAATAAAATGGTACATTTCTGTACCCTTCTGAGCCTGTCTCCTGGCAGTTTCCCTGGGTTGATTTCAACTCCACTTCCCTGCCCTTTTGGGGTCTATGAGGATCAGGGTAACTCCCTCAACAACAAAAGAATCCCACAACTTACCTGTCTTAATCCATCCCTCAAGGTTTGAGGTTAACCAGTCTTCTCACTCTACCCCCAGAAGACCACTCATTAAAAAGCACCACTAAAGGGACGACATTTATTCCTTTTCCAAATGTTACAGTAAAACCAGGTGGAAGAGAATGGTTTTAGCAGTTAGAAAAAAAAAAAAAAGTACAAATCTGGGGTTTGGCCATTAAAAGTTATTTACAATAATGGGAGGGGAAAAAAAGACAACAAGAAGTTGTTTCACATTACAGACCTTCCCCCCACCCCAAAGCCTAATACTTGCTTACCAAGTCAAAAAAGAGACACAGTTGATTCACAAGCTGGAGGTTTGAACTTGAGTAAGACATTTATAAAAACCTAGACGGGGCAGTGTCCTCCCCAGCCCAGGTGCCACCAGGCACAGCACAAGAGACTAAAGACTCAACAGGGGAAGACCGGACACTCAGGGTTTGGGAGTGTAGGCACCCCACATCTGGCTCAGGGATTTGGGGAGTAGAGTAAACAAAACCTAGTTGGAAAAGAATTGGGGAAGAAAACCAGTAATTGCCTTCTGCAGGGGTGGGGACAGGGAAGGAGGTAGGGCCAGGGACAGGAGCATTTCACATCACTAACCTAACTTGGGAAACTGCAAGGGACCATCTTCAACTGGCCTTAAGAGGTAGACCAGATGGGATGAGGGGGAATCCACAGGAGGGAAGAGGAGAGGGAACGTGGCTGGGAGGGGGCAACAGCCCCTTCCTTTCTGGGCACAGGAAGGCAGCCAGGGTGCCAGGTCCAGGCAGTGACCTCACAAGGACAGCACAGTTCTTGCAGCTTAGAGATCACCCACCTGCCCCCACCCAGCTACTCATTCTCCTCGCTGGCAGATGTAGGGCCACTCTCCGGCCCCGAGGGAGTGGACTGCTCTGCAGCCTGGGGCCCCGCCTCCTCTTCTGTGTCTCCTCCCTTGGAGGCAGCACTAGCCTCTGCCCCCTTGGCCTGGGGCTCCTGGATCTCAGGAGTGGTAACAGCCTTCCCTTCCTGGGCAGTGCCCTCCTCGCTGCAGGCACCAATCTCCCCCTGCTCCTGCTCTTCCTCTGTGGGTGAGGAGGCAGAAGAATCACCCCCACCCTCCTTCCGATTTCTCTTGAAGGACAGGCCACTCAATTTGAAAGGCTTCTTGAAAGAGAATTTCTTCTTCTTCTTGGGGGTCTCCTTCGGGGCGGCATCCCCCTTGGCCTCAGCGCCCTGGCTAGGGGGTGCTGGCTCGATGGCATCGCCAGTGGCCCCAGCTGCCTCTTCTGTTCCGTTCACGGGGGGCGACTCCCCTTCGCCCTTGGGAGATAAGTCTCCATTGCTTTTCACGTGGCCATTCTCCTGCAAGGCAGAGGAGACAGCAATGAGGGCCGGGGCTCTACCCACCCCCGCCTCAGCCCGCCTCTGGCCCCTTCCAGACAACGGGGTCCCGACTCGTTCTACTGCAACCCCAGAGGCTGGTGTGAGCCTCACCCCACATCCGGGATCCCGTCAAACATCCCCCTCCTGCCCCTCGCAGGCTGCCGCCGGCAGGAGGCGCTGGGGTCCCGTGGCCCCCCACCCACCTCCCCCGGGGCGCGCTCTCTATTCCGCGCAGAACCGCTCGCGGCCGCGGATCGCGGGCGGGCGGGCGGGCGAGCCGTGCCAGCCGATATTGGGCGGGAAGCCGCCCCGGGGCGCTGTTCCCTGCACCTGGACGGCCTATTTTCCCAGCCTCCCGCTTTGTGTAAACGGTCCCCCACCCGCCTCAGGCTCTCCCCACATCTCGACTCCCCCCTAAAAAAAGCCCGTGGGCCACTGAAGTCGGGACTGCGGAGGGGGGGCCCTCCCCTCCGGGCACCCGCCCCGCGGCCCCTGGGCGCCCCCTTGCGCGGCCCCGCAGCGCCTTTGTTCCCCGTGCGGCGCTCGGGGCGGCCGGGGCGCAGCGCCGGGGGCCGGGGCCGCGAACAAAGAAGGCGGCGGGGCCCAGCCGGCGCCCCCTCCCCGCCCCTCCCCTCCCCTCGCTTCGCCCGCGGGGGCTGCGGCGCCGAGAACAAAGGGACCGGGCGGGGGAGGGGGCGCCGCGTGTCCCGGGCCGGACAAAGCGCGCGGCCCCGGCCCAGGGCCGGCGAGGGGGCGAGGGCCGAGAGGATGGGGCCGGGCCGGGCCGAGCGCACCCACCTGTCCGTTGGCCTTAGCGGGGGAGGCGCCTGCTGCCTCCTCGGCGGTCACGTCGCCCCGGGGAGCCTTGGAGCTCTGGCTGCCCATGATGGGAGGGGTCTGCTGGGGGGCGCCCGGAGCCGCCCCGGGCTCGCGCCGCAGGGTAGTTCAGCCCGGTCGGCCGGGCCAGCGGAGGGGTGGGGCTCGCGCCTGAGGGGGAGGGGTATCGGAGGGAAACCGAGCTGCAACCCCGCTCCGCGCCCGACCCGTGAGCTACGCCCGCCACCGCTCCGCTCCGCGCCAGAATGCCGCCCGCCGCCCGCCGAGCCGCCTTTATATATGCGCCCCGAGCTCGGGGCGGGGCCGGACATTTAAATGAGCGCCCAATCGAGGGGCGGAGGCGGGCTCAGGTCGCGGGCCCCACTTGCGCAGTGGGCGACGCTGGCGGTCTGGTTCCCCCCTAGTCCGCACGACTACCAGGGGCAGGTGGGGTCTGGTGTGGGAAGGAGAGAGGCGGGTCCTTCAGCGAGCTGGGCAGAGGAGGGCTCCTAGAAGACAGGGGAGAGAGCAATCATCCCCTCCTCTCACGGCCCACCTCTCGAGGTGGACGCCCCAGCACCTGGAGGCGTCCCCATCGCCTTGGTCCTGCACTGGCGGCCCCTGTCAGTCTCCCCCTAGAACTCCTCGAAGGGCCCACATGCCCAGACTCGTCAGACGGCTGGTCCTGAGTTACGCTCCAGAGAATGTGGTCATAGAAGCTGCAGGGCCCCCGCACTGGGATCTACGCCCCCTCAGGCCCGGACGCCAGTCAGAGGTCCCACCCACGTCCCTGCCTGCCTAGCCCGGCCCGCCTTGGGGGGGGGCCTGGCCCGCCGCGGGGTCACTCTGGTCAGAGTAGTGAGGCCCCTCCTCCTCTCTCCTCTCCGTCCCTTGGCCAGTCATGCTGAGCCCTCACAGACAAGCTGGCCCTCAGTCTCTCCTGCCCTCAGCATGGACCCATTACAAAGCCCTGTCTAGGGTGGTCCTGTGACCTCGAAGGGCATCTTCATCCCCATTTGAAAGCTGAGGGGCCTGAAGCTCAGAGACGTTGACATAACTTGTCTGACTTGTCTGGTGTTCTCCCCCCACATCTCCTCCCCTCCATCAGGGCTCCCCCCAAGCAGGGAGAGGAACGCCAGGAAGGGGCTTAAACCCCAGAACTGGCCCTTAAAACACTCCAGTTCCTGAAGAGGAAGAGTGGGGCATCACCAAGTCTCCCTCCACATCTGGGATAGCCCCTTAGCAGCCCCCAAGGCTGCCCAGCCCAGCCTCCTGCCCTACCTGAAAGTGAGGGAGCCTGGAGGCAGGGTCCGGGTGGGGGTGGCTGGAGACTCTCCAGCTCTAGTCCTCTGCCACTTCTCCTTCCCCTGCCCTGGACAGGCCAGTGGGAACCCCAGAGTCCTGGCTGGCCCCGGATGTGCGTGCCCTCAGCCCCCAGGAGGAAGGGGTAGGGGCTGGAGGAAGCAAAGTGTTGCAAAAGCAAGGCTGTGTCCTGGACAGCTCAGCACGTCCCTCTCTCTCTCCCTCCCTCCCTCCCTTCTAGGGTAAGGCCTCCTGGGAGACCTGAGACTCTGAGGTATGGAGACACCCCAGGGCCTGAGAAATCAGGAACTCCTTACAGGTCTGACCACAGAGGAGTGGGGGAGGGCGGAGGTGGCTTCTACATTCAGCACTTGCTCTTGTATCCTCCATCCCCACCCCACCCTGAGACTACAGAATACTCAGCTTCAGTAGAACCCCTCTCCCCCATTTTATAGACTGGGATGTTGACATTCAGAAAGGGAAAGTGACATGTCCCAGGGCACACAGCAGACAGCCGTAGCTGAGGGAGAGAAAGAGTTCAGAGAGATCTGCTGAAATGGGCTGGGGGCTGTAAGGAAACCCCTGGAAGACTTCGCTGTCGAGATTTAGGGCTGCCTGTCAGAGTGGGAGGCGAGAAGAGCTAGCTTTGGGACAGGGAGGGGCGCCATGCCCCACTGCACCTCACTCACAAGACAGTGACTTCTCCACCCACTGCCACTAAGGGAGGGATGTTGTGACCTGCATCTCTGTCTCGGCCACAATAGGGAACTCACAATGCTGCCAGGCACTGCCTGCACCGGCTGGCAGGGCTCAGATGGAGAGTGTGTAAGTCCTGGAGGGGTTGGGGTCAGAGGCTAAGAGCAGATCCCAAGACTCCCCATTTCCAGGCACTGCCGTGAGGGGATAAGAGGCAAATTGCCTGGATGATTCCAGGAGGAAAGAAGGGCTAAAGGACCCTGAGTCCCCAGAGCCCCAGAGGGAGCCTGGTCCACAGGGGAGCCCCTGCATCTCCCACCAGACATCGCAGGAGGCTGAGGAGGGGGCCTCTGGGAGCCCAATCCCTCAGCAAATCTAGGGCCATGCAGAATCTGCCTTCTGGAAGAGGGAAGAGGCTTAGGATGCTGTGGGGGCGAAGAGGGGGTGGGTACAGCAACCCCCATGGCCTCCTCCGTCCACACTGTGGCTCCTTCCTTCCCAGCTGCTGCCAGCCCAGACAATGCGCCCATTGTTCTGCGTCTCCAGGGGCCTGTATACAACTGTGTGTGTCTGTTTTTCTCTGTGTGTGACTGTGTATTTCTCTGTATCTGTCTGTGTGAGAGACTTTGTGACTGTGTGTGTGTGTGTGTGACCAGGTGTATGTTTGTGGTTGTGTGAGTCTGCATCTTTGTTTGGCTGTGTGTATTCAGGGTGAGAGAGAGAGGCTTGGTAACTCTTGGTGACTCTCTGAGACTTTCTGGGTGTGTGGCTGTCTGTCCTTGTGTGTTGGTGACTGTGTCTGACTGTGACTGGGTATGTAACTATGAGTGTGTGTGGCTGTGTGAGAGAATATCTATGAGTGCGTGCATGGAAGAGTGGTTACTTTGTGTGAGTGTCCCTGTGGGTGGCTGTATGTGCCCCAGTGGGTCACAGAGGGTGTGGTGGTCCGAACCTTTGAGAGGTGAGCTTTCGCCAGGACAGAATGGCAGGGAAAGGAGGAATGGGAAGGACTCTGGGATGGACAGGGGGAAGTCATCCCATGTGCACACATCCCCCATCTGTCCCAGTTGTCCAGTAAGGGTTCAGACCCTGGCCCTGGCCTGAGATACTCCTAGCCCCCATGGACAGAAGGGAATGAATTTCCTGGGCAGGAAGCCTGGGACCTCAGGAGAGACACAGCGTGGGGCTGAAGGTGGAAGGAAGGCAGAAGAAAACACTGCCCCATAAAGGAGGTTCGGGGGGGCATTTTGAGGCCTCTGAGGGGGTCCCTGTGGTGGAGATCAGATTAGATGCCAAGTGAGTGGGCAATATGTAGTCAGAGATGGAGGATGGGCCTTCCTAGCGGAGGGACCAGCATATGCAAAAGCCTGGGGATGGGAAGAGACAGCAGAGAATGGCTAGGTTCCAATGGAGGTCTCAGGAATGGTGACTTGACCTAGTTCCCAGCCCCAGGGTCTCCGTCTCCTTCTAGGGACCATCAGCTGGACCCAGAGACCTTAGTTCTAGTCCAAGGTCCCCCTCCTGCTGTGTAACTGTGAGCCAGTCCTCTCCTTTTGGGCCTCAGTTTACTCATCTGTACAGTGAGAGGTTGAGCTCCGTGATTCATACTCACCAAGACTGGAGTTCCTCCTTCTGCTGCCATGTGGCAGAGCATCAGCTGTGACTCATCCTTGGCCCCTGCCCTCAGGGGTTTCCCATCAGGGGAAGAGACAAGCAGTGCCTTAAGGAGAGAAGAAAGAGCCAGACGAGGGTCAGAAGAGGGGCCTGTGGGATGCATGGAGGAGGGGCATGTGCTGGGACAGGGGATGGAGGAGGAGCTGAGAGCAGGACAAAGTGGGAACAGCAAATGGTTTGTGTGATGGTGGGGATGGAGGGAGAGGCCTAGTCTGGAGCCAGGTTTAGGAGGCAGGATCCCTACGATTCAGTGACCCCCTATGATTCAGTGACTGGCTGGGTGCAGGGATGGAGTAGGGAGAAGGGAGTGATGATGTTGTTGCCACATTTCTGTTTTGGGTGACAGCTGACAAAGTGGATCCATTGACTAAGACAGGGCATCAGAGGAAAAAAGAACTTTGGAGAGAGTTAGTGACTCCAGCCTTGTTGAGTTTGAGGTACCCAGGGAACATTCAGGGGAACATCCAGGAGGCAGCCTGAAGTCTATATGCTTCAGCACACAGACATGCAATCACATTTCCTGAGCCAAAAGCCAGGGCTCAGTCTGGCTAGTGACCTTACAGAGAAAACAGACAGAAGCTTTTAAGTCAGAACTGACCCCAGGAAATCTGGGCCTCTAGTCATTGCTCGTAAGAGAGTAACTGGAGCCAAGCAGTGCATGAGGTCACCCAGGAAGTACCAGGGCAGGAGGGAGCACTGCCATTGGAGGAGCAGGCAGCAGAGGGCCCCAGGGAGGAGCCTGAGAGGGAGCCAGCAGAGGGGGGAGGAAAAATCCCAGAGCACAGAATCCTGGAGATCCTTGACCATTGGGGAGAGTTTTTGTTTTTTTTTTTTTTTGTAAGGAAGACCAGCCCTGAGCTAACGTCTATTGCCAATCCTCCTTTTTTTTTCCCCCTCTTTTTCTCCCCAAAGCCCCAGTAGATAGTTGTATGTCATAGCTGCACATCCTTCTAGTTGCTGTATGTGGGACGCCGCCTCAGCATGGCCGGACAAGTGGTGTGTAGGTGTGCACCCGGGATCTGAACCCGGGCCGCCAGTAGCGGAGCACGCACTTAACCGCTAAGCCACGGGGCCAGCCCCTGGGGAGAGTTTTGAAAAGGCAGGAATGACCAACATAGCTGCTAGCATTGATTACATTCCCATTGTATGCCACGCCCAGTGTCAACTACTTTCCATACATTACCTCACTACCCGACCCAGTGAGATGTGTACCGTCATTGTTCCCATTTACACAGGAGGAAGCTGAAGGCCAGGGAGGCAGAGTTTATGTGAGAAGAAGAGGAGGAGGTGGAACCAGCAGAAAGTGGTTTCCAGGAGCTCTGAGGAGCGTGGCAGTGCTAGGTTCAGTCGGAGGCATCAACAAAGGGTTCTGATGTTTCAGGTTTGGGGGGAGCACTTAGGGAGGTCGGCAGGAAGAGGCAAGACACCTGCAGGGCTGGAACCTCAGGGATGACTCTCCAGAACCCTGGGCCTGCTGGGTTCTGGCTTGGTTGTCAGCAGGACCCAGATCTGCAGCCTCCTTGCCAGTCATGGGCCTTGAACCCAGGTCTGGGTACTGGGACTCCTCAGGGGCCCTTCACTGGGACTCACCATCCAACTAGTCACCAAATCAGAGGGACAGGGATTCTGAAAGTTCCCTTTCAGAATTTTAGGCCGCCCAGATCTTTTATTTCTCCCTTCCCCTCCCTCTTCCCCTGGTCTGTGTGTGTGAATGTGCCGCATGCAACTGTGTGTGTGTGTGTGTGAGTGTGTGGGGTACGGGTGGTTGTGTAAACTGGACAGGGCCCAGCCACAACCTAATAGAGCTGTCTCTCGGCTCAATTTCCCCAATAGCAAAGAAGTGTGTAATCCCAGCTCACCTGCCTATCTCCTCCAGGCTTGATGAGGTCACCAGAAATTCAACCCAATTATTCTGGGCTGCCCTCAGCCTCTCCCTTCCCCCTTCTCTCCCCTCTTCCCAACTTTCAGTTTCTTTTCAGATCCTGGGTGCCTTTGGGGAAGAGGTGGCTGAACCGGTGGAATGTGGATTGCTTACAACTTTCCAACCAAAATCCCCTACTTGGGGGAAGTCCCTTTAAAAGAGAAACTGAAACTCTCTCCTAGTCCAGCCTCCCATCCCACTCCTTCCTCTCCACACTGCCCAGGCCTGGCCCCACCACCTCTCCCATTCAGTTTCTTCCCCACATGCTCTGGCCTCAAACTACTGCTACCTTCCAGCTTTGTGACCCTGGATACATCCCTTCCCCTTGCTGAGCCTCACGATGCCCACTCTGTAAAACGAGGACACTGACGGCACTTCAGCTTGTGGCAAGGGTTCACTGAGGTATTGTTGTGTTGAGGCAACTGTAGTGGTGAAAAGCTGGCTCCATCATGTCCTAGCTGTGTGGCTTTAGGCCCTCTCTGAGCCTCAGTAGCCTCATCTGTAAAATGGGAATGATGATAGTACCCACTTCTTAGGGTTACTGTGAGATAAATGACCTAGTACCATCAAGTAAAGCCCTTAAAACTGAGCACCTAGGCACAGAGCACCCGGGAAGCATTCAACAATCTTCCTAAGTGTAATTCCATGAAATGCTGGGCAAGGGCCTGATACAAACCTGGTGCTCAACAGTGTGCCCATTCTCTTCCCTTCTCTTCCCTTCCTGCCCTGGGGAGAGGAGGTGGGAGTCTAGGACCACCCCGAGATCACCTTGTGACTCCTCCATCAACTTTCTTCTGGGGCAGGTGGTAGAGGGATTGACTGGGCTGTTCTAAGGATGCTGAATTGTTCAGAGGGAAATTTATTTGGCTCAATTGATTCCTTAAATGGTAAAGGAATGTGCCTCTCCCCAGAAACCTGAAGATTCTCTCCCTATCCTCTGGCACCCCAGAAGTGTCCCACTGGGACCTCTTTTTAGTGACTTTTCCCAGAAAGACATACTCTGGAGCCCGCCTCCAACACATAATTCATCTGTCTGTCCCCTCCCCCATTCTCCTTCTCTCCTGTCTGCATGGGAGGCCTGACATCCTAGTGACTCTTCCCCAGTGCTCCAGGCTATGCCCCAGAAAGATTGAGCCCCCGGCTTCATTTCCGCCCTCTTTCTCCTCGGCCCACTGAACTTCAGCTCTACTGGCTTTTCAGTTCCTCAGAGTTCTGAGCTTCTCCCACCTCAGGGCCTTTGAACATGCTGTTCCCTCCATCTAGAATGCCTCTCTCCACTTCTCTACTTGTTGAATTTCTACTCTTCTTTTAAAACCCACATCAAACCACTCCTGAGGACGTTCCAGATTCCCTAGGAGGAAAGGATGGCTCTCCCCACCACACACTCCACACCTCTGGACTTAGGGTTCCCACTTCTCAGGCCATCTACCTCAGCTCATCATCCTCTCATCTCCACCTCCAAGACCACTGCCCTTCTCACCTGGGCCAGGGCGTGTGCCATTTCATCAGCCTTCTCACTTGTCTCTCTGTCACTAGTCCAGCCCCTCCAGCCGTTCTCCACTGTCTCAGGGTTACTTTCCAATAGAGGGTGCTCAATAAGTATTTGTTGACTGATGGAGTAAATGAGTGAAGGAATGAATGAAGGAATGAAAGAAATGTAAAATGAAGCATGTCCCCCTCGGCTTTAAAGCTTTTTGTGGCTCCCTACTGCCCTCAGGACAAAGTCTGCGCCTCACATTTAAGGTCTTCACACTGTGATCCCCATAGCACGCTCTGGGCTTCCCGCCAAGCCATAACCTTGCTCTCCTTCCTGCCTTCACGCAGGCAGTTCCTCTGCCTGAACTGTCCTTCCCTGCTATGCAGCAGGCAAACATGGGGTCGATGCAGGCAAGCGAGGGTGGGGGCCTGAACTAAGAATGGGGGAGAGTCAGCCAACATCAACGTTTCTTGAGTTAGAGACTGTTCTCAGTGCTGGGGATCACCAGTGTAGCCTTGGAGTTTAAGTTTGAGATGCCTACTAGAGTCCCCGTGGAGGTATCAGGCTGCAGGCAATGGATCTATGAGCCTGGACTTCAGAGGAGAGTTTGTGGATGTCCAAAATTTGAAGCCACAGGACTGGATGGGATCCACTAGAGAGAAGGAATATCTCAAGAAGACAGCACTGGGGGCTTCTCAACATTTAGACTCAGGAAGGAGAGCCAGCAGGGAGATTCAGCTGATGGCCAGTGAGAAAGGAAGAGATCCAAGAACAGGGGTGTCCTGAAGGCTGAGGGAAGAAATGGTTTACAGAAGGAATGAGTGATCCACCATGTCAAACGCTGCTGAAGGGTGGAGGAAGATAGAGGGAGAGAGGCATGGGAGGTGTTCAGAGGGCAGAAGTGACAGGACTTAGGAAAGGACTAAAGATGTTGGGAGGAAGAAGGAAGAAGCACTGCGGATGGTGCCCAAGGATCTGGAAGGAGGTGCCAAGCCGTACATAGGAAGCCTAGAGGAAGAGCAGAGGGGTGCACATGGAAACGGAGAGGTCAATTTTGGACAGCTTGGGTTGAGGTGACTTTGGGATGTCATTAGGATCACATGATGTCATTAGCATCAAATGATGTCTATGGGTCTGGAGAGAAATCCGTGTTGGAAAGAAAAAGAAAAAAAGAGATCGCTCTCCCTCTCTCTCTTCTCTCTCCTTTTTTCTGTGTATCTATGAGAGAATCTATAAGGTGACAACCCTGAAATCTCTATCTCCAGCCCAGATCTCTCCAGAACTCCAGCTGCCCTTGGGGATCACCCAGACATCCCACAGAGACCCACAAGACACAGAAGAACAGGCTCAGATGGACACAGATTAGCGGGGCCAGAGTTGGAGGCAAGAAAACCAGAGAAGAATCGATCATCTGGTCCAGACAGGGCAATGGTGGCTTGAACTAGGCGAGGCCAGAGGGCAGAGGAGGAGAAGATGAAGTTCAGAGAGGGAGGGGGCTCGAGGAGGGAGATGGCTCTAGGAGTCTGCTGGGTGTGGGAAGCTGGGGTGGGGCTGCCCTGTAGTTGCCTGTTTATGTGACTGGGACCCCCACGAAGGGCAGGGGATGGGTCATAAGTGGGTTTTATGGGGTGAGGAAGGGGGGCTGCTGTTGACCACCGAGTGGATGAGTCAGGATAACAGCCCATAACTGCTTCCTTTAGCCATCAGCACTCTGTGCCAGACCTTTGCTGGGAGGCTTGGGCAGGACGCACTGCTGGCCTCAGTCCTGAGTAGGATCTGGGAGAGAGTAAGGGAAAGCACAGGGACAGGTGCTGGAGGCCTTGGATGTAGTTGAGGGCTGGAGACCACTCATTGCCCACCAGAGTGGACTCTGAGACTCTCTAGGCCTGGAGATGCCATGCTGGGACCATGTCTCTCCTCTGTTTTATTTTTATTTAATTTTTTTTTGTTGGAAAGATCAGCCCTGAGCTAACATCCATGCTAATCTTCCTCATTTTGCTGAGGAAGACTGGCTCTGAGCTAACATCTATTGCCAATCCTCCTCCTTTTTTTTTTTCCCCAAAGCCCCAGTAGATAGTTGTATGTCATAGCTGCACATCCTTCTAGTTGCTGTATGTGGGACGCGGCCTCAGCATGGTCGGAGAAGCGGTGCGTCGGTGTGTGCCCGGGATCTGAACCCGGGCCGCCAGTAGTGGAGCGCGCGCACTTAACTGCTAAGCCACGGGGCCGGCCCATCTCCTCTGTTTTAAACTTGTCCATGGCTCCCTACTTCCTCCTGGAGAATGTCCAACTCCCTATTCTGGCCTTCAAGGTCTTGGAAGCTCCAGGCCCAGCTAGCCTCATTTTAAGCGGAGCCCACTTGGCTGCCAGCCTCACGGATCCCTCAGTGGGATGACGATTTCAGCCTGCAAATCACCAAACCTTTCTCTGTGCTGCCAATTCTGCCTGGAGCGCTGCTATGCATGTATGCCTACCCAGCGCCTGCCCACTCGTCGAGATTCAGCTCAAGGTACTCCTCCTGAAGGCTTTCCTGACCCACCAGAGGACTCACTGTGTCCTAAACTAATGTCACCCTCCTGTGGCACTTTACTGAGCTGGTGTATGTCTCTTCCTGTCTCTTTCTATGGCACTGTGAGAATCCGTAGAGCAGGAGCCAGGTCTGGTTCATCTAGTCTATCCCATTGGGGGGTTCACAGGGGAGATGGGTGCAGGGGGAGGTCAGGGGTGGCAGCAGATGCCCCCTAGCCCTTGGGTTCAGTCTAACTCAGTGTATGTGAATGGAAGGAACTGACATCATCGACCCCAAAGTGGAGAGAGCCAGAGAGAGGCGAAAGCTGCTTTATGTGGGCAGTGAAGGGCACAAACACAGAGACCTCAGGAGAGAGTGCAAAGGTGGATAATCTTTGGCCACAGAGAGGGGATATGAGATTAGGCAGTGCTCCCAGGCCATCTTCCTGCTCATCCTGGCTTAGCACAAGTCGGCCTCGGGACCATCATGTGATGAACCTGAGGCCTGTTTCCCCGAATCCCTGGAAAACAGACATCTGTGATGCTCCTCTGGAACCCTGGGGCACGGCGTGTATAGCTGAGCATGCCAGACTGCCTGGGCTCGCACGCAGCTCTGCCATGAACTAGCTGGGTGTCCTTGGGCAAGTCACTTAATGGCTCTGAGCCTCAGTCTCCTCATCTGAGGGTGATAGGAATAATGATGGTACCCAACTCATAGGGTTGTGATGAGGCTTAAAAAAGAAAATGCATGCAGTTGTAACATAGTACCTGGCAGAGAGTAAATGTGCAATAAATATTAGTTGTTGTGATTTTTAGTCTTTTATCAAGAGACCTAGGTTCTGGTCCCCCTTCTGCCACATTTTCCTCTCTGGCCCTGCCTGAGTTTCTGTCTGTACAATGGGGCGTTGCAGGATTAAATGAGATAACGGAAGCAGCAGAAGCTTCTAAGATGAGTGAGTGTCTCTGCCCCTTTGAGGTTCACCTCCCTGGGGCTGCAGGAGGGTTGTCACCCCCACTCCATTAGGTCTTTACGGGGGTCTCTGTCTAGGCGGGACCCACTGCCACAGGGCCAGCCCATCTCCTCCCCTCTGCCCACAAGGCAGAATGAGAGGAAAGGCCTGGGGTTGGCTCAGCAGGGACTGTGGTTAGACAGGACGAAGGACTTCCTTCCGGGCTGCAGGATGCTACCTTGGGAAGGAGCCAGAGGTCATGAGACTAAGGCTGCTAGGGGAAGGGGTTTCTTCCAGGGGAATGCTTAGGCCAGAGTGGGCCAGTGGGTGGATCAGCTCGGTAGTGACCTGACTTCCAGAGACCCTGGAGGGGCTCTGTTTAAACCTGCCCCACGGCTCCCAAGATGACAGAGACAACAGACAGCAGAGACACAGCAACAGGATATTCTAGGACAGATGGCAAGAGGAAAGAGATGACCCACTAGACATATGCTGTTCCCTCTACCCTGAACACTCTTCCTAGGGTCTGGAGTGGCTGACCTCTCATCCTTCAAGCCTTGATTGAGAGTTACCTCCTCAGACAGGACCTCCTGACCAACCCATGCATTCATTCAACTTTTACCGAGCCCCAGTTATGAGTCAGGCACTGTTCTAGATCTGTGATAAGACAAAGGCCCTGCCCAGTCCATATAAAGTAGCAGCTCGCCCACTTTGTTCTTTTCAAACACAGGACACTGTTTATCTCTGATCTCTTGTTTTTATTTTTATTAAAAAAAATTTTTTTTTTATTATTTTTTTTTTTGTGAGGAAGATCGGCCCTGAGCTAACATCTGCCAATCCTCCTCTTTTTGCTGATGAAGACTGGCCCTGGGCTAACATCCATGCCCATCTTCCTCCACTTTATATGGGACGTCGCCACAGCATGGCTTGCCAAGCGGTGCATCGGTGCGCGCCCAGGATCTGAACCAGTGAACCCTGGGCCGCTGCAGCGGAGCGCGCGCACTTAACCGCTTGCACCACCGGCCTGGCCCTCTGACCTCTTGTTATTGTCTGTCTCTCCAACCAGAATGTAAGCTCCTGAGGGCAGGGACTTCAACTGTTTGTTTCACCCAAGTGAATCCAGTGACTCAGTGTACACACCTGGCACAAACCACTGAAATGGGCCCTTGATAAATACTTGTTGAATAAACAAACGGACACTCAGAGAAACAGAGCCATGCTAAGAGGTGGGTGTAGACATTCAGAGATGCACAAAAATGTGAAGCACACACAGGATAATGGCTAAGACAGTGCCCTTCAAGCTGACCCTGAGCCCTCCTTCCCTTAGGTCATTCAGCCTGGTCACCAGGCCCTCGGCTAGAGTCATTCTGGCCTGGGGCTGACCCAGCTGATGCCGGAAGGCACCACCTATCCTGGTCCCCGCGCTTCCCACGCCGGGCACAAAGCTGGCATTATGTTTGAGGAGCCCTGTTTGGAGCTCTGTCTACTATTTTTTTAGGTGTCTTCTGACGAACAGAAATTTTAATATAGTAAAATTTGTTAATTTTTAAAAACATACTTGTCGCGGTCCGAGAAGGGCAGGGATGAATAACCCCGCAGAGACCCACGCGGGGCCCGCGGTGGATCTCCGATCGCGGCTCAACCCCCACCCCCACCCCCCCACTGGGTTCTCAAGCCGGCAAGGCAGCGGCCGCCGGGGACGACCTCGTGCTCAGGCCTCGCCCTTCCCCCACACCTCCGCTAGGCCCCGCCTCTAGACCCGCCCCTCGGAGGTCGCACCCTCTTCTGGCCCCGCCCCTCAGCAGCTCTCACGGGCGCAGGGGAACCAGATGTCTCTTCCTTTTGCCCAAGAATTGGCAGTTAATATTCTGTCACCGGTGCTTCCACCTGGAGCCAGGGAAATTGGGCCCACAGGATGGAGGTAAGTCTCCCCCTCCCTCCGGGTTACGCCCACTCTGCCTAGTCCCGCCCCTTCCTCAGCTCTCAGTCGCCTCAGGCCCCGCCCTTCCCACCCCCTTTCGCCCCCTCCTCCCGCTCCCAGGTACCGTCAAGACCAGCCTATCCAACCCCTGACCGGCCCTGGCTCTGGGGATCCGCCCCGTTCTCAAGACCCCGCCCCTCTGCAATATGTCCCGCCCCTCTCTCTCCAGGGCCCCGCCCCGAGCCCTCACGTGAGGCGTGGGCGCGCGCCGTAGCAGCTGGGCCAGCGCTCCTAGGGCACGTCGGCCAGGCGCGGGGACCCCGGCCACAGGAGCAGGTTGGGCGCAGGCCAGCGCCAGGCAGCGCCCGGCGGGCGGCGGCCCTGCGGACTCAGCCGCTAGTCGTCCGGGCTGCGGCGGGAGGCGGGCGCCGGCAGGACCGGGCCTCGGCAGCCCCAGAAACACAACTCCTGGTCCAAGCGATGCGGGGTCGTGGCACGGGAGGCCTGCGGGGGAGATGGAGCAGCGGTCGTCCTAGGAGGCGCGACGGGCGGGGAGGAGGGGACCGCCTCGGATCGGACGCGGCGGGGCGACGGCCAGGGTCACTCCTGGTCGACTTAGAGGGTCGACGGGGAGGGGGATTGGAGGCCCCCACTGGGGCCTTCCCAAGGACCCGGGCGCTTCCTCCCCACCCGCTGCCAGACCAGGGCTCTTTATCCCGCCGGCGTCCTCCCCCGGCCCCCTCACTGGGACAGAAGAAAATTCACCACGAAGTGGGCAGTCTCGGTGAACAGCATGGTGTCCAGCCCGCCTGGCCCAGCTTCGGCCTCTTTAATACCTGCCCGCGCCTGGAGGGGTTGGCCTGATAGTCCATAGTGCCCCAGGCCTGGCTGTTTTTAGCAAGAGGCTCTGTCAGCTGGCAGAGGGGTTGGGGGCAGCGCCAGCCCCTCTGGAGGGGTCTAGTCCATGGTGTGCCTTCACCAGCCGCTTCAGGAGGAGGGAGCGGTCACCAGATCTCCAAGATCCCCTGAGACACTGCGACCCAAGACCAAGGACAGAGCGCAAGGACAAGCAGAGGCAGCAAGAGTGGGCCGAGGGCAGGAAGGTCAGCTGCCCCTTGGATAAACCCTTCCCATCCCTCCCAGGGGCCTTCAGACTCTGCTCACAGACCCCTGATGGGGTGCTCAGGCAGAACCCACGCCTCAAAAGGCTTAGGAGCCTCCCACCTCTGCCCCTCATGGCCCTATAAGAGCCTTTTCCCTCCCTCCAGGGCACTCTTTGCCCCTCCCCCAGAGCCCCAGTAGATAGTTGTATGTCATAGTTGCACATCCTTCTGGTTGCTGGATGTGGGACACGGCCTCAGCATGGCGGGAGAAGCGGTGCGTCGGTGCGTGCTCGGGATCTGAACCCAGGCTGCCAGCAGCGGAGGCTGTGCACTTAACTGCTAAGCCACGGGGCCAGCCCCTAGGGCACTCTTAAATGTCAGAGGCAGAAGGCTCCTCAGCCAACCCTAGTTCAGGAGTTGTTTTCTGGAGGCCATGAATGAGCTTCTGGGGCTCCAGGACCACCTCAACTGTTTGCAAAGTTCCAAACACATATATTTTTGGAAAAAACCTAGGAAAGATCCCTGACAACCCCATCTCCTCCCCAAAAAAGTTAAAAGCTCTTATCTGGTTTAACCCACTCTTTTTGCAGAAGGGGAAACTGAGGTTCAGAAAGGGACAGAGAGAAGCCAAAAGTAAAACCCTGCTACTCTGCCTGTCCCCACAAAGGGTGAGACAACACTTTGTACCCTTGTTCTGCTCAGAGCATGGGGTTCAGGGCTCAGGGCTCAGAGCCCAGGCTGGGCCATGTCCCTGACCCCCTGGGGATCCTGAGGAACGTGCTGGCCCAGCTCTCTTTCCCACGTTGCCAGTTTGGGCTGTTTCCCCCCCAGTGACTCACACTGGCTGCTGGGGAGAGTGGGCAGCTGTTCTGAGCCCCCAGAGCCCAGTACAGGCCCTGACTTGCCCCCTACTGTGCAGCCATATTTGGAGATTTAATCTCCTCTTTTCCGTCCTTGGGGAATCTCCCTCCTCTCATCCCTTCCTCTTTTCCCTGTCTCTAACCTCTCCCTCCCTAATGGCTCCTTCCCAGCAGCAAACAAACAGGCTCCAGTCCTTCCTATCTTTGAAAAAGAAGAAAGCCCTCCTTTAACCCGGCGTCCTTCTCCAGCTCCCCTTCACAGCCAACATTCTTGAAAGAGTTGTGTGCACACGCTGTTTCCACTTCCTCACTCAACCCCTGCAATCTGGCTTCCTCCCCCACTATTCCACAGGAACAGCTCGTCAAGGTCACCGCTGAGGTCCTTGGTGCTAAATCCAGGGGATGCTCCTGAGGCTTGATCTCACTTGACCCCTTAGCAGTGGCCAACGTCGACACAGTCAAATACTCCCTCCTATTTGAAATACTTTTGTGCCCTTGTTTTTCTGGGCACTGTGCTCTCTTGATTTTCTTGTTCTCTTACTGGTTGCTGCCACATGGCAAATTTCTCATCCTTTGCTCACTGCCTCATCTTGGGTGTTCTTGGGCCCTCTACAGTCTGTCCCAGGGGCATCTCATCGGTTCCCTTGCTTTCTGTGTCAGACTCGCTTCTCGATTTCAGCCCTGACCTCTCTTCCCTGCCGCACATCTGTCTCCTGGACCCCTCTCCCTGATGTCCCACCTCACAGGAAACGTGTCCCACATCTGCACTTCCTCCCATGTTCCTCAGCTTGGCTGTTTTCTCAGTTGCCTGAACTGGAAATCTGGGCTTGGTTCTAGACTCTTCCCTCTCTCTCCCTTTTCATATTCAAGCAGCTATGAAATCCTGTCCTCTCCAGGACATATCTAAATCCCATTGCTTCTCTCTGTTTCCACTGCTAGCACCTGGCTCAAGGCTCCATCGCCTTTCACCTGGGAGGCTGCAGCAGCCTCCTGAATTGTCTCCCCGCTGCCACTCTCCAGCTCTTACCTGGTCTGTTCCCACAGAGCAGCCTGCGCTGTCTTTCCATAACATGAGTACGTCCCTCTGCACAGTGTCTTCAGCACCAGGTTTATCCATGGCACATACCAGTCCCAGCCGAGGACATTTCCCCAGGGATGTCTTTGCCTGGGTAACTGCTTCTCATCTCAGCACCAGTGTCAGTTCCTCAGGGAAGCCATTCTGGACCCCCAGCTGGCTCTGCTATTCCATTTCCTCACAGCACTGGGGCCTCTGTTCTGTGGATTTATCAAACAGTCATTCACTAGCTAGTCTAAACTGCAGACATTCTACAACCTCCTGAGCCCTCCCATTCTAGGCTCTAAGGATGTCAGAATGAGTATGAAACAGCCCCTGCCTTCAGTGAGTCCATGGTGTAGTGGGGAAGACAGGCATTCAACAGGGATCAAGGAATAGATAAGTATACAGTGGGACAAGCAGGTGCTGTGGGAGGAGCACAGGTGGTCAGGGGAGGCCTCTTTGAGAAGTGACAATTGGTGGAGATCTGAAGGATAAGTGAGATTGAGAGGGAGGCTATTCCAGGCAGAAGGAACAGCATTGCTTAAAGGTGGGAAGAATGTTTTGTGAAGAGCTGAGGGGTGTCCAGTGTGGCTGGACAAGTGATGTAAAGAAGTCATTGATGAGGGGCCGGCCCTGTGGCTTAGCGGTAGTGTGCGCGCTCCACTGCTGGCCGCCCAGGTTTGGATTCTGGGCGCACACCGACGCACCGCTTGTCCGGCCATGCTGAGGCAGCATCCCACATATAGCAGCTAGAAGGATGTGCAACTATGATGTACAACTGTCTACTGGGGCTTTGGGGAGAAAAAGAGAAAAAAAGGAGGAGGATTGGCAATGGATGTTAGCTCAGGGCCAGTATTCCTCAGCAAAAAGAGGAGGATTGGTATGGATGTTAGCTCAGGGCTGATCTTCCTCACAAGAAAAAAAAAAGTCATTGATGAGATTTAAATAGGAGAATGACAGAGTCTTTATAAAGTAATTCTGGACTGGAAGAATCAAGGGAGGAAGGAATCACGGAGACCAGTCAGGAGGCTGCTGGAGTCGTCTAGATGAGTAGTGATGGAGGCCTGATTCACAGTGGTGGGACTGGCATTTGGTCAGAATGTGGTCACCTGGCCTGGGGGCTGGGGAAGAGAGGGGGCATGAGAATGATTGCAGAGACCTTACCCCAAGGGCAGGTGGGGAGAGGCCAGTGGGACCTGGGACACCCATAGCCCTGTGGTGTCCAACCCACTGATCTACCTGGTGTCAGGTTGCCTGATGTCTTCCCATGGGCCCTCATCCGTCCTTCTTCCTAGAGGAGCAGATGGAGACCTAAGAGGTAGAAGGCTGCTAAGACCTGGGAGGGGGCAGAGATGAGGAGAAAGGGGAAGTTGGGTCAGAGTCAGGATGTAATGGGGTTTCAGGGTAAGTGGCATCTGGGGTTTCCTCAGAGTCTGGAAATTCCACTGTCTCTGGCTTCACCCTGAGACCCCCAAATTCTGAGATGCTCAAACTCAGGGGCCCAGTCCTTGGGAGCCCTGAGGGCCCTCTAGGGGCTGTGAGTCTACATCTGAAAGGCCGCAATCTCCTAACAGATCCCCAGGACTCTGGACAGTTGCTAAAGTCAGTGCGCAGCGCACTTCTCATGAGCTGGCCCAACACCCATTAGCTGCGTGATCCCCTACAATCCTCACGCTAACCCTCGGAGGCACGTAGCTTATGTATCCCCACTGTACACATGAGACTTCTAGCAGTTAAAGAACTTGCTCACATTCACACAGCTAAAACAAGGCAGAACGAGGATTTGCATCAAGGTTTGACTGACATCAGAGTCTGTGCTTTTAACTCCTGTGCTATATTAAGCCTGTCGACCCCCTGGTTGGTTGGCTCACTAAGGGGAGGAGGCTTTGTGGGGGATTTGTTTGTGGATGGGGTGGCTGCTTCCCTCTCATATCAAGCAATGGGAAAGGGTAGTGCTGACATCAGTTGTTACCATGGCAATACAGCAACCCTTTCCCTGCCATCTCCATGGTAACCCGGGGGGCCCATATGTACTTCGCCCCCTCCTTCTAAAAGGGGGTCCCTTAGGGAGGGGCTGGCTAATAAGGTATCTGAGAGAGAAGTCAGGGAAGGCAGTGATTCGAGCATTCCCCTTTCCCTGGGCCCCTCCCCGTTCCTCAGTCCCAGAGAATAAGGCTGGGATCTGGGGGTCCTGCTTTGGGGTCTGGGGACAGCTTTACCCTCTAGGGTGAGGGAAGCAGCTCTGCCTTTCCCATCTGGGGATTCCCCTGGAAATGCCCTCCCCCCGCCAAGTTCCTCGGCTCCTGAGTAGAACTGCTGGGAAGTTGGCAGAGGGAGGCAAGAGGGATTCCCCAACCCTCTCCAAGGCTGGACATCACCCAGCCCCTGGGGACAGGGCTGGCTGGCTCTCTGCTGCCCCTTGAAGCCAAAGGTAGGAGCGGCAGCCTCTCTTGCTCATCAAGTGCTAGCTGTGCCCAAGATTCCTGCCTGGCGCCGTACATGTGACTTTACTGAAACCTTCCAGCAGGTGTCATTAACCCCATTTCACAGATTTGGAAATGGGGACTCAGAGAGGCTAAGTAAGTAGCTCAAGGTTGCACAGCTAGTAAATAGCAGAGTCAGGACTCAAACCCAGGACTAGAATTTAGGCCAGTGACTTTTCCAGGGGGAAAGAAAGAGGAAGAAGAACCAGGATGGAAAAGAAGAGAAATAGGAGAGCGAAGTGACCCAGGTTGGAGCCTGTCATGCTCCCTGTCACCTACAGAATAAAGTTCAAACTCAAGGCCTCCTTGACCCAGTTTCTCTTCTGTGAACCCCTCCCTGGATCCCCTCAATTCTGAGCAAAGGCATGGGATCTGTCAGGTTCAGGCCTGGGTTCTCAGCACCTGGTGTGGCTCAAGTAGGTATTGGTGGAAGTTGACTGAACTGAATTCCTTGAACTTGCCCTCTACTTTCTTGCCTCTGGGCCTTTGCCCACAATGTTCCCTCCACCTGGCATGCCCTTTCCCCTTGCTCATGGACACTCTAGAGCTAACTAGCCCCAGGGTCTGGCCCATTGGCAAGGCTTGTGTCTGGAATCTTGGCATCCCTCAATATCCAAGCATATGGGAGGTGGCAATAAATCTTTTAAAGGAAAGGAGGGTTGAGAAGATGGGAGAAAGGAAGTAAGGGAAAAGAGAAGAGAGAAAGGAAGAATGGGAAGGATTCAGCATTTTGGTGCTGGCAAGGTCCTAGAGATCAGCTGGTGCCTTTTGTTTTTTCTTTTTTTTATACCAGTGAGGAAATGGGCCCAGAGGGAAGGGAATTGACTGAGTGAGGCCTGCCAGCAGGTCGTTACTAGGCTATGTGAGATCTATGAGGGCCAAGGTCCATGTCTGTCAAGGTCACTGCTGAATCCCCAGTGCCCTGCACAGGCCTGGCTGGTAGACCTGTACTGTCTGAGTCAGGGACATAGCCTGAACTAGAACCCAGTGGTCTGATGACTGGTAACACTGTCCAAGGCTCCTGATCGCCATGGAACAGAGTTCCATGGAATCCTGACTCCTGCCACTCTCTACCCCTTTTTTGCAGGTATCTTTTTCTCCCAGCATACCCAATCTTCCAATCTTTGCATAAGCTGTCTCTGATCCCAGAATGTTTTTTCTTCAACTTCTGCTCATTATTTTCTGATGATGCTGTCAATCATCCGGCTATGCTTGCACCTCAAGGGAAGGCTTACCTATGGCTCAGCCTGGTCAATTATAGTCTCCCATCTCTCTGACAATGGTGATTGGCCCAAGGAGTGTGCACATGATTTAAGAAGGGCCAGTTATTGCCCTTCCAGGGATAGGTATACTGAGACTGGAGAAAGCAGCTCCCTTCCTGGGATTTCCAAGCTGCTGCAGCCATGTTCTCTGCCCAGAGGAGATAATCAAGAATGATGGGGCAGTCTGGTGGGGTTGAATCCTTGGTTCCAGCCCAAGGATGCCCTGGTTCCTACAGTTCTTCCTTTAATCACTAGCTTATGTCCTTCCCAGCCACTTCAAACAATCAATTCCTTTTTTGCTTAAGCTAACTTCAGTTGCTCGCAGTGGAGAGAACTTATCAATACAGAGGCCAATAATTTTTTCTCTCTGAAATTACAATGGCCTCCTAAGGAGGGTGAGTACTGTTTACCGGGGGGAGGCCCTTTTTCTGCAGAGCAGCAGCATAGGTTGCTAGGCTGAGTAGGGCCTGCATGGAGTATGGTGGGAATGGGAACAGCTGGATTACTCTACTTAATAGAGAGAGGAACCGAGAGTCCCTGGGGGGTGGAGTAGGGCTCTGCAGGAGGTCAGGGTGGAGGAGGAGAGGAGTGAAGGAGAGAGAGGCCAGTTCTATGGCCTGAAGCCAGGGATTATCCTGGTGAAGGGGAAAGATAGGCATGGAGGGGCTTTCAAGAGCCAGGGTATTTAAAGGACCAGAGGACTGAATGGTCAAGTCTAAAGTCCTCACTTTGAAGTAGACTTTTTTTTGGCAAACGTCCTCTCCTTCAATAAGCCAATAAGTCCCAATAACGTTTGGGACTGCCTGGGAGGGTATTTTGTGTGGAAGTTGAGAAAGGTTGCCCTTCACCGTGACCATGGGATTCTGAAGTGCTCTGGGGAGGGCTTGGACTTCTACCCCATGTGGATTAGGGGAGGGGTGTTGAGTCAATTGTATTTAGATCTCAGGGGACAGGAGACTGAACCTGACGTTTGGGTTACATATATTATTTCCAGTGTTAAAATAGTACAGGTTCATGTTAGAATGGCTATAATCACCAAGACAAAAAACAACAAATGTTGGAGAGGTTGTGGAGAAAAGGGAACCCTCATACACTGCTGGTGGGAATGCAAACTGGTGTAGCCTCTATGGAAAACAGTATGGAGATTTCTCAAAAAATTAAAAATAGAAATACCATACGATGCAGCTATCCCACTACTGGGTATTTATCCAAAGAACTTGAAATCAACAATTCAAAGAGACTTATGCTCCCCTATGTTCACTGCAGCATTATTCACTATAGCCAAGAAGTGGAAGCAACCCAAGTGTCCACTGACTGATGAATGGATAAAGAAGATGTGTTATATATATACAATGGAATACTACTCAGCCATAAAAAAGACAAAATCATCCCATGTGCAACAACATGGATGGACCTGGAGAGTATTATGTTAAGTGAAATAAGCCAGACAGAGAAAGACCAACACCATACGATTTCACTCATATGTGGAAGATAAACTAATACACAGAGAGAATAGATTAGTGGTTACCAGAGGGGAAGGGGCTTGGTGGGTGGGCATAAGGGGTAAAGGGGCACATATATATGGTGATGACAAATAATAATATACAACTGAAATTTCACAATGTTATAAACTATTATGACCTCAATAAAATAAAAAAAGGACAGCAAAAAAATATATAATAATGCAGGTTCTTCAAAGCAAAATTAGAAAGTGGGAAAATACTCGTTCAGCTTAAATACTGCACTTCCAGGCAGCCTTCGTGTCATGGCCCCTCTTATGGATGGCTTTTAGAGCGTTAAGTCTGAGGACACTGAGGAATGTGCTAGAATCACCCATCATCTGGGGGACCTGGGACAAGTCTTTCAAGCCTCAGTTCCCTCACCTGTAAAATAGGAATAAGAAATCGAAGTTTTTCAAACAACTTCTTCCTCAGTCTTCTTTCTAGGAATAACCAAGACTCAAGATGGACAGGGCAGCTCCTAACCCCTCCAACAAAGCCAGAGGTGCCCAGGGTAACAAACAGCAGGTAGCAAAAGCTAACTCCATCCTGGGAGAATTAAGTGAGCCTGGTGTGGGTGGCCATTCTCTCTACTCTAAGTTGTCTGTCCACCCCTCTCCAGTGCTGAGCTGCTCTGGGCTCCCTGAGTCCGGCACAGTAATGCCAATTCCATTCGAGAACCAAGGAGAGGGATGGGAAGAAGGATGAGGGAGGGTCCAAGCTGAAAGGTAGTCCTGAAAGAGGTCAGGACCAGCAACAAATGGGGGGAGGGGTTGGCCCCCAGCAAGAAGAAAGGGGACCCGGAAAAGCATGCCCCTAGGGCTGGGTCCAAAGGAGGAGACAGCCCAAGGGAAGGTGCTATTGGATGGGGCGGAGCAGTAGGTGGGCCCGGTCCGACGGGATAGACATACACAGCCAGCCCGGAGTGGAAAGAACAGTTTATGCTGTGCTTTATTAAAATGTGCATCATTCTTTTATTTTAAAATGTGCATCATTGTCTCGTGCTCTGTGTGCGCGATTTCAGCGTGGTGGCCCGCGGCTGGCCTCGTTCCCGCCCGGCTCCCGCGGAGCCGCCGTGCGCAGGCGCACTCAGGTGGCGCGGGCCCGGGGGCTCCCGCCCATGGCCAGATAGACGTCGATGGGCACGTGCAGCAGCGTCAGGCAGTGGCAGCCCGGGCAGCGTCGAAGCGGCCTGGAGAGACGGGGCGCGACAGGGGACGCTGAGGCGGGGTCCCGGCCTATCTTGTCGGGGACGCTCCCGGGGAGGGCACCTGGGGTCCCCGAGGTTTGGGCATATACTGGGGGGACGGGGGTGTCTGGGGATGGGAAGTGGGACAGGGGCGGGGCCGGAAGCGCTCGGCGCGCAGCCGTCCGCCCAGCTCCCCCTCGGGACGGTGGGGAGGGCCGGGACGGCAAGAGGGCTCGCGGGGGGAGGGGCGCCGGCCTCACCTGACTGGGTTGTGCTCCGTGGCTACCGGCTCTGGGCTGTCCTGGGATTCGGGGGCGGCAGCAAGGCCAGGGGAGTCTCCGGCCTCAATGGGGAATCTCCGACCCTGCGGGGGCTCCCGGGCACTCATGTCCAGGCTCCGGGGCACTCTGCGCGGGGAGTGGCGGTCAGGCTGCTCCCGGGCCGCCAGGCGCCCCCTCCCCGCGCCCGCGCCCTGGGTCGTTGCTCACCTGCCGGAGGCCGACGCCGGACCCAGGCTGAAAGCAGCTGCCTGAGCCCTGGCTGCGGGAGGACGCTCCGGTCCAAGCGGAGCCGGGCAGGTGTCTGCGGCGTGTCCGGGCCCGGGCGTCGAGGGGGAGGGCTGCATTGTGACCCGGGCCACGGCGCGCTGACCTCACAGAACCCGTTCCTCCCACTGAGGAATCCCCCAGCGCTCCCCGCCGCCCCGGCACTTAGCGCGGCCGCGAGCCAGGTGCTGGAGGGCTTTTGCCATGGCGCCTTGACACTGGGTGGCGCAGACCCCCAGCTGCCCGATGGGGGCGCAGGAGGAGACGGCAACCAGCTGCGAGGCAGCGTCCACCAAAGGGAGCTCGGCATCCTGGGCCGCGCAGACACCCGTGTGCGCCGCCCCCCCGAAAAGCCTGCGACTCACTGCCTGGCGTGGAGGCGGGGGCGCACTAGTGACTTAACCCGCGCTGGGTTTGGTGGTGGTCGTTTGAGGGCAGGTACGGGCTCTGCCCATTTTGGCTAAGGGTCACACAGCATTTACATCACAATTGGGCCGGAGTTTTAAAATGTCCGGCCATCTCCCTTCCCACTACCCGCGGCTGCTGTGTACAGACGGAGAATGTTCTAGCGCTGGGGGCGGCTGCGGATGAAGTCCTTGGGGGGAAAAGTAGCTGGCCAAGGGCAATGGTGGAGTAGAGCTGCCTCCTGGAGGCAGCATGAGCTGAGAGGGTGATAGGAAGGAGGCGCTAGACAGCATGGAGGACTTTCTGCTCTCCAATGGGTACCAGCTGGGCAAGACCATTGGGGAAGGGACCTACTCAAAAGTCAAAGAAGCATTTTCCAAAAAACACCAAAGAAAAGTGGCAATTAAAATTATAGACAAGATGGGAGGGCCAGAAGGTGAGCTGGGGCCCCTTTGGAAGAAGGGAGGGCTGGCTGAGGTGGGTGGGTGCTTCCTCCAGTCAGAAGGCTCATTCCCTCCTCCCTTTAGTCTGGAACCAGGGAAAGCAAGAGAGATGGTGCCTCTGGGGTAGGTCAGTGGGGAACAGAGAATGCTGGGAGTCCAGGAACATCACACCCTCCAAAACCCAAAATTAAGGTGGCAGGAGGTGGAGGGTCCTCAGAGGCAGAACTTGAGCCTGCCAGGCCTCTCTTATTCCAGGAGGGGAACAGAGAGAGGCCACGGCCAGGGCTAGCAGAGGGCAGGAGTTGGTGCCAAGGCAGGTAGAGATGGGAAAGACAGGGCTCATGGAAAGAACTGTGGGTCAGGAGGCAGGGGTGGGAGGAGCTCGCTCACCTCACTGTGGGCAAATCAGGCCTCATAACTGAGATTCAATGGCTTTGTCTAAAAGTCCCCAAAGCACCCTGATATCCAAGGTCTCACAGGCTGCTCACAACAGTCCCTGAGGCTGGCAGGGACTAGTTCCTTTGAATAATATATTAATGCAAAAACAATAGAGGTGAACATTCTTTGCAATGTCCAAGCAGCTAGACATTTAAGACTGTTAAAGGCAACCAAGGCACAAGACCCAGACGTGATGGGCAGACAGAAGCTGGAAGGTAGGAGACAGGAGTAAGGAGTTAGGCCCTTCCAGCCTTGATACCCCATCTCTTTTCCCCTTGTTTCCTCAGAGTTTATCCAGAGATTCCTGCCTCGGGAGCTCCAGATCGTCCGTATCCTGGACCACAAGAACATCATCCAGGTGTATGAGATGCTGGAGTCGGCCGATGGGAAAATCTACCTGGTGATGGAGCTGGCTGAGGGAGGGGATGTCTTTGACTGCGTGCTGAATGGGGGGCCACTGCCTGAGAGCCAGGCCAAGGCCCTCTTCCGTCAGATGGTCGAGGCCATCCGCTACTGCCATGGCTGTGGCGTGGCCCACCGAGACCTCAAGTGCGAGAACGCCTTGTTGCAAGGCTTCAACCTGAAGCTGACTGACTTTGGCTTCGCCAAGGTGCTGCCCAAGTCACGCCGGGAGCTGAGCCAAACCTTCTGCGGCAGCACAGCCTATGCTGCCCCTGAGGTGCTGCAGGGTATTCCCCATGATAGCAAGAAGGGTGACGTCTGGAGCATGGGTGTGGTCCTGTACGTCATGCTCTGTGCCAGCCTACCTTTTGACGACACAGACATCCCCAAGATGCTGTGGCAGCAGCAGAAGGGCGTGTCCTTCCCCACTCATCTGGGCATCTCGGCTGACTGCCAGGACCTGCTCAAGCGGCTCCTGGAACCAGACATGACTCTCCGGCCTTCCATCGAAGAAGTTAGTTGGCATCCATGGCTAGCAAGCACTTCGTAAAAGCAATGGCAAGTCCTCCCCAATAAAGTAGGGGGAGAAAGCAAACCCAAAACCCGCTTCTAAAATGGTGATATATATTTTACACTTTAAGTTTACTTATCCTAAAACTTACCTACACCCTCCCCAGCCTTACTTCTCTTTTCCTTTAAAGATCTTCATGGAACCAGAGGGCCTCGTTCAGACTTCCCTTTTATTAAGGCTGACAAGTGATTTTCATACAGGTGTTTAACTAAAGTTAATTAAAAATAGACCCCAGAATCATACACATACACGGGGAGGAGAGGAGAAAAATGACCAAGAGCAATCGGAACCACTGTTGTTGCAACTTCCTTTCCAAATAAAAGCAGAAGTGTTGGGAATGCAGAAACGGTCTTGATTCCTTGTCTTGGTGAGAGGTCTGTTGGAGGCCCTGTCCCTTCCTCATCCCAAAGGCCAAGCCGAGTCTGGGATGAGGACAAGGGACTTCCCCACGACCCAGGCTAACCCCCATCCCTCCCCCTCCCCCAGGCTCCAAGCGGGCAGCCACCCTGCACATGGTGTGCATCCTGCCCTGCCTCCAAGGGCAGCTGCCATGGGGGACAAGAACAGACCCCCAGACACCTTCCAGCTTCTGTTGAATCTCTTTAATGCTGTTAACAGCAAGTCTGGAAAAGGTTCAGGACAAAGTTCTTTTTTCTTTCTTTTTTAATTACAAAACTAACAGCTGTTAGAATCTTTTTTTTTTTTCCTTTTTTCTTTTCCCAGCTACAAAATACTCTGGGGAGATGCATTATAATTTAAAATATATAATATTGCACAAACAACCAAAAGGTTAATTAAACTAAAGAAATAATTACAAAGAGAAAAACCCCATCCCATCAAAAAAAGATTCAGCATTCTCTCCATCCCACCCCCTCATTGAAGGTTTGAAGTGGAAATGAACACCACTCTCTTGGCATCCCTGACCACCATCCCTTTAAATCATTGGTGAACACACCAGATTATGTACAAGAATCACCAGAGCAGCATCGTGAAGCACCAGGGTCTCCAGGGATTCCTGCAGCCCCTCATTCCCCAAGAGAGGTGCAGCTTTACCAGAGTGGAGGGTGAGAGCCACAAAGACTGGATCTGTCTTCAGGAAGAAGAGCTTCTGCAGAAGCCTGATGAGAGCCTCAAGAAGTTCACCCCCAGCATATCCCTTCAAGCAGCAGAAGGGTTGAGGCGGAGAAGCTGGGCTTACCAGAGTTGTGAGTACTCGGCTTTGATCACTGCTCTGTACCGCTGGTAGCTGGCTTGTGTCCTAAGCTACAGGGGAGTCGAGGTGGGTAGCTGGTTGGACAAGGTATCCCGCCAGGCAACGCACAGAAGGGCCTGAAGTGGCCCCCTCCCTTCTTGGGGAGGGGGAGAAATGCAAGAGCAGACTCTTGCAGGTGGCACAGCTGGGCTAAGGACTTGGGTGCATCTGACATGAAGAAGCCCTGGGAAAGGCGTTGGGGACATAACAGCCTGGGCCGGATGAAAGGAAGGAGGTGGGAACTCAGGGTTTGGTCTCTAGATTCTGAACCACAAGGAATCTTTCCAGGAATGGACAATGCCTGGGAGGGGAAGACTCCCAAGAGAGGCAAATTTCCCAGAGGCAAATGCCTCTCACCCGCTGGGATAGGAACCAAAATGTGCCCGCCATCCCTGTGTAGCCAAGGGCAGGTGGCATGGCTTCCTTGCCTGCTGATGGGTAGACAGTGTGTGTTGTTTCAGCTTCCCCCAAGAGACTGGTGGTTTAGCTTCTGCAAAGGCAGAAGAGCTAGAGCTATCCCTTGGGACTTCCCCGCAAGAGTCCCCAGAACAGTGGGTGTTCAGTAGAGATGTATAGGCTCTTCCGGTGAGGGGGGTAGGTTTCCTCCCCGTTAGGTCATCTTATGGTTGGCACAAGTCAGAGTTCTTGGTTTGGATTTAGTGAGCCCCTTCCCAGATGTGAACAGAGGCCCAAAGGGCCAGCAAGGAGCAACCCAGAATCTGTGCCCAGAGCTCTGGTTGACAGAGGCCATTTGGGGGGACATTCTCAGTCAGTGTCTTCCAGGGCTGGGCTGAGACGAGTGAGGGAGGTGGGAGGTGCGGTGGTGGGAGAGCTGCTCGCTCTGGCTCCTCTCATTCCCAGTCCTCCCACTCTACGTCTTCCAGCTGCAAACGGGAGGGGATAATGGAGAGCATAAACACGTATTTACTCCTCTGAGTCAAGCCCAGACCCAAGCTCCCCTTGTTGCCTCCATTTCCAGAGAGCTCTCCCAACCCCTCCTGCCACCTTGGGCATACACTGCCCGCTATGCGAGTGAACCACTAGTCTTAAGGAATGTGTCTGCCTAAGGGGTGGGTCTGCTGCTTTGATCATTCTAGACCCAAAGGAAATGCTTCCACCAACCAACACTGGACACTATAAGAGGACACTATGCCTATAGGAACCAAGTCAATCCCTTAAGAACTTATCTCCTGCTGAGCAGATAAGAACATGGCTCTGAGAGGCAGAGAACTTGAGAGTAGCACTGGGATCAGAGGCAAGCGTGGCACTGGACTGCAGGTGCTCACAGGGTCTTCACTAGGGCTCCAGCACCCTAATCCCCAGGGTCTGCCCCGGGAACTTTCTCTTGGCCTGCGTCAGCTGATCCCTGGTATGACGGGTTATAGAATGACTCTGCTTGGGTATACTGAATGTTAGGATTTAAAGAGGGCCACGAAGACAAAAAAGCCATCAAGTCCCTGTGGCATGAAAGGGTGCCATGGGCCTTCTCTGCCCTGAGTATAGTGAGGTCACAGGTGCAAAATACCCTCGCATAGGTCTCTACCTCCCCTCAGGCTTCAGTTTCCCAATATGAAAAACGAGGCCCTTCCCGTCTCTCTAATCTGTTCACCTCTTTATAGCAGGTTCATGAGCTACACGATGGAAGGAATCATGTGGTTCTTGTGTGCCACCGGAGGTAACACTGACTTGAATCAGATGTCTGGGCTGAAGCCTCAGTCCTGTCACTTATTGCTGTGAGCGCTTTTTTCCCTAGTCTCTCATTCAACATGACCCATTCTTGATTCTGAGAGGTAGTGAAGAATAAGAGTAGTAATAAGGCCTCTGAGCTTAAAACTGGACTGGGTTCTGTGGTGGTTTCAGTAACATCTATTAGTGCTCCATGTCCCAGGTGCTGTGCCTGATGTGTCAAATGCATTGTTTATCACAGCTTAAAGCTTATAATTATCAATTCATGTTTTAGATGGGGAAACAGAGGCTCAGGTTAAGTGACTTGCCCTAGATCACATTGTCTTTTGTCTCCAAGGCCAGGAATCTGCTCAGATCCCACACCTGGGGACCATGAGTCAGAAGATCTGGGGCAGGGTTTGGTGTCTACATTTTTTAGTAGTTCCTCAGGCGATTTGGATACAGAGCTAATGTCAAGAACTCTCCAATCCGTCCATGCTAGAACTGAGGGGAAGCAGAGCCTGCTGATGACAACTGGTCAGGGCCTGAGTGGGAAGCCCCAGCTCCCTTCCTGCAGCCTGCCACCTTAGATAGGAGCAGGGATCCACCTGGAGGGGACAGTTGGGCTTGGTGGGGAGAGTCCTCAGACCCTGGGATCACTGGGCTTGCTTCCCCGTGGCCAGCCAGGCCCACTCACCTCACCGGAGGCATCCACTTTGGAAAGTGCCATCTGCACTTCTTCTTCAGTCATGTCCAAGTCAAAGTCCTTCTCCCAGTCCTCGCTGATGTCCGTGCTTGAGCCTGGAACCATGATCCACAGTGTGAAAGGCACAAAGGGGTATGTGAAGAGGTTGTAGCTGGGGGAGATGACACTCTTTATTTTTTTTTTATTTTTTATTTTTTTGTGAGGAAGATCAGCCCTGAGCTGACAGCCATGCTAAGCCTCCTCTTTTTGCTGAGGAAGACCGGCTCTGAGCTAACATCTATTGCCAATCCTCCTCCTTTTTTTTTTCCCCAAAGCCCCAGTAGATAGTTGTATGTCATAGTTGCACATCCTTCTAGTTGCTGTATGTGGGACGCAGCCTCGGCATGGCCGGAGAAGCAGTGCGTCGGTGCGCGCCCGGGATCCACACCCGGGTCGCCAGTAGCGGAGCGCGTGCACTTAACCACTAAGCCACGGGGCCGGCCCAGATGACACTCTTTAAAAGGGCCTGACAAATACACATCAAAGCTCTTTACATTCTGCTTTCATTCTGGCTCAGGGATCCCACTTTTAGGAATCCATCCTAAGGAAAAATTCTGGATTCAGTCAAAAACTTAGCCAAAAGGATATTCCCTATAGTGATGAAAACTTAAAAAACCACCTGAAAGTCCACTGATAGGGAATTACTAAAATAAATAAATGGTGTAGTCAGATGACGGAACATTATGTGGCTTTTGAAGGTTAGGCTGTAGAACATTTATACACATGGCAAAATAGTCAAACTATTAAGTGAGAAAAAGCAAGTTACTGAACAGTGGAGAAGCACTTTGGCCCAGGGGCTCCCTGGGAGCCACAGAAATCTTCCAGAAGAAATAAACAATGAACCTCTTCCTCCTCACTCACTCCATTCTACCTACAGCGATCTTGCTACTCCCAAACACACCAGGCACATCTCGACCTTAAGGCCTTTGCATGGGCTGTTCCCTGTACTTGGAACTCTCTTCCTCAGATATCCACAGGCCACCTTCCTCGCTTCCTTCACGCCTTTGCTCAAATCTCACCACCTAAATGTGGCCTGCCCTGACCATCCTATTTTAAATCGCAACCCATCCCCCTCGCTCTGCTCTAGCTGTTCTTTTTTCCATTGTAGTTATCACTTTCTAGCATATTACATAATCAGATTTAATATGCTTATTGTCTAATAATAGAGGAGCTAGAATGTGAGCTCCCCAGGGGCAGGGATCTTTGTTTGGTTTTCTTATGTATTCCAAGTGACCAGAACACATAGTTTATACTCAATAAATATTCACGGACCGTTTCTGTAAACCAGGGGTTGGCAAACTATGGCCCGTGGACTAAATCCAGCCTACTGCCTGTTTTTGGAAATAAAATTTTGGAACACAGCCATGCCCATTTTTTTGCATATTGTCTATGGCTGCTATCATGCTACAACAGCAGAGTTGAGTAGCTGGGACAGAGTGTATGCTCCCAAAAGCCTAAAAGATCTGTGATCTGGCCCTATACAGAAAAGGTGTACCAGTCCCTGCTCAAGGTGATTCTGATGTCTGCTCAAGTTTGACAACCACTCTCTAGAACAAAATGTACATGTGAAAGTTATTACTAAGAAGAAAACTACAAAAATAGTTTCTTTAAAAAAAGTTTACGCAGTATGATTCCATTTAAAAAATATGCTCACAGATGCATGCACACATACAGAAAAGATGAGCAAAATACTAACAATAGTTATCTCTAGGTGATGAGGTCATGGGTAATTTTTCTTGGTGTTTTTTTTCCTAAAATGAACACATATTACTTTGTAATCATTTTTTAAAGCACCTTTAAAACGAGTAGGCCCCTGATCCCCCAATGGCATCTCCTTGTTTCTTCTTGTCCAGCTTGCTCCTCGCAAGGCGCCCAGGCTCTGAGACCTCCCGCTACACCCCGTCCCCATGTTCCTTATAAGAGGTCTTGCACTATTCTCTCTTCCTAGCCACCTGGCTAGCCACAAGCAGTGTGGTAAGAGCATGGTCTCTGGAGCCAACCTGAGTGGAACAGCTCCTCTTTTATCTATTGTGCAGTCTTGGGCAAGTTATTCTGGGCTTCAGTCTAACTGGAGGAGCTTATTAGGATGCAGATTCCTGCCTCCTCTCCTCTCTGGCCCACCACCTCCTAGGTGGTGGGCCAGAATTCTGCATTATAAACAGGTACCGGGGTGATTCTGTGTAGCTTGGGCCTGCAGTTTGAGATACAACAGTGTTTAGATTGGAGGTATCAATGTAAAGTGCCTATAACATATATACACAGTGCATATTTAATAAATGGAGCTGTTAAAGGCCTCGTCTCAGAGTTAAGTAATTTTGCACATGGTCCCACAGCTAGTCAGGGGCAGATCTGAAACCAGGACCCAGTTCTTCTTTTTTTTTTTTTTTTTTTAAGATTTTATGTATTTTTTGCCCCCAAAGCCCCAGTAGATAGTTGTATGTCACAGCTGCACACCCTTCTAGTTGCTGTATGTGGGACTCGGCCTCAGGATGGACAGAGAAGTGGTGCCTCAATGCGCACCCGGGATCTGAACCCGGGCCGCCAGCATCGCAGCGCGCGCACTTAACCACCAAGCCACAGGGCCGGCCCGAGACCCAGTTCTTCTGACTCCACATCTAAGTCTCCCCCTGCCTTCAGGACACTTTGGTGGCATGCACCTGGCTGTCAGTGCAGGCCTCCTGTGAGTTAGAAGCCAGACTCCTGGCTGATTCCTTACTTCAGAGCTGTGGCCATGGCCACGACAGCTTCCCCTAATTTCAGGCTGCCCTCTAGGGATCTTTTTTTCCCCTAAGCCTCAGTAGATAGTTCTACGTCATAGTTGCACATTCTTCTAGTTGCTGTATGTGGGACGCGGCCTCAGCATGGCCGGAGAAGCGGTGCGTCGGTGCGCACCTGGGATCTGAACTCGGGCCGCCAGTAGCGGAGCACGCGCACCCAACCGCTAAGCCACGGGGCCGGCCCACCCTCTAGGGATTTTAAACTCTCTTCTTCAGGCTTAAACGCTAGACCAGACCCTTTCAGGGGTAGAAAACAGAGCATCAGCTAACATTTTTGGAGCACTTCACATCCACCCTCTGGGGTGGGTACTAAAAGTCCCAATTTACAGATGAGGAAATGAAGGTTTCGAGTGGCAGAGATGTGAATCTGGGCTTCCTCCGCTGTCTGCCTCCTCCCACCATCCTGTCCTGTCACACAATGAGTGTACTAAGATCTCCATTATACTGTGCATGTGGCAGAGAACTGACCTACGCAACAATTTAAGACTTCATGATGGAGTTTTACTGTGTGTGTGTTTTTTTTTTTTTTTGTGAGGAAGATCAGCCCTGAGCTAACATCCATGCTAATGCTCCTCTTTTTGCTGAGGAAGACCGGCTCTGAGCTAACATTTATTGCCGATCCTCCTCCTTTTTTTCCCCCAAAGCCCCAGTAGATAGTTGTATGTCATAGCTGCACATCCTTCTAGTTGCTGTATGTGGGACGTGGCCTCAGCACGGCCGGAGAAGCGGTGCGTCGGTGCGCACCCGGGATCCGAACCCGGGCCGCCAGTAGTGGAGCGCGCGCACTTAACCGCTAAGCCACGGGGCCGGCCCAACTGTTTTTTTTTTTAAAGGAAGAGGGGTTTTCAGGTGGTTACTAACCTCACAGTACTGTCACTCACAGCTCATTTTCTTCTGTTTAATTGGATCTCTGCTTCCCCAAAGAAGATATGGAGGCAAAAGCCACTCCCAGGTCAGTCAGTGGTGAAGTGCAGCCTTAAGCCCAGGGCTCCTTCCAGGCTACAGGCCACAGGCCAATGCCAATCTCCCCTCCCCTCTCCCTGCTGAGGGAACCAGAGCAGGGTCAGTCTCTTAGATCAAATGGATCTAGGGACAAAATGCAGGTGGGAAGCAGCTCTGCAATGACAGGGACCCTGGGAACTGGGAGACCCTGTGGCTGGGCCACTCTAAGAGACTCTGCTGTACCCAAAGACCAGGCCTCCCTCCTGTCGTCCTAGGATGTGGACATAAGAGGAAAAAAGAGTCACTCTGTCTCCAAGCCTCCATTCTTCCTTTTAAGATTTATTCCCTTTACTCTGTTCCCGCTGTCCTACCCTAGTCCAGAACTGGGTAGGAGCCAGTCCTACCCTGGCTCCTCCCCTCACTAAGTGACTACAACTACTTCTGGTAGGTCTTCTGCATCGAACCCCCAGCCCCTCCTTTTGCGTACCCCTGAGTGCGTCAGCGGCAGTATAGCAGAGCGGTTAAGAGCTTATGCCACATCTCCACATAATCTCATTTCATCCGGTCTCCACCCACCACTCATTTTTTCTGATCATGCTCTCTAGTAGCCCAATTCCAAATGGAACCTATAATTCTATAATTCCCCCCAACTGTTCCACTGTCATTTCCTCCCTTACCCAGCTCAGAGTCCACGAGTCATCACTCTGATCACTTCTTGCATTTACTTGGACTCTCTTCTTTTCTTCCACTGATTCCACCTGGCTAAACTTGAACCCTGGTGAAATCCAACTCCCTGTCTGCTCTGTGCCTGCACCTGAGCAACTGAACGTGGCTGGACAAAAGCACAACAGTGCTATCTGATCTCAAGATCCATGACCACTACCTCAAATGGGCCCTGAGGACCAGCCACCCAGCAACCCCATACCACCTGTCGGGTCTATCATCTATGCTTCCAGTCTCCTAAGGGACTTTCACACTAAATACTTATTGGGTGAGTGATTGATCTCAGTTTCCTACCATAAAAAAATGGGGAAAATCATACAGATCTCATAGGGCTTTTCTGAGGATTGAGTGATAGGCATATCAAGTGCTTAGCACAGAGCTGTACAGATATAAAGTGCTCAGAGAATGGTACCTCTTATTATCATCACCATTTCCCCAAAGCAGGGCTCTACTCAAATTTCTTCCCTGACTGAGGACCTATTGTGAAACAATTACTCTCAATTTATAGAGGAGTAAACAGAGGCTTAGAGAAGATCATTAACTTTTCTGAAGTTACATGGCTTATGAACAAAGTTGAGATTTGAATCCAGAACTGACCAAACTCCAGAGCCTGAGCCCTTTGTCTCCATGCTCTGAAGCTTTATGGCACCAAGTCCAACCTTCTGAATCCAGCTGAAGATTTTAAGTTCTTAAGTTCTATTTCTGAGCCAACCCATCCACCCTTCTTATTCTTCCCTCTCCTGGGAGACAATACAGAAAAATGGGCTTTCGTCACCACCCCTTAAACGTGCCCCATGTCCTCTGCTATCTGGACTTTGTAGGCCCCCTCAGCTTGAACTACCACTTCCCCACACCTGCCCCAAACTCTCCAACTCTCCTACACAGTGCCTGTTTTCTCAGTGAAATACCCGCTGATGCCCAGATTCCTTCTTTCTCTGAACTCTTCTAGTACCAAACTTGTCTCGTACTGCTTCACGCTTCATCATAAAGACTGCAGCTTTTGCCCCTCCCTCCTCAGTGTCTCATAAAGAGTAGGTAGGAGCTCAGACGACCTCACTGAAGCAGAGTCAGAAGGAAAACACTGTATTGGAAACTGGAAACCCCGCAGTTTCCATCAGGGAGCAGGGCAAAGGTGGGGTGGGGCTCGTTTCCCATCCACTGCAGCAAACCAGTCCCTCACTGAGCCAGCAGGTCAGGGCTCAACCACTGGGCAAGCTTTGTGGCTGACCAGTACCAAGTCATAGCAAAGACAGGATGCGTGTGTGTGAGGGGTTGAGGGTGTCACTCAGCCCCTATCTCTGGAGAGAGATTTTGAATGTGGCAAAAAAGTTGACGCCAGAGCTATCACCGTCCTTTAATTCCAGGAGTTAGAGAGGTTTCCCTTTGCCATCAAGTCAGAGTCTCCATTCTAAAATTCCGTTATACAGATCAGAAATGAAAGCTCTATTACTTAAGTTAGGTCATAGCAATTTCTTGAGTGTTCACTTTATTCTTCTCTAAACAAAACATGTAAGTTTTGTTTATATATTTCATGATGATAATTAATGAAGGCTTAGGGAAGCTAAATGACTTTCCTGAGATCACCCAGGGGAGAAGACCATTGACATCAATCAATATCACAGGGATTCCCAACCCAGGATAAGGTTGAATTGTCCAAAAGGATAGAAATTGGCACAGTGTGGTAGTTAAGGGCATGGGCTTTGAGTCTGAATCTAGGCTTGCCACTTCCTAGCTGTGTGAATTTGAGCAAGTTACTTAACATTTCTGAGCCTTTCTTCATCCGTAAAATAAGGACAGTAATACCGACCTCACTGGGTTGTGAGATATAAGTGAGAAATTAAATGCAATATAACATATCTAGCATAGGACCTGACATAAACCTTATTTTGTTGAATTGAAGACCCCAACAACTGTAAGATGCATCCTTATTTCAGAGAATATGTGCATCTTAGAATTGATGAAATATAGTAATAAATAGTCAATATCTACCAACTGTCATCATCATCACCAGTATCACAAATGAAGGACATCTGCTCCTAAGATCCTCACAAGGGACAAGCAAACAAGTCTGCCTTGGGAGGTGGCAACTCTCACCTGCCCTGCCCCCATATACTCTCTGGCTTTGGCCTTGACTTACCTTTCTTTCCATTGTTGGAGGGTGTAGACTTCCCACTGTCTGAGTTCAGCTCGAACACCCGTAAGTCTGTGAGCACCTCCTCCCTCAGAGTCTCTACTCTGGCTGGAGGTCTGGGCTCTGGGCCACTGGAGCGGCCAGCAGGGGTGTGGGGCTTGGACTGAGCTAGGGGTGGGGGTCCAGTCTCGCCCACATCCACAGCCAGGCTCTGTTCCTCCAAAGACGCCTCTAGAAGCTTTTGGGACAGGTCCTTGCGCAGCACTGGTGCCTCAGGCGCAGTGGCAGGTTTGGCAATCTGTGTCACGAGGGAGGTGCTCTCGCTGCTCTCTGACGGAGTCACTTCTGTTGGAGGCTCAGCTGGGGTTACCAGATTCTTTTCACAAGGACTCCGGGGGCCAGGTCCTCCTTCAAAGGATGTGGAAGTTTTGGTCACAGGAACCTTTGCCTCTTTTGGAGATGTGGGTGAAATGCCCACAAGCTCCTCTGTCAAGAGAGATAGGTAGGGAAAGAGGGCAGTGTACGCTGGTCAGCCCCAAGACAACCTTGGCGGTCTCTGAAGACAGACCTCAGGTTCCTGCCAAAGTTTAGTCTGATACAGACTAAAGGGTGCCCGTTTCCCCACCTCCTCCCCATCATGGTTCTTCTGCAGATACTCCCTGTTGGTCAAAGTCTCTTCTACCTGTGGGGCCTAGCACATGTGGGTGGGCATTCGGCTTCCAGCAACACAGCCCAAGATGATTCAAGTCAGGCTATGCTACATCCTAGGTGTATGATCTTGGGCAAGGTACTGAACTTTTCTTTAACTTACCTGCCTCATTTGTAAACAGGAATAATGGAGTTGTGGTAAGGACTATACATGTAAAGCTCTTAGGACAGGTTGGGCATACAAGTACTTAACAAATGTGTTAATATTATATCATGCAGGTGGCTCAAACACACTGTCCTAAGCTGAGCTAGAACAGCAGAGGATCCAGGTAGAGGATGCTCAGCTCCCTCCCTAAGCCACTCGTTCTCAAACCTGGCTGGACATTAACATTACAAAGGTAGCTTGTTAAAAATACAAGTTTGGTCACATCCCCAAAGTCTTATTTAGAAGTGGGGGAAGGGAATCTGGAATTTCAATAAGCATCCTAGGTGACTCTGAAGTAGCTGGTCCCTGAGCTGGTAGGGGAATCTGCTACAACTGACACATTTGATTTCTGTATCTAAACCTGGGATTCCACCAGCCTTGGTAAACATTTCCTTGTTAGCTCAGCCTGTCTTCAGCATGCACAAACACAGTACTCATTCCCTATTCTTCCCTGGGGTGCCAAGTCTCACCAGGCTTCAGAAAGAATGGCCCAGACAGTTCCCCCACAAGCAGGACCTGTTACCTGCCCATCACCTCTCAATACCTCTTACCTTCCTCCTCTTCCCAGCCAGGCTCTTCAGAGATGCTCTTTTCCGCCCGCTGCTTCAGGGCATCCCTCCGGGCCTGCTCCTAAGAGCAGATGGCCAAGAGCAGTCAGGGCACTCTCTTCCCAGACCCTTGTCCTGACCCCAGAACTCTTGGTACTCTGTGCCCCTTCTTCTCTTAACAAAATCCAGTCTACTTCCCCCAGGGCTGAGTGGAGTACCTCCCTGGGCTAGGCCAGCATACCTGCTCCAGTTGATGGACTTTATAGAAATACCGATGCCAGAATTCTGAATGGGAAACAGCTGCAGGGACCTGGAGGGAGGGGACAACAGAGATGAGACTTTGGGAGTGGTTGTGTGGGGTCTGCGTCCCCAGCCTTATCAGCCTGTTCCCAGCTTCTCTGGATTTCAGACCTGGTAAGTGGCTGAGCAGTGATTCTCAGAGGACTTCCATCCCCCGAGACCCACCTTCTTGGCCCAGCTTGGCCAAAGAGGGAGAAAAGAACTCCCATCAGGCTTTGCTGGCCCTTCCACTTCTCCCATGACTGCCAGAAGCCTGGTGAATCAGCATCCCCCCATGTGGATTCTTGGCTCAGGACCTGGCTGGTCCGGTTCTACAGAGTCTCCCACTGCTCTTCAGGACCAGGTGACTCCGCAGTGACTCTGGGCACGTCCCTCCCACTTCCCGATACCTCAAGCCAGAAGCTGGCTGAGATGCTGCCAGCTGGGCTCTCACCATCTTGGTGTAGAGGGCCCGGACGGAGGGGCTGCCTACAAGGAGCTCTGAGATCTCCCCCTTCTTCTCCTCCAAGCAGAACTGGGAAAGCCAGGCGTCAAACAATTCCGGGGGCCCTGCAGAGGGACAGACACTGATGGTCAGTTCCCTGGGTCTGAGGACAGAACACTGGGCCTACAGAAAACACACCTAATCCTGGACATGGATAATAAGGAAAGCTTAAGGTTTTTTTCAAAACCGTTTGGCCCAAGGTGGGAGGTCAGGCAGGGTAAAGGGGTGGGTGGGCCTCACTGATACCAGAGTGTGGCACCTAAGTGATCTCTGGAAGGGGCTGCAGTCTCCATTCTCTCCTGGGCCTGTTTGCTTTTTAGCCCACTGCACCTGGCTTCTGAATCCCCTCCTCTCTCTGAAACAGCTGTTCGCAGGTCACCAGTGATATCATGTTGCCAGATCCAATGGCTACTTCTCTGTCCTCCGTCGTGTGACCATTCTCCAGTTTCTGACCCTGGGAGCCACTGCCGAGCTCTGAAGCCGTCTTCTCTCCTGGATTCTCACTCTTTTGTGATTTTCCTCCCACTTCCCTAGTTGTTCCATCTGAGTCTTCAATGGGCTCCTCTTTGTCCTTTCCTTTCCTTTCCTTCTCTCTTCTCCTCCATTTTCTCCCAGGATAACCTCCACTAAACCACGAGTTTCAACCTCTCCCTCCACTGACAATTCCTCAGTCTGTCTTTACAGCCCAGGCTACCCTTCTGGGCACCAGATCCAGAGGTTCAGGTGTCCCCTGGACACGTCCACCTGCACAGGAGCTGCACACCCAATGTGCGCCCATTTTCTTCTCTCCCCAACCTGTCCCACCCAGTTATCCACTGGAAGCCTGGGGGCCATCCTAGACTCCTCCCTTATCCAATCACTCTGGATTCCACTTCCTTAGTGTTTCTTCTATGCACATCTTCCTCTTCATTCCACCTGCCACTTCCTAGGTTCTGGCCTTCCTCTGACATGGGGATTCCTACCAAGCCTCCTCACTGGTCTTCCGTCTTCTGTCTCTCCCTCTCTATTTCACCCTTCACAACCAAGCCAGAGGCTCTTTTATCAAATGCAAAAACGGATCACCTCAGGCCTCAAAACCCTTCAACAGTTCTCTTTGAGGGCTTTTTCAGCTAGGGTCCAAAGATGTGCTTCAAAGGTCAAAGAATCCCCATATTGCATATAAAATTTTATGAAGAGAGGGCTTGTCATTTTCAACAGATTTTTAAAGGCCTTTGTGACTGAAAAAAGGTTAACCACTACCTTGAGCCTGTTAGGACAAAATTCAAACTACTTAATCTGGCACCCAAAGCCTTGCTGCTCTGGCTCCCACCAGCAGCTCTCACTGCCTTTAGTCCCTCACACGCACACTTTAATCCAGGCTTCTCAAATGCCAGGTGCTCCCTGTTCTTTCCGGACCTTCAAATGTCCTGTTGCCATGTTTGAACACCCTTCCCCAACTACTAAAAGTAAAATTAGTTTACTTCTAGTTCATCTTTAAAACTTCAATTCAAGTGTCACATCCTAGGTTCCCCAGGCTGGGTTCCCACTGCTCCCATCTTTCTGTGGAAGGAGTCACTCCATCTCTACTAGCTTTGCTTTATTCACTGTTTCCTGTTTCTCTCTCCTAATAGCAGGTTCCTGGAGGTCTGGACCGGGTTGAGAGTTTGACTAATTTGTGATCTCCAATTCCCAATCCAGGGCTTGATGCATGGCAGGGATTTAGTAAACAGGTGCTGAAGGGAAGGGAGGCAGGGTAACAGGGCTGGGAGGGAGCCTGAGCTGAGGTTGAGGGGGAGGCAGGGAGCAAAGCCTCTGTAGATGGGGATAAAGACAGTCCAGGTTCAGGTAGGAAAAGGTACAATCAACCCATCCCATCAGATGTAAGGTACACACTAGCCCCACTCTGGTCCCTCTACACAGGGGGTGCCTGGCTACTGCTACCAGAGACAAACAGGGTGCAAAGCCCAGACCCCCTTGGTCTCCCTGCCCTGCAAGCCTGTCCCCTCACCACTACCCCCTCACCATCTGGTTCATTGCAGTAGGTTGCCGGGTCTGACTGCAGGCTGTAGAGGCGAGCCTGTAAGAAACAGAGAACAGTAATTCTGGGGTGCTAGGCATAGAAAGCACCTCCTCTCTGCCAGAGTACCCAATCAACCACAACTCAGCTTCTCTCCTGTTGGCTACCACACCCACAGGGCACTTGTCAATTAACACTGTAGCTAGGGAGTGGAGCACTTGGCAAGGAGTCCAAAACTAGGGCTCTCAGAAAAATGGTCTTTCACCCAGTATTCCACCTCTGGGAATTAACAGTGTAAGCAGGCTACAAAATTAAATGTATAAAATGCTTTTGAATTATGTGAAATTTGAAAAATGCTAGTGCAAATATATTAGTAAAGCCCAAATTTATGGGCACATTTTGAAATAAAGTAACTCCCCTAAATTAAAGCCATTCATCAAGAATTTCTTAATTTCATACCCAATGTGCCAAGTGAACTGTGAACCGTGTTCCCATTAGGGCCACCGGAGTGGCAAACTTTAGCTGGTAAATGGAAAGCCCATCTTCCTTTCTCAGCAGGATGTGAAATATGGGCTGGCCATCTGCATCAGAACTTCAGCAAGTAGTTTTGGTGATTGACTGTTATAATTTAAAATTCTATAATTTAAAAATTTTCACAATTCCACTCAAATGTTCCTTAAGTGGTGGTGCTAATACTAGCGCTAAAAAACATGCCTGAAAAATCAGTACATTGGGAATGGAAACTCAGTGTGGTAAAATGCTATGAAGAAGGCCCAACTGTGAATTTAGGAGAAAACACTCCACGAGATACGAGAAGTAATGATGAGAAAATAAAATGCGGGAGAAATATGCTACCATTGTTGGTGATTTAAGTGCTTTGAAGACATTCTCCATTCATACATTTATTTTTATTGGAAATTAGTCTTAAATAACCCAAGTGTGGTGAAGATCATGCCTGTAAGATGCTCCCTGTAGCATTCCCTATTATGGTTAAAAGCTGAAAGGAATCCAAATGTGCAACACTAGGGAAATGACAAAATGAATTATGCTATATTCACTTGTAAGAATCTAAAGACATTAAAAAATGATGATGACTAGGAAAGATGCTGATAGTTTACTGCTAAATTTTTTTTTAAAGCAGGTATTTCATGCATAAAGTGCCTTTTTTTTAAAAAAACAAAAACCCCAAACCATCTTTACCAATGTTTGCAAACAAAAACAAATGGAAGTTTATACACCGAGAAATCATTGGTTCTCTTTGAGTTATGGGATTATGAGCTTGGAAATAATTATCTTCCTGCTTATTGGTAGTCTCCAATTTAGTTATGTCCATATATTTATCTTTTAGCCTGAACATGTCTTGCTTTTGAGTATAGGTTGGAAGCTAGAGCCCAGTGCTGTTAAGCATCTAGTGAATCGCTAGTGAATACCTTGGTGCCATCATAGGGCTCAGCTGTGCCAGAGGGCGTGCCCATCAGGGTGATGACATCACAGTCGATGGTTTTGTCCGGTGAGGGAGCAAAGGCATCAGAGATCACCCCTAGGAAGTCAGACAACCCCTTCTTCATTTTCTCTGTCGCTCCTGAGGAGCCTTCAGTCTGCAGAGAGAAGCCAGCAGAGGAAGCAAGTGGCCCAGGAGCAGGCTGCCATCTGGGATATGGGGTACAGAGGGGTGAAGTATCATCGGAGGCAAAAATGTACTGTGTGTGTAGGGATCAAGGAAGCGCTCACGACCTCTCACCCCATCTCTGGGGCTGGAGAAGGAGAAAGAGGCAGCCAGGGTCTCCATCCTCTAGATGGGAGTGTGGAACAGGGCCTGCTGCAGACCTGTGTAGGTCAGAGCAGAGCTCCCTAACTGGCTGTTTCATCAAAATTTCAAGGCCAGTCAGGCTGATCAAAAATTGACAGGAAAGGATCCACATCATAGACATTCAGTGAGGAAGAGGACCTATGGGGAGAGTGATGGGAAAGGTACTAGCTTTGGAGTCAAACTTGGATTTGAATGCCAACTCTTCTACGTGTTGGTTATGAGACCTAAACCTTGAGTCTCAGTTTCCTTATCTGTAAAATGTGGATAAATATACTTCCTTCAGAGGGCTGCTATGAAGATTAAAAGAGATAAGGCAGGTACAATGCGTAGTATGTAGCAAACATTAAAAGAGCAGTATTATAATTTCATCATCATCATTGCTCAGGAAGTAGAGTATTTTGTACAGAAGGTTGGGGAAATATCGGCAGGATGAGAACAGACAGCCCCGCCTAGAGGCAAACCTGGGACCAGCTGAGGGTCAATGTGTGGGCCTCCTAGAAGGGGCAAGTGGGACACCAAGCTTGAGCCACACTGGCCAGAATGCCCTCGAGCAAGCAGGGAAGGGATGCTGAGAGACAGGGTCAGGCTCTAAAAACCTCAAGGAAAATTGTAATATTTACTCCTGATTAAGCTGCCCAGGCATTTTATTTTATTTTATTTATTTATTTTTTTAAAGATTTTATTTATTTATTTTTTCCCCCCAAAGCCCCAGTAGATAGTTGTATGTCACAGCTGCACATCCTTCTAGTTGCTGTATGTGGGACTCGGCCTCAGGATGGACGGAGAAGTGGTGCCTCGGTGCGCGCCCGGGATCTGAACCCGGGCCACCAGCATCGGAGCATGCGCACTTAACCACCAAGCCACGGGGCCGGCCTGCCCAGGCATTTTAAACCTAGAACCTATCATAGTGCCTGGCACATGTTGGCACAGGTATACAATCACATTTGTTGAATGGAAAAAAGGAATAAATAAATGAAAGAGACAAGTGGTCTCTCTGCTACTAGCTGGACTTACAGCAGTTCAGCAGGCTTGCTACTTGTCATTCACGCTCATCAGTAGCTGTGGTTAGCAGGCAGACAGTATTTTACAAGAAGATTCAACAAAATAAGCTTGGCTAAAAAAACTCCAAAACATATTTTTCATAACATGACCTCTAATCGCAAGGCAATTGATTTAGCTGGTGATCAAATGAAGAAACTACCATCTGTTCCAATTCTAAAGCAGAAGCTGTACTACAAAACCAGTCAACTACTCCATCGGAAACTTGAGATTTGCAGGGGTCTCTCTGACCATACACAATTTTCACTTTTCACACTTACTTTAGAATCTAACTCCTCTCTCACAAGAAGATTCCATTATACAGCTCTGATTAATAAAAACAAGGCCTAACATGATGTAGTCCATGCAGAAATAGAAGTACAATGATGTACACCTGAAATTTTTGCAATGTTATAAACCAATGTTACTGCAATAAAAAAAAAAAATAAATAAAAAAAAAAAAAATAAAAACAAGGCCAGTGAGAATATAAGTTGACACCACCTTTCCAGAAGGTAGTTTCACAATAGATATTAAAAGATATAACAAACTAAAACTGTACTCACACTATGAGCCTTCCCAATATTTTATTATAAAAAAAATATTAAGGGCAAAGATTTAGCAGTCAGAATGTTCACTGTAGCTCTGTTTACAATACTGGAAAAAACTGAAATAGGAAACTAGGAACTGGTTAAATACATAATAAAATACCATGCCATTTATGATGCTATTGAATGAGGTTTGCAATGATTAAGTCAAAAAGTAGATTACAAAATATGGTATTCAGTTGATTCCAGTTTTGAAAAAGAAAGCGTACATATGGGATATACTCCCAAAATATTAATAGTAGTTATCTCTGGGAGATGGAATTATGGAGGTCTCTAGGTCTTTCTTTCTTTCTTTTGCTTATCTGTATTGTCTAAATTGTCTACAATGGGGCCGGCCCTGTGGCTTGGTGGTTAAGTGCGCGCGCTGCGATGCTGGCGGCCCAGGTTCGGATCCCGGGTGCGCATCGAGGCACCGCTTCTCCGTTCATCCTGGGGCCGAGTCCCACATGCAGCAGCTAGAAGGATGTGCAGCTACGACACACAACTATCCACTGGGGCTTTGGGGGGAAAAAATAAAATAAATAAAATCTTTAAAAAAAAAAAAAAAAAAAAAAAAAAAAACGAATCCTCTGGGCCGGCCCTGTGGCTTGGTGGTTAAGTGCGCGCGCTGCGATGCTGGTGGCCCGGGTTCGGATCCCGGGTGCGCATCGAGGCACCACTTCTCCGTTCATCCTGAGGCCGAGTCCCGCATACAGCAACTAGAAGGATGTGCAGCTACGACATACAACTATGCACTGGGGCTTTGGGGGGAAAAAATAAAATAAATAAAATCTTAAAAAAAAAAAAAAAATAAATAAATTGTCTACAATGAATGACTTTGCTAATAGGAAAACATTCGCTAAAACAATACAGAAGTGGGAAAGATTATCATTACTAAATACATGTAGTTTGTTTGCTTGACAGACAATTCTTTCTCTTTCAAAAGGGGAGCCTACGGGGAAAAACAATCACTTAATGGTAGAAAGGTTGGCAGCCCCCACCGGGGTCCCAGGGCAGGTCAGGTTGTGAGGGACAGTCACTTGGAGGGTGTAGGTAGTACTCACAGCCAGCTTCTCCTTGACCACACTGGCTGTGGCTGCAATAGTGCAGGCCGTGTCATGCTGCACCACTTGGGTGAACTCTGTCAGGTCCCGCTTCATGAACTCCAAGGCTTCGGAGGACTATGGGAAGACAGAGACGGATAACAGAGCCAGCTGGCTCCACCACAACTTTGTTCCTGTTCCCTGTGCTTTTTCAGTACCAGACAGACACATGGAAACCTGAAGTGATGTGAGAAGCCTGGGCTCAGAAACAATGCTTACTTGTCCCAACTCCACGACCTGGGATTACCTGACAGCAGAGAGCACAGAGGAACTTCCTGCTACTCTGAGAATGGGGACTGAGTCTCAGCCCAGACACTTACAAGCTATGTGGCCATGAGTACCTCTCATCTAGTTCCTGGTTTTCCCCTATAAAATGAGGGAGGTAGACTAGATCAGCGGTTCTCGAGAGCAGACTGTGGAAGACGGCATATATAGTTTGAAAACAGAACAGACGTATAGTTTGAAAACAGAACAGACTTTGATGCTAAGTCTTTGATTATGCTTTAAAAGTCATGATGTGATATGCTTTGAGTGCTTTAAAAGTCACGATATTGGTTTCAAACTTCAAACAACATGAAGAAAAGGGTGTGATTTTTTTTTTTTTTTTTTGAGGAAGATCAGCCCTGAGCTAACATCCATGCCAATCCTCCTCTTTTTGCCGAGGAAGACTGGCCCTGGGCTAACATCCATGCCCATCTTCCTCCACTTTATACAGGACGCCACCACAGCATGGCCTGATGAGCGGTGTGAGTGTGCGGAGTGGAGTGTGCGCACTTAACTGCTACGCCACGGGGCCGGCCCCGGTGTGTGATGTTTTAATCAAAGGAAAGTGTTTCTATTTTTACTGTTTTTGTCTCAGGGAAATTCAGTTGAAATGGGAGGCAGTATATGAAATTATCTGTCTGAAAGGTTTAATAAACACGTTGCATTAGTAACAGCAATAGTTTAGAAAACTTTTATGAGTAATCCTTGACAATTTAATACCAGTAAAAATGTGTGTGATTTTTACATTCAACAAAGCGGGTGTTAAGAGAAATATTGGACCGGATTCTTTCCAGGCCTTCCTGGTTCCATCATTCCAGGGTTCTATTCATCCACAGAGCTCCTCTGGGCAGAAATGATATTTGCTTCTTTTGGACCAATCTAATCTCACCCTGTACTCAGACCCAGCTTGAGAGAGCAGGCCCTCAGCTCTTGTCTAAGTCTTGCCCCGTCTTGCTTCATCCCACCCACTCAAGGACTCCTTCCTGGACTTTCTCTGTGCTCACCCCTGCAAGCCCTCTCATTTTACACAGGGATAATCACCTGCATTTTTTTTTAGCATACTTTTGAGTTTTCTGGTGGTTTTTTTCTTTGGGGAAGAACCTGGCTAGTTTTCATCAGCCTGGGAAATCTCTGAATGGGACAGTCTCATCTATCAGCCAGAGGCTTCTCTGGGGGTGGGACTCATGCATGCCTCCATTTCAGACTCAGGACTCCTTAACTGGGGTGGAGGGGTCATTTATTAATTTGCTCTCTCCATCCACACTGCCACCACCTTAGTCCATGCCAACCTACTCTTTCCTCTGGACTCCTCCTGGGTTGCATTAGATATCTCTACTACATTCTCCTTGTGACACCAGTGGAAGCTTTGCAAGTTGGAGTAGACCATGTTGCCCCTGCTTTACATTCTTCTGTGGTTACACAGTATCCTACGAGCAAGTATAAAATCTATACCAGGCACTTACAGGGCCCATATAATCTCACCTCTGGCAGACTCTCATCCTCTACCATTGCACCCCTCACTGAACTCCAGCTGGCCTTCCTCAAGTTTCTCAAATGTTCTAGCATCTTCCCTACCTAAGGCTGTCTCTACACGTTATTCCCTCTCCTTGACACATAGTTCTAACTCTTCAAAACAAACAAGCAAGCAAACACAATGAATGTGTTTCATTCACTGTGAATAAAATACCTGGCTAACTCCTGTTCATCCTTCAGATCTACACTGAAATGTCACTTCCCTGGAGAAGCTTCTCTTATGTCACCAACAGGCTCCTCTGCTTCACGTTCTCAGGGCACCTGCACGTTCTCTTCTTTAACATTAATCATACTTCAGACTCATGATTACCCGTTCAGTGCCCATCCTCCTGGATAAACTGTGAATTCCATGAAGACAGAGCCCATGTTTTTGTTCACTGATGCTTTCCCAGTGTCTGACAGAAAGCCTGGCATAGAGTAGGCACTCAAAAAATGCTTGCTTGTTAAATCTACATGTACCAGGGCAATTTTAATTACACAACCATTTGCATGATTATTTGATGAATGGTTGTCTTCCTCACTAGACTGTGAGCTCTCAGGGGACAAATATAAACAGACATGGTGCTTGCCCTCAAGGTCCAAGTCTCCTGGGGAAAATGCTCAGATAATAGTGCTGATGTGCAAGGGCAGAGTGGTCACCAGTGTTATTATGGGGAGGCTGGAAAGACTCGGTGAAGGGAGGCCTGGACTGCACCCTGGAGAAGGAGCAGGAGTCAGCTAAGGGAGCCTGGGCATGATGGGGCATGGGGTTTACTGAGGCCTACAAGCATTTTAGTCCTAATGAATATAAAACGTGAAGCAGAAGTGGTGAGGGACAAAGCTGGAGAGGTTGCGGAGGGCAACCATGGGCAGCCACCAAAGGCTTAAAGAAGGTGGGACACGAGATGTGCATTTTTGATAGGTCACTCCAGTGACTGCCATGGAGGACAGAGTCACAAGAGTGACAATATTAGAAGAGGGAGGAAGACTGTTCAGGAGGCTGTTGCAATAGTGCAGGCAAGAAAATAGAACGTGAATAAGGACAGTGCTGAGAAGGATGGGATTGGTTCAAGAAAGATTAGGCCAAAAAGGTGGATTTGGTGATTAAACAGATGTGAGTCAGAGGGCAAGAAAAGAGTCAAGGAACAGCCACTGACTACTAAAATAGGTGATCGGGTAGATGCAGTGCTGCCAGCTGAGAGAAAATGCTGAAGGGGGAGCGGGTTTAGAGAAAATATGACAATGACTTTGGTCACATAAAATCCGCGGTGACTGTGGGATATCTGGGATAGTTGTCCAGCAGGAGCTATTTTCAAAGACTAAAGCTCAGAGAAAAGGACTAGGAGTCACCCCAACATGAAAGTGGAGACAGTCACCCAGGAAGTCTGTAGAGTAAACAGAGCAGTGGGCTGAGGACAAGGCCCCACAAACATCACCTTTAAGGGGCAGGCAGAAGAAGAGGAATTCAGGAAACAGTGAGGAGAGGAAAGCCTGGACAAGTACGTGGAGAACTGAGAGAGAATCATGTCACAAAAACCAAGGGAATAGAATTTCAAGAAAGAGGGACTGATCACTAGTGTCAAATGCAGCCAAAAGGTCCAGGGAAGATAAGGGCTAAAAACCACCCACTGGATTTGGCAAGTGCTGGGTGAAGCTGACTGTGAATATAGATAAGTTTAGATGTGGTGGCTACAGGGGTGGGGAGGGAGTTAAGAGAGATCATGTTGTTGACTTCAAATTTTAAAAAGTAGGAGGTGAATTTGTCTCCTTGAAGCAAAAGAGGAAGTGGCTGAACAGGGGACTTGAGGGAAGAGTTAGGTTTGGGGAGTTTCTGAAGGCAAGGGGAAGAGAAGCAAATTAGAGACAAAAAGCTTGCTGGGGGCTGCTCAGGCCCAGATGAGGTTGGGGAATCTGTAGTTGGGCCAAAGAGCAATGTGACTTTCTCTACCAGTGTCCATGGACAAACACAAACACACACACACACTAGAGGAGGAGGTAAGGGGCACAGGAAGGCAGATTTTAGCACCATCTAGGAGCTGTAATCTCTGGGGCAATGTATGCTAAGGGTGCAAGGGAACTGAAGGTGCTGGGAAATGACTGGTCCAAATGGAGCCAGGATGGGAAGGGAAGGAGGCAAGGCCAGGAAAGCACTGACAGACCAAGAAAAAAATGGAAAGAAAAGTGGACTAGTGGTGCTTCTGAGGTTTCCCCATCACCGCCAGCACTTAATAAAAATAGCTAATGCTTATATACTACTTACCGTGTGCTAGGTATTGTTCTTTTTTGTTTGTTTGTTTGTTGGTGAGGAAGATCGGCCCTGAGCTAACATCTGCTGCCAATCTTCCTCTTTTTGCTGAGGAAGATTAGCCCTGAGCTAACATCTGTGCCCATCTTCCTCTATTTTGTATATGGGATGCTGCCACAGTATGGCTTAATGAGCGATGCGTAGGTCTGCACCCGGGATCTGAACCTGCGAACTCTGGGCCCTGAAGCGGAGCACGCAAACTTAACCACTATGCCCCTGGGCTGGCCCCAATTAGATATTGTTCTTAGTGCTTTACTTATATTTTCATTTAATCCTCACAACACTATCAAGTAGGTGTTATTAGTATTCCCATTTTACAGATGAGGAACTGAGGCCTAGAGAGATTATAACTCTCTAGGTTCGCCCAGGTTCACGTAAGAGTAAGAAGCTAAGACAGGGAAATTAAGTCTTCTCTTTCCCAATGGGGAATCCCACACCCCTGCTTCAAACTGGGAGTTCCCCAAAAACAAAGATGGAAGGCTAACCAACTGTCTATTTTTCATGAGTTATGGTAAGACCAACCTTGAGGGAAACACACAGGAGGCCCTCACACACTTGCTGAATGAATGTCAGACTCTCCTTCTAGGAAATTGTTCAACAGGAAGCAAGGTACTTGGGAGTCTCTTCTATCAAACCTCAGCGTGAAATTCTCTCTCTTAGTCCTCATCAACCACATAAACAGCTCAGGACATTCTCAGATTTGCTGGGCTGGAGTGGAGAGGCTGTTCAGGAGTATGCAGGCCAGCGGAGGAATAAAAACGCTCTCCAAGTAGAGGACTGATTAACTGAGGTCAGAAGCCTCCTGGAGTCTGCCCTGAAGCAGGACTCACCCCAGTTGCTTGAGGTAAATAGTAATTGACTCTTTCCAGAATTCTGCTGGGCTGGTTTTCACAAACTAGCATGGCATGAAACAGTAACAGACAACAGCATTGTCCTTTGGCAGAGGCAAGCCTCACTCATCCCACAGGGACTGCCGTCTCCCCACTAGACTGTGAGCTTTGTGAGGCCCAGGATTGCATCTGTTTGGCTAATGTCTGTATCCTCAGCACGTGGCAGAGAGTGCTGACTGTGGCACATACGCTAATATTTGAATGATTATAGGAGTAAGTTTCTATTGCCAGAATCCTTTTTCTTCAAGGCCTACAACCAAATGTTCTCTCTTCTACAAAGTTGTGAATTTCCCGAGCTGAAGTAAATTGCGCCTTCCTATGGATTCCTACGAAAGGGTCGCTCCGGCCTTTAAAACAATCTTTATTTCACTGTGGCTAGTGTCACACTGGTCTGAGTCAGGGTCCGGCCTCATCCCTGGGGCCCGGCGCCCACACAGGCCGGGCGGGGCCGCTCGGACCAGGTTGCAGTGAGGCGGCGCGGGGCCTGCGGAGGAAGGGCGCCGGCCCGGCTTACCTTCTCCTTGACCGCCTGGTAGCTCTGCTGCAGCCAGCTCCGCCACCATCCCACGTCCTCCCTGTGGAAGACAGACACATCTGGCGGCCGTGCCGTGAGACTCCCGCCCGCGCAATCATCGGGTCTCAGTTTCCCCCTCGGATGCGGCCCCCGGGGCCGAGGCTTCGCAGACCGCCTCCCCACCTCCTCACACTGCGACTCCACCCCGCCTCTTCAGCTCCGTCCACGCCCGCGCTGGCCCCCTGTTCCCCACGGGGACCCTCGCCCAGCACCCCAACCCTGGGAGAATTCAGGCCCCAACCCCCGAGAGCTGGATGACGGGCTCACCCTTCCGCCATCTTGCCTGCATGACATCACCACTATTTACTGAACTTTGACTTCCGACACGGCACCGCCCCCTCAAGCACCGCTTCGGAGCGCTCAGCCCAATCCTTGCGCCGAAACCGCCCTCAGCCCAATCCCCGCCCCGTTCCATCATTAGGCCCCGCCTCCTTGTGCTCGGTCCTGTATTCCGGAGTTCGCCCTTAAACTCCGCCTCTGAACAACCTGTCCAATCCTCACTCAGTTCTGTCTTCAGGCCCACCCACCCCGAGCCTTAGCCCCACCCCCACCAACCTCGAATTTTATAGGTATCAGCAGGCGTCCGATACGGCGGCCGCAGTGGGCCACGGCCGGCCCCTTGGCTGGGGCGTTGGCGAACTGGGAATACAGGGGAAGAGGGCAGGGAGCCCGGCTAGAGCTCGAACGTCTGGATCTCAGAGCGCAGGGCTAGGACCGCCCCCCTTTGTGAAACCAGCCGCGTAGCCGCTGCTTGGGGTCTCTTCGGGCATTCAACAAACGCAGACTGTGGGGCTCTGCGCTAGAGTTTGGAGGTGTATGGAGAGGTGACATCGATGCAGCCTTTGGAGGGGCTCTCAGGATATTGGGGAAACAGACACACATTCAATTACCTCAACTCTTGGCGGCCCAACTCAGAACAACGCGAGCTGGCTGTGGTCAGGAAAAATGCGGAGACAGCCTGGAGGAGGGAGACTGAGTTGTGAGAGAGAGGGGGACTTCCCGGAGGAGGAGGCTTCCTCCGCTCTTATTGCCTCAAATGCTACCCCCATACTTTGCACTAAATCCCATTGCCTCTTGTCTAAGAGCATAGCTTTAGAAATTCTCTCCCCCAATCCCATTCTGTCCTTCTTCTTTACAGGATTATTCCTGTCATCATACGTGGTGTTATTTCTCCCATCTTAAAAGCATGCAGACAAAAATCAACCCTCTCTTAACCCTACACCATTTCTCTACTGTCCTTTACAGCAAAACTCCTGAAAGAGTCGCCTATACTCACTGTCTCCAACTCTGGTCTCCTCCCGTTCTCTCTTGAACTCACTTCAGTCAGGGTTTTGTCTCCCCACAATCCTTTGAAATAACTTCTGTTAAGGTGCCAAGAGCGATGGCCAGTTTTCAGTCCTTATCTTACATGAACCATCAGCATCTGATTTGACACAATTGATCACTTTCCTTCTCCTTCGAACACTTTCTTGGCTTGACTTCCAGGACACCATGTCCTGTGACTTTTCTCTTGCCTCACTGGCATTTCCTTCTTTGTGTTCTTTGCTGTTTTCTCTGCTCATTGACCTCTTGTTGCTGGAATGTCCCAGGGCTCAGTCTTGACCTCTTTTTTGATGTCTATAATCATTCCGCAGATGATCTCATCAAGTCTCATGATTTTAAATGCCATCTATACACTGGCTACTCTCAGCTTTTCTCTCCAACCCACACATCTTCTCTGAACACCAGGATCATCAACTCTATTTGGATGTATAATAGGCATATTAAGTTTAACATGTCCCCAAACTCCTGATTTATCTACCTCAACTTCCCACAAACTTCCTCATGGCTGCAAATGGCAACCTCATCCTTCCAGTGGCTAAAGCCAAAAACCTGGGAGACATCCTTGATTCCTCACTTTCTTTCCCTCTTCAAAGCTAATCCCTTGGCAAATTCAGTTGGTTGTACCCTTAAAACAAAACCAGGATCCAGTCTCTTCTCACCACTTCCACTGCTACTATGTAGGTCCGAACCACCATCATTTCTCACCTGGATAAATGCAAGAGCCTCTTAACTGGTATCTCTGCATCCACTCGTCTTCCTATAGTCTAGTCTTCATTCATCCTGAAAGTAATCCTTTAAAAAACATGAGACAGTGGGAGTGTAAAATGGTGCAGCTGCTGTGGATTCCTCAAAAAATTAAACATAGAATTACCATATGATCCAGCAATTCCACCTCTAGGTATATACCCAAAAGAATTGAAAGCAGGAACCTGAACAGATATTTGTACATCCATATTCATAGCTCCATTATTCAAGGTGGAAGCAACCCAAGTGTCCATTGACAGATGAATGGGTAAACAAAATGTATATACATACAATGGAATATTATTCAGCCTTAAAAAAGGAGGAAATTCTAATACATGCTATAACATGGATGAACCTTGAAGACATTACACTAAGTGAAATAAGCCAGTCACAAAAGGACAAGTATTAAATGATTCCACTTATATGAGTTACCCGGAGTAGTCAAATTCATAGAGACAGAGTAGAATGGTGGTTACCAGGGGCTGTGGAGAGGACGGAATAGGGAGTTATCATTTAATGGGTACAGAGTTTGAGTTTGGGAAGATGAAAAAGTTCTGGAGATGGATGATGGTGATGGTTGTACAACAATGTGAATGTACTTAATGCCATTGAAATGTATACTTAAAAATAGTTTAAATAGTAAATTTTATGTTATGTATGTATTACCAAAATAAAAAAAAATATGTAAGATCATGACCCTCCTCTGCTCAAAATTCTCCAGTGTCTTCTTATTTCACTCAGAGGAAAAACCAATTAAGTCCTCACAATCCCCTTTAAGGCCCTACATAGTTGATCCGAACCTGAACTACGGGCCTCCTTAGTCCCTCTGCTCTAGCCATGTTGGCCACTTTGATGTTTCCTCAAAATTCCCAGCACTCTCCTGACTCATGGCCTTTCAACTTGCTGTTCCCTCGCTTAGAATGTTCTTGCCCCAGATATCCATGTGCTTCAACCCTTCACCTTCTTCAAATCTTTACAAAAATGTCATCTTCTTATCCACCCTGACCATGTTGTTTAAAATTGCAACTTGCAACCCCAGCATTTCCATTCCTCTCCCCTGCTGAATATTTTTCTCCTCACCATTTATCACCATCTGACATGCTATACATTTTACTTTTTTTTTTTTTTTTTAATATCTGCCTCCCTCTGACTAGAAATGTGACCTCTGTGAAGTAGGGATTTTTGTTTGTCTTGTTTACCTGTCTACCGCTAGCACCTGGAACAGTGCCTGGAACATAATAGACACTCAATATTTGTTGAGCAAATGAAAGAATAAGTGTAAGGAGAGCAAAGACAAACACCGGACTAATTTGGAACAATCTGGAGTGGCTAAAATGAAAAGAGAAAAGAGAAGATGGAGATGAGACTGTAAGGGTCATTAACATCTAGATTCCTGAAAGTCTTGGATGCAGGGCTAGAAATTCAAATCTAATCTGCGGACAGAGGAGAGTCACCAAAGGTTTTTGAACAAGGAAATGACTTATGCTGTGAAGATGACGTGACCAAATGACCATGCACTACTGTGAATAGGTCTAATGGTGCCATTCATTAAATAGGTGAGCATTTTACACAGTATACCTTGTGTGATCTTCCCGGTAGCCCTATGAGGTAGGAACTATTTTTAATCTCCATTTTATAATTGAAGAAGCTGAGATTCAGAGAGATGGAGTGACTTTCCCACGGTCACACAGCTAGGAAATGGCAGAACTTTGATTTGAACAAGGCTGTCTAATAAAATCAAGTTTCTGAGCATCTCATATGTCTTAACTTTGTCCAGCCTCATGTCCTGCCTCCCCACCCGGACGATAAACTGCAGACAGGCAAGGACTGCATTCGCCTTATCTCATTCTAGCATCCCCATGCCTGCTCATGAAGTCCTCAGTGTGTGTGGACTAAGGGGGACCGTCTGCTTGGATCTCTTTGACCTTCCCCATCTGTCCATCCCCACACCTTGACCCTTGACTCCCTTCGCAGTAGCATGACCACTGACATCAAGCAGATCTGGATTCAAATCCAGCTCAGCCATTTCTCAGCAATGTGGCCTTGGACAAATTAACTTCCCCTGGCTTTAGTGTCTTATCATTAAAATGGGGATACTACTCCTGGTTGTTGTGAGGATTAAGTAAAATAAGTAGGTGTTTACTTAACACATCATATGGCATAAAGTCTTTAATGTGGTAGTTATTATTGTCTTAGCCCCCTTACCCCTGTCCTCAGAGTCTAACACAATGCTAGGCACTGGTAGAGGGTTAATAAACATCTGTTGAATTAAACAGTATGTTGAAAGAGCACTGGACTGGGAGTCAGCAGAGGTAGATTTTAATCCCGGGTTATGGGCATTGTTCACTTCTCTTTAGAACTGTTTTTTTACCATCCTTGGGATCTCTCTCTAAGGTCTCTTCTAGCTCTTAGGCGAAGTATGAATGCATAAATTCACCCCATCCTCGACCCTCAGACCCTCCTATGATCCACATCCCACCTCCTGCACTACTGGACCCCTCTTGGCTGATGATTCTTGCCCCGGGATCCTCCTGGCTTTTGCTCCCAGGGAGCCCTGACACCCAGGTGCCACCAGGTGGTGCTGTGGACTCATTCAGGTGAAGCTGGCTCCCAGTCTCCAGGCAGGGCTGACAGGAGTGGTCCTAGGATGCCCTTCTGGCTCCTCTGGAGAGGCTGGGCTTCCTCCCTGGAAGGCAGCCAGGCCCGGGAGCTCCAGGGAGGTGAAGTTTCCAAAGCCTGCCCTAGTTCTGCTGTGGAGATTCCAGCATAGAGTTGGCAGCAGGACCAGTTCCACAATGTGTGGAACACAGTGCAAAATGAAAATGCCTACATTGCTGGTAGAGACAGCACAGGGCATGCCTAAAAGCCAGCAAAATGGTTCTAGTTCACCCTTCTAGAGCTGACTGTTAAAATTTCATGGATTTTATGACCTGGCTGTTGAAGACAGCCATTATAAAAAAATTAAATGATATAAACTTACAATTAAATAAATTATATAAAAACAAAGGTGCTAAATATCCCAAACTCATCACATGTAATTCTTTTTATACATTTCACTACCATCTATGCTTTTGTAGTAACTTACATTTATCGTATCTATATGGTGGAAATACTATATAATGGTGTGTTGCTTACTGTGCATCTCTTCCCAACTCTCCATTCAGTGGTATCACATTGGTAGTTTAAAATTGATGAAGGTAGGAGTGTTTACATCACCAAAATCTACAAATACTACAAATCATGTCCCCGCTACCCAAACCAGTTGTTAAACTTTTACCAGTACACCCCTGTCCTGGTTACGCTCCTAACGTGCTGTGTTGCATGATCTTGAGCCAAACCCTGTTCCTTCCAGCCTCCGTATGTTTATGCATCACTTTATAATTTACAAATGGGGGGCATCGTTTGTGTGCTGGGCACTGTTGTCTCATGTAACTCTTACAACCACCCAGGAGGTAGCTTATTGTGGTCCAAAGAGCAAAGAATATTGCCACAGAAGAGCTGATATCTTCGTCTCCTAGGGTGGCTCTTACCAAGGGTCCTGGAAGGTGGTGTTGTGGGCTGGCTCAGGGAAGCAAGCCACATTACCTTTCTGTGGCTTTCTCTGCATTGGTAAAGTGATAATAACAATAATGTCTTTCTAGCCACCTCCAGCATTGTTCTTGGGGCTCGTGCATCATAAGCCTGCTCCTTGGCTGTATCTGGGAGTGGGTAGAGGAAAGATCTAGCCCCCTCTGCTTCTGTAGAAGGACAAGCAGTGGGAGGTGAGGACTGGCATTTCCTTCTTACTGTGACAACAGACAGTGAGGGTTTTTCCCAAAAGGGAGACTGGCGTTGGATGCTTTAGGAGTTCAGGAAATGCCAGCCCAAAATAATCCTGCTTTGGTATATTGATTATTTTGAGCTGAAGGCATTTGAAAAACAGCAAATTCAGGGAGCTGCTTTCTCTGAATTCCCCTTATCTACTTAATAACAGATCCTCCAAAAGGACCTCAATTGTCATGAATTCTCTCCCCTGGCATTTCATCAACCAGGGAAGATTGACTTTTATCACAGGAGAGGAGACTAGAAGTCGACACCACACTCAGACAAACTTTGTCACACCTCACATCTATTCATCTAAGAGCCCATTCATCTTTCCTAAAAATCATTTACTCTCTCCCCTAAGTGGCCCACACCTCCCCTCCTCTTCCCCTATCGAGATGGTCAATAAGCTTTCAAATCCCACCACTTTTTTTGGTATTTTCTTTTTTTCCCTGTGATGTCCCCATGCATGTATATTAAAAATGAATAAATTTGTATACATTTTCTCCTGTTAATCTGCCTGTTGTCAGTTTATTTCATAGACCCAGCTATCGAGCCTAGGAAGGTGGAGGGAAAGTCTCTCTCCTCTATAATGTGGATGGCCCAAACATGAAGTGTCCTATGTATCCCATTTGCTGCCAAGCACACACACCCTGTGTCCCAAACTTAGACTTGCTTCCCACTTAGCAGAGAGCAGCTGTTGCCTCTGTAATTACAAACACCCTTCCTCCCCGAGGGAGGCACCTCATATTCCTCCTCTAGATTTCTCGCAATCCCTTCTCAAAAATCTGCGATCTATGACAAAATGGTGAAGTTAACCTCTGTATGCAACCACCTAGAGACAATAGTAGGGGAAAGGGAGAAGAAAGAGAAGGAAAAGTATTTCAAATATGTAAATATATACATCAAGGAAGGAAGTTCAAGTAGAGGCTACAATCCTCACCTCTGTAACCCATTCTAAGGCTGATCTTGTATTTATGACTTTCCTTCCTTACTATCTATTCCAGGTTCCTTCTGCCTTCAGTCAGCAACAGATGGTTAAATCTTTGCCCACAGAAGAGACCCAACCCTTCAATCCTGAGAGATCTGTGCTCTGGGAGATCCTCTTGTATGGAATTGCAGTGGTCTTGCAGTAACTTGGATCACAGGATTTGTGGTAGGAATAGGATCCTTAGGGAATACAACTGAGTGTTACTGAGCCTTCCTGCCCCCACAGTGTGGTAATAACTTATTTCCCCTTGATAGCCAGAGGTTTTAACACCCCCCCCAAAACACCTTGATTTCTTCTTTGCTTGTCTGTTCAGTGGCATGAGGTGTTCAAAATGGTTGAGTGGCCGTTTTTTTTTTTAAACTTGATTCCTTTCTTAAGTTGTTTTTTTTGTGTGTGTGTGTGAGAAAGATCAGCCCTGAGCTAACATCCATGCTAATCCTCCTCTTTTTGCTGAGGAAGACCGGCTCTGAGCTAACATCTATTGCCAATCCTCCTCCTTTTTTCCCCCCAATGCCCCAGTAGATATTTGTATGTCATAGTTGCACATCCTTCTAGTTGCTGTATGTGGGACACCGCCTCAGCATGGCCAGACAAGCAGTGCCTCGGTGCACGCCCGGGATCCGAACCTGGGCCGCCAGTAGCAGAGCACATGCACTTAACCGCTAAGCCACAGGGCCGGCCCGTGAGTGGCCGTTTTAACTTAGTGATAGATGACATGAGTGACGCCATATTAAAATAGAGCTGGAGCAGCCATTTCAGAGGAATTGTCTTGCATGTCTTATTTTCTTTATCTTCCAAACTGGACCAAACCACTAACATTCCAAAGAAGTCAGTAAGGACAATAATATCCTGGGCCAGCCCCAGTGGCCTAGTGGTTAAGCACATTCCGCTTCAGTGGCCCAGGTTCAGTTCCCAGGTGCGGACCTACACCACTTGTCTGTCAGTGGCCATGCTGTGGTGGTGGCTCACATACAAAAAGAGGAAGATAGGCAGCGGATGTTAGTTCAGGGTGACTCTTCCTCAGCCAAAAAAAAAAGAATATCCTGTTTGTAAGGACTGATGAGACTGGACTTTGCTGGTGACCGATCACTAACTGGTCAATGAAGTACAAGTCTAGCCTTTTGCCTGATGACCGAATCTCAAGCCAATCTATGAAGTACAAACCTAGCCTTACCTTATCTAGCACCAGTAAACTCTTCTTTAATACAGGTCACCTCATCCTCCCTTTTTCTGGTAAAAACCCTAAGCCCTTCTCCTGTAATTGGGCCGCAATTTGGGTTTCTACCTGAATCTGTGCTCCCGGAATTGCAATTCTTTGTTCCCAAAATAAACGCCCCACTGTCTCTCATTTTGGCTCTTTATTTTTAGGTTAACAAATTCCACTTTGGTGGAAAAACTGTGTCACTTGGTGGAGGCATTCCTCTATTGGGCAGTAAAAGCTTTTAACATACCTCCCCTTCCTACAGTCATGGGGTCAAGAAGCAAATAATTTTTGAGTGAGTCAAAAGTTTCATTGTGAAAGGAGCCACTCCTATACCCAGCCCCTTGGTTCCTGAGCTATGTGGCTGGCTAAAGGAGAAACAGAACACTGATTCAGAGCGTTACTGCATCCAGTAGATGGCTCTCTATCTCACACAGTCTTGTCTAACGGCTGGTACCTTACTTGGGCCTTCAGTAGGCATTTCCACCATTCTAGAAGGCTGGCTGATGGAGCGCTCCGTAAGACCAGTGAATCCTGTGGGTGTCAGCTCAACGTCTCATTTCTTTTCTTGTGCAATGACTTCCGTGTCGAAAACAATATTGCGTGGGATACCAAGACTGTGAGTTGAGTCCACAGATGGAGGTTCTGGCAGAGGCATGTGAGGCAGGAAAAGCAAATCCAAATCCAGAGTAAGTGCCTCTTCTAGCGAGACAAATTCCTGCCTCCTTCACAAGGGACTTGGTCCTATGTAATCAATCTGCCAGCAAGTAGTTGGCTGGTTCCCTCAAGGATGACACCAAATCAAGGGTTCAGAGCTGGTTGCTGCTGCAGGCAAACTGGATGCCAGTAGTGGTGGCTGCCAGGTTGGCCTTGGTGGGGGCATGTCCCTGTTCCTGAGCCCATACATAGTCTCCACTCATTTCATCATGGTTCTTTGTCCATGGATCCATTGAACAAGAGCAGGACTGGCTGGGGAAAAAGGCCATCTAGTTAACATCCACAGAACATCCTATTTGCTGATTATTAAAAGCTTCCCCCACAAAGAGGTCCTATGGTCGTCATTTATATGGCATACCTGCTGTCTCACGATCTAGGATCATTCTAAGAAATCCATCTTTCCCAAACTTCTTTGTCATGAACTTCCAATCTTTATGACTCTGTGCTGCTCAAATCATTAGTCACTGCCCTTAAACTGGTATAGATCCTGACCTCAGGCCATCCCTTCTTCTAGGCACAGTGGACAATGAGATATACAACTTACAGTTCTGCCCGCTGAGGGATTTCCTTCTCTGCTATCCTTTGAGGCCACATAACCATTTCCATAAAAACCATTTCTTGTTGTTTCAGAATCTGCCATCTGAAAACCAGGCTCTAATATTTTTTCCTTTACAGTGGAGACTTGTCACAATCACTCACATAGCTGTGAACATTCTAACAGTCTGGCCTATTCCAGGAGATCAATCCTTGTTCCTCTGTCCCAAACTTTTTGTTCCCGAGCCTCTCATCTTGTTTCCTTCAGTAGCCACTGCCTATGATTCAGTGTTGATTCTGATTTCAGGTCATCTCTCCTTTGAGACAAAGCGGAAAACCACATGCCCTGCTCAAAGTTCTGCCACCAGGACCATTTCCTTCCTCTGCTCTCCTTCAGGGTCATCTTGCGTGAGGTGCTCAAGCCACAACAGTCCATTTCTGGCTAGTACCAGCACATCATATTAGAGCTATGTATTAAGCAATTCCACATTTTTTCCTTCTCAATCATCTGAGTTGAATTCACTGTAACAGTGTGGCAAGAATGTGCACACTGGGAGGGAGTGAGAACAACCTGCTCATTGCCCCCTCAGGGCTGTTTGGGCCAGGTTCTATATGGACCATTTCCCCTTGAGAACTGCTGGGCATATGGATGGATGCGAAAGCATCCGTTCACCATGGGCAACTCAGGTTACAAGGTCACCTGGTGCCCTGTGTTCAGGTGTGCAGTCTACCAGAGGCCAGTAAAAATCCAGGAGATATTTCTCAAAAGAAAAATATTCATTTTTGAATGAAGCATGACTTTGCTGCCAAACCCTTAGGGCCTGTCTACAGTGATCCCTCCACCAGTGTTTTCAATAGAGTCCATGTAGTATCCTAATTTTCCTAAGGCACTTTGAGCCATGGATCTGTTCAGTCATCAGGGCCAAAACTTGCACTGCAGCCTGGACCAGTTAGAGAGGGCTCTCTTGCCCTCTCTTGCTCTGTGTCTTACTCAAAGCTGGAAACTGGCAAATGGGTAGGAGTACTGCACCAATAATGTCGCATGTTGCCTCCAAAACCCAAAGAGGCCCACTAAGCATTGGGTCTCCTTCTCAGAGGACAGAAGCCCAAAGTGCAGCAACTGTCCTTTGTTTTGGATGGAATGTCGTGATGTGTGTCAGACCTTGTGACTCCCAGAATTTTAATAAAGTGTCAGGCTGCTATGTTTTCACTGGATTTATCTCCTGCCCTTTGGCACTGTTCTATCAGTATGGAGTGTCCAGTGTGACAGCCTATGGGATGAAGTGACAGATGCTTGGATTGACTCTTGACCTGTATTCCATTTCCTTCTGTTTGAGGAGTTGTAAAGCTAAAAAACAACATTTCCTGGACTCCCTTGCAGCTAAGGTTCTGGGTGTGAATTAAGTTCTTTCAAGTAGATGCACCCACATGAGATTTGGGAAAACAGAAGTTAAGGCAGAAGGCAACTTTCTGCAGCTGTGGCTGCTGGCAAGCAAGATCTGCTTGAAATACGTGGAGTGGTTTCTGTTTCCTGCACTGAACTGACTGAGACAGAGGGTAGCAGGGTCAAGATTCCTGCAGACTAAATTAGGGCATAGAGCAGAAGGGTTGGCTTTTCTTCGAGGCAGGATTATAAAGTTAATTGCTTCTTATAGTCTCTGTCATAATAGAGAAAAATGCATTTACCTAATCAAATTTTGGGGGTTGTACTGATATACTGCCCCCAAAAAGCAACATGAGGAGCAGCATTTGCAATTGGGTGTCACCATTTGATTGTTTACAATATTCCTCTGCATTCTTCAAGACCATCTGTCTTTTCCACTGTCCAAACAAAGACATGGATACGGATGTGACAAAAGTCACCACCTCTGCATATTTTAAGTCTCTAACGGTGGCATTAATCTTTGCAATGCTCTCAGGAGTTTTTATTTACATTTATTTACATTTTATTTACATATAATTTACATTTTGGTAGGAATGGGGAACTTCAGTAGCTTCTACTTTGTTTTTCTTATAATAAAAGCTTTAGGGGCCGGCCCCGTGGCTTAGCAGTTAAGTGCGCACGCTCCACTACTGGCGGCCCCGGTTCAGATCCAGGCGTGCACCGACGCACCGACACACCGCTTCTCCGGCCATGCTGAGGCCGCGTCCCACATACAGCAACTAGAAGAATGTGCAACTATGACATACAACTATCTACTGGGGCTTTGGGGGAAAAAAAAGGAGGAGGATTGGCAATAGATGTTAGCTCAGAGCCAGTCTTCCTAGCAAAAAAGAGGAGGATTAGCACGGATGTTAGCTCAGGGCTGATCTTCCTCACAAAAAAAAAAAAAAAAGCTTTAAACCTATGGCTGGGAGCCAATGTAGGATTCTGCCAGTAGTTTAAGATATTTATTCCAATTATACAAATGAAGACAAAGCTAGCAGAAGGATTTGGGGGCTAGATCTATCCTTAATGGACTTTGGTCAAAACCCCATTTATTACCTGACTCCCTATGTCTGGTAATAGTCTCTTGGTACTTAGCCTCTCACCTGTCCCTCTGCGATCTTCCCTGTACAGCCAGGGCTAGATCCTACAAACTACATTTCCCAGACTCCATTGATAGTTGGATCCCAGTTAGGTTCTGCCAGTGGAGGCACTTGGTTATATTTGAAGGTGGGAAGAAGGGAGAGGCCTTTCTGCTTCAGGAGGTACCTTAGCTTTGGCGGCAGTGGGTCTTCCAGCATTGTCAGTAGTGAGTGTGGGGTTGTAGCCTTCAGCGCAAGGGTGGTAGCAGTTTCCAGAGCTCTGGATAATACCACCTTTTGCCCCTTGCTCCTCAGCATTCCCACTATCTTTGTCACCAAGTCCCTGCATTAAATTCCTCTCTGCTTGAAATACATAGAATGGTCTCTCTTTTCCTGACTGGACACTGACTCATACATTTCCATAAGCCTACACTCTAGTGCAGTACAGAAGCATTCTGGGTGTCTAGGAATTAGTGTGGCCAGGGTCAGATTGTTCCCAAAGGGTTTGGGTGTTTTTCCAAGCACAAGTTCTTTGGAGAAAGGCAGGAGAAAGACTTCCAGTATGGTCTTGTAGTGTTATTGCTGGATGTTTCCTTAAAGGTCCTTAACTTTCTTTTTATTCAGTGGTCTGTGTATCTGTGAATTGACTCAGGTATGGGAATTGGGTGAAAGATTGTCTATTGTGTCAAGATAGGCCTTTGTTCACTGGGTATGGAGGGTTGTTTTTTCTTTTCTTTCTTTTTTTTTTGTGAGGAAGATCAGCCCTGAGCTAAAATCCATGCCAATCCTTCTCTTTTTTTTTGCTGAGGAAGACTGGCCCTGAGCCAACATCCATCACCAATCCTCCTCCTTTTTTTTCCCCAAAGCCCCAGTAGATAGTTGTATGTCGTAGTTGCACATCCTTCTAGTTGCTGTATGTGGGACGCGGCCTCAGCATGGCCCGAGAAGCGGTTCGTCAGTGCGCGCCAGGGATCCGAACCCGGGTCGCCAGCAGCGGAGCTCGGGCACTTAACCGCTAAGCCACGGGACCAGCCCCTTTTCTGTTATTGTTATAAAAATTAAGTGGGAACTTAGTAGGCTGTCCGTGATCGTTTAGTTGTTTCCAAAGATTGTGAATCAGGTCACTCTCATTTCATGCCAACCCTGTTGATTATTAGCAACACTTCCCACATTGTATTTGTTGGGTAACTGCCATCACCTGGGCTCTACCACCCTAGACTTTTCTCATCTTCCTTGAAATGAGAGTCCATTTCAATTGTAGATCCATCTGCCACCATTCCTGGCTTAGAGAGGATGGTCCATAAAGTGCTTTTTAATGATTTTGGCACTTCCTTCATCAATTGTCCTTTAGCTTTGGTAAAGGAGGTGAATTCCGGGCCTTTCCAAGGAATATAATTATTTGGTTGGCTGGTCAACAAGATGCATACACAAGTTCAACAAATCATCCTACCTCCTGAGATCTTTGAATTTCTTCCTCTAGTTCATGCCAAGAGATTTCCACTGTTGTACAAATTAATGATGGGTCAGTATTGTATCCAGCTTTGCATACACTAACACTTCAAATTGCTTGAATAATAGCTGCCGCTGTCAGAGGGAGCACATTGGATGCAGACTCTCCAGTGAGTACACTCAAATTAATAAATTCATTTTGATCTGAAATTATATTCAGGCTTTCCTTAGTTAAGTACCCTTCAAATCCACCTCCTTAAATATTCCCCTGCTTTTTCATTAAATAAAATAGCAAATTCCTGCAATTTTTTCTTTGGGCAGACCTCCTTTTCCCTATTTTTTGTCTACTTTTCATCCTCCAGGACAACTTAGGTTTGGACATTGGTTCTGGCCAAGGGGCAAGAAGGGACTTGTTAGTTTCTCCAGCAATGAGAGAATTAAGGGAGGATCAAATTCTTCAGGTAAGGTAGGAGGGAACACCTCCTTGGAGCTCAGTAGACAACCCTCTACACTCTTGCAAGTTATGAGACTGGATTAAATTTATTAGAAGAACCTCTCTTAATTGACCTACACTTAACTGACTTGCTGGACTAGCTGATATCTCCATGACCACTTTTTTCTCCCCATTTTTTAAAAAAATTGAGGTAAAATTCACACAACATACAATTAACCATTTCAAAGTGTACAATTCAGTGGCCTTTAGTGTATTCACAATGCTGTACAATCACCACCTCTTTCTAGTTTCAACTCTTTTATCAACCCAGGAAACACCTTATCTCCATTAAGCAATTACTCCTTATTTTCCCCTCCCCTATCCCCTGGTAACTACTAATCTGTTTTCTGTCTCTATGGATTTGTTTATTCTCAATATATCCTATAAAAGGAATCATACAAAATGTGACCTTTTGTGTCTGGTTTCTTTCACTTAGCATGTTTTTGAGGTTCATCCAAGCTGTAGCATGTATCAGTACTTTGTTCCTTTTTTTTTTTTTTTGTGAGGAAGATCGGCGCTGAGCTAACATCTGCCAATCCTCCTCTGTTTTTTTGCTGAGGAAGACTGGCCCTGGGCTAACATCCATGCCCATCTTCCTCTGCTTTATATGGGACGCCTGCCACAGCATGGCCTGACAAGCGGTGCATCGGTGCGTGCCCGGGATCCGAACTTGGGCTGCCAGCAGCGGAGTGCACGCACTTAATGGCTTGCGCCATTGGGCTGGCCCTGACTTTATTCCTTCTTATGGCTGAATAATATTCCATTTGTATGTATATACCACACTTTGCTTATGTTTCTATTTCTCTTGTATATATACCTAAGAGTGGAATTTCTGGGTCATATAGTAATCCTATGTTTAACTTTTTGAGGAACAGCCAAAACTGTTTTCCACAGCGGCTACACCATTTTACATTCCCATCAGCAATGTTCAAGGATTTCTATTTCTCCACATCCTTGTTAATAAATTTTATTATCTGTCTTTTCGTCCTAGTGGCTGTGAAGTGGTATCTCATTATGGTTTTGATTTGCATTTTCATAATGACCAATGGTGTTGAGCATCTTTTCATGTGTGTATTGGACATTTGTATATCTTCTTTAAAGAAATGTCTATTCAAATCCTTTGGCCATTTTTAAATTGGGTCGTTTGTCTTTTTTGTTGTTGAGTTATAAGTGTTCTTTATATCTTCTGAAACTTTATCAGATATATGATTTGCAAGTATTTCCTCCCATTCTGTAGGTTGCTTTTCACATTCTTGATAAAACAAAAGTTTTTAATTTTTTGAAGTTCAATTCATCTATTTTTTCTTTTGTTGATTGTGCTTTTGGTGTCAAATCTAAGAATCCACTGCCACGTCTAAGCTCATGAAGATTTACCTCTATGTTTCCTTCTAAGAGTTTTATAGTTTTAGATCTTACACTTAGGTCATTGATCCATTTTGAGTTAATTTTTATATATAGAGTGAGGTAGGGATCCAACTTCTCTCTTCAGCATGTGGTTATCCAATTGTTCCAGTACCATTTGTTGAAAGGACTATTCTTTCCTCACTAGTCTTGGTCCCCTTCTTGAAAGTCAGTTGGTCATAGATGTTTGGATTTTTTTCTGGACTCTCAGTTCTATTCTATTTGTCTGTATGTCTGTCTTTATACCAGTACCACATTGTTTTGATTACTGTAACTTTGAAGTAAGGTTTGAAATCAGTAAGTATACATCCTCCAACTCAGTCCTCCAACTTTTCTTTTTCAACATTGTTTTGGCTTTCAGACTCCCTTGCAGTTCTGTATTAATTTGAGGATCAGCTTTTCTATTCCTGCAAGAAAGGTCATTGAAGTTTTAATAGGGATTTTATTGAGTCTGTAGATTGTTGTGGGGACTATTGTCATCTTAATAATATTAAGTCTTCCAGTCCATAAACATGAGATGTCTTTCCATTTATTTAGCTCTTCTTAATTTCAGCAATGCTTTGTAATTCTCAGTATCCAAGTCTTTCACCTCCTTGATTAAATTTATTCCTAGGTATTTTATTCTTTTGGATGCTATTGTAAATGGAATTGTTTCTTAATTTCCTTTTCAGATTGTTCATTGCTGGTATATAGAATCAAAATCGATTTTTGTGTTTTGTCCATGCTCTCTTTAAACATACTGGCTGATGCCCATAGCATGTGGAATGTTTGTGGCTAGTGGGCTACACTCTAGTATGCCCTGTCAATGCTGATCCACCTAGCTGAGATATGCTTACCAATATTCACTTCCCACTTTCCTTCTTAATAACACAGTCCTGGGACAGCAATATTCCCAGCTAAGAAATTACATTCTTCAGCATCTCTTGCAGATAGGAGTCGCCATGTGACTGACTACATTGTGGCTTACAAAATATAAGTAGGAATTCTTGGGTAGGGCTTCCAGAAAAACTCCTTTAAAAGATGGGCTAGCTCAGTTGGTATATATATTTTGCCCCTTTACATTCCCATTCTTCCTTCCTGGAACTTGGCTTTAATGATTGGAGCTCCAGCAGTTATCCCATGACCATGAGGGAATCTTGAATATGAAAGCTATGTGCTAAAGGTGACAGAACAGGATAACAAAGGAACCTGAATCCCTGATGATTTTATGGAACTACACAGCCCTGGCTGCCTACCTCTAGGTTTCTCATTTCATTAGAAAAATTAAATCCAGAACTTGAGTTATGAGGTTTTCAGGTCTCTATTACTTACAATTCGTACTTTAATCAGAATTTCGTACCTGTTGCTGCAGGAAACAGAATCTAAAGAGGGTAGATTCACAGAGGAGGTAGGGTTTGGGGACAGTGATGAAACAGAATTTTCCAGGCTGGAAAACAGGTGACTTTTTTAATGCAGAAGTGAAATATTTATTCCCAGTATTGCCTGTTTTATCTTGGAAAGCAGGTCATAAGCCAACTGAGGCAGTAGCTTTAGGGGAGTGGTAAGAAAATTCAGATTGTTGGTGTGTATGGCTCCTTTTTGCCACATTTAGCAAAGTCTTTTGATGGAAAGAAGAACTCACAGCAGAGGTAGCCAGTCTGCAAGAAGGGATGATTGGAGCATAGCTTTACTAAGGAAGGAACTCTGCCTAAAGCCTGAAAACTAAAATGACTAGAATCCCATAATTTGGTCCCTTTGTGAAATGTGAAACAAAATGGGGTCACTTATGTCTAAGGACTTTAAAATGAAGCCAGGAAGCCATTAAGGAGATAGATCTTATGCACATCCCCATTGGGCAGAACATGAACTTTTGAACTGAGTAACCTGCAAGAAACCCGCAGCTTGCTGCAGTGATGGACTTTTTCCTCCCTCTAGCTAACCTCAGCAATCAATTATGTTTAGCCAAGATTAGCTTTCTGCCACCAACCCCAATTAACATTCTTTATAATGCAAACCTCTCTCTTTTTCCTTTAAAAGCCCCTGCTTCTTAATCTCTAGCAGGATACTATTTGGGTTGCTACTGAAATCTGTGTACCCTGAATTGCAATTCTTTGATCCCAAAATAGATGCCTCTCTGCCTCTCATTTTGGCTCTTTATTTTTAGTTAACATACATGGTGTCAGAAGTGGGATCTGAAGTGATCTCACCTTTGTGGTTGGGCATCCTCTGGAACCAGATAGGGTACCTACATGAGCCCATTGGGTTCATCATTTCCACGGATTGCCACCTCCTCCAATCATGGGTCCTCTCAGGTTCTGACCTCCCTCCATTTGCTTGAGGTTGGTGCTTTTTTTTTTAGGATCAGGGGTGACTGCCCAGGAGACAGTTGTCTCAGTGCTGGCACAGTTTTTTGGCTCACGGTCATTGCCACAGGAGGAGCTTCCCTTGACAGGGTTTTTATTCCCTTGATTGGTGAGTACTCTGACATAATTGAGGGATTTCTCTATTGTCATTCCTGTTTGCATGCTTTTCTTTAACATGGGACTTTTGTTTTCTAAAGTTTCCCGAGAAGTTCCTCCGTTGGGAACTCTAGATGGTTTTACATTTAAGAATGGGACTATAGTCCCTTCTCTTTTAAATTTCTATCTCAATGGACCAAAATTACTAAGGATAATTTAAAATTACAATGGTCTGTAGGAAGAATGTTCTAATTAGATAAGATCATTTAAAAGCAAAAGCTTAATTAACTTAAAGTAATTGCTTATACAGGGCTTAAAAGCAAAAGCTTCAAAATTCTAAAATAGTTTCATTGAAAGTTTTGTTGCAAAATGCTAACGAAAAATTAAAGACATGTTTTTTTTTTTTTTCCTGAGGAAGATTCACCCTGATCTAACATTTGTGCCAATCTTCCTCTATTTTGGATGTGGGTCACCACCACAGCATGGCTGGTGAATGGTGTAGGTCTATGCCTGGGATCCGAACCTGTCAACCTGAGCCACCGAATTGGACCAAGCCAAACTTAACGACTACACCATGGAGCTGGCCCCAGAATTTTTTTTTTTTTTCCTTAGGATTTCTCCCTTAAGCTAAAATAATGCTATGTGCCCAGAAGGAAAGAAGCAAATTAGAAATAATATAATTGGACAGGTAAATCAACCTATGATGTCATTTAAGTTACATCCCAATTCCTGAGGACTTCAGAGTAACTGTCCTTATCTTACAAATCTTTGCAAAACTGGAAATGTGGCCCTAAGGGCAGTTTATATTCCACTCATTCCCTTTCACCAATCTCAAAACCTCCTCTCAAAAAGCTTATAACCTCTCTGAGAACTCTTTTCTAGACCATCCCCAAATCCTAAAACTGAAGGAAAATTTAAATAGCAATTACCCCAAAACTTGTAGGGGAAAAAAAACTTGCATTTTTTTTCTCTCTATCCTTTAAAGTTGTAAATTTTACTGTGTCTTTGGTATGTAAACAACCCAGGAGATAACAGCCCACAATCGGCTGAGACTAAGCCCAGATAGCTCAATCAGGAAAGCCTGAAGTCAAAAGGAAAAAAAAGGAAAAGTGTTCCATTTTAGAATGCAGGCTGATGGAAAGGCTCTTGTGCCCAAAATCTAATTCACAGTCTCACTGTCTAAGGCAAATAAATCCTAAAAGTTTTCTCTACAAATATTAACAACAACAAAATTCAAGCAGGCAACTTTAACTGGTTTCATCTGCTAGAAACACAATTATTTATAAACTGGTGAGTTTTGTATTGTACTTGATTCATGGCTAAAATTTTTAAACAAAAGCTATGAAATTTCTGTCTGTGTCTGTTTCTATATATATATGTACATTATTTATGTATGGTATTTTTCTATCTCTGGATGGTATTAACAAAATTAATTTCTAAAAAGAGTTCTATTTAATTAACTTAAAGTAAGCACTTATACAAACTATTTCTAAATATAAAAGAAACTAACCCAAATGTTTTTCAAGCTAACATGATATAAAATAATCTTTGGTAAATAGAAGCTTGTTTAAGTTTGTTGGTTTAATTAAATAAGCATGTATTCAGAGTTATCAACATTAAATATAAAACTTTTGTCCTACCTAGGTTTACTAAAAGTCAAATGAATTCATGTTATGTCTGTTACAAAATTTGTCAGCAAAAATAATTGATGGCTGACTTTGTCTAATGTCTCATTAAGTTTTTGTAGATAATCTAAACATAATTATTGGGAGCAAGTAAATTAATAGATGTAAGTAAGATAAAAGGTTTTTAGGTGAACTTTTTTATCAATAATTATGTGTTATGGTATACGTACTTAAAAATAACTTCAAAACCTTTTGGTAACTTGAAACTTTAGAGTTTTTCTAAGTTAAGTTAAATGATGGGAAATTCACTGAATATCTAAATCATTTGCAGATACGATAAAATAGTAAAACATTAATTATTGAACAGAGGTTTATCTACGTTTTGCTTCTTATTACAGAGAAACTAGAAGATAAATTTGGGTCTGTTAATAAACATGTTTTTTGCTTTATTGAAAGATTACACTACGAAAAAACATATGTTTCTAGAAATTATAAAATGTATTCATAAATTTGCCAATCTAAAGAATATGGGTATAACATACAGTTCACAACTGCTTACTTCTTAGTTTCCACTAGAAATTAAGATTTATAAGGGTTAAGAATTCTAATTAATATATGTATTTAAAACTACTAAAAATAATAAGGAAAAAACCTCTGTATACAAGGAAAATAACATGTATATTTTTGGTAAGAAAAAGTATGAGGAATGGAGATACATTTCTTTTTGAGAGAAAGAAAAATAATTTTGTCCCAAAATAAAGCTAGTTATTTCTGAATGAAAACGAGAGCAAGGGACAGACTAAAATGAACATAGAAAGTTATAGAAGATTTATGGAAAAGGAACCTTGAGAAAAGAAGTTTTATGCATAGTCAAGCTGGCTAAGTTTGGAATGAATTTAATTAAGTAAATGAGTTTTAATATCAAAATAAGCTGGTGCAAAATTAGAATTTGATTTTCTTGCTGTTATAAGGACAAGGTTTTCTTGGGCTTTTGGTCTGCTCTTGATAAAGAGATTATGAAAGGTTTTTCTTTACCTTTAAGTAATCTGCCTAAAAGGCAGAGATTTTATGTTTTATTAAAATAATTTCCAGTGTTGCTTTATCAGGTCTTTGACTACAGAGCTAAGGTTTTTCTTACAGCTATTTAACTTTCTATGTTTGCCTGAAAGTCTTTAATTGTCACCATAGTTAAATGGATAACTGTTATTTCACAGTGACCTATGATTGTATTTGACAAAGTGTTTTAAAACTGTTTTTTTGATATTTTTGACAAACTTCCCAAAATCAGATTCTAAATGAAGTCTTTTTTGACCTCTAGGTAACTTTGGAATTTTTCAGAAGATCCCTGAAACATCTCAAAAGATTTATTCTCGCTCCTTATAAATGAGGGCTATTAAACTAATTAGGCTTATTTGATATGTTAAATTATATGGGAAGCATTGTCAAATACAAAATAACACTAAGCCTTCTTTATGTTGTATTTGTATATGTTATAAGTTTTCCAGATATTATATGAAATTATTGGAAGTCTAATATGTCCTGGTATAAAATGCTGTCTGTCATCAAAATTGAGGCTCACACTAAAAGGACTGAATCTGAATATCAGGGAAATGCCTTAGCTGATATCCATGTAAAAGCAGCAATGACAGAATCTATAAAAATTGCCATGTGTGGATGAAGTCCATTCTGCTTCTGCAGGAAAAAACAAACAAACAAAAAAAGACCACTCATTGCAAGACTTTTGCCATCTTTAAATCCTTGTAACATGGCAACAGTCTGCTGAATCGGAGAAATTAAGATGGATAGACAATCGCTGTAAATTAAAGGAAAAGTCAGGGTTATGGGAAAACCAAGATGGCTGCTTGGCTCTTCCTGGCTGCCTGGCAAAGCCCATTTTTTCATTGTTGCATTCCTACAGCCACCAGAGTGCATTAAGAAAAACTATTTCTGTCCCCAGAAACCTCAAACCCCCTCGCTCTGGGTCCTTTGAGCACATGCAGCTGGATTTAACTCAATTGACATTTAATATGGGTTATCAATATGTTCTTGTTATTGTATGTCTGTTTTCTGGATGGGTTAAAGCCTTCCCTTGCCACCAAGCTGATGCCCTCACAGTGGCAAAGAAATGACTAGAAAATGTATTTGCCACTTGGGGTATACCTTCCACAATCTCCATTGTTTGAGGCACCCACTTCACTGGGCAAATCATACAAGCCTTAATGAAAACCTTGCAAACTTCTTAGAATTATCACTGTCCCTTTCACCCTCAATCATCAGGCCAAGTAGAGAAAACTAATGGAAAAACTGGATTCAAGCAGAGCAAGCATTAATTACATGGGACTGCATGAACTGAGGAGGATGCCCTAATGTTTTGTTTTTCCAGATTTAAAGAAATACTTTCTCTTTGGTAAGATACTTTTATGAACAAAGATGAAACATTTACTTTTTCTTTCTGCCTGATCCCCCCAAAATTCAGAAACTCTCACTTATATAAATAATCAGGCCAAGTTTTAATACAAGCAAATTAGTTTTACTGTGACTATCTTTGGTAAAAAAAAAAAAAAAGGTGGGGGTAATTATACAGAGAAGAATTATGTTTGCACCTTTGTAGATATTAGATTCTAGTCCTGTTAATTGTCTTTGAGGTTTTGTTATATATCTATAGACTGAGTTCCTCTAGCCTAAAGTATTGCCTTTGGTCTTGCCGATTGTTCACGGTACCCCCTTTGGAAAACATAAACTCACTCCATACAAGATAATCACCGGCAGACCAATGTCTATTGGTATACAACCTCCTGCTGATCCCTTGTTGTCTTATGCTAGGATGACCAGCTACTGTAAGTCTCTAATGTCTTATGCTCAAGCCTATCACCAACAGGTTAAAGAAGCTTTCCCAGATTCTGATTTAAAGAAACCTGTTGGTCACAGTCTAGTGACTGGGTATTCTGGAAGCATCACCAGAGGAAGACAGCCCTGGAGGAAAGGACCTTACCAAGTGCTCCTGACCACTGACACTGCTGCAGAAATAGAAGACATTGCATACTATGTGTCCCGTCCAGGAACACCTTAGTGTGATTACAATGGGGAACCATGGGCTTATGAATGTCTAGACAACTGGCATTAGGCAGGACAATGACTTTTAGGATACTATAATATTCCATTTCAATTCTTGTTAAAGAAGAAAGCCAACTGCAATCTCATAGGTCTAGGTGAGAATTGGCAACACCCTTTTTATACCCCATCTACTCTCCATTGATTACCATCGCCAAAGAATTTGTCCCTTGGATTGGCATGGTCCATAATGACCTATTGATAAAAAATTTGTCCCTAACTGTAGCTAAACTGGCAAATTCTACTGCTAGAGACTTGGCTCAACAACAATGATCCTTAGATTCCCTAGCAAGGATTGTATTGGATAATCAAATGGCACTCGACTATCTCCTTGCAGAGCAGTGCAGCATCTGTGCCACAGCCAACACCTCCTGCTGTACCTGGATCAACTCTTCTGGTGAAGCTGAGTTAGAACTCGGAAAAATTAGAAAAATAGCACAGGATGTCTCTGGTCGAACGTCTTTTAATGACACCCTCTGGTTCCCTATCGATGTTTTCACCTGGCTTCCTTCAGGTGTAGGTACTTGGATAAGGTCAGAACTTCACATATTGTTTTTATTATTATTGGAATTTTGCTATGTGTATTTGTGTTTAAACTTCCTGTACTACTACTCACTCAGATCTGCTCCAGAACTCCTACAAACACCAAGATTATGGTCGCTCAACATACTGAAATGATAGGTAAGGCTTGTTTACCTGAACCTTCAGGTAACTGGATGAAATTTCTAGGTGAGGAAACTGCCTTAAAAGTCATTTCCTTAATGCCTCTTTGTTGCTCAAATGTGGCTTAATTCTTATGACAGTGACTACTTGGAATAACCATTGGAAAAAAAGAAAATTACCCCCCCAACATGGGACATGACTTGCTGGGACAGGTGCATCCCAGTGATGTGGGACTAAACAAATCTGTGGTTGATTAGCAATGCTCTCAGAGAAAGATCTTGATCGAAAGGGAAAAATGTGAAATGTGAAACAAAACAAGGCCACTTATGTCCAAGTGTTTTAAAATGGAGATGGGAAGGGAAAGCCTGGTGGTGTAGTGGTTAAGTTTGCATGCTCTGCTTCAGTGGCCTGGGGTTCATGGGTTTGGATCCTGGGTCCAGACCTACACACCGCTCATCAAGCCATGCTGTGGCAGCGTCCCACATACGAAAAAGTACAGGAAGACTGGCACAGATGTTAGCTCAGGGACAATATTCCTCAAGCAAAAAGAGAAAGATTGGCAATGGATGTTAGCTCAGGCCAATCTTCCTCACCAAAAGTAAAATAAAATAAAATAAAATAAAATAAAATAAAATAAAATAAAATGGAGCTTGGAAGCCATTAAGGAAATGGGTCTTATGCATGTCTGTAACCACAGGCCCTCCAGGACCAGTTCAACTGACCCCATCTCTTATCAACAGAAGGATTGAGAATTGTCTTTCAGAAAAACTGCAAAGTCACATAGCCAGAGCATGCGTAAAAGAAGAAGTTGTGACCTGAAATGACCTCAGAACTAAAGATCCTCCTCCCCACAGAATCCAAGGACCGGGACATGAACAGAACTGGAAAATCAGACTTTTTCAGAAGTGAGGGGGGCTGGCCCTGTGGCCTAGTAGTTAAGTTTGGCATGCTCCACTTTGGTGGCCCAGGGTCGGTTCCCAGGTATGGACCTATACCACTTGTTGGCAGCCATGCTGTGGCAGTGACCCACATACAAAATAGAGGAAGATTGGCACAGATATTAGCTCAGGGCGAATCTTCCTCAAGCAAAAAAGAGGAAGATTGGCAACAGATGTTAGCTCAGGGTGACTCTTAACAACAACAAAAAAAACGAATCGGGGTGTCCCTTATTCAGGAAGATCCGGGGGGCTGGCCCTGTGGCATAGCAGTTAAGTGCGTGTGCTCTGCTGCTGGTGGCCGGGGTTTGGATCCTGGGCGCCAAGCCAGGCACCACTTGTCAGGCCATGCTGTGGCGGTGTCCCATATAAACAGGAGGAAGATAGGCACAGATGTTAGCCCAGGGCCAGTCTTCCTCAGCAAAAAGAGGAAGGATTGGCATGGATGTTAGCTCAGGGCTGATCTTCCTCACACACACAAAAAAGGAAGATCCGGTGTTAAAATTCCTTCCCCACCTCATAAAAAATGTTTAGAACCCCATCATAAATGTTTAGAACCCTGTCATAGATGTTTAAAACCTTACCATAAATGCTTGAAGCCCACCAATCAAAGCCTGTTCCACCAAATGTTTCTGTGTGCCAGCCTATTCTCCCTAACCTCCTAAATTTCACCCCAAATTCTGAATTGGGCAGACAGATCTGAGGGCACATGCCACCTGTCTCCCTGCAGATAGATCTTGTAGAATAAAAGCTTATTTCTCCCCCAAAGGCTGATGCCATAATTAACTGGCTCATTTATGCACATCATGCAGAACACCCCAATTTTGTGCGGTAACACATCCTCATTGGGCAGACCGTGAACTCTTAAACTGAGTAACCCTGCAAGAAACCTGCAGCTCATCCCAGTGACAGACTTTTGCCCCGCTCTAGCTAGCCTTAGCAATCAATTACGTTTAGCCAAGATATGCTTTCTGCTGCCAACCCCAATTAACATTCTTTGTAATGCAAACCTCCCTTTTTCATTTAAAAGCCCCTGCCTCTTACTCTCTAGTGAGATATTATTTGAGTTGCTACCACATCTGTGTACCCGGAATTACAATTCTTCGATCCCAAAATAAATGCCTCTCTGCCTCTCATTTTGGCTCTTTATTTTTAGGTTAACACCTTGCACAGCTGAAAAAACCGTATCCCAAATTGGACAGGCTATTTGCGATGGTAGCAAAGTGGTTACCTTGTGAGGAGATAAGACTGTGGCTCTATGACTTTTTAAAATCATCTTTCGGGGCTGGCCCCGTGGCGTAGTGGTTAAGTTTGCGTGCTCTGCTTTGGCGGCCCAGGGTTCACAAGTGCAGATCTTGGGCACGGACCTATGCACTGCTTGTCAAGCCATGCTATGGCGGCGTCCTATATAAAGTAGAGGAAGATGGGCACAGACGTTAGCCCAGGGCCAATCTTCCTTAGCAAACAAAAAGAGGAGGATTGGCAACGAATGTTAGCTCAGGGCTAATCTTCCTCACACACACACAAAAAGCATCTTTTGCCTGCCAGCCCTCAGGAATGAGCTCATATATTGTTTCTTTGGCAGTAGCCATTAAGTTAAGAGAGGGGTTGTGGGTAAAGCTCTGCGGTCAGCAATAAAGAGCCAACAATCTTAGGGGAGAGTTTGGGCTAGAGCTGTTTATATATGGAAGCAAATTTACTGGAAGCAAATTTGAGGGCCTGTGTCACCAAACAACACGCTGGGCCTGGCTGGTGAAAGCCTGTGTAACTCTTGAACCTTTAAGGCCATTCCTGGGTCCCTGGAATCTACACCACCAGGAAGTGGGCTATGCTCATCTATCAGTCAGGATCCAATCAGGAGATAGAAAATATATCAATTATGTTAAGAAAGTTTAATATAAACAATTATTAACCAGGTGTTAGAGAACCAAAAAAGTGTCAACAAATAAGAGGCATAGACTGTAAGAGAAGAAAAAAGTTCATTTCGGGTCTCAAGAATTGCAATTCGGGAGACACAGATTCAAGTAGAAACTCAGCTGTGTTCCGATTACAGGAGAGGGGCTCAGGGTTTTACAGGAAAGAGGGAGGAAGATGAGGCAAGTTGTATTAAGGAACAGTTCATTGGTGCTGGATGAGGTAAGGCTAAGTTTGTACTTCATAGATTGGCTTGAGAGCTGGTCATCAGGCAACAGGCTAGACTTGTACTTCATTGATTGGTTAGCGATTCAGTCATCAGCACAGTGCAGTTTTATCAGTCCTTACAAACATGATATTCTTGTCTTTACTGACTTCTTGGAATGTTGGTGGTTTGGTCTAGTTTGGAAGCTAAAGAAAACAATTCTTCTGAAACGGCTGCTCCGGCTCTATTTCAATATGGTTCCACTCATGTCATCTTTCACAAAGGCAAAAGAGAAACTGAAGTGTCACCAAGAGAGTAACTGCAAGAGGCACCTACCACCTCTACTGCTGGGGATCAGGGAAGAGGGTGGAATTATTTCAATTTAGAAACCGGAACTAGGGTTGTCAGATTTAGCAGAGAAAAACACTGGAAACTCATTAAATTTGCATTTCAGATAAACTACAAACAGTTTTTTAGTATAAAATATGTCCCATGCAATATTTGGGATATATTTATACTAAAACCAAATTCATTGTTTATCTGAAATTCAAATTTAACTGATGTCCTGTGTTTTTCTTGCTAAACCTGGCAACTCTAGCTGGAACCCAGACCTGTAAGGAGAGAGGAGGCTGCTTGGCAATAACTGGTGTCTCTGAGGGGGGCGCAATGAAACAGAATTTGTGAATGTTAGAAAAGTACAAACTGAAATCAACAGCTGCTGCTTCTGCAACAAACTGCAGCTGCCAGGGTGAAAAATCATTGCTGAGGTTATGTTGGCGGGAAGACCAAGTAGACAGGAAGAAGGATACCCCTTCTCCCTCTTCCAGCCTTGCAATCTCCCTCTGTTGTCCCCTATTGACAGCTGGCAGAAAGGAATTGGGGTTTTCTGAGTCTCAGCTCTGGTATCACAAAGCAGAGTGCAGAGGGTGACTTTGAAGCTGAGACACAATAGATTAATAAGCAGAACAGCTGGACAGATGCCAAGAAGGACATTTTCTCCAATGCCCACCTCAGATGTGGACCCAGAGAACAATGGACTAGAAAGATATTTCCAGAGAAGAGATCCAGGGGCTGGCTGATCAAGAATTTACAATACTGCTGGGCAGGGAATCCTCACTATTCCTGCCCCAGAGGTTTTAATAATTGCCATGGACAATGGCTTCTGGGGTTCACAATCGCTGTTTCTTCTTCTTCTTTTTTTTTTGTGAGGAAGATCGGCCCTGAGCTAACATCTGCCAATCCTCCTCTTTTTTTGCTGAGGAAGACTGGGCCTGGGCTAACATCCATGCCCATCTTCCTCCACTTTATATGGGACGCTGCCACAGCATGGCTTGACAAGCGGTGCATCTGTGCGCGCCCAGGATCCGAACTGGCGAACCCCGTGCCACCGCAGCGGAGCACACGCAACTGACCGCTTGCGCCATCGGGCCGGCCCCACACAATCTCTTCTTTTCGAATGAGTTTTTTATAATTTTTTTTTTTTTGTAAGGAAGATTGGTCCTGAGCTAACATCTGTTGCCAGTTTTCCTCTTTTTGCTTGAGGAAGATTGTTCCTGAGCTAACATGTGTGCTAATCTTCCTCTATTTTGTATGTGGGATGCCACTACAACATGGCTTGATGAGCAGTGTGTAGGTTCATACCCGGGATCTGAACCTGTGAACCCCGGGCCACCGAAGTGGAGCACGTGAACTTAATCACTATGCCACTGGGCCAGCCCCTGTTTTTTGTTTTTTTTTCCCAATTTTATTTATTTATTTATTATTTTTATTTATTTATTTATTTACTTTTTGTGAGAAAGATCAGCCCTGAGCTAACATCTGATGTCAATTCTCCTTTTTTTGCTGAGGAAGATTGGCCCTGGGCTAATATCCCTTCCCATCTTCCTCTATGCTATATGGGACGCTGCCACAGCACGGATTGACAAGCGGTGCGTCGGTGCGCACCAGGGGTACGAACCGGTGAACCCGGGGCCATCAAAGCGGAGCTCGCGCACTTAACCGCTGCGCCACGGGGCTGGCCCCTGTTTTCATGTTTTTTTAATTGCAGTGTTCCTGTTTCTTCTCTACCATTGTATACTGGGAGTGTTCAGTGACAGGCAGATGTTTTCCTCATCAGGCCTTGATAGAGAAGACTGCATGTCACACAGAGACTGTGTGTGAGATGTAGTAACTAGGTGGGACTTCAGCTTGTTTCTCAGGGAGGAGATGGCCATGTTTTATGTTTGGGAAGAAGAATGAGTGTGGATAAGGTGTAGCCAAAGAGGTGGACTATGCAGAGATGGAGTAATTACCATCCTACACAAGTTCTTCCAGGGAAGAGAAAAAGTGGGAACACTCTCCAATGCATTTTATGAAACTGACATAACCACGAAACCAAACCTCAGATGGATAGGACAAGAATAAAAATTAAATGAATATGGATGCAAAAATCCTAAACAAAATGTTAACAAATCAAATCCAGCAATTTATGAAAAAGAAAATAAATCATGGCCAAGTTAAGTTTATCCCAGGAATGTAAGATTCATCTGACTATTAAAAAATCAATTAATATAGTTCACTGTATTTGCAAATTAAACAAGAAAAATCACACATTCGCCTCAATAAAGTTAGAAAAAGTATTTGCAAAATTCAACACCCATTCATGATTTAAAAAAAAACTGAAAGAGTGATAATACGAGGAACTGAATTGTTGAATCAGGCTCTCATAAATCATAGATCTTACCCCATACTAAATTTGACTAATGATTTAAGAGATAAAAGAAATCGCAACGCATAGGTAAAGTATTCTTTGGAGAAGTCCAGCACTGTTAGATGCAGCTCCCCATTTAGAAAGAATGTCCTTTCTCTCTCACATTAGGACGTGTTTTAGTTTCAGATTTAACAAGTGAGGTATGTTCTGAGCAATGTATAGGAAGTCATTGCTTACACAGAGGGGACAATTTTGGTTACGGAATATCTCCATCTTATATCTGATTAATTACACAGTTTATATGACTATCCCCCATTCTCTGGCTTGCCATGTTCCCCATAAATCCATAAACTCCAGAGTTATTTACAGTAAACAATCTAGAAGGCCAGGTATATCCTATTAAAAACATTTCATAGATAAGGATTCTCTGTTATTTTTCTGCCAGTGAGTACTATTAATGTGTTTACCAAGAGCATGAGTTATTAGCATGTTTATAAGACTTGGCCAGGGACATTTCTTTTCCCCCAGATCCAAGGAGAGAAAGGAAATGAGTTGCAGGCTTGCTGTTAACACTTTCCCTCCCATTAGGGAACTTCCTTAATCCCATAAAGGATATTTATAATAAATGTACTTTGTATATTAAAAATTCTCCATAATAAAAAGTAAAATAAAACAAAACAGCAACAAAATTGAAGCATTCATACCAGAGGACCATTCGCATGCCTGTCAGAGTGCCAAAAAGTCCATTCTCTGTGAGGTCAGGCATTCGACTGGGAGCAAAACATGGATCGAAGGGCCATTTGGAAGGTGAACCAGGAGGCAGAATTCAACCCAGAAGAAAATTTACAGTGTTCAACCCAGAGAAAAATTAGTTCACCTAAGAATAAGGCCAACTACCCACATTGGCAGGTCAACCCAGAGTTGCCCTCGGGTTAAACTGATGTTTTTTTTTTTAAGTCTGACTTCTATTGAGGAGCAACATATTTGGTGGTGCCCACTTCACAATTCCTCCCAAGAGAGGAGAAATTATGGTCCAGAACCTGGACATGCAGAGCAGGTGGTATGTCAGGGGATGGCTTTGCCCTTGGTATCAATTACAGGCCAGGACATTATAATTCCTTGTTCAGGGGAGGGCAGGTGCAACATACCTGTGTTGCAGTACAAACCATTCATACTCTAGTATACTGCTCTTGACAAATCAGATGTCTCCTGACCAGATGTGCAACTTCTGTTCCTGCATCCTGTTGGGAATTGCCTGACTCTACTATTCAAGTATCCCACACATCCACTCTCAATGGAAACCTTAGGAAACCCTGGAGAAGAGGTGAATTGTCTGTAGTCCCTCAAGTGGCTCTCTTTGGAGAGAAACCATCTCATTCTTCCAGGTGCTCCTCACTAGGACAGATGTTGACAGTGGCTGTCCACAGTAAATGCAGAGATTATACTGGAAAGAATACAATCTTCAGTGTTTTTAGGTTTAGCTCTATAGCAACTGTCATGACCACCATCTTATAAATGGCCCCTGTAATAGGCCAAATCCTGGGGGCACCAGTAGTGTGGCTGCCCAGTGAGAGCTTGAGTGTCATAAGTTTTTGGTCATTGCGGAGGCTACCTGAATGCTGACTGGAGAGCTTTTATTGGTGGCCTCTTCCTGACATCAGAACGTGCTCTGTGACTTGCCAGGGTAGCTATAGGTGTGGTAGATTTGCGGTTGTTCCAGCCCCTCCTGCTCTGGGAGAAACATAGATAATTTTAGTGAAGGAGTGCAGCCTTTTTCTATCTTCCCAAAACAGAAATAAATATAGTTAATGTATACAATCTGGTAGCTGGGTATCTCCATATGGGCTCCATGGCCTTGAACATGCAGCCACTGTTGTCATTCTTTATTCGTCTGGGCGGAATATACATTGTCCTGTGATTAGTCTGTTCAGTGATTTCAATGTACTCAAACTCTGCAGGTGTAATGGCCCCTGTGCATCTCTATCCACAATCCATATGGCACCAAGTTGGGAAAATGAACATCTTGTAAATGTATCAGCCAGAGAGAAGACAATGCAAATAGAAGGGACCTGGGGGAGAAGCCTCCTGGATATCATCATAAAATGCCACCTTCACGTTCCTTCCTAGAAACTTCTTTTCCACAGCCTCTGGATTGGGCCACCTACAATAGGGAAAATCTTGTGTTTAGCCAGCTGATAATTCCTAACCAGGCATCACTGGAGGGATACTCACAGGTCAGAAAAGGAGGCATCATACATTTCTCTCCTACTGTGTTTTCATGCAAAGCATTGACATGCATTAAAAGGGAGTCTGCCTCTCACCCTACTTGGCACCCATCTGGGTAAAGTACAAGACCGCTGGCCCTCTGCATATATTAGTGGGAGGACTGTTGTGGTTCGCTGAGGAATAAGTCTACAGCGCCTGATCCTGGGTCAGGTACCTGCACCATTAGTTACTCAGAGCCAGCTGGCATCATGACACTGTCCCTCCACCCAGCTGGAACAAGTGCTTCTACAGGGCACCATCAGGCCAGAATAGGTCCTGATGTTAGGGTTAGGGATTTGTTTTTTCCTTTTTTATGGAGCAGAAGAATACCATGTGGGTATTCATGATTTTCCCCTAACCACTAGAGGTTTTCATGAATGTATCCTTTGTAGCACTCCAGAAAGAGGTCAACTTCTTGACAGAAGCAGTCTCCCAACATCAGACAGTACTCAATAACTTGTTAGCTACCAAAGAGGGGGGGATACCCTGATGCTTAAATCAATTGCTCTGGTGTGGTAGAAACTAATCACAACCAGCAGCTCAAAATATCCCGTTATATTTTAAATCAAAATGATTAAGGAATAGGGAAGGGAAAGAAATGGTGCTAGCTGCATCAGTTTTTCATGTTCCTTTGGGGAGATAGGGTTGATTGTCCTCTAGGAAATAATCACTAGGGAGTTTTTAATTCTCTATTTTTGCTTTGGAGCTCCTAGGTTTTAGATTCAGTGTCACGGTGCTGTGCCATTTATGCTGCTGGGTGTGCTGGATATTGTCGATTGGCAGTCAGCATTCTTTTCCATCTCCTTCTAGTGTCTGTTCCTGTGCTGCAGAAACTGGAGAGCTAAAACACCATGGCCAAGATTTGGAAGGCAGAAGTGAGGTGGGACCATCTTCCTGCTGCTTGTTGCCGATGGCAAGCATGGCAGAAGAGGTGCGAGGAGTTTCTGCGGCAGGGTTCCAGGGTACCAGTCACCAGCCTCGTGGGGGTTGAGAGGCTGTTTTGGAGGCAGCAATGGTGATGGTGGCTTCCTGATCCCTGGATTGCAGCCACAGTGTTGTGGTGTTGAACTCCACAGGTACAGTGGTGGCCTCCTGACTTCTCTCTTTCCTGGTTGCAGCAAAGATAGCAGCTACCCTGGTGGGACAGTTTGGAGTCATTCCCACAGGTCCACTTTTCCAGGCTTCCCAATAATTTGTATCACCTAATTCCTGGTGTGAATCCTTTTCTGTTTAAACTAGCCAGGGTGGTTTCCTTCCTGCAACTGAACCCTGAATGATATACCGAGGTTCAGGGCATTTAACACCACAGGTTTCCTTGGTCTGGGTGGAGATAACGAGCCCCACAACAGACTAGATCAAATCTAGACATCAAAAGAATATCCCCTATGTCCAGTTGCTAGGGACATCCCTTATTCCGGCCACCCTAAAAAGCCCTTTTATTTTAGCAGTCTGGGATGTTACCAGGTCATCTAGCACAGGGCACATGTGCCACAGCCATGAAATTTGATTTCTTAAGTTTGGATCCTAGGTGCAGGAAATGTGGAATTAATCCACAAGGTGAGTTCCATGTATGGTTATAATTAAGGTTAAGTCACCAATGACATGACTTCCTAAGTTAGCAGATATGAAAGACTGAGCCTGGAGATGCTTGGTGCTCCTTACTTCTGATGACTTCTCCACTGCCATGAGGATCAAACTTCCCTGGGACCTGAGCTGGCCATTGGGAACTGGGTGACAGTTTACTGAGAGTAAAGATATGACTGCTGTTTTCTCTCTCTGACAATCTGGCTTTGCAAGAGGTAAGTAAACTGCTTTCCTTTGATGGATTGTACAGTGGTGTTTGGCTGACATTTTGCCTCCTAAATTACCTTTATCTGAATGATCTGAGTTATCTTTAGAGTAAGCTGCAGTTTAGTCTTTGACAAGCTCTAAAATATATTCTAAACCAGCCCTCCCCATCTCTACCACCTCGGCTCTAACCCCAGCTATCAGCATCTTTCCCTGGGACCACTACTATTGTATCTCTCCCCAGCTTAAGATCCTTCAAATGTATCTCATCACATTAAAAAAAAAAAAATCCAACCCTCTTCACTTGACCTACAAATTCCTTTGTGATCTGGCCTCTGCCTCTCTATCCATTCACATTTCCTGTCACCTAGCCTGGTCACATAATTTGTGGGGCCCAGTACAAAATGAAAATGCAGGGCTCTTTGTTCAAAAATAATTAAGAATTGCAAGAAGGTAACAGCAGAGCATTAAACCAAGCATGGGGCCCTTCTGAGTGCAGGGCTCTGTGCAACTGTGCAGCCTGCATGCCCATCAAGCTGGTCTGCCTGTCATCCACCGCTTCACCCCACTGGCCATCCTCCTGTTTCTTAGACACATACCAATCTGTTTCAGAGCCTTTGTACTAGCTCTTCCTCTGCCTGGAATGCTCTTCTGTTTAATCTTAGCATGGCTCATTTCTCCTCATTTGGGTCTCAGTTGAAAGGTCACCAACTGCGAGAGGTCATCCCTGACCCTCAACCTAATGTAGCCACCAAATCCCTCTTTGTTTCATCACCATCCTGTTTTGATTCTTTGCAAGGCATTTCATCTATTTCCTTTTTTTAGTTGTTTATTTATTTATTGGCCATCTTCCCCTGCTATGGATTGAATTGTGTCCCCCTCCCGAAATTCCTATGTTGAAATTCTAACCCTCAGTACCCCAGAATGCGCCCTTATTTGGAAATAGAACTATCACAGATGTAATTCATTAAGATGAGGTTGTCCTGGAGTAGAGTGAACCCCTAATCCAATATGACTGGTATCCTTATAAAAAGGGGAACTCTGTCCACAGAGACATATACAGGGAGAACGCCATGTGAACATGAAGATGGCCATCTAGAAGCCAAGGAGAGAGGCCTGGAACAGATCCTTTCTTCGTAGCCCTCTGAAAGAACCAATCCTGCCAACAACTTGATTTTGGACTTCTGGCCTCCAGAATTGTGAGACAATAAATTTCTGTTGTTTAAGCCAGCTTGTGGTAGTTTGTTACAGCAGCCCTAGCAAACTAATACACCCCACATTACAACTAAGCTCCCTGAGAGAGGGAACCCGGTTTGTCTTGTTCACAGCCGTCCCAGAACATGCCTATATGTACTGTTACTTAGCATCTTGTACTGCTATTTAACAGATTCACTTGTATATATGAACCCAAAAACCTTGCAAGGAAAGAGAGTGTTGCAGGTGTTCAATCAAAACCTGTTGAGTAGGGGCTGGCTGGTGGCGCAAGCGGTTAAGTGTGCGCCCTCAGCTGCGGCGGCCCGGGGTTTGCTGGTTCGGATCCTGGGGGCGCACAGACGCACCGTCCGTCAAGCCATGCTGTGGCGGCGTCCCATATAAAGTGGAGGAAGATGGGCACGGATGTTAGCTCAGGGCCGGTCTTCCTCAGCAAAAGGAAGGATTGGCAGATGTTAGCACAGGGCTGATCTTCGTCACACACACACACACACAAAAAACCTGTTGAGTAGATTAAACCATTTCCTTGGTTTCTAGGTTTTTTGCGAGAGTGCCGGCAGGTAAAATGTGTGCGGACTGGTAAGTCATAGCTCTCCTTCTCCAGGCTGTATTAATATGCACGACGTGCTTTTAGCTCTCTGGACAAAGGGACTAATACTTCGCAGGTCCCTCAAGTGGGACTCAGAAGACCGAACCAAGCTCCAGCTTTTACAACCGCTGGGTCTTGCCCCTTTGGGCATCTTGGTACTTGTAGTTTTGTCCACTAATCTTGGCTGGAGAAACGAACTCTGAGACCACAACTCCCATCACCCCGCGAGCACTGGAGCCCTCAGAGCGCATCCTCCGGAGGGGGCGTGGGCGCCATTGACTAACCTGCTGGCAGAAGGGCCCGCCTTCCTGAGCCCAGGAGCCCCCATGATTGGTCAGCTGCCCGCCTCTCATCGGAGGGGACGACAGGTGAATGAAAGGGGGGCGTGTCGGAGCGCGTAGCTCGGCGGCGGCGCGGCTGGAACCCGCTGAAAGGTGAGAGCCGAGAAGCAGGTTCACGCTGCCGCTTTCATTGGTTTGGGGAGGATTCAGGGTACCTAGGGAGGTCGGCCCGGGGGGCAGCGGGCAGGGATGCCCTCTCTCGGTTGGCCTCCTTAGGACCACCCCGCCCTGGGGACCCCTTGCCGCGGGAACCCGGGCTGGATGACCGAGCCCCCCCTCCTCTCTAGCGTGGGCAGGGGCGGCGCGGCGGCAGATGCCCCCCACTTCCCTGATGTTGGACTGGCCCCCCCGCCCCTGAGTCGTACAGCCGGTGGTCCCAGGGCCAACTCATTCCGATGGTGCCGGGGCGCGAGGGCTTGGCCAGGCTGTGGCAGTGCCCGCCGCAGCGATGGTCACTTTGTCCGCAGGAGGCCATGGGAGGGGTAAGGCCTCGGTTCCCCACCCTCGGGGGCCAAACACCGTGTCCAGCAACTGGTTCCGGTGATCTCCGCAGGATCGTCTGGCTCTGGACGGGGGAGAATCCCCCTGTCTTGCAAGCAGTTTAGCAGGTGAACCAAAGATGCAGTTGACCCTGAAATTCTTTCTGTGGAAATAGAAACTCTTCTCCCGTGTCGTTCCCTTCCATTCCATGCGCTGCGAAAGGAGTGACTTCCCCAACCCTTCTCACTGTCCTGGAGAGTCTGGGGAGTCAGGTTGGCATAGTGCTTAAGGATGTCAACTCTGTAATCAAACATCTCGGTTCCAAACCTAGCTTGGGCGTGTTATCTGTAAATTTGAACCTCAATTTCCTCCTCTGAAAAGGAGGGTGTAATGATCATATCTACTGCATTGGGTTATTGTGAGGTTAAAATTAACGAATGCTAGTAAAGTACTTGGGACAGTGCTTCATGAGGAATAGTGCTCAGTAGAGGCTGACAGTTGAGCAGATTTTCATTATTCTTAGGTTGGTGAGCCTAGGGGTGTCTTGTCAGAAAGAGTCGGTGGAATTCAAGGCTGCTTTTGGCGCATTCAAGAATGAATGAAGACAGTCTTGTGATCTGGCTAGGATTCCCTCTGGGGAATGTGGGAGTTTATTGCAAGTGGTAGTGCTGGCATCTGCCCTCTCCTGGATGACGTGCACTATACTTGGTTGATTTTTCTATTCCTGGCATCTTCCTTGTGTCAGGCGTTGTATGGAGCCAGTAACTGTTCTAGTAACTGTTGAATTGAATTGGAACTGTGGGAAGGTTGGGAGGGTCCCTGCCAGAGTGTGGGTGAATGTACTTCTGACAGCAATATACCCTAGGAGCTTCTTTTCTGGGAGAAGTGATGATCCTGGTGTACTGTAGAGTACAGAAGGTGAGTGGACTTGATTTGAATAAGTGTTTCCACATTATATGCCAAATGCAGGATTGGGGAAAGGTTTGAAGAAAGTATGTGGATAGACTTTTGCAAAGTCAGGGAGTATGTTTACATGACCCAGTAGGATCTAGAATATTTGCAGAGAGGAAGCCAAAGGAAATGGGTTTTGGGTGCTATTGCTGGAAATGAGCATCTTCTAGTGAAATATGCAAGTGCCCTAGGAGGAGACCCTGTAGATAAGACTATTCTGCAAGTTAAGGAGTGTTGTGCCTACTTAGATATTTATCTGCCTGGTTTGCCAACTCCTTACTCCTCTGCCTCTCCTCCTTTTTATTCTTTGTTAAAAAAGAAAAAAGCAATACATGCACATAGTAAAACATCTTAACAGTACAGAAAGGTTGAAAATGAAAGTGAAGGTCCCTCCACACACCTCTTTCTCCTAGTTCCTCTCCTCAAGGATATCTGCTTGTTATCTCTTCCAGAACTTGCTTGTTAACCTTCCAGAAAAAAATTCATACATATACCAGAAAAAACATATGCACAGATGGGATCATACTGTGTATTTGCATCTAGCCTTTTTCTCTTAATGTATCTTTTTTAAAAAATTTTTTGTTTATTGCAGTAACATTGGTTTATAACATTGTATCAATTTCCGGTTCTCTTAATATATCTGGGTGACCTTTTCATATGCACAGACACAACTGTAGCTCATTAAAAGCGTGGTTGCATAGTATTCCACTGTGTGAATGTACCTCATTGATTTAACCTGTCCCCTATTGTGGACATCCAGATTGTGTCTGTTTTTGTGCTAGTACAAAAATCTGCTGCAATGGACATCTCTGAATTTATAATTTGATGTATTTTCACAAATACATCCAAAAGGGTAAATTTTTAGCAATGAAATTTCTGGGACAAAAGATGTATGTATTTTAAGTTTTGATAAATATTGCCAAATTCCCCTCTAAAATGGTGTTCCAAATTACATTCCCATCCACAGTGTGATAAATAAATGAAAAGTAATAGGATATATTGGAGTATATGTGGAAGCCATTTGGTTTAAAACTAATTTGGTCTGACCTTGTTTTTCCAAACGGGCCTGACGTGGCGTGTTGAGCATGCATTGTACAGCTGCTTTACACATTCACAATGCCTCAGAGGCAAGAATGATGCCCATAAAGATAAGGACGTATCTTCCCCCATATCAGCATTCCCTTAAGGGTAAGCATCTCTTCTTAAAAACTAAGGATAATTACTGACTTGCTGTGCTCGCCTTGTGACCACTCACCTGCTGCGCCAGCAAAGCAATCTCATGATTATTGTAAAAGGGACATTCCTGTCATATGTGATGTATACTCTTTGTTCCAAGACAGTACACAACCACTCTGTACACCCCACTTCTTTAGTGCCCTTCTTTTCTTGGGGAAGGAAGGCCCCAGGCTATAGTCCTCAAACCTGGCTCATGATAAACTCACACCAATTTTGATTTATGGATTGATTATGGATTATTTGCATCGACAAGTAGATATTATTACATTGAAAAGTGTGATTTTACCAGTCTGATAGGTTTTCTTTCCGTTCTGAGGAAGAATAGGATGTGACATTTTAAGTGAAGCATTTTCCTATATCTTGATTTTCCCTTAATATTTTGATTGCCAAAGGCAGTAGCAGGAACTGCTGGGAAGGCTTGGTTGGTGCAAGAGGGGAGAACGACAGTGAAACCTTAGTCCTGGGAAAACTTTCAGGGTTGATTTATTTGAGAATAGTAGAATTTTTCTGATATCTGACGTTTTTCTTCCTTTCTGAACAAAAATGTTATTTTTACCTATGTGGGATGAAAATATTTCCAAAATCATGACATAACTTCCTTGAGTTAAAAATGAATATAAAAAGATAAGAATCTTCTTGATGGCTTAGGCCCATCAATTATAGCCCTGGGCTATAATTTAGTGATATCCTTAGGCCATTTTGAATATGTAGGATCATTTAATACCTTTAGCTAAATGGCCTCAGGCTGATATTTTGAAAAAATTCCTAGGTCTATTTTTTAAAATAATTTTTTTACCTCTTCCTAGTTGTCAGTTCTCACTTTTAAGATTGTCAGTTTGCTTGCTTATAGAGGCTCCTCTCCACTTCTCTCCCTAATTGGTTCTCGGATGTCTAAACTTAATGCAACACTTGTTATAAATACTATATGTATAAAGTAGGTATAAATTGCCATTTGATAAGGTTGTTGTGGGTCTTTTATGAGTAAAATCTGTGCAGTTAGTACATAGGCCTTGGTGAATGTATTCTGCCAGGGGAAGGACTCTTTTGGGGGGCGTGGTGTCTGATTTCTGGTTGGGTGAGGTATTGTTGGTGCTCCATTTCTAGAAAGGAAGAGTGCTAAAGAGTTGTTAGCCGTGGTTGGCAGCTCTAACTAGGCCTTTCGTGATTCCAGTAGAGGGTGATGATGTACTAGGTTGAGGAACTTCTCTGAGCTCAAGGGGTCAGTATGTAAAATTACGGGTAGTTGATGGATGGCTATGTGGTTGGTGTGATGGGAAAAGATGCAGAAGAGAGCTCGGGTGGAAGGTCAGCACCTGTCTTCCTCACTAGCAGAAGGATATTAAATTTGATTTATACTTTTCTACTTAGCAGTTAAGAAAGTATTCCTTTGTACTTAGCAAACCTACTTTGGTCAAAGCACTCTGCCAGGTGCTGTGGGGGATATCAAATGAAATAAGACATGGCTCATGCCTTCAAAGGGCTTGTAGTCCACTGACAGACAAGGGCAGGACATAAAAATATGGAGGGGTAAGCCAAGGGTGGTGGAGTCAATCAATTAGGGGTCTCTCAGTTGCAAGAGATAGAAAACCCAACTCAGACCAGCTAAAGCAAAAAGGGACTTAATTGGCTTCTGGCACAGCAGGAGTTGGGGCTCAGAGGGGGTCCCCGGGTTCCATCTGTTGCTTCTGCCTGAGCTGGGCTGTCATCTTTGTTAGGCTGGTTCCCCTGGAGGTGTGGCAGCAGCATCCCTCACATCCCACATGTCCACAGAGCAAAGAGTGCTCCTTTTTGGAACCCCCAGCAAATGTTTCATTGCTTTTCATTGGCTCTGATGAAGCCACTTGGCCATCTCAGAGCCAATCACTGTGGTCAGAGGGTGGCTTACGTTACGTCTTACACACCCGGAGCCTGGGCATGGCGCCGGCATGATGCAAAGCACATTGGCCAAGAATGGGGGATGGGTGCTAAAACCATAAGAATGGTGAATGCATGCTGACTAGCCCAAGAATCCACCAGATGTTTCCACAAAGTGATGATAATAGGTATGAGCTGAGACTGCACTTGTCAGTCTCTAAGTTCCATATCAAGACCCGGAGACTGAACAGTAATTCTTAGATTTGAGTATTATCTATATTTTGAGGCTTGAAGAAAGTAGAGTGTAGTGCATAAGAGCATGAACTCTGAAGGTTAATAGACCTGGTTTTGAGTCCTGGCTCTGTTACACCTGGGTCATCAATATGGGGACAATATTGGTACTTTATCATAGTGTTTTTATAAAAAATTCATTGAAAGAATCCATGTAAACCACATACTGTGCTCATGTGCAGTTATTTTTGTTGTTTTTCGTAAATTAACCCAGTTGGACAACAAGTGATTTTTGTTAGATCCAAAATAGCCCATATCATAGGACACTATTGAAACAGTGTTTGTGGAATTTTTTTTTTAATTAAAAATGAACATCTTATTTGTAAAGTTGGGATTTGTGAATTAACTTAAAAAACATCTCGGCAGAGATACAGGCTACTCCAGAGCAGCGGCACCTGGTGGAGAAATGGAGATGCAATCCTATTATGCCAAGCTCTTGGGAGAGTTGAATGAACAGCGAAAGAGGGACTTTTTCTGTGACTGCAGCATCATAGTGGAAGGGCGGATCTTCAAGGCCCACAGGAACATTTTGTTTGCCAACAGCGGCTACTTCCGAGCCCTGCTCATTCACTATATCCAGGACAGCGGGCGGCACAGCACCGCCTCCTTGGATATTGTCACCTCCGATGCCTTCTCCACCATCTTAGATTTCCTCTATTCTGGAAAGTTGGATTTGTGTGGGGAGAACGTTATTGAAGTTATGTCGGCTGCCAGCTACCTGCAGATGAACGACGTGGTGAACTTCTGCAAGTCCTACATCAGGTCATCCCTTGATATCTGCCGAAAGATGGAGAAGGAGGCAGCCGTGGCGGCAGCAGTGGCAGCAGCGGCAGCAGCGGCGGCGGCGGCGGCGGCAGCTCACCAGGTTGACAGTGGAAGCCCCAGTTCAGGCAGGGAAGGGACCTCCTGTGATACCAAGAGCTTGGTCTCCCCCCGTGCCAAGGCAGAAGCGAGTGTGGACTGTCCAAGAGAGTCCCCTTGTGGTGACTGCAGAGGCTGCCACCCCCTGGAACTGGTGGTGAAAGACAGCCAGGGCAGTGGCTCAGCTGACAGTGACCTCTCTACTCTGCCAAAACAGATAGAGCCCAAGGTGGAGTTTGATGCTGATGAAGTGGAGATGGAGGTTGGTGAACGGCTGCAGCGGTATGCTGCCCCGCTGGGCCTGGCCCACCTGGAGGAGGGTTTACCCAGTGGCCAGGCCGTCGACTTGGCTTACAGTAACTACCACGTGAAGCAATTCCTGGAGGCACTCCTGCGCAACAGTGCTGTCCAGAGCAAAGATGGTGCAGACCATCACTTTTCTAGGAGTTTGGAGGGAAGACCAGAAGGTGCAGGAGGAGCCATGAGTTCTGTGATTGATGTCCAGACTGATTGGTATGGAGAGGACTCAGGTGAGCTCCATTATCATTCATCATCTCTGTCGGTCATTTAGCACACACATCTGTGCCTTATAGTCTCCCATCATCATGATCATGATCATCATCATTGTCACTACCATCATTGTCACCACCATCATTATCACCACATTATCGCCACCACCAATAGGTATTAACTGAGCACCTGCTGTCTCCAGGGCATTGTCTCTTCGTGTATGTTAGTATTTTACTTCTACAACTAGAGTGTAATCGTGTTGAGGGCAGTTTGAAGACATGGAAAGAACATACTGTCTTCCACTAACCAGCAGTGGGACTTTGGTTAAATCATTAAATCTCTTTGAACCTGTTTTGTTCAGGAGATCATCATCTCACAGGGTTGAGGACCCAATGGAAGGTTTTCATACATGATAACATGTTCTAGACAGGTAGGAAATTTATCCTTCTTTGTGTCAACCATGGTGTCTGGCACGTAGTAGACACTCAGTTAACATGTCATGGTCGATGGTGCTATCCACTTGAGAATATTTTAGAGTTGGCATTTGGCTTCATGTGAGTAAATTTCTTATATCCTTTGGTAGGATTTTGTGGTTTGAGAGAACTTGGTTGTTTCCCTGAACAACTCTTTTTTTTTTTTAAACTTTTCTGTTTTTTCTTTTTTTTTGGAAGATTGGCCCTGTGCTAATGTCTGTTGCCAATCTTACTCTTTTTCTTTTTTTTTCTCCCCAAAGCCCCAGTACATAGTTGTACATCATAGCTGTTGAATTGTAGCTCTTCTATGTAGGACACCACCTCAGCATGGCTTGATGAACGGTGAGTAGGTCCGCACCCAGGATCCAAACCGGTGAACCCCCGGCTGCTGAAGCAGTATGAGCGAACTTAACCACTAGGCCACTGGGCCGGCCCCTCCCTGAACAATTCTGAGAGATGAGTTCACATGGTTAACTCTTTTTTTTTTTTTTTTAAAGATTTTATTTATTTATTTTCCCCCCAAAGCCCCAGTAGATAGTTGTATGTCATAGCTGCACATCCTTCTAGTTGCTGTATGTGGGACGCGGCCTCAGCATGGCCGGAGAAGCGGTGTGTCGGTGCGCGCCCGGGATCCGAACCCGGGCCGCCAGCGGCGGAGCGCGCACACTTAACCCCTAAGCCAGGAGGCTGGCCTTAACATGGTTAACTCTTAACAGGTGAGGTAATTGTGTTGCAAAGTGTCTTGTAGGAGACAGAAATAAACTTGGCTCCCACCTTACTGTTGAATGTACCATAGCTTCCAGAACCTCAAGCCAAGAAATAAATAAATCACATTTCTAATTCATCCTTCAATATTAGTAGTGAAAGTCTGTTAAATAAGGGGAGATCAGCTGCCTTTATTCATTACTAAATGGCTGTCTTAAGACTTTTTAATTTCATTTTTTGTAAAGCAAGAAGGTTCTGTGTGTCTGATTAAATCTAGACTTGAAAAATTTGAAAATGCTGTTTCTGGTCCTCAGAGACACTGGCTTAGCCAGCATTTAGAAGGTAGTGGCTGTTTCAGTGAAGACACTGTGGGAACTTATTGAAATCTCATTTCCATGTATATAATAGCACTTCACAGACTGTGACCGTGCTTTCACATTTAGGGGTTTAGTGAATTTCCTAGGAATGCAGAGCTGGTAAGTAGCACAGCTAAACTGGAAACCTGGGCTTAGTTTCATTCATTAAACAAAGTATGAAGGCAACACACGTGGACAGAGGATTTCAGTGCAATGATATCTTTCAGCCCCTCTGTCTGTGAGCACAAGTATCAAGAAATAGTAATTCAGAGGCCGGCCCGGTGGCGCAAGCCGTTGGGTGCGCGCGCTCCGCTGCGGCGGCCCGGGGTTCGCTGGTTCGGATCCCGGGCGCGCACCGACGCACTGCTTTGGCGAGCCATGCTGTGGCGGCGACCCATATAAAGTGGAGGAGGATGGGCACGGATGTTAGCCCAGGGCTGTCTTCCTCGGCAAAAAAAGAGGAGGATTGGCAGATGTTAGCACAGGGCTGATCTCCTCACAAAAAAAAAAAAAAAAAAGAAATAGTAATTCAGCTCTATGCGATTTTCATTCAAGTCCAGTCTATCAGTCTGTGCAGTCAGGTTCTAACTATAGGGTGCTATGGCGAGGCAGCCACCTTGGCCCCTGGCCACGCCTGTTGTCTGCCAGGTTTTGATTCCATTCACACGGCTCTAGGGTACATTTATTCCAAGTGCCAAGGCACAGAGTAGGACTAATTTGTTTGGTCATTCAATTATTTGCTGAAATATTGGGCATCTTCCTTGTGAAGATACAAAGATAAGTCAGACATGAATCCAGCCCTTGAAGAACTGATGGTGTCTTAGAGGAGATATGATGTGTGTAATTGGTATCACACGGTGGACAGGTACTAGGGCTGGAAGACAGACGGAGGTGTGAGTTTCATAGTAGCCCAAAAGCAGGAGATCTGGCTTCGTCCTGGGAGATGAGGGAGGCTTTATGAAAGTGGCATCTGAGGGTAAGAAGAGACATTGAAAGAGAAATTGATAGGAGTCAGATCATGGAAAATCTTAAATGCTAAGTGGTAAGGTTTTATCTGTAGACACAGGGGGTATTTTGGGTAGTTTCTGAGCTTGGGAGTGGACAGGATCTGTGCTTCAGGGAGGTTAATTTGGCCTCAGCACAAGATGGTGTGGAGATGGGACACCAGGGCAGGAAAACCATCTAGAAGCTGCTGTAATAGTTCTGTACCCGTGTTGCTCATCCCTGACATTAACAGATGCTGTCAAATCACAAGGTCCTCCTGTATTCCTCCCCTAGACCTCCCAACTCCACGTCCAGCACCTCGCATTGCTTCCTGGAAAGTTCATCTACATTGGCTACCTCCGCTGTTTTACTTCCCACTCTTTTCTCAGCCCACTGCAGTCTGGCTTCCACCCCCTACACAGCACTGAAACCGCTGTCATGAGGTCAGCTATACATTTCCAGAGCTGATCCAGCGAGTGATTTTCAGGTGTTATCTTACTTGACTTCTCTCGGTTGTTGACTCTGACCTTTCTCTCCTTCTTGAAATTCTTTCTTCCCCTGGCTTCTGACATCACAAGTACCAACTGCTGTTACCTGTGCCCATTCCTTTTCAGCCTCATCATGGGGTTATTTAGTGTCAGTGTGTCCAGCATTCCATCATTGGCTTGCTGCTTCAACATCTTATCATTCCTGTTCTTTCATTCATTCATTTAACAGATATCTATTGAACACTTACTATATACCAGACACTGTTAATCCCAGTGAATAAAAGACTATCCTTGTTTCATGGAGCTGACATTCCAGTGTAGGGAGAGAAACAATAGACAAATAAATAAATATACGGTATGAAGACGAACTAAAGCAGGGAAAGGTTGATAGAGAGTGAAGGGGATGCCATTTTATTTAGTGTTGACCAGGAAGGCCTTCCTAACAAGTTGCCTTTGAGCAGAAACCTCAAGGGAGTGAGAAAGCAAACTATGCAGATATAATGGAGAAGAACATTCCAGGCAGAAGAGCAAGGCACAAAGGCCCAGGTGCAGGATCACACTTGGCGAGTGAACCAAAGGAACAGCAAGGACGCTGGGGTGGCTGGATTGGAGTGAGCAAGGCAGAGTGTTAGGGGATGAAGTCAGAAATTTGGGTGAGGTCCTTGAAGGCCATGAGAAGGCCTTTGATACCAGTCTGAGAAGGGAAGCCACTAGAGGGTCTTGGCAGAGAGTGACTTGAAATCACATATATTACAAGGATCCCTTGGGTACTGTGTGCAGTAACCTCCTCAGTGGTCCTCTTGTTTCCACCCTTGCAGGAAGAATCACTTAGGAGGTTACTGCAATAACCCAGGTGAGACCCTGCTCCTTGAATCAGTGTGGCAGCAGTAGAGAGGTGAGAAGTGGTTGGATTAGGACTATACTGACTCTCAAAGGTAGAGCTGACCAGATTTGCTCATGGCTTGTATGAGTGGTGTAAGAAAGAGGGGAGTTAAGGATGACCCTAGGTTTTTAGCTTGAGCAATTGATTCAAACATGTTATGTTTGTGATGCCTATTGGATATCTAAGTGGAGATGTTCAGTAAGCAATTGCATCTATTAGTTTACAGATCTGGGGAGAAGTCAGAGCTGAGATATAAATTTGGGAGTCATTAATGGGTCCACGGAATTAAAAACCTATATATTCCATAAACTTATAGATCTAGAAGGAGAAGATAAGAGATCTAAGGACTGGGCCCTGGAACTCCAACATTTAGAGGTCAGGAAAATAGAGAGAAGCCAGCAAAGGAGACTGAGAAGGGGCAGCCAGTGAGGTAGAAGGAGAATCAAGAAGGAGTGATGGGTGCCAAGAGGAAAAAGTGTTTCAAGTAAAAGGAGAAATCAACAATGTCCAATACTGCATATAGGCAGATTGAGAACTGATCACTGGGTTTAATAACGAAGAGGTCATTGGTGAGCTTAAGAGCAGTGTCAGTGAAGTGGTGGGGCAGAGTAGGCTTAAAAGAGAGCTGCAGAAATAGATGTGAAGATAGTGGGTATAAATGCTTCTTTCAAGGAATTTTGCTGTGATGGGAGCAAAGAATTGCATCAGTGGCTGAAGGGGGATACGAGGTCAAGGTTTTTATTAAGGTGGAGGATCTAAAACCGTGTTTATTTACTGATGGGAATGATCCAGGAGAGAGGAGGATAATTGATGGTGGAAGAGAGAGGGACACTTGATAGAGCAAAGGGGAGATGGGATCCCATGTACAAGTGGAGGGGACGATCTCGCCTTGGATGGGAGGAAGGACAATTCATTCATTGTAATTGTGAAAGCAGATCATTTGTTCACATGGGAGGTTGAGGGATGGCTGGGAGCATGTAGACGTTCTCTTTCGGTTGTTTCTCCTTCTCAATGAAATGAGAAGCAAGACAGCAGCTGAAAGTGAGGAAAGGGTAGGAGGGGTTGGAGGTTTGAGCAGAAGGAAGGTGAAAAATAGTCATTGAGAAGAGTGGGAGACTGAATGAACCAGGGAGGTAGTTGGGATGCATGGGCAGAACCAAGGGCTCTTTTGATATTAGTGGTCAGATGGTGATGGTTGGATGGATTTAAAGTGAGACCAGAACACACAGTTGCGTATTTTTCTCCAGTGATGTTAACTTGCCTTCTTTCAGGTATGGAATAGGCAGAGAGTTGTATTTAACCAGACTTTAGGTTTAACCAATACAGATAGAGGGAGAGAGAGGACAAAAGCAGTAGAGAGTGTATGCAAAGGAGTGATTTCATTGATGGACTATAGGCACTAAACTGGGGAAGGAGGGGTATACGCAGTAAAATGGCGGTATAGTCCATGGCTTCAAGTTCCCAGCAAAGAAAGGACACTTGGGGTGAGCCGGAAAGATAAGAGATGTTGATTGGGAAGTGGGTGCTTGAAATGTGAGTTATGGAGTGAATACAGTTATTGGCAATATCTAGGTATGGGGCCATGATTCTCACCTCTGACCATACATTAGAAAGGGAAGGGTGCTTTACAAATATGATGCTTACTTGGGGCCGGCCCAGTGGTGTAGTGGTTAAGTTTGTGCACTCTGCTTCAGCGGCCTGGGGTTTGCAGGCCCGGATCCCGGGCACAGACCTACACACTGCCTATCAAGCCATGCTGTGGCAGGCGTCCCACATATAAAGTAGAGGAAGATGGGCATGGATGTTAGCCCAGGGCCAATCTTCCTCAGCAAAAAGTGGAGGATTGGCAACAGATGTTAGCTCAGGGCTAATCTTCCTCACACACACATACAAAAAAACAAAAAATAAAAATATGATGCATGATGGGCCGGCCCTGTGGCTTGGTGGTCGAGTGTGCACGCTCCGATGCTGGTGGCCCGGGTTCGGATCCCGGGCGCACACCGAGGCACCGCTTCTCCGTCCATCCTGCGGCCGAGTCCCACATACAGCAACTAGAAGGATGTGCAGCTATGACATACAACTATCTACTGGGGCTTTGGGGGGAAAAAATAAATAAATAAAATCTTTAAAAAAAAAATATGATGCATGAGATGGGCATTGGACATTAGCATTTTTTTGTTTTAAGTTTCCCATGTGATTCTAATATGCAGGCAGAGTTGAGAGCCCTTGGTCTAGGACTGGGTGGCTGAGGGCGGGTGGAAGACAAGGTCTTTGGAAAAAGGAGGTTGAGGAACAGAGAGGCCAGGGTGTTGGAAGGATCATTTTTGGCATTCATACCAAAGAGTTATGCCAGGACTTGTGTTTGAAGGCAATGGGATCAAATCTCCAAGGAGTGAGATGACCTAGGCTCCTGGACGACTGTAACAAGGAGAGGTAGCAGTGGTATCATCTGATGGTATGAGCTTCAAAAGATCTTAAGGTTTGTAAGGAAGGAGAGAGGGACAGTGGTCTGGAAATGACAATAAGGCACGAGGAGGACCCTACCCACCTCTGACCCAAGGGTGTCAGGGCCATGGGATAAGGGAAGCTGGGTGCTCAGGGGGAAGCCAGTGAAAGCAACCACTCCAATCTGCTGAGGACTCTCAAACCTGTATTTTCCCCTAAGCTCCAGATTTATCTGTCTAACCCAGATATTCCCCTGTGGATGCTCTGGGCCTGCCTCAGACGTCGTAAAATCCAAACTGAATTCCTCATTCCTCCTGTACTTGCTTTTCCTCCTGTGTTTCCTGCCTCAGTTTATTCCACCAAGTCAGCTAACCCAGAATCTATGTCATTTAGAATCTTCTCTTTCCCTTCTCTCCCATCCCCCATGTGGGCATGGAGTCCTGTTAATTTTACTTCTCCTCAGACTTATCCCCTCCTCTCGACCTCCACAGCCACTGCTTTAGTTCATGTCTTCTCTCATCCCCTCCCACCTGGACTTCCTGCCTTTAATCTTGCCTCTCTCTTAAATCCTTCCCTTGCATTGTCCCCAGAGGGATCTTTCAAAAGTCAGATCTGACCATGTACTTCCCCTGCTTGAAATCCTAACTGCTTACAGAATAAAGTCCAAGTTCCTTAACATGTCAGCATCACGAAGGCAGGGATTTTTGTCTTTTCTGTTCACTACTGTATCCCCAGGGCCTAGAATACAGTGTGACACATTGTAGCTGCTCAGTATTAATTTGTTGAATAAATGAATGAATGTGGCCTTTACAGTCTGGTTCTTGCCTCTTCCTCGGCCTCATTCCCCTCCACTCCACTTTATATTCCACATTCTCATTTACTTCTGAGCCTAAGCACGTGTTGTTCCTCTGTCTGAGATACCTTTCTCAATCTTGGACTCCTGGTGAACTCCTATTCATCCTTTAAAACCTTGCTCAGGGCCGGCCCCGTGGCTTTGCGGTTGGGTGCGCACGCTCCGCTGCTGGCGGCCCGGGTTCGGATCCCGGGCGTGCACCGACGCACCGCTTCTCCAGCCGTGCTGAGGCCGCGTCCCACGTACAGCAGCTGGAAGGATGTGCAGCTATGACATACAGCTATCTACTGGGGCTTTGGGGGGAAAAAATAAATAAATAAAATCTTTAAAAAAAAAAACCTTGCTCAAAGATCACCTCTTCTATGAAATCTTCTCTGAACTCCTAGAGAGAATTGATTACTTTCTTGTCTATATTTCTTCATCACTTTGAACTTTGCATGTGTTATATTATATTGTATGAATTTGTTTATATGTCTTTGCCTCTTCTTAGATTTAACTTCTTTTTTGGGGGGAGGTGAGGAAGATTTGCCCTGAGCTAACATCTGTGCCAATCTTCCCTCTATTTTTGTATGTGGGTTGCTGCCACAGCATGGCTGATGAATGGTGCAGGTCCACATCCAGGCTCCAAACCCACAAACCAGGGCCGCTGAAGTGGAGGGCGGCAAACTTAACCACTATGACACTGGGACGGCACCTAGATTTAACTTCTTGAGGGAGGAAACTGGTGTCTTGGTAAAGACGGACCTTGATAGTGCCTGGCGCCTAATAGGCATTCAAGTGAACTGTTGTGTTGTAGGGAATAAGATCGTGAGAGAGGAAGGAAAGTGTTGCGATAATTCATACTTTTCTGATGGAAAAATAGTTAACAGTTGATTTTTCCAAGGACTAAGGACTGGACCCATTTTATTCAATATATATATATTCTTTTGGTGAGGAAGATTGGCCCTGAGCTAACATCTGCCAATCCTCCTCTTTTTGCTGAGGAAGACTGGCCCTGGGCTAACATCCATGCCCATCTTCCTCTACTTTATATGGGACGCGCGCCACAGCATGGCTTGACAAGCGGTGCATCGGTGCGCGCCCGGGGTCTGAACCGGCGAACCGCGGGCCGCCGCAGTGGAACGTGCGCACTTAACCGCCTGCTCCACCGGGCCGGCCCCTTATTCAATATTTTTGTAGATAATCGGGAAGAAGGTTATAGTACAATGCCAGGCTGGTGGGGATAAATGATAGGAAAATTCCACAATGCCAGAGGAGTGAGCAGGAAACTGGCATCTCAGTACCAGTGTGATCAGTGAGAAATAAATAATCCAACATATGTATGCAGTGATGAGCTATGAGCTGCTGTTTTTATTCTAGGAAACAGGTTTTGGAGTCACAATAGATTATGCAAAATGTTAGGCATTGTCAGGATGGAAACTAGAAACCAAAGAGAACCATCTCCACCTTTACATACAATGATGTTGGGTCTCACCTGGAATTCAGCTTGCCATACTTTTGGCTGCACCTCAGGAAAGACAAAGCCCATTTAGGTGTCCTGAGAGGGTCCCAGAGAAAAGGAGTTGAGAGAGACCACAAGTGTGGTCTCCACTGTTGAGAGAGACCGCAACAGCCTGGCCCGCTTAATCAGTGAAGAAGCACCAAGGAGATGATGATGGGGACAAAAATGGCTGACATTTACAAGAGCTCACTCTGTGCCAGGTGCTGTGTTTTAGGTGTACTTCATTTCCTTCTGACCACAATCCCATGTGGTGGGAATGGTCATCGTCCCTATTTTACAGGTGAGAAAAGTAAGGCACAGAGAAGTTAAATGAGATGTCCAAGGTCACACGGTTGGTCAGTGGTAGAGCCAGGACTTGAACCCAGGTTTCTGTGCCTGGAAAACTTGATCATTAGTGCCTTCATAGATGATATGACCAAAGTCTGTAAAATCCTGAAGGGCATGGATAGAGGGAACAAGTCTCGGAATATTGCAATAAGGAGAACTCAGGAAATTTGAAAAGCATAGTTTCTATACACGTGGATGATAATCGTGTTATCACCTTAATGGTTGTATGAGCAAGATGGGGGGCAAAAAAAAAGTTGGGGCTGGCCCTGTGGCATGGTGGTTAAGTTCAGTACGCTCCACTTTGGCTGCCCAGGTTCGCAGGTTTGGATCCTGGGCATGGACCTACACCACTTGTCAGCCATGCTGTGGTGGTGAGCCACATAGAAAATAGAGGAAGATTGGCACGGATGTTAGGTCAGGGCTAATCTTCCTCAAGCAGAAAAAAGAGGAAGATTGGCAACAGATATTGGCTCAGGGTGAATCTTCCTCAGTAAAAAAAAAGAGTTGGAAAAAGATTTAAGTGAATTCCTGGATATTTGGTGATTTCACATATATAGAGTTAATATGAATTCCAAACAGTTCAGGTTCTGCGTCATCGCAAAACTCTTCTACACATGCCTGGAAGCTAATCTTAGGAACTACTGTCAAAGAAAGCATGAATCCTGGGCCAGAGATTTTTCAAGATTTTGAGGGTCATGAGATCAATTCAGGAGGTCTGTATTAGTCAGCTCAGGCTGCCATAATGGCGTACCACAGACTGAGTGGCTTAAACAACAGAAATTTATTTTTGCACAGTTTTGGAGGCTCAGAGTCCAAGATCACGGTGCCAGCAGGGCTGGTTTCTGGTGAGAGCTCTCTTCCTGGCTTGCAGGTGACTGCTTCTTGCTGGTCCTCACATGGCCTTTCCTCTGTGCATGAGCAGAGAGAGAAAGAGATCTCTGATATCTCTTCCTCTTCTCATAAGGACACAGTCCTATCAGATTAGGGCTCCCCCCTTACTACCTCATTTACCCTAAATTACCTCCTAAAAGGCTCTGTCTCCTAATACAGTCACATCAGAGGTTAGAGCTTCAACGTATGAGTTTTGGGGGGAAGTAATTTTGTCCATAACAGGGTCTCAATCAGTATTGCTTTACAATGAAATCAAATAGAATAGACACTATCAGAGTGAGTGTTATTTTGGGAAGCTTTTCCAGTTGTCCACGTGAAGGCCTGTGTGTTTTGAGGTTGTGATGTAAGCTGTGTTTCTAACTGTGAGTCACAGAGAATTTTGAAGCCAGCGCCTTATGGCATTCCTTGCAACTCTATATCAGAAGCCCACTCTACCCTCTGGCTGATTGGGAGCCAGACAGAGTTGACATTTGCAGACAGTCTCTTGTGGTTAGCTGATGGTACAGTGGGTGTCCTCCCCCTTGATCTGGCTGATGGTATTCCCCAGCTCCTGATCCCATCCATCGGAGGGTGGCTAGTGTTGTTGCTGCTTACAATACAACTGAATCAATCCATTTGGTTCCCCAGGTGATGTGCTGGTGGTCCCCATTAAGCTCCACAAGTGTCCTTTCTGCCCTTACACTGCCAAACAGAAGGGCATCCTTAAACGGCACATCCGCTCACACACAGGCGAGCGGCCCTACCCCTGTGAGACCTGTGGCAAGAGGTTCACTCGCCAGGAGCACCTGCGGAGCCACGCGCTGAGCGTAAGTGTCTGGGCTGCCAATTCTCTCGTGGTAGGTGGCGGGAGGGGGTGGTTCATGCTATTTGTCTAATGTAAGGGTAAAGCCAGCCTGTCTTTCACTTCTCTGTCCACTGGAGTATTTTCAGAGAATTTTAAACATAATGTTTCTATTACTAAACAAAAGCTGGGTCGGTGGTACATAGAGAAAGTTAATATTTATATGGTAACAGACTAGTTTTCTTAGAAGAGTCAAGAAAGTTTAGATCCTAGTCAGGGATGGTTGTCATAAGTCAGAGAATATTGAGGCTTGGACAGGGGGTTGTGGGTCTGTTCCCACTGGTGTGGTGCCAAAGGTAAGCTGTATCCTTAGTTTCCCACTCAGCATCCCAGCACCTGGGAGTGGGAGGGTTATACTGCCATTTATAGTGCTACCTGTGGGCAGCAAAGAGGGCCCTAGCCCAAGGGGACCTCCCCTGCCATTGGCTACCCCCAGAGGATTTTGTCTCCCACGTGAGTGGGTGATTCCCACCTACTTAAAAAGCATTCAGGCTATTTAGAAAGGCATTGCATTTAAGATCATCTTTGAGCAAGTCAATCAGTCTTTGGAAAGTCCACCATAAAAATGGTTTGGACCTCAAAGGATGCTATCAAGAATGTGAAAAGACAACCCACAGAAGGGGAGAAAATATTTGCAAATCATTTATCTGCTAAGGATCTAGTAGCCAGAATATATAAAGAACTCTTACAATTCAACAATAAAAAGACAAGCCAATTAAACAATGGGCAAGAGTAGACATTTTTCCAAATAAGATATACAAATGGCCAATAAACACATGAAAATATGCTCAACATCATGAGTCGTTAGGAAAATGGAAATCAAAGCCACAATGAGATGCCACTTCACACTAGGATTGCTAATCAAAAAATGAATAATAATAAAGCGTTATGTGAGGATGTGGAGAAATTGGAACCCTCATATATTGCTGGTGGGAATGTAAAATGATGCAGCCACTGTGGAAAACATTTTGGCGGTTCCTCAAAAATTTAAGCATAATTACCATAGGACCCAGCAATTCCACATCTAGGTATATACCCAAGAGAACTGAAAACATACATTTGCACAAAAACTTGCTCATGAATGTTCATAGCAGCATTATTCATAATAGCCAAAAAGTGGAAAGAACCCAAATGTCCATCAACTGATGAATTAATAAACAAAATGTGTTATATCCATACAATGGACTACATTCAGCCATAAAACAGAATAAAGTTCTGATACATGCTGCAACACGGATGAACCTTGAAAGCATTATGCTACATGAAAGCAGCCAGTCACAAAAGGCCACATTTTGTATGATTCCATTTATATGAAATGTTCAAAATGGGCGTGGAGATAGAGAGTAGATTAGTGGTTACCAGGGGCTGGGGGAATGTGGGAATGGGAGAAGGATGACTATTAATGAGTATAGCGTTCTTTATGAAGTGATGAAAATGTTCTGGAATTAGATGGTGGTGATGGTTGCACAACCTTGTGAATATAGTAAAAACCACTGAATTGTACACTTTAAAAGGGTGGATTTTATGGTATGTGAATTATGGTTTTGAAAGAATCCAGATTTGAGATAAGTACAAGGTTACTGACTGCCTCTGCTCTTGGTGCTGGCCCCAGCACACTTGTCTGAAGATGGCCTCATCCCAAGGCCTTAAGTTTTGTTTGTCTTTTTCATTTCAAATTATATTTTCAGTCTGTCTTGGCAGCAGTTGGTCCCTGGGTGCCTGTAAGATGTTTCATTGCTTGGAATCCTCATTCCCTCTATCTTTCTACGTTATACATAGTGCAGTCTACTTCAGCCCAAAGAGGTGGTATTCAAAGGCCCTGTCAGGTTGCAAAGGTCAGATACACACTCAGGTTGGCTCAAGTGTTGGGGGTTCAGTGTAGGAAGCCCAGGAAACTTCATGGAAAGCAGGGACATTGGTCAGGATGTAATGGCAGCTCCAGCAAACTGGGTGTCATGTTGTTGGCCCTTCTGCATCTGTTTCTCTCTGTCTCTGCCTCTTGTATGTATCCTGCATCTGGAGCTCTCTAAAAGAGAGGCTCTGATTGGTTCACAGATCCACTGTTGGCTGGAGTTCCTGAAGAGGGCACACATTGGAAGGAGGGTTCTTTATACAGAGGGGACCCCTGGGGCTGCTGAAAAGAGATCAGGCTCTCTTTCCTCATACGCAAAGTTCTCATAAATAAGGAATGCATTTATCAACAGAAAAGTCAAGGATGAAGCATCTGCTGTCGCATTTGGGGAATACACTGTCTAGCAAATCTGCCTTCCTAATAACTAACCAATCCAAGGTACATAAAAAGCCATGCCTAAAATCCTAATCAGTTCACTGAGTGCCCTTTATATGCCAGGCACTAGGGATATAGTAACAAATATGACAGAGGACAGAGAATGTGAGTAAGGAAGTCCCTGCCCCCTTGGAGCTTACAGTCTAGTGATTTTTGCCAATGATTGTCAGAAATACAACAAAGGAGAGAGTATAGGTGAGAATACATAGCTAGGGGACCTAAACCTGGTCTGGGGCATCAGAGAAGACTTCCTTCAAAGGCATTAGTAAGGGGGAGGAGTTGGTGACGGGGAGGAGGGCACATTCCACGCATGTCCAATGGCCCTGGGGTGGAAAGGACCTTGGTGAGGCTGAGACTGTGGCAAAGAGAATGAGGGGGAGAGTGGGGAGAAATGATGAGGGTGGAGGGTCAGCCAGGGGCCAGATCACATGCGGCCTTGAAGGCCATGGCTCAGCCCCCTTTCTGTAACATTTACTGTGTCTGCTTCTGACTTTAGGTCCACAGATCCAACCGTCCAATCATCTGCAAGGGCTGCAGAAGAACCTTCACAAGTCACCTGTCGCAGGGGCTGCGGCGCTTCGGGCTGTGCGACAGCTGCACCTGCATCACAGACACGCATGACGACGAGGACGATTTGATGCCCATCAACCTTAGCCTGGTGGAGGCTTCATCCGAAAGCCAAGAAAAGAGTGACACAGACAATGACTGGCCCATCTATGTGGAGTCTGGTGAGGAAAACGACCCCACCGGAGATGATTCTGACCACAGACCACAAATTCAGCCCAACTTATCAGATCGAGAGACACTTATGTAGCAGTCAGTTGATGGGGAAGAGGTTTTAGAATTTGTTCTTACTCATTCTGTGGTTGAAAGCCACCGTTTGTCCAATTTTGCAGAACCCTGAGGAGAACATTTTTTCACTGTTAATATTTTGCATTTTTGTTAGACGACATGGTGGAGGTTGGATTTTGTGACTCAGAGGACTAATGACTTGTTAGTGTGGTGCCCTTGGTTTATGAGGGCTTTCTGAGTGAATCAAGGCTGGCCCTGAGGCTTCCTGTTTTTTCCTGCTGTGCATCCAAACTTGAGTTTGGAAAAAGATAAGAAAATCTTCATGCTTTTTTCATATGTCTCAATCCTCTGCATTCCTGTGTCATCATCCTCTTTCTCTGAAAAGGTGGGCAGGGATACATTAAGTTCCCAGATCCATCTTGCCTTTGCCAGGCGTTTCCTAATGAATTCCGTGTTTTAATTTTCTGGTGAAGTATTAAAGAGAAAGCTTCATTGATATAAAGCAGGCAGGGCTGTCTGATTGTAAAAGGTAATTTCTAAATCTAAGACTACAATTTTAAAGGCTGGGGGTATGTATGTGCAGACAAGCATGGAAATGAGCTGAAAGACTCCTTGTGGCACTCTGACTTGCCCTGTTGAATTAAATTTTAAGTTAGCCCCAGGACGCGAGCTGTGAGCCCAGGTCTGGGTGGCTCCTTGTCTGGTTTAGTATAGACAATTCTACATACACAGAAAACCTGTTTCGTGATCATGAAACAAGTCATTTGGGCTAAACTCAAAATGGTCCCCTGCTTTTTCCAGCCATTTCCAAGAGCCACTGCTGTGTAACCTGGAAATGTAGCCCCAGCTGAGATTCTTTTACTTCATTTATGAATAGAAGTTTAATTGGAGGGAGAGTGTCAGCCTATATAAATGAGCGCTATTTCTAAATTGTTTACCTTTTAAAAGATCCTCTGGAGGGAAAGAGAAGGTTAGCAGAAGAATCAGGATTTTAAAACCAGTCTGCTTTTCACCCACTTTGCAGCCATACAATTGTTCTAACAAAAGAGGCTGTACTTCTTTAAAGGGCTAGAGCAGGAAATATTAGGGATTAAGGATATTTAAGGCGCTTTCATAATTCTGTCTTACGTTAAAGTATCCAAAATGGATTTTAAAAGAAATCTATTTTTCTTCCTTCAATTTTAGTATTGTTGCGTTTCAAAAGGTGGTAAAATCACTTTTCTTTCTGCCTCTTGAACAAAAAGGTAATCAAAAACATTATAAATTGGCTTGTGAATGTTGGTCATTGAAGAGTTCGGAAGGTGTTTAAACCATACTTCTCAAGAGAAGTTAGAACTCCAGAACAGTGCTCCTCAACCTGTGGCCCATAGACAGCTGCTAATCTGTGAATCGTTTGACACCAATCCACACAATAGGACTACGTATTGGTCTGCAGTAGACTGGAAATTTAAAAACTGGTCTTTTGCCACAGATAGTTTGAAAATTATTGTTCTAGATCAAGAGTTACAAATTGAAAATTATTGAAGACCAGAAACACTTTTCTTACCTGAAATGAAAATATTAGCTGTTGTTTTAAAAGCGTGATCTTAGCAAAAGGGAAACTTAAATGGATGTGTAAAAGACATACTTTGCCAGGAAGTTATGTTTGATGTTTTTGTTCCCTCTGTTTAAATTCATATCTGATGTTTAATATGACTTTTCTACCTCACAGTTCAACTTCTCTGCCTACTTTTCCAGTAGGGCAATGATCCTCTTCTGTGACCCCATGACCTATTCATATCACTGGATGCAAAGTAAAAAATTTTACGTTAGAGATTTCACTGTAAGACGGTGATTCTCAACTGGGGCGATTTTGCCCCCGAGGGGACATTTGGCAATGTCTGTAGACATTCTCAGTTGTTACAACTCAGGGCAAAGTGCTGCTGGCACTAGTGGGTAGAAGCAAGGGATGTTGCTAAATACCCTACAATGCATAGGATGGCCGCTTACAACAAAGAATTATGTAGTCCAAAATCAAGTCAAGAGTACCAAGGTTCAGAAAGCCTGCTGTAAGATAAAGTAGGATTTAAAAAATGACCTTTAATGAATGAACTTAATTTTGTGTTATATTTTAGGCTACTTTTTACCGTCATAATATTTAATAGGCCATTATACTCCCACAGGTTTTGGAAAATAGTGGGGAGCTGAGGCCAAATTGTTCACAACTTGCCCAAGATCTGATTAGGTTTGTGATGTGGAAACTTTGAATTCTGACTCTGATTCATACCCCCAGGACCATTACTAGGCTCTGATCATTTTATTAAAGTTTAAAGCAGCAGAATCTTTGGGAAGAAAGTAGAACACAAAGCTTAATATTTAAATGATTCTCTTTTTTCCATAGTGTCTCAGATTGTTGCATTTCTGGTTGGCTGTTTGGAGTTTGTGTGTTGGCATTGGTAATAACTGGATCACTGAATTCTCTCATTTTTAAAGGAGATGCTTTCTATGTCTGGACTATCAGATCATCAGCTGTCCTTTGTTTTAAATTTATGTTCACATTTGGTGGTCAGTATTTATAATCTGCACAGTGTCTTTGAGGTTTAATTCATGGAGTTGGTGATATTTTTATCGTAAGTAAATTCACAGTTGGGCCCAACACAGACCATTAGTGATTTAGTTTATATTCTGGCATCTTTCTGGCACATTCAGTCCAAGTTCACAAAGGGATACTTCTGTCTTATATTAGATATATTGCATGGGTGGGAATAGGATTCTTACTTGTCATGGAATTAGAAAATGGAATCCTTGGGAAGTTGTTTCTTTTCAGGCTTTCATAGCAAGGGTTGGGAAGGAATGTAAATAAGGCCTGTATCTGTAATAAATTAAGAAATGACATAGAGCATCATGACTTCTGGTCATTTGGCAGAAAGATGCCATTCTGATGTAAATACTTTGGTGGTCACTAGACTTTGAATATTCCTTAAGAAACCTACTGACCTAGTGGTCTGAAAAATGTGAAATTGAGTATGCCAGAGGTTCAGAATACCGTGATGGGTTTTGTTGTTGTTGTTGTTGTTAATTGGTGTTGTGATAAACCTCACAGAGAGAAAGGCTACACATAGGGCTACATGTGCTGATTCTGAGGGCAGTGGGGAAGCCTGGAGTGGCCTTTGATCAACTGAATTCAGACTGCTTCATTTGGACTGCTAGGTTTTTCTTGCGTGTCCCTTGTGCATTGATAATAAATTCTCTGTGAAGTCTAGAGTAATGGGGTAGGGAGGGGCAAAGGGTTGGGGCTGGTGAAACGTTCCTATTGCACTCTGTTTTAAGCATTGCTACTGTACTTCCTGTTGGTGGTGGTCTCTTGTAGCTTGCCTTGTGCTTTTACGTGGTCACGCTACCTTCTAACCCCAAAAAGGAGGCACTTTATTCAGCTACTTATGATCGGCAATGTATTCATTGGTTTTTGTTCAATATTTCCACCAAATATTACTATATCCCTCAAACCTTTCATTATAATGCTGAAAATTTGAATTATTTTCTTCCAATAATGCTTGTGTAGAGATAAATGAAAAGTTTTTTGTTTGGCAGTAGTAGTTTGGTTGGTTTCTAACATGTCCTAGTTTTAAAAGGTGACACTAACTCACACCATTGTGATCAGATGATATGGAACCTTCATAACTTAAGGAAGACATTTAGCATTTGTTCTGACCCTCCACGTAGATAATTTTACTACTGCCAGTTCTTCATTGACAACTGTGCTTTAAGGGATCAATTTTTATATTCATCATTTGATTTTTGGACCTTTGTCAGTAGCATATTAAAAATCAGTGGGGGATAGGGTGGGAATTATGTGCTTGAATGGAGAAGGTTTAATAGTAACAAACTTGGGGATTTTAAGGGAAGGCGTCAGTTGGAGATATATGTCTTGGTGACGTGCAAAGGATGTGGATTATCTGTCATGCAGACAGTGAAGGGTCTGATCAGGATTTTTTGGAAGCAGAAAAACATGCCAGACAGTTTCACATCTTTCTACTATCCATAGTCCATGTGGAGTGTACTACCACCAGATAAAACAAGCAAATAGTACAACAGAGTTCTTCAGGGGTCTCCTTAGGCTCAACTGAATGTTTAGAAACATTTAAACTCCTAAACTGCCACACTTGGCGTCAGATTCACTTAGAAGGTTATAGGATGGGAAGCACAGTTTGCCAGCAAACATAACCAAATATTGCTCTTCTGTCGGAGTCTCTGCAGCTGTCCATGTGCCATGGCTCAGGTGCAAGGAGATAGAGCCACCTCAGGCAAATATGGAAGCTACCCTGGCTTAAAAGCCTCTTGTTCCATGGGAGCAAGTGTCCCTTATAGCAACTCCATAGACACAGTTTCCAGGATCCCCGTAAGAGACATGTCTGTTCCAAGAGTCACTGTACTCAGGGAAGCCCAGAGCTGTGCCTTCCTATCAGGAATTTATAATTCTCCCAGTCCAGATGCATTTTACCAATTAGGGGTCATTTCTACCATATGTAATGTTGCCTAGCAACATCGTTGACATACTACTTTTTATTAGGTTGCCAGGGAACAGAGCTAGAAAGTTAACCAAAGGTCAAATTCTCTCACAGAAGGGGAAAAGGTTCTGTTAATCCTTTACCAAATAGTATGCTAAGCACTCGCACAATAGATACTCCACCTAGTTCCTATAAAATATAGCCAGAGGAATTTCCTATTAAAATATAGCCAACACCAGCTCATTTTTCCTCTCTCAAAGAGTTGTCATTCTTTGTGCTTAGCTGCTTGTAATTAATACACTGTTTGCAAATTTTGCTGAGGTATATGTAAGAGTTGGATAAATAGTCAAAATGGTCCCAACAAAATGTCATGTATCCTTTGGTGCTACTCATAGTAGGCTGGTATAGTATGACATACTGTGGGGACATTATTGAATGGAAATTTCTTTGATGGGAACCTGTGTCCAGCTGGCAACACCAAGCACTAGGCTCTTGGTACAGTGCCTCTTATTGCTATGTCACGTGATGCTACTCTTACCTGCTTCTGTTACTCCTGGCAGATCAATAAGTGAAGACAGCTGGTTATTTATTCAACAGTTATCCAACAATTATTTATGGAGCCCTTACTATGTGTCAGGGATGCATCAGTGGGCAACCACAATCCCTGTCCTCAAGGAACTTGCAGTGTGTAATCAGGGAGAGTAGCAATTAAGCTGTTAAAACACAGTTTTGGGTGTGACAATAGGGGCAAGGGCAGGGTGCTCTGAGAGAGGTTAGGTAGGGCACCTAGTTCAATGTTAGAGCCTCAGAGAAGGCTTTCTAGTCTAAGCTGCTGGTATTGTGGTCCTTTCCATCCAGTAAACTTTTAGCTTCGGGATACAATTTATAAGCAACTTAAACAGTTTCTGACATTTCCTACCTTTTCCAAACGTGGTGGCTTTGGACATTAACAGTCTTTAAATTACCTGTTTTATTCAGGTATGTAAAAATACTATAAACATTTCAGAATATCCTAGACTTTAGAAAATATACATCAGATGCTATGGTTTTCTAATTTAAAAATCAACAACAATAATAAATAACTTCCCATTATCTTGATCCAGTATAATAAGACAGAACAAAGGTATTGTTACTGTGGAGGAGCCCCACTGCATCTGGTTTGGGTCTTGGCTGGCCATGTAAACTAGTTAATACCCCAGAAACTAGATAGACGTGGAACAGAACCATAAAATCAAAGGATTTGAGAAATAGAAGGGACTTTTGAGATAGTCTAGTCCAACTCCATTTTACAGAGAGATGAAATGACTAGTTCCTAATTCCCATACAACTAGTTAGGATCAGAAACCAGATCCTGCCCAGCCAATGCTGATAACAAATATGTTTGGGCAGGCAGCTAAGACCATCCGTAGATAACATTTGTTTCCTTGGGTGCCCATCAGACTAAAACCACAGAAGAGGAAAATGCTGTTTTAGCCTCGTGTGGCTTTGCGTGATCATGGCCTGCAATCTTGTAATGCTTAGACAGGGAGGGGGACATCCCATGTTGGGCATGGAGGAGTTAATTTAATTTCTTTGCCTATAATACCCACACACATCTGAAACAACAGAAACCACCATCAACACACATGCGCGCACACACACACACAGCAAATCGAAATCTTTATTGTCCACTTATTATGTATCATGTATTTGATTTTAATATATTTACTTTGTAAAAAACTTTCAAAATGAAAAGATATACAACATTATCTTGAAATTACTTTTGCTAACCTCTCTAACTGAATTTTGATATAAATTGGGCATGATTCAGGGAAGCTGACAAGGACAATCTTATTTGGAAAAAAACCCCACATATTTTTAAGTCAGCAGACCATATAATATTATGGTATTGAGTGAAAATGTATTTTAGGTATTTCTTGACTGAGTGGATTTTAATAAATTTACTGCAAAAAGCTAATTTTATTTAAAGGTCTGCAATAATATGTAATAGTTATTAGTAAAACAGATTAGCCACTTTACAATCTAAAAATACCTAGAAGCAGTGATCCCAGTTGTTAATGAAATATTTATCAAGTTTGGGATTAAAATTAATGCAAATCATCTTTTAATTTGGTCAAATCAACCTGGGAGTAAACAAGAAATAGTCTCAAACTAAATTTTTGTTTGATTTACATAAGTCAGACTGAAACACCCTAGCGACAAATTTAGAATAGGAACAGCCTCAGCCAGGTTCAAGAAAAAGTCTTTTGTTCCTTTATTGCTCATTTTGTCTTCAGAAACAAGTGTAATTTAACTACTTTCTGTACCTTCCAGAATTTAAAATTGACCTAAATTAGATAACTGCAAATTTTAGAATGGTTAAGGTCAAAACGGTTAAAACATTTTCTTTGGAATGAATGAATGAAATTGAGGATTGATCTCCTCATATGGATGAGTTAATAATCCTTCATAATTTAAGTTTAGTTAACTATTTTTCTCAGTGCAGTTATTTTGCATGAAATTCTAATGAGGAATTTTATGAATAAGATATTGGTGAACAACAACAATGAAAAAACACAAAATAAAGAGAACTATTAGAGAGAGCTCTAAACAGAGGAAGCTTCCATTAAACACCTTTTCCCACCTCTCTGTCCCATGGTGTTAAGACCAATTATTTCCTTGTATGAGACAGTTTCTGGGCAGATGTTTTAGATTCTGTGAAAGAAGATGGACCACTGCTTGATGAATGGGTAATGCAGGATGCGATGTAAGCAAAAGGTAATGGCAGACAACACAAAAATCAGAAGAGGCACAGCCATTTGAAGCTGTGAGCTCTACAGTCACTTTCCAACAACTCTTAGAAGAAAGATAGAAACTGACTTTATCTTTGGCTGCCAACTTTCCAAGTGGATTAGTTCCTTTTACAAAGGCACTTGTCAAAACTGCTATTAAAAAAAAGAAAGAAGATGAAGTTGGAAATGATCCTGACTATTAAAACAATAGCAACATGTACTTTTTTTAAGGGATGGGAAACTTTCTGCTTTTTGGAACTGAGTTGGTCTTTACGTCAAAGTGGTTATGTGCCAGATCTGTTTCTATGGTTCAATGTTGTCCAGGTTGTGTGTTGTTTTGCTATTTTCACTTTTTATATATAAAGAACTAAAAAGAAGAGAATAAAGTAATACATTAGTGGATATAATGTATATAATCTAGATCTGACTTCTCATTTCTGTGGTCTTGGCATTCCATTTTAAATATAAATCTGTAAGACATATGTGCATATTTTTGTTTTAAAAATTATTTCTTCCTAAATAACAGTTTGAAATATTTATCTTTTGAAGACAGGAAGTTGGTTCAGTGTTAGCAATATATTGATATAATTTTATGTTTTTTAAAAATGTTGAGGCTGGGTTTATTTAAGATTGGCTGGGCTCACTGCCAGCTCTTGAGAAAAGCATTTATAGCCTATAGATTTTTAAGAGTTCCCATAACGATATAGAACTGATAAAACTAAATACACTTTCCAACTGTTTGAAGACTCCCTGACTTCATTTAGTAATGGTAACTTTTTTTTCTATCTAAAACAGAGATTGGGCCAAATCCTGCCTGCTCCCTGGTTTTTGCAAATAAAGTTTTATTGGAACACAGGCACACCCATTCCTTTCCATATTGTATATGCACTACAATGGCAAAGTTGAATGGTTGTGATAGACACCTTTCATCTGCAAATCCAAAGTAGTTACTATCTGACGCTTTACAGAGTTCGTCCACCAGTGATCTACAACTTTGGTCAAGACAACACATCTGTTATTTCTTATGTAGGGATGATGGAGGTGGGGTAGGTCCCACCAATCTGTGAGCATCACTAGGATTTAAACCAATCTGATATGTATGGACCAATCTGTGAGTATCACTAGGATTTAAACCAATCTGGTATGTATGGATCAATCCCTGAGCATCACTAAGTGTTAAACATGTCTAGTATGTATGAGGGTCAGTGGAGGGGCACAGCTGATCTGTATTAAGTTTTTGGGAAGAAGTTGCTGGAAGGATCTGACCAGGGGAAAAGATGGTCACTTGGCTCAGCTCCAAGGTAGTGTGCCTGAGCCATCAATGTGAGAGCTACAGGCTGAAACTAAAGGAGTATGATCCAAAATCTTGGTCAGTTGCTGGAAGCTCAAACTGCACTGCTTTGAACACCTGATGCCAAAGCATGAGGCAGAGTGGGAGGGCAGGGGTACTGACTGCCCTGCACTTCTGCAGCTCGGCAAGTCCTCGGTGTAGTCTCAGCACAGCTGTGGCTCACAGGCAGTAGCAAGAGAGGTTAAATCCAGCTGAATGGGCTCTAATGGCCAGCACTGGAGGCAGTTAGGATTTCACCTTTCCAGGCACCTACCAATTCGGCACCAGACATCAGAGACCTGTCTTGATCAGGGCACTTTTGGCTTCAAGGAACAGATCCTCAAGCAAGCTTAAGGCAATGGCTGTCAATGTGTGGTCCCAGCATCAGCAGCATCAGCATCATGCCCAGGGGATTCTGATACAAACTGAAATTTGAGAGCCATTTTAAAAGGATTGTTTCAAGATTAAAATGAGTGATTTTATGAGCATCCTAGGAGAGGAAATCAGGTCACTTGGAATTAGAAAGTAAGGACTGAGACTGCTCCTGGTCTCCCATGCTCCTTGTCCATGCTCCTTGTCCACTTCTCTCTGTGCCTGTGTGAGGTTCCCCAGACACTCTCAGAAGACTAGTTTCTTCTGCACATTCATCAGCTGTCCCAGCCCGGACCTGACCGCTGCCCTGTGTTTGTTCAATCCTCCAAAGGAAAACACCTCAGTTTCTGCCCAGTGAAAAGTGGATTCCCTTGGGTCACGTGGCACCTTGGGTTAGGCAGCAGAGGGCTCTGGCCAGAGGTGGAGGTGTGGAGGGGGAAGGGAGTGTTACTTGGAAGCTGGGGCTGGGTAGTGGTATGGGGGACAGATTCCCCAAGAAGGGGCCCTGGAGAAGGCAGGAATATTGACCTACATGTCTCCTATATCAAGAAAATCAAAGCAGACAGGCAATTTTTTGGGAGCATGCCTGATACACCTCCAGGAGTTCCCAGAATCAATGGGAGGAAAACAGCAGGTGGCTGTAAGGTTTTCCATTAGTAGGGGAGCCAGCTCTGGTGGTCTAGTGGTTAAGATTCAGTGCTCTCACCGCAAGGGCTAGGATTGTCTCCTGGTCAGGGAACCACACCACCTGTCTGCCGATTGTCATATTGTGGTGGCTGCGTGTTGCTGTGATGCTGAAAGCTATGCCACTGGTATTTCAAATATCAGCAGAGTCACCCATGGAGGACACGTTCCAGCGGAGCTTCCAGATTAAGACAGACTAAGACCTGGCCACCCACTTCCGAAAAAACTGGCCGTGAAACAGAGCATTGTTTGATAGAGCGCCAGAAATTGAAAGGATGGCGTGAAAAGACCGGGCAGGGTTCTGCTCTGCTGTACAGAGGGTCATTAGGATGGCACTAACAACAGGGGAGCAAAAGTCTATTTAGCTATATACACAAAACGATTGAGTTTGAGAGCCAGCCCTGATGTCCTAATGGTTCAAGTTCAGCGCTCTTACAACGCTTCTGCGGCCTGAGTTTGTTTCCGGGTGGCAGAACCATACCATCTGTCTGTCCCTTGCCATGCTGTGGTGGCAGCTCACATAGAACTAGCACGACTTACAACTAGGATATACAACCTTGTACTGGGGCTTGGGGGAGGGAAAAAAAGACAAAGAGGAAGACTGGCAACAGATGTTAGCTCAGGGCGAATCTTTCCCTGCAAAAAAAAAAATTTGAATTTGAGAACAGGTGTTTAAACAAAAATTTGTACACAAACGTTCATAGCAGCTCTGTTCACAATAGCGGAAAGGTGGAAACACCCAAATGTCCATCAACTGATGAATGGATAAACAAAATGTGGTATATGCATTTGGTGGAATATTATTCATCCCCTAAAAGGAATGAAGTTCTGATACATGCTACAACATGGATGAACTTTGAAAACATGCTAGGTGAGAGAAGCCAGTCACAAAGGACGTCATATGGTATAATTCCATTTATATAAAATATCCAGAACAGACAAATTCATAGGGACAAAAAGAGAGTGTGGTTGCCAGGGACTGGGGAGGGAGGAGAGAATGACTGCTAATGGGTACAGGTTTTCCTCTGAGGTGCTGAAAAAGTTTTGGAAATATACAGTGGTGATGATTGCATAACACTGTGAGTATATTTAATGCTATTGAATTGTACTTTAAAATGATAAGTTTTATATCCGGGGCCAGCTGGTGGCTTAGTGGTTAAGTGCATGTGCTCCGCTACTGGCGGCCTGAGTTCAGATACTGCGTGCGCACTGACGCACCACTTGTCCGGCCATGCTGAGGCCGCGTCCCACATACAGCAACTAGAAGGATGTGCAACTACGACATACAACTATCTACTGGGGCTTTGGGGAGAAAAAGGGAAAAAAAGGAGGAGGATTGGCAATAGATGTTAGCTCAGAGCCAGTCTTCCTCAGCAAAAAAAGGAGGATTGACATGGATCTTAGCTCAGGGCTGATCTTCCTCACACACACAAAAAATTTATACCTATTTCACCACAATTTTAAAAAAAGTCTAGTTATTTTTTCCAGTTTTATTGAGATACAGTTGACATACATCACTGTGTAAGTTTAAGGTGTACAGCATAATAGTTTGATTTATATGTATTGTGAAATGATTACCACTATAAGTTTGGTTAACATCCATCATCTCATGTAGATACAACAAAAAGTAAACAGACGTAAAGAAAAAACATTTTTTTCCTTGTGATGAGAACTCTTAGGATTTACTCTCTGAACAATTTTCATATATGTCATGGAGCTGAGTTAACTGTAGTCTATTTAGTTATTTTTGGGAGCCCCGTAGGCATTCACGGGCGGAGGGCGGGCGGGGCGTCGGGGCTGCCGGGCCGGCCGCGAGCCTCCCTGCGGGCGGAGGCGCCGCGGGCTCTGACCGCCCGGGCGGCGTTGGCGGCGGGATGCGGTCCGGCGCGGCGCCCCCAGACGTCCCGGGGCGGGAGAGCGGCGGGAGGCGCAGAGGCGAGCGGGCGCCATTTGCAGCCCGGGGCGCAGCGGCGGCGGCGGTGCGCCGGCTCCGAGGGGCTGGAGACCGTCACAAAGGAGGCGCGGGCGCCGGCGGCGGAGGACGCGGCCTCGGGGCGGCGGCCCGGGCGGCCCGCGGGGAGAGGCGGGCGGCGCCGGGGCGCACCGGCTCCGGGACTCCGCGGCCGCCCCTCCCCGCGCCCGGGAGGGGCTGCGGGACAATGGCCCGCCGTCGCCGCCCGGCCGGCCGCGGCGCGGGGAAAGGCGGGAAGGCGCGCGGAGTCTCCCGGCGGCGGCGGCGGCGGCGGCGGAAAGGCGGCGCGGGGACGGTGCCGGGCGTGTCTGCAGCCGTCGGGCGCCGCGGACTCCCGGCGGGGCTCTGGCTGCGCGCCGAGTGACTGGCGGGCCGCCCAATAGGGCGTTGGGGGCGGGCTAGCTAATTTGCAGAATCTCCGTGTATCTAATCTTGACTAGATTCAGATTATGCATTCCAAGCAGCACCATCACAGGAGTGGTGCTGCGTTCTTCTCAGCGCATCATATCAAGTGGTGCACAATTTCAGCTTGTCAACCTGTCTCATTACTGATGATGTTCTCTTTAATCCTTGATTAAAATGATGTCTGCCAAGTCTCTGCACTGTAAAGTCACACTTTTTCCTTTTGTAAAGTATTACATAGGCAGGTACTTTGAAACTACATAAATAACCTGCTTCTCATCAAACCGTTTAAATGTTATTCATTTTTTTTAATGTCGTATGGGCTCATGGTTTCCTCTTTTATTCATTGGGCTATAATCTGTTGCTATAATTTATTTTAATGCTCAAATTGTCCCAGATTTGGCCAGTGAAAGCCCATTCAAGCCAGCTTTTTTTTTTTTTAAATGAGGTGTGCCCCATTTAACATTAACTTTTTAAAAATTTTTATTTATTTATTTTTTTCCCCCAAAGCCCCAGTAGATAGTTGTATGTCATAGCTGCACATCCTTCTAGTTGCTGTATGTGGGACGCGGCCTCAGCATGGCCGGAGAAGCGGTGCATCGGTGCGCGCCGGGGATCCGAGCCCGGGCCGCCAGCAGCGGAGCGCGCGCACTTAACCGCTAAGCCACGAGGCCAGCCCTCAAGCCAGCTTTTGTGTCCATTTGACATGTCTCTGTCCTTCTTGAACACTTCCTTTCTTGCACAAGATGTTCCAGGCGTATCTTGTACTTTATCCTTGCTGCCGCCCTGGAATCAGATACTTCTCCGAGGAGCCTTGGTTCTTTTTAGTGTAGAGCCATTATTTGGAAACCAAGATCTGGATGCTATGTGTGCTCATTGCTTTTGAAGTGTTGCTGCTTTCATGCCCTCTCAGTGGACATTTCCACAGATGGAGAGATAAATAGAGTGAGAGATTGATATCTAGATATAGATATATAGATAGAGATTGATATATAGATAGATAACTCCAGGTCCAATTCAACACCACAGGATTCATTCTCATTTTCTCCCTCTTCATGATTTTTGCTATATGTGCTGTTAAGGTGAACACTACTACATTTATTCTTTCAAAAACTTTATCTCCATCATTAAAGTAAAATATTCCTATCAATAAAATTTGAAACTACCAAAAAGTAAAGGGAAGAAAATCAACCATAATCTCAGCATAAAAATAACCACATTTTGTAGATTTACTTTCAGCCTTTTCTTTGTGTGTAGGTCTCCCCTTTTGAGTTACAGGAAATCATACTGTAAATACAATTCTGTACCCTGTGTTTTTTCACTCAGTTTTGCAGGTGTAGGCAAATTACAGCCTACAGGCCAAACCTAGCCCACTGCCTGTTTTTGTCCATGAACTAAAATTGGTTTTTAAGTTTTAAACGGTTGAAACAAAATCAAGAGAGGAATAATATTTTGTGACGTGAAAATTGTATGCAATTCAAATTTAAATGTCCATAAATTAAGTTTCATTGGAACACAGTCATGCATATTCATTTATATATTGTCTATGGCTGTTTTTCCCTGCAACAGCAGAGTTGAATACTTGTAAAAGAGACTGTATTGCCTGCAAAGCATAAAATACTATTTGGCCCTTAACAGAAAAAGTTTGCCAACCCCTGAAATATTGTATCTTAGTCATGTTAGTAAATTGGCTGCATAATCTGTGCTTTGAAATGTTATGGAAGTGACAATAATAATACTTAGCACATTTTAGGTGCTTAATAAAGGAATTTATTCCAAATAATTCAGGAAGGGATGGGAGTAGAGGAAGATGAGGAAGAGGGATAATGGTTTTTAGACAGGTCTCTTTTCAGGCATCTGCTGAATTTATTATTCCCAACCAGTGGAAAAGATGTTTTCTCACCAATCATTGAAAAGGAAGATGTCTTTCATCAATGTTTCATGGCTAAAATAATAGCTTCTTAAATGTCCTTTAAAAAAGTTATTTGGGAGCCAGCCCTGATGGCCTAGTGGTTAAAGTTCTGCATGGTCCACTTTGGCAGCCTGGTGGCCTGGAGCCCAGGTTTGGTTCCAGGCACAGAACCACACCACCCATCTGTCAGTAGCCATGCTATGGCGGCAGCTCACATAGAAGAACTAGAAGGACTTACAACTAGAATATACAACTATGTACTGGGCCTTTGAGGAGGACAAAAAAAAGTTATTTGGGGCCAAAATAATCTTGTTGCTACCAAATTAGTAAAACATCTAATTTTAGCTAGTATTCCCCCTTAACTTTGCAGAAGCTTTGGTGAATTTTTAAAATGGCTCCATAACAAATGTGGGAAGTAATGCTGCAGAGGCCTGGGACAGCTTCTATTTAGATCTCTTGGACCAAATAGTCATGAGTTTATAATTTTAATTATTTGTGTCTGTAGTTTTTGAAAGTGGCAATAAATTATTTTAATACTTCTCCCATTGAGAGGTGGGGTCTTTGTACTCTCCCCCTGAATCTAGGTGGGCTTGTGACTGCTGTACCCTGTAAAGTATGGTGGAAGTGTGACTTCTGAGGCTTGGAAAGGCCATGTACCTTCCACCTAGCTCTTTTGGAATGCTGGCTTTTGGGACACTGTCTTTGGGTTTGCTCCACCATGGAACCCAGCCACGTGTGGTGAAGCCACATGGAGAAGCTGCGTCTAGGTGCTCTGCACGACAGTTGCAGTTGAGCCCAGCCTTCAGCCTTTCCAGCCCAGGATCAGCCACGTGAGTGAAGAAGCCACCTTAAAGTGACTCCTGCTGCCCCAGCCTTTCTGGCTCCTAGCTGTTAGTCCCCAGCTGAGGCTCAGGACAGAGAAGAGCAGCCCTCACTGTGCCCTTTCAGAATTCCTGACCCACAGAATCAATAAGCATGATAAAATGGTGGTTGTTTTATACCATTAAGTTTGGGTAGGTGTTGTGCAGCAATAGTAACTGGAATAACATCCTCTCAATAAAGGACCTTACATATGACTTTATATTACATATAAAATAAGTATAAACAATAAAAAGCCATGGAGAGTGGAGGGATAATTAAAGCTAAAGGTAGTTAGTATAACTGCATATTAAATATAGTTCTGGGCTGGCCTGGTGGCATAGCAGTTAAGTTCGCGCATCCGCTTTGGTGGCCCACAGTTCGCCGGATCAGATCCTGGGCGTGCACCTACTCACTGCTCATCAAGCCATGCTGAGGTGGTGTCCCACCTAGAAGATCTATAATTCTACAACTATGACACCCAACTGTGTACTGAGGCTTTGGGGAGAAAAAAAGAAAAAGAGGAAGATTGGCAACAGATGTTAGCACAGGGCCAATCTCCCTCAAAAAAAATTTTTTTAATAAAATAAATAAATAAATATATATAGTTTTGAGTTTTCTAGCAACTAAAAGTATAAGCAGAAAGATTGCTAAATATAATAGTTTGCATAATAATAGGAAAGATCGTTATTTGTCAGGGGAAAGGAAGTTTTTCTGGCACTAAACTTTAAAATAAATTTATTAAACAGTTCCCTCTATAAAGGATATTGAAAAATATAATGGGCGAATTCTTTATCAGCAGTTTTATAGGATTCACAAGGGCTGTTTCTAATATGGACCATCAATAATATCCAAGTACTCAGCACTAAATCATAAACTCATCTAAGTGTGTAGCTTGATTCAGGGACAGAGCTTGTACAGTCTAGAGGAATGAATGGGTGCACATTCCTTTGACCCTATGAGCAATCATATCAACCAGGCTTTTGGGAAGGGCTTGTCAGTAGCCAATTATTTTAAAAATAAATTTTGTGATATATATCTGGATTGCAAGAATTTTGTCATGTTGATTGAAGGTAGTTCCTTACATGCTTTAAAACACAAGAAAAGAAGGTGGCAATGCTGACAATATCTCAACATTGAGTCGGGGGCTAAAGACTGGGGGCAGGGCTAAGGCTTTCTTTTTTTTTTTTTTTGTGAGGAAGATCAGCCCTGAGCTAACATCTGATGCCAATCCTCCTCTTTTTGCTGAGGAAGATTGGCCTTGGGCTAACATCTGTGCCCATATTCCTCTACTTTATATGGGATGCCACCACAGCATGGCATGACAAATGGTGCATCAGTGCACTCCCAGGATCTGAACCTGCGAACCCCGGGCCACTGAAGCGGAGTGCACGCACTTAACTGCTGTGCCACCGGGCCGGCCCTGTAAAGCTTTCTTTAAAAAAAATCTTGGAACTCATCAGAAACAAACAACTCAATTTTTAAAAGTGAGCAAAAAATTTGAACTTCACCAAAGATATATGGATGGCAAATAAGCACATGTAAAGTTGCTCAATAGCATTAGTCATTAGGGAAATATGAATTAAAACTGCATTGCAAAGGAAAACCATCACATACCTATTAGAAATGTTACAAACAAAACAAAAACAAAAACAAAAACAAGCGCTGGCAAGGATACAGGCACTGGAACTCTCATATGTTGCTGGTCAGAAGGCAAAATGGTACATCTACTTTGGAAAATAGTTTGGCAGTTTTTTCTAAAGTTAAATGCACACCTAGCATATGACCCGGAAATCCTCCTAAGTATTTACCTAAGAGAAATGAAAACTTAGGTTCTCCCACAAATCCATACGTGAATGTTTATAGCAGCTTTTTTCATAAATGCCTCCAGCTGGAAACAATCCAAATGTTCTTCACTGGTGAGCAGATAAATGGGTGGTATATCCATACAATGGAATATTACTCAGTAATAAAAAAGTAAGGAACTAGTGTTACATGCAGCAACATGGATGAATCTCATATGCATTACATTAAGTGAGAGAAAACAGACTCAAAAGACTACCACCTAATGGTTAAAATGGCAAATTTTATGTTATATATATTTTATCACAATAAAAAAAATGACTACATACTGTAGGATTCCATTTATACGTCATTCTGGAAAAAGCAAAGCTATAGGGACAGAGAACAGATCAGTGTTTGCCAGGGGATGGGGGGCAGGTTAACTACTAAAGTTCAGCATAATGGAGGCTTTTCAGGGGTGAGAGAATTGTTCTGTATCTTGACTGTGGTACTAGTTACATGAGTCATAGAACTGCACACCAAAAAGAGTGAATTTTACTGTATGTTAATTAAAAAATAAAAATGTAAATTTTCTAGTGGCCACATTGAAAAAGATAAAGGATTAAATAACAATATTAAAATTAATATTATTGGTTTAATAATATATTTTAATTCAGTATACTCAAAATATTATCATTTCAACTTGTAATCAATGTAAGAATTTTTTTTAGTAAAACTTGTTTTTTTAAAAATTATTTTGGAGCATAACATTGTGTAAATATCAGGTGTACATTATTATATTTCAGTTTCTGTGTAGACTGCATCGTGTTCACCACCAATTATCTAGTTTTTATCCATCACCATACATATGTGTTCCTTTCCCCCTTTTGTCCTCTCCCCACCTCCTTCCCCTCTTGCAACCGTCAATCTATTCTCCTTATCTATGTATTTGTCTGTTTGCTTATCTTCCACATGAGTGAAATCATATGGTATTTGTCTTTCTCTGTCTGACTTATTTTGCTTAGCATAATGCCCTCATGGTCCATCCGTGTTGTCGTAAATGTCGCAAAAGACGATTTTGTCTTTTGTTATGGCTGAGTAGTATTCCATTATATATATACACCACATCTTCTTTATCCACTCATCCATTGATAGGCACTTGGGTTGCTTCCACGTCTTGGCTATTGTGAATAATGCTGCGATGAACATAGGAGTGCATATATCTTTTTGAATTACTGATTTCATGTTCTTTGGATAAATACCCAGTAGTGGAATGGCTGGATCATATGGTATTTCTAGTTTTAATTTTTTGAGAAATCTCCATACTGTTTTCCAATATAAGAAATTATTATTATTATTTTTTAAATGTACTTTATTCTTTTTTTTTTTTTTGAGGAAGATTGGCCCTGTGCTAACATCTGTTGCCAATCTTCCTCTTTTTCTTTTTTCTCCCCAAAGCCCCAGTACATAGTTGTATATCCTAGTTGTAGAGTTGTAGCTCTTCTATACGGGACGCTGCCTCAGCATGGCTTGATGATGTGGTGAGTAGGTCTGCGTCCAGGATCCAAACCTGCAAACCCTGGGCCGCTGAAGCAGAACACGTGAACTTAACCGCTACGCCACCAGGCCGGCCCCTCCAATATAAGAAATTATTAAGGAGATATTTTACATTCTTTTCTTCGTACTAAGTCTCTGGAATCTGGTATCTTACACTTCCAGGACATCTCAATTTGGACTAGCCACATTTCAAGTGCTCAGCAGCCACATGCGGCTAGAGACTACCATATTGGACAGTGCAGGTCTAGACCTTGACCTGAAAAAATAATAAAGGTAGGTGTTTCCAGCCTTGAGCAGCTATCATCAAATAAATAGTATAATATTTCCACCAAGTATAATATACTACTTAAAATTATCAGACTTTCAAAAATCTTAATGAAAAGTTATAAAAATATTAACTCAAGGGAGTCATATTCTTGCTAATGCATCCAAACTGGCATCATCTTCAAAGGTGACCTCACTCCCTCACTTGCATCTTCTGGAATACTCCCTGAAAATGCCATTCCCTTTCATGTTGCATTTGCTCTCATTTTCTTCTGCTCTTATCTCTTCCTCACTCCACACACCCATACACACTTCTCTACTCTGGTGAAAACTTACTTCTCCCTTAAGACCCAATCCCAGTGGACATCCTTTTCCCCAAATCCCTGCTCCAGAGGGCTGGAACCATGCCTTATTGTTTACACAGTGGGCCCTCGACACTGTTCTTTCTTCTAACATTTATTGAGTACCTCTAGGTGCTGGAGATACCTGAGTGAATGGGATACAGCCCTGCCCCCAAGTATCTTGTGGTCCGGTGGGGATGACAGACAGATTAAAGAGGCACCTTAATACGCTTTGCCAAGTGCCAAAAAGCACAGTGCTTGGGAGTATCTAGGAGGGGAACCAAACCCAGTGCTGGGAAGGCCAACTTTTCCTGCACAACCTCTGAGCTAGTCCCTTTCCATTTTCCTTTAAGAGGTCACTGTGGAAGTCAGTTCAGGGTGGGTCTTGCGCGAGTCCCTGTGCCTACTCAGCCTCAGCCAGCCATTGGCTGAGTTTTATTTGGGGGGTCACTTAAGTGGAGGTCACTAGGAGAGTGAGCACAGATGTTAGGCACCCTTTCTCTCATTTCCCCTAATACTGTACTGTGGGTGCATCCCCGCAGTCTCGTCCCTTGGTGAAAACTCCCCAGTATGCTCCTCCCTTGGAAACCCCTGCCTGCACCACTCTCAAGAAACAATTCAGGGCCGGCCCCATGGCTTAGCAGTTAAGCGCTCGCGCTCCACTGCTGGCGGCCCAGGTTCAGATCCTGGGCGCACACCAACACACTGCTTCTCTGGCCATGCTGAGGCCGCGTCCCACATACAGCAACTAGAAGGATGTGCAACTATGACATACAACTATCTACTGGGGCTTTGAGGGGTAAATAAATAAAATCTTTAAAAAAAAAAAAAAGAAAGAAAAAAAGAAACAATTCGCCCAAGTAGCAATCCTGGGGGCCACGTCCCTGGGCGAGCGGCCGCATCTGCCAATCCTCTCCAGGCCTGAGCCATCAAATGACATACACAGAAGTCAGCTGCCACAAGCCCCAGGAGCCCTGGATTTGGTGCTTCTAATATTCTTCTGAATTTACTTTCAAAAGTGGGGAGGAGCAATAGATGAGGCTGTAATGCTAAAGGCACATACTTTATTTCCAACTTCTAAGGAAGAAAGGGCGTTTCTGAAGAAGGGAGGGAGTGATGTTGCTGATCGTCCTGGTGGTTGGCAAGAGGACTGATCCAGCTCCTCTATCAATTACAGAGTGATTTGTGTTCAAACATCTCCTCTTTTAAAATGCAAATAAATTTGCAGGAATTTAAACATCATTCTTAAATTGATGTGAAGCATTACAGTAAATTAATCAGATTGACACCCTGAGTTAAGGAATGAGAGTTTTGATTATGATTGGGAGGAAGGAAAGAAAATTATGGGTGGGAGGGCTTGAAAGAGACAGGAGGATGGGAGAAGTATCAAGACAAACTCTTGTCTACTTTGTGAGTTTTATTTGAATCTTTGCTTCAGCTGGATAGATTGTAACTGATTTTTTAAAATTTTATTGTTGACTGATTGGTAGGTAACAAACAAATCTGCTCCCCAGAACACAATGATTTTTCTCTCCTCTGAACTCTCATAGCCTTTCAGTCAACAATACTTATTCAATGCCCACTATTTGCCAGATCCTAGGCTAGGTTCTAGAGCTTTTGAATCTTTCGCATTTAGCACATTTCATCTTATATTATGGATAAATAAAAAACACCCCACAAGTACTGCTGGCTTTTCTCCCACTGGATGGTGAGCTCCTATCCTACCTTTACAGGGACTGAGCCTTATTTGAGAAAAAGAGCTCAAGCAACATATTCCAGTAATCTTTGTACCACTAGTATCTAGCTTAGTGCCTGGTGTATAAAAACTGCTTAATAAATGTTTATTGAATGACTAAAAGACCTCCCTGTGCTCACCACCACAGAGCTGAGAAGAGTGATGTGGCAGACATGGAGAGATGTGCCACTGAGATGTCCTTCATGAAAGAACTGGCTGACAGCCTCCAACTGCTAGTGCCTTCAACTGCTTCAGTTTCCAGAAGCCCGGCCAAAACATGGGACTCCTCCATCAGATGATGTTTGCTCTGGGGATCCCCGTGGGCTGGCAGAGACTTTGTCACTGACTGGTCTCTTTTCTCAGTCCTGCTTCTGCTCCCTCTCCTTCACAGGTGTTACTCCCCATTAATCCTTTCATACTCTCAACTCTTTCTCAGCATCTGCTTCCCAAATACCCAACCTGTAACAAGGCACTCTAGTCTTAAACCCGTTCACTCTAGACTAGTATGAAAAGCCTACACAATTGTGGCAATAAGCCAAAGTCAGTTGACTGCATAGGAGGTAATGACAATAGTAAACATTTTCTTGGTGCTTTTGTACAAGGTTACTTGCTGAAATTACATATTTTAATTTTAGTTTAAAAATGAGTACCAAAATGGCCAGAAAAGGAAATGTACCTTATTAAGCCTTAAGAAAAAGGTTATTCTATTTAAAATTAATGTTTCAAAATATAATACAAAGCTACAGGAATTAAAAGCAGTATTGTATTAGCACTTCAATGGATAATAGACGAATGGAACAGAATATCACATCCAGAAAAAGACTCTTGAATATATGTAAATTTAATATCTGATAAAAGTGGCTTTTTAAACTCATAAGTAAAGGATGACTTATTATATAAACATCATTGAGAAAATTGGATAGCTATATTGGAAAAAAAATTAGATCCTATACATCAAAATAAAATTTAGATGGATCAGAGTTCTAAATATAAAAAGACAAAGTTATGAAAGTATCAAAGGAAAATAAAGGATAATATTTTATAATCTTGATTTGGGAAAATCTTTCCTAAGGAAGAATATAAAACCCAGAGACCATAAAAGAAAAGGATGGACAGGTTTTGCTATATCGAAATTTTATTTTATTTTATTTTATTTTTGGTGAAGAAGAGTGGCCCTGAGTTAACATCTGTGCCCATCTTCCTCTATTTTGTATATGGGATGCCACCACAGCAGGGCTTGATGGGCGGTGTGTAGGTCCGTGCCTGGGATCCAAACCTGCGAACTCTGAGCTGCTGAAGCAGAGCACACAAACTTAACCACTATGCCACCGGGTCGGCCCCAAAATAAAATCTTTTGTAGAGTGAAAGATATTATAAGCAAAGTGAAAAGATAAGAAAGATTAGAGTCATATATTTGCCAAACATACAACAGAGAAAGGATTAATATCGATAATACATAAAAAACTCCTTAAGAGAAAGCCCAAATATCTCAATAGAAAGAAAAGACAAAGGCTACGGACAGGAATTTACAGAAGAAGAAACGTAACATCCATTATCATATGAAAAGATGTTCAGCCTCACTGATCAGCAAGAATGCAAATCAAAACAATAGACAGTTACCACTTTTCTTTTCTTTTCCTTTCTTTTTGTGAGGAAGATCAGCCCTGTGCTAACATCTGCCAATCCTCCTCTTTTTTTTTTTTTTTTTTTGCTGAGGAAGACTGGCTCTGGGCTAACATCCGTGCCCATCTTCCTCCATTTTATACGGGATGCCGCCGCAGCATGGCCTGCCAAGCGGTGCGTCAGTGGGCGCCTGGGATCCCAACGGGTGAACCCCGGCCACCGCAGCGGAGCACGCGCACTTAACCACTTACGCCACCAGGCCGGCCCCCAGTTACCATTTTTTAACCAGTCAAATTGGCAATAATTAAAATGATTCATAATATCTAATTTTGAAGATGCAGGAAAATGAGCACTCTGATACACCATTTGTGAGAGTGCAAGTTGGTAGAGTCTTTTTGAAGGGCAATTTGTCAGTATGTTAAATTTTTAAATATGCATCCCCTTTGACCCAGCAAATCTCCTTCTAGGGAATCTCTTACAGAAATGCAGGTAGGCAATGGGAAGGGAAGATGGATGTAAGTGAGGAGATCAGGAGCAGGCTGAACCCACAAGCGAGAGCTAGCACCCCACAGGGATGGACTGGAAGCCGCATCAGTTTTCACTGCTTCCAATCTTGCTGATGTGGGTGTCCTGCAGAAGCCAGGGCCCTTTGTCACAGAGCAAAACACATACACGGGGCCCAGGAGATGGAGAAGCTGAAGGAGGATCCAGGGGAAAAAAGAAGTTGCAGGTCCAGCTGCTGCTTCGCCTCCAAGGTGGTGAGTCAGCAGATCACCAGCACTGTGTATGAACTACAAAACGGCTGCTGCTTTCCTTCTGCCTGCCAAATCTCCCCCACATCTCCCTTCTGGCCCACTCTAAAGGAAACACACAAGAAAGGAAATTCTGGGAAATGTAGTTTAGCCCAGCCAAATTGACACATTACAAATTGGACATATGAGCAGATACATATCCGTGCAGCATTGTTTGTGATAGGAGAAATTGGAAACAACTTTAATGTGCATTGAGGGGGGAATAGTCAAGAAAGTTATGGTATACATATACCATGGAATACTGTGTAGCCCTTAAAAGGAATGAGATCCCCACAATGCAATATCACTACACACCAACCAGAGTGTCTAACATGAATAAAAATGACAACACCAAGCGCTGGCATGGATGTGTAGTAACTAGCACTCATGTATGGTGTTTTTGGAAGTGTAAAATGCTATAGCCACTTTGGAAAAAGCATGGCAGTTTCCTTGTAAAACTAAACATACACCTACCCTATGAACCAGCAATTCGATTCCTTGGTATTTGCTCAAGAGAAATGAAAACTTATGCGCATAAGAAGACTTGTACAAGAACATGCGTAGCAGCTCTATTCATAATAGCCAAACCTGGAAATAGATCAGGGGTCCATCAGTAGGAGAACAGCTATATAAACTCGTGTATTCATACAATGGAATACTACTCAATGATATAAAGGAGTGAACTGCTGTTACCTGCAACAGGGGTGAATCTCAGAAAGATTATGCTGAGTGAAATCACACAGATTACACAAAAGAGCACATGTTTTATAATCCCATTTATATGAAGTCCTAGAACAGGTAAAAACTAAACTTTGATGGAATAAAATTGGAACAATTTTTGCCTATGGGGGATTAGGGGCAGGAATTGACCTGGAGGGGGCATGAGGGAACTTGCTGGGGGTGATGATATTGTTCTATGTCTTTACATGGGTTCTGATTACACAAGTGTATGAATTTTTAAAAACTCAGCAAAAGCAGACTTAAGATTTGTGCATTTCATTGTATGTAAATTTTACCTTGAATGAAAAAAGTGTATACAACTATTGAACTCTAATTAATGATATGTATGCTGATTTTTTTAAGGGGGAAATGTACTGATGCCTGCAATTTACTTTGGAATGCATTGAAAAGGAAAATGAATGTATGAATAGACAGGGGGATGGAGAGATGGATAGATATGAGATAAAGCAAGTCTAGTAAAATGTTAATGGTAGGGTGTCTCCCTCCCTCTCTCTCTCTCTCTATATATATATGTATATATATGTAAACCTTTTACTAGTCAATAATTCTTTATACTAACGTTTTCATGTTTAAATTTGTGATAATTTGTACATGATACAGGGCACGTACATGAGGATGATCATAGTAAAATAAGATAAAATGCCTGCCCTCAGTAGTTGAAAGAAATGGACTAAGGGAAAGTTATGGAAACATATCATGAGAACACTAGTGGAGACGTTTGTTGAGGGCCCTACAGAAGCAGAGAGCTGGGAGTACTCACCTCTTGGGATATCACAAGGCTTCACAGGAGAGGAGATGTCTGAACTGAATCTTGAGGGAAAATAGGAGTTCTCCAGGGAAATGAAGGTGGAGAGTAGTATAATCCAGACGGAGGGAAGAAAGTATGTGCAGAGGTGAGAGGAAGCACATTGCATTTTGGGGAGTGTCAGTGGGGTCGTTCCATGACCCTGGGGGAGAGGAGGCTGGAAAGGGTGGTAAGGAACATGAAAGATCTTGTGAGCCACTGTAAGTAGTTGGGATTTAGGGCTCCAGGCCAGAGATTTTCAACCTACTTTGCACCAAGACACCCGTAACAGATCATGGTCATACTCATAACAGTTCCATACCTGTGCCAGGTTTTTGCTGAAACACCCTCCCCTAATTTGAGGGTGTAACAAAGCATCTGTAATTCATAGTTCCTGCAACTATAAATGGAACCTCAGTAATGGTAGCTCATTACCATCCATGGCATAGATAAGATAGGCCATGTGTTACACAAAATCCCTGGCTCTAACTCCAACTCTTTCTCTTCCATTTAAGAAAACATATCAGGATGCATACATTCCCCTCTACCGCCTCCAACTTCCTGCTGGGACAGCTGAACCACTAAATAACTAACCAATTGTTGGAGTCTGGAGGAGATCTCAGGTACATCTAAGACCCTGAGTTCTTGGGAAAAAGGCACAGACCATCAGTATTTGCAGAATGGAGTACAGTTGGGGGAGAGGTAAAAGGATGCAAGGTTTGAAAACACTTTCCTCTCAGGAGGCTGCCAGAGCAAAGATACTGACACCTGCTTGCTGCACGCAGCTCTGGGAGAGGCTTGCTATGGCCCAGATGCAGGCAGCATGAAGGAAGCTGCTGTACTGGGCGGAGCTCAACTCTTCCTGCTGGCCCCCAGCAAACAGAAAGGACACCTCCACATACCTCAATAGAAAGATCCCAGCTTGCCAACTGTTCACTCTAAGCCCCCTGGAGAAAAAACACACACTTTATATTCCACTGTTACTCATTCATTCAACAAACACTTTCTAAGACTTGGCCTGTATGCTAAGGATACAAAGTAATCAAGACAGACAAGGCATGAAACATAATTTTAACTGGGAAGATAGACAGTAACAAAACATACGTAACATAATTTTCAGATGGTGATAAGGTTAGAGTATTTAGAGATTTAGTGGATAGGGGAGTGCTGCTTTGGTGAGGTCGTCAAGGAAGGCTTCTCTGAGGTGGTGGCAATGGAACTGAGATGTGAATATGAAGCCAGGCAGAGGGAACAGGAGTAAAGGGCCCTGAACAGGTATCTAAAATAGGCAAATTCATAGATTAGAGGTAACTAGGGGTTGGGGTGGATGGGGAGTTTTTGTTTAATGGGTACAGAGTTTCTGTTTGGGATGATGAAAAAGTTCTGGAAATGGATAGTGGTGATGGTTGCACAACATTGTGAATGTCCTTAACACCACTAAATTGTACACTTAAAAATGGTTAAAATGGCAAATTTTATGTTATGTACATTTTACCACAATTTAAAAAAAGAGAGAGTAAAGGGCCCTGAGGCAGGAATTGGCTTTTCAGACTGAGAGATAGTAAGGTGGATGGAGTCAAGTGGTTGAGGGAGAGAGAGGAAAGAGACAAACGAAAAAGGACACATATCCAGACCAATTCTGGTGAAATTGCTGACCTCTAAGGATCAAAAGAAAATTTTACAAGCTTCCAGATAGAGAGAATAACTTTCTTGCCAAGGAAAGGGAATTTTACTGGCATCAGACAACTCATTAGGAAAATTGGAATCTAGAAGACAATGGAACGTTACAGTCTGTGGCGAAATAAGGACTGTGATCCAAGAATCCTACACCCAACCAAGATACTATTCATATGTGAAGGCTCATACATTACCTTTCTCCTAGTCTGCTCTGATACCACATTTTTATCCCATTTCCACCATTGAACTTAGTTTCCCTGGCTTAATCTTGAATGTTCTCCAAGGATTTGGCTTGTAATCATATTTGACTCTTTGCGGCTCCCTTGGGTGGAATGACCTACCATAGTTCTGGATCCTGGAGCCCAACCACAGGCATCATCATTCCTGGCTGGTTGTCTGGCCAGCCCTCTACTGGGACTTCCCTACAACTAGTTATACTGGGTAGTGAGGTCACTCATACAAGATGCCTGCTACTTCAATGATGATGTCATAGCAACAGGACCTGGTGAAGAGAAAGGAACAAGGACCTGGATGCATTGGTAAACCACTCAAGGACCAAACCATGCAAGGTAAACTCCATGATAATTCAGGCCACCTCAATGAACTTTCTAGGTTCCAATGGCCTAAGGCATGTAAGGCTATTTCCTTTAAGTAAAAAGCAAGTTGCTGCACTTTGCAGCACCTGCCGTTAAGAAGCACACTGGTGGCAGTATGAATTTTGGAGGCAACATTTAGCACATTGGGGTGCTGCTCTGCTCCATTTACCAAGTAACCCAAAGGACTGCCAACTTTGAATGGGCCCAGAGAAATAAAAATATTTTCAACAGGTTCAAGCTGCAGTGCAAAGAGCAGAAATCCAGGCAGCAGCACTGATAGACTAAATATAGGGGCAGTGCCAAGTTCTGCTGGGGGATTAAAGATGGGAGGTGGGCATTGTCTCTGCGGGCCAAGGAATTATAAGCTAAGAGACCACCATGTCCCAGTGCTGCTTCTCCCGAAGAGTTGAGAGGTAAAAAGCTCAGAAGGGCTGCCGGTCCACGGTGACAGCAAATGGGAATGATCCAGAGCAGTTCTGTGGTGCCTGGCACTCCCTTCTCTGGGGCTACTCCCCTCTTTCTCCTTAAACTCATCTTGACCATATTAGTCATTTTTGCTGAGGTAACAACCAACCTCAAAATCTCTGTAGCTTACAACAGAAGCTGGCAAACTTTTCTGCAAAGGGCCAGATAGTAAATATTTTGGGCTTTGTGGGACAATATGGTCTCTGTTGCAGCTACTCAGCTCTGCCCTGGTAGCAAGAAAGCAGCCATAGACAATATGTAAATGAATGTGTGGTTGTGTTCTGATAAAGCTTCATGAACACTAAAATTTGAACTTCCGATAGTTTTCACGTGTCACAAAATATTCTTCCTCCTTTTTTTTTTTTTGAGGGAGATTGGCCCTGTGCTAACATCTGTTGCCAATCTTCCTCTTTTTTTTTTTCTCCCTAAAGCCCCAGTACATAGTTGTATATCATAGTTGTAGAGTTGTAGCTCTTCTGTGTGGGACACTGCCTGGGCATGACTTGATGAATGGTGAGTAGGTCTGGCCCCAGGATCCGAACCAGCAAACCCCGGGCCGCTGAAGTGGAATGCGTGAACTTAACCACTATGCCACCAGGCCAGCCCCTATTCTTCTTTTGATTACTTTATTTTTCTTTGCAGGGAAAGATTCACCCACATCTGTTACCAATCTTCCTCTTTTTTTTTCCCCTCCCCAAAGCCCCAGGGCGTGGTTGTATATCCTAGTTGTAAGTCGTTCTAGTTCTTCTATGTAAGCTGCTGCCACAGCATGGCAACTGACAGATGAGCAGTGTGGTTCTGTAACCAGGAAGTGAATCCGGGCCACCAAAGCAGTGAGCACCGAACTTCAACCACTAGGCCATCGGGCTGGCTCTTGATTACTTCCTTAATTGAGATATAATTGACATATAGCATTATATTAGTGTCAGGTGTACAACATAATGATTTGATATTTGTATATATTGCTAGATGATCATCACAATAAGTCTAGATAACATCCCTCACTACACATAGTTACAAATTTTTTTCATTATGGTGAGAATTTTTAAGATCTACTCTCTTAGCAACTTTCAAATATACAGTATAGTATTATTAACTATAGTCACTATGCTGTACATTACATCCCCATTACATTTATTTTATAATTGGAAGTTTGTATCTTTTGATCCCCTTCACTCATTTCACCCACCCTCCACTTCCCCACCTCTGGAAACCACCAATCTGTTCTCTGTATCTATGAGTTTGTTTTTTTTGTTTTGTTTAAATTCCACATATAAGTGAGATCATATGGTATTTGTCTTTCTCTGACTTATTTCACTTAGCATAGCGCCCTCAAGGTCCATCCATATTTTCACAAATGGCAAGATTTCCTTCTTTTTTTAAGGCTGAATAATATTCCATTGTATGTATATACCACATTTTCCTTATCCATTCACCACCGATGGACACTTAGGTTGCTTCCGTCTGTTGGCTATTGTAAATAATGCTGCAATGAACATGGGGGTGCATATATCTTTTCAAGTTAGTGTTTTTGTTTCCTTCAGATAAATATCCAGAAGTGGAATTGCTGGATCATAAGGTAATTCTATTTTTAATTTTTTTGAGGAACCCATACTGTTTTACATAATGGCTGTAACAATGCACTAACAATGCACAAGAGTTCCCTTTTCTCTACATCCTTGCCAACACTTCTTATCTCATCTTTTTGACAACAGCCATTCTAACAGGTGTGAGGTGATATATCATTGTGGTTTTGATTTGCATTTCCCTCATGATTAGTGGTGTTGAACACTTTTTCATATGTCTGTTAGCCATCTGTATGTCTTCTTTGGAAAATTATCTATTCAGATCTTCTGCCCATTTTTTAATTGGATTTTTTTTTGCTATTGAGTTTTATGAATTCTTTAAATATTTTGGATATTAACTCCTTATCAGAGATATGATTTGCAAATATTTTCTCCCACTCTGTAGATTGCCTTTTCATTTTGTTGGTGGTTTCCTTTGCTGTGCAGAAGCTTTTTATTTTGATGTAGTCCCACTTGTTTATTTTTTGCTTTTGTTGCTTTTGCTTTTGGTGTCAAATCCAAAAAATCGTCACCAGAACCCATGTCAAGGAGCCACTGCCTATGTTTTCTTTCAGGAGTTTTATGGTTTCAGGTCTTATGTTCAAGTCTTTAATCCATTTGAGTTAATATTTGGGTATGATGTAAGATAGTGGTCCAGTTTTATTCTTTTGCATGTGGCTATCCAGCTTTCCCAACATCATTTATTGAAGAGATTGTTCTTTCCCCATTGTATATTCTTGACTCTTTTGTGATAAATTAATTTACCATATGTGTGTGTTTTGATTACTTTTCAACCTTTCAAAAGTGAAAAAAAATTCTTAGCTTATGGGCCTTACAAAAACAGACAGTAGGGCTGGCCCCGTGGCTTAGCAGTTAAGTGCTCGCGCTCCGCTGCTGGCGGCCCGGGTTCGGATCCCGGGCATGCTGAGGCCGTGTCCCACATACAGCAACTAGAAGGATGTGCAGGTATGACATACAACTATCTACTGGGGCTTTGGGGGAAAAAATAAATAAATAAAATTATAAAAAAAAAAACAAAAACAGACAGTAGATTGAATTTGGCCCATGGAATATAGTTTGCCAATTCTTGGTTTACAACAACTAACATATATTTCTTGCTTACATTACATGTTGGTGATTGCAGGTCAGCTTCTGTGGCTCAATGTGCATCACTCTAGGACCTAGGCTTGGCTGTAGGAGCAGCCCCTATTTGGGTCATACTATTCTTAAAGCAGAGAGGAAGTAAAAAGAGAGCTGGTGGAAACACATGATGCCTCTTAAAGCTCCTGTTCAGAACTGGCATTGCTGTCACTGCCCATATTTCATTGGCCCAAGCAAGTCACAAAACCAAGCCAGACAATAGGGCAAGAAAGTGCACTCTGTCTCCATAGAGGCATTGAAAATCACATAGCAATAGGTGGTGATGTATATATCTTCTCAGAGTGAAAGAAAGGAACAGTTGGAAAGGCTAATACAATAAACCACCCTGAACCAATACTCTTTCCCAATATACATTAGGACAATACTAGTCAAAGTGTGATCCAAGGACTGACATCCCTGGTCTTTAATACGTACAGAAAGTGAAAGTAGGCATTTAAAAAGTTTTATAGAATAAATAGGCCTGGAATAGATTGGGAACAAAAGTAATCTGGTTCTTCACCACAGTTTGGGAAGCACTGCATTAGCAGATGGAGTTCATGGGCCAAAATACAGCCACCATGAGAAAAACAATAAACTATATTACACACACACACACACACACACACACACACACATATTAATCTAAGAATTACTGGAATAGAAGGATCAAAAACAAAATAAGAATCATAAATATACTTAGAGAACAAATTATATTAACAATATGAGGCAATAATGAGAATTCACAAAAAAAGAATCAAGAAGAAATATTAGAATTGAAAATCTAATAGTTGAGAGAAAGAACACAGAGATAGAATAAATGGAAGGATAGATAAGGCTGAAGAAAAAATTAGTAAATTTCAAGATCATATCAAGGACCTTTCCAATGAGATAGCAAAAAAGGACAAAGAGATAGGGAATATAAAAAGAAAAATCAAGAGATATGGAGGATAGGAGTAGAAACGCCAACATCTGGAAAATTAGGGGTTCCAGAAGGAAGGGGAAAAAATGCAGAGGAGTAAATAATATTTTAAATAATGAAGGTAACCTACCCAGAATTGAAGAAAGATGAAAAGTCTTAGATTAAAAGGGCCCATAGAGTGCCAACCAGGAGTATTAGGGAAAAAATCTACACTTAAACACATTATAACAAAATGTAATAATATAAAATGTAAAACGTAAGAATATGAAGGATAAAGAGAAAATTGTAACTAGAAAGAGCAAATCAATATCATACTACTCAACAGCAACATTAGATGCAAGATAAGAATAGAACAATGTGTTTTAAAGTATCAAAGGAAGAGAACTTTGATTCTAGAATTTTACATGCAAATTGTCATTCAAATGTTAGAGCATAATTAAAATATTCTCCAGCACACAAAGCCTTAGAAGCTTTGCCACACAAAGACAAACATTGAAAAAAATCTTGAATAAAGTACTCAAGATGAGAAACAAATTCAGGAGATGCTCCAAGAGATAGGAGAAATAAGAATGTTCAAATACTTTGGTAAGTGACCAGCCCCATGACATAGTGGTTAAGTTTGCATGCTCCGCTTCAGTGGCTCAGGGTTCATAGGTTTGGATCTCAGGCATGGACCTACACACCGCTCATCAAGCCACACTGTGGCAGCATCCCATATACAAAGTATAGGAATATTGGCACAGATGTTAGCTCAGAGACAATCTTCCTCAAGCAAAAAGAGGAAGATTGGCAACAGATGTTAGCACCGGGCCAATCTCCCTCACCAAAAAAAAAAAAAACTTTGGTAAAGTCTATCTTTGTCTTTAAAGAAAAAGGTTTGTATCAAAAAAGATAAAAAGAGAAAACACATCCATAACAAATAATATCAATATTGGAAGGGGGTGGAGAAAAAGAGATATGAGGGTATACTCATATACTCGTGCTTTCTTGTTAAGGGGAAGAAATAGATATTGATACATTATCTATTCAAATACCTATATTCATACTCAAAAACATGAATATAGGTAATAAATTAAGGGCAACCACAATACAAACAAAATATAAATATATAACTTTTAAATCAGCAGAAGAAAACTCAACCTAACCAATGGGCTATAGGGAAGAACTACATAGCATAGAGGGAATGAAACTTGAAGCATGTGAAATATAAAATATGACTGAAGTAAATCCCAATTTAACTGTAAATACAATAAATGTGATTGTGTTAAATTCAAAACTAAAAGGTCAAGACTCTCAGACCAATTTTTAAAAATCCATCAACACGATTTATCAAAGCATATATTTAAAGAAAAAGAAATGGAAAGGTTGAAAACAGAATAGAGAAAGTTACCCCAGGCATATATGAACCAAAAGAATCCAGAAGATAGTAATCCTAAAATTTAATAAAATAGGATTTAAAGTAAAAAATGTCATAAGACAAAAGATGCTATGGAACATAAAATAGAGAGTAGAGGAAGGAAATTATAAATGCCAGCTATTGCTTTGTGACCAGTTTCAGAAACAAGGATTGTAGTTGCTACACACATTTTCTTTCTTGATTACAGAATATCATATTATGACTGAATAGATGAGACACAAACATTTCCCAGAGATTGATGCAGTTCCTGATGAAACATTGGGTATTCCCTTTCACAAAAAGGGTGAAAGATTTTTTCCTATAATGATAGTTGAATTATATTAGGTGGGAACATTTTGTTGCTATTGTTGTTTTTTGAAATTTAAGTATGGGAAGTTTGTATGGATAGGCAGTATACAACATGATGGACTGTGGCATACACTGTGTATTGGCTCACTCAACACACTTTCCCATCCCCTTCTAGTATGCCTTCCTATACTACATAGGCTGGAAAGCTAAAAACTACATTTCCCAGACTCCCCTGCAGCTATAATTCAAATAGATGCATCCACATGAGACTGGAAAGGAGGAAATAAGAAATGTGAGGCAGAAGCCATGCTCACGGGTAGATCAACTTCTCTTGCAAGCATAGTCTGAAGGCATTTGGTTCTTTTGGGGTAGCTCTGGCAGAGATTTCAGTATCTATTCCTAACGTCCCAGTATCAGGAGGTGGCAGCATTGGGAGTCCCATGACAATAGCCATGTGATGTGGTTGGGAGCTTCTCCTGGCTGCTGTTGTCCTGAACTTTCAGCATCTAAACGATGCTCTGGAGATTCATAAGCTACCTAATATTGTCTAATAAAGCCCTTTCTTTTAAACTACCTAGAGTGGATTCTATTCTCTACAAGTAACAATATTGACTATAGAAGACTGTTAGCTGTCCTTCAATATCTTTCCTCTCTTTCTTCATTAGTAATAGAACATTTAGCTATACACATTACTACCCCATATAAAGATTATATTTCCCAGATTTCCTTACAGCTAGATGTGACCATGTGATTAAGTTCTCACCAATGGGATGTAAATAAAAGTGTGATGTGGCAGATTCCAGCAATCTTCCTTAAAAGACAACAAATACACGCCCTTTACCCCTTCTTTCCCCTTCCTCGAGCCTTTTGCTTGGAATGTGGGGTTGGAGGTCCATTTTAGAATAGGAGCATGAGGGCCACACCTAGGAATGGTGGAACAGAAAGTTGGTAACAGCCTGGTTTCCCAAGGGCTTTATAGAACAGAGCTCCTATACTAGCCCTGGATCATTTACCTCCAGATTTTTATATGAGAGAAAAATAAAATTCCATCTTGTGGAAGCCATTGTTACTTTGGGTTTTCTGTCACTCTCAGCCAAGTCTAATTTAAATGAATCAATGACCAATAAACCATTCCTCCAATTCATAAAATACACATCCTTCCTCCCTGTCCATTAACCTCCTGTTCATATTTCAGAGATTGATTTAAAATTCCATATTATTCAGTCCTTGACCACATCTTACAATAACTCCCAAGGGTACAGTTTCTTAAATACAGCTCCTGGAGTACAATTCCTCTTGATCTGAAGACCTATGGACTAAAGATACAAGTTATCTGCCTTATACACACCCAACAGGCAATGATGGAATGTATAGGATAACGACTATAGACATCCCTGTTCAAAAAGGGCAGAAATGCAGGCACACATGAATCACTGGTCCACAGCAATGCTGAAATCCAGCTGGGCAAATGTTGGAAATTCCTTGATTACAACTCAAGACCTGGGGATAATCATCCATGGTTCTTGATTCTATCCTCTGGGTCCTTGGTTCTGCCCTCTGAGCCATCCTTTCTTTTGCATGAAAGACAGCCCATATTTGCAGTTATGTGGTTTTCACAGACTGCATCCTACCAGTAGAATTTTGCGGGTCAGAAGACATCTTTTCATTTTGTATTGCCTTGGACCCTTTCAGTCCAAGCTGGCAGTGTTCCTCTGAACACTTTCTTAAAAATGTTATGGGTCTCTTGTGAGTCTTTCTGGGATTCACTCCATTAGACAAAAGCCACCCTCACAAAGCTCTTCAAGATAAGCCTTTCTCTATCTTGGGCTTCTGCTGAGAGTCAATGCCCTTAAGCTTCTCAGAACTCGATTGTTTGATTGAGAAGATCCATGAATCATATCCTTAAATCTTTAGAGGACTTTTTATCTAACTGAACAGCACTCTGAGGTACCACCTTAGATCTTTTTTAGGTCTTAACAAAGGATTTTACAGCCACTCTCCTGATTTCATCTTTAGATTGTGTTTTCCTGGCATTGTCCTGGATTTAATCTTTGCTCAGAAACTATTTCTTAATTTTAGCATTATTTGCCACCTAGAGAGGCTGGGGATTTTCAAAACCAGCAAGTACTGGCTTCCTTTTGCTTAATAGTAGTCCTTCCTTTAGCTTATCTCTCTTCTTACATCTTTTACTACATGTGGCAAGAAGAGACCAGGTGACCCCTTCAACCCTCTGCTTGGAAATCTCCTTAGTTAGATCACCCAATTCATTAGGTACATTTTCTACTTTTCACCTTACTGCAGGCAATAGTGTTGCTACATTTCTGCCAATACGTAACAAAGACCCCCTTTCCTCCAGCGCCCAATAAGATTTTCATGATTTTCCTTTAAGCCCTCACTTTCAGCTTCCTCAAAGGCCATCAGGACTCAACTCTTTTTTGGAAGGCTCAAACTTTCACTAACACTCCTCTCAAAGTCCTTCCAGCTTCCACCCACTGCCCAGTTGCAGTTATATTTTTAGGTTTTTGTTATGGTAGCAATTTTAGGGACCACAATCTGTAATAGTTATCTATTGCTGCATAACAAATTACCCCCCACAGATTAATGGCTTAAAACAACAAACATTGATTACTTCACAAGGTTTCTAAGGGCCAGGAATCTGGGAGCAGCTTAGCTGGTTCTGGCTCAGGGTCTCTCATGAGGTTTCAGTCAAGCTGTTAGCTGGGGCTGCAGTCAGCTGAAGGCTGGTCTGGGGCTGGAGGATATATTCCAAGATAGCTCACTCATATGGCTGTTGGCAGAAAGCCTCAATTCATCTCCGCATGGCTGCCTGCGTATCCTCAGGCAGCTGGCTTCTCCTAGAGCAACTGATCCAAGATAAAGAACAAGCAGGAAACTGCTTTGACTTTTATCACCAACACTCTGAAATCACACGCTATCATTTCTGCTTTATTCTATTCTTTAGAAGCAAGTCAGTCAGTCCCGGCTCACACTCGTGAGGAGGTGAATTAGGATCTATCTCTTGAAGGGAGGAGTGTCAAAGAATATGTAGGCATTTTAAAACCATCACACCTATCCATGCTCTTCTCTTTGCCCTCCAGTTTCAATAAGGATAGTGGAGTTATCACTTTTCCTACCCAGGGGCTGTTCCTCTACTGAGATTTTGATCTCCTTCTCCCTGAATTTGCAGAAATTCAGCCACTATTAATTATTACTCCGATATACTCAATATCTCCCTCTCATCTTCCTGTTTTCCATCAGCAGTTAAACATTTTTAAAGTCTTTTACCCATATCCCCTTCTAGCTAATACCCTCTCTATTTGCCTGGAGTAGTTTTAAAACATGGCCTTAAATTCTCTTACATTCTTCCCATTAAGAGACAGCATATATGTCCCCTTCTGCTTGAATCTTGGTAGGCTTGTGACTACTTTAACCAATGGAATATGGTAAGTGAGGCAATACAACTTCTGTAGAAGGGTATGAAAGATCATGCAGCTCCCTCCTAGTTCTCTTGGAATACCCCCTCTTGATATGCTCTCTCGGGACACTCACTCTCAGAATCCAGCCACCACGCTGCAAGAAGCCCAAGCTGCATGGAGAGGCCATGTGTATGTACTCCAGATAACAGTGACAGCTGAGACCAGCTTTCAAGTGATCTCAGCCTTGGCACCAGACCTATGAGCGAAGAAACCTCCAGATAATTTCCAGTTCCCAGCAGTTCAAGCTATCTTCAGCCATTTAAGACTTCCCAGCTGAGACTCCAGACATCGTGGAATAGAGACAAGCCATCCCTGCTGTACCTTGCCAAATTCTTGACCCATGGAATCCATGAGCATAATACAATAGTTTTTGTTTTATGCCACTAAGTTTGGGTTGGTTTGTTACACAGCAATAGTAACTGGAACATCCCCTTTACAACCAACTCTCTCAAAGGAGTCGTCTACTCTCATCATCTCTATTTCTTCATCCTCCACTTATTCCTCTTATATAGGTTTTGCTCCTTTCTTTCAAGCTTAATAATGTTCTCTGAAGTCAATGATCTCCAAGTTGTTAAATCTAATAGACATTTTCTCTTAGTGCTAAGAAAAGTAGTTAACACTATTGTCCAATTCTTCCTTCTTGAATTACTCTCTTCTAGTTTCCATAACACCACATTATTCCAAGTATCTTCCTTCCTCTCTAGCCACTTCTCAGTCTTATTTGCAATTTCACCTTCCTCTAACCAGCCACTAGATGATGAAGTTCCTCAAGCTTGGTTCTAAGCCTTCTCTTCTTACTTTATAGTGTGCGAGATCAAGATTTGGCCACCCTGAAATCTATCTCTTTACCTTGATTGTTTTCTCTGAGGGACATTTGACCTCCCCCACTAACTGCCTAAAGAATTTGACATGGTGGCTCCTTCCTGGGACAGATCTTCTATCATGATGGCTGTAATGATAATGTAAAATAGATGTTACAATGGGAGGGACACCAAGCCCCTTTTATCAAAAAACTCTATCTCTCCCTGACCACATTATCTATAGATGACCCTGAAAAGAATTGTCTTCTTGCCCTCTGAAGTCCCAGACCACTACCCACCCGCAACACCTTTCTCGCCTTTAGCTACAATACTTAAGCAAGCAGCTTAGACAGAGGGACGAGTTGCTCATTTCTGAGTTTCTCCCATGTATACATGTTATTAAACTTGGTATTATTTTCTCCTGCTAACCTGTCTTGTTAATTATTTGGCCAGCCATAAGAACCTTAAGGGAAGGGGCAGAGGGGGATTCTCTCTCTTCCTTCAACAATAGTCTTTCTCTCTATCCATATCCATGGTTTTAATTCCCATCTACAGGACATTGACGACAACATTTTATCTCAGACAATTTCATCTATTAAGCTCCTGTTCATATGTCCAGATAACTTCTTAACATTTTGTACTAGTCAGGGTTCTTAGTTGCACAGAGACTGGCCTTGGCTGATTTAAGCAGAAACGAATGTATTAAAAGTTCACAGAATCACAGGAAGAGCAGAGCACAGGGGCTGGAGCCTATGCTAAGTGGACAGAGAGAACAGCCAAAGTCATAGCACAGAACTTCCCGGTGATGATACCAACACTGCTCTCAGCAAACAGAGACATGGCAGCTGGCACCATTGACAGCATTAGCACTGGACAGTGGATGCTGCCACCAGCAGCACTGCCACTAGGGCACCTGGAGATATTATCTTGCTGCAACCGTCACCACCGCCAGAAAAGACTCTGAGGTTTCCGCTTTTTGGTGTCAGAGCTCCCTCTTCAAAATCACTGGTGGATAGATCTGATTGTCAAAATATAGACCATGGCCATTGTCCTAGTTGCAAGAGATTCTGGGAGATCAAGTCACTAGCATTTCCAGATTCTATTGCAGAAACCTCCCATCAATTAATCATAAGGAATTCTCCAAATATATATATGAGTTTCAGAAGCTAGGAGGGGGAAAGTGAGGAAAAAACTCCCATTACTTCTTCCTTACAACAAAGAGTTGATCACCAATCTGATGTGCTCTCTTGAGGAACAAGTTTGTAGAACTCTTCTGCATGTTTTTAATTAACTAATGCTAAAATAAAACCTTTCGCTATAACAATGCCCAGATCTTTCTGAGAGAATTCTCAATGGGGATGCTAGCAGAGTAGCTTGAGTACATCAACACTCCTGACACCTAGTGGTTTTCAAACATTTCCACTTACCTGTTCAGAATGTGAGGAAATGCAACTAAATAGCAACACCTCAAGAGTAATACTGAAGTGACATTAAGAGATAGTTGTGAATATTTTGTATCCTTCTCATAGACAGTATGATCCTCAAAATGCATAGCTAATTATTGATGAACCAAAGTAATAAACTTTGTACATGACTGATTATTACATAGGAGAGGAATCCATCAAAAAACTAAATGTCTTGACATTTTGAGTCTTTTTTTCAGTTTTACTATATCTCAGTACTTTTCAGTACCTGACCCCAGCATAAGAAACTAGGAAACTAATTTAGTTTATAGAATTAATGTTTCTGTAGTAACAGTGAAAGTTCAGTGATTTAAGATTCTAGCAAATATATAACCTGTTTGTACTCTAAATATTAAGGACATAAATATGTCAGAAGAAAGGCTTGATGTACAATGAATTTCGGTATTTGAAAACACAAAACCTGCTATTTTTACTGGTTTTATGTTTTCTCTGAACTTTCTCTTATCTCAGCCTCTCTGGATTTTCCTCTTCAGATAAACTGCTTGTGGCCTGTAGAGGTTTAAAAAAGGTTATCCCCGACTAAAATAACTGCCGCAATAAAGGGAAAAATTCTGTGGAAATCTCTTACATTTGACGTTGCAAAACTTAAGTACAATAATGTCACATGTACTTATACAGTTATTGTGGGCACGCCTAAGTCCCTCCCTCTTTCCTAAACCAAATTCCCCAGATCCTAGAAATCCAGCCCTTCTGCCCTCCGGAGGCGCCTTTCCCAACGTAAAGCACAATTTTAAATTTCAGCTCCTGACTAAATAATGATTCCGTAGTCAACTGCCGGGGAATCTGGGCACCCCAGTGCCTCCGGAGGGTGCAGCGGGGCGCAGGCAAGGGCAGGGGGAGTGGGCGAAGCTGCTGGTTGGTGCCTGAAATCTGTGCGTTGCCCCTTTAATTGTGTCCCCAGCCCTCGGGCGTTTCTGTCCAACGCCCACGTCAGCAAATACCTTTTGTTTCTCTCACGTTGGGGCTACTTGTTTTAGGGCGTAAAGGAACGGCTTCGAGAGGGGGTATTTCCCCTGCCGGGAACCGGGAATCTCCCCCCAGCCCGCGCGCGCGACCCGCCGGTGCGCTGCGGCCCGCGGTAAGTGGCTGCGCGCGGCGCGGGCGGAGGGCGGGCGGGGCGTCGGGGCTGCCGGGCCGGCCGCGAGCCTCGCTGCGGGCGGAGGCGCCGCGGGCTCTGACCGCCCGGGCGGCGTTGGCGGCGGGATGCGGTCCGGCGCGGCGCCCCCAGACGTCCCGGGGCGGGAGAGCGGCGGGAGGCGCAGAGGCGAGCGGGCGCCATTTGCAGCCCGGGGCGCAGCGGCGGCGGCGGCGCGCCGGCTCCGAGGGGCTGGAGACCGTCACAAAGGAGGCGCGGGCGCCGGCGGCGGAGGACGCGGCCTCGGGGCGGCGGCCCGGGCGGCCCGCGGGGAGAGGCGGGCGGCGCCGGGGCGCACCGGCTCCGGGACTCCGCGGCCGCCCCTCCCCGCGCCCGGGAGGGGCTGCGGGACAATGGCCCGCCGTCGCCGCCCGGCCGGCCGCGGCGCGGGGAAAGGCGGGAAGGCGCGCGGAGTCTCCCGGCGGCGGCGGGAAGGCGGCGCGGGGACGGTGCCGGGCGTGTCTGCAGCCGTCGGGCGCCGCGGACTCCCGGCGGGTCGGCGGCCGGCGGGGCTCGGGCTGCGCGGCGAGTGACGGGCGGGCCGCCCAATGGGGCGTCGGGGGCCGGGCGGGCGGGGGGCCCGGGGCTTCTCCCCCGCCGTCCCGGACGCTTCCTCGGGAGGGTGGTTCCCGGGGCGGTAGTCCGAGTGTCTCGGTACATCCTCCATCCTTTGGTTTTTTATCATGATGCGACAGATCCGGGCTTAGAACCGAAGGCAGACTTGTCTGCACCTAACAAATATCGAGCTGTAATTATTTTATGACGGAAGCACACATACGCACCTTCTACCCGTGTAGACTGGCTCTTCTGTAAGTTAGCGGTTTGGCCCCTTCCCCTTCAAATGCGCTTATTGATCGTTGATTGTGCCAGTAGCTAGACTGCACATCTTTCAAAGACGTGTTTTCTTTTGATTTTTTTTTTTTTAAACTGAGATGTAATTGACATATAACATTGGTCTAACGTTTAGGCCAAGACGTATTTGGGAGCGCTAGATTCCCACCTAGTGGGCTTTTAACGACACACGTCAGTATTACTTCTATTCTTAATAAACGTTTATATTTGCAGAACTTTATTTAGTAAATGGAGTGCTTTCACCTCTACGAATTGTTTCACATAAAACAACCACCCAGTCGGGCCGATAGTCATTCCACTTTTCAGATGAGGAAACGCGGTAAGCGCGGAGTTTAAGCGTTAAGCCAGGAGGTGAACCATGGCAGCCTCCCAACCGCCTTCGCTTCCTGTTCTTGCTCTTCATTCCCTCCTAAAAGCACCTCCAGAGTCTTAAAGAAAGCAAGTCGGTCACGTCGCTCCCCTGCTCTAAAAACCTTAACTGGTTTTTATCAGAAAGAAAGTCCAAAATCCTCATCAGAAGAACCAAGGCCCACACTTCCTCTCTAGTCTAATTTCACCCAAGCCTCAGGTGTGGATGGGTTTCTGGGAGCCCAGGAGCAAGCACCCTTCACTGGTAACCAGGGGTCTCATGTCGTTATTCTTGGGGACCTTTCTGGCCACACAGGCAGTAAAGGGGAAGTGAGAATTTAACCAAATGGGTGCGTGTGGGTTCGGCTATAAGATGTCCGTAGGAGGCATCATGAGTACCTGGACTCCTAGGTCAGGTAAATTTCCAGCGCCATGAAAGAGGGCACCTTGCCAGACCTTATCTCATGGCCTTGAAATTACCAGCTCTGCTGGTAAAGATTTGGGCCCAGCAATAACTTTGTAAAATAGAGTAATACTTAATTCATCCTCTATCATTTAAATCGTATTTTCTAGCTAAAACAAAATTTCCATCTAATAGGCTTAACCCTTTCAGTGACATAATTACATGTTTATAATATTTAAAGGATTTGATGTAAGTTGTTTGATTCCCCTTGAGAGAAGTTTTTGTCACTTCTTAGCTCAAAATTGGTCAGTGGCTCCCCATCTTACTCAAATGAAAAGCCAGAGGCCCCCACATAGTCTACAAGGCCCTGCAGGAACTGGTCCCATGATATCCTACCTGCCTCACAATCTGCCCTTCCTCTCTGACTCCATCTCTCATTGCTCTCCCCAGCCCTCCTTGCCTGCTCCAACTCAGAGCCTTTGCACTTGCTGTTCCATCTGCCTGGAACACTCTTCCCCCAGATAGCCACATGACTCTCTCTCTCTCCTTTGGACTTGACTTAAATGCCATCTTCTCAGTGAGACTTTCCCAACTATGGTTTTGATTCTCTTAAACGTTTTTATACTTAATTCTAAATCTTTCCAGTGTTAAAAGATGTTTATCCACCAAAGAATACAATTACCATGCAGTTAGCTGAAGTTCCTTCTGACCCGGGGGTTTTTGCTAAGGAGGCTGATGAGATTTGTTTGGGTGACCCTGATGGGACACACTAAATTCTAGATAAATGACTATATATCTTAAAAGAGGTAGTCTTCTAGCCCACAACCTTAATTCAAGTTACACTCGTTACCTAAATCTTCAGTCTACTCATAGAAATTCTTGTCTTTTCCTTCTATTCCAAAGATCTTTGAACTTAATGGTTTATAAAATACGTAATTGTTTTTTCCATCCACCTTTTTAAAGGTCTTTGAAGTTGATGGAGATCTTGATTTCTTTAATATTCTTGGGACTATTATAGATATCTAGCTCTTACAGATATTTAAAATGTTTCCAATTGACTTTTGGATGTCCCACATGAATTAGTATAACTTGCTGTTTCATCTAATAAGGTCAATCTACTGAAAGAAGAAAATTTGAAACGTATTAGCCATTTCAATGACTTAAACATATATTTTGAGAATAACCTTAAACCTTTCTTGATGACTCAAGAGTACTACTATGAATGCAAGTTATGTTAATGCCCAGTAGATGTAAATGTTACCAAGTTGTAACTGACTCCCATTTATAGGACAGTTCCTATTTTCTTGGAAAAGTTCCTATTTTTGCTCCTTCCTCTGTCTCTGCTGTCACTCTTAGTTCAGTTTCTCACCATTTCTGGCTTTGACAATCACATTAAGCCTTTATGTTGGTCTCCCTGGCCCTGCCTCTCCCACCGTTTCTCTTTCTCCGTGCTGTCTCAGGTCTTCTGGGTGTGCAAACTGAATCATCATCACAATAATACCTAGTATTTATTGAGCCCTAGCTGCATGCCAAGTATTGTGCCTATGTTATAGCTAGCAGAAGAGTACCTAAGTTATAGCTAGCAGGAGTCAGCCTGAATTCCAATCTGTTCACTTGCTCCTTGTGCAATCTTGGAGATTTTCTTTTAATTTCTCTGTGCCTCAGTTTCCTTTTCTGTACAGTGTGGGTCGCAGCAGCACTTACCTCATTATGCTATTGTGAGGACTGAAATAAGATAATGAGTATAAAGTGTTTAGCACAGTGCCTAGTAGACGTTCAAATATTAGCTATTTTTATTGAGATATAACTCATATGCCATAAAATTCACTATTTTAAAGTGTACAATTCAGTGTTTTTTAGCGTATTCACAAAATTGTGCAACCATCGCCACCATCTAATTCCAGAACATTTTTGCCACCACCTAAAGAAACCCTGTACCCATTAATTGTCACTCATCATTCCCACATCTCCCTAGCCCCTGACAACCACTAATCTACTCTCTGTCTCTATCATCTGCCTGTTCTGGACATTTCATATAAATGAAATAATGAAATATATGGTCTTTTGTGACTAGCTTCTTTCACTTAGCTTGTGATTTTTAAGGTTCATCCATGTCGTAGCATATATCAATACTTCATTGCTTTTTATGGCTGAATAACGTTCTGTTGTATGGATATACTACATTTTGCACATCCATTCACCAGTTGATGGACATCTGGGTTGGGACTTTTTTTTGGCTGTTATGAATAATGCCTCTATGAACATTCATGTGTGAGTTCTTATGTGGACATATGTTTTCATTTGTCTTGGGTGTATATCTAGGAGTGGACTCACTGGATCATATAGCTTTTTTTTTCTGAATAGCTTTATTGAAATATAATTCACATACCATACAATTCACCTATTTAAAGTGTACAATTCAATGGTTTTCAGTATATTCATAGATATGTACAACTATCACCACAATTTTAGAACATTTTCATCACCTTGAAAGGAAACTCTGCACCCTTTAGCTATCACGCCCCCCATCCCTCCCCCTCCTCCTATCCCCTTCTTACTAGCCCTTGGTAACCACTTATCTACTCTCTGGTCTCCATAGATTTTCCTATTCTGGACTTTCATATAAATTAAGTCATATAGTATGTGGTCTTTTGAGATTGGCTTCTTTCACTTTCCATGGTGTTTTCAAGGTTCATCCACATTGTAGCCTGTACCAGTACTTCATTCCTTTCTATGGCTGAATAACATTCCATTGTATGGATATACCACATTTTGTTTATCCATTTTCCAGTTGATGGACATTAGGTTGTTTCCACCTTTAAGCTATTATGAATAATGCTGCTACAAACATTTGTATACAAGTTTCTGTGGGAACGTATGTTCTCATTTCTCTTGGATATATATCTAGGAGTGGAATTGCCGGGTCCTGTGGTAACTCTATGTTTAATCATTTGAGGAACTACCAAACTGTTTTCCAAAATCGCTATACCATTTTACCTTCCCACCAGCAGTATATGAAGGTTCTGATTTCTCCACATTCTGGCCAACACTTGTTATTTTCTTTTTTTTTTTTTTAATATAATTTTATTTATTGATTTTCCCCCCAAAGCCCCAGTAGATAGTTGTATGTCATAGCTGCACATCCTTCTAGTTGCTGTATGTGGGACGCGGCCTCAGCGTGGCCAGAGAAGCGGTGTGTCGGTGCGCGCCCGGGGTCCGAACCCGGGCCGCCAGCAGTGGAGCGCGCGCACTTAACCGCTAAGCCACGGGGCCGGCCCAGCACTTGTTATTTTCGTGTGTGCATGCATATGTGTGTGTGTGTGTGTATTGTAGCCATCCTCGTGGGTGTGAAGTGGTATCTCATTGTGATTTTGATTTGCATTTCCCTAATGACTAATGATGTTAAACACATCTTCATGTACTTATTGCTATTTGTCTTAATTTATTTCTTATTTCTATTAATCTTATTTATCTTAGCTATTATCTTATTTAATCCTCTTAACAGACTTCCTTAGAGCCTCTTAACAGTCAATATCCTCATTTTACAAAAAAGAAACTGATGCTTAGAGTTAAGTAACTTGCCTAAGTCACACAGCTAGTCATTGGTAGACCTCTAATCATGTCACTCTTCTTAAAATCCTTCAAAAATCCCCGAACCTACAAAAGTGGAGGAGCTTCGGGATCTGGTGCCGACATACTTTTCTCTTTTCATCTCCCACAGGCCCTAAGTCTCTAGGCATATGACAGATTTTTAATCATACCTGTAGAGGTCTTGCTGTTTAATACCTGTCTGTGCCTTTGCCCTTGATGCTTTCTGTCTAAAATGCCCTTTGTCCTCTTTTTCATGTATGAACTTCTACTCATCCTTCAAGACCCACCTCAACTGTTACTGCCTTTTGGAAACTTTTCTGGAAGCTCCCGGGCACAGTCATTCGCTTGGTTTTACTGTTCCCTTCTACTGCGAGTATTTTCTGCATTGTATTGTAACTTTGTTTCAAGGCCTCTCTTTCTCTCTCTCTCTCTCTCTCTCTCTCTCTCTCTCTAACTCTCTCTCTTCTGATAGACCTTGAGGTGTTCGAAAGCACTGACCTTTGACATGTCATCGTCTTCGTATTCCCAGGGCCGGGATAGCCTGGCACAAAGTAGGTGCTCAACAAATCTGTATTGCATGAATACCTTTCAGTTTGAATATCTGCCTTTCTCATAAAAAATAGAATAAAAGATTTTTGCTTTAAAAAATGGGAAAAGAAAACACATATAGCTGTATGGAGTTCATAACAGTGTAAAAGTAATTACTGAATCAAAGGATGAAGTTGCTTTCTTTCAATTGTTTTTCTAACCCTTCAGGAAGCCTCCACTGCTTTGAGTCCTTGGCTCTCAGCAGCATCTGAAACATCAAAGATGTAACCAACACCTTTGTATCAGCTTCAGTTCCCTCTATCTCACTGGCGCTGATAGATAAGGTGCAATGTATGGTTCTTACAATTTCAGAATGTTTGGGGGAAGCTTTATTCCAAAATCTACAATGTATTTTTCATCATCAGAAGACACTTCAGCAAACCAAACCAGGCCAGTATTTTATCTAAGACCTTCTTTTCTTTTTTCTTGGTAAGGAAGATCAGCTCTGGGCGAACATCCACTGCCAGTCTTCTTCTTTTTGCTGAGGAAGATTAGCCCTGACATCTGTGCCAGTCTTCCTCCATTTTGTATATGGGATACCGCCACAGCATGGCTTGATGAGCAGTGTGTAGGCCCACGTCCGGGATCTGGGCTGAGAATCCCTGGCCCCTGAAGCGGAGTGCTGGAACTTGACCACTACGCCACCGGGCCGGCCCCTTCTTTTTATTTTTTATTTTATTTTATTTTATTTTTGAGGAAGATTAGCCCTGAGCTAACGTCCGTTGCCAATCCTCCTTTTTTTGCTGAGGAAGATTGGCCCTGGGCTAACATCCGTGCCCATCTTCCTCTACTTTATATGGGACGCCGCCATAGCATGGCTTGACAAGCAGTGTGTTGGTCTGTGTCCGGGATCCGAACCTGTGAACCCCAGGCCACCAAAGCAGAATGCATGAACTTAACTGATGTGCCACCAGGCCAGCCCTCTAAGACCTTCTTAATATGTACATTGGGGGCTGGCCCTGTGGTTTAGCGGTTAAGTGCGTGCGCTCCGCTGCTGGCGGCCCAGGTTCAGATCCCGGGCGCGCACCGACGCGCCGCTTCTCCGGCCATGCTGAGGCCGCGTCCCACATGTAGCAACTGGAAGGATGTGCGACTGTGGCATACAACTATCTACTGGGGCTTTGGGGGAAAAAAACAAATAAATTAAAAAAAAAAATGTACATTGGAATAGTATTCTAAGCCTAACACTAAAATTTTAAACTTTCAGGACTTATAAGTTTGCAAATCTTATAGAGTACAGATCTCATTCTCATGAAATCTCCTCTGTGATAACATTTTAAAAATCTGAGTAACAAAACGACCTAAGTGTCCACCAACGACCTAAGTGAATGGATAAAGATGTGAGACATATCTATATCTGTATCTTTATCTATATCTATATATCTAAATGTAATGGAATAATATTTAGCCATGAGAGAGATAGAAATCCTGTCATTTGCAACAACGCGGATAGAACTTGAGGGCATTATGCTAAGTGAAATAAGCCAGACAGAGAAAGACAACTACTGCATGATATCACTTACATGTGGAATCTAAAAAAAAAAAAAAGTCAAACCCATAGAAACAGGGTAGACAGACGAGTGGTTCCCAGGGGATGGGGGATGGGGAATATAGGGAGAGGTTGGAAAAAGGGTACAAACTTTCAGCTCCAAGGTGAATAAGCTCTGACGATAATGTAAAACATGGTGACTATGTTGATAACACTGTATTGTATAATTGAAATTGACTAAAAGAGTAGAATTTAAATGTTCTCACCAAAAAAAAAAAGATAAAAATGTGAGGTGATGGATATGTTAATTAACTAGATGGTGGGAATCCTTTCATAATGTATCAAATCACCACAATGTACACTTTAAATATCTTTATCTTACAATTTTCTGTCAATTACATCTCACTAAAGCTAAAAAAAAGTGTGAATAACAAACACACTGGTTCACAGAGCATAATTAATGAAGTAACATTTTTGAAGTGGGAAAATGGCAAAAGTTTTTTCTAAAGAAAAATTCTTCCTTAGGGTGAGATCTACAATAACTAGTTAGCGTTATTGTATAGTTATCTAACTAGTTGACTAGTTATAACTGTTATAACTAGTTATAACTAGAGCAGAGCTTTGCTATCCTCAGGTACACTGTAGTTTTGAAATGATCACTCTCTCTGGGTACACAAATATGATGCAAGCAGTCAATTTTTTTGTGTGTCCACCTTGGTATAAGTTAGCATTTTGTAGGCCACAGGAAAATGTGTGGTAATAAAATTCTAAAATGTTTACATTTTGTTCTCGATTAAAACTGTTTTAGAGTGGTCTGAATAATTAATAATAATAATAATAGTAATTATTATTATTACTATAATAATAGCTAACATTTATCAAGGGCTTTTTATAAGCCAGGCACTGTTGTAAGCACTTTTCTTAGATTATCTTTTCATTTACTCTTTCCCACACCTCTGTAAAGTATTGCTATTCCCATTTTACAGATGAAGAAACTGAGGCACAGGGAGGTTAACTTCCCTTGTTACCCAGACAGTCTGATCCCAGAGCCTGTACCCCTGAGCACACTGCCCAGTACTGCCACTCACAGACTAATTCACCCTTTTGCTTAAATTTTGAGGTAAATGATGTACTAATATGTCGTCTGGATCTAGTTGCAGGAAACAGAAACCACTCTAGGGTTTTAATGTGTTTACTAAAGGGAATTGAGTGCTTACAAAATTATTGGAAGGGCTGGGAGGAATGAGTTCCAGGCTATGCCTTCAGAAGTTGTTCCCAGAACCAGATAGCCAAACAGGCCTTCCAGGCGAGGGAATCAGGAAGCCGCCACTGGCACTGCCGAGTTCCACATGACATTGTTAACTGTAATTCAAGGTTCAAGACATTGCTACCCCAGAACTGCCCCTGAACACCCACAAACTAGTGACGGCTGTCTCCACCAAACTTTTCTCTTGACAGCCATGAAGCTCTGGACACTGGAATGCTGCTGCAGAAAAACCCAGTGTTTCCATAAATGTGTTTGCCAGCATTAACAGCCCAAACAGCAGAAAGATGGTTCCCGCCTCATTTCTGCTTTCCAAATCTCACAGAAGAACATCTGATGGATGGACCCCCTTTCACACGAGGAAACTTAACTGTAAAGGAGTCTGGGAAACGTACTTTTTAATTTTCCAGAAGGATGTTAGAAAGGATGCTGAGGGTTAATACACAAATCTACTCTAATATCTGCTAGGGTAGAACTTGGTGGTTATCCCTAAAAATGACATTTCGTCAGTATGTAAAAACTGTTTAGGGCACAGACTATGTTCAGAAATCACAGAATTAACTCCTGCTTGCCACTGTCCAGACCCAGGACACTGGACAGTACTAGTTAGCGTGCTCTTAAGGAGCATTATCGAAACAGTGAAGCTAAAGCTATCAAAGTAAATACCCTTTCCTGAGTGCTCTCCTGGCTCACTGGGGCTAGGTGAGAGATGAGCTTTTAGCGTAGCAAGGAGTTCTCCAAAATTATTGATTTTGTTTCCCCAACTACAGAATCCTAGTTTATCCCTAAATTTGATCCTGCTGTTTTAATTATGGGTGTTTCTTAAAAATCCTTTTCATAGCCAATTCTATTCTTTACTGTTCTTTAAATGTAACCCTTAAAAAGTGTTGGTAACCCGCCAGCAGTTTCCTGCTTCCACCTCCATCACCTTTGGCTCTCTCAGCTTGCCTTTGTCCCTTAATTTAAATTTCTTTTTATTTCTCCCTTTCTTTCCAGCTATAGAGACTGTGGGACTTGTTTTTTATAATCTTTGCCAATCATAAGAAGGAATCACATTACATTTTGTGGAATACTCAGATCATCTGGGCTATTTTTTCTATTGGTTGTTGCTCAAACATTTTTTTGTAAACCTCTAGGTCAGCAGTGTTTTTAATGGTTTAAATTGCCGGAATTCAGATCGTGTCGTGAGTGGGTGGTTGATGCATTTGTTTTGCTAATTTAAAGTATATTTGAGCAGTTCTCCTTTGTCTGGTGGTGTTTTCAGGATGCTTATTTAAAACTTATTTCAATTTTTCTTCTTTATACTTGCCTATATTTTCTAAATTTTCTATAAGTATGTAATACTTTTACAATCAGAAAAAAATACATATTATTTTAAAAGGTGATTCCATTAATTTAGTCAAAATTATTTTGGCAGGAATTCTTAGCTTAATTGATTGGTTTAAAAAGCATCAAGGGCCAGCCCCATGGCTTAGCGGTTAAGTGCACGTGCTCCACTGCTGGCGGCCCGGGTTCGGATCCGGGTGCACACCCACGCACCCGCTTGTCTGGCCATGCTGAGACCGTGTCCCACATACAGCAACTAGAAGGATGTGCAGCTATGACATACAACTATCTACTGGGGCTTTGGTGGAAAAATAAATAAATAAAATTATAAAAAAAAAAAAGCATCGAATTCATTTTCCCACTGCCTATGGACATAAAGCCTTAACAGTCTCTATGTTAACAAAACTTCATGATCAATGAAAAAAAATAGTTGAACACACACACACACACACATATGCACATACACACACTATATATATATTATAATTAAAAAAGGTTTGGAATATAGTAGGAACTGATACTTCTTTATAACAAGAGTTGTTACAGCTGCTGTTATAAATTGTGTTACACTCTGGTACAATCTGGCAAATAGAATAAGAGTTATAAAAGATTGGGTAACTGCAGTGGGGCTTTCTGAACATATGTAGGAGGATTTTTTTTTCCCCCACTTCCCTCTTAACCAAACAGTTTTTAAGAAATGTTGAATTTTTCAAGTTGAATCTTTAAAGCTATTCTGTTTGGTTTTCTCGAAAATCATATAAGCCACTTGCGGGAAAAGGATAATAGGACGTGGGTTGTTGTCTTGGTATCTCATCTGCCGGCCTGCCTTTGAATAGCTGTTGTCTTAAGAAGTCTATTTTATTGTCAAAGCTGAAAAGTATGTTTGCTTTCAACTTGCCATAATATATTTTAATATTGGAAATCTCGCAGATTTTAATATTATGGTTCAGGTTAAAATTAAATAAATAAATAAATTTCCGTTAGCTAATAACCTGTGCCAGATTATCTCCTTTTACATGCCAAAAAATGATACCTGATAAATGCTTCCATTTAATTTATTTAAATAAATATTCTGTACCTTACAAGAGTACCTTATAAATAGCTATTTTCTCTCTCTACAGGACAATCCTTCACGTATAGACTGTGTTTGACTTGGAATCTTCCCGTTTTCACTCCATTCAATTGACTTAGCAGGGTTTCAAGAGCAGCATTTGTAAATTTCCAGGTATGAAAATTTTTAATTCTTGATATTATACCTAACTTAAATACATAAAAAAGTCAGTCAGTCAAAAGTAGAATTTTGCACTTGCAGATTTTATAGAGCAGAGAATGGATTTATTACATGAAAATTCAGTGTATAAAACATTCAACATTATGATCTTCTTGTCCAGGACTCCTTGTTTGCTTATTGCTAAATTTTTAATTCATTGCCTCTCGTGTACATATCTCTTCCATTCTACCTTAATTAAAGACTCATATTACATAAAGGCTGGAGATTATCTAGACCAATCCCCTCAATTTGCAGAGAAGGAAAGTAAGCCTAGAAAGGTAAAGTTACTGGTCCATGGATATATAGCTAATTTAGTGGTAGAACTACTGTCAGAATTCTGATCTCAGCTCCCCCCACAACTGCGGCAGTGGTGAAAGAGTATAGCTCAGCAGTTACATCTTGCAGCTTTGGAGTCACTCTCTGGGTTAATACCCTTTTCTGTAAGATGAGGATAATAATACCACCTGCCTGAGAGGTTGTTGGGTGGAGGGATTAAAGGAGACAATGCATATTGCTATTATTATTATTGCCTGTGGCCCTTTCATTTCTCACCATGTTGACCCCTTCACTGCTTCTTGAAACTCCTCACCCTTGGCTAACATGTCACAGTGCTCTCCTGATTATCCTGTAATTCCCTGTCTATAACACTGGCTTCTCTTCCCCATGTTGCTCCACAGTTGTGGGCAATCCTCCAGGTACTCGTCTCAGCCTGTTTCCTCTGAGCCCCTCATCTCTATTTGCAGATATCTCCCACATCGCTATCTTCAAGTCTGACTTTCCCTCTGAACGGCAGATCAGCATTTCCAGTGACCCAGTGGCCATCTCTACCTGATTTCCCACTCACCTCAAACACAGTGTACTTAAAACCGAAGTCACTGCTTTTCCTCTAAACCAGTTCTTCCTCCTGACTTCCTAATTTCTGTTAGTGATACACCTAGGCTTTAAAAATCACTGTGTTCTCTTTATATCTCCCTAGTCTTCCACAGCCAATCAGCAATCAAGACCCATGGATTTATTTCCCATTCAAGTCTTTTGTATCTTTTTCTTCTTTTCTATTCCTGCCATCATCACTGTGTTCATTCAGGCCATTAACCAGACTGACATTTGCAATAGAGGAGCTATTTGGTCACCTGAAAGTAGCTTGGTTCAGTCTCTCTTTCTGTCTCAAGAAATACAATCTCTTGATTTTTTTTTTTTTTTTTTTTTTTTTTTAAAGATTTTATTTATTTTATTTTTTTTCCCCCCAAAGCCCCAGTGGATAGCCGCATGTCGTAGCTGCACATCCCTCTAGTTGCTGCATGCGGGACTCGGCCTCAGGATGAACGGAGAAGTGGTGCCTCGATGCGCACCCGGGATCCGAACCCGGGCCACCAGCATCGCAGCGCACGCACTTAACCGCCAAGCCACAGGGCCGGCCCTAATCTCTTGATTTTTCATGATGGAATGTCGACTTGTCACCTGTTCATGTAGCACATGAATCTTGATTTAAGTAAAGACACAGAATATCATTACTTTGGGAGCTCCCAAGATATCTTAATCTCGAATTACAACCTAGATCTGGCTAAATGTGAGACTGATAGTTAATATTTCACCACTTGTTTGACAAACTTTTAAAAATTTTGTTTTTAAATATAGTCGTATGATTCAAGACTCAAAATATTAAAAAATATATCGTGTAAAGTCTCCCTCCCATCCTTGTCTCCTGTCTCCCAGATCCCACATCACCTCTAATTGGCAACCAGTCTTGCAGGTTTCTTGTTAAGCCTTCCAGAGTTTCTATTATTTTTTCCCTTGTATTATATATATAGATATGCTCTATTCCTTGCTTTTTTAACATTTTAACTGTGTATCATGGCCATCTTTCCATATAACTATCCCCTATTGATGGGCGTTTTTCTAATTTTTTATTATTGCAAACAGTGCTGCAGTGAATAACCATGTACATGTGTCATTTTGATCATGTACCAGTATACCTGCAGGATAAATTCCCACAGGTGAAATTGCTTGGTCAGAGAATACAAGCATTTGTAATTTTGAGAACTATTGCCAAATTGCCCTCCATGGGGTCATACCAAGTTATACTCCCATCAGCAATGATTGAGAGTGCCTGTTTTCCTACAAGCCTATCAATATTATCAAACTTTGGATTTTTACTGGCTTTGAGAGGGGGAAAATGATACATCAGTGTGGTTTTAATTTGCAGTTATATTGTTATGACCGACGTTGAACATCCTTTCATATGATAAGTGACATTTGTATTTTTCTGTTAACTGTCCTTTGTCCTATTTTGTCTTAGGTTATTGTTCTTTTTCTTGCCAATTTCTTAGAAGCCCCGGTGTATATTAGGGAGATTACCCTTTAATGATAATTTTACCTCCTACTTTCCAGTAGTCCTTTCTCTGATTCTTTCTCAAGTCTAATTGCATTGGCCAATGCCTCCAAAACAGTGTTAAGTAATGGTAGTAGTGGGCATTTTTACTGGAATGCTTCTATTAAGATGCTAGATTTTGGACAACATGGATGGACATTGAAGGTATTATGCTAAGTGAAATAAGTCAGAGGGAGGTCAGATACCCTATGATCTCACTCATAAGTAGAAGATAAAAACAACAACAAACAAACACATAGAGACAGAGATTGGATTGGTGGTTACCAGAGGGGTGGGGGGAGGGAGAGGGTGAAAGGGATGATTAGGCACATATATGTGGTGATGAATTGTAATTAGTATTTGGGTGGTGAACATGATGTAATCTATACAGAAATAGAGGTATAATGATGTACACCTGAAATTTATACAATGTTATAAACCAATGTTACCGCAATAAAAGAAAATAAATAAAGATGCTAGATTTTGGACTTAGATATATTTTATCACCAACAAGCTTTTATTGAGAACAGATTATAGACCAGACTCTGCCTGGTTTATAAAAAAAGAAAGATTAAAAAAAGAAAATGACAGGGCCGGCCGGTGGCATAGTGGTTAAGTTCGCATGCTCTGCTTCGGCGGCCCAGGGTTCGCAAGTTCGGATCCCGGGCACAGACCCACGTACCACTTATCAAGCCATGCTGTGGCAGGCGTCCCACATATAAGGTAGAGGAAGATGGGCATGAATGTTAGCCCAGGGCCAATCTTCCTCAGCAACAAGAGGAGGATTGGCAACAGATGTTAGCTCAGGACTAATCTTCCTCACCAAAAAAAACAAGAAAAGAAAAGAAAAGGAGTATGACTCTACCTGCCTTCAAAGAGCTTACAGGAAAAGACAGACATAAACCTTAGTGTTACAGGTATCATAGTAGGTTACGTACAGGATACAGTGCAGACACAAAAAAGGGAGATAGCTAATCAGCTTGAGCCCCATGTCAAGATAAAATTCCAAAGAACAATGTACTCAAAGCATACTAGCTTAGTTTGCTATTGAAATGTTTTCATTGAATTAATTATAGAATGACCTTGACTTTAGAGGCAACATATAGGGAAAGTCATATAAAGAGCCTTTGTTAGTTCAGTAAGGACACTGGTAAAGATATTTATTGAATGCCTCTGACATACCAAACGTTAAACAAAGGCTGGGCATACACACAGACATGGTCTCTACTCATACTGATACTATAGTATAGCAGGGGAACATACCTTAAAATAGGCAGGTAAAATGCAGTCCAGCAATTGCCATGAAGTATATGTATGAGGTACAACGGGGACACGGAGGAAATAGCAATTAACGTCAGCCCAGGGAAGTCAAGAAAAACTTCCCAAGGGAGGCCCTGTTTGAGCTGACTCTGAAGGAGGAGTAAGAGTTTCTCACATTGAGAAGGGTGGAACAAGGTGTACAAAAGCTTGGCAGCATGAAGGGTATAGTGTGCCTGGAAACTGCCATATAGTTTAAGAAGGGGAGATGAGCCCAAGCTCCTAATTGCTTCTCAAACCTTTGTGTTTGTCCAAGCTGTCATCTTTGTTCTTTGTGGCTCCCAGGAGATGAGAGTGTGCCGAGACCCATCCATGTTCCAGAGGCATGGGAATGCCCACACACCTGTTCAGGCTCCCAGAGGATTACTAATTACCTGACCTTTCAGCTCTCCACGTGGGCTAATTGGAAGCCTGACCTTCAGGCAGCCATAAAAGTTGGAGTGCTAGATGTGTAGACAAGTTCCTTCCAGGGAGAAGCTGGAGACTTGGTTTTTCTGTTGTAGCAAGCCAGGGGAGAAGGTGAGGGATGTGCCTACCAGCTCTTTCAAGATCCCAGGCAGCAGCCACGTGCTGATTAGAAGCTGGACCCTCAGGCAGCAGCTAGGAAAGTATGCAGTCAAATCCTTTCCAGGGAGAAACTGGGAGATGGGGTTTTTTCCTGCTCCCTCTGCACTGGGCTGGAGGGTAGGGACATAAGGGAAGTGTTGAGTGCCTGTTTAAAAACTGCTTCTTTGTTTAATATAGTCCTGTGGGACTCATGCATTCAAGCTCCTTTGGCTATCAGAGCCGGGTGATTTGGGAGCCCATCCTTAAGGTGGCAGCCACAAAATTTGGGTTGCTAGATGTGTGGACAAGCTTCTTCCAGAGGACACTGGCAACTTGGGTTTATTACTGGAGTGAGCTAGAGGGAAACAGAGGGGGAACTGTCCACCAGCTCTTTCGGGCTGATTTTGGGGGCCCATTCCTCAGGTGGCAAACTTAAAAGTTGGGGTGCTAGGTGTGTGGTCCAAATCCTTCATTCCTCAGGGAGTGTTGTCCAATGAGAAGTCACTCAACTTGTTTCTGGATTTCTCTTGGGGGAATTGACCCGTGTATAGCTGTCTATTTTGTGCACCTATGGGAGGACAGAAAGTCAGGAGCTTCCTATCCTGCCGTCTTGGTGACCTCCTCTGTGACTTCTTTAGCTTAGGGCCACAAAGGACTTGATTGCTGTAAGTAGGTTTTCACTCCCTAGAAAATTGTGCTACCAGAATGATTCATCCCTAAGAATTCTAGATAAATGGGATTTTACCATGCCTACTCCATCACAGTGCCAGGATCTTTACTACTTAGGATCTTTACTACTTTTTCTAGTATGATTGATATGTTAGAATTTTTATTTTATAAGCTGTGATGCAACCATAATACTCTTTGGCCGCTTTAAGGCTGGGCTCTATTAGCTAAGTGGAAATGTAACACAGATGTTTAAGTAAATGAGGCAAAGTACCTGTTTTCAACAGAATTATTCAGAAGCAGAATGAAATTCTTTCTCCATTTGCTCTTTTCCAGATATATCAGACAAATCCCCTACCCCAACCAGGCCTTTGGCCTCTACTTCTTTAGGAGAAAGGATTCATTTCTCTGTCTATAATCTTTCCACATCCATAAAAGGCTAAATATATCATAAGTACACATGTTCAACAGCAAAATATACCTAAAACAATTGATACATATAGTGGAACAAATAGTTTCTATCATACTGAGAGTGACCAAAAAAAAAACCAACTTATACTGGCATCTTATAATAAACTTGATTTATTTCAGGATCTTATTGTAAGAAACTTAAACATATATGGTATAATATTTATGGGTTTTTTTGCTGAGGAAGATTTGCCCTGAGCTAACATCTGTTGCCAGTCTTCCTCTTTTTATGTGTGAGCCACTGCCACAACGTGGCCACTGACAGACGAGTGGTATAGGTCTGTGCCCGGGAACCGAACCCCAGGCCACCAAAGCAGAGAGTGCCGAATTTAACTACTAGGCCACTGGGGCTGACTACTATATAGTATAACATTTAATTACAACAAAATAGTTTAACAGCGTAGAAGTTGGAAGAATCCTCAGAGATCATCTAGTCCACCTCTCTCCAAGTGCAGTCAGGCCTAAATCATCGACATTCTGCCTCTGCTACAACAAGCAACATAGAACTTGTTTCTTTGCAAGGAGGGTTATTCTGTTGCTGAACAGCTCAAACCGGTATTTCTCAATTTTTTTTTAACCAAAACCCTCAGTAAGAAATACATTTTTCATCATGACCCGATACAGACATACTTGTGATTCTGCATATTAATCTCTCTCCCTCTCAAACAAAAAAATCATGTAAGAATTCTTACCACTTTGCAATAAACTCTAATATTTTAAATTTTAAATTCTGTTTTGTATTCTTTAAAATTCTGGTTATGACCCACTAAGTTGATTTCAAAGCCCTCTAATGGATTGAGACAGCAGTATGATAACCATTCATTTAAAACTTACCAAAGCTTAGTTTGCTTGTATGTAAATATGAAGGCTCTAGATCAGGACACCTGAGCTCAAAAAAAATCCCATAAGGTTCTCATTTTTAAAAAGCTGTTCTTTATATTGAGCTGAAATCTGTCTCCCTTTAGTCCTGTCCATTGGTCCATTTTGCTTTTCAGAACCACACTAAACATTCATTCAACAAATACTGATTACGCACCCACGTGCCAGACGTCATGCTCTGTGCTAGGGATGCTGAGGTGAGCAAAGCAAAAGTCTCGGCCTTTTTGGAGCTTACTCTAGTGCTCAGTGCAGAGGACTAGTCTACTGGACCTACTAAAAGAATAATTCTACTTCCTTTTCCATATATCTGCCCTTCAGTAGGAAGACAACTATCATATTTCCTTTTAATCCTTTCCCTTGGTTTCTAAACGATGCCTCATATGACGTAGTTTCTATGACAGTAGCTGTTGAGTTATGGTGATCAACTAAAACTCCCCATACTAACGATGAGGTTGTCAAGATAACCTCTGTTGAAGTGACATCGAAGCGAAGACTTGTATAAAGTTGGGGAACAAGTTATGTGAAGTTCTGGGGGAGCATTTTTCCTGACACAGGGGCCATCAGGGGTGAGTTTGGCACCTTGGGAAACATCAAAACCAGTGAGGTTAGGGCTGGGGGTGGGGGAGATGGGAGGAGAGGAGATCTTGCAGCCTTTTAGACTGGGGTAAAGATTTTGGAATTCTTTTCAAGTGAGATGGAAGCCATTGGACATTTTGTGTCGAGGAATGATCTGATCTGACTTACCTTTGAACAGATCCCTTTGGTAAACGCAGAGACCAGTGAGGAAACTAATATAGTAGTCTATTTATTCAAGCGTTCTTTTATGATTCCCAGTCGATTTTTATCATTTTCTTTAAAAAGTTGCAGCATATTTCTTATTAAAATACTTAATTTCAACTATTTTTTGCAAAAGGGATCTTCCATTGTATCTGCTAACTGGCTACTCACTTTTTTGTGTATTAATTTTATAACTGGCTATAATATCAAATTCTTTCATTTCTAAAAGTTTCATTTAATTGACTTTATTAAGGTATAATTTACATACAATAAAATGCACCATTTTAAGTGTACAGTTCAATGAACTTTGATATATCTTCGTGTGTAATAATCACTATAAATAAGATACAGAACATTTCTATCACCCCAAATTTCCCTCATGTCCTTTTTTTTTTTTTCCTTATGCCTTTTTGTAGTAACCCCCATCCCCACTCCCAGCCTTGGGCAATTATTAATCTCTTTTCTGTCACTGTAGATTAGTTTTGCCTGTTCCAGAATTTCATGTAACTGGAATCACACAATATGTACTCTTTTGTGTCAGGCTCCTTTTGTGGAGGCTAAAGCTTTTGAGATTCATTCATGTCATTGTGTGTGTCAGAGACTTGTTCCTTTCTATTGCCCAGTACTATTCCATGGAGTGGATGCCCCACAATTTATTCACCAATTGATGGACATTTTCTTTCCAGTTTGGGGCTAATATGAAAGAAGCTGCTATGAAAATTCTTGTACAAAAAGACTTGTACTGGGTCATAGAGTAGCTTTAACTTTATTAGAACTACTAAACAATTTTCCAAAGTGATGGATTGTACCATTTTACATTCCCACCAGCAATGGATGAGATCCAGTTTCTATGCATCCTCGCCAACACTTGGTACTGTCAGTCTTTTTAGTTTTAGCCATTATAGTGGGTGTGTACTGACATTTCATTGTGGTTTTAATTTGCATTTCCTGGATGACAAATGACATTGAACATCTTTTCATGTGCTAATTTGTATATCTTCTTTTGTGAAATGTCTGTTCAAATCGTTTGCCGATGGTTGGTTTGTCCTATTATTGTTTTGAGTTCTTTATATATTCTAGATACAAGTCTTTTGTCAGATATATATAGCAAATATTTTATCCTAGTTCATGGCTTGGCTTTTTATTTCCTTAATGGTATCTCTCAAAGAGCAGAATTTGTCAAGTTTTTCTTTATGATCCATGCTTTCTGTGTCCTAAGAAATCTCTGCCTACCTTCAGGTCCTGAAGATTTTCTTCTATGTTTTCTTCTAGAAATTTAACTTTTACATTTAATTCTATGATCTAGTTTGAGTTAAAATTTCTATGTGGTATAAAGTAAGGGTTAAGTTTCTTTTTTTTTCCTATAATGGATATTCAGTTGTTCTGGCACCATTTGTTTAAAAATATTAATATTTCCGCCATTGAATTACTATAGTACCTTTGTCAAAAAAAAAACTGATAAAATGAACCTAACTAAAAAAATCATTTTTATATTTGTATGTCTATTTCTGGACTCTGTTCTATTCCATTGATGTATGTGCCTATCCTAATGTCAATACTGCACTGTCTTGGTTACTGTAGTTATAGTAAGTCTTGAAATCAGGTAGGATAAGTTCTCTTTTCTTCTTTTTTTCAAAATTGTTTTGGCTATTCTAGGTCCATTGCATTTCCTATACATTTTAGAATCAGCTTGGGAATTTCTAGAAAAAGAAGCTTGTTTGAATTTTGGTTGAGATTAGGTTGATTCTATAGGTCAATTTGAATAGAATTGACATATTATCAATGTACATGGCCTGTCTCTTCATTTGTTTAGATTTTTTACATTTCTCTCAGCCCATTTTGTAGTTTTCAGAATACAGAGTTTGCATATACTTTGTTAAATTGGTCCCTAAGTATTTCATGTTTTTGATGCTCTTATGAATTCATTGTTTTTTCAATTTCATTTTCCAATTGTTCATTACTAACTTACAGAAATAGAATTGATTTTCATATGTTGACACTGTATCCTGTGACCTTGTTAAATTCAATTATTAGTTCTAGAAAGTCTTTCTAGATCTCTTGGGATTTTCTATGCACGTGATCATGTCATCTGTAAACAATGACAGTTTTTCTTCTTCCTTTTTACTCTCTATGCTTTTTATTTTTTAATTTTTTCATTTCTTATTGCACTGACCAAGATCTCTAGGACAATGTTGAATAGAAGTGGTGAGAGCATAAATCTTTGCCCTGTTCCCTATCTTAACTCATTGATTTTTAGAACTTTTTAAATGTAAGCATTTAACGCTATACATTTCCCACTAAACATTGCTTTAGCTGCAAACAAAAAATTTTTGATATGTTGTGTTTTCATGCAGTTCAAAACATTTTCTAGTATCTCTTGTGATTTCTTTTACACATAGGTTATTTAGAAGTTTCATCTTTAATTTCCAAATATTTGGGGATTTTCATTTGCTGTTGACTTCTAATTTAATTCTGTGTGTTCAGAGAACATACTCTGTATGATTTCAATCCATTAAATATATTAAAAACTTGTTTTATGGCCCAGCCTATGGTCTATCTTGGTGAATGTTTGAAATGCACTTAAAAAGTGTTCTATAAATGTCAATTTTGTTCAGTTGGTTGATAGTGTTGGTCAAGTGTTTAATATCCTTATTGATTTTTCCATCTATTCTTTCTATCAATTACTGAGAGAGGAGTATTGAAATATACAATAATAATTATGAATTTCAGTATTTCTCTTTTCCCTTCTGTCAGTTTTTACTTTATGTATTTTGAAGCTCTGTTATTAGGTGCATATATACTTATAGTTGTTATATTTTCTTGATGAATTAATCCTTTTATCATTGTGAAATATCTTTTTAGCTCTGGTATTGTCTTGAGCCTATTTCATCTGATATTAAATAACCATTCCAGCTCTCTTACAATTAGTGTTTTCATGGTATACTTTTTTACATCTGTTTACTTTGAACATATTTGTATCTTTATGCATTTCTTTTTTTTTTTTTAATAATTTTATTTATTTTTTCCCCCAAAGCCCCAGTAGATAGTTGTATGTCATAGCTGCACTTCCTTGTAGTTGCTGTATGTGGGATGGGGCCTCAGCATGGCCGGAGAAGCAGTGCGTCGGTGCGCGCCTGGGATCCGAACCCGGGCTGCCAGCAGCGGAGCGCGCGCACTTAACCACTAAGCCACGGGGCCGGCCCTAAAGTGCATTTCTTTAAGACAGCATATATTTGAGTCTTCCTTCTTCATCCAGTCTGATAATCTCCTTTTTAAATGGTGTTCAGAATATTTGCATTTATATAATTATCAACATAGTTGGATTTAAGTATACCATCTTGCTATTTGTTTTCTATTTATACCATCTGTTTTTTTATTCCTTTTCCCCTCTTTTCCTGCCTTTTCCTTGTCCTGCCTTAATAAAAGAATGTTGAGTAGTTTTTAGTATTCTATTTTATCTCCACTATTGGCTTATTAGCTTAATCTCTTAGTTTTATTTATTTACTTATTTATTTTATAATTTTATTATTTATTTTTTCCCCCAAAGCCCCAGTAGATAGTTGTGTCATAGCTGCACATCCTTCTAGTTGCTGTATGTGGGACGCGGCCTCAGCATGGCCGGAGAAGCAGTGCGTCGGTGCGCACCCGGGATCCGAACCCCGGGGCCACCAGCAGCGGAGCGCCTGCACTTAACTGCTAAGCCATGGGGCTGGCCCTCTTTGTTTTATATTTAGTGATTGCTCTTGTGGTTACAACATGCATTTTCCCTTATCGCAATACGTATTTCACTTATTATTCACATATATTATAACACTTCATATATAACAGGGGTTGTCAAACTACAGCCTTCAGGCCAAATCTGGATCACCACCTGCTTTTGTAAATAAAGTTTTATTGGAACACAACCACAGCCATTCATTTGCATATTATTTATGGCGTATTGTGCTACAATGGCAGAGTTGAGTAATTGCAACAGAGACCACTAGGCTGCAAAGCCTAAAATATTTACTATCTGGCCTTTTACAGAAAAAGTTTGCCAACCTCTGATGTACAGCGTAAGTACCTTAAACAGTATATTTCTGTTTTTCCTCTTTTCTTCAAATATTTTTTTTGCCCTCCCTCCCTTTTCTGGAACTTCAATTACAAACATATTAGACCATTTGATATTGTTCCACATGTCATTAAATTTTTTGTCAGTCTTTTTTTTTTTAACTTCAGTTCAGATGATTTCCATTGCTATATCTTCACATTCATGGATTATTCTTCTACAGTTTGTAATCTGCTATTAAACCCATCTAATGAATTTTTAATTTCAGATATTGTATTTTTTGTTTCTAGAAATTTTATTTGATAATTTTTTATCTTCTGTTTCTCTCAATATGTTCATATTTTTCTTTAAATCTTTGAGTATATGTATAATAACTGTATTTACATCCTTGTTGGCTAAATCCAGCATCTCTTTCATTTCTGAGTCTGTTTCTATTGACTAAATTTTATTTTGATTTTAGGGTGACATTTTTTTTTTTGCTTTTTCACATGTCTAGTAATTTTTCATGGAAAGAAGGACATTGTAAATATATGTTTTTGAGTGTCTGAATTTTATTGTCTTTCTTTAAAGACTTTTAAATTTTGGTTTACTTGTTAGTTAAGTTGCTAATGGATCAGCTTGATGATTTTGAGGCTTGTTTTTGAGCTTTGGGGCGGTTCTAGAGTGATCTTTACTGTTTAATTAGGTTAGTCCTACACTAAAATGTTACTCTTCTGGGGTCTCTACTAAATGCCTGGATCTTCAGCAAAGAATCTTTACTCTGGCTGGTCAAAACTTAATTGTCTCTTCAACCCTATGTGAGCTCTGGGAATTTTTCTGCTCACAGTTCCCCAATTGTTCTTTACCCGGACTCTTGAAGTTTCCCCTTACACATGCACAAATTAGTGTTCAGCACAGACTCTAGAATAGTCCTGTGCAGATTTATTGATCTCTTTACCTATGTAGTTGCCTCCTCTGGTACTTTGCCCCACAACTTCTAGATACCTCAACTCCTGGACACCAACTCTGTCTGTTCAGTCCAGTTTGATTTCCCCTCCCTGTGTCACAATCCAGAAAGCCAAAGTGATAATAGGCCTACCTCATTTGGTTCTCTTCTCTTTAGGATCACAGTCCCACTTTCCCTGTTTTCATTGTCTGAAAACAGTTTTTTCATGTATTTTGTCCAGTTTTCTAATTGTTTATAGCAGAAGGCCAAGTCTAGTACTAGTTATTCCAACATGGCAAAAGCCCAAGATTTTACTTTTATAGTTTTCTAATTTTACTTTTGCATTTTACAGATATATAATATCATCTGCAATAACAATAACTGTTTCATTCTTTCCATTATTCATACTGCATATTTAATTATCTTGCCTAATTCATTGGCTATTACTTCAGGACAACGTTAAATAATAGTATTGATATTTTCCTGGTATTTTTCCCTAAGGGTAGATGGGAAAACATTTTAAAGAGATAATAACCAGAGTTCATGAAAGTGTTGAAGGAAAAGGGCACTATCATACAGTGTTGGTGAAGATATAAGTTGATATAACGTTTTGGGAAAGTAGTCTGTCTAGCAGACTACTTTCTGCTTTTAGCAACTCCATTTCTAAATCAAATTATTTCACAAATGCTCAAGAATCGACGAGCAAAGTTATTTGTTGCAGCATTATTTATAATAGAAAAAATTGTAAAGTCATGACCCATTACCGTGTTTCAAATGAGAACAGAGGAATTATTAGATTTTAACTGACAGGATATGATAGTAAACAATTGGGTATTAATTTGATTCTTCTCTAGCAATATTCCCAGATGTCTTGTTTCAGAAGTTGTCTCACATAACCTTGAATGTATTCTACCTCTGTTAGTGTAGTATCCCTGGTTTGTCTGTACTCAGGAGACATGGTCATATAAGGACTCAGCAAAATCTGGGTCTTTGGGCACATAATGAGAATGTGAAGACCCCAATCTCTAGCCAAGTAATTCAGTCTTTTTTATATAATCATTTCTGGGAGGTTTGGGATTTTGAAGCCTATTATTAGCTAGAACCTGGATTACATTAAACATGGAAGAAACTTCATTATAGACATAACTCCTTGAGCACTAATTTATTATTGTGCTCTTCATCTCTCTATATGTTCATATTTATAAATTCTATACAATACTAAATTATAGTTAATGCGTTTTAAAAATAACTGCTCAGCCAGTTCGATACAGTTAGCACTAATGAGAGCTGACTTAGCAGATTGTATGTTCCTGAATCTGAGAGGCCTTGCTAATCTATTTGTGTTTCTAGGCCAGGATCTCACTTTCTGTTATTATTTTATGTTCTGCTGAATGATTTTGATCCATAATGACTTATCACAGGTGTGCAAATGTTAAGACTGAAGTTACTACAAGAGTACTAAATAAAATTATTACTTTAGATGTTAAAATCGATGTTTTACAGTGGCTTGAACCAGGAAAACACCTTCAAAAAACTGATCAGCTGTTAATTCGAGTTTAGTGGAAGACTTCTGACATCATGAAAGTTATCATAAAAGTTATTGTAGCCTGAGAACAAATGACTCACAGCTATCTGAATGAGCAAAGTTGAAAGAAACTTTTGCCTGGAGGCATGCCAGGACTTCAGGGAATATGAAGGAAAAAAACACCTACAATATAACAACATCAGAAACTATGCTTTAGTGATATGATGACCTTAATTGCACTGATTCCATTAAAGTTCCTGTTTGTAAAAATGTGTTATCCCTGCTAAATAGAATATTCTTGAATGGGCTATAGTTGGAGCCCTGGAGAGTGTCATAAATTAGGAATAAATGACTCTTGGTCACACATAATAGAAATCCAACTTAAATTTAAGCAGAAAAGGAAATTTATTGTCTCACATAACTAAAAATCCAGAGGGAGCATTGGCTGTAGGCAGAGCTGGAGCTAGGAGTTAAAATAATGTCATCAGGACTCTCTAAAACAGTTTTGTCTGGCTTTCTTCTGTGTTAGCATCATTTCTAGGTGGGCCTTCTCACTTATCGAAGATAACATTTTGCATTTCTAGGCTTATATGATTCTTAAGGCCCATGTTCTCAGGGAGTGAGACCTTCATCTTTAGCTTCCATGACACACCCCAAAGAAGGACTCTGATAGTGTAGGTCATGTGTCCATGGGGTCAGGAGGCCAAGGGATGAAGAGCATCACCAGACTGTGGATGGCAGGTCCCAAAAGCAAAAGAGGAATCCTATGCTGAGGAAGCGAAAGGGATGCTGTGCATTCAAAAGACAGCAGAGGTCCAGCTATAATAATAAAGGGAAGGAGGCACATGTAAAAAGTACACCTGAAAGGTTATGAGTGAAATAACTTGATGCCTGTGATTCAATTTGTAAATATTCTTGGGGGGAAAAGTGGAGGCAGATGGAAGACACAAAATTGACAAAAGTGATCAATGTTAAAGCTGGGTCATAAGTACATGAGCATTTCTTTTTTTTTTTTTTTCCCCAAAGGCCCAGTAGATAGTTGTATGTCATAGTTGCACATCCTTCTAGTTACTGTATGTGGGACGCGGCCTCAGCATGGCCAGACAAGTGGTACGTCGGTGCGCACCCAGGATCTGAACCTGGGCTGCCAGTAGCAGAGCACGCACACTTAACCGCTCAGCCACGGGGCCGGCCCTAATGAGCATTTCTTGTATTATGAACTCTGCTTTGGTGAGTGTTTAAAATTTTGTGTAAAACGTTAATGACAAAAAACACCAACAATAACAGCAACAAAATAAATTCAGTTTCTAATTGACTACGATTGTCTACAGGAAGTAAAAGGTAAGAGAGATGCTAAGAGGGAAGATTATATGTCATTTGTCCAGAAGGCAAGTCTCAGGATAGATCCTTTTCTTAGAAAGCTAATTTATCTATTTTTGGTTCTAGAAACATTATCAGTCAGGGTCTACTCAGGAAAACAGAAACCACTCTGGGTATTTGAAAGAGAGGGAATTTAATATATAAAATTGGTTCCAAAAGTCTAAGAAGGGCTGGAACAGCAAAAGGGGAAAGAGGGGCCAGGGGGAGCTAGAGGAAGGATTCTAATCATAGATAGAAGCTTCTATGCCCCTGAGCTGGAGCCCACAAGTGTGTGCCAGCTGCTGTACAGTTGGAATTGCTGTCATAGTCAGTTCTGGATATGCCAAGGAAGTACCATTTCTATCAAAGATAGAAAATCCAAAGGATAGAAAGTCTACTGGAGTCCAGAATCACCCTACTCCTGCTGCCACTGCACCAACAGCCAGCAGCCACCAGCAATTGCTGCATTTCCACTGCCCAAAGCAGGCAACTTCTTTTCCTTTTTCTGATCTCCTATTAGTGCCTTCTATTGATAAAATCTAACAAGAAGCCAGCTGCAAGGAAGGAAGCCTGGGACATATCATTTGCAGAATTGTGATTCCATCAGTAGAGAGTAGGGTAGAGTGTGGCAGGTGTTGAGCTGAGAGACAACAGGTAAATGACCAGCATAGTCCACCGTTTTGGCTACTTGGCATCTACACGAATCACTCTTCCCATATTTAAAATTCTAAACAACAAGTTCATGAGTCTGCCTTATAATATGCAACTATTTTTCATACAAACAAGGACATTCTCACCTCTCCCCAATTTGGGTGATGTTAATTCTTCTTTTAGGTCAGTCACAATCCAACTTAATGGAACCATGCAATGTTTTCCTGGGGCAAGCATTCCTATCTTGGGAGCTAAGACCTCTGCAGGGACAGAAAACAAAAATTCTGTAAGTGGGTTATTAGAGGTAAAAGTGAAAGGAGGCACTGCCACTTTCATCCCTTGATTTCCAGAAGTAAGTATTCTATCTATGAAAAAAATAGCATCATATATTGGTCAGTGATTAAAAGCAGATACCACATCCATTTGGGTAGCACCCCAGTCTCTCAAGGTATCCTCTCTCAGATGGAGCCATAATGGAATATTCAGTTGGTTATTCTACCATTTTATCAGGCGAGCTGCTTCTTGGTGATGGAGTACATGGCAAGCTTCATGGTGGCTAGGGAAGGAGGTCAGCTGACATCCACAGAACAGGTCATCTTGTCTACCTGATTTCTGAGAACTTCCTTTGCAGTAGGTACCCTTTATTAAGCATTCACACAGGACACTAAAACCTCATACCCTGTGCCCATTCCAAGAGGAATATCCACCTGCCTCTTCCCCATATGCCTTTTGGCTACCATTCCTTCTTTCTGGTTCTTTCTAAATCCTTGACCATTTGGCCAACTTGTTAGTTGTCCATTGTCCATGAATCAGAGTAAAATCTTTACCTGTGTCTATCTCTATGTCCATGCAAAGCAGACAACCAGAGGCCCACTGGGGAGATTTCCCTTCCCCATGTCTTTCACACACTCGTGGTTGGAATTGCGATGTTTGAGCCATCCACTTCCAGCTGGTGCCAGCATATTGTGCAGAACCATGTCTAAATCAGACCTTAACTTTTTCTTCCTCAGTCAGCTAGTTGTAGGGAGCTCACCATGGGGCCATATTTGTGAGTTGAGGGAAGGCAGCAAGGTACTAGGAGTAGGTGCTGTGGGAACTGTGCCACCTGCTCATGAACTTATTTGTGGATTCAGGACCTGTTCAGTCCAATCTTGTACATAGCACTTCCTCTTGATGATGGAGTGCTGCTGCACATGCCCAAATGTCTCATCTGGTACATTAGTAACACCCATGACAGGCAACTCAGGCATGGCCACTTGGTGTCCCATGGTCAGCGTCAAGCTCTAAGCGAGGCTGGTAGCATTCCAAAAGCTTTTTTTCAAAAGGAGAATAGCTATCTGCTGGAGAGGCATGATGGTTAATTTTATATGACAACCTGACTGGTCTACATTGTACCCAGTCATTTGGTCAAACATTATTCTGGGTGTTTCTGTGAGAATGTTTTTGGATAAGTTTAACATTTAGATCAATAGACTTAGTAAAGCAAAGTGCTCTCGCTAATGTGGGTGGGCCTCATCCAATTAATTGAAGGCCTGAATAGAACAAAAGGCTGACCCTCTCTTGAATAAGAGGGAATTTCCTCCTGCCTGACTGCATTGAGCTGGGACGTTTTTTTCCCTCCTGCCTTTGGACTCAGAACTGAAACATTGACTCTTCCTGGGTCTTGAGCTTGCCAGCCTTCTGACTAGAACCACACTATTGGCTCTCCTGGTTCTCAGGCCTTCAGACTTGGACTGGAACTACACCATCAGCTCTCCTGGGTCTCTAGCTTGCCAACAGCAGATTTTGGGACCTGTTAGCCTCCATAGTCACGTGAGCCAATTCCTTATAATAAATCTCCTTTTATATATTATATGCATCCTATTGGTTTCATTTCTCTGGAGAAGCCTGACTAATATAAGAGGTCATGGATTTTCTTCCAAATTTGGGCTATCATTGCCCTATTTGGGCTTGCCAGAGGCTCCGTACAGCATCCCCTATTTACCACAGACCTCTAACATCTTTGGAGTTGCTGTGTCATCAGGGCTATGTAGCAGAGCAGTTTGCACTGCAGCCTGGACCTTTTGCAGAATCTTTTCTTGCTCTGGGCCAGTTAAAACCGGCCATCTTATGAGTTATTCGGTATATAGGTTGGAATAGCACTCCAAATGAGGTATATAGTTACCTCAAAAATCAAAAGATTCCTACAACTTATTATCTCTTTTTATGGTGGATGGTACAAGGTACAGCAGTTTGTCTTTTGCTTTGGATTGGGCTAATCCCAACATATCCCAGATCATTTGACTCCTAGAAATTTCAGTGAGGAACCAAGACCCTCAATCTTTTTTTTTTTTTTTGTGAGGAAGATCAGCCCTGAGCTAACATCTGATGCCAATCCTCCTCTTTTTTCTGAGGAAGACTGGCCCTGAGCTAACATCCGTGCCCATCTTCCTCTACTTTATGTGGGACGCCGCCACAGCATGGCTTGACAAGCGGTGCATCGATGCGCGCCTGGGATCCAAACCAGCGAACCCCGGGCCGCCGCAGAGGAGCGCGCGCGCGCACTTAACTGCTTGCACCACCGGGCCGGCCCCAAGACCCTCAATCTTCATGGTGTTTGTCTCCCACCTTCTAGCATGCATCTATCTTAGTAAGGTATCTAGGATACTTGCTACTTTCTGCTCATTATGTCCAATCAGCATTATGTCATCAATGTGGTGAACTGTTGTCCCTGACAAGTGAAAGCAAACTGCTGCTTGTGTAGCTTGCTAATCCATATAGAGACAAAAGCATCTCTGCAAGTCAATGGCTGTATTCCAAGTGCCAGGTTCTATGTAGATTTGCTCCAATAGGAGGATCACATCTGGAACAACAGCTACAATGACAATTACCCACTGATTAAGTATACTGTAATCTACAGTCAGTCTCCAAGACCCATCCACCTTGTGCAGAGGCCAAATAGGCAATTAAATTGCAGAAGTGATAGGAATCACCACCCTAATATCTTTGAAGCCTTTGGTGGTGGCACTAATCTCTGCATATCCCCGAGAGATGCAGTATTGGTTTTGGTTTATCCTGGTAGAGAGGGGAGGTTAAGAGCTTCTGTTTGTTTCTTTTACCATAATAGCCCTTACACCATAATCAGGGAGCAAATGTGGAGCTTCTGTCAGTTGCTAAGTAGTACTTTTTGGACCTGTACTTCAGAAACTGTGGAAATAGCCCATAGGGTGAGATAGACTCAGACCAGAACTCCATTAATCACTTGACCTCAATAAGCCCCTATTTTGGTGGATCACAGTGGTCCTTGGGTATCTGGGGTTTAGTAGCAGTTCAGAACGAATGTCTAGCAATCCCTCAAAGGTCTAGATCTTTCCCTTTTCCCAGTGTTCAGTCATCCTAGAAAATGGCTTCATTTAGATTCATTTAGCAACGACTTACTAGGACATTATTTTGGTCCCTTTGAGGAAGACTTCAAGGAAGTTTTCCAGTATGCACTTGTGGTAGTGTAGCGTCCTTCTTCAATCAAAGGTTCTATAAATTCATTTCCATATATTGGCTTAGATCTGAGGTATGGATGACAGGCTTTCATGCTCCAATATGACCAACCAAGTCAGATTCCTGCTCAGTAGACCTAGAGTTTCTGTTTCTTTGTTTTTGCTTTAGTTTGTTGGTTGGTTTTTTGGTTATGTAGATCAATTAATACTTTAGTAAACTGTTCATCTAGACAGTTCCTAGAGACAACATGAGCAACTAGGCATCACCAAAGATCCACCCCTCCTGTACATTATGGTAATTGTGCACACATTGTCTCTGGCGTTTAACCACTGTCACTCAGCCTTTGCCATGCTGGGATTTCGTCATCCCCTTTTTAGTGAGGCCATCTGCTTTTGTCATCCCCATCCTACAGATGACAGCCACAATATCTTAGTGAAGGAAGTATCCTCTGGACATTTGGGTTTTTTTCTCCACATTATGCCAGAAGTTCTGACACCTCAACCTCACTGAATATAGTCTACCCCTGAGTTCAAGTTGCAGTCAGCCAGTGAAACAAATTTTTAGAGCCATTTCCAAGTGATTGAACTGACACACAAAATCCAGAATCTCTGGTAAGTGCACCCATATCAATAAATTCAGCCTGTTTCAGCATTCTATCCCTCAGAATCCAGTACCAAACATATTCTCATGCTTGTGCCAAGGTAAATCAGAAAAATGTTGCAGGATTTTTGATGTGTAAATTATCTCCTCCCGCATGATATTTTTGCATTTCCCCCCCTGGAAAATACTGGGACCTGACTCTGGTTATGGTTTGGTGGCAATGAAGGGTGGTGACCTGTGTCTGGAAGAAAACTGGCATCCCCTTGCAAGGCAATCGCCTCAGGTGAGTTATTACAGAGTCTACAAGAAAAGGGAGGCTAGTCTCTCCAGGCAGAGAAGGAGATGCTACTTCTCTGGCAAGGGAGGGTCATAGGAATTTAGAGGTTCAAGGTTCTCAGATCGTCTGAATCTATTCAAATGTTCCCATTCCAAGTCTCAGGGTCTTCTTCACATAAGAGACTTGGTCAGGATGTAAATCAACTTATGTTGTAATTTTGCAACCCATACAATTACCTTCAGGGCCTAATTTTTTACGTATCCACCCTGTGACTTCACACATAGGTTCCTTTAGGGCCACTGTCACAGTTCTTGGTTCTCTGATGGTGACTTGAACTGAGAGTTTAAAGCCTGGAGCTTGTCATGTGTCTGTAGGTGTTGTAGCACAGTCTGAAGCAGCTAGCCTCCCAAGTCCTTGTAGTCATCATTACTATCATGATGGTCAAATGCAGCAGCCACTTCATCTCCCAAAGCCTTGCCTTCAATAGGATGTCACCCTAAGCAAACGCAGGTGATAAGGTAAGTGATCATAATGCCACTACATGACAGATTACCAGTATTTCCATTTTTCATTGGCAGTAAGGCCATCACTCTGTTCAAGCTCAAAAAGTCAGCAAACCATTCGCAAAATTTTATCTTGGAGAGTCTATTTCCCAGGACCTTTTCTGTCACCAAGATTATATAGTAAGAGTCCTATTCGGAAAACAGAAGCCATTCTAGACAGAGGTCATTTAATACAGGAAATTACAAGGATGTAGGAAGGCCTGGAAGAGCACAAATGAGGATGGGGGCTAGAGAAACAAAAAGAAGGAAATGATACTCAGAGATCACAAGCTGCTAATGCCCCTTGAAGCTGGAGCCCACAAGCCTATACCTGCTGCCGCACTGTTGGAGACAGTTGAAGAGGTGCCACCTCCATCAGAGGTGGAACCACCAAAAAGATTCTGCATCTGCCCGAGATGCTGTGGTCCAGAATCATCCAACCCTGCTGCTACTCCAGCTACCACCAGCAACTGTCAGAACTAGCAGCTGGAAATTTCCCTCTTCCTCTGGTCTTCTGATCTCCCACTAATGACCCATTTAGCATATTCTACAGGAAGCCAGTGATGAGAGATCCTGGGTAATGTAGTTTGCAGACTCCCAGCTCCATCAGAATAGAGCAGAATAGGGACCAGCCCGGTGGTGTGGTGATTAAGTTCGCGCACTCCACTTTGGCGGCCCGGGGTTCGCTGGTTCAGATCCTGGACACGGACCTGGGCACCACTCATCAAGCCATGCTGAGGTGGCATCCCACATAGAGCAAATAGAAGGATGTACAGCTATGACATACAACTATGTACTGGGGCTTCAGGGAGAAAAAAGGAAAAAAGGAGGAAGATTGGCAACAGATGTCAGCTCAGGGCCAATATTCCTCAAAAAAAAAAAAAGAAAAGAAAAATGGCAGCTTTTCCTGCCTGCCAATTGCTGTAGTCTGTCAATGAAACAGTTTCACCAGTAGAAATCCACTGCATATTTATTGAGTATCTACTACGGTTCAAGCTCAGCTTGTGCTGTGATACTTTTGTGACTTAAGTGAAAAGTATAAATGAGAGTAGATTAAAAATCAGATATACATTTTTATATTAACTACTGTAATTCTACCACATTTCCCCCATCTTCATCATTTTCACAAATAATTATATTTTACGTAGAGATCAAAGGCATCTGAAATGAGCTCCCATATGAGCCCCTTCCCTGAGATATCTGTACACTTTTTCACCCCCTCTTCCTGTTGCAAAGAAGGTACCCTCTCCTCCCACCCCTCACTGATCCTTTCTAACAATAACCATTTTAGTTGTGTTCTCAATCTCATCCCTTCTTGCTTCACTGGAAATTTATTTCTTCAGTTTATTTTTTTCTTTTTCAGTCTTGATCCCACTTCCCCTACTGTCACTTCCTCCCTCATTCTCTCTTTCCCTGTACAGCAAAACTCTTTGAAAAGAGTTGTGTGCACTTTTCTCCTATGACTTCTCTCATCTCATTCTCCCTTAAATCCACTCTAACACACACACATATCCCACTGATAGATCCAGCGGTCAACTCTTGGTTCTCATCTAACTGTAACTAGCACAATTGATCATCCCTTGTTCCTTGAAACACTTTCTTCACTTACAGGATATGTGTTTCTTCCTTTCTTTCTGGCTTTCCTTTCAGGTACCTTTGCTTATTCCTTATCATCTCCCTGACCTCTAAATATGGGAATGCCAGGGACTCATCTTTAGTCTGAGTGGCCAGCCTCCTTTGGTAATCACATCTAATCTCATGACTTTAAAGACCTTCTGTATGCTGATGATTCCCAATCTTATATCCCTAGCCTAGATCTATTTCCTCAACTCTACTCATATATTCAGCTGCCTACTCTTTATCTTTCATTGGATGAATAACAGGACACGTTAATCTTAACAGGTCCAAAACTGAGCTCCAGATATCAGCCCTCACAGTCTGTTCCTCTCCTACTCTTTCCCATTTCAATACATGGTAGCTCCATTCTGCCAGTACTCAAGCCATAAACCTTGGGGTCATTCTTGATTGTTCTCTGTCTCTTCCCTGCCATGTGCTTGTTCCCTAGTTGTTGTTGTTCTCTGTGTGTGTGTGTGTGTGTGTGTGTGTGTGTGTCTGTGTGAATTCCCTTTTCCCTTTTATCTATTGGAGTCTTTTCATTAAACCCCTTAAACTCACTCTTAATCCTATCTTGAAATTATATCCTCCTTTTTAGGGCTGGAGTATACAGCACTAGGAATTCGGCTGCCAATGTGAGGTATTTCACTTTAGGGAATAATCTTGTGACTACCCTTTGACACAGTCTGCTGCTGATGTCATTCTCTACAGCTCTCAGCCTTTTCTTTCAGAGGTCCTCTGTTGCTCCTTCCGCTTGTCAAAGGCAGTGCTCAAGTCTCTCCAGTCAGGAGAAGATAATTTTCTACTTTGCTTTCACTGTTAAATATCCTCTCACTCCCTATCAACTCTCAGTTAGAAGCCTGTTTTAAAAAATTTGCACACAGTGACTACTGTTTGCAACTCTTAGCAATACCGATGCTCACTTAGAACTTCTACAAATTGCCTGGAAAGCAAATTCTTATTGAAACTTAAACTAAAAGAAAAAATTCTGTGCTTTCCCTCAAGGAGTTAACTTTTTACTAAAACTTTTAAGAATAGAATTAAAGTATTTGTATAACACCTTTATGTCTGGAAAAGAACTGGCAATGACTGGGACACCAATTAATCATTCATCTATGAAACAAACTTTGTTTGCTTTCAGGGTTAGGAGTAGATTTTAAAGAAAAGTTGCACTAATGATTAAGATGGAAGTTACCAAAAAAATTCAGTCTTCAGAAATAACGTATAAATTGGGATTCTCTATTCACAAGTAAAAGGTAAGCCAACTTAAATTGGCTTAAGGAAAAGGGCATTTATTGGCTCAAGTAACTGAAAAGTTCAAGTGTAAATATAGCTTAAGGTAGGGCCGGCCCTGTGGCTTGGTGGTTAAGTGCGCGCGCTGCGATGCTGGTGGCCTGGGTTCGGATCCCGGGTGCGCATCGAGGCACCACTTCTCCGTCCACCCTGAGGCCGAGTCCCACATACAGCAACTAGAAGGATGTGCAGCTATGACATACAACTATCTACTGGGGCTTTGGGGGGAAAAAAATAAAATCAATAAAATCTTAAAAAAAATATATAGCTTAAGGTATGGCTGGGTCTGGGGCTGGAGTTGGCAAAAGATGGCCTGTAGCTGTTTGGTAAATAAAGCTTTATTGGAACACAGCCGTGTCCATTCCTTCTCATCTTGTCTGTGGCTGCTTTTGTGCTACAGTGGCAGAAGTGAGCAATATAGTGGAATTGAGTAGTTGTGAGAGAGACCTGTGGCCCACTACAATGTGTGAGTTTTTTCCCCACACCAAGCGATTCTCCAACACTAATTCAATTCAATTCTGACGTTTTCTACCTGGAGATAGTATCAGATTCCACAGGTTAAGGGTTCAGTCCCACAGGACTGCCCATTTCAGATGCCAATCTCAAGTCCAGGTTGTTACCTGTGCTTCTGACTGACTGGCTATAAATCAGAGATTCCCACAACCCCCTCCTTGGGTTTGATTAATTTGCTAGAGTGGCTCACAGACCTCAGAAAACCAGAGCACTCATTCATAATAAAACTTACTAGATTACTGGTTTATTACAAAGGGTATTAAAGGATATGAGTCAACAGCCAGATGAAGAGATACATAGGGCGAGGTCTCCAACATAAGAGCCTCTGTCCCCATGGAGTTTGGGACTTGGCATGTGGATACATTCTGGTTCCCGAACCTGGAAGCTCTTCGAATCCCATTCTTTTGGGTTTTTATGGAGGTTTCATTGCATAGGCATGATTGATTAAACCATTGGCCATTGGTGATTGATTCAACCTCCAGCCCCTCTCCCATCGCCAGAGGTCAAGGTGTGGGACTGAAAATTCCAACCCTCTAATTTAATCAATCTGATCTAATATAATGGTTGGTTTCCCTGGCAACCAGTCCCGTGGCGCCACCCCCCCAATCTTTAGGGGATTTTCAAAAGTCACTTAATTAACATAAACTCGGTTGTGCTTGAAAGGGGCTTGTTATGAATAACAAGACACCCATTTCACCTTTAAGGCTCTGAGCATTTCAGGAACTGAGGACAAAAGATGTTCCCATTGCTCTTATTGCTTAGGAAATTCCAATGGTTTTGGGAGCTCTGAGCTAGGAACCATGGATGAAATCCAAAATATATATATAAATCACAGTCTTACACTCACAAACCCTAAAATGTTTTCTGTCTGGCCCTTCACAGAAAAGAATGACCAACCTCTGGTCTAGGGAACAAAATGATGTTAGTAGGATCTGGCGTTTCTCTGTTTCTCTGCTGTGCTTTCCTCAGTGTTGGTCCTTTCTCATATAGGCTGTTTTCTCATTGTGGCAGAACATCTACAGTAGCTCCAGGCTCCCATCCTCACACCTGTGCGAGAGTGGTCTTCTTGTCCACATGCGCCAATAAAAATGCTAAGATTCACTTTGATTGAACCTCCTTTGCTTGCCTTGTTGTGTCCGTCCCCAAACCAGTAACTGGCCATGAGAATGCAGTGCTCTGATTTGCAGGTCTAGGTCACAGGTTGACCTCTGGAGTGATGAGTCAAGTCAGTACCTCCCAAATCATAAGAACCAAAAGAGATAAAGGAGTGATCCTCTTAAGGAGAGTTGGGAGAGCTATTACCAGAGAAAGCCATTGAGTGAGTAGAAGGAATAGTAGGAATAGAATAATGAATAAGCAGAAGGGAAATTATATAATAGGCTGGTAAACAAAAATGTCCACTGAAACAAAGTAACAGCTTTTAAATAGCAACAACTTCTATTAATACAGAAATAAATGTTTTTCCCTTTTACCAATTCATTTTAAATCAAGATTTTAGGCCAACTATATGAAATTGGTCAAAAACAGTTGAATGTTGGCAATTTCATGCATTTTGTATTAGTTTCCTAGGGCTGCTGCAACAAAGTACCACCAACGGGGTGGCTTAAAACAACTGAAATTTATTCTCCCAGTTCTGGAGGCTAGAAGTCAGAAATCAAGGTGTTGGCAGGGCCATGCTCCCTTTGAAGGCTCTAGAGGAGAATCTTTCCTTGCCTCTTCTAGCTTCTGGTGGCTCTAGGTATTCCTTGACTTGTGGCTGCATCATTCCAATCTCTACCACTTTCTTCACATAGCTCTCTTTTCTTTGTGTATTTATGTGTCCCCCCTTATAGGTTTCAGAGGGAGCATGGCCCTGCTCACACCTTGATTTCAGATATCTAGCCTCCAGTCTGTGAGACAATAAATTTCTATTATTTTAAGTCACCCAGTTTGTGGTACTTTGTTACCACAGCCCTAGGAAACTAATACAGAGATTAAAAGGAAAAAACATATAAATACAGAATAAACATTTAATAAAAGTTAGCACTCATTTATAATAAAAATTTTTAACAAATTGGAAATAAAAGAGTACCCATCAAACTTCTATACTAAACATCATTCTTAATGGTGAAATTTTAGCAGCATTTCCATTCAGTCAATGATGCCTGCTGTCATGGCTTCTATTCCATACTTTATGGGAGATCGTAGCCCATGCAATAGGATAAACACAAGAAATGAGATGAAAAATGGAAACAGATGAAATAAAACTGTCCTTATTTTCAGACATGTGATTATCTGTAGAGAATATTCCAGAAACTCTTCAGATAAACTATTAGCGCTAATAGAGAGTTTAACAAGGTTTCTAGATACAAGATTAATATACAAATATCAATAGCAAGCCTAGAAACCAGTACAAATGCAGTAGAAAAAAAGTGCCCATTCACTATAGCGATAAAACCTATAAGCAGTAGAAATAAATCTAACAAAAACGTGCAAGATCTTTTTTTTTCCCCCCCAAAGCCCCAGTAGATAGTTGTACGCCATAGTTGCACATCCTTCTAGTCACTGTATGTGGGACGTGGCCTCAGCGTGGCCAGAGAAGCGGTGCGTCGGTGCGCTCCTGGGATCTGAACCTGGGTCGCCAGCAGTGGAGCGCGTGCACTTAACCGCTAAGCCATGGGGCCAGCCCCATGCAAGATCTTAATAGAGAAAATAAGGAAACACTACTGAAGAATATGAAAGGAGATCTGAATAAATTGAGAATTATACCATGCTCATGGATGGTATGACTCAATATTATTAAGATGAGAGCTCTCCCATAAATTAATCTGTAAATTCAATTCAATTACAGAAAAAAATCCTTATAGGATATTTTTTTCTTTTTTGAATTGAAACTTGATAAGCTTATCCTAATATTTATATGGAAGAACAAAAGACCAATCAGAATTTTTTTTTAAATGTTATTTGAAGAAGAACTGGGGTAGGGGGAGATGGAGAGATTCATTTTAAAGTTTTGGTGATTAATACTGTAAAGTATTGGTGCAGAGACAGGCAAATAGACCAACTGAACTGAACAGAGAGCTCAGAAATAGATCCACAAATTTATGGAAACTAGATGTATAACAGAGATAGCATTACAAATTAGTGGGGAAAGGACAGACTGTTCAATAAATAGTGCCAGAAAAATTGGTTATCTATATGAAAAAATTAGAATACTATATGCAAAATAAATAGTAGATTAAATCTCCAAAAGTGAAAAACAGAACTTTAAAAAATATCTTTGTGTCCTTGAGATAGGGAAGAATTTCTTAAACAAGATACAGAAAACACATGCCAGGGCCGGCCCCGTGGTGTAGCAGTTAAGTGTGCGCGCTCTGCTGTTGGCGGCCCGGGTTTGGATCCCGGGCAAGCACCAACGCATGGCCTTGTTAGGCCATGCTGTGGCGGTGTCCCACATAGAGTGGAGGAAGATCGGCACAGATGTTAGCTCAGGGCCAGTCTTCCTCAGCAAAAACAGGAGGATTGGCATGGATGTTAGCTCAGGGCTGATCTTCCTTACAAAGAAGAAAAAGAAAACACATGCCATCAATAGATTGATAAATTTGACTGTATTAAAACTAAAAGCTTCTTTTTAATGAAAACCACCTTAAATAAATTTAAAAAGACAAACCACAGAATGGGAGAAGATATTTGCAAGGTGTATAACTGATTAAGGATTAGTATATAGGATATATAAAGGATATCTATAAATCAATAAGAAAAAGACAACCCAATTAAAAAAATAAGAAAGGGTACTGTGTAGATAGCATTATTGGCCCCAGTTCATCACCCCCTATTTATATTCACACCCTTTGTTGAGTGACTTTTCAGTTCTTCCTGCTAACAGAGCAGAGGATATTTCTTCTTTCTTTGACTTTGGATTTGGCCATGTGATTTGCTTTAGTCTCTTAGACGGTGTAGATGTGACAGTCTGCGAGTTGCAGCCTAAGCCTTAAGAGGCCTCATATTTTTCCACTTGGCCTTTTGTACTTCTGCCATTGTCATGAGAAGAAATTGTCTAGGCTAGCCCACTGGTCCCAGGAGGAAGATGTGAGACCGTGTAATAACAAACCACCCCAGACAAGCTGTCCTGTCAACATCCAGCCTAAATCAGCTGACTCCTAGATATGTGAGTGAGCCCAGGCAAGATTAGCAGAGCTGCCCTGACAAGTCCAGCCTAAAGTAGCCAACCCACAGGCATGGGAGCTAACTAAATACTTATTATCGTAGAACATTGTTTTTGTGGTTAGTGTTACACAGTGTTAGTTAACAACATTGTAATGAGCAAGCAATTCACTGAATCATGATCAATAAACATTAAAACTTGTTCAGTCCATACAAATAAAATCAATGTTATAGCATTGCATATCCATAAGATTGGCAAAATTAACAAGTCTGTTAATACTAAGTGTTGGTAAAAATGAGAAGTGAAAATTAATATATACTATTAGTGAGTGTGAGTACACATTTAAAAACTAGGTGACGTGGTTCTGGCAATTGAGTTGCAAGTGTAAGTCCCCTGGATGAGGCATCCAGGAAAGCTTTTTTTTTTTTTTTTGACTGATAAAAAAGAAGCTAGGCTGGGCTGGTGATTGCCTTTTGTCTTTTCCTCTTCTTCCTGCCAGGATTGTGGACATGAGGCCGGAGATGGGGCAGCCATTTGCAACATGAGGCATTTTAATTTCATTAATTATATTTTTCATATATTAAATTCATTTGGTACCTCTTCCTTTTTTCCTGGTTTCTTTTCTTATAGGTAATAATAATAAAGCAAAGTAAAAGGACAATGGCTAACATTTGTGGAGTATTTACTACATGCCCAACACTGTTTTGAGTGCTTTATGTATATCAGTTCAGTCCTCACAATAATCCTATGAAATAAGTGCTGTTTTTGTTCCATTTTACAGATGAGGAAACAGGGATACAGAGGTTAAATAAATTGCCCAGGTTCACACAGCTATTAAGTGGGGGAGCTAGAATTCCAGATCAAGCTACTTGGCTCTGGTGTCTATGTTCATAACTGTATGCTAGTCTATATCAACTTTTATCTCTTTGACCATTTTAAATGTACTTATTTAATAGTCTATCAGATTTTTATTCTATTTTCTGAAATTCTTAGGGTTCTAATTCTCCTATTATGCCTGCTGGTTATTCTTCATAAAAAACCATTTCCTTCTGGGCCGGCCCCATGGCTTAGCGGTTAAGTGCGCACGCTCCACTGCTGGCGGCCCGGGTTCGGATCCCGGGCACGCACTGACGCGCTGCTTCTCCGGCCATGCTGAGGCTGAGTCCCACATACAGCAACTAGAAGGATGTGCAACTGTGACATATAACTATCTACTGGGGCTTTGGGGAAATAAATAAATAAATAAATAAATAAATAAATAAATAAATAAATAAAAGAACAGTTTCCTTCTATGTTTTAACATTTTGTTTTTTGTGAGGAAGATCAGCCCTGAGCTAACATCTGCCAATCGATTCTCCTCTTTTTTTTCTTTCTTTCTTTTTTTTTTTTTTTTTTGCTGAGGAAGACTGGCCCTAGGCTAACATCCGTGCCCATCTTCCTCCACTTTATATGGGACGCCGACACAGGATGGCTTGACAAGCGGTGTGTCGGTGCGTGTCCAGGATCCGAACTGGCGAACTCCAGGCCGCCTCAGCGGAGCGTGCGCACTTAACCACTTGCACCACCAGGCCAGCCCTGATGTTTTAATATTTTTGATTTATTCGTGCAACAACATTGGCTGAGCATCTACTGTGTGCTCAAGTGCTGTTCAAGGAACTGGGGATACAAAAGTAAACAAAACCTTTGTTTTGCCAAGAGGCAAAATCTTTGCTCTCTTGGACCTTAAATTCTAGTAGGAGAAAACAGGCAATAAACAAATAAATAAGGGGATAGAGAGTGGGAGGAGTGCTTATATAGGATGGTAAAGGCAAGCCTCTCTGATAAGGTGACATTTGAGCAGAGACCAAAGATGTGAGAATGTGAGCTATGCGTATACCTGGGGGAAGAATTTCGAAGCAAAGGGAAAAGCGAGTACGAAGGCTGCATGGCAGGAACATGCCTTGAATGTTCAGGAATGAGCAGAGGTCCTTGTAGCTGGAATGCAGAGCATGAGGGTGGAGCAGAGGCTATGAGGGCAGAGAGGTACCAGGAGTGGGGAGATGCAGGTCATGTAGGGCCTTTTAGGTCATGAGAAGAACTTTGGAGTTGGATGGGGAACCATTGGAGGGTTTTGCACAGAGCAGTGACATGATTTCACTTGTTTTAGAAGGGTCACTCTAGACTAAAGTTGCAGGGAGACTAATTAAGAGGCTATTGATGATAGGTGATGGTGACTTGGATCAAGATGGTAACAGCAGTAGTAGACAGAAGTGGTAGAATTTTGGATTTATTTTGAAGGTAAAGCTAACAACATGGAGTCAAAGATGACTCTTAATGTTTTTGGTCTAAACAGCTGGAATGGAGTTACCATTTTCTGAGATGGATAAGACTGTAGGAAAGGCAGGTTTCAGATGAGGGTGAATGAAGAGTATGGTTTTGGATATGTTGAGCTTAGGATGCCTATTAAACATCTAAGTGGAGATGCAGGTAAACAGATACATGAGTCTGAGGTTCAGGGAAGAGGTTGGGGGCTAGATATGTAAATTTGTGAGTCATAAGCTCAAATATGGTATTTAAAACAATGAGAGTGGGTGGGCTCATCTAGGGAATGATACCGGTAGAGAAGAGGTCTGAGCCCTGAGGCCTGGGGCATTGCAGCTGTAGAGGAGGAAGAATTTTCCCTGACCCTCCTCCTGGCGGGGTCTGAAAATTAAACTGACAAAGACAGATTAACAGGAGAAACGCAAACAAATTTACTTAATATAAGTTTTACCTGACACAGAAGCCTTCATAAGGAAATGAAGACCTGAAGGAACAGTTAGACCTGAGTATTTTTTTTTTCTTTTGGTGAGGGAGATCGGCCCTGAGCTAACATCTGCCAATCCTCCTCTTTTTGCTGAGGAGGACTGGCCCTGGGCTAACATCCATGCCCATCTTCCTCCACTTTATATGGGACGCCGCCACAGCATGGCTTGACAAGCGGTGCGTCGGTGCGCGCCCGGGATCCAAACCAGCGAACCCCCGGCCGCCATAGCGGAACGCGCACACTTAACCAAACCACCTGTGCCACCGGGCTGGCCCCTAGACCTGAGTATTTTTATGCTAGGTTTGATGAAGAGGCAACAGTCGTGGAGGAATATGGTAGGTTAAGGAGTATGAGGTAAGTTTAGTAAACTCGGGGAAACTCAGCAAAGCCTGTTTGTTCAGATTCTTCTCAGCATCCCTTTGTCTTCTGAGGTGAGGATGCTCCTTTCCTCTGGGTATAGGGAGGGCACCTCTCACATGAGGGTTTTATGACCTGTTGCAGGGGAGAAGGGAGGGGGAACACCTTCCTGCTCCTCCTGCTGTCTCAGACTCCTTCCATTCAAAATATTCCATATGCCAAGGTGCCATATTTTGGGCTAGCATGTTCTGAATCTCACAGCATTTAGAGACTAGGAAAATGAAGAACCAGCAAAGGAGACTGAGAAGGAGTGGCCAATAGGAGAAGAACTGTGAAGGAGTGGTGTCTTGGCAATCAAGTGAAGTGTTTAAGGATCAAGAGAGAGATCCACTGTGTCTGTAAAATGAGGACAAAGAAATGACCATTGGATCTGACAACACGCAAGTTACTAACGATCTTAAAAAAATGGTTTTGATGGATGGGTTCAAGAAGGAATGGGAGAAGAAGTGAAGATGGCAAATGAAAACAACAAAACAAAAAACTCTTTCAATGAATTTTGTGTGAAGCAAACAGAGAAATGGAGTAGTAGCCAGAGGTAGATGTGAAATCAAGGGAAGGTTTTTATTTGCTTGTTTGTTTTTAAGATAAGAGGTATTAGATATGGTTATTCGATGGTGGAAATGATCCACTTTGTATAAAGAGGGGAATGATTTTGCAGAGTTTATTTCCTACCTGGCTTGGGTTCTGAGAGCGTCCCTCCTGAGTAGTTTTGCATTTGCTTCTGCAGGGGGCCCCACGGGCACCACCAGCACAGGACCAATTTTCACGTTAATTTTTCAGCTTGAGGTTTCCCCCACCGAGCAGGTAAATAAATTTGCACTCCAGAACCTCAAAGGGTACAACCTGGGGTTTGAATATCTCATCTAGGCACTTTTTTTTTCCACCCAAGCCCCTGCAAAGACAAACCTTTCTTTACCTTCTCCCTGGACTTACAGGCAAAGGGTACTAGTCCCTTTTCATTAAGGTTGTGGTCCTGAGAGGGTTCCAACTTGTGTTACTGATAAAAACCAGAGCCCATATTGCTGCTCCAGCTCTGCAGCATCTCCACTTCTGGCACCGAGGGATTTCTTATTCTTTCTTGCAAGCCCAGCCATACATTTTAAAAGTTTTGGTTATAGTTTAGCAAGCATCTCTAGAGATTGGCGGCAGGAAAGTTTCAGCACTTTCTAGACCACCGTTTTGCTGGAACCAAAATCTTTCCCCTCACTCTTCACTTGTCTAATTCCTGGTCACCTTTGAGGTCTCAAGTTAAATGTTACTTCTCAGAGAGGTATTCCTTAACCCTCTCCATTCCAATCGAAGCTAGTTTACTCTTTTTTACTACTCATAGCCCCTCTTTCTGTCTTAGCACTTAACTTGTCATTTATAACTTCATATGACTATTTGTTTAATACCTGATACCCCCTCTAGACTGAAAACTACATGAAGGCAAGAATCAAGCCTGCTTAGAGCAAAAGGGCTGATTTATAGAAGATGCTCAATAAAGTGTGCTGAGTCCAGAACAAATAATTATCTAAAAATCTAATAACTAATAGTATAATCTTAAATGATATCTTGAAATCTATTATCTTCTGTGTCTTGGAGACTATATGCTCTAAGAAGAAAGTGTTTTTTTTTTAATTGATGTTTTAATAGTTTATAACATTAGGAAATTTTGGGTTGTGCATTTTTGTTTGTCCATCACCATATATATGTCTCCCTTCACCCCTTGTGCCCACCCCCTACCCCCGTTGCCCCTGGTAACCACAATACAGTTTTCTCTGTCCATGTGTTCGTTTATATTCCACATATGAGTGAGATCATACAGTGTTTGTCTTTCTCTTTCTGGCTTATTTCGCTTAACATAATACCCTCCAGGTCCATCCATGTTGTTGCAAATGGGGCGATTTTGTCTTTTTTTATGGCTGAGTAGTCTTCCATTGTATATATATACCACATCTTCTTGATCCAGTCGTCAGTCGAAGGACACTTAGGTTGCTTCCACTTCTTGGCTATAGTGAATAATGCTGCAGTGAACACAGGGGTGCATAAGCCTCTTTGGATTGTTGATTTCAGGTTCGCTGGATAGATTCCCAGTAATGAGATAGCTGGATCATAGGGTATTTCTATTTTTAATTCTTTGAGGAATCTCCATACCATTTTCCATAGACGCTGCACCAGTTTGCATTCCCACCAGCTATGTATAAGGGTTCCTGTTTCTCCACATCCTCTCCAACATTTGTTGTTTTTTGTCTTGGTGATTATAGCCATTCTAATGGGCGTAAGGTGATAGCTTAGTGTTGTTTTGATTTGCATTTCCCTGATGATTAGTGATGTTGAACATCTTTTCATGTGCCTATTGGCCATCTGTGTATCTTCTTTGGAGAAGTGTCTGTTCATTTCCCCTGCCCATTTTTTGATAGGGTTGTTTGTTTTTTTGTTGTTCAGTTGTGTGAGTTATTTATGTATTACGGAGATTAACCCCTTGTCAGATACATGTTTTGCAAATATTTTCTCCCAGCTGGTGGGTTGTCTGTTCATCTTGATCCTGGTTTCGTTTGTCTTGTAGAAGCTCTTTAATCTGATAAAGTCCCACTTGTTTATTTTTTCTTTAGTTTTCCTAGTCTGGGTAGGCATGTCATCTGAAAAGATTCCTTTATGACCAATGTCAAATAGTGTGTTGCCTATATTTTCTTCTATGAGTTTTATAGTTTCAGGTCTCACCTTCAGGTCTTTGATCCATTTTGAGTTAATTTTTGTGAATGGCAATAGCAGATGGTCCACTTTCATTCTTTTGCATGTGGCTGTCCAGTTTTCCCAATACCATTTATTGAAGAGACTTTTCTTTCTCCATTGTATGTTCTTAGCTCCTTTGTCGAAAATTAGCTGCCCGTATATGTGTGGTTTTATTTCTGGGTTTTCAATTCTGTTCCATTGATCTGTGTGTCTGTTTTTGTACCAGTACCATGCTGTTTTGATTACTATTGCTTTGTGGGATGTTTTGAAGTCAGGGATTGTGATGCCTCCAGCTTTGTTCTTTTTTCTTAGGATCGCTTTAGCTATTCGGGGTCTTTTGTTGCCCCATATGAATTTTAGTATTCTTTTAAGAAGAAAGTGTTTTTAATGGAAAAAAGGCAGAGGTTTCTGATCATTATTTTAGTTGACTCATCTTAGAAAAAGTGTTATTTCGTTTTTGGTAACCACATGTGTCTTTTCCTCTTTAGAATGGAGATCTCCTCTCATCAGTCTCACCTCCTGCAACAACTGAATGAGCAGCGCAGGCAAGACGTGTTCTGTGACTGCAGTATCCTAGTTGAAGGGAAGGTCTTCAAAGCACATCGGAATGTATTATTTGCTAGTAGTGGCTACTTTAAAATGCTTCTTTCTCAGAATTCGAAGGAGACCAGTCAGCCAACCACGGCTACATTTCAGGCTTTCTCTCCTGACACTTTTACAGTGATCCTGGACTTCGTCTATTCCGGCAAACTCTCTCTTACTGGTCAGAATGTCATAGAAGTGATGTCAGCTGCTAGTTTCCTTCAGATGACTGATGTCATTAGTGTATGTAAGACCTTTATTAAATCTTCTTTAGACATCAGTGAGAAAGAAAAAGATCGCTATTTCAGTCTCTCTGATAAAGACGCCAATTCTAATGGTATAGAACGTTCCTCTTTTTATAGCGGTGGCTGGCGAGAAGAAAGCAGTTCTCCACCTTCTCACCTAAGCCCAGATCAAGGAACAGGTATAATAAGTGGAAAATCTTGGAGTAAGTATAATTACCATCCAGCCTCCCAAAGGAATACTCAACAACCTTTGGCCAAGCATGAACAAAGGAAAGATGCCATTAAAAAATCCAAACATTTGAGGTTGTCACAGCCTTCTGAAGTTGCCCATTATAAGTCAAGCAAACGAGAAGCACGAGCATCTGATTCTTCTAGCCACATTTCCCAGTCTGACGAACAAGCACAAATTGATGCTGAAATGGACTCTACTCCCGTTGGCTATCAGTATGGTCAAGGATCTGATGTCACATCCAGAAATTTTGCAGGTACCCAAAAAAAGAATCAGTCCCTCAGTCAGGTTCCAAGACTCCTACATAAATCAGTCTTATCTCAACATGGCCTTACTTTTAAGTGTTATGGGCAGTTGAACCAAGTGATTTTTTAAAATTTAATTTTTAAAAAATTAATTCATAAAACATAAATTAAAAAATTTTTAATTAAAAATAATATTGAATAAATTTAATAAGAGTCAAAACAATCAAGTTCTGAGATTCAAAACCCATGATTTTCTAAACCTGTGTCTATGGGTGATTAGATTACTGTTAAATGTTTAAAGCTCTTTTCTAAATGGTTTAATCCCTAACTCACATATTTTCACTTTAAATATTTTTTTTCTGAGTATTCACTGGGGAGGAGTATTTTTATACAGAAAAGTTAAATAGAGCAACCATGCATATTTGCAAAGGTTCACAGACTCAAGATCTAAAAGAAATTAGACTATATCTGATTTTTTTAAGATAGAAATATAGGGGCCAGCCCCGTGGCTTAGCGGTTGAGTGCGTGCGCTCCGCTGCCGGCGGCCCGGGTTCGGATCCCGGGTGCGCACCGAGGCACCACTCCTCCAGCCATGCTGGGGCCGCGTCCCACATACAGCAACTAGAAGGATGTGCAGCTATGACAGACAACTATGTACTGGGGCTTTGGGGGAAAAATAAATAAATAAAATCTTAAAAAAAAAAAAAAAAAAAAAGATAGAAATATAAAATTTAAAAAAAAACACACACAACCCATAACACTGATACTATAATTCTGTGTGCAGCAATAGCATGAGGCATCTCATTTTTATGATAGTAGTAACATGCAGAGAGTTTATGTAGGTTGATAGTTTCAAAGTAATCCTCCCCTCAGCCCCATAAGACTGAAGTAGAAAATAGGGATGAGAAGTGCATATCATCCAGTTTTACACCCAGTTAATCAGTTAGTAAATTTGCGTAATAGTTTACATGTGAATTTAAAGGAAACTTATGATAAAATGAAACTCTTGCAGATTATAAGATTATATATTAGATATTAGATTATATATTTTAAAATTTTTATTTTAGAAAAATTTCAAACATATACAGAAGTAAAGAGAATAGTATAATTAACCTCCATGCACCCATTACCCAGTCCCAACAACTTTCAACTCATGGCCAATCTTATTTCATCTGCACCTCTACTCCTAAGCAAATCTCAGACATCAGAAGTTTTCATCTGTAAATATTTCAGAATATATCCCTAAAATAGTCTTAAAAAAACCCCACTACAATATCATTACTGTACCTAAACAAAATTAACAATTCCTTAACAGCCACTAAATAGTCAGTCAGTAGTCACGTTTCCCTGGTTGTCATATAAAAAAATTTTTTTTTTTTTTTGATGAGAAAGATTGGCTCTGAGCTCCCATGTGTCGCCAATCCTCCTCTTTTTGCTTGAGGAAGATTGTCTCTGAGCTAACATCTGTGCCAGCCTTCCTCTGTTTTGTATGTGGGATGCCTGCCACAGCATGGCTTGATGAGCAGTGTTTTGGTCCTCACCTGGGATCCAAACCTGTGAACCCCAGGGTGCTAAAGCAGAGCGTGTGAACTTAACTACTACACCACCGGGCCAGCCCTGTCATAATAAATTTTTAAAAATAATTTGGTTGTAGATAATGTATTTTAAAATAATAGGCAACCTGACTGATCTTTACTAATCACATTTTCCTATGGGTTACTAACTTGAAAATATATGAAATTGTATATCATATCATAGAGCTTCCTGAAAGTCCTGCTGAGCTCTAACCATTGATGAAAGCAAGCAGAAATAACAGAGCAAAAATGGGAAATCTTTGTTGCATTTTAAAACAGCAAAAAGGTGATCTTTATTTGGGCTCTGCACTTTTATAATTCTAGGTTATTTATATCTAACTTCAATAATGAACAGCTGAATTTAACAGCTGATAAATTGATGAAGTTTGCCTCCAATCACAACACATATTTTGAATACATATGAGTTTTATTTTATTTTATTTTTTGTAAGGAAGATCAGCCCTGAGCTAACATCCATGTCAATCCTCCTCTTTTTGCTGAGGAAGACTGGCTCTGAGCTAACATCTATTGCCAATCCTCCTCCTTTTTTTTTTCCCCAAAGCCCCAGTAGATAGTTGTATGTCATAGTTGCACATGCTTCTAGTTGCTGTATGTGGGACGCGGCCTCAGCATGGCCGGACAAGCAGTGCGTCGGTGCGTGCCCGGGATCCGAACCTGGGCCGCCAGTAGCGGAGCACGAGCACGTAACCGCTACGCCATGGGGCCAGCCCCTACATATGAGTTTTAAAACCAAAAATTAGGGGCCAGGCCAGTGGTGCAAGTGGTTAAGTGCGCCCGCCCCGCTGTGGCGGCCTGGGGGGGGTCGCTGGTTCGGATCCTGGGCGCGGACCGATGCACTGCTTGGCAAGCCATGCTGTGGCAGTGTCCCATATAAAGTAGAGGAAGATGGGCATGGATGTTAGCCCAGGGCCAGTCTTCCTCAGCAAAAAAAGAGGAGGATTGGCATATGTTAGCTCAGGGCCGATCTTCCTCACAAAAAAAAAAAAAATTAAAGATGCTTGAAATTTTTTCACCTTTAAAAGAAAAGTATTACAAGTGTATGAACAGTAAAGGCCAGGGGATAAAAATATGTAAATAAAACAAATTACTTAAAAGCTTAAATATTAAATACTTTTACTTTTGAATTGTGTCTACAGTTTTAAAATCCAGTACTACCTTTTCGCATTTAAAATTTAGTGATTCTATGACATTAAATAAAAAGATAAGTGTGACAGTCTAAATTTACCCAGACTTTGTAAATATATCAAACACTGAAGTTATATTTCTGTACTTTGGATTACATTGACAAGCTAGTCTTAATAAAATTTCTTTCTTCTTCTCTCCTACCTTTCTGAGAGTCAACTCACCAACTCCTTTTGGATGCTTTATGTTATTAGAATTGTTATTATGAACTTTCCAGTGATTTAATCAAACTGTCTCCTCACAGATGATCTGCCCAGGATGCGATTCAAGTGCCCATACTGTACGCATGTGGTGAAGCGGAAAGCAGACCTAAAGCGCCACCTTCGTTGTCACACAGGAGAGAGGCCCTATCCATGTCAAGCTTGTGGAAAAAGATTTAGCAGGCTAGACCATTTAAGTAGCCATTTTCGAACAGTATGTATATGATTTTTCATCATTTTACTTCTTAAGAAATATGTGCATTTATCTGTTTTAGGATAACCTAATTTACTGAGGGAAATCTTTTCATACAAGTCTGTACTAAAAAATTTTCCAACTTAATGTTTTTACTTTGCACATAATGCATAATTTAATATGTACACATTGATTTTTATTCTCCTTTGAGACCTCAAAGTAAGAGATATTCTTTTGAATATCCATTTTAATTCACTGAAAATCTAATATGTTTTTATATACTGGTCTTTTCAGAGCCAAAGACAATGTAAACTGTAAAAATATTTTAAATGTCTCGGTCAGAATCACCACTTCAGATATTCAGCATCTACTAGTGATTTCTTGAGTCCTTATCTGGTAGGTTCTCGGTCTAGTTTCTGCTGTCCAACCTCTTTCCACTACACCCCTTTCTAGTCTCTCTAGTTTCTCTATAATCTGAAGGAAGGAGCAAGGTGAGCAGTAGAGCCATTCCCACCCAGAGCCTGGACTGTCAGCCGTCAGAAAAATCTCAGGGAACTTGCTGTTCAATGCTCTGCTGGTTTAATAAGGTAGTGACATTGGAATTATTCTGCTGTTCATCTTGCAGCAAGAATTTTTTCCAAAATCTATGTTCTATTACTCATCCTTTTATTCCATTTATACAAACTCATTTTAATTTTAAAGGACACCAAGTCACTTAAGGTGATTTCTTCTTGTGTTGCTTTATAGTTAGTTACTCAACAAATATGTTTTGAGCACCTATGTGCCAGCCCCTTTTCTAAGTGCTAGGTATACAGCAGTGAGCAGAACAGACAAAATCTCTGCCTTCATCAATCTCATGAAGCTAGATTTTTTTAAATTAAAAACAACCTTTTATTATCACAAAAGCAATGAATATGTATTATAAAAAGTAAAAATAATAAGATAAAAATACCATATTTTTATCACCCAGATATTACCATTCATAATACTTTACCGTATGCATATATATGGTTTTTTGTTTTTCCAAAATTAGATCATACTGTACATGCTATTTTATAACCTTTCTTTAGTGACTGGTCTCTACCTTTCTCCATCACAATAAAATTTTATATAACACCCACTTCAATTTCAAATTTCCCCATAATCCCCTAAATACCTTTTATAGCTGTTTATCCAAGCCAGAATCCAATCCAGAACCATGTATTCCATCTCATTTTTAGGTCCCTTAAATATGTTTTTTAAACTAGCATAGTTCCCCCCACCCCCTTTTTTTTCCACAACACTGTATCACTGAAGATATTGAGCCAATTGTTTCATCAACTATCCTACCTCTGGATTTTTCTGCTTGCTTTCACATTGTGTCATTTAGCTTCTTCTTCTATCCCCCTTGCATTTTCTGTAAACTAAAACTTTTATCCAAAGGCTTAATGGATTTAGGTTAAATACTTTGGGCTAGAACACATCAAGGGTGAAATTGTCTATTTCATGTTGTGTCACATTAGGAGACACATAATATCTGGTGGACCCATCCTTCATGTTGTTAAGAGTCATCACTGGATTAGGGTGATGATACTGTGATCTCACCATTGTACAGTTAAAGGTGCTGCCTTGTGATTAGAAAGGAATCTGTGTGGAGCTATTTTGGTATTATATGACTATCCATTTCCTCATCAACCTTTCATTTAGTGGTATTAACACCAATTGATAATCTCTGTCCCAATTATTAATTTTACTTGGAGTTGTGGAATGATTTACTAATTTTATCCTTCCTTCTACCTTATTAGCTGGAATTCTATAAAGTAAAGCTTTTGCTCATCACTTTGGGCTATTTGGTTACTTTGAAATAGGGTTCCTACAGGAGCAGCAGGATAAATGTTTAATTCTTTCCCTTTAATTACCAATTTTCAAAGTAAAGAGTTGATTTAATAGTAGCCTCAAATGATAGATGAGTTTTTTTTATGGCTTTTTTTGAATAGCATATGGTCTCATGAATTTTCATTGGTTCATTGTGTTTGGATCCATAACAGTTATTATTATTTTTGATACTCAGATTTTCAGTTTTGTCCAGTGGGAATACCTTGAAGTTGGCTCTTGTGTGCTTTTGTCATAACTCCATTAAATTTTGCAAGTGTCCTTGTTCTCTGGCTCCAAAAGAGCCCTAAGCTCATCTTCTACTTTCTCTGCCACAAAACCGGGATCAACCATTTCTCAAAGGAGCTTTGGTTCCTTTTAGTGGAGAGTGAAATTAGAAACCAAAATTTGGACACCTAGGGTGCTCATTGTTATTAGGGTGTCATTCTTTTCAGACTGTTTCAGTGGACAGAGCTAGAAGATATATATTTTTTAAATAATAAGTTCATGATGATATTTTCAATTTTAACATTATTATAGTGTTTCACTTAATTTCTTTGACTTCATAATTGCATTGGAATTGGGAGGGGGTGGATGAACATGAATCTCTGTCAGAACTTTGTAACAAAAACAATGCTTCTTATGATAACCATACTATTACTATCTCAGGAGAAATAAGGGTACACTCAAATTGTGTACTTTTAGTATTTACCGATTGATATATCAGTGGTTAGGCAAAAGATAATAACTGTCCTCAGTGGTAGTCCCATACATTTTTAGATATTTTACCAGACTGTATTAGTTCTCTTGGTTTTTCTACTCTTTGTGTTTGGTGGCCTACTTCTGTCCATACTGTTCTGACTTTATCTAAATGAATATGCCATAAATGTTAATTCTGCATTATTCAATTAATTAGAATAATTTTTAGATTAGAACCTATAATCTATTGCTCTGACAGCTATTGAACAAAGTTGTTTATTACCAACTATAATACATAACTATTCATCAATTACAGATTTTTCCCAAATATTTCACACATATTAACTCATTTGGTCCTCACAACCTGATTTGTAACCCCACTAAGGGGATTAATGGGGATTGTATTGCCCAGTAAGGAAGCAGGCAGGGATAATAATAGGCTGATATGTAGCAGAACCACCACAGTGGTTGTTTATAACCAGTGTCCATTCTGATTAGTCAGGCTTCTATTCTGTTTGGATGGTGCCCATACCTTACCAGTTGTTAAATATTTTGACTCTTGCCCTAGAAGCAGGTTTATAATGTTTTAAATTACTTGCTTCAAGATACATGGTTAGGGCCGGCCCCGTGGCTTAGCGGTTGGGTGCGTGCTCTCCGCTGCCGGTGGCCCGGGTTCGGATCCCGGGTGCACACTGAGGCACCGCTCCTCCGGCCATGCTGAGGCCGCATCCCACATACAGCAACTAGAAGGATGTGCAGCTATGACAGACAACTATGTACTGGGGCTTTGGGGGAAAAATAAATAAATAAAATCTTTAAAAAAGATACATGGTTAGTAAATGACTAGGTAAGTGACAAAACCAGGACTAGAACCCAAGCCTTCCAATTTCTAGTCCAGCCCTCCTTCTGCCAGATCTTTCCTTAATAAAAGTGGCAGCAGTGCTTCTGTCCAAAAATGTTTTTTCATAAAATTAAATTTGATTAAAAAAAATTTTCTTTCTCTAGAAAAATAACAAAAATGTAATACTCACATGAAATAAGAGGTTTTTTTCCCCCAAATTAAGATTTATAAAGTCCTTAAAATAGTACACAGCATATATTAAGTGCTTGCAATTATTGTTAATCTGGGTAGGTATCTCTTCTTACCTCAGATATCAAAATACTAATGGATTAAGGGATATGTGAAATTATTAAATATTTAATATTAATCATAAAAACATTATAGCCATTATTTATAGAAAGCTGGTTTTAGTATTTCTGTGACATCAATTTATCACCAAAACCTGTGATCTTTTTCTAATAACTAGATATTAATTTAATATTAATGCTTGGCTTTGAACATCTTAAGTTTATGAACTGGTACCTAGAATATCAAACTGTCTTGCTTTTGAAAAATCCTTTTTTTCACTATTTAAATCTCTACACAGATTCACCAGGCATGCAAACTAATCTGCAGAAAATGCAAACGCCATGTGACTGATCTAACAGGTCAAGTGGTACAGGAAGGAACCAGGCGCTACAGACTCTGTAATGAGTGCCTTGCTGAAGTCGGCATAGACAGCCTCCCCATTGATTTGGAAGCTGAACAGCATCTTATGTCACCATCAGATGGAGATAAGGATTCCAGATGGCACTTGAGTGAAGATGAGAATAGATCATACGTGGAGATTGTAGAGGACGGGTCTGCTGATCTGGTCATACAACAGGTTGATGACAGTGAAGAAGAAGAAGAAAAGGAAATAAAGCCCAACATTAGGTAGTTGTAATGTGAACCAACAGAGCTGCATGTCTGCAACTTACACTGACTTCTTGTGTCTCTCTCTCCATGGTCAGAGTCTGGTTAACAAATTGATCAGACTGACTTATAAGTAATGACCTGATATAACTTGCATGCTTTCTGAACAGGCCATTGTATCCATTCTGAACTTTGTTGCCCTAAAATATGTTGCTGCACTGGAAAGAAAGACCTAGCTTGAGTTGGCATGATGGATGAACAATTAATCCTCTTACTTTTATTACAGAGATACCTTTTTCTTTTAATATTGGAAGATCTACTTAGTAAACTCTTCTCAAAGAAAATATTTTAAATAAATTTACCACAACCAAACTTTACATAAGATAATTTCAAGGTGTTTCAAAAACACATAAACTACCAATATTGAATTTTCACAGGGAACCAGGTAAGAGCACATTTAAGGGTCTGGCACCCTCCTGACTGACCTAATAAGTCTTTCTGTTAACTTCCGAAATAAAACAACCTATCATTATTCTAATATCCTAAATGTTTTAGGATTATGGCAGAAGACAAATCTAAACTGTTTGAAATTGTTCATATTTGAAATTTTTGTCATTAAGTTAAAAATTAGTCTTATGTAGTTAGTATTGTTTAAAAAAAAAAAACCAAAAACCTAAAGTAGAGTTAAGAACTTTTACCAGTTCTTAAGAGTGATTTCTAACATTTATGTACTGCTGTATAATTTATCAAGTGCTCTCTCATATTTTCTCACCTAATCAGCACGGTAAATATTGTTGTCTCTGATTTACAAATGAGGAAATTAAGGTCAGAAAGTTTAAGTGGTGGGACTGGTGACTAGCAGGTTTTGATTTTAAACGGTCCTCTTTCAACTTTCTCTCCTTGTATTGTCTCCTGAAATGCCGAAGAATTAAGTCAAATCTCACCAATCTGCAGTAATTATAAAAAGAAGCCTATCAGAATTAGAAAGTATAAAAGAAAAAGAATTTCATCATCTTCAACAACATATAATATCTTGAACTAGAGTTATTCAAATAGTCCTAAATAATGTCCCTACAGTATCTATTGACATGTTTTTATGTCGTTATTTATATGTAATTTTTATATATAAAACTATTTGAGCAAGTTATTCTCTTAAATGCTTTAAGCATTTTTGCTTGTTTATATAATTTTTCAAAACAAACTTTTCTCTTACGATAAAAAGTTAAGTTTAAACTCCTCCTCTGCATGAATTATGAAACATTCCAAAATTATAGTTAAATTGGAGGATTATTTTAGTTCTAAAGATAAAATCTAAATACCAGAAGAACTGACCTTCATAAAGGTCTCTGCAAGTTATCACAGTTAAGCTTGATGTAATTTAATTTTGATAGAGACTCCATGTATTACAGTGTATTTGTAAATGCCATGGCATACCTCAAGACGATACTTTCTATGTTTTTTTCTCTTATTCTTTAATTAATGATTGTCCTTAATACCAATTTGTGGGCTGAAATGGTTAATTTCTTTTAAAATTTTTTATAAATAGATGAATAACAACTTTGTTTTATGGTACTTAATTCTGAGACTCAAGATTCCCCTGATGGTAAATTTCCAGTTGCTTCAAGACTGGATGATGTGCATGAGTTCATTGTTCTCCCAACATAACCATTCCTGAATCAGGATTCTTAACAATTAAGTTGTATCCAAATGAGGAAGGGAACACTTGTCATTCTCTAGTCTCACCAGATGATTGGAACATCTTTCAAAATTATAATCTGATTTTTAGTCGTTGGAAAAATGACTGATTTGAGCTTTATTCATAGAAATGACGTAGTGCTTGCATGTATACACTCTAATGCACTTTATGATCTAAATTTTTTTATGCTATTATCTTTTGCATGCAGATTTTATATACATCAGCATGAATGTCAGCAAAGTCCACTGAACACAGTGCCACCAGCACTTATAGAGCCTTATCAGAAATAACGCTTTCTCATAATTGTTTATAACAAGCATCAAGCAATCCCCACAAAACAGCTAAGTTCACCCAACTAGACAGCGCATCTGTTCTATTATTTTAGTATCATAAAAGAACATTCGTGACATGTTTGTAAGTTGTAAATAATAACTTATCATATCATATATACCTAAGACCTTAGAGACCAATTCTTTCCTAGAGTGAAACTGTCTATGAATGTTTCTTAGAAAACTGAATTCTTTGGCTTTTAAATGTGGGAAAATGTTACATAGGGGTATAATCTGTTAATATAAGCTTTATTTATGCCAAGAATTTTTTTTTAATGTTAGGAAAATAATGAGAGTTAGACCAAAGTTTGCTCTTACAATAATGCTGTTTATCAGCTTCTGAAGGCCCTTCTAACTCTATGGTCCTCAAGAGTGTCTGGTTGATGGGATGATGTTTTGCAAATATAAAGCACCAGTCCAGTTGTGCCTAGTGTCTGGAGGAAGCAAAATGGACTAGATTAGCAGTTTAAAAGATTTTTTTTTTTTACCCAAGAAACCTTTTTTTGAAATGAATTGTTTCATAGAGAAGTTCAATCTTGAAGGGAGAAACTAAAATCAGAGCTGCTCTGGTTAAAGCTCCCTACAGGCCTTTCCCCAGACACCTCTGCAGAGCTCAGGAGTACGGCATTGAAAACCTTGGAACAAGATAACGTTTTGAATTCCCTTTGAGCATTGCAGTCTCATTTCCTTACTCCTCTTACTGTGCTTATAAGCCAGTAACAGTAGGGTCTTTCAGAGCCGCAAATCACATCCTTAGTATACAATGCTCCTTCTATAGTTATCATGTCTTAAGACTTTTCAAGAACAAATTTTTCAATATTATATTTTTGAGTAATGAAATCAAAACAAATAGAGTTACTGCTTTTATGTTACCAAGTTACTGCTTAATGGATGAAAAAGTTTGGTGTTTCAATTACTTATGAGCTCAGAACTGAATGCATTAAAGTTATTTTGCCAAGTCATGCTAAGATATATTGAAACTTCCACTCATATTGGGTTTTTATGTGTATATATTTTTGAGTCCTAAAATTAATACTATGGAAAACCACTAAAAACAGTACAGCATAAGATGTGTTTAACTGGGAAGGGTCATAATAATAGGTACTGGAGGACCAAACTTTAGATTATAAATGGAAAGTTCTATGTTATTTTATATTGGAGTGGATCAGTATTACTATTTATCATTTATATAGCATTTTATATTTGCAAAATATTTAATAATTTTTATGTTATTCTTTATATATCTATGAAATAGGACAGTTATCCCACATGAAAGGTCAAGAAATTGAGGCACAGACAGTAAAGCAACCTACCTGAGACAACCCAGTGAAACAATGGCAAAAATAGGAATTAGAATGATCAGATTTTCTGAATCCTAGAATATCAGCTTAATTCTCTGAGGTGTGTTTGTAAGATGACTTTATACAAATAACAGTCAATTGTTTTAAAGCTGACATTATTGTATGTGGATAAATCCTATACAGAATAAATATTATGTAAAGGATGAGACTTTAATTACAAGAGTTTCAATGATAAAATTCAGATTATCACAGAAGTGGCACTACTTAGCCAGCAGCTTTATATATTGTGAAGTATAATTAATATTTTATTTTGATCAGGAGTTTCTTAACTATTCATGCTAATGGAGCCATGAATAGACCAGGAAAATGAAATCCACCGAGGATCTATAAACTTCATTTTCTAACATGTTAGTCACTTTCTCCCTACAGAACTTGTATTAATGCCAACAAAAAGTCAAATATGTTAATAAGCAATAAACCATGAGAGAAGCCACAGGCCTCTTAACTTTTAAAGGCAAATTATTTGAAATGTACTTACTTAAATCACATGATAACACTTTCCCCATCCCTTTTTGTTTTATTCACACCAGTAAAAGCCTTTGGATACTTTATCACCTTTACATAGGAAAACAGTGACCAGGGTAATGCCAGTCACCTCTTTACCTTTGGATTTGATTAGATCATTTGCAAACATTATTACGTTGAATACAGATTGTAAAGTTCATCTAAGAATTGATTATACTTGGTTTTGCTCTTTCAGATTTCTAGATACACAAATCCATTATACAGTTTCTTGATTTTTCCCATTGGGAAAATCTTTTAATTTCTTATTGATGTTATTTACAGCTACTTAATTCCTTTATTAAAGAGTAAGTTATTTTTATTCAGCCCGTAAGGGAAAAAAATGGAACAACATTTCTGCCTAAACCATAGCTCTCAACCTCGGCTGCACATTAGAGTCACTTGTGGAGCTTTTAAAAATACAGATGCCTAGGAAAATCAGAATTTCTGGCAGATGGGGTCTGGGCATAAATATTTTCCAAAATCTTCCCAGCATTTTTTATGTGCAAAATAGGTCCTCTATGCAAAGTTTCCCTCTGTCCTCCCCACACAGATGCTAGGGATGGGTGCCCAAAGTGGACCATTTGACCTTCCAGTCGACTGCATCTCAACCCTATCAATAAGGAAAAAGTTTTACAATATGAAGTCCAGTCCAAGAAAATATTTATTTTTGTGAAATTTCAAGATACTATGTATGATTTCCTGAGTTAAAGTTTTTATTAGGGATAAACAATGACACTCTAAATTATTGGGTAGTCTTACAATAGCCCATTTTTACTTTGGGATGCATTTGGATTTTATTTGATTATAGGCATTGCATTCTGGGAATTCACACAGTACTTCAGATTAATAAAAGAATTATATTAGGAATATGTGACTGAAATACTATATCCTGAAATTTTGCAAGCTTTAATGTTTTCTTTGCTTTTGAAAAGGGAAGCAGAACACTCTCTAAGCACTATGGAGCTTAACTGCTACACATTAGATATGTATCCATGAATTGAATTAAATCATTTTTTTAAAAATTCAAGTTAAATGTCACACTAGAGAAGTAGGACTCAATTCTAAGATGTGTTATTTAAAGAAGCTTTCGGACAAATCTGGAAACAAAAATAAATTTCTTCTTTACCTTTTCAAGTATTGCCATTAAAAATTTATTTTAAAAATAACTTTAAACGACTTTTGAGTAGAGTAACCATCCTCATTTCCACTTTTAAAGTTATGTTTGCAATTCAAACACAAGTATATTCCTTCAGCAGTATTGTATATACAGACACTCCCTCGCTTAGTCTCCTACAGAAAAGAATTGCATCCAATAACGAAGTGGTTCTTTTTTACATAATTCAAAAAGGTTAAATGCTGAAATAAAATAAAATAGATACTGTGCCTTTTGTTGCGCATTTGAGTTGACTTAAAACATTTTTTTTCCCCTGGAGAAAAAAACGCCACAAGAACCACGGCATTGGAAAATGGCGCCTGTAAGTATTGGCACCAGACGCTCCAGTATTTTGGGGCCATGTTAAAAAATGAAAGCCTGGGGTTTTTTTCCCTAACCAGCAGCGACATTTATTCACGTTCAGGCGGGTGACCGGCGTGGCTTTATATTTTATTTTCAGGGACGACTACACCAGTGTGTGGGATTAAGGAGTAGGAACCTTTTTCCTTTTCAGTTCCCCCACAACTACTTCTCCTGGAAGTTATCACAGAGTTGGGGGCCGCTGGACCCTCGGAGAGGCCCCCGACCTACCAGACACCCCTAATGCTAGTTTGGGGGGTGAAGGAGGAATTTAAAGTCTTCTGTCCTACGTAGTGGGCGCCCAATAAAGAGCCCACATTTGCCGAGTACCTACTAGATCGCGGTCCTCTGCGGTAGGCACTCGCACCGTCCCCATTTAAAACAGAAGTAACGTGAGGCTTCAGAAGTTGAATGACTGACCCAAAAGCCACCACCAACTCAGAGCTCTCTGGGGATTCGAGCCCAAAAATGGGATGCGGTAGCCAGTGCTCTACTGCCAGAGAGAGCCAGTCTATTTCATCCTGACTCTCGGTTATAATACTGTGGTCGTGGTCTGTGCAACGAAGCACTTTATCACCTTGGGGGTCCCCTTCAACACACAGCGGGGACAGCACCTGCAACTGGGAGAGGTGGCTTGTCGGCCAATAAAAGCCTTACGCGCGGGTGGCCCGGTAGCTTAGTGGTTAAGTTCACGCCCTCTGCTTTGGCGGCCCTGGGGTTGGGGTTCCTCAGTTCGGATTCCAGGCGCAGACCTACACACCACTTATCAAGCCATGCCGTGGCAGGTGTCCCACGTATAAAGTAGAGGAGGATGGGCACGAATGTTAGCCCAGGGCCAATCATCTTAGGCACTCCCTGCAGTCAAGCCAATAGGAACTGGGAAAAGACACCCTGGGCAGAACCTGGACCTGCCATTGGAGAGAATGACTCCCACTCTGGGAATTTATGCTGGTCAGCTTCCACCAGGGGCACCTCACTGACCGTCTCAAGTTTACCCAGAGTGCCTGCCTTTTCTCTATTCTTTCTTCCTCTATTACCTCCCTCTCCTCTTTTCTTTTTGAGGGGGTCATAACCCTTTTAAGAGAAACATTGAGCAACAAATGTTTTTAACTTGACAGCCCTGTAAAGTTGGCACTATTATGGCAGATGAAGAAACTGGATTAGAGTGGTGAAAAGAATGGGCCAAGATCAGTTTGGAAGTTTCAAGAAAAACTGGAAGCAGAGGCCTTGGCTCCTACCGTAATGTAATACACACAGAAATATCCACATATTGAAGATGAAGCATTTATAATGACTTCAGGAGCCCCATCACATGCAAGGCAGAGGAATAAATGAAGTCCTGGAGGAACTTTACACTCCAGCTGGGGAGACATACATATGGCCAATAATGATGTGAGGTAGAAAGCACCAAGTGCCAGAAGTACATCCATTTATTCATTCAACAAATATCTTAGTATCTACCATTTGTAGCCTCCTCCAAGCACCCAAATCCCTAGATGGAATTCAGACAAATAATTCGGGCAGGAAGAGTTTTGTTTTTACACAAAGATGAATATAGATAAAAATGGTCGTTAATCCCAACATGCAAATAACCTCTGCTGATACTTAAAAAACGGACGATTTTGAGCTATGCCTTGAAGAATGGAAAGGACACCAATTAGGAGACACAATGAAGGGAAAAGACAGTTGGTCAATATAACTGAGGAAAACTAGCAAATAGCTGAGTGCAGGGAATGGAAGTGTGGGCGGAGTCCAAGACAACTCCAGTCTGGAGAGTGGGAGGATAAGGGCACTATTGATAGAAATAAAGAAAGTAGAATTTGGATATGAAAACCTGACATAAAGGATCTCTCCCTAAAGAGCATGTCACGAGGGGCTTTGGAATCAGGAAGACCTGGATTAAGTGTCACTGAAACAGACCACTACAAGAAACAGACCACTTCAAAGAAGGTATACAAAATAACCAGGAGCCAGTTCCCTCACTCCTTAAAGTGCTTGCAACTTCAAAGGGGAGTTGACTACATATATTAATTGACTTAAGGAACTTTATGCAGCAATGTATCGGTAAATTTAAAATGTCTGCGTATTTCATTGGAACTGAGAGGACCCAGTAAAGCAGGGATCAAGCAGGTGGGATGAGTCCAAATAGCTTCTAAGAGGTGAATTTCCAGTTACATATATTGAAAAAGGACAAGATTGGCAGGTAAGAATCTGGGCAAAAGAATAGTTAGATCTACAAAACAGAAAGTAGATTAGTGGGGGGCCAGCCCTGTGGCGTAGTGGTTAAGTTCACATGCTCCACTTCGGCAGCCCAAGGTTCACAGGTTCGAATCCTAGGTGTGGACTGACGCACTGCTCATCAAGCCATGCTGTGGCGGCATCCCACATACAAAATAGAAGAAGATGGGCACAGATGTTAGCTCAGAGCCAACCTTACTCAGCAAAAAGAGGAAGACCAGCAACAGATGTTAGCTCAGGGCCAATCTTCCTCACTAAAAAAAAAAAAGAAGAAAGTAAATTAGTGGTTGGTTAGGTTTTTTTTTTTTTTTTTTTTGTGAGGAGATCAGCCCTGTGCTAACATCCGCCAATCCTCCTCTTTTTTTGCTGAGGAAGACGGCCCTGGGCTAACATCTGTGCCCATCTTCCTCCACTTTATATGGGACGCCGCCACAGCATGGCTTGCCAAGCAGTGCGTCGGTGCGCGCCCGGGATCCGAACCAGCGAACCCCGGGCCGCCGCAGCGGAGCACGCGCACTTAACCGCTTGCGCCACCGGGCCGGCCCCTAGTGGTTGGTTAGGGATGGGAGGGATGGGGGGATGAGGGTGGGAGGTGACTGCTTAAATACTAGTGTGTTTCTTTTTGAAGTGAAAATGTTCTAAAATTCATTGTAGCGATGATGCACAACTGTGAAAATATACTAAAAACTGCTGAATGGCTGAATTGTATGGTATGTGAATTATGTCTCAATAAAGGTGTTACGAAAACAAAGAGAAAAAAAATCTGGGCAAAAACTCAAGGGTAGTTACTGGTGAGTTATTTTGGTGTGAACTTGCCTGGTGGGTGATAGTGGGTGGGCTGCACTGGTACTGAGAGAAGACTCTGGAGAGGCCATGGTAAAATGATATAGGCAGAAACACAGTCACCCAATAATTTGTCTTTCTTCTCATTGTGATACACCCCCTGAATGTTTAATACTGTGAGCTGAAAAGGAATCAGGAACAGATAATAAACAGAAGGGAGCCTCCTAGACAGGCAATTGGTTTGGCATAAATGGATGGGCACAGCTTTTGAATAGATGCTCAACTCGGATGTGGAAGAAACTAGGTTAACAGAGGAAAGACCCGGAGTAGAGAAGCAGGAAAGGAAAAGAAGTCTGAAGAGAAGGCAAGAGAGGGAGTGGCAAAAAGGAGTGGCTTTGTTTGCCTTTCTTAATAAACGGAGACTCTAGCAGAATGGCACTGGCTACCGGGTATCTCTACGCTGGCCACACCCCCTAAGCAAGCACTATGGACTTTTTAAAAAATTAAGGAGAAAAAGGGAGCTATTCGCATTTGTGCTTGTCCCGATAATAATACCAGCCCTCACAGACTGGGCATTTACCCTGTGTCAGGCACTGTCCTAAGAGCTTTATGTGTATACATTTATTTATTCCTCTCAACAACCCTACAAGAACCCTACAAGTACTATCATCACCACTTAAAATGAGGAAATTAAGGCACAGAGAGGTTAAGCAACATGCCCCAAATGGACAGTAAGTGGCAGAACCAGGACTTGAACCCCAGTGATCTCACTCCAGTTTGTGCTATTAACCACTACATCCCCAAACCCTCGAAATAAAAATGTTAGTACAGTAATGTCTAAACTCCACAGCTCCAGGTGTAATTCCAAAATGACTCCCTTTCTCTTCATTTACAAAATAAAATTCTTAACTATCCTAGCAATGCTGGGGACACCTGGTCTGTGACTAGTCATTATCTCCATGTCAGAGTTGAGGAAACTGAGCCTTAGAGAGGTTAAGAAAATTCCCCAAAGTCATATAGCTAGTGAATGACAGGGTCAGGATTTGAATCCATGACTTAACGTCCTTCAAGTTTATACTTGGAGGTAATTTTAAAAACACACACAGTTGTGTATTTATTTGGCGGTGGGAAAAAACAATTGAAATCCACTATTCTCTACTGTCTTGTCCTAAGAAACTAGATGTTTCTACAGTTAAAATATTTTTGCTAAATAACATTAGCTTTTGAACTTTTAGAATAAGCAGCAGAGAAAGTGGGGTGGTCTTTGTGAGTCATCTGTTTTAATAAAAAGAAATATAATTTGTACTGTATAATTACATCTGACTTGTTTTTACTGAACCCCGTTATACAGCACTGGTGGTAAGAGATATGGCTATGTTCTTTTTTTTTTGGCTGAGGAAGAGTCGCCCTGAGCTAACATCCATTGCCAATCTTCCTCTTTTTTCCTTTTTGCTTGAGAAAGATTAGCCCTGAGCTAACATCTGAGCCCATCTTCCTCTATTTTGTATGGGGGTAGCCACCACAGCATGGCTGACGAATGGTATAGGTCCACACCCAGGATCCGAACCTGCGAATCTGGGCCACTGAAGCAGAGCACGCCGAACTTAAACACTACACCCCAGGGCCGGCCCATGTGGCTATGCTTTTTTTCCTAGTCGAGTTTCTACTCTACTTGGCTTAATACATCCCAAGAGCTCTTCTTACTCTGGATTTGGCTCTTCCATTGCCTTCGTGGTATCCCATTGCTCATTTCACAACCAACCCCCCCAAGCAGCCCAGGATATGCAAAGGGGTCCACAAAAAAAGGGCCCCACCTCAGCCTGGTAATTCATCCTAACACAAGGTAAAGAGGTTCTTCTAGACATTTTTCGCTTGGAGGGCCACAATTCAAATTTACAAAACTTGCCTGAGAATAAAGAAGGTTAACAAGGACACTACCCCAGTGATCCTGCTATGTATTCATTTGAAGAGTTACTATTCAAATCACAGGCTCTTGGCCTAGTCTCCTTTACTTGTACTTTGTTAAATACCCAGGGAAAAATAATGCAGTGCTCAGACAGAACACTTAGAAAGTGCACAAATTCTTCCTTTTAAGTCAAGCTCTGCTTACTGTAAGATATTTGGCACCACCCAGTGACGATCTTTTCTCATGTACCTGTGAATCAATAGCAACTTTGCAAACTCTTGTATTGAAAGAACACCTCAATCAAGGAATAGAGAATAGAATAATGTTGCAAATCAAATGAAAACAGTTTCATTTTTAAAAAGTTATCTACTTTGAAAAGTTCAGATCATTTTAAAGTTGTTTTCCTGACCTCCTGTCTCCTTAGAAATGAAGAGCTTAAGTAATTTAAAAAAAACTTTTTTTAAATTCTCCTTTTCTTCTCTGTATAACTGTATAAATATACTGGCTTTATTATAAAATTACATCTTAGAAGGAAAGGCCCCTTTGTAAGGGCATTGAATTTTTCTTATGGGAAAATAGGAAAGTGTCAATACATCGGTGTTTCTAAAAAGTGAAAGAGAAACTCAGGGCTCTTCCTAGAGAAGTCTTCCAATTGTTCAACTGTAAGTATTTCTTCTAAGAAAACAAACTGGAATACAGAATGGCTCTGTCCTACAGCAATCTAAAACACAACCTCTCTTAATGAACATACAGAAAATAGATGTCTTAACCAATGTGGAAGAAAAGCAAAATACTGGGTGTAGGATTTCTCAAATTATTTTTTTTTCAAACTGGATTCAGTAAGAACACAGAGGCTTTGGAGTCTCTTGGCTTGCTGCTTACATCAGTGATCCCTTTTGGGACCCCTGGAGGGCCTGTATTCCACTGGAAGGGTGTGATGCACCTGCTGCTACAGTAGGGAATTAATAAATGAGGAACCATACTTGCCACCCGAAGAATTCTTTAAAGTTTGAATATTTGAGTAACATAGACCAAGGCTGTGCTCTGATTTTCCATTTCTGAAAGTCACACTTTAAGTTAAAATTTTCTGTTCTGCAAATCTCCATATTTCAACAGATACTGTAGTGTAGAATTTAAATCATGATATCTTCTCAAAAGGAAGAGAAAAAACAGTTCTTCATAGGAGTCTTTTTTTTTCTTTTTTTTTTTGGTGTCTTAAATGTCAATGATCACAAAAACTTCTGGCTTCTCTTCATTATAGACCTGCATTGCTGAATATGTTATTGCCTTGACTTCAGTTCCCTAAAGTTGGTGTTAGAGAAAAAACAAATAGGAAAAAAAGGACATTGAAATCAGAATCATTAACTCTAGCAACAATTGGCAGAAAGTCAAAATGTTAATATTATTCTGAAAAACTAAAAACTCACATAAAACAACTGGTTATCAAATTAGTATAGTATTATACACTGATCCAATAGAAACGAGCAGCAACATGAGCACAGTAGAAAGAGCACTGACCTGGAGTTAGGAGATGAACTCTAATCCCAGCTTTGTTTCCACTTGGATATGGAAGCTGCCTGACCTCTCTTTCATTTATCAAGTGGGTTGAATCAAAGAATACAAAGCTTTCCTACTGTTTGGCTCTGGGCTCCTTCTCAAGACTCTCTCCTTGCAGTCTAACCCGGGCCCTAGGAACTCGGCCTATTCTCTTCTCCTCGCTGCCAATATTCACTTTACCTTGTGGGGCTCTTCTCTCCCCATAGGTTTATGATATATGACACTCCCCACTACCCGACCCCAGTATAGAACCACAGGATTAGATGTTCTCTTAGTTCCTTCCAGTTCTAGAAAAGAATCTACGATAATTCTGTGCACCACAAAATCTATCAGAGAATAGGTGATTGGCATTTGCTGGCTCTATAGCACAAAAGAAATCTGAAGATTTCACAGACGGATTTGAATGGCGCCTACCTTTGCTTGTCCCCCCTCTGCTATAATCACCTGGCAAAACTACAACCTAAATCAAATTCAACTCTCTGCCAGTGGCGGCACACATCATGCTAGCTGGCATCACCTTAAATGTATGTCCACAAATCTCAAAAGGCTACTCAGCACTGACCACTAATCCTACATTTACCACTAAATTCGCTTTCTCACTGTCTGAGGCAATTATTTCACATCTTCACCTCTAGCATCCTTCCCTCATTCTCATTCTCATTCTCAATCAACCATGCTTCCTAGAGAAAACAAGAGCAATCAGTAAGAACTGACTCCTCTTCCCCCCATCAAATCTACCCTCCGACTGTATCTGTACTCCCATTAGCCTTTCCTCCTGTTACAATGAATGGCCCGTCCCTGTTCCTATCAGAAGGCAGACTTCTCCACTTCAACATTCTATCCCACACCACTTCAACACTCTATCCCATACCCATCCTTACCAACTTAAGGTCTTTGCTCTGAAATTATTCTCTCCCTCTCCAGCATGATCAATTTTTCCCGATTTCTAGATCATTTCCACTTAGCATACAATGGTGCTACAAAATCTCAGTTAAAACAAGACAAAACTCTTCTCCCTGACCAGACACAGTCCCCACTAGCTATTACTGTTCTATCCATGTTCCCCTTTTCTGCAAACTCTTCTAAAGAATTGTCTCAATATACTGCCTCTACTCTCCCACCTCTCATTCCTTCTCTAACCCACCCCAAATATTTACACACATCTTTCCACGATTAGTAAATCCATGGTCAAGACTCAACCCTTATCTTAACCTCTGAGCAGTCTCAAGAGCATTAGCTATCTGGCCTCTAAGGAACCCCTCTTCTTTCGCCCCCTCTCACTAGGCTCTCCTCCTTCTTTTCCTTTATGGCTCCTTCTCTTTCAAACTTAGTGCCCCAGGGTTCAGTCCTCTCTACTACTGTCTCTTATTTACACTCCCTCCTTGGTGATCTTATCTAGCCACATGGCTATAAATATCATCTATTCAGTGATGACTCCTAAATTCATATTTCCAGACACACTTATCCTCTGAACGACAGTCATCATACACACAAATGCCTATTATCTGACATCTCCATTTAGATGTCTAATAGGCATCTCAAACATAGTAAGTTAAGAAGAAAATTCCACTGTCATTTGTGTAATAAAAATAATTGGTTTTCTATTCACACTCCCCCCTCTACCGGTTTCTCTTCTTTTTAAGTTTCTCTCCCCTGAGGCTCCCTCACCAGGCTTCATTTCATTATATTGTGGTTGAAGAAATGACACTGCAGCCACTGGAAGCAACCAGGATTTCCCAGTCACCTCCAACTAATTTGGGTCTCCTTGGGTCAGCAACACTACACATCAGGGGCCAAATCCGGCCTGCCACCTATTTTTGTACAGCCCCACAAACTAAGAAGGGTTTTCACATTTCTAAATGGTTAAAAAAAATAATAACATTTGAAAATGATACAAAATTCAAATTTCGATATCCATGAATAAAGTGTTACGGGAACACAGTCACATTCATCTGTTGACGTACTGTCCACGGCTGCTTTAGCGCTGTAGCAGAAGAGCTGAGCAGCTGCCCTTCCATCACTCTCTGCCCCAAAGCTTAAACCTTTACCTAGCCCTTTACAGGAAAAATCTGCCTACCCTATTCCAACAGAGTTGACTAGTAGAGAGTGAAGCCTTACAGGCTGGCAGATTCAGAATCTGGAGCAGCACAGAAGGTAGCAGGTACTTTAGAGAACATCTAGTCCAACACTTCATTACAGGAGAAGACACCAAAGCTGGAAAAGGCAAAGGGACTTTTAAGCCCCATGACAATCCTTAACACGACCGCCCCTGGAACCCAGGGCTGACTCCTCATCCACCAGATCAGATGTGTGAGACCACTGGGTTTTAACATGAGTCCAGACAGGTGAGAGAAGTCTGAGAAAACTAACCACTTTACACCAATTATTAGAACTCACTGAAGTTTACTGTTACATATACTGACTTTATGGTAAAGAGGTATAAAATGTTTTTAATGGCTGGATTAAAACCTTACCTGAGGGTGTTTGGACAATGAGAATTCTTCTCCCCACCTTGAAAAGTAAAATTAAAACATGATTAAGATTTCCAAGATTTAATATTTATTCTCTCTTCATATATTTTAAAGATTTTATTTATTTATTTATTTTCCCCCCAAAGCCCCAGTAGATAGTTGTATGTCATAGCTGCACATCCTTCTAGTTGCTGTATGTGGGACGCAGCCTCAGCATGGCCAGAGAAGCAGTGCGTCAGTGCGCGCCCGGGATCCGAACCCGGGCCGCCAGCAGCGGAGCACACGCACTTAACGGCTAAGCCACGAGGCCGGCCCTCTCTTTATATATTTTAAAATAAGCGTTATAAAAGTGGTCAAGATACTAGAAAGCCAAAAGAGATGGGAGGGGTAAGGAAGCTATAAATTTCAGTTTGACTGCCAGCAGATACAGCTGTTGAGAGACATGTGCAACAGCCATTCTTACAACGTTGATAGTTGCTCTAAAAAAAAAAGTGCCCTAGTATAGTGTGCATATGGTAGATTCTCAATAAACAATACTTAATAAATATCATTTCATAACAGAGTAGCATGTTCAAAATGTTCACTGTACTCAGGGCTATAGAACTTATTAAATAATATCTCCTATTGGAGAAAGCAGGTCTGAGGACCATAGAGGAAAAATACTAGATTCTGCAATATGGTCTGAACTGGACTTGTATTTTATAACTTAAAAAAAATGTCCCTGGTCTGCATATAGAAGGCCCTAGAAAGATACTCTCCTAGCACTTGGGATGAGCATCCTGTCTGCCTTCAACACTAATGTGGCTGAAGATCACAGAGCAGAAGCAGTAGCAGTAGTAGAAAGAGCAAAGTTTTAGAATTCTTTTTTTTTTTTTTTTAAAGATTTTATTTATTCATTTTTTTCCCCCCAAAGCCCCAGTAGATAGTTGTATGTCATAGGTTCACATCCTTCTAGTTGCTGTACGTGGGACTCGGCCTCGCGTTGGACGGAGAAGTGGTGCCTCGGGGCGCACCCGGGATCCGAACCCGGGCCTCCAGCATCAGAGCGCGCGCACTTAACCGCTAAGCCACGGAGCCGGCCCCAAGTTTTAGAATTCTGTTCGACCATTTATTAGCTAAGCACCCTTGGATAAGCCTGTTTCCTTACCTATAAAAAAAAAGGAGGGGCAGATAATGAAAGACCTCACTTTACAAAAAGAAACAAATAAAATTCAACATAAAATGGAAAAAATAGTTCTACATAGAAATAACCTAAAAGATATCACTAAGTGACTGAAGAAATTTGTGGAAGACAAAGTCCAATCAAAGTGAGCTAATGAAATGTTCGCAAACTCTGGAAGGAAAAGTACACTTTGTTGACAGAAGGAACTGGTTTGAATGGAGTCCAGGTGTGAGGATCTATGAGAAACGATGCATCAGTGTTTCCCATCGCCAAGCTAGGCTTTATGGAAATATCTGTGCCATCTAGCAATTATATATCTTTTTGTGTTAAAAATCACCATATTGGAAATCAGGTTTCGGAACCCAAATCAACTTTGTTCTGACAAGTTTCTGGTCCTCCAAAGCTGAGGTGAGCCCTTGTTCCTAGGTGCCTCACAAAGCTTAACCTGCAAAGCCCCATGGGATGCAATTGGTCCTCCGACTTAACATTTCTGTCTTCCTGCTCACTAAGTTCAGTGAAGAATACAACTTTAACATCTTTCATGACTTGCTACTTAAAAGATTTTCAAAACTTACCCAATGGATCGTAATTTGAAATTTCTTTGATCGATATTAAGTACTTTCACTTCCTAAAGAGGAAAAGAATTTTTTTTTAATTTAAAAAAATGTTCATAACAGACCATCTACTAAAACATGCCTAGGTTACCACCTTTTCTACAAAATAATACAACTTCTCTGAAGCAAAGAAAATTAAAATGTCAACTAAAATAGAACAACAAACTAAATATATTTCAAGGAAATAAGGTTTTTCTTACATATTCAAGGGAGGTATTCTTGAAAAATGTACAATCTAAAAACATGAGTCAAAACAATTCCTCTGTCAGATAAATAGAGTAGAATGATACAGGATTTCAATCACTGTCAGCCTATTTTTATGTAATATTGTAGGCACTTGAACTTTGTAGGATGAAAGACCCAGTTGGAGGAGCAGCTGTAGAGGAGACAGTAAGGGAGAGAACGGAGTAACTACGGAAGCAGGGAGGGCCATGTGTGTTAGATAACAATGATGTTGGAGAGATGTTCCTTTCTAGAGGTTGATGGCAACAAGCAATCTCCATTTGGCTTTTCCTTTTTCACGTCAAAGAAAACTAAAAGCAGCAATTTTTTAACTTAGGCCAACATGGCAGAGCTGCTAAATTTCAAAGGGGACAAAAGGAACATATGGATGGACAGAAATATAGCTTAAACTTGGGAGACATAAAAAGTGCGGATGAAGACAGTAGGTGCATTCCTATGACACAATACTGATTAGTGACAAGTATATAACAAGAGATCTAAATACAAAATGCATATACACAGGGAAACTCAGGTTAACCAAGAAGCGCCTATGGTCATTATAATTTCTGCAAATCAGTATCATCTAACATATCTGTATGGCTTGGTTTTGCATTGCATGTTCTATTTGAAATCACTTGTTCTATTTTAAAATATGAACTAAAAAGAACCCATTTGCTCAGTAAAAAACAAAACAAAACCCTTGCTTACCCTGGGTATGAAGTATTCATCAGCACTAAACTTATAAAGCCACTCATCCAAAAAGTGAAACAGAAGAGATTGTAAGTCATCTCCTACAGAGGATCAAAAAGAACCATGATAGCATGATGTTTAATAATTCTCATCTCTAAAAACTTGTTTGAATTTAAAAGTGCAATGAATTTCTTAGACTAGTTGAAAGAGGAATAGGCTCATAATCAATTTTGCTGTTCTTATGGTGAAAATATACTGAAATTATGTAGAATATTGCACATTTGTATAACAATTTCTTCCCTGTGAATAAACTGGTTACCTTGGGTTTCTACTTCTACTGTTTGCAGGGGCTCCACTGTCCCAGTATCTGTCATGTAACCAAACATGGCCATTGCACATTGCTCAAATGCTTCCTCCAGAGTCTCTCCCCAGGCGTGTAACCTAAAGAAATACATTCATGCCCCGTGTAATATAAACCAATGCAAGAGAGAGAACTTGACAGCAAAGTCAAAATAAAATCAATACGATAAATACAAAACCACAGGCCTCAATAAATTAAATGGCACAGAAACTGGATGCTTTTAATCCATCATTCTCATGTTCTAAGGACCCAAAACAGGAGGAAAAAAATTAAAACTAAGAACATCAAGATTAAAACATCAGCCCTCCTATTTAAGCACATGGTTTCATAGGCATAAACTCCCGCTATACTCACTGGACATCCGCTGTATGATCCAAATCTAAGGGAGAGAGGGAAAAACACTTATAAGTCACTACATTTGACTTGCAAGTCACAGGAAAATAACTCTAGTTCATTATTAAGAACATCATCCGGGCCAGCCCCATGGCTTAGTGGTTAAGTGAGCGCGCTCCACTACTGGCAGCCCGGGTTCGGATCCCGGGCGCGTACCGACGCACGGCTTCTCCGGCCGTGCTGAGGCCACGTCCCACATACAGCAACTGGAAGGATATGCAACTATGACATACAACTATCTACTGGGGCTTTGGGAAAAAAAAAAAAAAAAGGAGGAGGATTGGCAATAGATGTTAGCACAGAGCCGGTCTTCCTCAGCAAAAAGAGGAGGATTAGCATGGATGTTAGCTCAGGGCTGATCTTCCTCACAAAAAACAAATAAATAAATAAGAACATCATCCTTGAAGAGCAAGAAAATGTGGGACAGACCATACCTTTTGCTATTCACTTACACAACAAAGTTAATTGCTTTGTGAAGGGTTATTTTTTAAAAAGCCAAGATTTATTTATTTATTTATTTATTTTTATTTATGCATGTATGTATGTATGTATGTAGAGGAAGATTAGTATGTACATATGTACGTGTATGTAGAGGAAGATTCGCCCTGAGCTAACATCTGTTGCCAATCCTCTTCTTTTTGCTGAGGAAGACTGGCCCTGGGCTAACATCCGTGCCCATCTTCTTCTACTTTATATGGGACGCTGCCACAGCATGGCTTGACGAGTAGTGCGTTGGTGCGCGCCCAGGATCTGAACCTGTGAACCCTGGGCCGCCTCAATGGACCGCGCGCACTTAACCACTGTGCTACCGGGCCAGCCCCTGCCAGGATTTATATTTAAGTGAATGACAATTTCTGGAAGGCAGCAGGGCCACAGTCTCTGGGTAATCTAAAAAATGTCTAATACATTTTAGTTTCTTAATAAACAAATACCATTTCCTGCCATTAGTTACTTTTCCTCAATAAAACAATCTCTTCTAAAAATCTATTGTGTGAATGACCAAAATTCTAGGAACTACATCATCAAAGATATAAAATTCCAGATTTCTCTGTCTCATCAACAGCTAGTCAAATCCTAGATAAAATAGGACTTTTTGTGCTTTTTTTTAAACAACAGCCACGTTTTTTATTTGCTGATATCCTGCATTTGAAGTACTTCTCAATGATATCCTTGGCTGATAAAACAGTTTTAGAACATAAACTCTACATATCACAATATGTATTATGAGCTTTTTCCTGCTATTCTCACAGGAATACCAGAAATTAACAACTGCTACTATAGCAAGCTCCCATTGATCTGTTATCTCAATATTTCAGGGTTTATTCTTTTTTTTTTCCTCCCCAAAGCCCCAGTGCATGGTTGTATATCCCAGCTGTAAGTCCTTCTAGTTCTTCTATGTGAGCTGCAGCCACAGCACGGCAACTGACAGATGGGTGGTGTGGTTCCGTGACCAGGAAACAAACCCAGGCCACCAAAGCAGTGAGCGCCGAACTTTAACCACCAGGCCATCAGGGCTGGCTCTCAGAGTCTATTTTTCACTCATATCATAACTTCCGTCAATTTTCCCATCCAGGATCATAGACTATTCGGGCTAGAAGGAAGTCTTGGAGATCATTTAATATAATTCCTTCACTTACAAGAAGAAACCTGAAATCCAGGGAGATTGTGTGACTTGTTCAGGGCTACATTGTTGATTAGAGGGAGAGTTGAGACTAGAATTTAGATTTTCTGACTCCCAATTTAGTACACTTTGCACCATAACAAAGAGTCTTTTGGTGGCACTCAAGGTTCAAATTCTTCTCTAACTCATTCAAAAATATTACCAAGGACTTAATACATTTTAGGCACTAAGGGGCTCACTGACCAGCAGAGACAACAAACAAGTTAAAAGAAAATGACAGGTATTAACCCTAGAGAAATAAAAGCATGTGTTCACAAAAAGACATATAAGAATGTCCATAGCAATTTGATTCCCAAAAATTAAAAACTCAATGTTCATCAATAAGAGAACAGATAAGCAAACTGAGGAATAATCATACAATGCCATAGTATTCAGCAATAAAAAAGCATGGGCTACTGATACACGCGTTAACATGAGTCTCAAAAACGTTAAGTGAGGACTGCAGAACTCTGGGCACATGACTATTCCATCCAAACTCCTGCACTAAGAGACTTGACCAAACTTGAGTATGGCTTCTAGCAGCGTAAGGCTGTGTTCCTAAGATCAGCCCAGCCCCGCCCCTTACACTGCCTGCCTGAGAAAGCTCCACAGTGCCAGGAGAATTTACCGTTCGTTCTAGCCACCACCTGACAATAGGCCCTTGACCTGCCTCAGAGCATTTACTGAAAACGGCTTACAATTGTGAATATTTATCTCTTACAACTCACAAGTGTCTTTCTCAAGGACTCGAGAGCCATTCCTTTGAAATATAATCATCAGGAAGGACTCCCAGTCTCTGTGGGAGGATAGAATCCTAACTTGGATAACTCCCAGCTAGCAAACGTAGCTGGCCTAATCGAATTTACACTGACCAACCTTTTGTAATTTTTCACTTCGCTGATTCTACTGAGCCCCCGACCCCCTCATTCTCCCTTTAAAAGGCCCAATCACCTCTGCACAAATCAGAATGGAGCTCAGCTCTTTCCCCTACTGTCAGTAATTACTGAACAAAATCCGTTCACCATTTTAACGTCTGGCTGTGTTTATCTTTTATATTGAATGAAGCCAGACATAAAAGAATCTATACTGTGTGATTCCACTTATGTTGTTAGTGCCATCAAGTCGATTCTGACTCCTGGTGACCCTGTGTCCAGCACAGCAGGACCCTGCCCAGTCTTTCCGTACCATCCTCTCACCTTCCAGCACTATAGCAGACAATGCTCCACTGCTATTCATAGGGTTTTCATGGCCAATTTTTTTTGAAGTCGGTGGCTAGGTCCTCCTTTCTAGTTTGTCTTAGTCTAGAAGCTCCACTGAAACCTGTCCATCATGGGTGACCCTGCTGGTATTTAAAATACCAGTGGCTTAGCTTTCAGCGTCACAGCCACACGCAGCCACAATATGACACCTGACACACTGGTAGTGTGGTCCCCTGACCGGGAAATGAACCCGGGCCAAGGCCGTGAGAGCACCGAATCTTAACCACTAGACCACCAGGATTCCACTTACACGAAACTCTAAAACAGGCAAAATTAAGCTATGGTGACAGAAATCAGAACAGTGTTTGCCTTAGGTAAGGGAGTAGGGGACTAACTGGAAAGGAGCAAAAGAGAACTTTCTAGGGTGATGGAAATGTTCTATAGCTTGATTGGAGCGTTGGTTACACAGATGTTATCAACACTCATTGGACTTTATACTTAAATCTGAGCACTTTTACTATATGTAAATTATACCTCAATTTTAAAAAAACAGTTTAAAAAGACAATGACAGATTGCTATAGGGCAGTGGTTCTCAAATTTCTTGGTCTCAGGAACACTTTACTCTCTTAAAAGTTATTGAGAAGGGCCGGCCTCGTGGCTTAGCGGTTGGGTGCGTGCGCTCCGATGCGGGCGGCCCAGGTTCGGATCCCGGGCGCGCACCGACGCACTGCTTCTCCGGCCATGCTGAGGCCGCGTCCCACATACAGCAACTAGAAGAATGTGCAACTATGACATACAACTATCTACTGGGGCTTTGGGGGAAAAATAAATAAATAAATAAAATTATAAAAAAGTTATTGAGGACCCCAGAGCTTTTGTTTATATGGGTTGTATCTGGCAACATTAACCATACTAGAAATTTTAACTGAAAAATTTTTTAAATACTTATTAATTCATTTAAAAATAACAATAAACCCATTTTAACATAAATTGCATATTTTTATGAAAAATAACTATATTTTCCAAAAAATTTAGTGAGAAGAGTGGCAATGATTAGCATTTTTGAAAATATTTTTAATGTCTTTCAATGTGTTGCAATATGTTGATTTAGTTGAAGTACGTAGATCAAGAAAAGGGAGGAGTATTTCAATAGCTTTTCAAAAAATTGTATATAATCTTCTTTGATGCTACACCAAATCTAGAAACATGGTAGTTTTTTAAAGGTTAGTTGCAATCTGAAGCTGTAACAATGAACTTTTCACACTCTATAACATTAAAATCCATTGCTCTGGGCCGGCCCCGTGGCTTGGTGGTTAAGTGCGCGCACTGCGATGCTGGTGGCCCGGGTTCGGATCCCGGGTGCGCATCGAGGCACCGCTTCTCCGTTCATCCTGGGGCCGAGTCCCACATGCAGCAACTAGAAGGATGTGCAGCTACAACATACAACTATCCACTGGGGCTTTGGGGGGAAAAATAAAATAAATAAAATCTTTAAAAAAAAAAAAAAAAAAAATCCATTGCTCTGTCTTCTGCTTAGAATGGATCTTACTCACGCCTGACTAGGTAACATCAAGCCTGGTTTTTTGAGAAAATATTAGTTCACTGAGTTATACTGATAATGTTGACAAATTTAATTATGTAGAATTAAAAAAAATATTTGTTAATATCACCACCAATCTCATCAGAAAAGTCTTTAAGTACTGGGAAACTGTCAAGTTCATAATGGCAGATACAAGCATTCCAAAATTCTAATTTCATTTGAAAGCTTGAATTTTATCATTGCCAACAAATACTGTGTTATTTTCCTTGATGTGACAGATCACTTTATTTTCAAGAAAATATCTGCCAAATACCCAAGTCTGAATAACGATAGTATGTCTTCCAGTCATTCTTTTGAGAAAAAAATAGTTTAGTGAAAAAAAAGCAGCTCGCAACTCCCACAATTACACAAGTTCTTTTCCTCAAGGTAATCATCAATTCTTTGACACACAGCAGAAACACTTACGCACATTTCCCATTCTGTTACACAGCATATTAAAAAGGTATGTATTAAATGGTCAAGACTCAATGAAATTAATAGTTCTTACCAATTCATCACGGACATTTTTAAGTAAAAATGACTTTTTCTTTTTTTAATTTTAAGTACATGTGGTCAAGAATACAACGACTACCAGTACAGTTTGGTGCTGCTGCCTCAAATTGTGCTAAGGGGCCAGAAGTTTTACCTACCATTGCTTTTGCACCATCAATAAATATGTGCAAATATCAACACAGTGAAAAGAGCAAACAACATCTCAGTATTATTCTGTAAATAGTCTGACATCACAGATCCTCTGAAAGAGTCTAGGGAACCCCAGGGATCCACAGACCACACTTTGAGAACTGCTACTATAGGAGAGACTAGGAAATGAACTTAACATAGACCACAGGGTTCAGGTAAGAATTCCCAAAGGAAACAAGACTTAACACTTTAAATACCCAGAGACTACAGGTGATCTATATCTGTTTGCTCATTCTTTTATTCCCTACTTCTGCTCAGTGTTTGATACACAACAGGTGCTCAATAATATTGCTGAATGAATAAATGAAATGACAACTTTTTTTTTTCTTTTGGAGGAAGATCAGCCCTGAGCTAACATCTGCCAATCCTCTTTTTGCTAAGGAAGACTGGCCCTGGGCTAACATCCGTGCCCATCTTCCTCCACTTTATCTGGGACGCCGCCAGAGCACGTCTTGACAAGCAGTGCGTCGGTGTGCACCCGGATCTGAACCCTGGGCCACCGCAGCAGAGCGCGCACACTTAACCACTACTCCACCAGGCCGGCCCCTGAGTTGAGTCTTAAAGGAAAAACAGAGCTACCGGGAAAGCTTGTAGGTAGATCTAGGAGAGGTCAGTGGCAAGAAATGAAGCTGGAAGAAAATACAGACTAATCTCACGCTACATTAATGCAAAGATTCTGCACAAAACGTTGGCAAGTAGAATCTACCACTAAGCGGGATTTATCCATTAAATGCAAAGATTCAATTATTAGACAATAGATCAATGTAATTCATATAAATATACAGTCATCTCCACAGATGTAAGCATGAAGCATATCACAAAAATAATTACAGGATTTTTGAGCAAAAGGTTTTTTCTGCACAATAAATAAAAAAGTTAAACTACTGTTTATTTCTTCTCTCATTCTACATTGCCGTTTTTTATCGAATATTTTTGAGGTATAATAAAAATACCTATTTTGTCTTTGTTCCTGATTCCTAGCACAGAGCTCCTAAAACCTTTGGAATTTCCTGAGTGATTAGGAGTGTCTTTTGCTATTTATAATGATCCCCTTTTGACCACTCCTGAGTCTGCACTAATGAGGTGACTCAGGGTGGGACCCCTTAGAATGAAGCAGTCACCAAGAAGAGAAGATGAAACAGATGATTAAAGGGTGGGAACTTTCAGCCCCATCCCCCACCACCAATGGGTGTGGGGTGTGGGGTGGTGAGAAGGCATGGAGGGTGGAGCAGGAGATTGGGTTATAAAAACTCTTCAACTGGGGCCGGCCCAGTGGCACAAGTGGTTAAGTGCGCGCGCTCCGCTGTGGCGGCCCAGGGTTCGCCAGTCCGGATTCCAGGCACCCACGATGCACCGCTTGTCACACCATGCCGTGGCAGCGTCCCATATAAAGTGGAGGAAGATGGGCATGGATGTTAGCCCAGGGCCAGTCTTCCTCAGCAAAAAAAGAGGAGGATTGGCAGATGTTAGCTCAGGGCCGATCTTCCTCACAAACAAAAATAAATAAATAACTCTTCAACTGGTGCAGCCTCTATGGAAAACGGTATGGAGATTCCTCAAAAAATTAAAAATAGAAATACTCTATGATCCAGCTATCCCACTGCTGGGAATATATCCAACGAACCTGAAATCAACAATCCAAAGAGGCTTATGCACCCCTATGTTCATTGCACCCTTATATACTATAGCCAAGAAGTGGAGGCAACCCAAGTGTCCCTTGACTGATGATTGGATCAAGAAAATGTGGTGTATATATATACAGTGGAATACTACTCAGCCATAAAAAAGACAAAATTGTCCCATTTGCAACAACATGGATGGACCTGGAGGGTATTATGCTAACTGAAATAAGCCGAAAGAGAAAGACAAACACTGCATGATTTCACTCATATGTGGAATATAAAGCAACACATGGTCAGAAAGAACCGTATTGTGGTTACCAGGCGCAAAGAGGGTGGGGGTGGGCACAAGGGGTGAAGGGAGACATATATATGGTGATTGACAAACAAAAATGTACAACCAAAATTTCACAATGTTATAAACTATTAAGACATCAACAACAACAAAAAAAAACAAAAAAACTCTTCAACAAAGAGATTCGGAGAACATCTGGACTGGTGAACTTATCAGGTGCTGGGAGGATGAAAAGCCCAGGGAAGGCATGGAAGCTCCAAGCCCCTCCTCTGGTATCTTGCCCTAGCATCTCCTCTATGTGGCTGTTCCTGAGTTGTATCCCTTATAATAAACTGGTAAACATAAGTAAGGTGTTTATCTGAGTTCTGTGAGTTGTTCTAGCAAATTATTGAACCTGAGCCTCATTGGGGGGTCACAGGAACACCAGAATTTGCAGTTGGCAAGGCAGATGTGTGGGTAGGCTGGGTACTCCATTTGGGGCTGGCGTCTGAAGCAGGAGCAGTCTTGTGGGACTGAGTCCTTAACCTGTGGGGTCTGTGCTAACTCTGGGTGTCAGAACTGAATTGCTGGACACCCAGCTGGTGTCACAGAACTGAAGAATTGCTTGCTGTGGACAAACCACACATTTAGTGCCAGAAGTGGTGTCAGAGGAAAGAAAACACACCTTTATAATGTATATATTAATACAGTAGAACATACAAAATTCAGAGTGTGCAATGAAAAAAGCTTGGAGATGACTGCTCAAGAGGATCAAATGAAAATTATACTAACTGTAAGAGAATTCATAGAGGCAGTGTAAAAAATTAATTATAAAATTCCACAGCTTTCACAAATATAATCAATAACCATAGAGAAAATATCATGGAAGAGAAGATCATTTACATCAGAAACAAAGAAGATGAAATACCTAGAAATAACCTTGGTTACACAAAATAATATATGAAAAATGGAAAAGCATACATTATTCCTGGAGAAAAAGACTCATATAAATATCAAAGCTTTAATTCTCCCTGTTTATAATTAACATGACTGAAAAATACCAATAGCAATTTTTTGTCTGTGGTTTACTTTAAAGTAATAGGAAAGGAGGTGAAAAGCAGCAGAATATACCGCCCCAAAATATGCCACTTTGGCACAAAGATTACTTTGAGCTGAAGACAAGTGAGGGAAGCAGATACAAAGAACTATTTGCCTAAAAGTAGGACATAAATTTGTAAAGGTGTTCCCCTTTGCCTCTGTATCAGCAAGGACAGAAATTAATCACCAGAGAAAAGTCTAGATCCTTATCCATCCAGAGTCAGCACCAGAGGAATCTATATAATAAACTTAGTAACAGCCCTTATATTCCATTAGTTTTCCCACATATTTACCTTCCCACAATTTGCTGCCCTAGAAGTGCAAAGCGCTTTTCCTTTGTCTTGTCACTTCTCTACAAAATCACTGTGTTTGTTAAGATGCTATATAAGCTCAAGTTCTAAGCATCCCTTTGAGTTACTCATCACTGAGTACTCCTATGTGTATGTGTGTTGCCCATGTTAATAAACTTGTTTGTTATTCTCTAGTTAATCTGTCTTTTGTCAGTCTAATTTGTAGGGCCTCAGCCAATGAACCTAAGAAGGGTACAGGAAGTTTTTTTTCTTCCCCTACAGGGGAATATGGTGGTAGAGCAGAAAAAAGATAAGCCATTATTTGGTAATTGATGAAGCTGGGCAATATGCACACAGAAGTCATCATACTGTCTGCCTAGTTTTGTACATATTTGGAACTTTTAAAATAAAAAGTTTGGGGCCGGCTCGGTGGCGCAAGTGGTTAAGTGCGCGCGCTCCACTGCAGCGGCCCAGGGTTCGCCCGTTTGGATCCCGGGCCCGCACCAACGCACCGCTTGGCAAGCCATGCTGTGGCGGCGTCCCATGTAAAGTAGAGGAAGATGGGCATGGATGTCAGCCCATGGCCAGTCTTCCTCAGCAAAAACAGGAGTATTGGCAAATGTTAGCTCAGGACCGATCTTCCTCCCCCCCCAAAAAATAATAATAATAAAATAAAATAAAAAGTTAAAAAAATACCAGTAGTGATTTTTACGGATCTGAGCAAGCTGATTTTTACCTACATATAGGGAAAAAAAAGCAAAAATGGCAGGAAAGGGGCAAGTACTGAGCAGAAGATTGTCCTACAGGATATTAAAAGATAGAATAAAGCCTCGATAATTAAATCTGTGGCACTGACACATGAAAAGAGAGAGAGAGAAGAAAAGAATAGAATAGTAAGTCTAGCTACAGACCTAAATATAGGCAGAGGAATTCTATATATGATAAAGATGTTGCATTTCAATCAAAGGGAAAAGACAGACTGTTGAATAAATGATGTTAGAACATCTGGTAAATCATCTGGAAAATAATTAAATTGGCTACTTAGTTTCTACCTTACCCTAATCCTGATGTACTCAAGATTTAAATGTTAAAAAAACACATAAATACTAGAAGCAAGAATAATCTATAACTACCAGGAAAAATATAGTTCTCACAAATATGAGCAAAAAAAGCCAAACACAAAAGGCATACATACTGTATGACTCCATTAATAAAATGTTCAAAAACAGACAAAGCTAATCTATGATGTTAGAAGTTAGGCTAATGCAGGGCCAGCCTGGTGACATAGTGGTTAAGTTTCACGCACTCCGCTTCGACAGCCTGGGGTTTGCAAATTCGGATCCCGGGTGTGGACCTACACCACTTGCCAAGCCATGCTGTGGCAGCTACCCACAAACAAAATGGAGGAAGACTGCCACAGATGTTAGCTCAGGACCACTCTTCCTCACCAAAAAAAAAAAGAAGTTAGGCTACTGGGAGAAGTAGGGAGAGTGATGGTGATTGGAAAGGAGCATGAGAGGGGCTTCTGGGATGCTGTAATATTCTGTTTATAGATCTGGTTACTAGTTATACAGGTGTATTCAGTTTGTGAAAATTCACTTAGGATATGTGCACTCTTCTATAAATATATTATACTTCAATAAAACTTTTATTTTCAATGTACTAAAAGAAAACACAGGAGAATTATTTTACAATCTCAGAGTGGGCAAGGCCTTCTTAAGTGTAACATCCCAGAAGCCATAAAAAGAGTTAATAAATTTCACTACATAAAAATAAATTTCTGTATAGTAAAGAAGACCAACAACCCAACAGAAAATAAAGACCATGAATATACACATCCCAGAAGGGAAAATACAAATAGCTCCAAACATACTAAAATATGTTCAACCCCATTTATAATAAGAAAAACGCAATTAGTATGACAAGATACTTAAATTGGAAAAGACCAAAAAGTATAGTAAAACAGCAAATTGGTAAAATTGTGAGGAAAAAGGCAAACTCATACAATGCTAGTTGAGTATAAACTGGAGCAACCTCAATGGAGATTGGCAATAATTGTTTAAGTTAAAAATGCATATACTTGACAAAGCAATGTAACTTCTGGAAATTTATTCTACAGATACACTTGCACTTGTGCAAAACAATGGATGTACAAGTATATTCATTGCTGCATTGTTTCTAAGAGCAAAAGAGTAGAAATATCATAAATGTCCATCAACTGGAAATTGGTTAAATAAATTCAAGTAAATGCTAGAACATCTTTGCATGTACACTTAAGAAAATGGTAAGGATGGTTGATCTAGAGTGGAAAACTAGGTGGCAGGGGACCAGAGTTGAAAGACTGACTTTTCACTGCACACCTGTTGTACTTTTTGAATCTTGACTCATATATACCACCTATTAAAAACAAATTTTAAAAATTGTTTTAAGTGAGAGAAAAATGAGCTAGGGAAATATGCAGGGTCCAGCAAGTACGAGCCTAGCATGCTATGGTAAATAGTTGGACTCCATACAGAGGATAATGGGAGATTAGTGAAATATTTTAAGCGGGGAAATAAGAGTTCGATTTGTGCTCTCCAAACCACAGCCACCTTTAGGGATGACAACTTAACGTTTACATAGAACTTTAGATTCTGCACTATACTTTCATATTTATTATCTCATTTATTCCTCAGCTAAAGGAACTAAGATGCAGAGAGGTTATGCGATTTGCCTGCAGTCACTAAGCTAATAAATGGCAAAACCAGGTTTGGGTTTTTTTACTAACACACGATCCAGTTAAAATGCCATGTTAGAAGTTCCCTACTTAGCTCTCCGAGTCCTCGAACCTAGCCACACTCTTAACTATCCCACTGATGGAGATACATGGGGGCGACAAACCCGCAAACGCTTGAAAATATGATTATCTTCAGAATTAATACACAAGTAAAACTCTCACAAGATACATGTGATTAAGCACATGTGGAAAAAGTTCAAGAGACTGTAAACGTGGGAGCCAAGGTGTCCCAACTCTTAGACCAGGTGGCTTTTTCCTTCAGCATCCCCCAAATAAGCACAAGAAACTACAATACAGGGCGAAATGGGACCATGCCTGAAGCACCTTCTGGGCCAAAGTGGAAGGCGAGGCCGGAAGCCCCGGGCAAGGAGAGGGGATGAGAGAAGTCAGCCACCTACTCACACTCGTACTTCCGATTGACTGGAGGATACTTAGCCTTGATCGCCTTCTGCTCCTCAGTCAAGTTGTAATCTCTAATATCTTCCCCTTCCTGCGCCATGATTGCAGCATTAGACACTCTCCTTCCGCCCTTCATCAGCCGGACTTCGGCCCTGACATACAACTTCCGCTCTAGACTCCGCCCCTAGGCACAGACCCTTAAAGAACCAGCAGGACTCCATTCTCGGGGACGTACTTTTATACCTTAAGACTTCTGTCTGAGGCTCCGCCGCCTGGAGCACATGCTTAAAAGGCCAAGGCCCCATTTTCTGCGCTGGCTTCATCCATAGTTTTTTCCTAAGGACTAAGGCAATAAATTGGAGGAGCCAGGAGTAGGGGACACTTGAATTAGACACCCCTAGGTTTGAGTGATAGAGGCCTTTTCTCGCCGCCTCACCCCGAGTTCATAACTAGACCTGAAAGCATCCTAGACTTCTTATTTGAGTACTTTGAAAGGGTCCTTAGCTTAACAGCCTTTAAGAAAATGGCTGCCCCCAAGAGAGTGCGGACTAAAACTCTCACGTGACCCCAGGCAGGCGCACTCCCACGAGCCCCGCGCGCGCGCGCGCGCGCGCGCGATCGAAAGAAGTCGGCTCCGGGCCGTGTGGGGGCAGGGGCGGAGCGCGCGCCTTGGCCCCTCGAAAAGCGACTCCGCGCGTCTGGATAGGCTGCGAACACGGCTTCCCCGCCCACCTCGCCGTTCGGCGCGCTCCGATTGGTCAGTGTTGGCGCGAAGGTGCGCGAGTCGGCCCTCACGCAGGGGCAGCAGGAAACAATAGAGGCCGCGCGCGCAGAGCGAGCGCCCGCTGCCTCCCCGCCCCTCCGGCAACGCTCGACCCCGGGATCTCCGGCTCGCCTGTCCGCCATGGCCGACAAGGAAGGTGAGGGTGCCGGGGCCGCCCCAGGAGGGCAGGGGATGCCGGGCTTGCGCCGCGGCCTCGACACGGCCTAACAGCGAGGGCAGGCCCGACTCTGCCGAGTACCGTCCCCACCATCGAAGGCGTGAGGAGGAATCGCCCCGCGGGGCGGGCTAACGGCGCGCCAGCTCCTCGGGAGCGGAGGCCCGTCGCAGCGGCGTGAAGCTGGCGGTGGGGGCCGCGGCGGCAGTTTGCTCCCTCCCCGCGCTCTGTGTCGGTCTGCCCGCTTCTCCGGGTGCTGCCGGCCGCGCTCGTCCCCCGGGGGCCGGCGCTCGGGCCTCCTCACCGGGGCCGCAGATTGGCGCGTAGGCAGCGGTCTCCCGAGGCCCGGCGCCGTCGCCCGAGCCGCTAACGGAGCGTACGGCCGGGAGGACCCGAGCGCGGTTCCGGGCCCGCGAAGGTGGGGAGGCGTGTTGGTGCCTCCGCCTCGGGGGTATTTAGACACATCCCCCCATTTCAGAATCGGGACTCGGGCCGGTAGCTTTGGAAGTGTTAACTGAGTTTCCATTTGTGTTCGCTAACTTGATTTGTTTTTAACTTTTTAGCAGCCTTTGATGACGCAGTAGAAGAACGTGTGATCAACGAAGAGTACAAAATATGGAAAAAGAACACCCCTTTTCTTTACGATTTGGTGATGACCCACGCTTTGGAGTGGCCCAGCCTGACTGCACAGTGGCTTCCAGATGTAACCAGGTAATAGGAATGCCTTGAACGCTATTTTGTTGCGTCCTCAGTGTAGATTTCTCACGTTGATATTCCCTGTTTTCTTCTCGCCAGTCGCCGGTAGAAGGCACGTGATCAAAACCTATTGGTGGCATCTTTTCTAGGCAAAATGTAAAGTTATTTTGTAACTTACCTGATAAGGGGAAAACGTGTCGATGTTTTCTGTTTCTGGTACTGAGTTGAGTAGCCATATTATAACTAGTTGACCGGGTAATTAAAACATGTCAACTTTCATGAAGTATTGTGATGAATCCAGTTTTTTCAGCAAAACACTTGACTCTCTCATTGGTACTAGCTGGTTAATACAAAGATGAGTATAGACATGGTCCTGCCTTCAAGGAGCACACGTCTAGTTGGAAAGGCAGCTATAAACTAATAATTACAGTTATATGTGCTAAGAGCAGTTTTAGAGAGATGCTTAGAACTAACACCTGAAGGAGGGGTGGTTTATGTGTATGGGAGTTTACATGATGAGAAGTTATAATCACTTGTATTTCTTACACATGGGTAGCTTACTTCTAATAGAAGATGTAAAATATTATTTAATTTAGCTTGCGTTTGTTGGGGGTCCACTAGGTGTCACATATCAGGGGGTATAAATTTAAGTAAGACGCCTGCCCTTGCCTTGACTGTGTGTGTATAAAATGTAACAGAGTAATTATCATGAGTGGCACAGATAAAATGATCAGAGAGAAGAAAAATTACCTCAACTTGGGGTATTGGGAAGGGCTTCCAGGAGGAAGTAACAATGCAAAGATGAAGGTGAATTTAGATAATAGAAAGTTTTAGCAAAACCAGTGTGCCTGTTGGAATGATGAATTTTCTAGTGTGAAACTGCTTCACTCTTCAGAATAACATTTAGAAATTATATTGTGTGCTAAATAACTAAATTCACTCAAAACTCAGGTCTTCAGATGTCAAGATATTTGCAAAACATGGTTATTAGGCTATTCTTCAGCTCAACAAATAATAGAAATTTGATATAAATTTTATTGGTTAACTGAAGAATGAGGCAGTTACCTTCACAGTGACGTTAAAGAAAATGGGGAAATCTATTCTAAGGGTGTTAAACAGAACTGTAATAAATACCTAGACACTTAGGGTTGGAAGCTTCTTTATCATGACCAGGGGTTCCCATATTCAACTGATCATCAGAATTACTTGAGTTTGGGGTAAGTGGAGTCATTTCTGTCAGGAGTTCAGTGATAGTTCAAATGATTTAGGAACCTGTGGCAGAGTACTTGATGAGAAGTAGTTGAATGGTGATTCCAGATTTACTGTGATCATGTAATAAATTATGTATATTGGACCAGTGGATCCCAAATATTGGCCACCCCATACCTACTAAATCTGGAACCCATGTTCTTAAAAAGCTTCCCATATAATGTAGTGATTAACTAGGTTTGGAAAGCAATGAATTAGACTCAATTCCCCAAGGCTGGAATCTGCACTATCATGTTAGTAGCTTTCTACTTTAGCTGATCTAGGTAAATAAACCTTTCTGCAATGTGTGACATTAGTCTAAATACCTTGCTTTTTTCCTTCCTTTTTTTGGTATTTCTACTCACGTAACAATGTTAATTTTTTTAAGATGAGACTTACTTATAAGCAAGTATCCCTGATGCCAGGTGTTTAGTTTTTTGTGTGTTTATGTGTATTTTCATATCTTTTGTAAAAACAAAACACAATTGTACTTCTACAATTCTCTTTTTCCCTACCTCACTTCCTTTGGTTCTTTGTTTAACCTGAGCGTAAGCATTTCTAATTTTCTGTTGACCGCCCACTTTTCTTTCCTCTACTTTTTCTATGTAGGATATATATGGCTGTTACCTCTCTGCAAAGGAATTCCTATTAGTATCTCTAGACCCAACTTCTGGGCTCTTCCTGAATTTTCAGGTGCCTACTGGTGTCTTTGCAGTATCTTATTGGCTTCCCCAACACATGTTCTAAACTGCATGTGTTCTTTCAGTGGAGGTCCCACTTCACCTTTCTCCCTGTCATAGTTGACTTTGGTTTGACGTTTCGTAGGTTTTTCCCTTTCTCCACTTGACAGTCCATTTATAAGCCCTGATGAATTCTACTTGTGTAGCATCACAATCAGATAGAGAGATTGTAAAACAGATTGTTGAGTTCCTCAAGTGCCCAACTCGAGTTTCTGATTCAGTAGGTCTCTACAGTGGGTCTGGGAATTTGCATTTCTAGCAAAAGGTCTGATGTGACGCTGATGCTGTTGGTCCTGATACCATACTTTAAAAACCTCTGCTTTACGCTGTTAGATTAATCCATCTGAGATAACTTAAATGGTGCTGTGTCCCTTAGAAATTTTCCATAGTCCTTTGTCCCCTACAGCATAGAGTCCAGAATGCCTTACGCTGGTATTCAATACCCTAGAGTCTGATTTTAATCTGCTTTCTAGCCTTTTCTCCCACTGTGTTTTCCCATATCCAAAGTCAGATTTGGACTTGAGTCCTAGTTCTGTTACTTAGTGGTTGTGTGATCTTAGGCAAGTTGTTTAATTTTCCTAAACCTCCAGTATTTTCATCTTTAAATTGCAGTAATACTTCATAGTGTTATTATGGTGTTTAAATGATAGAAGGTATGTAAAGTGCTTACCATAGTGTCTGGCACTTTGTCAACCTTCCCTTTTGTTCAAATCCCTTTCCTTGGAATACTGTCTTCCAAAGCTTGACCCAAACTTCCAGGTTTTATCTCTCATTTTGAGAACTGCTCAGGTATCACCTCTTCCATGAACACTTTCTTATTCCAGAAGTAATCTTTCTTATCTAAACTCTTACATTCTTGTGTACTTTTCATATACTATGTATTGACTTGTATTTTAATTGTTTTTGTACGTGACTGCCAAGTTGCTCCTGATTTGGGGGTTTGTGGTTTGTTTGTTTGTTTGTTTTTTTGGTGAGGAAAATCAGCCCTGAGCTAACATCCGAGGCCAATCCTCTCTTTTTTTTGCTGAGGAAGATTGGCCCTGGGCTAACATCTGTGCCCATCTTCCTCTACTTTGTATGGGACACCGCCACAGCATGGCTTGACAACCAGTGCGTTGGTGCGCCCCCAGGATCCAAACCTGCGAACCCAGGGCCGCTGAAGCACTTAACTGCTTGTGCCACCGGACCGGCCCCTTGGGGTTTGTTTGTGGTTTTCTGTTTGTTTGTTTGTTTGTTTGTTTTTTGGTGAGGAAGATTGGCCCCAAGCTTAACATCTGTGCCAGTCTTCCTCTATTTTGTATGTGGGACGCTGCCACAGCATGGCTTGATGAGCGTTGTATAGGTCCGGGCCTGGGATCCAAACCTGCAAACCCCTGGCTGCCGAAGCAGAGTGTGCGAACTTAACCACTACGCCCCCAGGCTTGCCCCAACCCCTGGTTTTCTGAGAACAGGAATCACATCTTAATCTTCTTTGTTCTTCCATAGTGTTTGGAGCAATATGTCCGTTGATTAGGCACTTAGTATATACTTGAACAATTAGTTTACCTACTGTTACTTCCTTTCCTTTCCCTTTTAATGAAGTTAACCTAATGAATTAACGTAAAGTATTTGTGTACCCAACAATTGTTTTCTTTCCCTCCAATCCGTTGTAAAAGAGTGAGTAGTTAATCCACATTTTATTTCATTAGACTTTTTCCCTAAAATAATTGTAAATTTTTGGCCAAGTTAAGAAATACTTAGAAAATTAAGTGCTATGTGGTCCTCCTTATACTCTGCTCTGTGGAAGATTCATTAAAAGTAGAAAATGTGGCTCATGATGACTTACTTCTCTCAAAACCTGGTTGTAATAGTGCCTTTTGTATACATGTGTCTCACAGACTTTGTAGTCTTTCTTAGTGCTACTAATTTGACTAGTGACCATATACCGCTATTACAGACCAGAAGGGAAGGATTTCAGCATTCATCGACTTGTCCTGGGGACACACACGTCGGATGAACAAAACCACCTTGTGATAGCCAGTGTGCAGCTCCCTAACGATGATGCTCAGTTTGATGCTTCACACTACGACAGTGAGAAAGGAGGTAGGAATCTTAAAGGTGAAAGAAGGAATAATGTATGGGTTATATCTTTCATACCTTTGAATTATCATAAAAAGGATGTATAGTTTGATAAAATAGCCTCTCAGGTTAGAAACAAAATTTTAAGCTTTGGAAAGCCCGAGTTTGCAGTATAGGTATTAGGTGTCAGAAGACATACTTAACACGTGCTGGGTTCTGTACTTTTTTATAAACTTTCCTCTGCTAAATTTGGTGGTGGGGTAATTTATAAAATTGAAAGAAGCAAAGAACCACCATATATTATTGCTGTGCATGCAAGCATTCTCAACATGGGAGATGTTGCCCCTAAGGGGGTGAAAATTGGTTCTTGGAGGGGGCGGTGTGTGTGTGAAAACAGTCTTATTCTTTGAATGTATAAAGCACAGATACACGTAGCATACATAGGCTCTCTGTGGTATTAAAATTTCTTGGGAGGGGAGCAGAAAAAATGTATTACAGGGTTTCTTAGAGGGGCAATAATGAAAAAAGATTAAGAAGCACTGGCTTAAATCACTCTTTGCAGGTTTGAAGTGGTAGGAATGACTTAATCATGACACTTGCTATACATATAAAAATTAAATGAGCCATTTAATTATATCCTATTTTTAGGAGGTAACCTAAGGGTTTAACTGTTCATGAAATACTTTCTCCCTTTCAGAGGAGGTGGAAATGAATGAATTTCCTTTATTGTTGTCCTTTAACTCAAGTTGTTACCAAGAGGTGGAAGATAAGCTCTCATTATTGAGATTTATGCTCTAAAAAATGGTTGTTTAATGTTTCTTATCTTAGATTTCTCCTGATTAGCAGAATCCATTCTTTTATCTAAGTTCTTTTGGGCTACGGTTATTTGCCAGGATTGTAATGTGCAGTTAATCTTTTGGTCATTCCATATTTAGCTTAGGGTGATGCAGAATGCAAAATAAGTTCTTAGGATAAAGGTCAGCAAACATGATTTTGTGTCACTGACCCAAGTGTGTAACTATAGGATATGATTACCAGAAAGTTATTCTCTGGGTAGGCAACAGTGAAGGAGGAAAAAGAACACTGAACTTCAGTGTCAGAACGGCTGGGCTTGTGGCTCTGTTGTGCCACTCACTAGGTGTGTGGTTTTGGGTAAATCATTTAGCCTCTCTGAGCCTCAGTTTCCTTTCTATTAAGTGAAGATAAGTTGTCTTTAAATAGTGCTTTTGTGTTTTTGTGTTTTTTTGTGTGTGTGTGAGGAAGATCAGCCCTGAGCTAACATCGGTGCTAATCCTCCTCTTTTTTGTTGAGGAGAACCTGCTCTGAGCTAACATCCATTGCCAATCCTCCTTTTTTTCCCCAAAGCCCCAGTAGTTGTATGTCATAGTTGCACATACTTCTAGTTGCTGTATGTGGGACGCGGCCTCAGCATGGCCAGACAAGCGGTGCATCATTGCGTGCCCGGGATCCAAACCCCGGGCGGCCAGTAGCGGAGCGCGCGCACTTAACCACTAAGCCACGGGGCTGGCCCATAAATAGTACTTTTGGTTATTTAGGCACAAAGCAAATACTCTGGTTGGTAATCTAATAAATTATTTAAAAAATCAAAGCAAATGTGAAACAGTGTGACCCCCTCCCCATAAACCCATCCCGTATAGGTCACTATCTTTCTGTGTAAGCATTTGGAGACTTGGAGACCTACCTCCTTTTGATGGCTGTATATACTGTGCTGCAATTAACCATTGCTTATATTTGTTGACATTCAAGTGGTTTCCAATCTTTTGGCTTCAAAAACAGTTCTTGTACCTACATCTTTCATAGTTTTGCTGTACAGTAATTTCTGAAGTGGAATCCCGATCAAAGGGCAAGAACGTTTTCAAGTATAATTGATACTGCTAAGTTGCTCTTCAAAAAAGATTCACAATCCCACCAGTAGCAGGTGTGTGTATGTCTGTTTCTCTGTGCCCTCGCCAACATTGGACTTGATACTACAATCTTATTTTACTTTGCTTTTTAAGTTATTTGTGATGTTGAACTTATTTTAAAATACTTGTCTTTTGTCTGCCTCTCCATTTAGCTGCATATTTATGTTTTTTGCTCATTTTTTATTTTGGGTTATCTCTTTATATGCAAGGTAAGTTATCCCAACAGATAAGTTGCAGGTAATTTTTTCCCAGTTTATCTTATAATCTTTTTTTTTTGTGTGAGGAAGATCAGCCCTGAGCTAACATCTATGCTAATCCTCTTCTTTTTGCTGAGGAAGACTGGCTCTGAGCTAACATCTATTGCCAATCCTCCTCCTTTTTTTCCCCCAAAGCCCCAGTAGATAGTTGTACGTCATAGTTGCACATCCTTCTAGTTGCTGTATGTGGGACACGGCCTCAGCAAGGCCGGAGAAGCGGTGCGTTGGTGCGCGCCCGGGATCCGAACTCGGGCCACCAGTAGCGGAGCACCAGCGCTTAACTGCTAAGCCACGGGGCCGCCCCATATAATCTTAAGTCTTATTTAGAAGCTAAAAATTTTTAATTGTCCAACTTTCCTCTGATGTCCCTGAGATTTTGTGTCATTCTTTGAAAGGCTTTCATCATGTCAAGATTTAAAAATTCTTAGCTGTTGTTTTCTGGTACTTTTTATGTTTTGACCATTAAAGCTTTAATCTTTCTGGTGTTTGTTTTCGTGTTAGGTATGGAATAGGAATCCAAGGTTTTTTCTAAGTGGTTAGCAATATTTTTTTTTAACTAATTAATTTTTTTTTTTTTTTTTACCATTTGCTGACTACTCCATTTTCTCCACTGGTTTTTGAAATGGTATCTTTTAACATGTATACTTAAATCTTTTTCTGGTGACCAAGTTTTTTGAGTGCCATTAAGCCAGTTTGCTTTTATGTTCCGATAATACCTTTATCCCTCTTACTAACGCTTAATAGATGAATAATTTAAAATACCAGTAAATATGTATGATATGTATGTACAACTATATATATCATCCTATTTAATCCTCACAAGGAAATTGATACTCATAGATGTTTTGTAACTTGCCCTAAGGTTACACAGCATATCTCCCATTTCTTCCTCTCACCTCCCCCTCCCAGATGTTCTTCAGATTACTTGATAGGCTTGGTGCTTAAAAAAGGGGCAGGGAGCTGCTCTCTCCATATAGTCTCAGCAATGGTAGAAGTAGATATATCCTAATGTGTCTTAGAGTTTCTTGGGTGGTTGTTAGGTAGATAGCTTCCTAGTCTGTCCTTGCTCTCAGATAAAATGTTCTGGACTCTCAGATTGAACTATTAATTGATTACCATCTACTTCAGCCTCTGCTTCGTTTGAGGTGATTGGTGGCAGGCAGCTTCAAAAGATCATTGAACTTTCAGAGTGAAAGAACTAAAAACTGGCTTAGGCCTGTTTTGACTTTTTTTTTGATGAGGAACATCAGCCCTGAGCTAACATCCATGCTAATCCTCCTCTTTTTGCTGAGGAAGACTGGCTCTGAGCTAACATCTATTGCCAATCCTCCTCCCTTTTTTTCCTCCAAAGCCCCAGTAGATAGTTGTACGTCATAGCTGCACATCCTTCTAGTTGCTGTATGTGGGACGCTGCCTCAGCATGGCCAGAGAAGCGGTGCGTCAGTGGGCGCCCGGGATCCAAACCCGGGCCGCCAGTAGCGGAGCGCGCGCACTTAACCGCTAAGCCACCGGGCCGGCCCCTGTTTTGACATTTAAAAGGATTTGTGTGTTTATGTTAGATTCAGTCTGGCTATGGTCACATTTCAAGCCCTGAAAATAGGTTAGATGTAAAATTTTACTTCAGACTCTGTTACCAAGATCTTCAAATATCAACAAGTTTATTTTTAGCAACTTATATGGGGGATTGGTTTTGTTTTTTTTTTTTTAAAGGATATCTTTAGTCTGTTGTCTGAATTATATATCATAAACTACTATTAAAACGTGATGAATAATTGAATACCTGACTCAAAATGTTAGAACTTATTCTTAGTTTCACAATGTTTATGAGCTCAAAAAGTGGCTTAGTAGAAATCAGAATGCTGGTTACCTAGTTTATGGGGGGAGTATTGGTTGGGAGGGACACAATAGTGCCTTTTGGGGAGCTGGAAATGTTCTATATTTTGATCTGGGTGGTTGTTTCCCGTGGTGTATACATATGTAAAAATTCATCAAGCTAGATGTTTACTATATTGTTACACCTCAATTTTTTAATAGTGTTTTATATGGAGAGAAGCAAACAAAATAGGAATACAGTTGGAGCTTGATAGTCATTCAGTGTATTGTACATTGATACCTCAATCTTTCCTACTTCAAATTTGGCCTTTTGCATATCGGCTTCAACCCTTAATTATTTTTTAAATAAATAAATAAATTTATTTAAAATATTTTTTAAAAAATTATTTTAAATAAATGTCCGAGGATTTATTTATTTTCTTCCTAAAAATTCAATTGTGAATCCTATAAGCTGACTTCTTATTACTGTACTTTACAGTTAGGGAGTATATACTTTAGCATATACTCAGTACTGAAATAACCCACATTATATAATGATTACCTGTTATTCTGTGGGCTCCATGCCAGCTGTTGCTCTTCTCTTATTATTGGTTATCTCTTTTCTGGCAGTTGTTATGCTTTTTTGTCCTAAGTCATCTGTAGTTGTGTGCCTATCTCCATGTGCTTGGACTAAAAGTTCCTTGAGATCACGTATCGTATTGTGCCTTCTTTTTTGTACATTGTAGATGCTCATGGTCTAGAGTTCTGGAAGAAAATTCCTTTAATGTGTGGTTTTTTTTTTTTTTTTTTTTCCTCCTTTAGAGGCTATTTTGAACTTTTTATTTTTAGGTTTTTAGCCTGTTTGAAACATTTGCTTTTCAACTTATAAAAGTTGTTTTGAAGTTGAAAGTTATTTAATATGCCAGCCATATTACCCATCTATGTCCTTGCTTTTAGAACAGATTTTTGTCCTTCAAAGTGTAACACTTGTATAACAATGCTGTTGACAGCATTTTCGTTTATAAGTTACTCACAACTTTGCTTTATGGCAAAGGTATTTGAGGCTCAGAGAAATTGAAAGCCTTCCCCAAATCACCAAGCTGATAAGTGGCAGAGTCAGTTAGGTCAAGCCTCTTACTTAGGTACCTTGTCATGCTGCCTTCTATAATTATTTGACTAATTATTAACTACCTTTGTTTATATATTGCTTTGCCAAGATTTACATAATCACAAATTATATTGTTATACATTTTATAGTGGTACTTGGGAGAACCCTCTACATGCATACAGTAGCCAGAAGTGAATTAAAAAATGCTTTTGTCTAGTCCTCGCCTACCTGGTTTATTTCAACGAAGGCCTGTGGTTGGCAAGTGTAAGTGGGGGGTTAGGAAAATGGAAATAGCTGTTGTGGCTCTGTTTTTCCTCACTGGACTAAGAGAAACGGTGTAGGCAGAAGAAAGGGTGTGATGGTATTTCAGAAAGGTCATCCCAAACTAGAGCTTCAAATAAATGGTGTAAGAGGGACTCTTTGGTACCTAGCACACTGTGTACTTAATAGTCATTAAAATAGTAACTTGGGTTAAATTTGTGCGGCACACTTTTTTGTTACTGTGAGGTTTGAAAACTGCCTATTGAGAACCTACTTTTGAAGTGGAGTTGGTAATGTTCCTTACTTTTAGGTAGTAATATATTCTTATTAGATATATAACTACCTAGAGTTATTGTAGGTACAGTCGTTGTAGGTACTGGCTAGGAATCAGAAAAATAGGGATTCAGTTTAGGTTCTGCCACAGTCATGTCACCATGAACAAATTAGTGCAGGTACTCTGAGCTTTGGTTTCCCGTGTAAAATTTTTGGAAATAATGACCCTTCTTCCCTGCTATGTAGGGCTGTGGTAAGAATCAAATGAAATAAGGGTGTGAACGCACTTTACAGTGCTGACAGATGTTTAGATTACGTCTAGTATTATACCAGTTCGCTGATAAAAAGCCTTGCCTGAGTCGTACTTTGAGTGACATATACAGAGTAGCTCTTGCTTCGTGCTCATTTGCAATTAATTTATCTTATTTACAGAATTTGGAGGTTTTGGCTCAGTTAGTGGAAAAATTGAAATAGAAATCAAGATCAACCATGAAGGAGAAGTAAACAGGGCACGTTATATGCCCCAGAACCCTTGCATCATTGCAACCAAGACTCCATCCAGTGATGTTCTTGTTTTTGATTATACGAAACATCCTTCTAAACCAGGTACCTGCCCTCTTCAATTCAAATACAAATAATGAGGCACTATGGGAATACTTTGCTCCACTCAGTCTGAGTTTAGTTGCTTGTTAGTCTTTGTATAGTTTAACATTTTATAATTTATATTGATATGTCTGGATATTCTTCCTTGGTTCTTCCTTAGGTGGGAAAAAAATGCTTCTTTACATAGAACGAATAATGGTGCAGCTTAAGCATTATATATTTGGTCGTAATGGGTCTGTATTACTTATAAATATTAAGAGCTTTAGACCTCTTGATCAAAATTCTCTTATGCTTAGTAGACTCAAAGAGGCAGTGAACTAGACGGTCTTGATGTGTCTGTTACTTTGCAGACCCTTCTGGAGAGTGCAATCCAGACTTGCGTCTCCGAGGACATCAGAAAGAAGGCTATGGGCTTTCTTGGAACCCAAATCTCAGTGGGCACTTACTTAGTGCTTCAGATGACCATGTGCGTATCCTTCCCATTTTGAAGAAAAACTGGGCTAGTCATCAGTTGGTTTCTTTTCTAGGGTGTGTGGGGGAGTGAGAATCTTTCTTTTATGTAATAGTTAATTTTACATTTAAGACCATCTGCCTATGGGACATCAGTGCTGTTCCAAAGGAAGGAAAAGTTGTGGATGCGAAGACCATCTTTACAGGGCATACAGCAGTAGTAGAAGATGTTTCCTGGCATCTGCTCCATGAGTCTCTGTTTGGGTCAGTTGCTGATGATCAGAAACTTATGATGTGAGTAGGATCTATTTTTTAATTTTTTTCTTCATATATTATCTAAGTTTTATATTCAGTTACTCATTTCAAGCTTTTTTCCTTTTTTACCGAAGCTGGGATACTCGTTCAAACAATACTTCCAAACCAAGCCACTCAGTTGATGCTCACACTGCTGAAGTGAACTGCCTTTCTTTCAATCCTTATAGTGAGTTCATTCTTGCCACAGGATCAGCTGACAAGGTCAGTTTGATTTATTTTAAGAGAAAATATAGAGTGAATTTCTCTGGCTTCTTTTGAATGCACAGAGCTCTTTTAGTTACGGGTTTTCTTTTTCTTCTCATAACAAAGAAGTTGATTGCTTTCCCTTTTGTACGTAGACTGTTGCCTTGTGGGATCTGAGAAATCTGAAACTTAAGTTGCATTCCTTTGAATCACATAAGGATGAAATATTCCAGGTAAGAAACTAATGCTGCTTTTTTTTTTCTAAGGAAAGCCTGGGTGTGTGAGTGGGCACACTTGTGCTTTATCTTATTGCTATAAATAATGGAAATCTTCTCTATGCCTTTGCTAATCTCTATGGGAATTGGGATTGTTTTTCCTCCGTTATGTCTGTACTTTCTCAAACTGGTCGTTGGCCACCTACATTCTTAAGGTATTGAGAAAACTAGTGCTTGATAAGAAAACTAGTGTCTGATTATTTTATCAGCCTTGTTCCTAACACTTGTCTCTTCCTTTATTTATTTATTTATTTTTTTTCCGTGAGGAAGATCAGCCCTGAGCTAATATCCGTGCCAATCCTCCTCTTTTTGCCGAGGAAGACCGGCCCTGGGCTAACATCCATGCCTATCTTCCTCTATTTTATATGGGATGCCGCCACAGCATGGCTTGACAAGCGGTGCGTCGGTGCGCGCCTGGGATCCGAACCTGCGAACCCTCGGGCCGCCGAACTGCTGTGCCACCGGGCTGGCCCCTCTTCCTTTATTTCTGTTCCTTCATCCTTTATAACTTGCCATGTCTATTGATTTTGCAGTTCAAGCCTAAAGTACTGGCTCCATGTTCTCTGCCTCATCAGTTTAAGTTCCTTTCTTAACATGCAAAGCCCTCTGACTCAATTCAAGAAATAATAGTTACACTATGTTCACAGCACCATGCGAGGGCACTATGAGGAATACATTATAGTCTTTGCTTTCAAAGAGCCTAAAATTTTATAGTGAGGAAAGGCCCATTTAGAATCACTACAATAAAAAATTGTTTTGTCAAGTGTTAAGAACCTAAGGGTGGTCAAAATTAATTTTAGTGTGTAAATGTGGCATTTGAACTGGGCTCTAGGTAAGCCATACTCATACTCATTAGTTTCTTAACCTTATTTTCTACTCTTCAGCCAGCTCCAACGAACATTTTGTCTTCACTCTATCTCTTTGTCCTTGCTTGTAATGGTGTTCTTGCCTGGAGAGTATCCAAATTCTTCCCTAAATACTGGTCACATAATGCCAGCTTATCTGTACTGTGAAGCTAGGACTTTCTTACCAAACAGTATAACAATTTGTGATTGTTGCATATGTAGAGCTAACGTGAATAAAATCATTGTTGGAGGGAGTCATTTTTAATCAATCTTATGTGTAATACTGAATTCATAATAAGTACTTGGGAAAATAATGTGTGTGTGTGTGTGTTCTGTAGTTTAGTTCTTAGGTCAGAATTGGATTACATTTGGCTAGAGGTCAGAATTAGACAATAAGAATAGATAAGTTTTCCAACATACAGCTTTCTGTTTCCTTCATTCTTATGTGTAGGTTCAATGGTCACCTCACAATGAGACTATTTTGGCTTCCAGTGGTACCGATCGCAGACTGAATGTTTGGGATTTAAGGTAAGTCTTGTGTTAGTTACTCTTTGTGGAGTTATTTTCTTTATTTATTCTTTCCAAAATTAGTTGCTCAAGATAAATCTGTTTTAACTTTTAAAAATCTTTTTGTGCTAGTAAAATTGGAGAGGAACAGTCCCCAGAAGATGCAGAAGATGGGCCACCAGAGTTATTGGTATGTTACAGACATTGAGCAGTATTGCAATAGTCTACAATTTATTGTCCTCTGTCTGCTTTTCATTTCTTTGTTTTCCTCTCTTCCAGTTTATTCATGGTGGTCACACTGCCAAGATATCTGATTTCTCCTGGAATCCCAATGAGCCTTGGGTGATTTGTTCTGTATCAGAAGACAATATCATGCAAGTGTGGCAAATGGTAAGTGTTCAGTTATTTTGGGGAGGTGAGTTAAAGGAGACGTAGTATCATTTCATATTTATATACTTCATGAATGCAACTGGCATCTCTGTTCTGTTTACTCACAAATGTGACTTTAGCGCTTGTATGCACGTTATCATTTTCAGCTGCCTGCTCTTTACCTTTATCTGGTTGTCCCACTGGTTTCTCAAACTCAACTAAACAAAACTGAACTTTTCTTCTTTTCCCCGTCTCCTTACTCCCCTTTCCTTCTGACTTTTCTGTGTTCTGCATGGCTCCAGTGTTTTCCCAGCTCACCAGACTAGAAAACTCAAGATTTCTCCTCCATTGTCTATTCACCTCTAGGTCTAGTTTGCTTGTCAGATTTTGTATTGTCTGTCTCTTGTTTCCCCAGTCTATACTCATCTTACAAATATAAACATGCATGCCCAACTTTCCTGTTTCTACTCAACACCCTTGTTTTTTGGTCATTACCACTTGCTGGTCTGTTGCAATAGCCGCCTAATTGTTGGCTTGCCTCCTCTTTCTCCATCTTTGCTAGCAGTTGTATCTTAAGGAATGGTCATTCCCTTGAAATGACTTGTGAACGTGCCTAGCACAATTCCTACCACAACGTCACAGCATTAAATACTGCCATTTGTCCATGAAACTTTACTAGACTTCAGAAACATTCCCTGCCTTTATAATACTCCAACTGGAGGTGACTGCCCTTGTTTGAATTTTCAGAGCTCCTGGAATTTAATAAAAATAAATAATATCTAATATATAGCAATAGAACAAACTGTTACATTCTGGAGATGGATGGTGGTGATAGTTGCACACAAGGTGAAGGGAGTTAATGGAACTGAACTGTATACTTATTAAAAATAGTTAAGATGGGGGCCGACCCGGTGGTGCAAGTGGTTAAGTGCACGCACTCCGCTTAGGTGGCCTGGGGTTCACAGGTTCGGATCCTGGGCGTGCACTGACACACTGCTTGTCAAGCTCTGCTGTGGTGGCGTCCCATATAAAGTAGAGGAAGATAGGCATGGATGTTAGCTCAGGGCCCATCTGCCTCAGTAAAAAGAAAAAAAAAAAAAAAAAAAGAGGGTTGGCATCGGATGTTAGCCCAGGGCTGATCTTCCTCACCAAAAAAAATAATAATAATAATTAAGATGGTAAATTTTATGTGTATTTTACACATGTTTCTTAAAAATGTGTAACTTTTGAATGACGATAGCCTAATAAATTAAAAGAGTTCAGAAGAAACTTTTAGTGTCTCGGTAGATCTAGAGCCAGGAATAAGCTCCAGGGGAAAGGTTTTGGCTCAACATGAGGACAAATGTTTTAATAATCTGAGTTTTCTTACAGAATAGCACTATTAAAGATAAATAAAAGGAGTATTTGTGGCCTGTGAGATTAACAAATTGTATATGACATCCATAGTTTGGAATAATTTGTATCAAAAAGAAGTATGCTTAGTTTTATAAGATAAGTATGAAAAAAGCAGATTGCAGAACAGCATGATGGAATCCTTCATGTTAAAATTATGTGTATGTCGTCTTGTGTTTAATTATACGTAGCTATTTAGAAGGCTGTTTGCCAAAATGTGGTTGGTATATTTAGGGAATTCTTGATTTCTTCTTAATATCATTCTGTATTGTAATTTTTTATAATAAGAATGGGTTACATGTGTAAACAGACAATCCACCTCACCCTTTTCCTTGTAATACACCCACACAAAATTAATATAAAAAATTAAGAATTCTGACAGAAAAGAGAAATGGGCTGCCTTGAATAGCCTGTCAATTAAAGGTATTTTAATAGTTGCTGTAGGAATGTTGTAGATTGAACTATATCACCTTCAAGGCCATTACCCCCAGGCCAGGTTGTTATTTTACTCAGCTTTTTTTTTTTTTTTTAATTTTATTTATTTTCCCCCCCAAAGCCCCAGTAGATAGTTGTATGTCATAGCTGCACATCCTTCTAGTTGCTGTATGTGGGACGCGGCCTCAGCATGGCCGGAGAAGCGGTGCGTCGGTGCGCGTCCGGGATCCGAACTCAGGCCGCCAGCAGAGGAGTGTGCGCACTTAACCGCTAAGCCACGGGGCCGGCCTTTCTCAGCTTTTTAAGAATTATTATGGTATAAGAAAAAGTAAATACTTGGTCTTTGTCCAGATTCTTGGCACAGAGTTCCTAAAATCCTTGGGATTTCCTGAGTGATAGGAATCTATTGCTATAAGGAGCCCCTTTTGGTCACATCTGAGTTTAGGTGTGACTTATAGAGGCCATATATAGGCTCGGGGTGGAACTAGTCTCCGGAAAGACCAAACACTTGATTAGAGATCTGGAATTTTCAGTTCCACTCACCCACAGGCATGGGGGTGGGGTGGGATTGAGCTCTATAGAAACTCTTGAAAAAGCTCTGTAAAAAGCTCTTGATTTGATGAGCTTCCAGGTTGGTGAATATATAAATGCCACCCAGAGAGGGCATGGAAGCTCTGTGCTCCCTCCCTACCTTGCCTTATGTATCTCTGGTTCCATTTGGCTGTTCCTGAGTTATAACCATTATAATAAACCAGAAATAGTAAGTAAAGCATTTTCCTGAGTTCTGTGAGTCATTCCAGTGAATTATGAAACCTGAGGCGGGGGTTGTGGAAACCCTCAAATTTGTAGCCAAGTTGGACAGAAGTATGCAGGTATCCTGGGCACTCAGGGCTTGACACTGGCCTCTAAAGGTGAGGACAGTCTTGTGAGACTGAGCCCTTAGTCACAGCCCTTAGACCTATGGGATCTGACGCTACTTCCCCATAGTTAGTGTCAGAACTGAATTGTTAGACACCCAGTTGGTGTTGGGAAAAAACACTGCACATTTGTTGTCAGAAGACATCATACATTTGTATACATTCCTTATCCCTGCAGTCAGATCATAAACTCTCTGAAGACAAGACTATCCCTTCTTCTGCAACACTTAGCCTATGACTTGTGCATAGTAGACGCTAAGAACAGTAAACTTTGCCCAAATAAAAGTGGTTTCTAGGGGCTGGCACCATGACCTAGTGGTTAAGTTCGGCGCTCTGCTTCAGCGGCCCAGGTTTGGTTCCCAGGCACGGACCTACACCGCTCATTGGTGGCCATGCTGTGGCGGTGACCCACATACAAAATAGAGGAAGATTGTCACAGATGTTAGTTAGCTCAGGGTGACTTCCTCAGCAAAAAAAAAAAAAGTGGTTTGTTTATTGAAGATGATGCCTTTGAATACAGGTATTTCATCAAGTAATAGAAGTATAGTTTATTTTATGCAAGAGCAGTTTTCCTTTAAAAATAATTATAAATTGAGATTTGGAACATATGGTTCTGGGGGGGGGGGTGTCTTTTTTTTTAATGCACAGTTGAGTGATTTTTAGTATATTCACAGGATTGTGCAATTATCAACACAGTCAGTTACCACAAAGAGAAACCCTATACCCATTAGCCATCACTCCCCATTTTCTTCCAGTCACCCACCGATCTACTTTCTCTATGATTTGCCTATTCTTTTTTTTTTTTTTTTTTTTTTTTTTTTTTTTTTAAAGATTTTATTTATTCAGTTTTTTCCCCCCAGAGCCCCAGTAGATAGTTGTATGTCATAGGTTCACATCCTTCTAGTTGCTGTATGTGGGACTCGGCCTCACGTTGGACGGAGAAGTGGTGCCTCGGGGCGCTCCCGGGATCCGAACCCGGGCCGCCAGCATCAGAGCGCGCGCACTTAACCGCTAAGCCACGGAGCCGGCCCTGCCTATTCTGAACATTTAATATAAATGAAATCATACAATATGTGACTGGCTTCTTTTTTTATTGCCAAATAGTATTCCATTATATGGATATATCATTTTATTTATCAGTTCATTAGTTGGTGGATATTTGTGTTGTTTTTACTTTTTGACTATTAGGCATAATGTCTGGTTAAAGGACTCGAGGTTGATTAGCAAGACAAACAGTAACCATACTTCAGTTTTGTGGGAATGTTCTCATCCAAGGAGGTTGGCCTGTGGGCCAGCTGCCCGCTTTTATTGGAACACAGCCATACCCATTCATTTGCAGATTGTCTATGGCTGCTTTCATCCAACAACTGAATAGTTGCAACAGAGACTATATGGCCTACAATCTGCCTCTGGCCTAATCTGTTTTTGAAACCTTAACTTCAAGAAGTAGCCTTCAGGGGCTGCCCCGTGGCTTAGCGGTTAAGTGCGCGCGCTCCGCTACTGGCGGCCCGGGTTCGGATCCGGGTGCGCACCGATGCACCGCTTGTCGGGCCATGCTGAGGCCGCGTCTCACATACAGCAACTAGAAGGATGTGCAGCTATGACATACAACTATCTACTGGGGCTTTGGAGGAAAAATAAATAAATAAAATTATGAAAAAAAAAAAAAAGAAGAAGTAGCTTTCAGGGCCGGCCCTGTGGCTTGGTGGTTAAGTGCGCGCGCTCTGCTACTAGTGGCCGGGGTTTGGATCCCGGGCGCTCACCGACACACCGCTTCGCCGGCCATGCTGAGACCACGTCCCAAACACAGCAAGTAGAAGGATGTGCAACTGTGACATACCACTACCTACTGGGGCTTTGGGGAGAAAAAAGGAGGAGGATTGACAATAGATGTTGACTCAGAGCCGGTCTTCCTCAGCAAAAAGAGGAGGATTAGCATGGATGTTAGCTCAGGGCTGATCTTCCTCACAAAAACAAAAAGAAGAAGTAACCTTCATGTTTACTAAATACCCATTTCTCTTTTTCTTGTTTTTGGGCAGGCAGAGAACATTTATAATGATGAAGACCCTGAAGGAAGCGTGGATCCAGAAGGACAAGGGTCCTAGATATGTCTGCACTTCTTGTGATTTTAGACTCCCCTTTTTTTCCTCTCAACCCTGAGATTGATATAACACTGGTTTTGAGACACAGACTTTGTTTGGCTATCCCTCTATGATAGGTACCATCAACAATGCTATTAGCGCAAACAGAGGGTGTTTTCTAAATATTAACTGGGGGACTTGATTCAGTAAAGCCACAGACTTATATTTAAATTTTCTTCAGGAATTTTTTAGTAACAAAGGTCTAAAGTAGCCACAGAAAGGGGAATATTGTGTGTGGTTATTTTTCTTCTTATGCTGTATCCCCAAGTTTTTCAGACTCATTTAAGTAAAGGCTAGAGTGAGTAAGGAATAGAGCCAAGTGAGGTAGGTGTCTGAGCCATCAAGTATAAATACTGCAAGGTGTCATTTTTATTCGGGAAATAGGGGAGATTCAAGTCATACAAATTCCTACTCTAAAATTTTCACACCTGACTTTCCAGGATGCACATTTTCCTATGTAGACCTCTCAGTTTCTTCAATTAAGTCAAAACTATGTGTTCCTCTTTCCCCATATATTTTTGCTTGTTAGTGTATTTCTTGAGCTGTTTTCATATTATTTCTTTCCTTTCTGTGAAATGGTTTTTTTAAAAAACTTGGGACCACCAAGTTGTAAAGATGTATGTTTTTACCTGACAGTTATACCACAGGTAGACTGTCAAGTTGAGAAGAGTGAATCAATAGCTTGTATTTGTTTTTAAAATTAAATTAATCCTGGATAAGAGTTGTTTTTTTTTTTTTTAGGAGGTAGTTCTTGACCACTAGTTTGATACCATCTCTATTTTGGGTGACCTGTTTCACCAGCAGGCCTGTTACTCTCCATGACTAACTGTGTAAGTGCTTATAATGGAATAAATTGCTTTTCTACATAACCCCATGCTGATGGGTTTTATTTAGTATATAACATCCATCAAACGCCAGTCTCTGGCTTCTAGAAGAGTTGTTCAGATGACAGTTATTTTCTATGGTCTTTGACCATCAAGAGCAGAATTAAATATAATAGACCCAGAGCTATAGAAAAGAGCTTTACTCCTTCCCAGGGAAAGTGAAAGACATAAAACACTGAATCAGAGGTGCACAGATTAATCTTTGATAAAGTAACATCTTTTTGAAGTCTGTCCCCAGAGAACTACATGGACTTTGAAGAATCTCAAAGGCAGTGTGGCAGAGAGAATTTAAGGCAAAATTTAAATTTGGAAAAGGTGTTTGAACCTTTTCTCTTAGGTTGAATCTCCCCAGTATGTTTTTCACTGGGGCCTGCACTTAGAGGTTGGAAATAATAGGTTCTTTATAGCCTTTATCACCAAGAGCCATAACCAGGTAAAATGCCTGGTTCTTTGCTAATCACTCAATTTAACTGAGTAGATCACTCTGACCCCAGATCATTTTCATGAGGTAAGATCTTTGGGGAAATCTGAAAATCCTCAACCTTTATGTTGAAATCTGGATTGGTTTCTTTCCAAGTCTGTAGTTCTTTTAGAGTATAGTGAAAATTATCTTGACACAATTAAGAGTAAACTATGTGAGTCGGCATAGACTTAAAGAAAAGTAAACTTTGTAAAAGGATTCCTTTAAAGTCTAACACTCATGGCACAAAAGAATTCAAATTGTGAACCCATGCAATGAAAACAGGCTGCCTTTTTGACCCTACCTGTGCTCCAAAAAACTTTTTGGTTTGGGTCAACACAGGCAAGATACATTCTTCACAACACTGCAAGGTGTGTCTGTACATTCATCTTTTACTCTGCATGTGAGCGTTGCTGCTGCAGGACAGGAAGCTCATTTTTCCGTTCCTTGGTGCATTGAGATCAGTACCAGCAGCCTATAAAATAGAATCCAGCTAAGAGTTGACTGATGGTGTTCTGTGTCCAGCCAGCCCTAGAATCTTTTTAAACAGGTCAGCCAGCATTTGTAACTTTCCAGGGTGAATTGCTTGCCAAGTCCCTGGCACTCCCTTCTCTGTTTGGAAAAAAGTATGTCCAAAGGGTACTTAGTGATCCTTGGCTAAGAAGTTTTTTTTGTGGTTTCTGGGTTACAGATTCGGCCATACATTTCTAAACAGCCCCTGCAAGGTTGAGAGAAAAAAGAATTAAGTTTATACTTTCTGCAACTTGAAATAATACAGAATAAAGTTTATAACAGTGAACTTCTGAAGTTTAGTTAGGGCATGCTATGTTGGGGAGAGATTGCTAGAGTGTGATTTACGTTTCATCAGGGATGACTTTCCCGAGCAAATATTTGAGTGCCTCCAATTTGCAAAATAGAATGAGTGGTAACGTATGTGATGGTGATGGGAGGGGCTAGCTAAAAGTTTTCTGTGCCCAGGTTAACTTTACACAGGTATTAATTACAATGCCTGAAATTCTGTAGTTTCTTTCCTTTGGATTAATCATTGCCTTTTCCCCATTATACTTTTAATCTGATTCACACAAAGGTGTTTAGCAGATCATTTTCCTCAATTACAAGGTTCTAATAATCTCCCAAACAATAAGTGTAATCAATTATGCCTGGATAGAACACAGTAAAAGAAAATCCTAGTAAGATAGGAAAAGCGTCAGTTATAATAGTTAACTGTGAATTTGTATCCAAGATGTAACGTTAACTAGGAAATGAAGAATAAATTAATGGGCATCTGTGTAGTATGCAAGTCAGCACTGACCTTTTTTATCATTAGTTTCTTTATGCAAGAGAATTTAAGACTATAAAGAATATGAGAACATATTGGTATATAAAGAAATTAATGGATAGATGTGTTGCTTGTTTCACATATTAAGCAATAATCCTGTCCCTCATGCTATAAACAACACCCTCTTCAGCTTTTTTTTTTATGACTTAACAGATTAATTTAGCCTTCTTGGCCTTCTTTGTCACAGTCTGAATTAGATAGCATAACTGCCTTCTCTGCTATTCTAAGGAAACGGTGAATAGCAGATGGGGTAGGGGAGGGTGAGGAAAGTAAGAATGTACAGAGCCTGGATATTTTATCCTGTTACAGAATTCCTAGTGATAATTAGGGCATATTTTGAGTCCTACTAGAAATTGAAACATTCCAAATGAACCTTGAATGCTTGAACCAGGCAATTTGGAGATATGTGTTATTCCTAAATGACTTATTTGTCGTTAGACACACACTTAAATTTTTTTAAGGCATTAGTATTGTTAAATTAGGAAAGCAGCAACGATGCAAACACCATTCTTGTACCCACAAGGATCACCTTGAGACTGTGTCTCGATTCCACCTGCCTGAGAAGTGGGAGCATTAGCCTGTTCCAGGCTCTTGAGTAGCATAGCCCTTGAAAAAAAAGAGAGCCATTTTCCATCTGTTTATGGATCAGCATGTTTGAAAATCATTTCCCAAATCATTTTTTTGTTTTTCACTGTTAAGTAAAATATCCCCTGAGCAACATCTGCCCTCCCCGTCGGCCCCTCAGCAAGTGTTAGTTGAGATTTGGGTAGCAGCAAAAACTGACCTGTAAGTTGAGAGCTCTTCTGCAAGACTGATTCTTAGCTGCTCCATCTCTCTGTTCTTCTGTTGCTGCAGTTGCACTCCGCTTCTTAACTGCCTCTGTCGTTCTTCCATTTCCTCCAGCTGTTCCTGCATGGGAGGGCCAAGAATATTTCTAATGAGCCAAACAATAAAAACCTGACACTGTCCATTATCGTTTATAAAGCACTTTCTTGTTCATTGTTCAGTCTTCATAGCAGTATTGAGGTTGAGAAACTGAAATTCAAAGAGGTTGTGTTTTGACAAAGTGATACTGCTTTTGAAAATGGTGACCTAAAAGGAGTCTTTTCTGTTAACCACAGCTTCTTAATAGAATCCTGCAAAGGGTGGACAGGTACTCAGAGGGATTTTTTTTTTTTTTTTTTTAAAGATTTTATTTATTTATTTATTTTCCCCCCAAAGCCCCAGTAGATAGTTGTATGTCATAGCTGCACATCCTTCTAGTTGCTGTATGTGGGACACGGCCTCAGCGTGGCCAGAGAAGCGGTGGGTCAGTGCGCGCCCGGATCCGAACCCGGGCCGCCAGCAGCGGAGCGCGTGCACTTAACCACTAAGCCACGGGGCCGGCCCCTAGAGGGGTTTTTTAATTTCACAATTTTAAGAAGTGTTGGGGAAGATTTTGATCCTCTAGTCAGTGAACTGAGAATTTTATAGACCTCTGGCTCTGTATGCAAGTTTATTTCCATTAAGATAATAAGTAGAGTTTTTATAATATCCTACAACTTAAACAATTTAAGTTGAAAGAAACCAAGTCTTTGTGTAAGCAATTATTCTTAAATATTTTTTTGTGTGTGTGTGAGGAAGATCAGCCCTGAGCTAACATCTGCCAATCCTCCTCTTTTTTTGCTGAGGAAGACTGGCCCTGGGCTAACATCCGTGCCCATCTTCCTCCACTTTAAAGATTTTATTTATTTATTTTTTGCCCCCAAAGCCCCAGTAGATAGTTGTATGTCACAGCTGCACACCCTTCTAGTTGCTGTATGTGGGACTCGGCCTCAGGATGGACAGAGAAGTGGTGCCTCGATGCGCACCCGGGATCCGAACCCGGGCCGCCAGCATCGCAGCGCGCGCACTTAACCACCAAGCCACAGGGCTGGCCCTCTTCCTCCACTTTATATGGGACGCCGCCACAGCGTGGCCCGACAAGCGATGCATCAGTGCGTGCCCAGGATCCGAACCCGTGAACCCCGGGCCGCCACAGCAGAGCGCGCACCCCACTGCTTGCGCCACCTGGCCGGCCCCTATTAAATATTGACTAGAATTCTAGGAGAGTTGTTCAACTACCAGAAGTCCATATTTAGAAGATATTTGAGTTAGTTTACAGGAAAAATGGTAAATATAGTTTTGTATTTGAAGCTCCTTGAAGTTAGAGATATCTCTACTTAGTACTTACTGTAACCTCATATGCAAATAGATGGTTTATTAGTGAGGATGTTGGCTATTGGTTGTTAATTTCCTGTATCTTTAACTCATTACTTAAAAAGACTTAATTTGATCAAAAGTGCTAAGTTGGGGCCGGCCCTGTGGCTTGGTGGTTAAGTGCGCGCGCTGCAATGCTGGTGGCCCGGGTTCGGATCCCGGGTGCGCATCGAGGCACCACTTCTCCGTCCATCCTGAGGCCGAGTCCCACATACAGCAACTAGAAGGATGTGCAGCTATAACATACAACTATCTACTGGGGCTTTGGGGGGAAAAAATAAAATAAATAAATAAATAAATAAATAAAAGTGCTAAGTTGAAAGATGAAGATACTATGCCCTGCAGGCCCTCAGGAGCCTTCAGATAACTGTCCATTTCCCATTCTGCTAGATCCAGGCAGGATGCATTCTGTAAATTGTCTCCGCCTAGGATGAATGCCTGAGGAATGAGGTAAGGAAGATGTCAGCAAATAGTCTCTGGCTTAGTTGCAGCTGGCATGGATCCCTAGGAAGCAGGAGGGAGTTGAGAAGGGAAGGGAGGGTTGAAGTTGGAAAGCATATTTTAAAGGGGTGATGACTTCACCTCAGATTTTGAAGAATAAGAAGATAGGAATCCAGTTTGGGTACATGCTGTTATTAGAAGGATCTAAATAATTTGTTCTCTGAGTCATCCTTGATATACCTGTGGCACTTCAGTCTGCAGTGTTTGATGCTCTGGCTGAAACTCAGCTTTCATCAACACTGTCAAAAGGCCTTTTTTTAGTGCCTAGCCATGCTTTGGCACCACACAGAGATGCAGCCTTACCATCTAAGAGCGTGTCATCTGAAGGGAAGCATCTGCCTACTTCTGCCCCAATTTCCCAATCCTCACTATCTAGCAAACCTGTTCTTTTGGTGAAGCACAAAAGTACATGCTTGGGAAGGCAGTCTGCACCATTAGTGCTCTGACAGAGGAGCAGTGTCACAGAATGAAGGAAGTATTGCTACAGTGACTGGCATTAGGAACCATCTCCAGTCTTAATCCTATGTAGCACCACTAGATTAACTTTCTAAAAACTGTTATCTCAATCTTTCAAAGGCTTTCTACTTTCTTTAGTCTGGCATTCAGACTCCCTCTAGTTTGACCCCTACCTCTAACTAACCTCCATTACTGTTCATGTGAATATTTTCCTGTAGCCCACACTGTCCAATATGGAAGCCACTAACCACATGTCACTATTGAATACTTGAAATACGGCTAGTCCAAATTGAGATGTGCTGTAAGTGTAAGATACACAGTAGATTTTTAACACTTGGCACAAAAAAGAGAATGTAAAATACCTCAAATTTTGATATTAATTACGTGTTGAAAAATTATATGCTTGGTTAGAAAAATGTATTAATTTCACCTATTAAGTTTTTTTTAATGTGGCTACTAGAAATTTTAAAATCTCTGGCTTGCCTTGTACTTTTGGACAGCACTGCTCCAGCCTGACCAACCCACAGATCTCTGTGCCTCTGCTCCTGCCTCTTCTGTCACCTAGACAGCATCTGCTTTATTATATTGCTGTTTATATTTTTTATTTATGTCCAACTCCCAATCTGATTGTAGGTTCCTGGTTCTTAGTGTGTCCAGCACCCTACACATAAGGCTTGTTGATGTGAAACATGCACATAGTAAGCATATTAAGCATTCTCAATCTGCCAATTTCAAGCTAAAAACTTTGAGATCATTCTCAGTAAATTCCTCCCCCCACCCACTGCAACCAGTCACCAAATCCTACCCATTTTACCTCACATTCTCACTCATAAGGTCTAGGTAGTCTCTCCAGGCTCTTTCAATCCACCCTCCATACTGCCACTTGCAAGAGTACAAACCTATGTGCCAGGCACCATTGCAGGTATTTTACAAATACTCTAGTCATTCCTTGCAGCAGCCCTACGATGTGTATCATCATTAATCCCATTTTACGTGTAAGGGAGCTGAGCCACAGAGGTTAAGTAATTTGTCCAAAGTTTCCTAGCTAGGAAGTGGTAGACCAGGATTTGCCATTGGCTTAGAGCTCATATTCTTAACTGCTTTGTTGCCTTCATATATATAGGCTCTTCAGTGGTCTTCAAACTGTTTCCCACGAAACCCCAGGAGGAGGCCAAATTGGAGTGCCTTTGCCACTCTTTAATCAGAAACTAGCTCCACTTTTACCTGTTTTATATATTGGCATTTCACATGAAGTTCTGTTTTGGGAAAAGGATCTGTGGCTTTGCAGAAAACCTTTTTTTGAAAACCACTGACCTAAAATACATAAAGCTCTTGATGTTGTGGTCCCAATCCACTTCTCCAGCCTCATCACTCTACTTCTCACATTCCTTATGATCCAGCCACACTAAGCTGCTCACTTCCCATAACATGTCTTTGTGTGTTTCATTCTTTTGTATAAGTCATTCCTCTTGCTTCGAATGCCTTTCCCTTGTCTACCCAATGAATTCATTCTTCAAGGCCCAGCTCAAACACCTTGTACTGGTTGAGTGTGGACTTGAGCTAGGTTGCGCAGGGTTGTATCCTTCCATCGCTTCCTAGCCGTATAACCCTGGAAAATGACTTCATGTCTCTGTCTTACCTCAGTTTGCTCATTTTTCAAATGATGACAGTAGTTCGTACCTATCTTATAGGTAAGGATTAAATGAATTACAGGTAAAGAACTTCAGGTACACACTAGCTATTGTTGATCCTCTTAGGAAATTTCCCCATTGTTGCCCCTGGCACAGATAGATAAACCTGCTTCATCAGTACAATGCCTTATTCCTACAAATATTACAGTGTTTATCACATTGAAGCATGTTATTTCATTGATTCTAAGAATTTCACATTTTAACATCTCAGATCAGGATGCATCTTAAAATCACGTGTCTTAGATTTTATGAAATAGGTTCATTTTATCTGGTATCCTTCCTGGACTGTAAACTGAGGGCAGGAACTCCCCCCCCCCCCCCGCCCCATTTCTCATCTCTCTCGGCACGTAGCTCACTGCCTGGCACATAGTAAGTAGGCACTTAGAAAATATTTGTTGAATGAATAGGTGACGATGAAAGGCAAAGTTTACGATTTTAAGAGGGAAGTGTACCCTTGAAAAGTAATCATGCCATAAATGACCTTTGGCAAACACAGTTTAGGAAGCCATTTCAGAAAGAAGAATTAGCTCCTTCAGACCTTAATTCATACTTTTACTATGGTATAATGATAGGAGACACTCTTTAAGAGTGTTTTCATAGAATGATCTTTGGAAGGCTGCACAGATCATCAAATCGGAAACAAATCCAGTACAGTGATGAAAATCACTGGGGAGAAAAATCCTACAACTCTAATACTGTCAGAAAACCAATCCAGAGAATTCCCTACTTAATGGGACCACCATCCTAGTTAGCCTTCCCTGAAATCTCAGCATCCTCTGACTTCTCACCACTCTGCCCCATTCATTGTCACCAAGTTTATTCTGCATTTGTTCTTGCAGCCTCCCCCTTCCTTTTATTCCCACAGTATTGTTTCCTCTTACTTACAGTAGCTTCCTAATTAGTCTCCGTTGCCTCTGGGTCTCTAGCCCATTTTGCACACTGCCACCAGCACTTCTTTTATTTATTTTTTGTGTGTGTCTGTGTGTGTGAGGAAGATCAGCCCTGAGCTAACATCCATGCTAATCCTCCTCTTTTTGCTGAGGAAGACCGGCTCTGCGCTAACATCTATTGCCAATCCTCCTCCTTTTTTTCCCCAAAGCCCCAGTAGATAGTTGTATGTCATAGTTGCACATCCTTCTAGTTGCTGTATGTGGGACGCGGCCTTAGCATGGCCGGACAAGCGGTGTGTCGGTGCGTACCCGGGATCCGAACCCGGGCCGCCAGTAGCGGAGCACCAGCACTTAACCGCTAAGCCACGGGGCCGGCCCAACCAGCACTTTTTTTAAAAGTAGAGAGAGAATCATGTTACTCTCTTGATTAAGTACCTTTAATGATGCAACTGACACTGCATAAAGTCCAGACTCCCTAGTGGATTTCAAAGTCCAATGTGATCTGCCCCAACCTACTTTTACAGTTCAACTTGCCTTTCAGTTTTTCACCTTTCACATGCAGCCAAGTTACTAATTATATTTTGGATATACTGGGTTAAATAAAATATTAGTTATGGCTATTTATCTTTACTTTTTTTATGTGGCTATTAGAAAATTTAAAATTATGTATGTGGCTTTTATTATATTTCTTCCATGAAGGATTCTCTAATTTAACCCATGGCTAAAAATAATCTCATTGTCCATAGCAGTCTTTCCTGTACCTCTCTTAAATAACATGTTACTTACTACCCTGGGTTACAATTATTAATGTAATGTCTGTGTGAGTATAAGCTGTTAAAGATAGTATTTATGCAGAAAGAAAAAATAAGTGCCCTTTCACTAGATTTTGAACCAATAAAACAGCAGTGGAGGGGGGTTGGGTGGGTGAGGGTCGTACACATATGCATAATTTGAAAACACTGAATATTATGACCCAAAAAAACCACCATTTTCATAATACAAGCTACAGAAAGCTTGACAAAATCTTGAGTGAAGTGAATACAGCCATTTTCAACAGAAGACATTCTCTTAGAAATATATCAGAATTTCTGGGAGGCATAGGGTTCTGAAGTTTATCCAAAGGAATGTGTGTTTCAAAAGACAAAACTACTGCTCGGAAAGGCGCCATGTTGTAGTCTCCTCATAGTGCCCAGCAGCACATAAGTCAGCACTTAACTGATGTGTACTCTGAGCCTGAGTGGCAGAGATAAGTAAAACATACTCCCTACCTTCTGAAAGCTCTGTGGGAGAGACAGACATAATTGTTTATTCACTTAGTATTTATATCCCACTTTGTTCTATAAAGGGTTTAGAACTGGCTCACACTTAATCAGAAATAACTTGAATACAAGTGAAATGATGACAAATGCACAAAAAAGGAAAAGGAGCAATAGAGATTTATAGGTTTCACCCCGGTTTTAAGACTGGAAAGCTTCAAGGCAGAGATCAGATAGGTGGGACTTGAGGATGAATATGAAGGGAGGGTAGAGAAAGAATTCATTCTACCTTGCCTCATTCCCTCCTGTATATAAAGTGTGATTCACTTAGAATTGGAAAATTGTGCCATGGAAAGAGCCTTGAAATATTTGGGGTTGGTCAGACCAGGGTTCAAATTACTCCAGCTCACTGAGCCTCAGTTTCCTCATCTATACAAAAATGATAATATTTGACTTGGAGGATTAATGAGTGGATCAAAAGAGAGAATTGCTGTAAAAGTGCTATGTAAAGTAAGTGCAGATAATTTTCAGCCCCTAGCACAGGCCTGAATGAATGAAATGAAGAATGGAGTGAAAAAGTGAGTGAATGGCCCCAAAGAAGTTGTTCTTCCTACCCATGATACTATCCTTTAGCCCAAAAGACATCTGACCCGGTCACCTTTTCCTGCCCCAGGCTAAGTGACCGCACTTCCTTTCCTGCCCAGTGGGCCTACCCTGTACTGCTGCACCTCCTCGTCCCGTTTTTGCCTCACAAGTGTGATCTGGTCCTCCAGGTTCTTGTTTTGCAGGTGGAGCTGCCGGGCCTCTGCTTGCAGGGGTCTCAGAGCCTCCTTCATCTCCTGGATCTCGGCCTGCGTTTTCTGCAGAGCTTTGGCAGCAGCTTCTTTCCTCTCTAGGAGCCGCAGCAGCTGAGGCTCATACTCCTCCTCTAGGCCCTGGCGACTCTCTGCCATGAGGTTCTCAAACCGGGCAGAGAGCCGCCGGCTCTCCTGGAGGAAGTGCCCATCCCTCTGGCTTGGAGGTGCTTCTAGTTGCTGCCGTAACTGCTCCTTCTGCTTCTGATAGGCATCCCGGAGCTGGGCCAGTTCCTCCGAGAGCTGGGCTACCCGTTTAGTCAGCACTTCTCGGAAATCGGCAAAGTGGGCCACATCCTGCCGGCGGCTCTCCAGCTGGTATTGGTAGGCCACACATTCTTTCATCACCTTGAACAGCTTCTGCTTAACCAGCCGGATCTCCTCTCTTAGCGCATCCCTCTCCAGCTCTGCTTGGGCATGCAGTTTGTAGGCAGCCAGGATGTCCTGATGGACTTGTTGCACCTCCTGTAGGGCGGGTTCCCGGAGCAACACAAGCTCATGGATGAGCTGATCCCTCTCCTCTTCCAGCTGGGCCACAGCTTGGATACATTGCTGGAAACGCCCCTCTAGCAATTCCAGGTCCTCCATGCTCGGGCTCACCTCGGTGCTGGGAGTAGGCCCGGCTCTGAGGCTCTCCTCAGGGTTAGGTTTCTCTTCGCTTGTAACCATCTCTCCCCCATAAACAATCTGCCCTGGATTTACGGTCTTTTCTGGCTTCACGGGCTCTTCTACAAACTGTATCTCATCTGGCTTCACAGTGTCCTCCACATCCAGTGTCTCCTCCCACTTCACAGGCTCTTCCACGTACAGTGCCTCTTCTGGCTGCCTGATCTCCTCGATATACAGTGTCTCCTCAGGCTGCTCAGTCGCTTCCATATACAGTGTCTCAAAGTCGTCTATGTCCCCCAGGTACAGAATGTCCTCTAAACTCAAAGTCCCCTCCAAAGATAGAGTAACCTCTGGGTTCAAGGTCCCCGCCTCATCCAGGGATTCAGAGTTCTCCTCGTCTTGAAGAGGAGACTTGGCCTCTTGTCTTGTTTTCCTGCAAGAGAAATGACTTCAAGTGAGAGGGCAGCCACAGTCCCAGGATGGTTCGTGACTGGAGCCATTAGGCCACAGGCCTAGATTACATCAGCTTCTTGCATCTCAGAGGGCACTTGTCTGCGCCCGTCCCTCCATCAATCTATCCCCATACAGCTCATTGCTTAGATCCCCTGACAACATCCCCATCCATGATGTCAATGTCTAGTCTCTGCTTACATACCTTCAAGGACAGGAAACTCACACCTGAGCCACCGCTATTTGTTCCACTGTCATAAGAAAACTCTAGTGTTGAGGTAAAACCTTCCCTGCAATTTTGACCTGGACTTGATTCTTCTTTCTAGAATCAGACAAATCTAACTTCTTTTCCATGTAAGTTCTTTAAACACTTAAAGAGAAGTAACTTTTCTTTCAATTTTTCCATGCATGCCAAGTGCCCTCCTCATTTGGGTCACTTCTTCCTGACCAGGCTCCAAATTGTCACTGTCCCTTGGGGATGGGTATGGAAAGCAGTACCCAGGTGTGTTCTGAGCAGTGACTCTCTGGACACTATACTCTTATTGATACAGCCAAGGTTCCCTTAGCATATAAGGCAGCACCCTCATATGCTTGACAAATGCTGAGTTTGACAAAAATCCTTAAGACTTTTTCACACCAAGTGTTTTTAAGCCACACCTCTTGTTCCTGTAAAACTTAATTCATCTTGTTAGAATCTGACCATCCTTCTAGCCTGTCAAAGGCTCTTGAATTGAGATTCTGTGATTCTAACAGATGAGCCCCTTAACCAGCTGCCTGTTGCCTGCTAGCTTAATCAGTTCCTCTTAAGGAATATTCTGCTTTTTTGGCCCTCAAGTGGCTTTGGTCTTTCCTGTTTCAAATGCATCTTACCTACCTTAGATGTCTCAGTAGTTCTTTGAGAATATAAAATGCCATGGAAATAATAAATTACATTCATAAAGTTCTTCATATGTGCCAGGCCCTGTTCTAAATGCTTTACATATATCAACTCATTTAATCCTCATAACAATTCTATGAGGTAGTTACATCCACTATCCCATTTTAGATATCAGGAAACTGAGGTTAAAAGAGATTAAGTAACTTGCTCAAGGAAACTCAGATACTCAGTGTGCACCAGTTATACAACAGACTCAATTTGAGTTTAGCTTTCAAGAAGCTTTCTTTTTTTTTTTAATATAAAGTATCAATGAAAAGCCCCACGTATCAAAGAATTTGATTTATCTGTCTTGAAAAGGCCTACTTGTGTCCAGGTTTTAAGCTCTATATCTTAACTCTAAGTTCCTAAAGATTATTCTAAATCATTGTGTACTCTGCCCTTGTCCCTAACCCCCCAGGAATCCCTGGCTTCCCTTTCTGTGTCTCATGGTGGCCCTTGGGAAACCACAAAAGTGTGGCTTCACCAGGCCCCAGACATCACTGGCCTCACTCAACCTAGCACGAGCAACAAAACTCAAAGCTTGAAGACAACCTCAGCAGTCACCTAGTCCATTCACATCACTTTACCAGAGAGGAAGTGTTTTTTAGATATCCTCGTCTGATGTTTCTTGGCACCTCAAACTCAACTGCCCCCAAAATATCCTCCCCAAGCTTGCTGCACCTGTGTTCTCCAGCTCAGAGAAACGCATCACCATACACCAGGTTGATGATACACCATACACCAAGAAATCTTTAAACAGCTCTTTTCCTCCTTATATAGCCAGCTCACTGAGAACTGACTTTTCTATCTCAGAAAGTCTCTAGTCCCCATCCGCCTCTTCATTCCAGGGCGAGGGCCCTAGTCCAAGTCATTACTCTCACCTGCACTTTTGTACCAGCCTTCTAACGGGCCTTCTCGCTTCTCATCCCAGTTTCTTCCCTATAGTGCCACAGCTGGTACAACATAAAGCAAACCATGTCGCCCCACTCCACCCAGAGATAGCCAACTGCTGAGCATAGATTCAAGGCCCTTAAAGATGTGGCCCCAGGGGCCGGCCCGGTGGCGCAAGCGGTTAAGTGCATGCGCTCTGCTGTGGCAGCCCAGGGTTCACCGGGTCGGATCCTGGGCGTGCACCGACGCACCGCTTGGCTAGGCCGTGCTGTGGTGGCATCCCATATAAAGTGGAGGAAGATGGGCACGGATGTTAGCCCAGGGCCAGTCTTCCTCAGCAAAAAAACGAGGAGGATTGGCAGATGTTAGCACAGGGCTGATCTCCTCACAAAAAAATAAAATAAAATAAAATAAAAAGATGTGGGCCCAACATACCTTTTCAGCCTCATCTCACGTTACTCCCTGCAGCCCACCCAATGTTTGACAATTTGGAACAAGCGTTAACTTTTCACACCTCCTACTCGTAGCCCAGAATGTCTACAAGATCCAGCTGAGAAAATACAGCTCATTGTACACCACCTGACTAGAGAACAGTCCTGCACTACCTGGAAAGGTAGAGTTCTAGCGCCAGGAAGGATGTACCTGCTCAGCCAGCCAGACCCACCCCGATCCTCAGCAGAGTCCCTGCTTGCCCAGCGGACGCCTCTCACATCATGCTCGTGCTGAGTCCTCCACTCGGGAATGACGTAATTGTGTTCAAGGCAGTATTCTATGCATTTTACATGAATACTCATTTATATAATGTTCATCTATTATCCTCATTTTATAGATGAGGAAACCAAAGCAGAGTCAAGAACTCACTTGAGATTCCACGACTGATTCCACTCTCCTCTTAGGGTAAGCGTAAGGTCTAAAAGAGGTACAACTACAGCACATAATAGAGCTAGGCACACAGCGTTCAAAATATATTTATATCTATTTATCTAACAAATTTCTATTCATCCTTCAAACCCCGCTCAAACTCCACCTCTCTGGGAAGTGTTTCCCAGACAACCCCTATTCTTGAGTTCTCATCGCACTTTGTATGCAGCTCATCTTTGCACTTATCGCTTTGTATTCTAGAAGTACATGTGTCTGTCTCCCTGATAGTCAGTTTCCTAAGCACAAGTATAGTTCTCTTTCTCTCTCTCTCCAAGGTGGGGCTCTGTAGAAGGCAGGCAGGAAGGCAGGCAGAAACCAATAGATCCAAGGAGAAAACTTGCCCTCAAGGTCGAGTGACAAAGCTGGAAGTAGCACACAGGCCTCCTGGCTTCGAAACAATGCTGTTAGCACACACCATGTCTCCTCAGTCACCCCACCCACAGTGCCAGGCCTCTGCTAGATGCTGCCCTCACATGGCTGCCTCTCTCTAAGGAGCTGCAGAAAAAGTAGATTATGGGAGGTCTAGGGGCAAGGGAGCCAGCCCAGCTGGGGCCCCTGACCTCAGGCTTCCTTAGGCCCCAGGCAGCCTGCCTCTGCCACCTTGTCTCTGTCCCCAGAGGACTCCAGCAGCTCTGCCCATTAGGGCTGTGGCTGGGAGTGTGTGTGACGCTGTGCAGGCCTGAGCTGGTGTGTGTCTGACTGTGTGTACCTGCATGTGGGTATGGCAGTACAGGTGAGTCTATGTGTAAAACTATGCTCAGCGTTGTGCTGTGTGTGACAGTGAAGGGGTGTCGGGGTGTGTGTATTTGCACCTCCATCTCTTGGTACATTGAGAAGTCCAGGGCTACAGTCTGACCTGGGGCACAAATACTCCCTACTCCCCCAAATCCCTCAGCCACAGGTCCTTTCCCCCTAACCAGTGGTAAGCTGACAGTGGGGATGGATGGAAGAGGGCCTCCCTTCAAGGGCCCCTGGCCAGCCAAGGCCCTTCTGCTGGTCTGGGACAGTAGACCCTCCTTCCCAACCCCTATCCCAGGCCCCAGATAGGAGACAACAAGCTGCCTGGCGGAACAGATTCTTAACTCGAAGCTGGAAGACGCCCAACCTTGCACCAAGTTATCTTCTACACGGCGAATTCAGCACTGGAGGCCTCCATCTCCAGTTGAATTCGGGGTGAGGAATGAAAGAAAACAAGTAGCATCTTTGGCCACTATGGGCCAAATGGCATTTGACGGTTGATGCCCACTAGTCTGAAAGGGTTAATTCTCACACAGCCTGCGGGAGGGTGAAGAGATTTTATAAAAAGCCACAGACAAACGGAGGTTTCCAAGGACCCCGGGCCAGCTCTCCCCTCTCGCCCGTCGCCGGGTGGCTCCGCCCCGTGCCCCACCCCGGCTGGACCACTATCCCCCAGCGAAGCGAAAGGTGCTCGTGGGTGGGGGTAGGGAATTCGTCCAGCGCCCCTTCCCCACAGGGACGGCGACGCGGGCCCTGGACGGTCCTACCTCGCGGCCTGGGCGGCGCCGTCCCCGCCGCGCCGGGGCTCCGGGCTGGCCATGGCTGCGCGACCCCGGCTCGGCCGCCGCGTTATTAATAGCGCCCGTCGGCCGCCCGCTCCGCGCCCGCCGCACTGCCAGCTGCAGCCGACACCGGATCCCGGCCGCCCTGGGCCGGGCGCGCCCACTTGGCCGGGGCTCCAGCCCGCGGGAGGAGGGAGCGGGCCGCGCGGCCGGGGGCGGGGAGAGGCCGCCCCTCCCGGGACCAGCCTGGGGTGGGGTGGGGGTAGGGGGTGACTTATCCGCGTCTCCAAAACCGGCCAGCCCCGAGATCTTGCCGAACCTTCTTTCTCTCCACCCTTCCCTTCCAAGGGTCCCAGTTGGGGGGGGGGCAGAGGAGGAGGGTGGCTCTGCAGTCCCAGGAGAGCAGTTCCCCTGCCCCGCCGGCCGGCCGGGGAAGGGGGCAGGGTTGGGGGATGGGGGACTGAGAGGGACCAGCACCCCCCGCCGGCCCGCCCGAGTTTGGATCCCCAGCCGCGCAGGGGGAGGAGCGGGCCCGCGCCCCAGCGCTGTGCCCCGCAGCTGTCGTGAAGGACTAGGGAGGAAGGGTAACGGCCACACCCCGTGCCTTTGGGAACAGTCGGGAGCCTGGGAGCCTGTGGCCGGGTTTGGGGAAGGGCGGTGGGAGGGCTGCGTGGGAGGGGTTTAAGCACGTATGGTTGAGTCCATATTTAACTCCGTTTTCCGCCCCCACGCTGCGAGGTTTCCTGGGGTCTCTCCGCGTGCTCCACCTGTCACCCCACCCAGCCCTGCTTCTGTCCGCTCCAGGGCACGCCCCTCCCCCAAGTCCTTAGCTCATCCGTGTCAGAGTCAAACTTCAACATTGAGGTCTTTCTCCCCAAGCGAAAAGCCCGCTTTCCAGACCCGGGCCTCGAGCATTCTCCCTTCTGATGCCTTTTTTCCACTGAGCCCCTCCGTCCGGGGAGGTCTTTGACTCAATCGCAGAAGAATGTTGTGCACTATAACAAGCGAGGGGCTGGATGTGTTTAATCGGAGATGCCGAGTATGGGGTGGGGTAATGGTGCGCTGTGTTGAACGTGTCTGGGCTGTGTGTTGTACCAATGGGCCCACTGCTGGCTGTATGAACACCACATGGTTGTGTGTGGTGTGTGGAGGGGGATTGTGGGACTGTGTGCCCATGTGTGACTGTGATGGTTGTGGGGTACATGTCTGTGCGTGGGCACGTGGATGTGTGATGGTATAATCCTGGAGGGAGTGATTAAGTGTGTAGTGGTCGTGCCAGTTGTGGAGTGTCTGTGTGTGTAGTGGTCTGTTGTGATGGGTTTGTGGGGTGTGTGCATGGTCCTGTGTGTGTGTGCCTGAGTGACTGGGGGCTAATGTGTGTGAGAGGGGTGGGTGCTCACAAGAAGATGTGTGATGTGTCCTCTGTGTGCAAGTGGGGCCTGAGTAAGTGTTCATTAATCCATGTATCTGAGCGCGCCGCCTGTGGCTGTATATTTATGTCTCTCTGTCTAAAGCAAGGGGGTGGGAGATTAACACCCAGGGCAGCCAAATACACCCTTGTAAGGTATGAACGAGAAAAAGTCGAGTTTTGGAGGCTGCTGGTCGTTTTCTGACTTACTCCTGAAATATTCCAGGGGAGGAGGTTGGCAAAGCCTCAGCTGCTGGTCATTTGACAGCTGCTGCCAGTCAGAGGGGAGCTGAGGGAGCAAGGGTAAGGCCGGCCAGCAGCACTGTTTGCTGTCGGCACTAGGCAACAGGCAGCATGGGTGGCATTAAGAAGGGTCATCCCTTTCCTTCCAACCCCCTAGCCCAGGAACTGGGCCTAGGCGGTTCCCAAGACTGAATTCCTTAACCCCTCCTAACCTCTTCCTAAGCCCTTCTCTAGGCTGAAACACTGAATCCCTCAGGGTCCCAGAAACTCCTCCACCTGCACGCCTTTGTTTTTGCTATTCCCTCTGCCTAGAACACCCTTCCCAGCTCTTCATATCCCAGTTTCTATCCTTCTTCAGGTCTCAGCTTACATGTCATCTCCTCAGAAAGGCCCACCCTGATGTGTCCCCCACGCCCCACATAAATGTCCACCCATTTACTGTTTATCCCATCACCTTGTTTATTTTCTGTACAGCACTTATTACAATCTGCAACAATAATCTTTTCAATTCCTTCTTTCTCCGCTTCCCCCACGAGAATGGAAGCCCCGTGAGGGCACGGACTTTGTGTATCTTGTTCACTGCTGTGTCCTCAGGGCCCAGCACAGGACGTGGCACACAGTAGGATCTCCAAAAAATTGTTGAATGAATGAAGGGAAGAAGGAAGTTCCTCCCTAAGCCCATTCAGGCAACATTTGATGCCTGCTGTGTGCCAGGCCTGGGCACTCCCCACCAAGGAGCCCTAGTGTGCTCAGGGAAACAGACATACACATGTGCCCAGATTGTGTGTACCAGGGCAGAGTTAGGTAAGTGAGGCCACAGGACTCAGTTCACTTGACAAACATTGGCACTCGCTTTGTGCCAGGTCCTGTGTCAGAGCAAACAGCTTTACTTGGCCCAGCCCCCTGCCTGCAAAGAGCTCACAGGGTAGAAGATGCCGGACTGTCTCCTGGGGAGACGAACCCATGCAGAGAATAATACCAGATCACTGAGCAGAGTGATGGGACAGGCACTGAGACTCAGGGAAGCCAGGGGTGGGAGAGATTAACTCTAGGACAGCCTTGTAGACAAAGCAACCTGGGCCTGGAAGGACGAGAAAGGGTGTTCTGGCGTCAGGCAGACTGCTTTGAAAGACAAATGCAGCCCATTCAGTCTCTCAGCCCCTCCACAAAGCTGAGTCCAGGAAGAGAAGTGAAACCCCTGGGCTAGCTACTCTGCCTGACCTCTGTTGTCCCTGCTTATCCGCCCTGCCCTGTGTCTTGGGGCTGACTCCTGCAGGCAGTCTCACCCGGGCCGCCTTGCCTATGGTTTCAGGTGGAGTTCGGCCATAGGAGACATTGGCAGGAGATAGAGGGAAGGAAGAGAATAAGATGAGGATATTTATAATACCCCCTCCTCCGTGATTTTGGCACCTCCGCTGAAAGTCACAGTTCTGTTGAGTGGCCTGCACCCCTGGGTACAGCCCTCACCAGGTTCGTTAACAAGGCTCTGTCCCTTTGCCCCTTCAGGCCTGGGCGTAGTGACTCCGTCCCACGGTTGGGAACCCCAGGGTGCTTCACCATTCCTGCCCACACCTCTGTGTGGCAGTCCCTTCGTTAAACCCTCTTCTGGCAAACACTTTGAGTGTTCCCCTGTTTTCTGCTGAGACCCCTAAGGTAAGAACTAAACCCAGGGAAGATGAGCCCTTGGCAGAGAATTTGGGGAGAACCTCTTTCTTTTTTTTTTTTTTAAATGTTTAACTTTTTAATTTTTTTGTGAGGATGATTGACCCTGAGCTAACATCTGCCAATCCTCCTCTTTTTGCTGAGGAAGATTGGCCCTGGGCTAACATCCGTGCCCATCTTCCTCCACTTTATATGGGACTCCACCACAGCATGGCTTGACAAGCAGTGCGTCGGTGCGTGCCCGGGATCCGAACCAGCGAACCCGGGCCACTGCAGCGCGCACACTTAACCACTTGCGCCACTGGGCTGGCCCCGAGAACCTCATTCTAAATCACCACCCAAAACCAGAATCAGAAAAGATGTGAACTGATCCAAATTCCACCCTAGGTCAACAGGAATGGGGGGACGACTGGCAGAGAGCTGAGCTTGGAAGTGAAGGCACCAGAGGGCAGCAGGGGGGTGTGCGGCCTTGGCAGCAGTCTCTACCCCAGAGCGTGCCCTACATGCCCTTGGGAAGCCAGCCTCCCTGAACCTCAGTTCCCTGCCTGTGAAATAGGCAATGAATACTCTCTTCACAGGATTCTTGTGAAGAGTAATCAAATGTGAGGGTCAGCACAGGAGCGAGTGGAAGTGAACTTGCTCGAAAGCGGAGAGGAGCATGTTCCCCATTATTACTGGTGCAGGTGGAGGCCATTCTGCTGTTTCTGTGTGCCAAGAGCTCCAGCAAACCATCTAGAGGGGACAGGAGGATGGTGAGAGACGCCAAGCAGGGCCCTCCCGCCCACTGCTTCAGGGGAGCCAGGGGACAAATCCAAGCTCTGGTGGCGTCAGGCCCGAACCTAAAACCTGCCTCTGCGCTCACTCATCGTGCAACCTCAGGAAAGTCACTCTGCCTCAGAGATTGTTTTCTTCTGTTACCTCACAGGTTTGCTGTGAGGATGCACTGACAACACAGAAAGCATGTAGTCGAGTACCTGATGCATTGTAAGTGCCCAAGAAATAGTAACCATTATTTCTAAAACTCCTTTTTCTCTCTCTTACTTTCCCTGAAACTGCAACTAGGGACTGACTGAGTACAGTATGTCCCCTCATTCATTCATTCATTTGTTCCTTTATTTGTTCATTCATTTATTTCAACATTTATTAAGCCAGACAATGTGCTAGATCTTAGGAACATAGGCACTAGGAAGTCATTAAAGCAAAATAGTATCTGTATCCTTAGCTCCTAGGTTTTCAGTAAATAGTGGCTGAATGAGTAAATATATTAATTTTCTTGAGCATCTACTACACGCCAGGTGCTAAGCTAAGCATTTGATCTGCATGGTTGCAGTGAGTGCTCAGAATGACAGCCCTATCACACAAGGCCTGTATGCTCCAGTTCAGTGTACTGCTTCTACCAGTGACTGAATTATTTTTTATCATCATTGTTGTCATTATCCCTGACCTCCAGAGGCTCATCTTCTAGTCCGGTGAGAGTCCGGTTGCCTTTTCCTCCTCAGACTTACCCGGGAGGGGCCCAGGCATGGCCGCACACTTGGGTTCAAATCCAGTTCTGCATCCCTGGGCAATTTACTTAACCTCTCTGAACCCCAGCTTCCACTTCCGGGAAATGAGGTTAGGAGGGCGTTAATGAGAAAATGTGGAGGAAATGCCCAGCACCTTGCCTGGTATACAAGAGTCGCTTGATAAATGGTATTCTTTTAATTTCCTCTTTCCTCCCTGTCCGCTGGGACCGCTGTCTGGGGCCCATGGGCCTGCACTGCTGACCCCAGTGCAGGAGCGCTCGGCGCTCCGCGGTCGGACTCTCGCGGCAATGCCGAGCGGTGCCTCTAGGGGGCGCCACCACGCCGACCACCCCCCCCCCACCCCCCGCCCCGCGCCCCGGGGGTTGTTGTTCCCACCGCGGCCGCGCGGGGCCGCCTGGGCCTGGAGTTTTCCACGACCGGGGGGGCGCGGGCTGCAGGGAAGTCAGAGCCTGAGCTGAATCAAGGATGTTTTCGGATCGCAGTGATAATTAATAATAAATATAATAATAGTAACAGCACCAGATCCACCGGTAACCAGCTGTTACCGATTTAAGAGGCGTATTCGCGTGCTGGGAGTCTGTGGGACTCAAGGGAAGGCGCCAGGCTTAGTCTCAGACCGGGTCCCAGCCCAGACCGCTCACTCGCACGCTCCGCTCTGTACCTTGGGCCGCTCTGAGCCTGCCTCATCAGCTTTAAAATGGGAAACATAATAATATAATTCTTGAGAGGAGTAAATGAGCTCCTGGAGAGCTCATCAGAGAGCAGCTTGGAGAAGTGCATTTATTGTAATTCTCACCTCTACCCCGTGAGGGAGCTATTTTTAAACTCCCTTTATAGCTGAAGATCCACTGGAGGCCTTTCCCTGGCTCCCCAGGGTCTCCTTGGGTCTCTCTCTCCTAGCACAGCCCGGAGGCCAATCCGGGAGCTCACCCCCTAAACCCACCACCCAGCAGCGTCTCCTCTCCTCTCTGGAGTTGCCCGTTCACCCTCAGACCCTTAGGCTCCTCTGGACACGGTCCTTCCAGGTACAGGCTCAGGCCAGCAAACTTCCTCTGGCTATTCCCACTACCCACCCCCGCCAAACACCTGAAGCTATGCCCCCTCTTCTTGCCTACCTACCTCTTCCAAGACCTCATCCAGTTACCTCCTCCAGAAAACCCTTCCTGGGCTCTCTCTCTCCAGGTCCACAGCCTTTGCACATGCTGTTCCCTCTACTTGGAACGCCCTTTCCCCCGCCCTAAAGCCTGCCACTCAGGGCACAGCTTAAATGCCACTTCTTCCAGGAAGTCCCCCTCCACTACGTTCCTGCAGCCCCCTGTGCTTCCTCTAAATAGGACACAACCTAGGGGATTGCTTATTTAATGCTTCATCTATGGCCTTTACATCGTGATACCCCCAGAGCAGAAACTGCACCTATGGAGGGCTCCATAGTATCTGAGGGCCAAGCCTAGTGTCGGGAACAAAGTTAAGGCTCAATAAATGCACGTCCAGTGGAGGAGGGACTAGACCCAGCTGGGTCCGCTCAGTGAGCCTTCTCAGCCTCAGCTCAGAGGCACACACTCAGAGGCAACGCACACAGAGTCACATGCATGCACAGAGTCACAGTCACATGCAAGAGGCACAGGCACAAAGCTGAATTCACCTGTGCTCATTTCTGCCTCTCTGTGTCTGGGTACCTTTGTGTCCGAGGTATGTATTCACTCTCTTCTTCTGTGACTTGGGGTTCCTGAGAACAAGAGTTGTGTTTCCTTGGGGGGAGGGCAAAAGGGGTAAAGGGGTACACGTGTACGGTGATGGGTGGCAACTAGACTTTTGGTGGAGAACAAATGCAGTCGATACAGAAGTCAAAATATAATGATGTACACCTGAAATTTATATAATATTATAAACCAGTGTTACCTTAATAATAATAAAGTCTCCTTTACCAGCCTGGTAGCCCCTAGGAGAGGGTGAATCACCCCCATCAGACTGGGAATCCCAGAGGAATTGTTAGGTCTCCCCAAGTAGTTTGGGGGCCTGACCCAGGGAGTGTTTTCTCTACAAGCTTGGGAGCCCTGGGGTTAGGCTGTCTCCCACATCGGATTCGGAGCCCTTGGGACAGGGCTGTATCTCCCCCACTAAGTAGTCTTGGGGCTCCAAGGACAGAACGGGTCTGATTAAGCTGGGTGCTACAGGAACAGAACTGAGCTGGATCTTCCCTGTCAGATGGGTGGCTCCCATGGGCATGGCTGTGTCCTGCTGACCCCTCTCCACCCTTGCCACCTGCCCACCAACCAGGCCCTCCTCGCACCATGGTACAGCCTGGGCTGGGCTGGGCTAGGCTGCCAGGACTTTGGAAGCCACTCTGTGAGAGGCTGGTCCTGCAGGGTCCCTTAGGAGGTGGCAGGATCAGAGAGGCTTCAGCAAGGGGTGGCCTGGCCCAACTCCATTTGTCCTGACAACTCATTCACGTGTCTTCGATTCACTCACCAAACCCATCCGGAGCCCGGGGGCGTGGCTCTGCACCACTCCGCCTCTGTTATGTTCTTTAATTCTCTCACCAATCCAATCCTGGAAGGTAGGTGTGATCATCACCCCACTTATAGATTAGGAAACTGGGGCTCAGAGAAAAGCAGTGACTTGCCCTAAGTCACATAGCTGGGAAGTGGCAGAGCTGGGCTTCCCGCTGCACAGGCTGTCTTCCGTCCAGGGTTAGGAAACATTGGGGAGATAGATTCCACAAGTTGCAGTGACTGCGGGGGTGTGTGTGTGTGTATCTCATATGCCCAGGTTTCTGGCTCAGGCCTGTGGCGCTGGCTAGGAGACAAGGACTACCAGAAGATGAGAGGGCCTGTTTAGGGAGGCAGGGAACAGTGAGGAGGAGCAGGTTCCACAGGCGGCCAGCCAGGGCAGGCAGGAGGCGGGCCTGGGCCTGGAACCCAGTTTTCCCCGTTCCCAGCACAAGCATCCCCTCCTCACTCAGCTCCTAGGTTCAAGTCCCATTCACCATCTGACCCCTCTCTGGGCCTCACCTTCTTCATCTGAGGAACAAGGGCAGAGAGACCTGGTGAGGGCAGCACTTAGGATTCCTGCTCCTTTATGCCTTTCTCTGTGGAGGGTGCGGCCGGCAGGGCTGCAGGTGAGCAGAGTTGCCACATCAGCAGGGGGAGCCCCGCCCTGTCCCCTCCCCCAGCTCCAGAGGGAGGCCCCAGAGGCCCCAGAGGACGGTGGGAAGTGGTTGGGGAGAGAGTGCTGAGCCTAGTTAGCTGGAAGGGGGGGTGGGGGGGGCGCTGGGGCTGCAGGGGGGGTGAGGGAGGCTGTGTGTGTGAGTAAATCTGACTGAACGTCTGTGAGTGTTCCAGAGTATACAGGAGTGTACAAAATAGGTGTGTGCCTTTGACTGTGAGAATGTACTCAAGTGTGCAAGAATGCGTGAATGTCTCTGAGCACATCTTTATGTGTGCCTTTGTGTCTGCGGCTGTCCCTGGTGTGCAAGAGTGAGTATGATTGTGTCTGAGTGTGTTCCTATGGTGTCTGTGTGAACATACTTGAGTGTACAAGTGTGTATTTGCCCTTTTGTCTGTGTGGATGTCGTATACAGGAGCTCATATGAATATATCTGCATGTGTGCCTTTGGGTGGATGAGTTTGTGAATGTCTCTGAGTGTATCTTTGTGTCTGTGGGTGACTATGTGAATGTCCTTGAGTGTACAGGAGTATGTGAATGTGTCTGTGTTTCCAGAGTGCCTTTGTGTGACCACGTGGACAAGTGTGTGTGTGACTCTGTGTGTTGCCAGCAGAGTCCTCTCAGAATAGGTCTGAGCCTGTGTGAGTCCGCGTCCAGCAGCCCCTCTCCAACTGACCTCTGACTGACAGGCATAAAGCCTGCCCCACCCTTCAGAATAGCCCAGCCCCTGTGCCCCCTCCCTTCTTGGTGACTCACCTCCCTGCCATCCCTGCCCCCGACCCCCAGCCTCCTGCCTTCAAGGACAGTCCCTCTCTTGCCAGTTTGCCCTCTTCCCACCCAAAGGGGGTCTCAGTCCCTTCCTCCAGGCAGCCTTCTGTGATCAGAGAAGGGGACCTAACATTAGTTAAGCATGTTCTATTGTACCTCCATTTGACAAATGAAAACATGAGGCTCAAAGCACTGTGACCTGCTGCAGGTCACACAGTGGACACGTGTGTTTAAGCTCAGGGTAGGATCCCTGGCCTCCTCCAGCCTCATCAGCGGCCCCAGCCCATGGCTCTGGACCTGGGAAGGAGAAAGGGAACTGACATTAGGGGACGCCCCCACCAGCCACTTGCTTGGCCCCTCCCATGTTGTCATTTCATTTGCTTCATTCTTGCTCAGAGAGGTGAGGCAGCTTGCTCAGGGTCACAATCAGAAAGTAGCTGAGACGGGATTTGAACCCAGGTCTCTCTGGCTCCAGAGCTCATGCTTTTAGGGGCCAGGCTGGGGTGGAGGAGTCAGTCCTGCTAGTCGCCGAGAGAGAGGCAGACAGATGACGAGACATGAGCAGAAATGAGGAAAGGTGGCTCGAGACAGTTCCCTTGCGGCATCACACTCAGACCCGAGGTGACGCAGTCTCATGTGAGCCCCAACAGCCTGGCAGGACTTCCTGTTCTAACGGGAGTCTGGCTCCCTGTCCCGGGCCCCCTCCACCTGGACTGAGGCACAGGGTTGGGGGAAAACATGACTAAGTGGGCCCAGGCTTGAGCAGCCTCCGCACTGGCTGGTCACAAGAGGTTGAAATTCCACCATTCTATTACCCTCTGTCCCCTGGAGGCTCCTCTTTGAGATCACAAAGAGCCCCTAACCCAGCCTGAGGGAGTCTGGTTAGAGTGAGGGTCCCAGACTGATGGAAGTCCTGGATGCCCTTCTGGAATAGGGATGGAAGCAATGAAAATGGGACAAGGGGCCAGAGGGAGTGTGAAGGGTGGGCCCCTGGGGGAGGCTGGAACAACTCTTCTCACCTGCTTTGCATTTCATTCTCCCAACAGCCTCTGGGGCAACAGGCTTTCCTCTCATGTTTCTGATGAGGAAACAGGCTCTGAGAGGCAGATACCTGGCAAAAACAGGACTTGAATCTCATCTTTGGACTTCAAGTCCAGCGCTCTTCCTACCATATGTGGTTCTCTTGGATCCCAAGGCTGGCTTTGCTGAGAGGAGGCCAGAGAGGCAGGGCTGTGAAAGGCAGTGTTCGTTTGGCTCTTTTGGATGAGGAGGACCAGAGAAACACTCACCCAAGTGCTTCCGGAGACAGGGCTTGTTGTGAGGCTACGTAGGGATGTAAGGAAGACAGAGAAGGTGCCCCCTCCTCCAGGTCTCATGGTGGCATCTCCGTGGGCGTTCAGGAAGCAGAACAGCTCCACTGACCTGATGTCTGCCATGGCTGCAGGCGCCCAAGATGCTTGGTCTGATGTGTTAGTGGTCACCAAGGCTCGGTCACTCTGGGTCTTCACGTCTGTTCTTCCTGGGCTTGGCTCCTGCGGCCTCATGATCCTGCTCACAGCTTTCTGTGGGTTGCTCCCTTATTCCCCGGGAGAGGATCTACTTGGTGCAGTGAATCTGATTCCTGGAGAGCAGTTTCCAGCCAGACCACTTCATGGGCCACTGGCCAGCTGAGTGAGGGCCAGGCCCACCTCTGGTCCAGTTAGTGGCAGGCCAGTTGGGACACTTGGTTCAGAGTATGGTGACTTAAGAAAACCTTAGAGGGCCAGCCCCGTGGCTTAGCGGTTAAGTGCGTGCGCTCCGCTACCGGCGGCCCGGGTTCGGATCCCGGGCGCGCACCGCCGCACCACTTCTCCGGTGCAACTACATACGGCAACTAGCAGGTTGTGCAACTATGACATACAACTATCTACTAGGGCTTTGGGGGAAAAAAAAGGAGGAGGATTGGCAATAGATGATAGCTCAGAGCCAGTCTTCCTCAGCAAAAAGAGGAGGATTAGCATGGATGTTAGCTCAGGGCTGATCTTCCTCACAAAAAAAAAAAAAAAATGAAAGAAAACCTTAGAGCCTGCCTGGTGGCGTAGCGGTTAAGTATGTGCGCTCCACTGTGGCGGCCAGGGGTTCAGATCCCAGGCGTGCACAGACAAACCTCTGGGCCGGCTCCGTGGCTTGGCGGTTAAGTGCGCGCGCTCTGGGCCGGCCCTGTGGCTTGGTGGTTAAGTGCGCGCGCTGCGATGCTGGTGGCCTGGGTTCGGATCCCGGGTGCGCATCGAGGCACCACTTCTCCGTTCATCCTGAGGCCGAGTCCCGCATACAGCAACTAGAAGGATGTGCAGCTACGACATACAACTATCCACTGGGGCTTTGGGGGGAAAAAATAAAATAAATAAAATCTTTAAAAAAAAAAAAAAAAAAAAAGTGCGCGCGCTCTGATGCTGGCGGCCCGGGTTCGGATCCCGGGCATGCCCCAGGCACCACTTCTCCGTCCAACGCGAGGCCGAGTCCCACGTACAGCAACTAGAAGGATGTGAACCTATGACATACAACTATCTACTGGGGCTTTGGGGGGAAAAAAATGAGTAAATAAAATCTTTAAAAAAAAAAAAAAAAAGAAAACCTTAGAAAGGACTGTGGGCAAGGCAGGCACTTAGAGCATCAACAACTCCCTTGAATCCAGACCTGGATTTCAGCTGTGTCCATGAAGTCAAGGACAGTGCCTTTTCATCTGTCTGTCGCTAGTGCCAACACAGGGCTGGCAGAGTTGAGCTGCAGCGACTCTGTTGATGGACAAGTGAGTGAAGTCAGCCAAGGAGCCTTGGGGCTCTGTTGAAGGCTGTGGCTGTGCAGTGGGGCCTGTGATTCCTGTGTCCTTGTCCAGGGCACTCCAGGATCACCATCACCTCGAACCTTCCTGCTTCTATGCCTGTGGGCTTGGGTCTCCCTCACATGGGTCTGCTTCTTTGTGTCCTGGAGACGCCTGGAACACCTGGTGGCCACCCCTGCCCTTCCAGACTCAGGGGTGTGAGCACACAGCCTCTCTTTGCCTGCAGGTCTGACTTTATATCTCAAAGCCTCTCTCCTTTTCTCCCTCGCTGCCTGGGTGTCCTTCTGTTTCCGGCCTCCATGGGTGGCCCTGCCTGACCCTGTCCTGGCCTGAGGGGCAGGGTGGGGGGATGGGAGGGGTGTGCACAGTGCAGCTCTTGTTCAGGGGATCAGGGTGAGACCAATGCCTGCTCTTGTGTTCCAGCTCCTGGCTTGAGTCTTAGCCAGAGGGTGAGCTGCCTCTCTGCCTGTGACACCATCGCAGCATCCGTTCCGCTGGCAGAACAGGCCCAGAGCCACTGCGGAAGCTGATCCAGAAGGCCCTTAGCTGGGCTCTCCTTCCAGGCTATTATTGATCCCCTTGCCTCTAGCTCCTCCATCTCAGGCTCTGTGGCAGTGGGCCATGATATAGACAAGGATGTGGCTGGTATGGCTATGGCCAGAGGCTGGGTGCACACAACACTGGTCTCAGGGCTGCAGTTTCAACTGGAGGTTTACCAACAAGGCTTGATTAGGAAGATAAAGAGTCAGTGAGGGTGTGGGGCTCAGTGAGGGGGATTGGGGCTCAGTGAGGGGGATGGGGGCTCAGTGAGGGCGATGGGGGCTCAGTGAGGACGATGGGGGCTCAGTGTGGGGATGGGGGCTCAGTGAGGGATGGGGGCTCAGTGAGGGGAGGGGGGCTCAGTGAGGGGATGGGGCCTCAGTGAGGGGATGGGGGCTCAGTGAGGGGTGGGGCTCAGTAAGGGGATGGGGGCTCATTGTGGGGATGGGGGCTCAGTGAGGGGATGGGGCCTCAGTGAGGGGATGGGGCCTCAGTGAGGGGATGGGGGCTCAATGAGGGGATGGGGGCTCAGTGAGGAGGATGGGGGCTCAGTGAGGGGGTGGGGTTAAGTGAGGGGATGGGGGGCTCAGTGAGGGATGGGGGCTCAGTGATGGGGTGGGGCTCAGTGAGGGGATGGGGGCTCAGTGAGTGGGTGGGGCTCAGTGAGGGGATGGGGGCTCAGTGAGGAGGGTGGGGGCTCAGTGAGGGGGTGGGGGCTCAGTGAAGGGGTGGGGGCTCAGTGAGGGGGTGGGGGTTAAGTGAGGGATGGGGGCTCAGTAAGGGGGATGGGGGCTCAGTGTGTGGATGGGGGCTCAGTGAGGGGATGGGGGCTCAGTGTGGGGATGGGGGCTCAGTGAGGGGGTGGGGGCTCAGTGCAGGGATGGGGGCTCAGGCAGGCAACACCAAACAGTCCTGAGCAACAAACAGTGAGGCCTTAGGGGCTAGGGAGCCAGGGCTGGGATTGAGTCCCTGGAAGCCAATGAGATGGAGGTCTGGCCTGGGGCCACGGAGAGCAAGGGAGCCTTTCCCAAGTTTTCTTATTTGCTGGGAGTTTCCTCTCACCTCTGGAGTCCTGTAGGCTGGAGGCAGCTTCCAGAAAGTTATATGGCATCCTGGGTTGGCCCTATCCAGTTTTAAATCTTTCAGTTGAGTGTTTCAGGCACTGCCCTTTCTCACCTGCAGGGAGGGCTGTCTTGACCCTGGGCCCATCCACTCAGGCTGGGCAGAGGCCCTACTGCCCAAAGAACTGCAGGGGCTGCTAATGAGAGAATTGCTAATTTGCATCCATTTGCATAGGATCATTTAATATTCAAATATCCAAGCCTGGGCTGGTGAGGAATGGCTGCTAGTATGCATGCTATTTGCATAGTTCCTTTCTAGTGAGGAGAACACTCAAACCATCCTCCCTCCCCAGCTCCCCTGTTTGGAGCCTGACTGGAGGAGAGCCTTAGTTGGCCTCTACAGAGAAGGTACCACAATGCAGAATGTTAAATAGGAGCTGTTTTGGGTACTAGACCCCAGAAGTATGCTGAGGACAGGCTTGAGGTGGGAGAAGAGGCGAGGATTCCCTCCCCATTCCACAGAGGAAGCCAGGATCTAGAACAAGGAGTAGAATGAGAAGGAGAACACGTTCTTAGAATGTTGAAACCTGAAGTGGTTCTTAGGGATTTCTTAGACTCTACACAGTGGCTACACAGGATACACATACCACCACCACCCCTTTCTGCATCCATGGCAGACATGACTAGTTGATCATGGCACTCTGAGCCCAGAGCCACTTCACTGAGGCAGCAGTTAGCATGTGACATTAAATCTGTCTTCCCTGATTAGTTCAACCTTTTCCTTTCCAGACAGGGAAACTGAGGCCCAGAGAGAGTGCAGAAAATGCAGATTATATCTACCGCCAACACTACCTGCCCAGCCTGGAAGCACATGGTCATTCCCCTGGAGGGTGAGGGAGGGCAATTCTACTCTGTAAGAAAATCATCACAAAAGGTCCTTCTGGGTGGAATTACAGGTGACTTTTATTGATGACATTGTGCTGTTCTGCATTTCCCAGATTCTCTTCGAGCATAAATTCATTTTGTAATACGAAATCCCTCAATAATACTAGCTTTTTTTTTTTTAAACTTTTATTTATTTATTTATTTTTTCCCCCAAAGCCCCAGTAGATAGTTGTATGTCATAGCCGTACATCCTTTTAGTTGCTGTATGTGGGACGCGGCCTCAGCATGGCCAGAGAAGCGGTGCGTTGGTGCGCACCTGGGATCCGAACCTGGGCCACCAGCAGCGGAGCACGTGCACTTAACTGCTAAGCCATGGGGCTGGCCCAATACTAGCTCTTTTTTAAAAAAAAACAAACAAAAACAAAACACTATGTGGTACCTGCTTTAGGCATTATCTAAATCAACCCTGACAACCACTTGGGGAGGGACGTGTTATTATTGCTCTACCCATTTTACAGAGGAAGAAACCAAGACTTAGGGAAATCCAGAAATTTGCCCCAAGATCACATAGCAAGTGGCACAGCTGTGACTCTAGCCACATTAAATACCATTAAATCAATCAAAAGTTAATTCAGGGATGGTCTGGGTCTATGGAAGAATGCCGATTTGCATGCTGTTCTGTATAAGATATGTGGGATGCCCCATATAGGAAGAAGAAAGGGACTTGCCCAATGTTACTCTGGATGTTGTGTGAAAAAACAGCCCGGGCCCCAGAGAAGGCTGCTGAGCAGCTCGGGGAGAGAGCAGAGGCCTGGCATGAACCCCCCGCCCCTCCCCAGGACCTGGACACCTCTGTCTGCTCCAGACAATAGGAACACTGTGCCCTGGCAGAGTGCAGGAGGGCAGGACACCTCCTGCCAAGGCCCCTGCTATTCCTCTCAGCATGGTGGGGTGAGGAGAGGATGAAAGATGATGCTGAGGAATGAGGCAGGGATGGCTCAGAGCTGAGCCAACAACAGCAGGGGCAGAGCAGGGGGTGGGGAAGGAAGGAGGGTCTTCCCGCTACTGGGACTTTGGGAAGCGGCCATTTTGGCAGGAGCATAGGCCACCATGCTCTCCCCACCCAACTTTTGCAGTCACCACCCACTGGTATGCCTGAGCCCCTCTGCCCCTTTGTCCATTGTTTCTAAACACCACCCCCTCCTGTGTGCCTAGAGCATGGGATGGGGACACCAATGGACCAGCTCTCCAAATCTGTGTGACCTTGCCCAAGCCACTTTGTCTCTCTGAGCTTCCTCACCTGTGAAAGGGAGGTGACAAACCCTACTTTTCAGGGCTGCTCTGAGTATGAAAAGGCAATCACGGAAGCAAAGGACCCTGGCTAGAGTGGGTGAAGCAGCCCAGCAAAGGCTGATTGTTGGTATGACAGGGGCTCTCCTCTCCCAGCCTGCCACACACAGCCAGCAATGTGAGCACTGGCCAGGAAAGCTAGTGGGGGAGGAGCTCTCTTCCTTCCTGCCCCTTCCAGCTGGGTATCAAGATCTGAGACCAGATGTGTGGCCGAGTGACTCAGCCTTTTCCTGCCTGGAAACTCCTCCCTGCCTGCCTCACCAGGCAGGGCCAGGGAGGGTGAGACAGCAGAGTAGAGGGGGGGTAGCTGGTCCTGAACATCCTCAGGGGACCAGTGGGGGAGGGAGAGGAAAGGAGGAATGAGGATAGCATGGCTTGGCCTGCAAGATGGGGATGGGACAGAAGAGGAGGATGATATCGGGGCTCTCAAGGCAGAGATTCTTTGAGGAAGAGGGTGTCCTTGAGTCCAGTCGCTGACTCACCCTAAAATGCTCAAATACTCACCCCCTCCTCCTCCTCCCACCTGCTTGCGCTGCTATCCTCAGTATTTCCAGGCCAGTCTAAACCTGTTTGCCCCGCCTCCCTAGGCCCACATACTCACAGGGTGCTCCCTTCCTTCCCTGTTCTCTCCTTCTCTTACCAGCCAACCACCTCCACTTCCTCGCCTCCCACTCGGCAGGTCCTGTGACTGACTCCTCGAAACACATGGAAGCAGCTCTCTGGAAGGTTGCCTCCTAGTTGCCAAATGCCTCACCCAACCCAGCTCGATCTCTCAGGGACAGTAGATCACTGCTGACCTGGCCCTTCTTGGAGCTCTTTTCTTGGCCTCAAACACCACCCTGCTGGTTTCCCTTCTATCTCTTGGACAGCTCCCTCTCTGATCTCAGCTTCCTACTCTCCCTGTTAAAGATAGATGTTCTATAACCTCAGTCCTTGCTGGTCTACCGTATGGAGGAGGGATTAAGTGTATGGACTTGGGCATCATGTGGACCTGGGTTCAAACCCTGACTCTACCTTTTACTAGCTATGTAATTTTGAATAAATTAGTTTACTTCTCTGAGCCTCAACTTCCTCCTCCATCAAATGGGTTAATATTTCCTACCTCCTGGGGATCAAATAGGATAATACACGTAAAGCATTCCACACTGGGTCTGGCGCATAGGCATAGTAAGTATTCAGTTACTGATAGTTGCTGTTAATATCTTTTTTTCCTGGTCAGTTTTCCTCTCCACCCCACCCCCAACTCCTGCCTACTGGGCACGTCCAGCTGGATGTCCCAGAGGCAACTTGACTCCAAATGGCCAAAAGCAAAATCTCATCCCTTCTTTTTCTTCCCCAAACACCAGCTTCTCTTCTTGATGCCCCAGTTTCTGTTAATGCTCCACAGTCTTCCACCAGGTCCAGCCCTCAGGGATGTTGTCCATTCATTCAACAAGTACTTACTGAGAATGCAAAGCTATGAGCAGGAAAGACAGACTTGAACAATCATTGTCTTTGCCCTTCAGGAGCTCAGACTCTGGTGAGGGAGACAGAAAAACAAATATAATAAGATAATTGCTGTATTAGAGGTTTGTATGGGGGAAGCCAATCCAGGAAGCCTTCCTAGAGAAGGTAGCATTTGAGTTGGCACTTGTCTGCTGAATAGGAGCTTGAAAGGGACACTTGCCTTCTCTAGGAAGGCTTCTTGGATTGGCTTCCTCCATACAAACCTCTAATACAGCAATTATCTTGTTATATTTAATTGTTTTTCCATGTCCCTCACCAGACTGTGAACACCTTAAGGGCAAGATCAGCCACGGGCAAAGGTGCAGCAGTGTGAGGTATGAGAGGCGGAGACTGGCGGCTCCTTAGAGCTAGAAGCTCACATTTCTGTTTCAGAGAGCTCCCTGGGGGCAGCACGGAGGACTTTTGGGAGGGGGCAGAAGTGGAGGCAGCAGGGAGAGCCAGGAGGAGGATTAGGGTTCAAAAGTTTACTCCTGCTTTGCTGTGCACGGGCTGTGCAACCTTGGGAAAATCACTTGACCTCACTGAGCTTCCATCCCTCATCTGTCAAATGGAGATAATAATAGGCACCCGAGGGGATGTTGGGGAGGGCTGAGTGAGCTAATGGAAGGGAAAGTGCTGCACAAACACAAGCTGTTGTTATTGTAGAAAATCCACCAGGGCAGGCTGTGTTCCAGCTGCAGCCCCACCTCGAAAATGGCCTCCTCAAGTCTCCTCCGAGTCGGCCCACATCCTCTCCGGCTGGGGGTGGGATGCAGGATGCAGGGGGACGATGTGCACACACCTGACTCTGGATCCTGGCTCACAGGCTGTGTGAGCGGAGACCAGTGTCTTCCCCTCTCTGAGCTTCATTTCTCCAGCTGCAAAAATAGAGCTGAGAACCCAACCTGCAGGGCTGTTGGGAGGATTCCATGGCACCTGGTAGGTGATCATCAACTGTAAACAGTTCCCTGTCTCCTGCTCTCTGGTCCCCTCCACTGGGGCCTGGCACCAAGCTGAGCAGAGTGGGAAACAGTAAATATTTAATAACAGATTGGCTGAGAGCTCCTGACTGAAGGGACATGTGGATGAGCCAGAGGACGCCTGCTCCCCCAGCAGGGTCTGTGCAGGTGTCCCTGGGCTCCAGGGGCAGCCACAGCCAGATCCTGAGGGAACTCTTGCCTTCAGTGACTTCCTGGGGAATCCAGCTAGCAGGGGCCTTCCCAGGGAACCCCAGACCCCCAACATGTCTCTCCTATTCTCTCTTATTCTGTCACTCATGGGGACAGCAAATGGATGGGTACCCCATTCAACAACATTCACTGGGCCCCTCCCCACTGTGCCAAGCCTGTGGTGGCACCAGAGAGTCAGAAATGGAGGCCAGTCCCTGCTCTCCAGGGCACCTAGTCTAGCTGGGAGGGTGATGAAAACACGTTCGCTATAATGTGATTGTACGTGACATGATCAAGGACCAACTTTTGAGAAAATCAGACCTTGAGGAAGGGACTTAGCCTCTCTGGGCCTCCATTCACCCATCTGTAAAATAGGGACAATACTTTTTCTCTCTTTAGGGCTGTTGTAAAGATTGAGGGAGGTGATTACATAAGGCACTTAGGGTAGGACCTGGAAGCTGCTCAGGGTATCCGTGGAGGCTCAACAAGAAGAGTATTTGAGCTGGTCCTAAAGGAGGAGAAGCGCTTTGCCAAATGGAAAAGTGGGGAGAGGCAGGCTGGGTGGAGAATGAAGGGCCCTGTGTGTCCAAGAGGTTGCGCTTTATCCTGGAGACAACAGGAAGGGATTTAAGCAGCGGAAGGACAAGGTCTAGATTTAGCCTGAGAAAAGGTCCCTCTGAGGCGTGTGGCGAAGAGATCGAGGGAGGAGAGGTTAGGAGACTGGGGGAAGCTGGTGTGATAGTCCTGGGGGTTGGAGCTGTGTGTGTGTCACTTAGTCACCTGCCTGGTGCTCACCTGGGGTCAATGAATCAAAGGTTTCAGTCCCAGGAATATATCTGCCCCTTAACAGGAATTTACAAGGACAACGCCTTTAGCCAGAGGAGCCACCCAAGAGACCCAGAGCAATCAGGCCGAGAGCCTGCTGGGCCCGCCTTCCGCTCCAGCCCAGAGGGGCGGCCCCGCCCCCTGCCCCTGGGCCTCCCCTTTGTGAATTTGTATCTCTGTGGTTGTCTGTGGGCTGAGGCAGCAGAAAGAGCGTTTTGGAGCGAGCCAGAGCTAAATCCAACTCCTGATTTGGCTACTAACTAGTTGTCTGGGCTTGGTCAAATTTCCTCACCTCTCTGAGTTGGTTTTGTTCAAACTTGTAGTATTTTTAAAGGCTTCAAAGTAAATGCATAGAAAAAGTATATACTGCCCACTAATATCCACCCGGGGAACCCCACGTGTGTGTGAAGAGGCACTTTCACATTTTACTCTATTTACTTCATTGTTTGGGCCTTTTTAAATTTATTTTTAATTTATTTTATTATTATTATTTTTTTTTCTGAGGAAGATTGGCCCTGAGCTAACATCTGTGCCCATCTTCCTCTATTTTGTGCGTGGATCCGAACCTGTGAACCCGGGCCACCAAAGCAGAGTGACCAAACTTAACCACTACACCATGGGGGTGGCCCTGTTTGGGTCTTTTATAGGCATGTATATTCTATATTATCGCATTTGTAAAAAGCGAGGATAATACTACCAACTTCATAGATTGTTGGAAGGATTTTAAAAAGATCATACAGATAAAACCCCTTTCATGGGGCCAGCCCGGTGGCATAGTGGTTAAGCTCATACACTCCGCTTTGGCACCCCGGGGTTCGCAGGTTTGGATCCCGGGTGCGCGTCAAGGCACCACTTGTCAAGCCATCCTGTGGCGGCGTCCCATATAAAGTAGAGGAAGATGGGCACGGAGGTTAGCCCAGGGCCAATCTTCCTCAGCAAAAAGAGGAGGATTGGCATCGGAGGGTAGCTCAGGGCTGATCTTCCTCACAAAAAGAAAAAAAAAAAACAAACCCTTTCATGCTGCCTGTGCAGAGTTGACCCTCACCAGGTGTTAGTTTCCTCTCTTCTCTTCCCCTTGCCTGGATCTGTGTTGGGTATTTGTGCATCTGTGTTTCTACGTGTAACTGTTTGTTTCTTTATATCTCTATCTAGCTACCTATGTGTAACAGGCCTTCTGTATCTCTCTCTCTGGTTTACCAGCCGGTGAGTATGTGTGTGTGTCCTGTTTTTGTATCCATGGATGTCTGTGTATGAGGGTCTGTGCAATTGGGAATGTGTGCATTTGTGTATCTATGTGTGTCTGTGTATCAGCATGTCTGTGTGTAATTGGGTATGTGTTTGGGTGTGTTAGTGTGTGTGTGTGATACATCTGTATATGAGTTTGTGTTTCAGTATGTGCCTGTATCTGTGTGTGTTTATATGTGTTTAGAGGTCAGTCTTAGTGTACCTGAGTGTTTATGGGTATCTAGATGTGTCAGTGTGTATCTGGATTTGTGTTTTGGTGTGTATATCCATGTTTCTGGGTATGCCAGCATGAACTGGTGTGCATGTAGGTGTGTCAACCTGTGTGTCTCAGTGTGTTTGTGTAGGCCCCTGAGAATCCATATCCAGCTATTTCCCGCTGACCATGGGCAGGGAGCTCTGCCCACACATCTTGACCTCTCCCCCAGCTTCCAGAAGGCCCTGAGTGTGGGTGTTTTCCTCCTAGCCCTGCCCTTGGGCACAGGGCCAGTCTTGCTGCCCAGGACTGGTGGAGTGGGTGTACGCAAACACCTTGAGAGCCCTACCCAGCAGCCCCCTACACGAAGCCTTATCAGCTGGCAGGCCAGGCTGGTCATCCCCCTGTTGGAGGAGTGAAAACGGAGAACTGAACCCCTCTCCTTGGAGAGCAGTGAGCCCTGTGGATCATGGGGTCAGGAAATCCCTGCTCTCTCAGCCTAGGTCAGTGTCCATCTGGCCTGGCTTTTTGTGCTTGTCAGATGCAGCCAGACAGTTGGGAAACAAAGCACGTCTCCATGGCAACTCGCCTCTGCTTTCCGACTTGGGCAGTTCAGTGGTTTTGGGGCCCCTTCTTCAGCCCAGCACTGGGAAGGGAGTGGGCAGTGAGGATGAGTAATGAAGCTTCCACATATGTGTGCTGCACCCCACACACACACCTCAACACACTCAGATACCTCCACACTCACTCTCCTTTCCTAGGTGAAATCGGATGTTCAGGTGGGGATACTGGTGCCCAGAGAGAGCAACTGTCTTGCCCAAGGACACCTAGCAAGTTAGTGGCAGGACTGAGCTGAGAACCAGGTTAGGCTAACTTTTGACAAGCCATTAAGCTGGGCTGGCTGGATAACTCATTTCTGTGCAGACCTCAGAATAAAGCTTCTCCTGACATTTCTACCAAGTTGTTAAACCTCTTACCTTTTGCCTCTGCTTGTCTATGAGGCACAGTATTTTCTAATTACCGACTGAAACAAACTGCCGCAGAAATAAATTGAATGCTGGCTCTCAGTTAAAACCATAACCATCACCTATTAACTCAGCAGGGTTTCAAATTTTTAATCCATCAAAATATCGTCATTGTTTCTGCTGATTTACTTTGTGGTAACTAAAAGTTACAAGTCTTTTTTTTTTTTTTGAGGAGGATTGGCCCTGCGCTAACATCTATTGCCAATCTTCCTCTTCTTTTTTTCCCCAAAGCCCCAGTAGATAGTTGTATGTCATAGTTGTACATCCTTTTGGTTGCTCTATGTGGGACATCGCCTCAGCCTGGCTTGATGAGCGGTGAGTAGGTCCACGCCCAGGATCCAGGCGAACCCCAGGCCGCCAAAGCAGAGCGGGCAAACTTAACCGCTACACCACCGGGCTGGCCCCGAAGGATTATAAATTTTGATTTATAAAATAAATTTATACTTATAAAACATAGCTCTTATCCATTTTATCTATCAGATAAAATTCAAGTGGCTTTTGTTTGAGGGGAAAAATACAAGTTCCACTGCTAAGAGAAAATGTTTGAAAACCACTTTTCTCCACTGCATACGGCTAAGAGACTGACAATCTGATCACAGAATAACTGGTCAGTCTGGAAGCCTGAAGCACCGGGCTGGTGCTCAGAAGGTATTTGTTGAAAGAATGAAGGGAATGAGAATTCATTCCAACTGGAGACTGGGCTGTGGCAACAGCTATCTCTCCTTTCTCTCCTGCCTCCCCCTCCTCTCTCTCTTTCCTTCCCTCCCTCAACCTCCTAGGAGCTGGCACCAACTCAGAGCTGGGAGGCCACAAGACTCCAGGATTCCAGCCACACACCACTAACACCTTGGGCCTTATTTCACCTCTCAACTCAGCAGGGTAAATGGGTGGAATTAGGCTTGGGGCCTGATTCTAAGAGTTGCTGGGAGGATCCAAGAAGACCTCAGCAGGGAAGTTGTTTGAAATGTTAAGACCCTGCCACAGATGCCAGGAGCCACAGAGTAAGGGACACAGGAATGGCCCCTGTGGAGATGGGACCTGCAGGGTCCCCACATCCCCAGGTTAGGGAGGAGAGAGGCAGAGGGCATCCCCCAGATTCGAGGACTTCCTTTCTATCCTCTCCCCCCACTGAGAAGGATCAAAGGGTAGAATCTTAGTCCAGCCTGAAACAGGAACCCCTTTGAGAATCTGGTTAACACTGTGGACCGTTTCCCCAGAAGAATGCAAGCAGGTGCATTCAAAGTTAAGCAGAACATTTCTGGAGGTTCCTGGAGGCCAAGCTGTCGCCTCAGGATAAATACTCCCCTTTTCTAGGATCTTAACTGCCAACTCTTGAAAGCAGCTTGGGTGGGGCGGCAGGTGCCTGGTACAAACCGGTGCTCGCTTAGGAAACACACACATACAAACACACACGAACAGAAATCAAGTTTAAATTCCACCTCTGCCCAAAGGTAGCTGTGTGACTGTTGGCAAGTCACTCCACCTCTCCTTAGGCTGCCTTGTCCGTGGAAGAGGAATACTATTAATCTGTCGACATCTTCAACTTTGCAGAACTGCCCCACCCTCCGCTACAATTCCAGCACCTCTAACTGGTCTAAGAACCGAGGGAAGCCACAGGTGCCCCTACCCCGGCTGTGTGATATACAGGTGCTTTCCCTTCCTGATGTTCCCTGTAAAATGAGGGAGGCTCAGCCACACCTTGGCCTGGCTGCCCAGTCTGGAGTCTGTGGGGAGGAGGCCAGGCCCAGCAGGGGACAAAGCTGGAGCCTGTGAGAGGCAGGTCTCCCAAGGGTGGGGGGTGGGGGAGCATTGGGTGGGTGTGAGGGTAACATCCGGGTAGACCTGGGTTTTCCAAAAACAGAGGAGACAAAGCTGGAGGGCCCAGGGGCTGCTGCCCCAAGCCTGGTTGTTGCTGGTTCCTCCCTGGGGACAGGCTGGCAGCTTCCTGCCTGGTCAGGTAACAGTCTGGCTCCAGGATGGACTTTGGGCCCTGCCGACAGGGGCTGCTGGCAAGTCAATTTCCTCAGATGTCCATAGGGCCAGCAAAGAAATGTGGCTGAGCTGAGCATTCATGAATCCAGAGAGCAGGGTTGCAGGCTAGCCCTTCCCAGGCTAGCCCTCTCTTTGTGTCTCAGAAGCATGTCTGTCCCGCAGGCCAGGGGACAAGAGGGAAAGCTGGGGCTGCTGGCCTGAGGGTGGTCCAGGCTGGGGATGGCAGGTAGAATGTCTGGGAATTACAGTTGGGAGCAGCGAAGGGAATACAACCCTGACCTTTCCCCACTCCCCTCCTTCTTCTCTCCACCTCCAAATCAGGGGACCCAATCTATGAGTTGACTCCTGAGGATTCTGGTTTGAGCGGAGCCTTTGCTGAAGAATTATATGAGCCACTGCCAGGGCCAACTTCACGGGCATAGTCACACATGGTCCTGCTCTCAGAAAGGCCCCATGCTTGGTTGAATGCCCTGCTGTTGCCCTCTTGAAATTTTTAATAATTTTTTAACAAAAGGCCCTGCAAACTATGTAGCCAGTCCTGGCCACTGGGAAGAAGGAGGTGCTGAAAGAGTTGGTGGGGGCAAGACTGACTAATATTCCCCTCCTGATCACCCCTTCCAAAAGCCAGAGTATGTTTGCTTTCCTTTCTCCCAATGCATCCAGGCTATCGAACAGGCCAAGGCCCTGTGCACTGCTCTCTCTCCAAGTCTCAGCCCTGCCTATTTACTTTTCCTTTGGTACTCACCAACTGAGGGAGAGGCAGGGTCCTCAGAGCTCGTGCTAGGCCCTGTGAGGACAGGGCCCAGTGATCCCTGCACATGGCACAGTGCCTGACCCAGAATGGGTGCTCCAGGATTGCAGGCTGGACCTGAATGAATGATGGTTAGATCGGAGACAGGCCCAGCAAAGACAGTGATCTGCCCCAGGCCCCCCAGTGGGGGGAACGTCAGTGATGGCGCAGGTTTACCACAGCCGAGCCCCTGCGGACACTGAGGGGGCTAAGGCAGGTTAGGGAGGTCACACTCTGCACTCTAATCATTCTACAATATTGTACTGAGTGCCGTGTACACTATGCCAGGCCTGACTGGGCTGGGTGCCCCAGACAAACGAGTCTTTGCCCTCATGAAGACCAGGACCAGGAGAAAGCCATGTGACAAGGGTCACACTGGGTGATGAAGACAAACTCTAAGGGTGGAGTGATCACGATGCCCTTCTGCGGACCCAGGAAGGGAGTCCAAGAGTGCTGAACCCACAGCTGGCCCCTAGGGCAATTTCCAGCCCGTGGGGACCAGGGGGAGACAAAATCTAGATTGCTGGCCTTGGCTCCTTTGCTGCTGACCACCTCTGTGCTCTCCTGGCCTCAGTGTCCCTTCTGTACTGTGGGGTAACACTCCCTGCCCTGCTTCCCTCACAGCTTGTTGTGGGATCAGACGATATAAAAGTGTTTGGTCAGCCACAATAAAGAGCCAGAGGCCTGGAGGAAATGAGCACAGCAGTTTCATGATTCTGAAAGCCTTTCTTCCTTACTACCTTCCTTAGTCACACTTCTCACCTACAGAGGATCTCAAAGCACCTTAGAAGCTGTGAGTTCAAGGCCAAGATCAGCCCTAATCAGTGCTGAGCATCCCAGTGGGAAATCCAAACCCAGGCCTAGCCCAAGGGTAAACTGAGGCATGGCTCTCCTCATCCTCGTTACCAAAGGGTGAAATGGGAGGGAACCCAGGAGGCCTGAGTCCCAGCTCCACATTGAGATTGTCGGAGTCTGGGGGAGGGTGTGGGGAGGGAAAGGAAAGAAGGGAAGGGGCACTCCCACCCGTCAGATGGGAGAGGAAGGCCCACTGTCGGTCACAGGTCTCAGGTGGGCTGAAACCTCGGTCCCTGGAGCAAAACCTCCAATAGTGACTGGGCCCTGAAAAGAATTCTCAGAATTCCCTTATTCCAGAATACCCCATCTCTTCCCAGACCAAACTCAGGATATCAAGTTCTCTTGGGGTCCAACTCCAGCATTTCTCTTCCCTTCTTCCCTGAGCGCCCCCCCACCTCCCCAAACCCTGGTCCCTTTCGTGCGCCCGCGGAGACAGACCCTCAGGACCGCCCCTCCCGGCCCTGCCCCGCGGCCCCGCCCTCTCGGTCCCAAGCGGTCCGCGCGACTCCGGGGGCTCCGGACCACCTCTCTCCGGCACGGACCTCGCCCTCCCCGAGGCCGGAGCGCCCAGCCCGGGGCTGCGGGCCGAGGAGGCGGGGAGGGGCGGCAGGCAGCGCCAATCCCGCCCGCGGCCGCTCCCTCGCCGGCTCCTTCCCTCCCGGCCGGCCTCCGCGCCCCGCCCGCCGCCCGGCCCGCCCCTCCGGCGCCGCTCCCGCCGCCCGCCCGCCCGCCGGCTCCTCGCTCGCTCTGCCTCCGCCGCCCAAACTTTTCTCCGGGCGCGTCTCCCCGCGGCGCCCGCCTGCCCGCCCGCCCCCGGCGCATGGGCGCCCCGCCGCAGGGGGCCCCGCCGCCAGCTCCGCCCGCCGCGCCATGGCGGCCCGCGCGCCCCCCGCCGCACCTGCGGCTGACGAGCCGGGGGGCCCGGGCGGCCCCCCGCGCAGGAAGAAGTCCCGCTCGGGCGCGTCCGGCCTCCGCCGCGCCTTCAGCTGGCTGCGGGGCAAGCGGCGCAAGAAGAAGGCGGCGGGGGCCGAGGGCGGCGAACCGGCCGCCCCTCGGGCCAAGAAGGCGGACGACAAGGCCAGGAGGGCCAAGGGGAAAGGCCGAGGTAAGGCGGCCGGGCACCTGGGCTGCGCAGCGGGCGGCGCCGAGGGTGCGGCCAGGGTGGCTCCGCTGAGGGTCCGCGGCGTGGGGAGGGAAGAGCCCCAGGCTCAGCCGGAGCACCCTCATTCTGCGCCGCCCCCCGGAATTTCCCAGACTCAGCCTTGCCCCGTTCTAGGGGGAGGGGACCCCCGGCTGGGGCAGGGATCCCCTGGCTTGAGCAGGAAGTGCGGGCAGCCTGGTTCTTGGGACGGTGAGGCAATCGCCCTCCCCCAGGCTCACCCAGGTTCTGCCCTCTGCTGAGTCAGGGGGTCAGGGACTTGACTCTGGCCTGGGGCCAATGGGAGAGGCAAGTGGCCTTGCATCTCTGGTAGGGGGGGGTCCCTCTGGGTCTGGAGGGTCAACTGCACTTAAAAGGTGTGTCAGCCGTCCAGGTGGATATGAGTGTCTAACCCCACAAAGGACCCAACGTGGCCCATAGCATGCTTTAGGTTCTTAACAGTGTTAGCTTTTCCCACCTGGCCCCCCTCACCACTCACCTGGGCCAAACCACAAACATCCACCTCCTGGGGTGGTCAGCTCACTGATGTGAACCAACCGGCCCTCCCCATCACTCCTTCCCCCCAGCCTTGGTAGAAACTGCCAGTGTTGGAAGTGTGCTTACAGATGGGGAAACTGAGGCCCAAGTTAATGGAGAGGCTGTACCTGGGCTGGGGTGGGTACTTGAAATACAACAGCTAATTCCCTGCCTCTGGGCTCCCTCTGGCCTGGTGGATGGGCGGGATGAAGGGAGGCTGACCTGGCTCATCTCTGCTGGGGTCACTTTTCTTTTGGCCTCTTGCTTGTTTCTTCCCTCATCTTCCCCTCTGTCTCCTGTTTGAGGGGGAGGGCATGAGACTCTGCAAGAGGGTGGGGCTTCCTTGGGGCCTGCTGTCTACCTGTCCTAGGTTCCTGCTGCCGTGTTAGAGGTGAGGAAATGGCGTGTGTGGGCCCATCCCATTCCGCTTGTGTTTACTCTCCCAGTGTCCTTTAACCGCCTCTGGAGGAGAATTTGAAGGAACACTTTAGGGGCCAGGAAGAGGGTGAAAAGCCTCTTGTGTGATTGCATCCGGGATGATCTTCCTTTTGGATATGGGCCCTTCCCCACTGTGGCCCAGCCACAAATAGAAGTCAGGGTGCTGGGGCTGGGATGGCTGGGCCAGGCCCTGAGGAAGGGTTTGGGTGAGGAGTGTTTGCAAGTGCTCTGCAGCCCCAACAGGACGTGGAGTCTGTTCCAGGGCTGCCCCACTGGGATTCAGTCTGAAGTCATCCCCATTTTGCTCAAGAGGGTGTGGATCAGAACTGCAGCAGGATGGATTGTGGTCAGACTGTCGAGATTGGAGTTAGAAGGCTGGTAGTGGACACTTTTCCCCTGGAAGACCAGTGTCGAGGCAGGAGCTGGAAAAGCTGACCCTGTAGGTCCCTGCTCCAACAGTCTGGTTAGGGGTCATTAGGTCAGTGGCCAGGCCTCCCCCTGCCTCGTGTTTGGTGTCAGGTAGCGCTGGGCTTTCTGGGCAGCAGGTCGGCCTGATTTGGGCCCACGTGCTTGGGCAATACCTCCCTGCCCCTGGCTGTTGTTTCCTCAGGTGGGGGGGGGGGTGGCCCCAGGTACAACTGGAGGAAGTCCTGCTCCCTTTTGCTCCAACCTTCTATTATTCCAATTGTTTCCTTGTCACCTGCCTGGCCTAACTTCTTTTCTGTTTATTAAGAGAAATAAATCTGATCTCTCTAATCTCCACTGGCACCGCTGATCAGGAAGGGGAAGCCCAAAGAAGGCTTAACTATTTCTGGGGAAAATGTTTAGAATGGAGATTGCAGGAGATAGGGAAGAGGTACACACAGAAAATTCCTGGGAGGTCAGGGGCCTTTGCTGGGGAGGTCATTCTCTCCCTGATCCCCATCTCTGAACCAAAGACCCATAAATGCAGGTCTCGGCTGCCCTAATTTGACTCCCCTACTACAAGATGAGAAAACTGAGCTTGGAATAGATTTTGAGCACCTGGCTTCCAGGACTCTTCTGCTCCCTTCACTGCCCTGCACAGACTTAGAAAGAAGAGAGGACATCTGACATTTATTGATTACTTTGAGTGTGCCAGGAGCCCTGTATCCATTATCTCATTTGAGCACATTTGCAGATGAAAAAATTGAGGCTCAGGGACAAAGAGTGATTGATTTGCTCAAACTGGGATTTGAACTCAAATCACCTGCCTCCAAAACTGGTACTGTTTTCGTGACTTTCCCAAGGACACAGACCAAGGGGTAAGGCTTAAAGATCTTTTTATCCAACCCATTCTACAGATGGGAAAAGGCCCAGAGAGAAGTGAGGGAACTTGATAGCGTCCGAGTCAGGCAAATCAGTGTTCAGATCCTGGCTCAGCTATTAGCCAGCCCCGTGACATTGGGCAGGCAACTTCTCTGTGGCCTCAGTGATTCCATTACTGTCTCAGGGAAGAGAGGGGGGACCTTCTCACAGGGGTGACCTTCTGTCTAGATGTTGTCTTGATGAGTCTGTGAGCTTTCTGTCTCTCCAAGCTTCTCACGAGAGAATGTGAAAAATATATGAAAGTGGAGTCATTCTAGAAATGCCAGGGGTTGCTGTTATTGTGTTGATGAGTTTCATCACCTGAGTTGTAAGGACCCAGTCTAGATGCAATGGGCTCTGAGGCTGACAGGACAACTCTCTCCTGGGCCCTACTCTGCCCCTTTCAGGCCACATGGCACGGCAGGTTATTAACACCTCCAAGCCTCAGTTTCCTTATCTGTAAAATAGGGATAATAAATCCTGGCTTTACAGGGGTGTTTCAAAGATCAAATTAAATAACAGACATGCAAATGCTTTGTGCACTGTGGAGCATGGTCTAGATGGTAGCAGGTTTCTGCTGGTGTGATGCTGAGGACTTGGGCATTAGCTAAGTTCATCCTGATCCATGTTTGGAAAACAACTCACTTGGTTACACCTCAGATACCCTGTTGTGGGGGATCCACAGAAGGTGGAGTCTTACCTTTGTCCAACAGGAGGACTCAGACATAAGAAAAAGTCAAAAAACAAACAGTAATCCATATTTTCCAGAAATATCACCTGGACTTTAGACAAGTATGTGGGGAGGAAGTGTTTCTGGGACAGATGCCAGGACTGGAGCCCAGTAGATAATCAAGGGAGGCTTTCTGGAGGAGGTGAGCAGAGTGTGGAAGGACGGCAGGGTGCTGGCTAATTTGAAGGGGAACATGAAGGCTGCTATGTGCCAGACCCTGGGCAGGCATTTTCATGAATGGTTTCCCTTGTCCTCACAACAACCTGGGAGGTGGGCAGTTGTCACCACGTATAGGTGAGAAAGTAGGCCCAGAGGGTGAAAGTAAGTTGATCAAGGGTCAGTCAGCTTCATTCATTTGAAAAAGATATATTCTTTACTATATAGTGTCAGGCACTGTTCAGGGTGACGCAGATACGTGGGACAAGACAAGCAAGGTTCCTGCTTGCATGAGAGGGATGTGGCAGTGACAGAACCCCTGAGTCTGCCTCCAGAGGCCACCCTCCCAACAAAATAATATGAGATGGATGTGTTTCTGACTCTGTAGAATCTTAGAACCAGCTTTGGGGAAAGGAGTATATAGCCCCTCGAAGGTTTTTCTCAGGCACTGGGCAGTGGCTGGGGGGTAGGAGGAGTGGGGATGGCTCTGATTCTCATAGCAAGACTTCAGCAGCCACCCCGCCAGGCCCAGCAGATTGGACCCCATGAACGCTGGCTACTCAGGCAGAACTGCCCTTGGTGTGCAGCTGTGGGGACACTCCTGTGTTTGAGTTCTGCTCTGCTGTATGACCTTGGGCAAGTTCTGCCCTGCTCTCAGCAAGACATGCCCTATCTTGACAAAGATGGGGTTTAAAAGCCTCTGAGACCCTTTGTAGTTCTAGAATTCTATGCGTTTGAGAATGGGCTGGAGGAGCAAGCTGGTAGGGGCCAGGAGCATGGGGGTGGGAGCTATGTCCAGGAAAGGAGAGCCCACCTTTGGCCAGTCAGGTGGACGAGACATCGGGACCCAGTGGCCTAGATGTCATAGGAAGGTGGGTGAGGAGACTGCAGTGTGAATTATGCCATCTCTGTGCTGAGCAAGGGGCCTGTGTATTTCTAAAGCAAAGTGAGGACCCAAAGGCACTTTGGTTGGTGGGCACTTCGCCTCTCTGAGGTCAGGGTGGTATCTGTTTGCCTTTCGATGGACACTCCATGGATTTCCACATTCTATGCCATTGCATGTGCTGCTCCCCCTTCTCTTCACTTTTCTATCCAGTGAACTCCTATTCATCCCTCAAGGCCTGGCTCCAGTGTCATCATCTCTGTGAGACTCCTGGGGAAATTAATGCCCCCCAGACTCTAGAGCAGGGTGCTTAAGAGATTTAGAGTTGGACAGTATATGCTTTTCTGGCCACCGTCTTCTTGGGTGGGGGCATCTCAGTGTCTTAGCCTGGGGCCTGGACTACTGTGATAGGGCTAGGGCTCCCTCTGCTGTAGGATACATCCAAGGGGGGAGTGGCTTCTATAGAGGAGTCTGGGTCTGCCTTCTCCAGGCCCCTGTGAAGGGATGGGCATTGTCTGTCTTGGGTCCAGATGGGAGAGGGCACCTCAGTAATTTATTTCACAAATACTTATTAAGTATTTATCAGATAACAAGTACCAACTGTGTGCCAGACCCTGTCCTGGGGATGAATGAGAGACAAGGTCCCAGTCCTCACGAACCTCACAATTTGGTGGTGGTGGTGGTGGGGCAGACATTGAGCAGTAATTGAGGGTCAAGAAGTGTGACAAACGAGGGAGCACAGCGATCCCAGGGAGAGATCAGGGACAGCTTCCCTGAGGAGGTGACACTTGAGCTAAAATGGAAGGATGAAGGGAAGCTGGGGTTGAGGGATTTGCACCGCCAGAATCAGGCAAGGCATCTGCTAGGGGCTGAGACCACCTGGCTGTCTGGGGTCCTGTGGGGCACAGGGAGTGCCGTACCTCACTGTTCTGAACATCCTGAGTGCAGGAGCTGGGTTGACTGTCTTTTCCCTCTGCCCTGCCCAGCACAGGGCCTGGCACTAAGTGGCTTTGGGTGATAGGTGGGTGATCCGATATGGGCCCCCAAAGCATGGGCATCTCTGGATCCAAGAGGCTCAGAGTTAACGGCCTGAGATGTCACAGGAAGCCCTCATGGCACATACAGATAGGCAGTTGAGGCCCAGAGGAGGAAGTAACTTGCTCAAGGTCATACAGCCAGCCAATGTTAGAGGTGGAGCAGGAGCCCACACCTGCCAGGCTGACCTCAGCTTCTCCGCTCCTTTGTTCAGACCTCAAATGCAAAATCCCCTCCCAAAGAGGTGCGTCTGCCAGGGGTAGGACGAGATGAGCAGGAAGCTGAGGCCAAGGAAGACTGACACCTTCAGGCGCTCATTCCAGCTGTCTCTCCCTCTCCCTCCTCGTGGAGGCCCGAATCCCCACCATGGCACACATCCCAGCGCTCTCCTGGAAATCCCCCTCAGGCTGGGAGGGGCCCTCCACCCACTATTCTCTCCCTCTCCTGCCCCTGAAGCAAGGCTGCCAGCAAGGTCTGCACTGGGGTGGCTAAATCCTGTGGGCAGAAAAATCTATACTCGGTTGTCAGTAGAGGGCGGAGGGAGAGTCTCCACTCACTCACCTGCCCCTTGGAAATCCCCCTCTCCCCACACCCTCAAAGCTGTCTCAGCTGCTCCTGGCCTGTCACATGCTGAAGAAAACTAATGAGAGGAAGCATTGTATATTGTTTGGGCCACAGTGAACGTGGTGGGGTGGGGAGAGCAGGTATACACACCTCCACCTTCCATCTGCAGACGCCACAACCACCTCCTTGGCGGGCTTGGGGAAGGAAGTAGGTGGAAGCAGCGTCCTCGGGCAGGAAGGATGAAATCTTTGTCCACCTTCCCTGTTATTGCACTCCACGGGACTCGATGCTCTTGTGCTCCACTGTCCTTGGGGGTCGGTTCATCAAAGGCTGTCAGCTCCACTCACAGGGTGCCCAGCTCTGTGCTTGGCATGGAGGGGAGACAGCTCAGGTTGGAGAGAGTTTCAACCCCAAATTTTCTGGCAAAGTGCACGATTCCCAGGAGGCTGCTGGTGGGGTCTGTTCCAAGTAGGGCCTCCTGTCTGTTTAGGATATCCTCTCCTCCAAGCCCCTAGCCAGGCGAGGCCTTTACCACCCTTCTCCAAGAGGGTCACAAGGCACTCAAGCCCTGTCTTGTGGTTCCTGGAGTTCTGGTCCATACGCCTTCCATACCACCTACTTCCTCCCACCAGTCCTACCTCAGGCTCTCTCATGCCCTTGGCTGTAGGCAGAACTCCTCCTGCTGGATCCTGAAGCTCAGCCTTTGTCGTGAAAGAATGTAAGATGGGAAAGTGTCTTGGACTCTCCTGCCTGTGCCTCTTCATCTCCACCAGTATGAAGTGCCATCATCACCACCTCCACCAGTTTCTGTTCAACACATGTGACACACCTACTGTGTGCCAGACACTATGCTGAGCCTGGGGTTACTAAGAGGAGTGAGACAGTCACTGCCCTCTAGGAGCTTGTTTTCTGTTTGGAAAGGGAGATACCAAAACAAACCATTGTCTTGAGACAAGTGCTGGATGGTGTTACACAGGGTGTGATCGATAACTATGTCAGAGGACAGCACTAATGCCTGTGGGAGATGGGGATGCAAAGAAGACTGCCTGGAGGAGTAGACTGTTGAGCAGGGCTTTGAGGATAGCAAGGAATCTTCCAGGCGAAGGTGGAAGAGGAAAGGACCATGTCTGAAGGCCTGGAGGTGTGCACTGGGGAGTGGCAGACAGTTTTGTGTGGGTGGGGTTCTGAGAATGAGAGGGCGTGGTCAGAGATGAGGCTGAACTGGTGGGCGGAGGGAGCTCCTGTAAGGCCTGCAAAGGCCAAGGCACCCGCCAGGTTCCAGACATCCTTCTAGGCTCTTTGCATGCCTGTCCTCACTCCATTCATGCCTGGGGATTTGCACTTTACTCTTGAGTGTTCGCTCTGCTCCCCCATACCACCTTTCTTCTTCACGGGCCTCAGTTTCCTCATCTCTAAATTAAGGGAATTGGGCTCGCAGATCTCTGAGATCTCTTCCAGATTTGACACTAGGACCCTCTTCTCTGTGCAAAGCAGGGGCCTGGTGCACACAGCTTGGTATACAGTGTATGCTCAATGAGTATTTTCTGGATAGATGAAGAAAATACCAGCCCCTCAGGGACTACACTGTTGTCAAGCTCAGACTTTTAGCAAGAGATGGGCCTCAGGGAGGATGGGGAACAGCTATGACTCTTTTTGCAGGGAGAGAACAGGGTGTCTTGGAGCCACTGGGTATAAGAGGCAGCGTGGTGTAGTGAGGGGCTTGCCCAGGTGGCAGAAAGGATGAGCCATATGAGGATTAGAACTGAAGGCCCTGGACTCCCAGCCCAGTGCTCTCTCTGCTACACCATGCTGCCCCTAGTTGGAGAGACAGGACAGAGTGATGGTAAAGGAGAGTCACTGCCCAGGATATGGGGCCCTGGACAGGTCCCTGGGCACAAGGGCACTTGCGAGGATACAGAGGTGGGGGCCTCGGGCAGCTTGGTAGTCTTTCAGGAGAGGTGAAGCTTGGCCTGAGGTTTGAAAGACCAAGACTTGTATAAGGGGAGATGAGTGAGGGGCACATAGCTCCACAGATGCACAGACATGGGTGGTTTCATGTACGTTTACCTATATACTCCATTACTTAACACACCCTCCAAATGTAGATGTGGGCATCCACTCAACAAACAATTGTACAGTCATATCGATACACAAAAGCACATGCAATTACACAGTCTTACAAACTTTCACTTACATGCACACAGGCAGACTGTTACACACTCAAATACACAAAAATAAGTGATATTCAGCCACCCTGAGAGACAGTCACAATTACATAGGAAGATACACAAAAGCACACATCCAGACATGTAAACAGACTCAACTATATGGATACAGGCACACAGTCACACACATGATTACACAGAGGGGAACCCACATGTTCAGGGTCACAGATACACAACTACACAGTCACCTTAAAGCACACAATTACAAATGCCCAACTGCGTGCTTGCCTTCAAGGTCGTGCAGAGGCACAGATAAAGTGGAGGGGTAAGTAGCATGGAGCAGTGGGTATTGGAGTCAGTCTGGGTTTGAGTACTAGCTCTGAGCTTAATGCTGTTTGATATTGGGCTAGTCAGTTGACTTCATGGAACCTCAATTTCCCCATCTGTAAAATGGGGATGATAAAAGTACCTGCCTTACAGAATTGTTTTGTGGAAAAATGAAGTAATGCATGAAAGTGGTTATCACAGTGCCTGGCACATAGTAAGTGCTATACAGGAGTCCTCCTTATCCACGATTTCTCCTCTCGCAGTTTCAGTTACCTGTGGTCAACTGCAGTCTGAAAATATGAAATGGAAAATTCTAGAAATAAACAATTCATAAGTTTTAAATTGCCTGCCGTTCTGAGTAGCTCGATGGAATCTCTCGCCGTCTAGCTCCCTCCTGACTGGGACATGAATCATCCCTTTGTCCAGTGTATCCATGTATACACTACTGCCCGTTAGTCACCTAGTAGCCGTCTGGGTTATCAGGTCACCTTGTCGCTATATCACAGTGCTTGTGTGCTTGTGTTCAGGTAATCCTTATTTTACTTAATAATGGCCCCAAAGCGCAAGAGTAGTGATGCTGGCAATTCCGGTATGTCAAAAAGAAGCCATAAAGAGCTTCCTTTAAGTGAAAAGGTGAAAGTTCTCCACTTAATAAGGAAAGAGAAAAATTATATGCTGAGGTTGCTAAGATCTACAGTAATTTTTATTACAGTATATTGTTATAATTGTTCTGTTTTATTATTAGTTATTGTTAATCTCTTACTGTGCCTAATTTATAAATTACCCTTTATCATAGGTATGTATATGTAGGAAAAAACAGAGTATATATAGGATTCGGTCCTATCTGCGGTTTCAGGCATCCACTGGAGGTCTTAGAACGTATCCCTGGGATAAAGGGGACTGCTGTATAAAAAGTGCTACCATTACTTTGAACACCATCACTACAGAAATACAGTCAGATCGATACATTTGTACACACAGGCACAGAGACACTCACGGGGTAGTGGTTGGTGGGCCCAAGCAGCAGCAGAGCTCTGGACCCCGCCTGCTGGAGCCCGTCCCCTAGTTCTCTCGGCGCCATTGCAGTCCTCAGAGAGGCAGCCCCTGGGCTAGGGGAGCAGGGGACCTTCCTGCCCCACCTGGACGGGACGGGCCTTTTCCGAAGCACTCTGGGCAGGGCGGCACAGCAGGTCTCCCAGGTCCTAGGAGGGGCGGAGCCTACGGGACGCGCACCAGGCCCCGCCCCTCCATCGGCCCCGCCCCGGCCCGACCATTGGCCGCAGGACCCGGGGGTGTGGCCAAGCTGGGGCTGGGGGCGCCTGCGGTGGCCGCCCGCGCGTCTCACTGCCTCGCTCCGCGGGCTGCGGGCCCGGCGGCCGGGCTGCTTGGGCTGCGCTCGGGTTACCGCGCCGGCTCCCGCGCCCGCCATGGGCAACTCACACCACAAGAGGAAGGCCCCTAGCGGCCCCCGGGTCCGCAGTTTCTGGCGGTTCGGGCGGTCGGCGAAGCGGCCGGCAGGTAGGGGCCGGGAATGGGGGCGGGGCAGGCGGGGAGGAGGGTCTCCCTGCCGCAGCTGCCACCACCGGTGCTGCCCCCTCCCGGGGCCTGGTGGGTGTGAGTGTGGGGGGCCGGGAATCCCCCGCACAGATCCCACACCTCACATGCACACAGACACACACGTACACACGAATACCCACAGGCGGGCACACGTACATGTTCGCAATTGACACAGTCACACAACACCCACTCAAATGTACGGACATGCAGACACGAAGTCACACAAACACACCCACACCATCCCTGTAGGACGCACAGATCTTGAGACACTGTGCATATACCTATCCATACGGTTTACACAGCCACACGAACTACACCACACACGCAGATCCAGACACAATCATATACACAGATCAGTCATGTAGGTACAGTTGCCCACTGTCTTAGGCACGCAGATGTACACACGGGTTCAAAACTGCACAACCAACCAGACACACACTCAGGCTGCAAGACCCGAAGGCACTTGTGCATATACACACACTTGTTCCCCAGGCTTTAGCCCCCAACAGGCTGAAAGTTTGCAGGAGGGAGGGGAGACAAAGGTGGAGGGGGGAAGCAGGAAACGGGGGGCTGGAGGCTCGGGGCCGCCTCCATCTGGCGCGATTGGGAGTCGGACTGGTTTTCTGGGCTCCCTCCCCACCCCCGCCCGCGCCGCCGCTGCCTCTCTGCGTCCCCCTTCCCCCCACCCCTGTGGTCGCTGCCGCATCTCCCCCTTTTCAGTGCAGCCACCGAGCTGGAACGCAGCCTTTGCCGGCGTGCTGCGGGATCCCTCCGCGGGTCACATTCCAGCCTCCAAGTTGGGGGGAGGTGGGGAGAATGGGGAAGGCCTCCAACCCCAGGGCTGGAAGACAGGATTCCTGGTTTCCCCCAGCGGGTGCTGCAGTTCAGGGTATCCCCCAGAGTCCCAGGGGGTGCTGGAGGAGGAGCTGTCGAGCGTGCCTAGTTCCCCCACCTGGTGAATCCACAGATGGGGTAGGGGCAGGGTGGTGGATCCACTGCCTCCCAGGAAGATAAGGGGTCTCTGACAGAGGCGGGTACTTGCTCTGGGAGTGAGAGAATCCTGGAGAAGGTTGTGGTGGGGCCCCTGCTGTGGTGGGAGAATCCACCCACGTCTTCCCAGGATGGCCCACATTCCTAGAGGTTCAGAACTGAGCCTGATGATCTCATCCCTCCACTCAGGGGGGATAGAAAGAGCCTGGGCTGGGAATTAGGGGGTCTGGGTTCTCGATATGGATCTGGTGACCTTGAGCAGATTGCTTTCACTTCTCTGGACCTCCCTGGCTCCTACAGGGGGCCTTGTCTGTGAAGTTAGAGGGGCTTAGCTTAGGTGACTTCTGGGACCCTTACAGTCCTGGCTACCTGATTTCGTGGATGAAAAGACTGAGGTCTAGAGAAGGAGGCCTTGTCCAAGGCTTTTGCCTGCAGTGGTTTGAGAAATAATAATGATAATCAAAATAACAATAGGAAAAGGGTTAATTAAGTTCTGGTAGGATCTCTTAGGATTCTTCAGAAGGTGGGTTGATGAGAGACTCCAGGACCTCCCAGTACAGCTTGGCCCAGCAATCCTGAAATCTGGGCTGTGCCCACCTTTCTCTGCTCTTAGAGTCTGCACTGAGGGAGTGGGGCTGGGCCTGGGATGGGGCTCTTCATCTGCCCTCCCATGGCCACTCTGATCTGATGGTTTCCTGAAAACCAACTGTGGGTCCAGACATGTGACCATCGGTGGTTGGGGAGAGAGAGATTAAGAGGGCTGTTTACAGTCTCCTGCCCGCTGGCCCTTAAGCGCCTTCTAGCAGCCCTGTGCTCTGCCAGTTCCTGCTGTGACTCGAGTCAACTAGGCTGTAAGGTGCTCCTAAAAAACCAGAAAACAATGTCAAGGCAACAGAGAAGTAAGTGTTGGGGGTTGGGGAGTGTTCTAGGCTGTATATCAAAAGGCTGTTGGGTTGGGGCCAGTTTTTAGAAAACTGAGGAGATGGTCTTAATTTGGACTTTGAAGTAACTGCAGGGTTGGAATTAGTCCTGAATTGTTGATTAAATGAGAGAACATGGCCCCGGATACATTTCAGCTGCGGGGAGTGGTCGTGAGCAAAGGCATGGAGTAGAAACTGAGCATGGAGGTTGGAGAGGAAAGTAGTTGAGGCTCTTTCCCTGTGCCTGGGACAAGTTCCATTGTGAATGCAAACTTCAGTCCCTTTGGTTTTACTTGTGCCGAGGATTCTGAAGCCTCCCCAGCCTCAGCCTCTCCTGTCACAGGCCCAGGTATGGGACTGGGGCTTGAGGACATATGATTAGTCCGTGAGAGGAGGAGGGAAAGAATGCAAGGCAAGCTGAGAGGGCTGGAGTCTACAGGCCATAGGGAGCTAGTGAAGGTGTTTGAGTAAGGGAGGGGCCTATGAAAGTGAGATATTAGGAAGATGGCTTCACGGTGGGGGCGGGGGCAGGCAGAACAAGTTGGGGGGTGGAGTGGTGAGAGTGGAAGCTCAGAGAGCAGTCTGGAGGCTGTTGCAGTAATCCAGGGAAGAGGTGATGGGGTGAGGACTGGGGACAGGGTGGCGGCTGTGGGAGTGGCGAGGAGTGGCAGCTGCAGAGACTGCAGAGGAGGTGGCAGAAGGGATAGGACCTGGGATTAATCCGATGTTGTGAGTAAGGGCCAGAGAGGGCTGTGAAGGCTCTGTGCTTGAGGCTGTGTGGCTGGGGGACGGTAGCAGGGATACTAAGCCCCTATGCTAACCCCTTACATGGATTAATCCATTTGTTCTCCAATAGTCTTACAAGCTGGAAGCTGTTATTCTCCCTATTTTACAGATAGGAAGCTGGAGCCCAGAGAAGTGAAGTTACTTGCCCAAGGCCACTCAGCAAGGAGGTGGCTGAACTGGGATTCAAACCTGAGCTGTCAGATTCCAAAGCCTGTGCCCTTAACCAGTTTGTGGACAGATGGGTTTCCTCTTATGGTTGAGGGGCCTGCAAGTCCTCTGGGCGAAGAAAGCCTGGGGCCCTGGAAGGTTTGGGCTCTGTAGGAAGCACAAGTGGAGGAAGTGCTGGGGGTGGGGGAGCAGGAGTTGAAGCCCCCAGGGGCTCTGAGAGGGAGCAGGTGAGAAGTAGGAGGGAGAAACTGAGATTCAAGGAAGGGTGGGTCCTGGTGGACCAAATGCCCTTGGACAGGAGAGAAGGGTGAGGGCTGAGGGTGGATGGGGAGAGGCCTCCCCACTGCTGGAAAGACACTGTAACCTGCTGGGATGGATTGGCCTTGGTTCTCAGGAATCCAGACCAACTCTCCCCTCCCCAGGCCAGCTGGGCACTTGGTCCTGGCAGGTTGGGGGAATGGTGGAGGATATGAATTGGGAGCCCAGGGAGCACCCCCACCGCACCACCCTCCTCCAATTCCCATGCATTGCACTGTCAGGTAGACACAGGGCCCTCTTCCTGGTTGCGTTTATTGTTCCCATCTTGCAGATAAGAAGACCAAGGGAAGGGACTGAGTTGTTGGTGGAGTCAGACCACCTAGAATTCTTGTCATCCCTCCCCTGCCTCTGGAACTGGAATGCCAGGGGTCTTTGTTAGGTCCCACAGCTGGGAGAAGACCAGTTCCTCTACCCCTCCACCCCCGAGCTTCTCCCTCTGTCTCCTCCCCTTTCTGGGGGTTGGGGGAGACTTGTGATCAACTGTGTATCCGGACTTGCTTCTGGGGAGCTCTGGGCTTCCAGATAAGGGGCTGGCCCAGCCCTCTCTGGTCTGAGGGATTTGAGATAAGCTGAACCTCCTTGCTGCTCCAGGCCCTGCCCCGAAGTGTGGAACCACTGCCCTCCTTCTAGGGGCAGAGTCATGCATGCTGAGGGCTCTTTAGAGATCATCTCTCCAACCCTTCCACCTCACAGATGAAGAACCTGAGGCCCAGAAAGGGGCAGTGCCTGGCTCAGGGTCCTACTGTGATTGAGAGGCAGTGAGAGTTCAAACCTAGGACTCCTGACTCCCAGGCCAGTGGGATATCTGGTCTGGACTTGGAATTCTCTCCCTCACAAATGGGGATTAGGGCTGCCAGATAGGGCGAGGTCACTGAGGAGCTGATAGGGAGCTGATGTTAAGTGTCCCTTATCAGACCTTATCTTAATAATGGTCCTTAACTCCACTTGAGACTTGAAGAGAGCTCGGAAGTGGGTGGGAGAGGAGGCCTCTGGTGGCATGGGAAGAACATGATTTTGCAGCCAATCAGAGCTAGTTTCACATCCTGATTCTGCCATTCCTAGCCATGTGACCTTGGGCAAGTCACTGACCCTCAGGGAGTACCTCTGTATGGTGAGGGGGATTAAGTGAAACCATGTGTGTCTCAATCAATTGACACTCAGTAAATGCTAGTGTATTATCGTTGTGTTGTAAGTAGAAAGGCAGAAGGGCCTGAGAGAGCCCTTTACCTACCCCCATATCCGGAGAGGCAGAAGCTCCCTCCGATTACAACATTTTGTGTTCACACTTGGTTGCATGGTTTTCTTTAACTTTCCCAGGCACTCTGTGAGGTGGGTATTAGTCCCATTTTACAGATGAGGAAACTGAGGCCCAGAGAGGCTAATTCATTTGTTCAAGGCCTGGGATCCAGACCTCCTGACTCCCAGCCTTTTCCTCTCCTGGCTTCATGGTGGCTGCTTCTCCTGCATCTATAAAATGAGGATAGTCATGCCTTGAAGCAACAAAGGAAAGGACTTTGGAAAGTCAGAATTGCACCCTGGTGGAAAGAGATTATTATGTCATTTTGGGGAGCAGATACTGACCTGGAAACTCATTATGACATTTATTAATACTATTGTAGCTAATTCCTCCCTGCACTGCTGCCTGTTCCCCCAGGCACCTGTGGGATGGGATCCTCCCCTCCCTGTCCCGGGCACTCCCTGCCCCCCAATATTTACCTTAGAACCAGCTTGTCAACTCTGCCCCTGCTAGGGCGGGGCTTCTCATTGAGGGAAGGAAAGAGGGAGATTCCCCTTCTGCAGACGTGGGGTGCAGAGCTCCCCCTCTTGAGGCAGGGATTGGGGCTGCAGCCTCCCTGACCCCTTAACTTCCTCAGACTTAGGACCACTAAGGCCTTTGGGGTGAGCCCCAGGTTCGAATGTGTGCTCAGGCACTTCCTGGTTGGGTGACCTTGAGCAAGTCACTTTCCCTCAAGCCTCCTTGTACTCATTTGTAAAAAGGGAATGTCACATATACCTTTCAGGTTTCTTATTAGGTGTTCTGCTAGACAGTAGAAGAGAGTGTTTAGAGAACTGTAAAGTGCCTCCACCTGAAAGCTTTTGTTATATTCACTTCCCTTTGTCCTGCTTCTAAAAGAATAAAATCTACATACACCCTGGGTTCTGCTCCTATGGGAAGGCCCTCTGGGCCTTGGTTTGTCAACAGGTACAGTGAGGGGTTGAGACTTAGGGCCTCTGAACACCCTGAATCCTGGCTCCTGGGCTGGCCAGGGGCAGTTAAGCCCTGAGAGGGGTGGGAGGGGGCTGGGGGCAGGGTCAGTTCTGGAGGGTTCCAGCTCCTGAGTGAGGCCACCTGGGCAGCTGTGCCCTCCCCCCTTCATTCCTCTCCCCTGAGTCAGGCCTGCCTGGCTGTGGGCGCGCCACAGCCCCCGCCCCTTGTTCTGGAATGGGGCAGGTTGAGGCCTCACCCCATGGAGGATGTTGCCAAGACAGTGGGTACGCATGCGCACAGATGTGCACGTGGCCTTGGGGGTGGGGGCTCCCTCCCCCATTTCTCTCTGTCCCCAGGCTCAGGAAAGCCCCAGAGTGGTGGGTACATGCACCTGCCTTCCTGTACATGCAGCCACCTGGCAGGGCCGTGCGTGAGTCTGTGCGGTGGCACTCGGGCGTGAGGAGGACATGGACTAGAGTGGCCTGAGTGTGCTTTGTGGACGTGGTCCTGAGGGCGCCCACCTATAAGGATGGCCCCAGTGACATTTTGGAGGTGTGTGCCACATACCTCTGCTGGGGCACTGTATCCGAGCTCAGGAACTTGCATGTATGCTTCCTGGTGTGCCCTGCATGTTGGGAGGCGTGGCCAGGAGCAAGCTGTTTTCTCAGCTCCCGGAATCCTCCCACAGGCAGGTCGGGGAGGAGGGGAAGGCGGAGGCTGCTAGGTGAGCCTCAGCCCCAGGCTGCACCTCTGGACTGTGCTGGGGCAGAAGGTCCTGGAACACGGACTCAAAGTGTGACCTTGGGCGAGGTCCTTCCACTGTCTGGGCCTCAGTTTCTTTGTGAGGCACCTGCTCTCCACCTGAGACTCAGGTTGCTGAGCTCCGCCCCAAGCAAGCCACAGGTGTGTAGACCTGTGTCTGGGGTGGCTCAGAGAAGCCTGGGGCGCTGGCCAAGCTGTGGGTGGTTGGGGGGAGGGGTGTTGCTGGAGCAACCAGATGTTATCAAGTGTGAGAGCCTTGGATCAGGAATTTGCAGCTGTGGCCCTGACTGCCAGCTGTGGACCTGAGACCTTGATAAGCTGATGTTCCCCCACCCCCAACTTAGGGGGAGCTCAGCCCTTAGTTTCCCTGGTTAGGGGGACTGTGTCCTGTATGGTTAAAGGCTCCAGTTTTGGAGCCAGCCAGAGCTTGGGAAGTCACCTAGCTCTCTGAGCCTCACAGGTCCATGATCAATTACGGGGAGAGTATCTTTGCATAGCTGGTCTTGGAGGGCTGTTGTCAGATGCATGAGGGCAGGAAGACTTTGCCTTCCAGCAGCACCTGGCGTGGTGCCTGGCATGAATTCATCACAAGTGACAGTTTCCTGCTTTTTTCTGTTGGAGTGGGACTAATAAGAGCGGTGGATGGGTCTGCCCTAAGAGAGAGAAGAGGGGAGGATGTGGTCAAGAAACCAGGAACTCGTGGGGATGATAGAGTCCGGCAGCCTTCTTCAGAGGGGAGGTCAGGTTTGTAGCTGGCACAGCAGACAGAGCATGCCTTTTGGATTCAAGTTGTCCTGAGTGCAAATGCCACCCCGCCATTTACCAGCTTTATATTGCTTGCCCACTCTGGCCTATGTTTCCTCATTTGTAAAATGGGGGTAAAAGTGCCTACTTCTTGGGCTTGTTGTTTAGATTTCAGTGATTTGTGGGTATATACTCTCCAGCTCCACAGAAGTTTGTTCTCCAGAGAGCAAGGGCTCAGCCTTCTGCTTGACTGCTCCCTGAGAGGTGGGGCAGCAAATGGGGAAGGGGCTGCAGAGGGGCCTTGCAGCATGGGCGCCACTGTGGGTTCTTAGATTCCCTAGGGCCTCAGAGAGAGAGGTGCTGTGAGAGAGGGGTGTCCTTAGGCGAGTTTGGGGGACAGCACTGCACAGCTCACAGACTTGCTCTTCCACAGTCTCAGCGACTCTTTGGAGTTGCCAAGGGCATCTATTTTAACACTGTCACTCCTGGCTTAACCTTTGGTACTGACCTCCTGGGGCTCTTTGAATAAAATCCAGACTCTGCCAAGGCCTCTGGGGCCCTCCCTAACCTGGCTCCTGCCCTCCTCTCACCTCCTGCCATTCTCTCCCTTGCTCACCATTCCAGCCACACTGGCCTCCTCTCTGTTCTGGGAAACTCACCACTCCTGCCTCAAGGCCTTTGCTGTTGCCTCTGTCTAGAAGGCTCTGCACCCAGCACTTGCCCTGGCTGGCTCCTTCTCATTCTTTAGGTCTCAGTTCCAATGGCCTTTCCTTAGGGAGGCTTTCTTTGATGCCCCCAAAGGCACCCCCTTCCTGTCACAGCTCCTTGGTTTTCACTATCTAAAATTGTATTGTTAGTTTACCTCATTTGCGTATTTGTCAACTACTTATTGCACTCACAGTATGTGCCAGGCACTGATGTAGGCACTAGGGATATACTGGTGAACAACATAAAGTTCTCCTCCATTAGCCGTAGCCCCCAATACTAGTCTAATAAAGATTTGCTGATTGAATGAATGGATACAACAATCTTATAAAAAGGAGTTATTGGCCTTGTTTCCATGTGAAGTCATGACTTGTGTGTGATGGAGCTGGATTTGAACCTAGACCTTACTTCCCTCCAAGTAACCCCCCAACCCCCGGTCCTTACCTATGAGCTGTTTCTTGGCTAATTCTGTTTTCCCCGCCTGGTGATGCAGCAGAGTCACGGAGTCACCGAGTGAGGCCAGTGGGGAGAATCCTAGGCTAGAGCAGCAAGAGGTCTGTGTTGAAGGCCTGTTGCTGTGTGACCCTGGAGAGTTCACAGTGCTTCTCTGGGCTGCTGATGTCACATTACCACAGTGGGAAGAAAGTCCTTTGGAAAGTGGGAGGCTGAACATATACATGAGAGGTTGTTACCACCAGCCACTGTGATTCCACTCTGGGCAGTACTGTGTCCTGGGCTAGCTCCCTCACCACAGGCAGTCCTGGGCTTCTGCCTGGCCACTCCATGCTCTGAGCTCCTTCCCCTGGGAGTTACCCTCACCAGCCAGGAGGACTTGGGGGTCGGCACCATGCCAAGTCTAGTCTAGTGGCTCTTCCGCCTACCATCTGGCAGCCGAGACCCCTGCCTTAGCTCTGGCTCCTGACTGGAAAATGACTTAGGGACAGGGTTACTGGTCTGCCCCTGGAATCGAGTATCTTTGGCCCTCCTAGTCATCCTCTCCACCAAAGCTGAGCAGCCACAGACTCCGGGCCTCAGTTTCCTCCTCAGAGTCTGGGATGTCTCATGCCCCTGCCGTCTGCTTGAGGGGCGGGGTCGGCGGGTGGGCGGGCACAGTGGCGAAGGTGGGAGGAGGACCTGGAGAGCAGCCCCTCCCCCTCCTCTGCCTGGAGCCGGCGCTCTGCGGCTGGGCGGGCGGCCTCGCATCCCCTTAGTGCTGGGTTATGGTGAAGGCGTCGCCCGGCTTTCTGGAGAGGTCGGAATAGGGGACGGTCCGAGTGGTACCCGCAGTCATGGTGGTGTTCCTGGGCCGCCACCTCCCGGCGCTCCTCGGGGTCTTTAAGAAGAAGGGTGAGTGGGTGTGGCTGGGGGGACAGGAGGGATCCCCGACACCTCCGTTTGCCAGACCCTTATGTAGAATGAGGGATCAAGGCCGGGGAAGGGTAATGGGTGGGGGATGGGTCCAGTAATGAGGCCAGACTCCCCTGTCCGCCCAGCCTTTGTCCAGCCGCTCCCCCGCTGCCTTTGTCTGGGCCTTGCTTGTCTTTGGGAGGATGGATCCGGGTGGCTCTGACCTTGAAGCCTGCAGCCCTTGGGCGAGACTGCCTCCCTCCAGGGGTACCCACACCTTACTGGGTACATCCCAGTACCTCAGTTCTGAGAGGTAGGGCACCGGCTCCCAGGTCAGTCAGTGTGTGGAGGAGGATGGGATGTGAGGAGCAGAGTAGAGGGGAATGTAGTGCCCCTGGAAGTTGGGGAGCATGGTCAGGGAAATCCTGTTTAGAGGCCCTGGGGTGAAGTTTTGGAGGGAGGGGCCTATGCCACTTCCTCCCCCTAGGAGCTTGGCTTTCAGGCCTGGGGTAAGACGTGGGGGCCAGAGGGTCCCCATCTGAGTGTGATCCAGGAATCCCCTCTGGGAACCTGGAGTTTAGTCCTGGCTCTGTCTGACTCTGATTTGCAGGTGACCTTGGGAAGGCCTTGCCTCTTTGAGCCTGTTTTCCCAACTTGTAAAATCAGGGAATTAGCTGAGACTTGGCTAGATGGATTCCTGGGAGACCTCCCAGCTCTGACTTTGTGGGATTCCTGCGGATTCCCTGGGGCAGGAGCTGGCTGTTGAAGAATGGGCTGAGGAAGGAGGACAGGGCAGGTGTCTGAACTGAAGACCCGGATCCTGGGGCATCCTGGGGTGTGGCCCTTTAAAGGGCTTGTTTTGTTCCTGCCCCTCTACAAGGTGCTGCCAAGGTCACATGACCCTCCCAGCGCTTTTGCTTATGTTGTGGGTTCCATTTAAAGGGGGGCTGGGGCTGCAAAGTGCTGACACAGCCCCCCATTCCCAGGATTAGATGACCAGCTCTCCCATGGGCGGGGCCTGTAACAGGATCCTTTGTAATGGATCTCTGGCTCCTCTGCATCAGAGGCCAGGGCCTCCAGGAGAGGGGGATACCTGGGACTGTTCCCCCAAGAGAGGATGGAGTTGCCTTGTCTAGGGGTAGAGGGACGCAGGTCCTCCTCCCCTCCCCTGCCCATCCTTCCACTAAGGGACAGCCACATGGGTGAGTAGGGGACTCAAGAGGCCATATCCCTGGTTTGTCCCTCCCCCCCGGACTTCCTGGGGATCTGGTTATGACCCCTTCAAGCCCCCACCCCTTCCTAGTGTCCCATGTGTCTTCTTCCTGGACCTGGGCCAAGGAGGTGTACAAAAAGGGTGGTTTGTTTTCCTGTAAAGTAGAGCTTGGGCTCTGGAGACGAGAAGTGTATTTGTTATGGGCAATGTGTACTGGGGTGTCTTGCATGGTCCCCTGAGTGATGTGTGGATACGCAGTTGTGTGTATGTTTGAGTACTGTTTGTGTAAGCATAGAACGGGGACTGTGGGTGTTGTGTGTATACCTAGGGATTGGGTGTGCTCTGTGTGGGCCCTTGTGTGCTGTGTGAGTACCCAGATGTGTTTATACGTGGGTGCTATTTGTTTGTATACATACTGAAGCCTGTGGGTGGTGTGTGCATATATGGTGGGCCAGTGTGCCCTGCATGTGCTGCCCTCTCTGGGGCCCTTTGTGTGGTATGGATGCTCAGATATATGTACACTTGGGTATAGTTTGTGTATGTACATGGGGGCTCTGTGTATTGAGTGTATACCGCAGAACTGTGGGCTGTGTGTACTGATTGGGGGAAGTGGGCATTGCATGTATGTGCAGGGGCCGTGTGCAGTCTGGGGACTGTAGGTGCCCTTGTTATGGTGCCTGTGCATCCCCAGGGCCCAGATGCCTTCAGGCCTCACTTCTCTTCCTCCTACATCCCACTAGGCTCTGCCAAAGCTGAGAGTGACAAACGTCTAAGTGTGGGGCCGGGCCAGGGGCCAGGCTCTGTGGTGGATGAGCACCAGGACAACGTCTTCTTCCCCAGCGGGCGGCCGCCTCACCTGGAAGAGCTGCACACACAGGCCCAGGAGGGGCTCCGTTCCCTACAGCACCAAGGTAACCTTCCACTCCCCTCCAGTGCTACTCTCAGCTCCCAAGGTCAGGGGTCAAGCCTAACACACCTTTCTGGTGTCTTCCAGAAAAACAGAAACTGAACAAGGGTGGCTGGGACCATGGAGACACCCAGAGCATCCAGGTGAGCCCTGCCCCCAGCTCAGTCCTGACTACTCTTCCGTCTCTGCTTGATCTTTGGCAAGTATGTCTTTGAACCCTTCTGGATGTCAGTTTCCTTCCTGTATCATGAAGGGCTCGACTAGGTGACCCCTGAGGGCTATTCTAGCTGATGTCTGCTCAGTGCTGGGTGATGCTGGGTGGGGGAATCTGAGTCAAAAGTTCCAAAGAAGAGCCTTGAAGAGGCAACAGTGAGCCCTACCCAGGCCTCTGGGGTGGTCCTGGGTCTGGAGCCAGGGCCTGATCACCTTCTTCCCTCAACAGTCCTCCCGGACAGGGCCGGATGAAGATAGCATCTCCTTCTGCAGCCAGACCACATCCTACACAGCTGAGAGCTCCACGGCAGAGGATGCTCTCTCCATCCGCTCGGAGATGATCCAGCGCAAAGGTGTCTGCTCATCAGCCAGGGTTCTTGGACAGGGAGGGGGGTGGTGGGCACCAGGGTCCCAGCACCTGCAGCTTCCCCTTTTCCTCCTAATCTAGTGTTTCCCAAGGCTCTGTGATTCAGTGAATTCAGGAAACACTGTACCCTGTGTCCTCTTGGAGGTTCATGATGCACATTAACTGCAAAGCAGGACAGTTAAGAGTCGGGAAACCTGGGTTTGAGCCTGGTGTTGCTGTTTACCAGCTGCGTGACCTTGGGCCAACCCTTCACCTCTCTGAGCTTCTGTTTGATGTTCTATAAAAATGAGGATAAGAGTACTTATATTATTGGAATGAATGACAAATGTTTAGCATGCTGACTAACACATCGTTAAGTGTTCACTAAGTGGAAATGATCATTATTGATCTAATAAAGCCTTCCAGAAGTCTTACAGAAAAAAAGCATCTAGCTTTGTTTAACCTAGCTTTGCCCACGCCTACTTGACTATGGAAATCTTTTTTCGCAGAGCTCTCTCTTATTAATATTCTACAGAAGTAGTGCTCTGCACATTGTGCCCTGAGACCTGCTCTAACGGTTTCTCTCCTCTGGACTGGCCCCCAGGCTCCACCTTCCGACCCCATGACTCGTTTCCCAAGTCATCCGGAAAGTCAGGGCGGCGGCGGCGGGAGCGGAGGAGCACTGTGCTGGGGCTGCCGCAGCATGTGCAGAAGGAACTCGGTGAGCACCGCATTAGGAGGGCAGCGGTGGTGGGTGGGGAGTCCTGGCCACCCCCTCTGCTGACTGCCACGTCCTCCCTGTCCATTCCAGGCCTGCGGAACGAGCGTGAGGCACCAGGTACTCCTTGGCCTCCTGGTCCACGGGATGCTGTGCGCATCCCCACAGTGGATGGCCACCCGGTGGGCTTGGCCTCAGCAACAGGGGCCCGAGTGTCGCTGCAGGCGCTGGAGGCAGAGGCGGAGGCCGGTGCCGAGGCAGAGGCCATGCTGCAGCGCCACATCGACCGCGTTTACCGGGATGACACCCTCGTTGGCCGGTCCACAGGGGCCCGGCCCCCACCACTGAGCCGGCCCATGTCCCTAGCAGTGCCTGGACTGACAGGAGGGGCCGGGCCTCCAGAGCCCATGAGCCCGGCCATGTCCATCTCGCCCCAGGCCACCTACTTGTCGAAGTTGATCCCACATGCTGTGCTGCCACCCACGGTGGATGTGGTGGCCCTGGGCCGCTGCAGCTTGCGCACACTGAGCCGCTGCAGCCTGCTCGCGGCCAGCCCGGCCTCCATCCGCTCACTGGGCCGCTTCTCCTCAGTCTCCAGCCCACGTCCCCACAGCCGCCACCCTTCCTCCTCCAGTGACACCTGGAGTCACTCTCAGTCCTCCGAGACCATTGTGTCTGATGGCTCCACCCTTTCCTCTAAGGGTGGCTCTGAGGGCCGGCCAGAGGGCTCTGTGGCTAGCAATAGTGTGGCACCCCCTCCCCAGGGGGGCAGTGGGAGGGGCTCTCCCAGTGGGGGCAGCACGGCTGAAGCCTCAGACACTGTCAGCATTCGGAGTAGTGGGCAGCTGTCTGGCCGGAGTGTGTCCCTACGTAAGCTGAAGCGGCCCCCACCTCCTCCCCGCCGGACCCACTCGCTCCATCAGCGGGGCTCAGCAGCACCTGATGGGCCCTTGGGGTTGCCACCCAAGCCCGAGCGGAAGCAGCAGCCACAGCTGCCTCGGCCGCCCACCACTGGTGGGTCAGAAGGGATGGGGGCAGCACCCTGTCCATCCAACTCAGCAGGCAGCTGGGTGCCTGGCTTGTCTCCGGGTGGCTCCCGGCGCCCCCCACGCTCCCCAGAACGGACACTCTCACCTTCCAGTGGATACTCGAGCCAAAGTGGTACCCCTACCCTCCCTCCCAAGAGTCTAGCAGGGGCCCCTGCTTCCCCAGGCAAGGTTCAACCTCTTAAGCCAGAGCGTGTCACTTCCCTTCGATCTCCTGGGGCCTCTGTCTCCTCCTCCCTCACGTCTCTATGCTCCTCCTCCTCTGACCCAGCCCCCTCAGAACGCTCTGGTCCACAGATGTCGACCATCCTGGGTGACAGGTTTGTCATACCTCCTCACCCCAAGGTGCCTGCCCCGTTCTCCCCACCTCCCTCCAAGCCTAAGAGCCCTAACCAAGCTGCCCCTGCTCTGGCTGCCCCTGCTGTGGTCCCTGGGCCCAGCTCTACTGCTGATGTGAGTCCTGAGTTCCCTCCCACTCCCCAGACATCCCTGACTCCACCACAGGAGTCTTCCCTTGCCTCCAAAGACCAGTCGCCCCCACCATCTCCACCCCCATCTTATCATCCACCCCCACCACCCACTAAGAAGCCAGAGGTGGTTGAGGAGGTCCCGTCTGCCCCAGAGATTGCTGAGGAGCCCCTGCAAGATCCCAACTGGCCCCCACCACCACCTCCTGCACCTGAGGAGCAGGACCTCTCCATGGCTGACTTCCCTCCACCCGAGGAGGCCTTTTTCTCCGTGACTGGCCCTGAGCCTGCAGGTCCTTCAGACCCCCCAGAGCCTGTCAGCTCCCTGGTTGCTTTGCCCTCCTCAGCTACTGTCTCTTCCCAGAGCCAGCCCCATGGTACCCCAGACCCTCCTCCAGCTCCACCAGCCCCACCTCCTGCTGGTTCTGTCACAGGGCTTCTGGCCAAGGCCCCTCGGAGAGAACCCGTGGGCTGCAGCAAGGGCAGTGGGGTTCCCAGGGAGGATGCTGGTGCACCCCTGGTCACGCCCTCACTCCTGCAGATGGTCCGACTGCGCTCTGTGGGTGGTCCCACAGTGGCTGCAACCCCAGCATCAGGGCCATTGGCCCCCCAGAAGCCACTTCGAAGGGCCCTGTCAGGGCGGGCCAGCCCAGCACCTGCCCCCTCCTCAGGGCTCCATGCTGCTGTCCGACTGAAGGCCTCCAGTCTGGCTGCCAGTGAGGGCCCTGTGAGTGCCCAGCCCAATGGACCACCTGAGGGTGAGCCACGGTCTCCCCAGTCCTCTGCCTCTACGGCCAGCTTCATCTTCTCCAAGGGCACTAAGAAGCTGCAGCTGGAGCGGTCCGTGTCCCCCGAGACCCAGGCTGATCTCCAGCGGAATCTGGTGGCTGAACTTCGGAGCATCTCGGAGCAACGGCCACTCCAGGCCACAAAGAAGCCACATAAGGCTCCCCCACCCGTGGCCCGCAAGCCCTCTGTGGGAGCCCCACCACCTGCCTCCCCGAGCTTTTCTCGGGCTGAGCCTCTTACTGCTCCTCCCACCAACGGGCTCCCCCCTGCCGAGGACAGGACTAAGGGGGAGCTAGCGGAGAATGGAGGTGTCCTGCAGCTGGTGGATCCAGAGGAGCGGAAACTGGGCGTGCCTAGCTCAGGTACTGCGGGCAGTGGGGCCCATCACTGGTGATGGGAAATAGGTAGCTGCAGTTCTGCCTTTAGGGATTTGCTCTTGGATCTTTAAGACTCTTCTGGTCTCAGGATGCCTGGGAAGGGTGAACTGTCACCTTGATGAGCTACAGTGAAAGAGCATGGTGTGTGGGGCTTTGGAGTCAGAACTACAGAGTTTGATTCCAACTTTGCCATTTTATCTACCGATCCTGGCCTCCAGTTCCTTGCTGTAAAGTGTGGGGCAGTGATACTGCATGAGTGTCAGCATTTGTGAAGTGTCTAGCCCAGTGCTGCTGCATGGTCAGTAAATTGAGGGGGTGAGGATGTGCCTTGGGCCCTTAGTGATCAGAACCAAGGCGGGAGGTCCCTTTGCTGAGTGTTCCTTCTTTTTTCCCACAGACCCACAGAAAGAGCTGGTCTGACCACCAGGCACCTCACTGGCACTGCTGGCCCATCCCAGGAATACAATCTCAGGGACCTGAGCAGCTCCAAGGATGAGAAGATACAGCAGAAACTTAACCTAACAGAGAGGATGCCTGCAGCCTTAACCCACAGCCTTCAATATTTATGCAAGCCTGGTGTCGATCTGTCCTCCGTCACCCAGCACTCATGCCTTTTCCCGATTGGATTCACCTCTGGCAGCTGCCACTTCAGTCTTGGCCTTAGCCTCATCTTGAAGAGGTAGCTGGTGGGAGTGGGTGGTTGCGCCCCCTGCTGGCCCTGAGGCCACAGAGTTGGGAGCAGAACACCTCGAGTTTCTTTTGTTTCCTTTTTTTTTCATGTCCAAATCATGCACATACTGTAGTCCAGAATCAAAGCACTTTTGAAAAGTGGCTGCATGTCCATCCTCCAGGGCCCGTGAAGCCACATTCCAAGGGCCTGTTTACATGGCAGCAGCGTCAATCCCTGGTAGCCAGCCCAATAGCTGGGACCAGTCTGTCCCCTCCCTCTGATCCAGTTTGCTCCTTTTCTTAGTTCTTAGAGGTGGGCAAGTCGTATTCCCACAGGCTTCGCCAGGCTGGAGGCAGGAGTGGGACTGTGGAATTCCAAAGCACAAAGGTGCAGTGGGCATTAGCCTTCCTGTGCCTCAACTTACCACCAACCACCCTTCTGCCTTCCAGTTCTGCCAGGTGCTCCATGCAGAGGACAAGAAGCGGGACTTTGCCAGGCCCCAAGTGGGTTGGGGGAGAAAGAATCAGAGGAGGGGAGGTCCACAGGCTCTGTGTCCTCAGCAGGAGAACAGAATAGGGGGTCACCTCGGTGGGCACCTGGCAATGCCAGGCATCTGCCCTGTCTCACTTGATCAGGTTGGGGTAGGCAGGCATGACACTTCAGAGGCAGGAGCCCATGGGCTGTGGCAAAGCTGGGTCCCTTTCAGCTCTGCAGGAAGTACTGAGGAGGTGGACGAAGGGGAGGGTCTGGCAGGGGAAGAGCTTATTTGGCCTGGCCCCGTGGATTTCATTCTCTGACCTTTCTCTTTGTCTCCATGCATGTCCTTTCTGCAGCTGCCTTTCAGCACAGGTGGTTCCACTGGGGGGAGCAGACGCTGAGTGACAAGGAGGGGAAGCCAAAAGTGCATTCTATTCCAGACTTTTCCCTAGTCAGTGAGAGGGGCATTCCATGCTCCTAGGGAGCAGGCTGGGTGGTTGCCCCCTAGACATCAGCCTCTTCTACTGATCTCTTCTCCAGGAATTTTAACAACCTTTCTGTTTTCAGCCTGTGCTACCTATCTAGGTAAGATGGCTTCCCCACTGGCCCCTGGGACTTCCACAGCAGCATGGCTGCCACCCCTTCTGTCTTGACCCTCTTTCCTCAACAGTGACTCAAGCTTGAGCCTGGCAAGGAACGTTGCTTTTAGCTGCTTCTCCTCCACTAAGGAGAGAGATTGGCCCCCTCCCAGAACAAGAGCTGGGAACACAGGGGATGTGGTAGGAGAGCCTCGGTTCCTCTGGCCCTCTTTCACTACTGTCTTCTCCCTGTAGCTATAAACCAATGTTCTTCCCTTGCCCTTTGGGTAACAGCAAGCTGCTGCTGGGTCTGTGTTGCGCCTGCCCAGTGAGTTGGGGAAGGACAGTCAGTAAGCACTGCTCTGCTCAGAGCTCCTGATCCAGCCCCCTGGGAACCAGGACCCGGTCAAAGCCTCTATGAAACCAGGCCCTGGCAGCCTCAGAGCTGCTGGAGGTGGGAGGGAGCCCACCTTCCATCTCTTTCCATTCCCTCTCTTCCCAATGTTACTTGAGCTCCTTATCCTCAGAATCTCCTGAGCTTTTTCCCCCCTGGGTGGGACAGAGTACCAAGGAGAAGGGAGGATCTAGAAGAGGCAACCCTTCTTTGTCCTCTGGGGTAAATGAGCTTGACCTAGTGAAAATGGAAAGACCAAAAGCCTCTGATTTTTAATTTCCATGAAAATGTTAGAGAGAGAAGTATATATATATATATATATATATTTCTTTAAAATTTTGAGTCTTTGATATGTCTATACAAACAATCCATTCCCTCTTCCCTGAAGCCTGAGTGAGACACAGGAAAAAGCTCTGTGTGTTTCATTCAAAGGTGTTAATTAAATGATTAAAACTTGGCTGTGGCTGCTGCTTCTTAATGGGGGAGGGACAGGGCGGTGGGCCGGGCCCACATTTAGAAGGAAAAATGTTATGTCCGCTGCAAGCATTGGACCCCAAAAGTGGGCCTCTTCTGCTTAGTACTGCCAAAGGGAAACTCAAGGTGTCTGTCATCCATTCTCTCTCTCCTCCCTCCCCTCCCTCCCATTATAGGGTCAAAAGTCCAAGATACAAGCAGCCACAGGCTGGGTGAGGGGCCCAGCAGCTGCTTCACACTTGTGTTCCTCTTTGCTGAGATGCCCAGCTCACACAGGCCCCATCCAGATACCCTTGTTCAGACATTTTATTTGAATTCATGACAGTGATGGTTAGTGATTCTGATGGAGATGCCTTATGGAGAAGTACCCCACCCTCTCTGAAGAAAGAACCAGGCTGTGCCATCCACCCCACTTCTGATGTTAACAACACACGGCTGGTTTAGGGAGTGTCCCAACCTAGCAGGATCAAGGAAAATTCCAGGAGCTCTGGGGGCAGGCCTTGCCCCCCAGTGCCAAGCCTCAGGGTTGGCAGGCACTGGGAAAAGCGGCCAACCACTTGGTAGACCACTAGGTTCTCTGTTTTCCCTTCTCAAATCCCACAATTTCCTGTTTGGGGAGAAGCTGTAATTAGCCCAGTTCAGGCACCAGATCACAGCCAGAGGCACAGCTGCTGGGATAACTCGAGGAAAACTTGGGAACGAATATTTTTCAAATTAGAAGGATTGTGGTACAAACTTTTTTTGAGTTATATTGAAACCAGATTTCTCAAGTCAGCTGCCAAGGGAAGAAGGTAGAGCTGGACTCCCTGCTGCTGCCCTGCCCCTGTTACTACCTGGGAGGTCAGCCCCGCACTGCAGCCAGGCAGGATGATCCGGGATTCGGGGAAGAATGAGCTAGCTGCCCCTTACCAAGTTCTGCACCTAATAAAGTCCCAAATTTCCTGCTTCAGTGTCCTGGGAAATGGGCAAATGGGTGATGGAGGAGCACGTTGGGGAGACAGCAGATGACTTGGGATGATGGGAGAAGGGAGGACGATGCTGGGTTGGCTAGCTAATGATCCCTCCTCTCAGCGATTTACAGGAGACATAACCCAGCTTGGTCATGAAGTTGGTTTGCTTCCACTGTGCGATGCACTCCTCAGAAATTTTAAAGTCAGCCTGGGCAACACAAACAAACAAGTGATTATAGTGATGGTGGTGGGACTGCAAGAAAACAAAGACCCTCTTTGTACTAGTAGTGTGGACTGACTCAGCTTCTCTAAGAGAGCAGTTTGTCAAAAGCCTTCATGTTCATATCTTTTGACTCAGGTAAGTTCATGTTAGGGATTTAGTTTAAGAAAATAATCATGAATAAGTGCAAAGAACTATGTGCCAGGACATCCATCAGAGCATTCTAATATGAGAAACTGAGAACAACTTCAAGGTCTAATGAGGTTTTGGTTAAATTATGATAATTATGACATAATACTATATATAATAAAGATTCTACCTTCAATATTTAAGAAGATGGGGAAATTTTTCATGCAAAAAGTTAAATAGAAAAGCAGAATAAACACCATCGTATGACACAAACTGCAAATATATTATCTCCATGCATAAAAAAGTGCAGAAGAAAACAATCACTAAATGACATTTTTCAGTATCTCTAGGTGGCAGGACTATGAATATTTTATTTTATTCCTTTCCCCCTATGTTTTATATAAATATATATAATTTTATATATTTATTTCCCTATATTTCTACAATGAATATTTTATAGCCAGGAAAAAAACGATCCAAAAAACCAGCCTGCAAAGCCAGGAAAGGAGGGAGGGGACAAAGCCATTTGCCACATGCAGGAGGATGGAAAGAGATAGAAACCACTCTACACGACCTCCAGAAACACTGTCTAATTGAGGCAACAAGGTAATTAACTAGAAAAAGTCACATGGGGTGTTAGTTCCACGAGGAGAGTGCATTTTTGCTGCCCTATTCATTGATGTAGGCTGGCACATAGAACAGTACCTGACATATACATTTGTGACTCAGTATTTGTTAAATGAATGAATTCAGGGATCACAGGGGCAGGCCATATGTGTGTCAATGTCCCGAGGGTGAAGAGAGAATGAGGGCTCTAAGGTCAAAGTGGGCAGGAAGGACCCTGGCTCCGTTACTTCTGGTGACCTGTGTGGACTTGGCAGGCATCCTGCTAGGTAAAATGGGGATAATCTCCTATCATGGACTGAAGATTAAGGGAGGAAATGCCTCAAATAGCGTCAGTGCTCAGTGCATGTGAGGGCCCCCATGCTCCTCAGGTACCTCATTCAGAAAGGTCTGGAATGAAGAAGGAAGAGAGGGGCTTAGATGCAGGAAAGCCCAGCTGTGGAGTCAGTAACAGAGCAGTCCAGAACAGAGCCCAGGTGGCCCAGGTAAGAGGGGAACACCGACAGCTTCTTACCTGCAGCTTCTCAAAGACTTTCTTCTTGGGCTTGAGCTCTTCATCGGGTTGGCCCTTCTCAAAGCCCTTCACAAACACTCGCTCACCAGGAGCAGAGCCTGCAGGAGGGTCCAGAGGCTCAACCTTGCGGCTCCCTCCTTCTCTGGGAAGACACACAGGACAAGGGAAGAGTGAGGCTATCGCTTGCCTCCAGCTGTCGTGGAGGCCAAAGCACCAGGGCTTTTACATCAGGACCCTGATGGGATTTAGGGCATCCTCAACACCAGAGCCCCAGGGGGGTCCTCACTGCGGTACCACATCTCTGGATATCACCAGGGTTGGATTAACCTGGGTTAAATGGAAATCCTGTGTCAGGAAAGAGATCCCAATCTGGGCTTTTAGGGAGGAAGTATGACATAACAGAGAGAGCAAGGCCTTAACAGCCACTCAGAACTGGGTTTGAATCCTGGCTCCACCTAATACTAACAGTGAGACTTGGGCATTGTACACACTGTTTTGAACCTTCAAATTCTGTTTTAATAAAATTAACTTTAGGTAAAATGCTTCATTCACAGTACTTGTACAGGAAATAATCCATGCATCATTTTTTGGAAAGTATTCTCAGGGCTTCCACCTAGCATGTGGAAGGGCATCACGTGGGCCAATTCCCCACTCCTCTTGGCCTCCCCCGGTCCTGCGCCCCTCAAGTCCTCACTCACATAGAAGCACACAGAAGCATGCCTTGAGACTCGACTCCTCTCATCTTCTGGGGTTTCAGGTTGCACAGCACCACCACCAGCCGGTCCTGCAGTTCCTCCTTGGGCACAAACTGCACCAGGCCGCTCACCACAGTCCGTGCCTCAGCTTCCCCCACATCAATCTTCTCCACATACAGGCTGTCTGCATCTGGGTGCTGCCAGTAAGAGATGTCAGTCCCGGAGAGTATCATAATGGAATAGATCAGGGGCCTGGTGAACCGACTCCAGAAAGGGGCATCCACTCCCTACAGAGGCCCCCAAGGGACCCTCTAGAGCTAACTCTCTTTCCAGGTCCATGATTCCAGGGGAATGGTTCTTGAAGGTACCTTGTCCTCTCAATCGAGGCAGGATTTGAGTACAATGAGCCTAATTACTTGTGTAAGAGGTGGAAGGAATCTCTAACAGAGATTAAAGGGCCTGACTGTCTGGGCGGCTACTATTATGGCCACATGCTGCACGAGAGCAGTCCTAGGTGGACTGGAAGATGGGAGGACACTGCTGGCCTCACCATCTGAAAGAGCATCAGCAGCTATCTCAGAGTAGTTTTGGTGGTTGGGTCTATACAGTGAAAAGCAAATCAATGCTGGGAGAAAACGGAGCCCACAGCAATGGTCCCAGGCTACTGGTTGCATAATCTTTTGTCTCTGGGAAAAGGAAGTCCTTCTCCCTTCACCATTTTCTGGGGGATGGGGAATACTGGGAGACAAAGTGGCTGATCCATAAGGCCTGCAGCTAGTCTAGACAAGCTGGTAGAGAGCAGGTGAGCCCATCAGACCGGATTTAACAGATAAACAAGTTCCTTCTGACTAACATCCGCCCCCTACTCTGAGTTCCTGGCTGTGTTTGGTTGCATAAGGTCCGGGGCAGCAAAGGGAAAAGAGAATTAGAAAAGGGAATTAGACACCTGGGTTCTGACTTGCAATATGACCTCAGGGATGTTACTTCCCATCGCAGGCCAGGCTTCCTCCAGATGGAAACAGACAAACCTGACTCGTATCTGCCTCTCTGGGATGTGGTGCAAAACGAGTACCTTGTCCACACTAATGACTTTCCCCACACGGATATCCAGCCGGGATGGGATGACCTCCTCTGGTTCTGAATTCTTCGCAAGGCCTTTAGCAGTTGGCTCTAGGAATGAGAAGAACCCCAAGGGGTCAGACCTCTCCTCCTTCCCCATGACAGGTCAACTACCGATCCCACCAAATGAGGACACTAGCAGGATTTAGTGCAGAATCCCCAGAATCCACCCACTGAGCTACACCTTCCTTAAAACAGGGTTGGCAACCTTTGAGAACTGGCATGCCAGATATTCCTCTATTCTCTCCCACAGCTATTAGGCGGGAGGGGAGGAGAGGGGAGGGCACAGTAGTAGCTTCGCCACCCTTAGGCATTTCCATTCATGTATTCCACATATACTTATGGAATCTTTCTGGGAGAGTCACACAAAACTATCAATGTTAATATCTCAGCATCATGGATAAGTGGATGGCCAACAAAGAGCCAGTCAGAAGCACATGGAAAGGAACTGGGTGAGTCTACAGATGAGCTTCTCTAAGAAGCTGCTGTGTCACCCTCATGGTCTAACCCAACTGATCTCCTTAACTGAGGAGGTAAATTTAGTGAACACAGACTCCAAGGATCTAAGTACATGTCTCACACCAGCATCTCCAGCAGTGCTGGTACAGCAGGATGTAATCACCTCATAGTATCGACCAAACCCAAATCAAGATGAGTCAAGTTCCTTCCCAGGAGTCAATGGGGTATGATGTTCTTGCCCTTCAGATCCCCTGGCTTCTTGGGCCCTCAATTTAAGACAGACCTTTTTCTGAGGCCCACTGACAGACTCTCTATCCCAATGATGTCACCCCCCTACCTGGCCCTCCCACTCCCCAACTGGCCTTACTCTGCTTCGAGGGATCTGGGTAGGCAGAGCTGGCCAGTTTCTTCAGCGCAGGGGTATTAAACTTTTCCCGGATGGGATCCAGCAACTTGTTCAGGGCGACTTCAACAGAATTCTTTAGGTCTCCAGGGTGTAGGACCTGCAAAAGTGTACAAGGCCTGGTGAGATGGGACACTCAAGCGGGGCACATGACACCTGAATATACCAAGCATAACGTGAGTACAGGATGCAGGGTTTTTCCCGGGGGCGGGGGGGGGGGAGAGTGTGTGTGTGTGTAAGATCAGCCCTGAGCTAACATCCATGCCAATCCTCCTCTTTTTTTTGCTGAGGAAGACCGGCCCTGAGCTAACATCTATTGCCAATCCTCCTCCTTTTTTTCCCCAAAGCCCCAGTAGATAGTTGTATGTCACAGTGGCACATCCTTCTAGTTGCTGTATGTGGGACACCGCCTCAGCATGGCCGGAGAAGTGGTGCATCGGTGCACGCCCGGGATCCCAACCCGGGCCGCCAGTAGCGGAGTGCATGCACTTAACCGCTAAGCCACTGGGCTGGCCCCAGGAATGTTTAATTTTTAACGATAGAAAATCTTTAGACCTGCACTGTCCAGTATGGTAACTACTAGCCTCGTGTGGATATTTAAATGTAAATTAAAATGCAGTTACTCAGTTGCACTGAGGTCACACTGTCCAGCTCAACAGCCACATGTGGCCAGTGGCAGCTGTGTTAGTGCAGACAGAACATGTCCACCACGCAGAAAGTACTCTTGGATAACATGCTCCAGGCTCTTTTCTCAGCAGCATTTCTTCTATTCCTTCTCATTATTTCCACAAAGGACTATTCATAGGTTTGAGGCGTGAACTGTGGGTTCTGTGGCCTGCCTCAGACTGTAGTAAGAAGGGTTTCAGAGCAACAGCTGTGAAACATCAAAAAATGGCTTTTTAAGGCCCGTCAAACCTCAGAGGTCACCAAGTGTTTTCCTCTATTTGATGCTCAAACCCTTATACAACATTGCCTCCAGTGATCCCCTGGCCTCTGCCAGGACAGCTCAGTGATGGGAACCCAAGGTCAAGTGAGGTAGCCCTGTCCTTCCCCACACAATTGAGGTCATTAGCAAGTTCTTCCTGACGCTGAACTTAAACACGCCTCCCTGTGCTCCCCATCTGCAGTCCTGGTTTAGCCCTCTGGGGCCACAAGAAGGAACTCAACCCGTCTCCCACGAGAGTCCTTCACGTATTTGAGGATGACTGAACACATTCTTGCTTCCCAGCTAAACATCCCCAGTTTTTTCAACTATGCTTTTGTGACATGGTTTTGAGTCTGTTCCCTATCACAGCATCCTTCCTCTCCCCACCCACACACCCAGATGGTCAAATAAACCTTATAAAATTGAAGTCCAGGACTGAGTGCACAACCCCAAAGGTACTCAGAACAATGGAGAACTGAATGGACTATCAACTCCCTGGTTCTGGACTCTACATTTCTGATGACTCAGGTCAAGGCATCATTAACATTTCTTACAGTCCCATCACATTGCCAATTCAACTCAAATTCAGAGTCTATCAAAATCCCCCATTTTATTCCCCATATACACTAGTATTACGACTTCCCTTTATGACCTGGCCCTGCCTATCTCTCCCACAATGCTCCCCCTCACCTTTTAGACTCTAGTCAGACCAAACCACTTGTATTTTTATATACCACGCTGTTTCATCTTACCATGTCTTTGCACTATTTATTCCCTCACAGATTTCCTCATGAGCTCCTAATCCTCAAGTGAAACAGCGTTTGGATCTTGTCCCCTCCACAAAGCTTTCCCAGAGAGCCAGTTAATTCCTTCCTCCTATTTTATTTCTGGACCATGTATATGTCTTCATTGTACAGTAACACAGTGAATGATACTTGTTTACATGTCTACATCCCTTACTGGACTATGAGCTTCATGAGGATTTAATCCTCTTTGTAATGCCAGCCCCCTAGCACAGTGCCTAACATGTGGGCACCTAGTAAGTCTTCCGTTAAACTGTTTGTTGAAATCAACAGTAGCCTCTGTTCTGTCCTTTTACAGTTGTGTCTCTTTTTGAACCTTGATTTTGACCCGTTCCTGAAATGCTTCATCTTCTTGGGTTTGCTCCCTCATTCCAGGTTAAGTCCTTTGGAGAGTGATTAGGACATCAATATATTAGCTTTGTGCCATTTGCCCACTTAATCTGTGAACCACCCGAATCCTCATCTAAGCCATTAACAAAATATATAGCCCTGGAGAGCATCAAGACAGAGAGCCCCGTGGCACATAACTAGAAACTTGGCTAGGCCAAGACAGAGAGGTTTGTCAGAATGAGTTCAGTGGGGATTACTCCTCCTCTGGTATTACCTCATCAGCAAAGTCCTTTTCCAGGTCCAAGTAAGCTGTGTAGGTTTTGTTTCCACCCCATTTCTCATCTCGAAGGATCACAAACTCTATAAGAAAAAGGATCCATACCAACAAACTCATTGATAATGGCAGAGTCAGCATTCCTAGCCCAAATGTATGGGTACTTGTAGTTTCTGCCATATATTTTGAACTTTAAAATACGGCATTTTAATGTTTTTAAGTTGGATCAGTGGCAATGTTGTATATACCTAGATAGCATCCAAGCTCAAAGGGAAGAATCATGTCTCACTTTTCCTTTGCATTCCTCTAGTTCAACATGCCTGCCTCCACCCTCATTTCTACCACCTCTGCCCACCCTGACACCCCACTTAGAACCTAACCTGGTAACAAACACATGGACAACTAAATGATATCCCAACTCTAATCACACATTCATATATGCGAAAGCAGAGCAGGGACTCAGGGAAGCCTGTCCCTGGAAGAAGATCTCTGACAAATCACAAGCATTATCACAGCACTAGTTCTGCTCTTTCAGCCTGGCCTCTGAGAAGAAAACAGGGAGTGTCTTACCAGACTTGAGAGGAAAGAGGACGTGCTTGATGAAGGACAGAACCCCATTGTTCTCCACATTCCCTGGCTCACAGAAGGCCTTCTTCAGTTTTTTCTTCACATCTTCCTTCCGATCAAGGAGATCAATCTTGGAATCCTAGAAGCCATGGAGGAGAAGAGGACCTCTTGTGGTTGAAAATGAGAATACGTTCAACTAATCTGTGTAATTTAATTTTTTTAAACAAAGATTTAAACATTAAACAACTCTAACAAAAGCAGAATTAATCAGAGTGAAGGATCACTCACAATACTGCCACCCAACAAATAAAACCATTAATTTTTCTGTGTTCTTCCCTGGCCTTGCCAACAGCATATGGAACTGTTACAAATTTGCAGTTAGAGAATAAATGTCCTGGGGCCAGCCCCGTGGCGTAGTGGTTATGTGCGCGCGCTCCGCTGCTGGTGACCCGGGTTCAGATCCCAGGCGCGCACAGATACACCGCTTATCAGGCCATGCTGTGGCGGCGTCCCATACAAAGTAGAGGAAGATGGGCACAGATGTTAGCCCAGGGCCAGTCTTCCTCAGCAAAAGGAGGAGGATTGGCATGGATGTTAGCTCAGGGCTGATCTTCCTCACAAAGAAAAAAAAAAAAAAAAAGAATAAATATTCTGTTTTTTCACTTAAGACTTATCGTAAGTATTTCTGAGTGGCTACCTAGCCTTCACTTATAATTTCTATGCTCTATTATATTCCCAATTATTAGTGACAATATCATTTATTGAACAATTTCTGAACTGTTAGATATGTTCTAATTTTTACAAATTATATACAGTCAAATGTCACTTAATGATGGGGATATGCTCTGAGAAATGCATTGTTCGGTGACTTCGTTGTGCAAACATCAGAGAGTGTACTTACACAAACCTAGACGATATAGCCTACTACATACCTAGACTGTATGGTACTAATCTAATGGGACCACTGTCATACATGCGGACTGTCAATGACCGAAACATTGTTATGTGGTGCATGACTGTATGATGCCATGATGAGTATCTTTGCAGAGGTTTTTTTTGCCTTCTCTAGGATTATTTCCTTAAGCTACCAAAAACTGCTAGGCCCAAAACTGTTTTCTGAAAGGGGTATACTAATTGACATCACCATCAGCAATGTGTGAGGATACTTGTTTCAGAGCAATCACCAAAACCAGGTATTATATATTACCTAGAGCCATTTTTCGTTTCTAGAGTACTAGGTTTTGTGTCTCATTTCAGAGTGAGACAGAGCTCATGCTCATGTGTGTTTAGTGGTTACCAAATTCTAGTCCACATATGACTGTATATGAATCACCTGGAGTGCTTTTAAAAAATATAAATTGTTGGGCCGGCCCTGTGGCTTGGTGGTTAAGTGCGCGCACTGCAATGCTGGCGGCCCGGGTTCGGATCCCGGGTGCGCATCGAGGCACCACTTCTCCGTCCATCCTGAGGCCGAGTCCCACATACAGCAACTAGAAGGATGTGCAGCTATGACATGCAACTATCTGCTGGGGCTTTGGGGGGAAAAAATAAAAAAAAATAAAATAAAATCTTTAAAAAAAAAAAATAAATAAATAAATAAATTGAGGCCGGCTCGGTGGCGCAAGCGATTAAGTGTGCGTGATCCGCTGCGGCGGCCCGGGGTTCACAGGTTCGGATCCTGGGCGCGCACTGACGCACCGCTTGGCAAGCCATGCTGTGGCGGCGTCCCATATAAAGTGGAGGAAGATGGGCACGGATGTTAGCCCAGGGCCAATCTTCCTCAGCAAATAAATAAATAAATAAATAAATAAATTACTGGGCTCCACCCAAACCTAGTGAATCAAAATTTCTTGGGGTTGGGCCAGGCATTTGTATTTTAAAAAGCTCTCCAAGTGACTCTGATGTAGTCATGTTTGGGAACCACTGCTAGCACCGATTTCCAGGGTTAATATATGGTGAATGTCACCAAATAGGAAAAGTGACATGATACTTTGTTAGAGAAACAACTGACACATGGAGCATTTTAACGTGGGAGAAAAAGGAATGAGCCTATTCCTTTAAAAACAACAATAATAGGGGCCGGGCTGGTGGCATAGCGGTTAAGTTCGCATGCTCCACTTCAGCGGCCTGGGGTTCACAGTTTTGGATCCCAGGCATGGACCTACACACTGCTTGTCGAGCCATGCTATGGCGGTGTCCCATACAAAGTAGGGGAAGATGGGCACGGATGTTAGCCCAGGGCCAATATTCCTCAGCAAAAAAGAGGAGGATTGGCTCAGGGTTAATCTTCCTCAAAAAGAAAAACCCAAAAAAACAGTAACAGTTTCCATGTATATATTTACCAATCTCTGATCAGACTAAGATCGAGAAGTCAGACTTAAAGAACTAGATGAGTGTCCAAATATGATTTCAATCAGAATCACCTCATAGGATTTGAAAGAAAACACAGATTCCTGAGTTGTTCCCCAGAACCACTTTATCAGAATCTCTAAGGACAGGGTCTAATCAACTCTCTTTTTTTTTTAATTCCCTAGGTAATTCTGAAGATCAGCCACGTTTGGGAACCCAGAACTCCACCTTTCACATCTTTGGGTTCCACTAATTCCTCTATTTGATGGCCTTAGTGATCAGAACAAAAGTGTACTTCCCCTAGGCAGGACTTTTAAATGTTAAAAGATATCATTTTATCATGTTAGTTATATCAAATATCACCCTAAGATTCAAGATGCTAATTGGTGAAATGTAACCACACCCTTCTCATTAATAGGCTGAATTTTTTTTTTTTTGGTGAGGAAGATTGGTCTTGAGCTAACATCTGTTGCCAATCTTCCTGTTTTTGCTTGAAAAGATTGTCCCTGAGCTAACATCCATGCCAATCTTCCTCTATTTTGTATGTGGGATGCCGCCACAGCATGGCTTGACGAGCGGTGTGTAGGTCCGCGCCTGGGATCCAAACCAGTGAACCCTGGGCCGCTGAAGTGGTGCGTGCGAACTTAACCACTATGTCACTGGGCCGGCCCCAACAATGCTGAATTTTATCACAGTTCTATGCATGAAGAAATTACTTTTGCTTGTGCTTTTTATCAGTAGCAGTAAAACTGTTAAAATTAGGATTGGATCCCATCAGGACTGCTTCCTGGGTCCTTCGATACTCAAGAACCACTAGAACTAATTAGATAACTTAAGATGCCTTATAATTCAAATATTTGAGAATTCTAGTTAGCCAGGTTACTGTTCTTTTGAGTCCTCAATCTCTTTGTCTCTTGCAGAAGATTTCTAAACTCAACTCAGAGTTGGCAACCCACCTCTTCTGAAGAGCTCATTTTGCTACCAGTTAATCCTGGAACCATAGGATTCATCAGATGGACCCGTTTTGAGTAGCCAAGTGCAGGGAGGTACTGAGGGGTTAGAAAGAAACACACAAAAGCAGATATTAGTATAAATTCTTCCTTGGTGCCGCTGTCTCATCTAACTTGGCCAGTCACTTAATTGTTTGATGTATTCCTTCCAATCTTTTTTGTACCGAATATATAACTTTTCAGTGGTGATCATAATATAAACACAGCTTTTTTCCCTACTGCTTTTCTATTAGTATTACGTTGTGAGGCTATTGGACTTATCCTCCCACCACAAAGAACTATAAAAGCTGGAAATATATAAAATAACCATTTGCAGATGCTGGACAGCAACCAGTGTAGGGCTACAAATCTTGAGAGAAGGGAAGCAAAGGTGACCCCACACTCACCTTGGCTTTCTCCTTGAGGGTGTTTTTTCCAAAACAAGTGCTGAGATAAAGAGACCAAGCAGAGGGTAGCAGTCTGACTAAGCAGAGAAGACAGAGATTGGAGGTCACGGCTGCCAGGAGGCTAGGATTTGGGAAGGGCTCTAGGGAGAAGGGAACCCCATCCAAAAATCTAAGGCAAAAGTCTCCATTGATTTATTTTTTTTTTTCCTCCCCAAAGCCCCAAAGAATGTATGCATGGTTGTATATTCTAGTTGTAAATCCTTCTAGTTCTTCCGTGTGAGCCGCCACCACAGCCTGGCAACTGATAGGTGGTGTGGCTTTGCAACTGGGAAATGAACCCAGGCTGCTGAAGCAGTGAGAGCGCCGAACTTCAACCACTAGGCCATCAGGGCTGGCTCCGCTGATTTCTTGATTGACTCATAGCTATGCATGCAAAGAGAGAGATGCCAGGAAGCCCAGCAGAGAATAGGCTCCGAGAGACTGGAGACCTGAGCAGAGATTTCAGAGGCTGCACAGTGGTGGGGAGACAGAGGTTGAAGTTTAGGTCCAATCAAAGCAGACAGAGCTTTGTGAACACCCTGAGATTCCAGTTTGCGACCCCAGAAAGGACACATCCTAAGAATAAGGACCACATCATAGGAATAAGGGCAAAACTGAAACAGATCTGTTCTAACAAAGCCTAAAACCAACCCCCGACAGGATCAAGGAGATAAATAAGTAATCTAACAGCCCACAGAAACCATAGCACTCTATAAACATAATCCAGAACCTCTACAACATATCTACAGCGTCTTTGATACAATAAAAAGTAGTAGAAATGGGAAGCAGAAAAAAGTGACTGATAGTCAAGAGAAAACAGTCATAAAAGCAGACCCAGAAACAATCCAGATATTGGAACAAGCAGATCAAGATGAGAAAATAACTATAATTGGTGTGTTAAAGGGAAGAGAGGAAAAGATGGACAAAATTGATAAAGGAGAACTGTAAAAGAAAATTGGAATCTATAGAAAAGAATCAAATGGAAGTTCTAAAATGGCACAGTACAATAGTGGGTGGATTTATCAGAAGACAGGACTAATGAACTTGAAGAAAAGTCAGCAGATAATATCCAAACTAAAGCACGGAGGGCACAAAGACAGGAAAACAACAGAGGATATGAGACTCATGTGGGACATGATCAAGATGTCAAACCTTTATAAAATTAGAGTCCCAGGGGAGGCAACAGAGAATAGGACAGAAGCAAAATTTAAGGAAATAGTAGGAGACAATTTTCCAAATTTGATGACAACATCAACCCACAGACTCAAAAAGCTCAGCAAAACCCAAGCAGGATAAGTACAAAGAAAACTACAGCTAAAAACATCATAGTCCAATTGCTGAAAATCGAGACAAAGAAAAGATACATTATTTTCAAAGGAGAAACAATAATACCTACAATAATACCTGACTTTTCAACGGAAACTATGGAAGTCAGAGGTAACAGGACAATTCTTTAGAATGCTAAAAGAAAAATAACTGCAAACCTAGAATTTAACACTCAGTGAAAGCAAAAGAAAGATGTTTTCAGACAAAAGAATACTGAAAGAACTCATTACCAAGAGACCTGGACTACAAACGTAAAATACTAAGCGGGGGATCTTTAGGCCAAAGGAAAATGATCCCAGATGGAAGCAGAGAGACACAAAACCACATAAAGGAATCAAGAATATCAGAAAGGGTGAGTAGGGGTAAATATACATGAAAATTGACTGTTTAAAAAACTATTATAATAAAGTTTTTGGGATTTAAAATATATGTCAAAGGAAAATATATGACAACAATAGCACAAAAGGCAGGAGGGTGTTAAATGGAGTAAAATTGTTGTAGGTTCTTGCATTGTTGGGAAATGGTAAAAATATCTAACAAACTGTAATAAATTACAAAGATACATGTATTCAATAGGGCAGGGGTGGGCAAAACTTTTCTATAAAGGCCAGATAATAAATATTTTAGGCCTTGTGGGCCACATATGATCTCTATTGCATATTCTTCTTCATAATTTTTATAGCCCAAAACCATTCTTAGAGCTTCTTTTTTTTCTTAATTAATTAATTTTTTTGTGAGGAAGATCAGCCCTGAGCTATAACATCCATGCTAATCCTCCTCTTTTTTTGCTGAGGAAGACCAGCTCTGGGCTAACATCTATTGCCAATCCTCTTCCTTTTTTTTCCCCCCCAAAGCCCCAGTAGATAGTTGTATGTCATAGTTGCACATCCTTCTAGTTGCCGTATGTGGGACGCGGCCTCAGCATGGCCAGAGAAGCGGTGCGTTGGTGCATACCCGGGATCCGAACCCGGGCCGCCAGTAGCAAAGCGCGCGCACTTAACCACTAAGCCACGGGGCCGGCCCCTCTTAGAGCTTCTGAGTCATACAAAAACAAGCTATGGGCCATATCTCTGCTAGAATAATAAAAGAAGGTTCAACTAAGATGTTAATAGAGGAGACAAAAATGGAATAATAAGAAATACTTGATTAATCAAAAAAATTTACAGTGTAAACATTTCCCCGGAATTCATTAAATATCCAAAAACCATTTAAAAATATTATATAATGTTCCATTGTGAAGTTTTATCATAATGTATTAACCAACCTCTTGCCATTGGATATAAGTTTATCTCTGGATTTTTGCTTTAAACTGATAAGGTGATAAATACTTTTATATTGGGCCGGCCCCGTGGCTTAGTGGTTAAGTGCGTGTGCTCTGATGCAGGCGGCCCGGGTTCGGATCCCGGGTGCACACAGACGCACTGCTTCTCCGGCCATGCTGAGGCCGCGTCCCACATACAGCAGCTAGAAAAATGCGCAACTATGACATACAACTATCTACTGGGGCTTTGGGGGAAAAATAAATAAAATTATAAAAAAAAAAATACTTTTATACATAACTCAAGTTGCATTTTTAAAATTATCTCCTTAGGACAAATTTTTAAAATTATTAGGGCAAACGGTAGAGACATTTTAGAGATATCAAATCATGCTGCAGGCAGTCACATTTCCACTACCAGTGTTTTCTTTACACCCTTGCCAATGTGAGGTTTTGAGCTCTCAATAATACCAACCACTTCTCAACAGCCCCTTTCAACTTACTCAGTTTCTTTCCCAGAAAAGAACTATTGTGAGTTTGTGCTGATTTCCTCCTTTAAACCCTGTTAAACCTCATCTCAGAGACGAATGGTTTATGTAAGATCCAGAGCAATATGGCCCAAAGACTCTGGGAAAGAGCAGTAATTCTGACTAGTAGTGTCCTTCCCTGGAAACTGAGCTATTAGGAAAGAAGCAAATCCCACAGGTCTGGGGGCAGCATCCTGGTGGTTGCAGCAGGAGCAGAGGCTTCTGAGTCAGACAGATCTGGGTGCTAATTCTTGCTCAATCACTAACTGTGTGATATTGGACAACTTTCTCACTCTCTCTACCCTCAGTTTTCTCATCTGCAAAAGAAGGAGACAAATACCTGCCATACCATATGGTTATGACTGGTGGGAGCGACACATTCAATAAACTCTAACTGTATACCTCTGAGGCTCAAAAGAAAAAAGGTAGGAAGGAGGACACTGACCTTCTCTGCAAAGGTGAAGATCTTTCTCTGATCAATGCCTCCGAACTGGGCATCTACTTTCAAATATTCTTCATCCAAGGCCTGTGGAAAGAAACACACGAGTATAAACTGCACTTGTATTACTTCTACACGGGTTTGAGGAATCAGAAACTTGTGAAAACCACTTGATTTTTCAGAAGGCAGGGCCGGGAAGCAAATAAGCAGCATTCAGCCTCCCTGCTGGCCTCGAGAGCTGCACAAACATTTGCTGAGTGCCTGCAGTGAACAGTACTCCATGTGGATGGACTGGGGTAAAAAAATAAGAAGAGTCTCTGCCACAATCCAGTAAGGAAGGGAGGGAAGAAGGAGAAGACAGACCATAGTCACATCAAAGTTACCCACTGAATAAGGTAGCCTGTGACAAATGTCAAATAAGTGGCATAAGAAGTAAGTGCGGTGACAGCTCAGGAAAAAAAGGCAAGACTGAACTAGTAAACAAACAGTTACATGCCAGGCCTAGTGCCAGCCCTGTGGATGCAGAGATGAATCAGACCCAGACTCTGCCGTCAAGAAGCCAATTACCCAGCTGAGGAGCGAGACATGTAAACAGATCATTTCAATACAGTGTGCTAAGGGCTAACCTAAATGCTCACTTAAGAAACAATGCTAACACCAGGAAAGAAATGATTCTCTACCTGGTCAGACAGGTGGCAGTAAAGGCTTCCTAGAATCAGATTTGTGGTCTGAGCTTGGTTTTGAATACACAGATATTTTTCGCTGTGCAGAGATAACGGAATGTGAGACAACACCGAGGTGTGAAGTGTTGAGGTAAATGATGAGCGATTCAGCTTGCAAAAGCACAAACTTCAAGGGATGTGGGAAGTGGTTAGTGAAGAGGTTAGAAAAGTAGGTAAGGACCCTGAATGTCATGCTAGGGTGCCTAGCATCATCCTGGCCAGTGAAGAGTTTTAAGGAGGGGAGAAACCTGACCTGTTCTATAGAAAGATCACACCAGTAAGAGGGCAGAGCACGGAGTGGAGGCCTGTGGGCTGGAGACAAAGAAAATAGCTAGAAGGCTGCTGTGAGAGTCCAGGTAAGAAATAACGATGAACCAAGTCAGTGGGGATGTAGAGCAAGAACGAATTTAAGAGATTTTTAAGACTTAATTGATAAAATTTAGTGTCTAACTGGATGGGGGCAAGAGGAAGGAGAGGAAGAGAAAGGCAAGCAAGCAGGAAGAATCTAGAACAGCAGTGTCCAATAGAACTTTCTGTGACGATGAATATGTTCTCTATCCGTGCTGTCCAAAAGGTTAGCCACTAGCCACAGGTGGCTTGGGAGCACTTGAAATGTAGCCCATGTAACTGAAGAACTAAAAATTTCAATTTTAATTACTTTTATTTATTTTTATTTTTATTTTTTTGTGAGGAAGATCAGCCCTGAGCTAACATCCGTGCTAATCCTCCTCTTTTTGCTGAGGAAGACCGGCTCTGAGCTAACATCTATTGCCAATCCTCCTCCTTCCCCCCCCCCCCAAAGCCCCAGTAGATAGCTGTATGCCATAGCTGCAAATTCTTCTAGTTGCTATATGTGGGACGCGGCCTCAGCATGGCCGGAGAAGCGGTGCGTCGGGGCGCACCCGGGATCCGAACCCGGGCCGCCAGCAGGGGAGCGCGTGCACTTAACCGCTAAGCCACGGGGCCGGCCCTTAATTACTTTTAATAGCTAACACCCACATATGATTATGGCTAGAGGCCACATAGTGGGCAGTGCAGATCCAGAATGTCTCTGAGTTTAACCTTTGGAAAGATCACTTGGAGGTGACCAAGGGACGACTTAATTTTCTTTTTTTTTTTTTTTTTTTTTTTTTTTTTTAAAGATTTTTATTTATTTTTTGCCCCCAAAGCCCCAGTACATAGTTGTCTGTCACAGCTGCACATCCTTCTAGTTGCTGTATGTGGGACTCGGCCTCAGGCTGGACAGAGAAGTGGTGCCTTGATGCACACCCGGGATCCGAACCCGGGCCGCCAGCATCGCAGCGCGTGCACTTAACCACCAAGCCACAGGGCCGGCCCACGACTTAATTTTCTAATATCAAACATCACAGAAAGATACAAAGACAAAGTTAAGTCTGTCTTCATTTTCATCCCACCTTCCTGAGCTTGTAACCAGTATTAACAGCTTGGTTTGCATTTTTCAGTCTTTCTCCTGACTCATACAAATATGCACATACACAAAATATGATGTGTTTGTTTTGTTTAATGGAAAATAGGATCATGCCTAAAATTCATTTTCACATGTCACTCTGAAATTAATTTTCTTCAGTTAACAGATTATGATTAACATAAAGAAGATGGGTGAGATGAGCAGTGTTTTAAAGGACAGACAGGTAGAGGAGGACCTACAGCTGAAGAAGTCAAAGAGGGTTCCAGGAAGGGGGGATGGGAGGAGGGAGATAGGAAGGAAGGCCTACACCACGGTCAAGGAACAGCAAGTACGTCAGCTTAACTGGGGCTGAGAGAGAGGTTTGTGACCAGTAGGTAGAAACAGAGCAGAAAAGGTCATCGGGCAACTCCATCCCTCCTGAATACCTGTAGTCCGGGGTACAGCAGACCACTCAGCAAAGGGTGCTCCACTTGCTTTACCACCTCAGCTCCAGCTTTCTTGGCATCGTGCTGTGTGACCAGGGAGGAGAGTCTGTACACATCTAGCGTGTACTCTCTGAAGAGGAAACGAGAGGGGCAGCTGTTAAGACTGGGCTCAGGCCTCAGATGAATCCTAAAGCACATTAATTCACTCTCCCAATCTTAAGCCATTCAAAGAGAACACTGCCTGGGAATTTCTAAAATGTGAGTGCTCCATCCTCTCATTCAAAATACTACTTCATTTTTATGTTTTTCCTTTTTAAAGATGGCTTTAATTAACCCTTTTCTTCACTTATCTCTTGAAATACAGATTCTCTGCTATTCCCCTCCATTCTCTTCTTCTGGAACGCCTATTAAATAAACTCCAGAATTTCTCAATCTATCTCCCATGTTTTTGTTTTGTTTTGTTTTAACTTAAATACATGTAAGGAATAATTAACAATATGAATAACAGTGTACCCATCACTCACTCTGGGGGTCTACTGGTTAAGATCTGGCGCTCTCACCACCTCAGCCCGGGTTTGCTTCCTGGTCAGGGAACCACACCACTTGTCTGTCGGTCGTCATACTGTGGTGGCTGCGTGTGGCTGTGATGCTGAAAGCTATGCCACTGGTATTTCAAATACCAGCAGGGTCACCCATGGTGGACAGATTTCAGCAGACCTTCCAGACTAAGACAGACCAGGAAGAAGGACCTGACCATCCACTTCTGAAAAAATTGGCCATGAAAACCCTATGAATAGCAGTGGCGCACTGTCTGATATAGCGCTGGAATTGTCTGATACAGTGCCGGAGTGACAGGATGGCACAAAAACACTGGCAGGGTTCTGCTCTGCTGTACAGAGGGTCGACAGGAGTCGGAATCAACTCCACGCCACTAACAACAACCCATCACTCAGTTTAAGGAAAAGGACCTAATTACTTCTGAAGCTCCTAGGTGCCCCTCCATGATCCTGTCCTGCTTCCTCCTCCTCCAGAGTTACTGCTATCCTCAACTTTTTTTTTTTTTTTTATAATTTTATTTATTTATTTTTCCCCCAAAGCCCCAGTAGATAGTTGTATGTCATAGTTGCACATCCTTCTAGTTGCTGTATGTGGGACGCGGCCTCAGCATGGCCGGAGAAGCGGTGCGTCGGTGCGCGCCCAGGATCTGAACCCGGGCCGCCAGCAGCGGAGCGCGTGCACTTAACCCCTAAGCCACGGGGCCGGCCCTATCCTCAACTTTTCTATTTCTTTCCAGTTTTATACTGTTTGTATCTCTAAACAATATGTTGTAAATATTCTTATATATGCATCCTGGTATCTATGTGTAAGTTTCTTTATATACGCCTAGGAGTAGAATTTCTGGATCATAGGGGATTTGCATCCTGAACTTTAGTGGATAATGCTAAACTATTTTCCAAAGTGTCTTTTACCAATTTTATTACTTAGTACTGTCGTTGTTTTAAATTTTGCCAATTTGGTAAGCATGAAGGGTTTCTCACTGCAGTTTTAGTCTATATTTCTTTAAATAACAACCAAGGAGGTTAAGCATCTTTCTGGTCCATATTAGTCATTCAGTTTCTTCTGCAAAATGCCTATTTAAGTTTTTTCTATTGGATTGACTCATTTTTTGACAACTAATTTTGTAGTTTTTGACATATAATACCAGATGGTAAACCTTTGCCAGTTACATGTATTAAAGTTGGATTCATCATTATTTTCCTGTGATTTGTGCTTTTGGTGTGTCTTGTTTAATTTTCCCTAACCTGAGATCATAAGAGAGTCTTATATACTGTCTTTTAAATGTTTTATAGTTTGGCCTTTACAATTAAATCTTTAATCCACTTGGAATAGAGGGATCATTTTCTTCCCCATATGGATAACCAATTGTCTCTGCACCATTTTTTCTTAAAAAGTTTATTTTTATCTCTGCTGATCTGCAATGCCAGCTCTGTCATATATCAAGTTCCCATATTTGTGAGGATCTATTTCTGAACTCTCTAGTCTATTCCAGTGGTTAATTTTCTATCCCCATGATATATAAATGACAAAGGATTTGGTATCCAGAATACATAAAGAACTCCTAAAAGAAAAAAGTAGAAAATGGGCCCAAACACTTGTATAGACACTTGTGAAGAGGAAACACAAATGGCCAAAAACATGAAAATATTTTTTTTCAGATATTTTACCCCTACACTTGAATGGTATAGTTCGGGTAGGTATAGATTTTTACGTTGGGAATTCTTCAGAATTTAAAAGGCTTTCCTTCATCACCTTTTGGCTTTCGGTGTCCCTTTTGAGAAACGCAGGGCCATTCTGATTCCTGACAGTTTGTATGTGACTTCTTTTGTCCCTTTGGAAATTTGTAGAATACTTTTTTTTGTCCCCAGTGTTTTGAAATTTCAAGATAATACACTTTAATGTGCGTTTATTTTCATTCATTGTGCTAGGTGCCTGATGGGCCCTTTCAATCTGGAAACTCACGTCATTTAATTATTTCCTTAAATTACTTCACTGATGATTTCCTTCGCTCTGATTCTTTGTTCTCTTTTCTGGAACACTTGTTATTCAAATATTTGACCTCCTGGCCTAGTACTCTAGTTCTCTTATCTTTTTTTCTCTTTTTTTTTCCATTGTGCTCTGTGAGGCCACGAAAACCAAAGTTCAAGTGCATACAATTCAGTGAACTCCCTCAAAGTGCAAGTAGTCTTCAGTGTTCTACTGGACACTATATTGAGTATTTTATAAAATCTATATTTTATAGATTCTAAGACACATTTTTTTGTTGTTGTTGTGAGGAGGACCAACCCTGAGCTAACATCCAATGCCAATTTTCCTCTTTTTTGCTGAGGAAGACTGGCCCTGGGCTAACATCCGTGCCCATCTTCCTCTACTTTATATGGGAAGCCACTACAGCATGGCTTGATAGTGGTGCATTGGTGAGTGCCCGGGATCCGAACCAGCAAACCCTGGGCCAGTGCAGCGTAGCGTGGGCACTTAACTGCGTGTGCCACCGGGCTGGCCCCAAGACACATTTTTTTTTTTAACATTTAACATCTCTGAAATCTAGATGAGTCTTTTAAACAATGGCATGTTATAGATTAATTAGCAGTATTTTTTAAGGCATCTTAGATTAACTGAAATACAGTATCTTTTTGTATTCCCACTTTCACTTGGTTTCTGGCCACTGAGTATTCTTCACTAATTCATCAATTGACTAATTTGAAGTATTTAGGAAGTTTAAAAAAAAATTTATCTAGCATTTTTAGTTGTTTTTAGCAGGAAGGCTAGTCAGAGTACCTAGTCTGCCAGACTGCTGAAAACAAAAGTCCCTAGCCACATCTCAAACACTCCTACAGTTTTTCTGTCCATCTCTCTAGGCTGCACCCTGGGTGAATTTCTTAGTATTTACCTTTCAAATCTCTAACTTTCTCTTCAACTGTGTTCACTCTTGAGTTGATCTTCTCTATTGAAGGTTCATTTCAAGGTTTTCTGTTTCATTGTTTTTAATGAAACAATGAAATGTTTAATGACTTTAATGACTGACTTTTACATTTCCAAGATTTCTAAATGATTCTTTTTATTTTTATATATTCATGTTTCATTTCTGCCTCTGTTTTATAATTTCCTTTTTTTAATGGACATAATTCCTTGGCATTTTAGAACTTATGTCTTTTTGGTAATATCAGGGATATAACACTCATAAATGGTGGGCAGCTTGGTTCAATTCTTGGTTTGCACATACTCCAGTCTCCATAGACCTGAAGCTTGATAAAAAGTCCCTAAAGACTCAGGCTCCAGGGGCCGGCCCGGTGGTGCAAGTGGTTAAGTGCTCACACTCTGCTGTGGCGGCCCGGGGTTCACCGGTTCGGATCCCGGGCACGCACCAACGCACCGCTTGTCAAGCCATGCTGTGGCGGCGTCCCATATAAAGTAGAGGAAGATGGGCACGGATGTTAGCCCAGGGCCAGTCTTCCTCAGCAAAAAAGAGGAGGATTGGCATTGGATGTTAGCTCAGGGCTGGTCCTCCTCACAAAAAAAAAACCAAAAACAAAACAAAACAAAACAAAAAGACTCAGGCTCCCACTCCCGGGTTCTATTTGAGGGGTAGGGGTGGGAATGGGAAAAGGGGGAAAGCCCTACTTTATTCTCTGGCTTTAAGCAGTAAGCCTGGTTTGTCCCCACTGATGGCTTCCAGACTGGAACACAGCAGACTGATAACTTCAGCCCAACTCACCAATTTGCATTACAACCCTGTCTCTCTTACCATAGAGATGTTTAGTTTGTTTTTCGTTTGTCCTTTGGTTTTGTTCTTTGGTTTTTTATTTTTATATTTTTATCTATCACTGCTGTGTCTGGAACAGAAGGAGTGCATCAAAGCATGCACTTACAAAGCCATCTTCCTTTGAAGTCACTTTTGTATAGAGAAAAAGATCAAAGGGACTTTTGAAACAAGATAGTTTTATTTATCCCATCTTCCCCCCAATTCTGTTCAATTCTAGGAGAATAAAAACCTTGCCTGAGTTATTCACTGTTATAATCCCAACACCCAGAACAGTGTCTGGCATGTAGTAAGAACTCAATAAATATTTGCATGACTCACTCTTTCACCTTCCTCAGGTCTCTGTCTAATGTCATCTTATCATAGAGGTCTTCTCTAACCACTCTACTTAAATAGAAACCCTCCACTCCCCGAGAACTTTCTCCTCTCCGCCTGCCTGCTTTGTAGCACCTATCACCACCTATATAAATTACTTGTTTATTTGTTTTGCCTCTGTATTCCCTTGCTGGAATGTAAGCCCCTCAGGACAGGGACTTTTGTTTTAATTTACTTTTTTAAACCCAGCACCTAGAACAGTGCTTACCATATAATAAATGCTCCATAAATATATGCAGAATAAATGTAAAAATGAATGAAATCTCAGGCACTCTACCGAGACTGTAGATTCAAATATTTGTCTATATAAGGATGTTTATATGCTTTATATGTTTCTACATAACAGTGCGGAATGGTAAAGAAAATTACGTTAGATGAAGTAAAAAGAGAAATTGACTTGTAAGCAAAAGATCTGTGTTCACAGCCTAGCTCTTCTACTTACTAGCTGTATGAACTTGGGAAACAATCTCAATCTCTTTCCTTATCTGTGAAATAGGATAAAACAGTGCTTACCTTAGAAAGATGTTCTAAGGGTTTAAATGCAAAAGTGACTAGTAGAGTGATACATGGCTTATTTGAGAGGTTTTAAAAATAAAAAATGTGGAGACTATGAGGTACCATGGGGGAATTTCTTAGGAAACTGTAAGTTAAAAAATTCGGACACAAAATTATATGTATGCTAACATTACAAATATGAAAAAAATTGACAAAGATACGAAGCAATACAAATTGCTGGGGAAGTGAGAAACGAGAAATATTTTTCTTTCACATTTCTTTTATCACTATTTGCAGAGGCTGGAAGGAGAAAGGGAGGCTGAATTGTTCATCATCATGCTCCCATATGCTATGAGCTCTGCAAGGCCAAGGACTTTGTTATGGTTACATTGGTATCTCCAGCAAATAGGACAGTACCCAGGCATTTACTAGTCAGTACATTTTCGATGGAGGAATTAAAGACAAAGAGTATAAATTTTTAAATGGTTCTTAATAGGTAGAGCCAAACAGCTTCTAATCCAAATTTAAAGAGCGCCTGCATTCCACAGGGCTATAATTAGCTAGAAGCACCAGAGCCATGAGGAGGGTGGATGATCAAACACTTACTTGCTGAGCTGGTAATCAGTGCCTTTGATGAACTTGAGCTTCTCCAAGGGCACACCAATACTCTCCAGCATTGCCTTGATCACATTCTCATAGTAGCTGGCTCGAAGTTCTAGAAGTTCCCAGGGGGCTTTCATGTTATCCAGATATGCATGAAGGTCCGCGAACAGAATCGTTACCTGGACATAAGAGATAAGGGGCCACCACAATGTGACTTTGTCCACATACCTCCAAACCACCCTCCCTGCTCTGCCCTTGTTAAGTCTCTTTTTTGGCCATTCCCATAAGGCAAGTGCTTGGTTTATAACATTCGTTCTTACCTCACATCCTGCTTTCAGGAAGTCTGCAATCTTAGACATAGGCACGAAGTAAGCCACATGAGGCTTGCCTGTGGTTGCTGTTCCCCAGTAAACTTTAAGTTCCCGCTCCTTCAGTATCTCCTTCAGCTTCTCTTCCCCCAGAACCTCCTGTTGTGGAAGCAGAAGAGCTGGTTTAATGCTGGTGCCCCACCTTGCTCATCCTTTACCCTGTGACAAGGAAAACAAAGGCATGTGTCACTAGGGGTCCAGGCTCAGAGCCAGCAGGGAGGTCCAGCCATGCTCTCAGTGCTGAGTGAGAGCCAACCTAGGTTGGTGCTGTTGCTAATACCATTCCAGCAAAATGACACTGATGTTAGGGGAATGGGGCATGTCCCTAACCACATCTTCCCCTCCAACTACCTCTAACTCATGCTCCTTCCTTTTATAGCCAACTTCTTGAAATAGTTGTCCCTACTTCTGGTCTCCATTCCTCATCTCCCATTCCAAGCATCACAAGACCGAAAATGCTCTTGCTAAGATCACAGATGGCCTCCACATTGCTAAATTCAACGAATACTTTTTAGGCCTCACTCCCTCCCTGAAACATTCTCCTCTTTTGGTCTCCTCTATATTATTCTCTCAGTTTTCCTCCTACTTCTCTGGCTGCTGGGTCTCAGATTTCTTTGCAGCTACTCTTCTTCTTCCTTTTTTTTTTAAAGATTTTATTTATTTATTTTTTCACCCCAAAGCCCCAGTAGATAGTTGTATGTCATAGCTGCACATCCTTCTAGTTGCTGTATGTGGGACGCAGCCCCAGCATGGCCGGAGAAGCGGTGTGGCGGTGCGCGCCCGGGATCCGAACCCGGGCCGCCAGCAGCGGAGCGCGCGTGCACTTAACTGCTAAGCCACGGGGCCAGCCCACTCTTCTTCTTCCTAATCATTAAATATTAGCAATCCTTGGGGCCCTATCTCTCCTCTTCTTTTTTTTGTTTTTTTGTTTTTTTTTTCTGAGGAAGATTTACCCTGAGCTAATACCTTTGCCAGTCTTCCTCTATTTTGTATGTGGGTCACTGCCACAGCACGGCTGCCAACAAGTGGTGTAGGCCCGCGCCGAGGAACTAAACCTGGGCCACCAAAGCAGAGCACACTGAACTTAACCACTAGGCCACGGGACTCGCCCCTATTCTCCTTTTCTTAATTCTGCATTCTCCCTAACTGATCCCCTTGCTTCCATTACTACTTATGAGCTAGTAACTCCCAGATCTCCTGCTCACATCTACATATACAGAACCGTGTACTTGTTATCAGCCCAGTTAATTCAAACTCAATGTGTTCAAAATTAAACTCATGCTCTCTCCTTCCTGCCTCCCTCCCCAAGCATCTTTTTCACTTTTGGTTTCATCCCTAGGTCAGTAAATGGTACTCTCATTCACCAAGTTGCATAAGTTACTTTGAAACAGCTCTGTCTCTATGCCACCACCCTAGTCTAGGCCCCCATCAGATCACACCAGGATCACTGGAATAGCCTCCTAACATGTCTCCCATATCTACTCTTGCTCTCTCCATGTTCCAAAAAGTAGGCAGAGAGATCTTAAAACCCAAAATCTGATTAACTCATTCCCCTGTTTAAATACTTTAATGATTTTCTTTTGCCCTAAGATAACATTGGAAAAATCCTAATAGGCCAGTACGCTGCTGATAAAAAAGACTTTAGTGTTTCTTCAAGTGATGGTTGGGGAGGCTGTTGAAAGCCATGATAAACAAAAACTATTTTGCTGGTTTGAATCATCTATTAGCAGGACTTGTTATAAATCCTGTGTTCCAAGCCAGCTGGAGGCTGATTCTGCATCCTCTGACCCCCTGGCTATTTGGACACTTGGATGGTTCTCATTGCCCAAGGGAAGGTCATATCACTTACCCTTCAAAACCTGAGTGAGTCAAGACCACTAGTTTTGTCTATCCTTTGCCCCAGTCAGCACTATTTTTATGGAGAGAGGTAGAAAACGAAGGATCTGGCTAACGGGAAGCATGCAAGCACCTCTGGTTAAGATCAACTTATGAATGGAAATAACCCAAATGTCCATTAACTGATGAATGGATAAGCAAAACATGGTATATTCACATAATGGAATATTATTCAGCCATAAAAAAGGCATAAAGTTCCGACAGGTGTAACAATATGGATGAAGCTTGAAAACGTTATGCTAACTGAAGGAAGTCAGACACAAAAGGCCACATATTGTATGATTCTACTTATATGAAATGTCCAGAATAGGCAAAAGGTAGAGACAGAAAGTAGATTAGTGTTTCCCTAGGACTGGGGGGAGGGGAGAAATGGGCACTGATTCCTAATGAGTCCAGGTTTTTGCCAGGGTGATGAAAATGTTCCGGAATTAGATAATGGTGATAGTTGCCAATTTTGTGACTATACTAAAACCCACTGAATTGTACATTTTTCTTTAAATAATTTTATTTATTTATTTATTTCCCCCAAAGCCCCAGTAGACAGTTGTATGTCATAGCTGCACATCCTTCTAGTTGCTGTACGTGGGACGCCGCCTCAGCGTGGTCAGAGAAGCGGTGCCTCGGTACGCACCTGGGATCCGGGCCCGGGATCCGAACCCGGGATCCGAACCCAAGCCACCAGCAGCGCAGCGCGCGCACCTAACCGCTAAGCCACGGGGCTGGCCCATGAATTGTACACTTTAAAAGGGTGTATTTTATGGCATGTGAATTATATCTCAAAAAAGAGAAAAAAACAAGCTGTGGCTCAACCAATGTAAATGCTCTTAGACTGCTCACCTCAATTTTAAACAAGGCCCTCATGATCTGGTCCCTAACTACTCCTCCTAAACAAACAAGTAAAACATATAGTATGTCAGATGGTGATAAGTTCTATGGAGAAACACCACCACAAAAAGGCAGAACAAGGAATGAGACAGTTCTGGTGGCAGGGAGTTTGTTATTTAAATAAAGTGGTCAGGAAAGGCCTTCCTGATGTGACAATAATCAGAGGCCTGCAGGAGGCAAGGGAATGAACAATATAAATATTTATTAAGTATCTGATCCGCACTTTGCTCACTCTACTCCAGCCAAACTAGCCTTCTCTGAACCACTAGGTCTTGACCTGGGTTTCTTCTACCTGAGATGCTTCCCCCCCATTCTTCCTTTGGTTAACTTCTGCACTTCCTGGTAGCAGCAGGAACACATGGGAGTGAAGAGGTGATCCACATCCTCTGGGCGCAGTTTAGAGGTCACTTCCTCAGCCTTCCCTGACACTACCCTAGCCCTATCTCCTAATTTCCTATCAAAGCCCCACGTATAGTACCTTCTAGAACATGCTTCAACTGTAATTAAGTATTTGGATTATGGCTCATTTTTAACCCCTGATTCCCTCCACACAAGTTCTGGGAGGGCAGGGCCCTGACGTATCCCCAGCGCCTAGCATCGCGCCTGGCGCACAATAGGGTGGGTGAGGTGGGAGTCCTGGATTAAAGCCTGGTTCAACACACGGTAACTGCACACAGGAGGTGAGCCCACCGTGATTTCTGTGGTACCCAGATAACTGCTGCTTGACTTTTTGACTGACTGACCGACCGGAAGTGAGAGCTGCAGACTCTCCGAGCTGCCTTGGCGCGGAGTCCCCGGGCCCACACACTTAGGACCCAGTAGTGGGGCTTAGGATCACTGGACCTCGGGCCCCCAGTCCCCAACGGCGCATTTCCAACCCCGAGGCCCGACCTGCAGGTTCCGGGTGATAAGGTGCAGCTTCTCTTCAGGGCTCGGAGCGTCTCCCATGGCTCCGTCACCTCTGTCTCCCGCGTTCGGCCCGGCACTCGCGCCCCTTCCTCGGTCGCCGCCGCCGCCGCCGCCGCCGCCGCCGCGTGCCGGGAAGTGTCACGCGGGTCCGGTTAGGTTGCATCAGCTGAGCTCGTCGCTCGGCTTGCTCGGCCTGGGCCGTTCTCCGCCAGGCAGTGGCCGGGAAAGAGTCAGGAGCAGCGGAGAGTCGAAGGGGTCGATGAGACGAGGAGGGGTGGAGCCAGTAGGCGGGGTTGGTGGTGCGAAGGGCGGGGCTGCGGCGGGCGGGGCTGCGGCGCCTGCGCGGGGCGCAACCCTCTGAGAGGCGGGGCGGTTTCCTGCCAATCACTGCCTGTTTGCCCTCCCCCTGGCGTTGGCCCGGTTGCCTCGGGGTGGGGGAGGTCGGGGAGGGGGCGATAAAATGGCGCTGGGGGCGGAGTGAGGCCCAGTTGTTCGCACAGGCTTCGGCCCAGCTTCCAGAGGTGAAGAGCGGGAGGGACGAGGGGGTCGGCGGTCCCCGGCCGGGAGGGGGATGGGGACGCCTGTTGCTTCTCCAGGGGGTTGCACACCCGTCCGCCCCGTTGAAGGGTTGGGAAGCCCTCGCCCTACTGAGAGAAGGGCTCGTTCTCGTCCCTGAGGTGATGGCGGCGGGACGGGGGAGTGTCCCTGCCCCCCACGTACATGTCGGCGGGCGAGAGTTGCCCCTCACCCGGCTGAGGAAAAGGGAGGCCGTCTGGCCACCTGAGACAGCGGAGCGACGTCGATGCTTCCGCCCTGTGGGGGTGGGGGAAGCGATGTGTAGGTGGGGGGATGCCGCCACCCCCTGGCCCACTAGGGGAGGGTGTTACTAGGGAGAAGATCGCGGTCTTTCCGCGGGGCCTTGCAGGTGGGGGAGAGAAGGATGCCCCAGCCCTCGAGAGAGCCGGGGCCTGGGTCCGGCTGGGCAGGGGTCGTGAGCAGCCATCCTCGGGGTGCGGGGTGCCCCGCGCTGGCCCGCCGAGGGACCGGCTTTGCCCCTGCGGGGGGAGGAGCGGGGAGCCAGCCCGCGCTTCTCCCGCCTTCCACGGGGAGGCGGGAATTCTTGGGCTTTTCGGACGAGGGAGGAGGCAAGTGCGAAGGGCCTGCCCCGAGGGTGATGCTGAGACGCGGCTGTTGCATTTCTCCGGGAGAGCAGGGGGAGGCCAAGCTGTATCCTAGGGCGAGTGGACTTGGGCCACTCTTCCCCCTGGCTCTCAGGACCTGGGGGCGCCACCCGTTCCTTCCTGGGCAGGAGGGAAGGCAGTTGGCACCGCTGGGGGGGCCCCAGAGAGGGCCAAGAAGTGATCGAATTGCCGGCCTCCTGCCCCAACCTGATCTCCAGTTTCTTGTGGATGTGTTAGAAGCCCCAAGCTTTAGCAAACCTGTTTACGTTATTTAAATTATTTATTTTTAAAAAGAAACCTGTTACTGCAGCTTAGTAATATTTGGTCTCTATGCCCGTGTAGGAGGAGAGTCCTGCCACCCTTATCTAGTGAAATGTTACCTAAAGCAGAGATTTCCAGCACTGGGTTGTTTTTTGTCCCACAGTGTTTCCAGTTACCTCAAAGGGAGTTGCAGAATTCGTACAGATAATTTCAGTTCACTTTGATTTTGTTTAAACATGCCCGTTTTGTGGCGTGAGAAAGCCTACCTAGTGCCTTTTGTGTTCTGTGCCTCGCATGTATTGCATATGGGAAAGGTTGGAAATCAAAGGCTGGTGGGGAAGTCCTATCCCTTGGAAATAATCCTTACCCTTGGCCATACCTGTCAGATCCAGCTTGGTAAGGGTCTTGGTTTTAAAGCCTTGAAAGAGGGATATGGGATTGTGTCTGGTGTTGCAATTTAAGTGGCCTGAACAAAATAAAGCTTTGTGCTTTAAGGCAATAGGTTTTCTTAGGTACGATAAAAATAGAAAGGGAACCAGTTTCTGAGGTTGCAACCAGGAGGTTAGAGAACAGCGAGGGTGTGGTAAACTGAAGTGTGAAGAAGGGGGTGGACAGGTGAGAGAGACGTGGAAGGACAGAATAGGGTCACAGAAGGGATGGGGAGCAGAGGAATTAAGAGAGACTTGGGGGATGGCAAGAAGATTCTTCCCTTAAAAATAAAGAGATCCTCATATTTTGGGTGGAGGTTAGAAAGCAAGTGCCAAGAAAGGCAGTTGATGGTAGAATGGCAGACAGAAATACTAAGGCTGTCTTGTGGAACTGCACTTTAGAACTTCAGTTTTAACTGAGATTCTCCCCACCCTTGCAAATTCATTAAATATCAACTTTCATTAGTATAGGGCTTTTAGGTTTGTCGTGTTTTCATAAACATCCCCTCATTTGATTGTCACGATAATGTGTGTGAAGTTAACAGTGAATAATTATCCCCCATTTTTCAGAGGAGTATTCTCATGTGTATTGAGGTTCATAGACTTCAAGTAAATTGCTGAGGTCTCTGAATTTTAGTCCAGTGCCTCTATACACGTCAGTGACCATTAATTTGCAGAATTTGTCATACAGCCTGGTCTTTAATTTAGTGACAATGTGGTTGAATGCTGGGTTAAACTAGAAGAGATTAGAGCATACTGGATAATTTCTTTTGTTTTTTTGTGAGGAAGATTAGCCCTGAGCTAACATCTGTTACCAATCCTCCTCTTTTTGCTGAGGAAGTTTGGCCCTGGGCTGACATCCATGCCCATCTTCCTCTACTTTATATGGGACGCCGCCACAGCATGGCTTGAAAAGCGGTGCGTTGGTGCACGCCTGGGATCTGGTGCACGCCTGGTCCACTGAAGTGGAGCACATACTTAACCGCTATGCCACTGGCCCAGCCTTGGATAATTTCTTAACAAGCAAGGACTAGGGGAAATTCCCTACCAGTTTAGCGTTCTTTTTTCCTACCATTCTTATGCTTAAGACTTTGCAGGGGTTAGGGAGGTGATGATGATGGGATGAAATAATAACTATAGCCACTACTTATTGAGCTCTTACATCGTGCCTGTAGTGTGCTACGTGCTTGATGTTCATGACCTCATTTAATTCTTGCAACAGCTCTATGAGGTAGGTACTATGATGGTCCCTGTTTTACAGGGGAGGACGTTTGAAGCTTCAGAATGTAATCATTGTATCTTTCCCCACTGTCTTAATTTTAAGATGTTTTTATTAAATATTTCAAGCATATAAAAATTATAGGAAGCAAAGTAATAATTGAATACCATTATACACACCATCCAGCTTTATCTTATGTTGCCATATTTGTTTTAGATCTTTTCTTGTTAATTTTTTTTGAGAAATAAAACGTTACAGATAGAATTGAAGCTACCCATGCTTACTTGGCATTCCTCTCTCCTCCACACCACCAGAGGTAACCACTCTCCTGAATTTGGTGTTTCTTATTCCCATGCACGTTTTTATAATTTAATAATATATATATGTATCCATATACAATTTATGGTATTGCTTTAACAAATAAATTGCAAGGAAAAAAATGGAGAATCTCTAGATTAAAATACTCACTTTAATCTATAGATTAAAAGATCTATCAACCAGTCACAATGTATGGAACTTATTTGGATACTGATTTTTTTAATCTTAAAAAAAAAAACAAAATAATTGGAAATCTGAACAGGATATTTTATGAAAGGAATTCGTGTTATTTCCAGATGAAGTGATGTGATGCCTGGGATTTGCTTCAAAATAGTTCAGTAAAGGGAGGAGGTAGATGGGGCAAGATTACCCAGGGGTCAGCAGCTTTTGGGGCTGGGTGATGGGTATATGGGGGTTCATTATACTATTGTGTTATTTTTTTACATATTGTAAATTATAATAAAAATTATTTTTAAAAATGAGGAAATGGGGCCGGCCCCGTGGCTTAGCGGTTAAGTGCGCGCGCTCTGCTGCTGACAGCCCGGGTTCGGATCCCGGGCGCGCACCACTTTTCCGGCCATGCTGGGGCCGCGTCCCACATACAGCAACTGGAGGGATGTGCAGCTATGACATACAACTATCTACTGGGACTTTGGGGGGAAAAATAAATAAATAAAATCTTAAAAAAAAAATGAGGAAATAAAACTGTGAAGAGAATGATTTGTGCAAGTTAAAAATTATATGTATATGGTATTTTTTTGCATGCTTTTGCTCCCAGACCTATTGGAATGTTCTATGAGAGAAGCTCAGAAGAGCCAGCTCTGTGCCTCTGGATGTCATGTGGCATAGGAATTGATCCTTTCAGTGGTTGTGAAGGATATTGGTCCTATGTATGCACAGTACAGTTTGCAAATAATGATTTTTTTTTTTCTTCCGGTGACACATTCCGGGGTATTTCTCATGTTCTTCCATTCCACCTGGAAAGTCAAGGGAAGCCTGTGCATGATAAGTGGCTTAAATTATTTTTGCCAAGGGACCAAAAGGCCTCTTTGGTGCCTACATCTTTCATAGTATATTAGAGACTATACTGAGTTTAGAAGGCTCTGCCATTTGCTGACTGACCCTGGGCAAGTCTTTCACAAGGGTGGTAGAAGAAACAGAAGAAAAAATATTGCCTTTGGAATTAGATCTGGGTTTGGATCCTTGTTCTAGCATTATTAGTTCTGTGTGCTTAATGCCCTTGAACTTTAGTTTCCCAAGTGTGGAAATCTATTCAACTCTTCATTTGGTCAAGCAAGTGCTTGGACTAGACCTTTTGGAAGGAGTTGGAGTGAGATTGGGGATAGTGGCTCAGAAAGGGCTTCTCAGAAATGTAGCTGCTTAACCCCAGTGTCTGTAATACTTGTGCTTGACAACCACAGACTTTAAGTAAAAGAAAAAATTTTCCAAAAGTGAATTTTTTTGTTACTGCTGCCTAAAGAAATAACTTCACTTTATAAAATAACCCAGTCACTGGGCAGAGAAATTACTTTTCTCTTCATAGAGGCATCTGCTTCAGTGCCTGGAACTCTCTTACAACAATTGCTGGAATATTGGTAAAATAATATAAAAAGTCTTAGCAGCTCTAAGTTTAAATAGAACAGAAGGCTTAGTTTCTTTGGTAAGTTCTGTTTTATAGAGTTATGTTGAGGGGTTAAATTAATAGTTGTAAAACGTGTCTCACAGTGCCTGGTTTGTAATAGGTATTTAATATTTCTTCCCTGTCTATCCCATCTCATTTCTAAGATGAGTAGGTTTAACCAGGTTCCTTCTTTTTTTTTCTTTTATTTGTTTTTTCCCCAGTTTTATTGAGATATAATTGACATATAACATTATATTAGTTTCAAGTATACAACATAATGATTTGATATATGTACATATTGGGAAATAGTTACCACAATAAGTTTCTTAACGTACATCACCTCACATAGTTACAGATTTTTTTTTCTTGTGATGAGAACTTTTAAGATCTCTCTTAGCAACTTTCAAATATACAGTATTGTTAACTATAGTCATCATGCTGTATGTTACATAGATCCCTGCTAATTCTAAAAGTCTGTTATTCCTCCCCTCTAACTTTTTCTAATACTTTATTGTCCATACCATTTTATATTTTCTCATATTGGTGCATAACTTTCAATGTTGTCTCCCTAGCAAGATTATATATTCCTTGAGGGTAGAAACTGTATCTGTTTCTTAGAAGTCACATAGAGACACTACCTAGCTCGGTGTTGTGTGATGATAGTAGCTCAGAAAATGTTTTCTGAAAGAATGCATGAACTAAAGCTAAAATTCAGGGTGTAGTACAGAGGGAAGTTGGGTGGGGGAAAATTCACAGTTAAAAGGCTACAAGGAATTTTCCAAAGTATTGAATTCAGTGTTTAAGCATTTCTTATAGCTTCTGAGATGTTGACATGTGATATGTGAAATATCAGCTATCTATCACCTTTCCCACCTAGAAAATAATTATACATTAGCCCATCATTAGCTCTTTAAGAACTAGGTTTTAATTATACAAGTAATATATAAATATTCAGGTAGAAAAGTAAAATGATATTAAAGTCTCCTCTTGACCTCTCTTGATCCCCCTGCAGGTTATAACAGTCATCAATTTTGTGTTGTATTTTTCCAAAACTGTTCTTTGCATTTATATATGTACTTAAAATGAAACTTTTGTATGTGCGGTTATGATTAACTCTTAGATCTTGATGAAATTTTAGACATCACCTAGTCCCCCTACTCCATCCTTTCCCCATTTTATAAATGAGGAAACAAGTCCAAATGGTTAAGTGGCTTGCCCAAATTGTTACAGGTGGTTAGTGACAGCACCAGGACTACACACAACCTAGTTCTTTGGACTCCCAAGCCAGTATTCATTCTACTAGAGCAAGTTATATTCTTAAAAAAGTACAAAGTGTTGGGAGGAACAAAACTAGTTTCTTAGTTGCATAATTTTTCCTCTAAAGGTTTTTCTTTGATGTTCTTGACTCAAAATCCAACTTTCTGGGGTATTTAAAAAAACCAAGATCAAAATTAATAGACGGAGCACCTTAAAGCATAATACAGTTGACTTTGTAATTAGCAGAGTTGAAAGTGATGAGAAGATCCTCTAATTTTCTTTATGCCTGCAGGAAGGTGGGAGTCAATCATTTTGACAAGTCTCCTGAAAGGAACAGCTAGCAGGAGCTGAAACCTTTTTCCATTTGGTCTCGTGGCAAAGGCAGAGATCCCGCCAGCAGCTCCACACAGTATGGAAGACAATTCTTTATCTTCTTGTATTCTTAAAGTTTTTTTTTTTTTTTTTAATTTCAAAAGTAATACATGTTTGTTTTTTAAAAAGTGTCAACTGAAATCCAAGTATTTGACATTATGTATTTGTTTGTATGTTTTAGATATTATTCCATGATAGTAATTACACATCTACTTCATTGTGTTTTTAAATAGTTGTACAGTATTCCATAGCATGAATGTACCATGGTTTTACTAAACAGTTCTGGCGATGGACATTTAAGGTCTCCAATATTTGGCTGTTTTGAACATCCTTGTAAATGTATCCATGTGCATTTGTACAGATAATTCTGCAGGATAAATTTCTAGGAATTAAATTGCTGGGTCTGGGGCCGGCCCGATGGCGTAGCGCTCAGCTTTGGTGGCCGAGGGTTCGCGGGTTCAGATCCTGGGGGTGCACCAACGCATCGCTTGTCAAGCCATGCTGTGGTGGCATCCCATATAAAGTAGAGGAAGATGGGCATGGGTGTTAGCCCAGGGCCAATCTTCCTCAGCAAAAAAGAGGAGGATTGGCATCAGATATTAGTTCAGGGCTGATCTTCCTCACAAAAAAAAAAAAAAATTGCTGGGTCTAATGGTATTGCCAGATTACTCTCCACAACATATTGTGCTGACTTCTACTCTCACTAATAGTGTGTGAGGATGCTTGTTTCTCACATCCTCACCAACCTAGATTATCATGTCATCTTAATTTTTACCATTTAGATAGGGAAAAAAGTATCTCATTGTTCTAATACGTGTTTCCGTAATCCTGGTAAGGTTGAATATTTTAAAATTATTTCTCATGTTACAAGTCACAGCGCAAAGATTTTGAAATATTAGGACACCACCACTCTATAGAGCAGATTGGAGTTGGTATAAGGGTATTTCCTGTTCCTCAGCGAAACTGCCTCTTATTTCTCCAGATATGACGTGCTCACTAGTGCCCTCTGAACAGTCTTCTGGTACTTCTCTCTTGCCTAAAGACAATGCCCCATTTTCATGGGGTTCCTTGGATGAGGATGGATTGGATGACTCCTTGCTGGAGCTGTCTGATGGAGAAGAAGATGATGGCCATTTGAGTTTAACGGAGGAAGAGATTCAGGAGCTCTTGAAGGATGATGATGCTCTTGATGATGACCTGTCAAATGAGCACTTTTCTTGGGGAGGAGGGTTGCTTAAAGATGACAGCAGGCATGTTGAGAAGGGAGGGAGAGGGAGTCAAATTCTCCTTGACACTCCCCAAGAGAAAAATTCGTTGTACAGCTTGGGACCAGTACCTGAGACCCCTGGCCTCTCCAAACTACCTCAACTAAGTACATCAGTTGGTCGTGGACCAACTCCTACTAAACCATTAAACAGACGCTTTGCACTAGAAAAGAATCTTATAAAAATAACAGTTGCACCATTTGATCCAACAGTTTGTGATGCTGTGCTTGATAAGGACAAGACTGATACGTCCAAAGATATTGAAAAACCCTCCTCCCTTGGAGAAGAGATGAGAGAAGATGGTCTTAGCCCAAATGAGAGCAAACTTTGCACTGAATTTGAAGGGATCAGCCCCAATAACTCTGCCTGGGATGGGCCCCTGCTCCCTTCTTCAAACAATAACTTTCAGCAAACTGTCTCTGATAAAAATATGCCTGACAGTAAGAAACCTACGCCTGTATTCTCTCAGATCTTGGACCATTCAGAGACTCCTAATACGGGGTCATCCTGGAGAAGTGGATCACGTGAATCAAGTTGTGGAATGAGGTTTCCGGTTGTTTCCAGTTCATCAAACAAAGTAAGTATATTTTTCCAAAGTGAAGAGAAAAATGAAATTATTTTCATTCAGAAGATGTATAGCTGAGCTTTGGGGTTTGAATCCTGACTAACAGTGTGACCCTGGGCAAATTAAATTACTTAGCCTCTCTGTACCCTCACGTTTCTTATCTGTAAATTGGAGTAAATACTTCATAGTATAGTAAAGATTAATGAAATAATGTATTTATAGTAACTGGTACATAATATTAAATTACCATTTATTAAATAATTACTAAGATGATGAAGATTTTACTATTATTTCTCCTTCCTTTGGGTTTCAGCCTAAGTCTCGATCTTTGGTTGCCATGCTATATTAGATACAGTACCAGCTCTGAGTCAGCCACTGAAGAGCTGAAAAGTCTTGGACAATTTACCTAACCTCTTTGAGCCTGATTCCTTATCTGTTAAATAGGTATAATAATCCCTACCACTTAGGGTTTCTTAAGATTACAGTCACTATGGTAGCTCATTTAAAGCACTTGCCGTAGTGCCTGGTACACAGTAGGGTTCAAGGATATGCCTATGTAGCCTTTAGTTCAAGAATATTTCCATAAATAGTGTCTTGAGTTGTTTTGTTATAACTAAATACCGTCTTTGCTTCTGCATTCCTTCTCTGCTGAAAAAAAGCAGGAAGTTCTTGACAAGGATTCTGGGAAGCTGAAAGTCCCTGAGAGAAGACTAGGCAAAGTCATTCCTGTTCTGCAAGCCAAAACAAGGTAACAGTATAATGAAATATCCTGGTTTCTGTTAGTTCTCTTAAATTGCTTTCTTCCCCTCCTCAGTTTCCTGTTAGTGTGGAGAAAAAAACCCTGCACCAGGAGTAAGCTTACTTGAAGTTCTGGGACCACCAGTAACAAGCTGTGTGACCTTGGGCAAGTCAAATAATCTCTGACCTCAGTTTCTTTGTCAATAAAATGAGGCTAATGATACCTTCTCTGCTGCCTTACAGGGTTATTTTGAAGAGTAAAAAAAAGACACGTTAGCGAAAGCACTGTACAAATGTAAGATTTCTTTTTCCGTGTGTGGAGAAGCCTGGTCACAGATATGATAGGTTAGAATAGTTTTAACAAAGATGTTAAAATATAACTATGTAGAAAATCATTTAGTCATCTCTCCCAACTTGCATACAGCTGCCCTTAGGGAAAAATTCTTACCGAGGTTGCAAATTTGGGTCACCTTTTCAGTCTGTTCTCTTGTTGCCAGGAGATGGCAGTGTCTCTACATGGGCCTTTTCAGTTAGCAAAGCTGTTTTTTTAAGTTGAGTCAGATTGGCTTCCTTACAATGAGATTTTTAAAAAATTTTTTATTACATAGATATTATATTTATTCTGCTTTAAAAAATTTTAAATATTACAAATAAGGCTAAAGTCCCCTTTGACTACCACCCCTAATTCCAGTTTCCTGGGTTTTTTTCTTTTGTTTTGTTTGCATATGTGATGGAAACTTTGTCAATTGCTTACAATGGGAATTATACCAAGGAACTCAAAATCAGGCTACTTGGAACAGTAATAAATTTACTATCTCAATATTCTCATCCACACATTTCTCAGTACAGTGCAGTCAGTATGAGCAAGGGCCAGAAATTGTTCTTGCCAAGGTCACCAATGTTCTAATAACCAGATCCAGCTGGTTCTTTTTGGTCTTTATCTCAGTGTTTCTGTGGCTCTATGAATTTAGCTATTTCCTGACTAATGTTGAATTACTCGACAAATACTTTGTTTCTCTGGGGACTGGGTATTCTTCACTTTCCCATGTCTTGTTAACAGGAGGTTGTATCTATTTTTTCTCTTCCTTTGTCTCTCAACTCCATACTTGATTTCAGCTTCATACTACTAACACATAACACTAATACTGTCTTCTGTCACTGGATCTTAGAGAGTATTTTGCCTCTGGAAGTTAGTTGTTCTAACTGATTAGCAGTATGTGACTTCTCTCTACAAAGCACTGTACTCATGGTTCTAATGGACTGTTTTTCACTCCTGGTTTGCTTTGTTCAAGGACTAATGTTACGACATTTTCACAATCGGATCTAGAGCAGCAGAAGCAAAAATATCTGAGAAGTGTCATTGCTCATATAGAGGACTCTAACCAAGGTAACATGGTAACCAAAGAATGGCATGTAAAAGATGTGATGGGACTTTTTTTCCCAGTGGAATATAGTTTAAACTGGGAGGTTTTTTTTTTTTTTTTAATAATTTTTATTTATTTATTTTTTTCCCCCAAAGCCCCAGCAGATAGTTGTATGTCATAGTTGCACATCCCTCTAGTTGCTGTATGTGGGACGCGGCCTCAGCATGGCCGGAGAAGCGGTGCGTCGGTGCGCGCCCGCGATGCGAACCTGGGCCGCCAGCAGCGGAGCGCGCGCATTTAACCGCTAAGCCACGGGGCTGGCCCCCATAGTTTAAACTGGGAGATTGTTTTGAATTTTCTTCAATTGGTGAGAAGGATAACCTCCTTACCCAAAGATTTTCACTTCAAGGGATTGCCTAACCTGATAATCCTCAAAGTGGTTTGGCTGACCAGTATTAGAGAGGAGTCTAAGGAGACTCATACTAATACATGAAGAGTGCCTCCCCTGTGCTTGAGGGATGTAACCAGACTTGTACTTTTTTGCTGGGGATTTTCTGTCTGAAAAATAGTAGAAGTGGATGACCAGGTGCTGCTTAGTAATCATTGGGTTTTTATTTGGAATTATTTATTTTCTCTGTTGCCTTCAGCATTTAAATGTAAAAAGCAGGCATTTCAAATACCATCGTGCATCTTGGCATCTAAATAAAAGCTCTTGAAAGGCTTTGACTACCTTCCAGATCCTTCCAGTTGAGTTCTCTCTGCTTCATTAAAAGCTATTGCAAACCAAAATGGCTAGATTCTTTCTCCAGCCCTCAAGAGACTATAGTCCAGGTTATCATTTATTCTGAACTATTGGCTGATGGGAAAACTCCTAAAGGGAAACTTGTGGGCTGTACTGAAGGTGCAGAGGTTAGAGATACTGATTAAAGAATTTCTTCTCATCTTTAGCTTCTTTCTTTATTCATTCAGCACACCTTTCTCAAGTACTTTCAGTGGTGCTAGGTTTGAAGATTAGGGATTGGAAATATAAAGAGGAGTAAGATAGGGTCTTGGCTCTCTGGGAATTGGTAGTCTAGAGAAGGAAAAGATAATTACACCACAATATTGATTAGTGCTCTAATAGAATTTCAGTCGTGTGCCGCATAACGACATTTCGGTCAACAATGGACCACATGTACAACAGTGGTCCCATAAGATTAGTACCACATAGCCTAGGAATGTAGTAGGCTATACCATCTAGGCTTGTGAAAATACATTCTATGATGTTCGCACTATGATGCATTTCTCAGAATGTATCCCCATCGTTAAGTGATGCATGACTGTATGTATAAAGTGCGGTAGGAGCAGGGAAGGAGCCCTTCTGTTTGTGTTTGGGGAGAGTGGAAGATGGAGGCTGCCCTAGGTGGGCTCCACAGAGAAGATAATTATTTCAATTATGCTAAGATCTATTGTAAATCACTAGGGAGGGTTTTAGGAGGATTTTTGGCTGAAGATTGAAGAACACTCCCCTTTCTTTGACAAATCTTGAATTATTTAGTAGTTTTCTGTTTGTTATAAGGCTATGAGTGAAAGGTTTAGAACTCTGAGACATCAGCCAGAAGAATTTTTTGTTCCAGGTCCTTTAATTTTTTTACTCAAAGATTTCTTTAAGCCGTCAAATACTTCTTGTACTGATTGTTCAGCCCTCTGCTTGTGAGATCCTTATGCTTGAACTATTTTAAAGGTTTGGTGGAACTAGATACAGTCCTCCCCCGACCCCTCAGATCATTGGAGGGGAAGATTAAAAGAAGTTTGTCTATATTCAACCTCTGTGGAAGAGACTTGTTCATTGCTTTTCCCTCCATGAGATGACTGACTTTCTTTTATAGCCTAGGCAGTTGACACTGATGATATCCATTTACATTTTCCTTTCTCATTTGGGGCATTTAAAAAGAAAATTTCACAAGAAAAGCAATGAGCAGCTGCTCATAGTATAACATCTTTTCCAGTCTCTTCCCCATTTAGCAGTCCCTCTCCCATTTTCTCACAACAATCTATATCCCATAAGGAACAACTGGAACAACTAGTGTAGAGGAAAGGCAGCATACTTTAGTGGTTGGGAGAGTAAAGTCTAGTCTAGAGTTAACTTCTGGATTCGTATCCTAGCACCACTGCTTACTGGCTGTGTGACCTTGAGCCAGTAAAAACTCAGTTTTCTCATTTGTAAAATGGGAATAATAAAGAGGCTTATTTAGCCTATGTGAAAATTTTACATGTAAGTACAAGTATAATGCATAGAACAGTACCTAGTCATAGCAACTAACATTTATTTAATACTTAGTATTATTAGCAAGAAAGTGTATCTTTTCATACTGAAGTTTTTATAGCTAAAATAGTATGACATCGTGTTTATTTTTAAATCTCAAAAAAAACCAACCTGGAAAATTAGAGAAAACAACTTTAACAAAATGTTGATAAATGAAGCTGAGTGATGGGTATGTGGGGGTTCATTATACTGTTCTCTACTTTTGTGTATATTTGAAAATTTCCATAATAAAATGTTTTTTAAAATGCATCTTTCAGGGGATTCCTTTTTGACATCTAAGAATTTTCAACATTACCAGTTATTCTAAAAATTTCACAGGCCTTCCAGGAACCCAGTGTGATACTAAGTTCTTGTGTCACTTCCCACTGCCCAGTATTTATACATCCAAATTTTAAAGATTTTTATATACCATACTGCAGGGGAGACAGGAGCAGATTCTTCATCTCCTCTATATATGAATTACAGGGCAGCGAGAAGCAAAAAGAGGGAGCATAGTGCCTCCTATCCTTCTTTTTGAGATGTTTAGTACTGTTTCACTGTGGAAAAGTATAACTCTTCAAGTTCTTTGTTAGACACAGAGAAATTAGCAGGGGGCAGATTCAAATGTAGTTCCTGCCAATTCAGTTTGAATCCTCTCCATTGGGATAATCATCTTCTTTCTTTTTTTTTTTTTTTAAAGATTTTATTTTATTTATTTTCCCCCCCAAAGCCCCAGTAGATAGTTGTATGTCATAGCTGCACAACCTTCTAGTTGATGTATGTGGGACTCGGCCTCAGGATGGACAGAGAAGTGGTGCCTCGGTGCGCACTCGGGATCCGAACCCGGGCCACCAGCATCAGAGCGTGCGCACTTAACCACCAAGCCACGGGGCCGGCCCAATCATCTTCTTTCAATGTGTATATTATTGATATAGAATATGATAATATAAATCATCCTTCAACTCCATTATTCTAATATAGGTATAATCTCTTTTTAGTTTAGTGCCAGATGAGTCTTTGATAGCATTTACAAAGAAATACCAACCACTTCCTTCCTGACATCCCAGCTAATGGAAAACGTTATATGGACTTATTTCTTAGAGTAGAAAAGGACCATTAAGATCTTCTCTTTAATCTCCTAATACATAAATCTATTCTTTATATCTTTGCCAAGTGACCATTCAGCCTTTGCTTAGAGTTCTAATAATGTAAAACTCATTAGCTCAAGAAGCAGGCCATTCACTGCTTAGAAAATTCTAATTGTTAGAAAGTTATTCCTTACATTGAGCCGAACTCTGCTTCCCTTTTTCCATTGGTAGTTCCTAGTTCTGCCCTCTAGGATCACAAAAAATTACTACCCTCTTCCAGTTACTTAATGTATTTTAAGGACCTTTCCATGTTAAATATCTCAAAATAAGATTTTTAATGATTACAAAGTATTATACAGTTTATTCCATTGGTTAATTAGGTCATGTCCATTTACATTAGTAATGCTGCAGTGAACATTCTGGTCAATAAATGTTTGTATACAACTCTTATTTCTATAGGATGAATGCCTATAAGTGGAATTGCTGGGTAAAGTATATAAATATTTTAAAAACCTGTGTTATATGTTACCAGATTGTCCTGCCCCCCCAAAGTTTATTTATTTTTATTGTCACCAATTTGATAGGTAAATTTTAACATATTTTGTTTTAATAGTGAGGTTAAGCATTTTTTATGTTTATTGGAAATTTATGTTTAATCATAATTTCTTAAAATTTCATCTAATATCTAGTTCATATTCCAATTTCCCCAGTTGTCCCCAAAATATCTTCTTGTAAATTGTGTTTTTTTTTTTTTTTTTGTGAGGAATATCAGCCGTGAGCTAACATCCATGCCAATCCTCTTTTTTTGCTGAGGGAGACTGGCCCTGGGCTAACATCCGTGCCCATCTTCCTCCACTTCATGTGGGCCACCGCCACAGCACGGCCTGACAAGCGGTGTGTCGGTGCGCGCCCGGGATCTGAGCCCGGGTTGCCAGCAGTGGAGTGCGTGCACTTAACCACTACACCACGGGGCTGGGCCCCTCTTGTAAATTGTTAAAACAGGATCTAATCAAAGTTCATGTGTTTAGTTATTGTATCCTTAGTCTCTCTTAATCTAGGTCACTTGTTTTGTAGATTGTCCCACATTCTGAATTGTGTTTGATTGTTTCCTTGTGGTGGTGTTTAACTTGTTCCTCCATCCCCTGTATTTACTGTAAACTAGAAGTTGGGTCTAGAGGAAGGATGAGATTCAGATTAAGCATTTTTGTCTGGAATAATTCACAGGTACTTTTGTGTATTCATCTTGTATCAAATTAGGAGGCACCACCTAATGATAGGTTGTTCCGCTAATAGTGATTCTAAGTTTGATCACTTTGTTAAAGTGTTAATTGCCATATCGTTCCATTGTAAGGTACATTTTTCCCTTTGTAATTAGTAAGTCATCAGAAGGTAATGCTTTGGTACCATTCTAACATCCTGTTTCACAATTGTTCACCTAATGGTTTGAGCATTCATTGATGATCCTTGCCTGAATCAGCTACTACACAGAGTTGCACAGAAAAAGTTCATTTTCTAAATATATCATGTCTTCTACAATTATCAGCTAGCATTCTTCTATAAAGATTTTAAATTTTTTTTAGTATCACTATTACCTCATGGATTTTTTAAAAAAATGTGTTATAATCAATTATAGTCATTATTCTTTTTGATGCTCAATTTATCCCAAATTTGACCAATGGGAACTCCTTCAAGTGGGCTCCTGTGTCTTCTGACATGACCCTATTAATCTTTTTTTTTAAATTGTGGTAAAAAAATAACATAAAGTTTATCGTCTTAACCATTTTTAATTGTACACTTCAGTACTGCTAAGTTTATTCATATTATTGTGAAACAGACCTCTAGAACTTTTTTTATCTTGCAAATCTCAAACTCTATACTCATTAAAAAACAACTAGCCTTTTCCCTCTCCCCAAAGCCCCTATTAACCACCATTCTACTTTCTGTTCCTATGAATTTGACTACTTTAAATACCTCACAGAACGAGAATCATACAGTACTTGTCTTTTTGTGACTGGCTTATTTCACTTAGCATGATGTCCTCATGGTTCATCCATGGTGTAGCATGTGCCAGAATTTCCTTTCTTTTTATGGCTGAATCATATTCCATTGTATGTATATACCACATTTTGTTTATCCATTCATCCTTTAGTGGACATTTGGGTTGTTTCCTCCTCTTGGCTATTATTAATAGTGCTGCTAGGAACATGGGTGTGCTGATATCTCTTCGAGACCTTGCTTTCAGCTCTTTTGGATATGTACCCAGAAGTGAAATTGCTGGATCATATGGTAGTTCTACTTTTAATTTTTTGACCTCTGCTGTTTAATTTTTAAACCTCATACTGTTTAACACAGTGGTTGCACTATTTTACAGTCTCACCAACAGTGCCCAAAGGTTCCAGTTTCTCTATATCCCTGCCAACACTTGTTATTTTCTGTTTTCTGGTAGTAGCTATCCTAATGGTTGTTAAATCACTATAGTAGTCCCCCCTTATCCATGGTTTTGCTTTCTGTGCTTTCAGTTACCCACTGTCAACCTCAGTCTGAAAATATTAAATGGAAAATTCCAGAAATAAACAATTTATAAGTTTTAAATTGCATGCTGTTCTGAGTAGCGTGATGAAATCTCATGCCGTCCTGCTCCCTCCTGCCCAGGATATGAATCATCCCTTTGTCCATTGTACCCACTTTGTCTACTATATACACGACCTACCTGTTAGTCACTTAGATGTCTCAGTTATCAGATCAACTGTTGCGGCAGTTCAGGTAACCATCGACATCATCATGACTCGATGATTCTCCTTCTGATGTATCCTCAGAAGGTCAGTAGTAGCCTAATGCTACATCACAATGCAAACCTCATTCACCTCACTTCATCTCCTCCTCATTGGGAGATCACTCCATCTCCCAATGGAGGCATTGTTATCATCTCAAATCTTCACAAGAAGAAGGGTGCGTACAGTACAAGATATTTTGAGAGAGAGACCATGTTCATATAACTTCTATTACAGTATATTGTTGTAATTGCTCTATTTTATTATTAGTTACTGTTGTTAATCTCATACTTTGTCTAATTTATAAATTAAACTTTATCATAGGCATGTATGGATAGGAAAAAACATGGTATATATAGGGTTGGGTACTATCCGCAGTTTCAGGCATCCACTGGGGGTCTTGGAATGTATCCCCCTCAGATAAGGGGGGTCTACCATATTGATGGTGTTACAACTAATCAAATATTGTTCACTGGAAAGCCAAGTAGTATACTATGGTTTCATTGTCTTTCTTGAATTATTTGTTTTTCTGGAGTTGTTAATTATCTCACTTTTTTTTTAACTACAAATGAATTTATTCTTAAATTTTTCACAAATGCAGTTGTTCCCCTGTCTTCCCTGAAAATGCTCAGACATACCCCGTAATCTGTTAATTCTTTTCTTATTTTTTTCTGGAGCCTTCTTCCTAGAGCCTTATGTTCTTTTTCTCCAGTCTGCACTGGTTATTCTCTAGGCCTGCTACGGAGCTGTCATCTTGGTATTTCTCTTTGCTGCCCTCCTGGATTGAATCCTGTTTCCTGGATCTCATTTCTTCCTCTTTCTTTCTTTCTTTTTTTTTTTTGGTGAGGAAGATCGGCCCTGGGCTAACACCTCTTGCCAATCCTCCTCTTTTTGCTTGAGGAAGATTGGCCCTGAGCTAACATCTGTGCCAGTCTTCCTCTATTTTGTATGTGGGTTACCACCACAGCATGGCTGACGAGTGGTGTAGGTTTGCGCCTGGAATCTGATCCTGTGAACCCGGGCTGCTGAAGCAGAGTGTGCCAAACTTAACCACTACGCCACTGGGCTGGCTCCTCTTCCTCTTTCCTGATGTTTTGTTTTAGTGGAGTACATCCTCAGAACTTCTAAGAAAGGGTGCATAGGAGATAAATTTGGGAAGCCCCTCCATATCTGTAAATGTCTTTATTCTATCCTCATACTTGATTGATAGTTTGATAAAGAATTCTAAATTGAAAAATCATTTTTCCTCAGAATTTTGAAGGCATCCATCCAGTGTTGCTGTTAAGAAGTCTGTTATCAATTTAATTTTTATTCCTTTGTATGTGACCTTTCTTTTTCTCTCCGGAAGTTCTTAGTCTTCTCTTTATCCATTGTATTCTGAAAATTTGTACTAATTATTGAGATGTCTTGGTGCAGGTCTTTCTTTTTCTTTTTCCCTCCATTCTTTATAGTAGGTACTTAGTGGGCCTTTTAATCTGGGCATACATCTCTCAGTTATGAGAATTTCTTATATTTCTTTGATAATTGTTTCCCTCCTGTATAATCTGTTCTCTGTTTAAGGAACTCCTAATAGTTAGATATTGAATTTCCAAGATTTAATCTTCTATATCTCTTATCTTTTCTCTCTTTATTTTGCCTCTGTCTCTTTATTCTGCTTTCCAGGATATTTACTATCTTTTTGTTCACTTTATTTTAACATTCACATTTATGATTTCCAAGAGTTCTTTCCGGTTTTGTTACCTTTTCATATCATGTTGTTCTTATTTTATGAATTTATTTATTATCTGTCCCAAGATAATTTTTCTGTTTTGAGTTACAATTGATATACATTAAATTGCACAAATTTAAAGTATACAATTTGTTGAGTTTTGACTTATGTATACACCCATGAAACTATCATTGCAATTAAGATAAACGTACCACACCAAAAAGTTTCTTTGTGCCACTTTGTAATTCCTCCCTCTGTGTTTCCTTGCTCCCTCCAGTCCCCAGGCAACCACTGATCTGCTGTCATTATAGATTAGTTTGTAATTTCTAGAGTTTTATATAAATGGAATCATACAGTATATACTCTTTGGAGCCTGGCTTCTTTCTCAAAGCATAATTATTTTGAAATGCATCGTTTTGTTGGTAGTTTATTGCTTTTTATTCCTGAATAGTATTCCATTATATAGATATACCACAATTTGTGTATCTATTCACCTACTGATAGGCATTTAGGTTGTTTCTAACTGGCTATTACAGATAAAGCTGTTATGAACATTCATACACAAATCTTTGTATGGATATGCTTTCATGTCTCTTGAGTAAATATCTAAGAGTAAAATGACTGGGTCATATGGTAGGTATATATTTAACTTTTTAAGAAACTACCAGGGGCTGGCCTGGTGGTGTAGTGGTTAAGTTCATGCAGTCTGCTTTGGCAGCTCAGGTTCGTGGGTTCGGATCCCGGGCACAGGCCTATACCACTCGTCAGTCATACTGTGGTGGCAGCCCACATACAAAATGGAGGAAGATTGGCACAGATATTAGCTCAGGGCAAATCTCCCTCAACAACAACAAGAAAATAAAAATAAAAATAAATAAATGGTAAAAAAAAAAAAAAAAAGAAAGAAACTACCAAACTGTTTTCCAAAGTGGTCGTACTATCTTATATTCCCTCCAGCAGTGTAGGAATTCCCGTTGCTCCCATCCTTACCAAGGATTGTTCATTGGTAATATATTGAAATTCAGTTGATTCTTATACATTGAGCTTATATTCTGCAGCCTTGCTAAATTCACTTATTAGTTTTGGTACCTTTTTTGTAGATTCCATCAGTTTCTACATATACAGTCATGTCATCAGCAAATAAAGACATTTTTACTTGTTCCTATCCAATGTGGCTGCCGTTTATTTACTTTTCTTGCCATATTGGCACTGGCTAGGACCTTCAGTTTAATGTTGAATACAAGTAATACAAGTAACTTGTTGCTGATCTTAGAAGGAGAATGTTTAGTCTCCCACTGTTAACGATTATGTTAGCTATAGGTGTCCCTTGAATACCCTTTATCAACTTGAGGACGTTTCCTCCTATTTCTAATTTTAGAGTTTTTATTAGAAATGGATATTGGATTTTGTTAAATACTTTCTCTGCATCTATTGAGATGATCAAACTGACACAGTCAGCCTGCTATGTTTATCTGAGAGTATGCCTTGACTTTTTTTCTTAAATCAACTTTATTGAGGTATACTTTACATGCAATAAAATGCACCCATTTTAAGTGTACATTGTGGTGAGTTTTGAACAATTTATATACCTGTGAAATCATGACAACAATCAAGATTAATAGAACACTCCCACCATCCCAAAAATTTCCCTTGTGTTCCATCCCAGTCAGTGTGTCCCTGCCCCCACCCCAGTCCTAGGAAAGCACTAATTTCTTTTTGGTCACTATAGATCACATTTGTCTTTTCTAGAGTTTCATATAAACAGAATCATGCAGTAGGTGCTCTTTTGTGTTTGGCTTCTTTTACTTGCAATAATTTTTAAAATATTCATCCATGTTGTTGCATGTATCAATAGTTCTATGCTTTTACTGACTAGATTAAAACATACCACAGTTTAATCTAGTCACATGTTGATGGACATTTGTGTTCCTAGTTTTTGGCTATTGTGCATAAAGCATCTCTGAACATTCATATATGGGTTTTTGTGAGGATGTGTGGTTTCATTTCTCTAGGGTAAATAATTAAGAGTGGAATTGCTAAGTCATATAGTAAGTGTTTTTTTAACTTTATGACAAACCGCCAAACTGTTTTCCAAAGTGATTATACTATTTTTTGTGGCTTTTGTAAGGCAAAGGCTTGGGTTCTTTTTTTTGTATATGGATATCTAGTTCTTCTAGCACCATTTCTTGAGAAGATTATCCTTTCTATGGGTTTATTTCTGAATTCTATATTCTGTTCCATTGATATATATATGTCTATTCTTATGCCAATATTACACTGTCTTGATTGTAACTTTGTAGTAAGTCTTGAAATTGTTTTGGTCTTTTGGATTTCCATAATTTTTTTTTTTTAAATCATCTTCCGCTTGTCAATTTGTTAAAAAATACCTGTTGGGTATTTCATTGGGATTGTATTGAATCTGTAGATCAGTTTGGGGAGAACTGACATGATAACAATATTGAGCCTTCCAATTCATGAACAGGATATATTTCTCCATTTATTTACGTCTTCTTTAATTTCTCTCAGCAGTGTTGTGTAGTATTTATTGTACAGATTTTGTACATATTTGGTTAATTCATTCATAAGTTTCTTATGCTTTTTTATGGTATTATAAATGGTAATTTTTAAATTTTCAATTTCCAACTGGTCATTGCTAGCATACAGGTATACAATTGATTTTTTTTTTTCAAGATTTTATTTATTTATTTTTTTCCCCCCAAAGCCCCAGTAGCTAGTTGTATGTCATAGCTGCACATCCTTCTAGTTGCTGTATGTGGGACGCGGCCTCAGCATGGCCGGAGAAGCAGTGCCTCGGTGCGCGCCCGGGATCCGAACCCGGGCCGCCAGCAGCGGAGCGCGCGCACTTAACCGCTAAGCCACGGGGCCAGCCTACAATTGATTTTTATATGTTGACCTTATGCCCTACAACCATGCTAAATTTTCCTGTTTTGTTAAATTTTTAATTGACCCCTTAGAATTTTCTATGTTAACGTGATAATATTATCTGCAAATAAGGACAGTTTATTTCTTCCTTTCCAATCTAGAAGACTTTTATTTCTTTTTCTTGGTTTACTGCACTGGTTAGGACCTCTAGTATATTAAGTATGATATTAGCTGTAGGTTTATCATATATGCCCTTTATGGAGTGAGGCAGTTGACCTTCTGTTTGTAGTTTGGTGAGAGTTTTTATCATGAATGAGTGGTGAATTTTGTCAAATGAATTTTCTGCATTTATTTAGAAGGTCATATGGTGTTTCTCCTTTATTCTGTAATATGGTGTATTACATATATTGAGTTTTTGACTATTAGGCCAACTTACATTCCTGGGATAAATTCACTTGGCCTTGATGAATTATCCTGTATTTAATTTGTGAATATTTTTAAGGATTTTTATGTCTTGTTCATGAGGAATATTGGTCTTTAGTTTTTCTTGTATTGTCCTCCTCTGGTTTAAGTATCATGGTAATGCTGGCTTCATAAAATGAGTCGGGAAGTGTTTTCTCCTCTGTATTCTCAGTTTGTGTAGGGTTGGTATCATTTCTTCCTTTAAATTTTGGATAGAGTTTACCGATGAAGCTGTCTGAGCCTGGAGTTTTCTTTTTGGCAAGGTTTCTAACTACAGATGTAATAGATATAGGGCTTTTGAGAATTTCTTTATCTTCTTTTTTTTTTTTTTTTATAATTTTATTTATTTATTTTTCCCCCAAAGCCCCGGTAGATAGTTGTATGTCATAGTTGCACATCCTTCTAGTTGCTGTATGTGGGACACGGCCTCAGCATGGCCCAGAGAAGCGGTGCATCGGCGCGCGCCCGGGATCCGAACCCGGGCCGCCAGCAGCGGAGCGCGCGCACTTAACCGCTAAGCCACGGGGCTGGCCCGTTCTTTATCTTCTTGAGTCCATTTTGGTAATTTGTATCTTACAAGGAATTTGTGCCTTTTATCTAAGTTGATGAGTTCATTGGCATAAAATTATTCACAATATTCCCTTATTCCTTTAATTACTATAGGCTCTGTAGTGATGGTCACTGCTTCATAATATAGGTAATTTGCCTTTTTTTCTTGCACAATCTAAAGATTTATCAATTTTATTGATTTTTTTTCCCCTAAAGTAGGTTTTTAGTTTCATATTTCTGTATTGTTTTTGGCTATTATTTTGTCTTTTTCTTCACTTAATGCTTATTATTTCTTTTCTCCCACTTACTTTGGGTTTAATTTGCTCTTGTACTCTAGCTTTTTAATATGGAACCTTTAATATGGAACTTTTCCATTTTCAGTAAGCATTTAAAGCTGCAGGTTTCCCTTTGAGTGCTGCTTAGGTGCATCCCACAAATTTTGATGTTATGTTTTCATTTTCATTTGGTTCAAAGCAATTTCTAATTTCCCTTGTGATTTCGTTTTTGACCTATGGGTTACTTAGAAGTATGTTGCTTAATTTCCAAATATTTGGGAGTTTTCAGCTATCTTCCTATTATTAATTTCTAGTTTAATTCTGTTGTAGTCAGAGAATATACTCAGTATGATTTCAATCCCGTTAAATATACTGAGACTGACTTTATATTCCAGCATATAGTCTATCTTGGTGAATGTTCCATGTTCACTTGAAATTGTATATTCTCATGTTGGTGGAGCATTCTATAAATTTCGGTGAGGTTTTGTTGGTTGATGGTGTTGTTCGATTTTATATCCTTACAGATTTTCTTACTAAAAGAGGAGTGTTCATATCTCCAATTCTTTTTTTTTTTTTTTTTTTGGTGAGGAAGATCAGCCCTGAGCTAATATCCATGCCAATCCTCTTCTTTTTGTTGAGGAAGACCAGCCCTGAGCTAACATCTATTGCCAATCTTCCTTCTTTTTTTTTTTTCCCCTTTTTCTCCCCAAAGCCCCAGTAGATAGTTGTATGTCATAGTTGCACATCCTTCTATGTGCTGTATGTGGGACGCCGCCTCAGCATGGCTGGACAAGTGGTGCGTCAGTGCGCGCCCGGGATCCGAACTCGGGCCACCAGCAGCAGAGCGTGCACACTTAACGGCTAAGCCATGGGGCCAGCCCCATATCTCCAATTCTAATTGTGGATTTTTCTGTTTGTCCTTTCAGTTCTGTCAATTTTGCCTCATGTATTTTGAAACTCTGCTATTGGATGCATACACATTTAGGAATATTATATCCTCATGATATATTGACCCCTTTATTATTTGGAACTGTCTGTTTTTACTCTTCGTAATATTCTTTGTTTTGGTGTCTACTTTGTCTGATATTAATATAGCCATTCCAGCTTTCTTTTGACTAGTGTTTGCATGATATGTTTTCTTCATCCTTTTACTTTTAACCTATCTATATCTTTATGTTTAAAGTGGATGTCTTATAGACAGCACATAGTTGGGTCTTGGTTTTTTTCTTCCAGTCTCACAGTCTCAGTCTTTTAATTCAAGTGTTAGTCCAATCACATTTAATGTAATATCAGTATGGTTGGATTTAAATCTACCATCTTGCTACTTGTTTTCTTTTTGTCTATCTATGTTTCTTCTTTCATCTTTTCCTGGCCTTTTTTTTTGTATTTTTTAGTATTCCATTTTGTCTCCATGCTTGATTTATTACCTTTGCTTCTTTGTTTTATTTTTGGTGGTTGTTCTAGGGTAGTAGTTCTCAAAGGTTTTGGTCTCAGGACCAATTTACATTCTTACAGATTATTCATACTATTAAAAATTGAGGACCCCAAAGTGTTTTGTTCATGTGGGTTATATCTATCTATATTCAAACCATATTAAAAGTTAGAACTGATAAATAGTTAAAATTTTTATTAATATATTTTAAAATAACAGTAGGGCTGGCCCCGTGGCTTAGCGGTTAAGTGTGCGCACTCTGCTGCTGGTGGCCTGGGTTTGGATCCCAGGAGCACACCGATGCACTGCTTCTCCGGCCATGCTGAGGCTGCGTCCCACATACAGCAACTAGAGGGATGTGCAGCTATGGCATACAACTATCTACTGGGGCTTTGGGGGGAAAAAAATAAATAAATAAAATTAAAAAAAAAAAAAGAACTTAAAAAAAAAAACAACTCATTGCCTGTTAACATAAATAACATGTTTTTATTAAAAATAACTATATTTTCCAAAACAAAACCAAAAATTTAGAGAGAAGAATGGCATTGATTTACATTTTTACAAAACTCTTTTAATGTCTGGCTTAATAGAAGACTGCTAGATTCCCATATGTGGTTCTACATTCCATGTCATGTCATGTAGCCTCTTGAAAAAACTTCCGTACATTTTTGAGAGAATGCAAGTGGAAAAGCCAAGTACATCTTAGTGTTGTTATGAAAATAGTTTTAACCTTGTGAAGCCTCAGAAGGGTGTTGAGGACTCCCAGGGATCCTTGGAGACACTTTGAAAACCATTGCTGTATAGTTTACAATATGGATCTTGTTTTTTTGTGTGAGGAAGATTGGCCCTGAGCTAACATCTGCCAATCCTCCTCTTTTTTTTTTTTTTTTTTGCTGAGGAAGACAGGCCCTGGGCTAACATCCATGCCCATCTTCCTCTACTTTATATGGGACGCTGCCACAGCATGGCTTGACAAGCGGTGCCTCGGTGCGCGCCTGGGATCTGAACCGGTGAACCCCAGGCCGCCACAGCGGAGCGCAGCACTTAACCACTTGCGCCACCGGGCTGGCCCTACAATATGGATCTTTAACTTGTCAGTCTGCCTTCAGATAATGTACCACTTAACATATAATTGAAGGCCCTAACAACAGTATACTTCGAAATCTCCATTCTGTTTTTGTTATTTTCATGTTTTACATATACATATATTTTAAACCCTTGAATACATTATTTTTACTTTAAACAGTCAGTTATCTTTTAAGGACATTTTTTAAATGAAAAGAATAGTCTTTTAATTTTTTTTTAATTTATTTATAAAACCCATAAGCAGTAGAAATAAATCTAACCAAAACGTGCAAGATCTTTTTTTTTCCCCCCGAAAGCCCCAGTAGATAGTTGTATGTCTTAGCTGCACATCCTTCTAGTTGCTGTATGTGGGACACGGCCTCAGCATGGCCGGAGAAGCGGTGCGTCGGTGCGCGCCCGGGATCCGAACCCAGGCCGCCAGCAGCGGAGCGCGTGCACTTACCTGCTAAGCCACAGGGGCCGGCCAAAAGAATAGTCTTGTATGTTTATTCACATATTTACCATTTCCAGTGCTCTTGATTCCTTTCCATCTGGTATTTTCATTTTTCCTGATGAACTCCTTTTAGTTTCTTACAAAAGGTGCAGGTCTGCTTTTGTTTATTTACAAAGTGTTTGTTTTGCCTTCATTTAAAAAAACTTTTTAGGGGCCGGCCCCGTGGCTTAGCGGTTAAGTGTGCACGCTCCGCTCCTGGCGGCCCAGGTTCGGATCCCGGGCGCGCTCTGACGCACCACTACTCTGGCCATGCTGAGGCCGCGTCCCACATACAGCAACTAGAAGGAAGTGCAACTATGACATACAACTACCTACTGGGGCTTTGGGGGAAAAAAGGAGGGGGATTGGCAATAGATGTTAGCTCAGAGCTGGTCTTCCTCAGCAAAAAGAGGAGGATTAGCATGGATGTTAGCTCAGGGCTGATCTTCCTCACACACACACACACACACGAAAACTTTTTATTTTGAAAAATCATAGACTCATAGACTCATAAGAAGTTTCAAGACTCACTTCAGTTGTTTCCCTTCCCTCAGGGATCACACTTCTGAGCAGTGTGAAAATAGTTGTTTTGCCGTTTCTAGTTGCTTACAATGGGAGGTAGGCCCATTCATCGTGACTAGAAGTGAAAGTCTCTGCTTTGATTTTTACTGAAGATCATAAGCAGCAATGGTGATGTAAATTCTGATTCTGCATTTGCCATTGCTGTTGAGGACATTCACATGTCACTCAATATCCCCTATATAATACATCACTTCAGAAATGAGTTACATGATAATTCCTGTTTCTTTCTTTCGCTTTTTTGCCTTGTCTGTAAGGAAAAGCAGCTAAGATTTGTACTATATCGTTGCAATTTTGTTGACCTAGAGGTGACACATTTGCTTTCTTGCTTTCTACTTAATCTCTTTTTCCTTTTTATTCCTATTTCATTCATCTATTTGTAAAAGCAGTGGCCTACACCCCTATAGCACATTTTTTCCCTTCCTTCCCTCTTCATTCCCTCCCTGTATTAGGTATTTTTTTGATTGCATGAGATAGAGACATTGTGATTGCCTTTAAGTAACTGAGTTTAAGGATTTACAGGAAAAGATGAAGATTAGATGCTCAACAACATAGCCAGGCCTCAAAGTAAAAAGAATTAGCCATAGAGCCAGGCCCTCTCAAAAATGGGTGCCTTTGTTCCCTATTCAGGTTTCCCCACTGATTTAGTGATTCTGATACTTCTAATCTTATCTGTCTCTCTGACCAGTTCTTCTTTTGCTCTCTATTAGCTATCTCAAGTGTCTTGTTTCTCCTAGAGCCCTGCCTGTGTGCTGTTCTCATTACCAAAGTTCACATTCACATTCCAAAGGAGAGTATCTGATTGATTCACTTAATGACCTGTTGGTGCCATGGGAGCTCTTAGGTCATTAGCCAGCTGAGAGATTCTCTGTTCTTGGGTCATGTGCCACACTTGATTGAGTAGGGTCATGTGGTACAGAGTATGGTGACATATAAAACCTGTCAGAAGGGCCATTGGCATAGCAAGCACTCAGCATTATCATTCCTCCTCCTTTATAACAATTGATTCACTTTTATCTTACTAAAGACAGTTATTAGACTGGATTTCCCCCCAAACTAGTCATCTACATATTTATAGATTAAAGTTTAGATGAACTGCTGATCTCATTCCTGAAATGTTGCGTTTTTTTCCTCTTAATTTCATTCTTAGCCCAAAACAAGGAACAGCCTTTACCACCTTTTAGCCACAACTTAAAATAAACCCATGGTACTGATTGTTGGTCCAAGAAAGCCCATCTGTTAGAGACTATGAAGAGAAGAGAAAATTCAGATATTTCCATTCTTGTAGCATCTCTAAATTTGGAGGAAGAAGAGATTGAAGCTATGAGCTGAAATAAGGTTTTTTGATTATTAGCCCCACATGGGTTTGAATCCTGGCTTTCCAATTTCCTAGAAGATAGATGAGTATCTTTTCTAAGGTTCAATTTACTCATGAATAAAATGGAGTTTATGGGATTTGCCTCATGTGGTTGTTAGGACTAAATCATAGGATACATGCAAAGCACTTAGCAAAGTGCCTGGCACATAAAACATGCTTGATAAATGTTAGCTCCCATTATCTCTAGATCATTAAGTCTGATTAATAATAAAGGTTACCATAGTACATCAGTAAGTTCTTTGTGCTAATGAAAACTAACACTTCTTGGTACACGAGCTAAGACCTAATTATTGAGCCACTGTTTACTCAGTGCTGTGCCAGGTATCAACTGGGTATACAAGAGACATTGTGATATGATTCTTGCTTTCTAATCCCCACTATGAAATGTTAGTCCCAGAAAAATTGTTAAGGAAACTCAACATTATGATGGTATTATACTGTTGGAATTTGGGTGTATGACCTTGGACAAATTACTTCTCTGTTCCTCAGTTTCTTCATCTGTAAAATTAGGAAAATACCTCATAGGATTGTTATAAGGAATAAATAACTTAATATATGTAAAGCGCATAGGACAGTGCCTGATAAATGGTGCTATATGTAAGTTGCTGCTGCTAGATTATTACTCCTAGCAGTTGAATACTTGAAGCCTCCTTGAGTCTAATCGACCAGTCTTCTTCTTTTAGTTTAAAGTGAAGAGGTTTCTTTGTAGGAGGTTTATAGTGTATCTTTAGTCTCCATCATCAGGACAATTTTATAGAATCTAAGTGGTAAGAGATGAATGAACTGAAGGACATGGTCTACAGGTGTTCTTGTTCCATTTTGAGATTGGACACCAGAATTTCCAAATCTCGCCAGTCCTCCTTTGGTGATGCTTTGGCAGAGAAACTATATCTTGAAATTTTTACAAAGCCGATTTTTTCCTCCCACTGAAACGTCCTTTTGTGGGGGCTAGAGGGAGTGGGGTGCTACTGATGTGAAAGTAGGGTACAGAAAAGGCAATTTGAATGGAGAGCTTTGATTTTAGCTTAATAAATCCAGCAGGCAAAGGATTTTCTAATCAAAAGCTACTTCCCTTCTTAAAGGGGAAACTCATTTCTGATTTATATTTCCTTCTCAAGAAGTGAGATTAGTATGCTTGCTTTCTGTATTAATGAGATTGAACATCTTACATTATGTTTACTAATCACTTATATTACTTTTGTGAATTACCTGTTCGTATCCTTGACCTCTTTTGTTTTATGAGAAGACTTACCTTTGTAGAATAATTAAACCTTTGCCAAATATGTTTCAGATATATCTTTCATTTCGTCAATTGTCTTTTTTACCCTTGGTTGTGCTTTTTTAACTGCACAGAACCTTTTAATGTAATGAATCTATAAATTTTTCCTGAAAAGTATCATCTCATGGTTAGAGAAGAAATTTCTGCTCAGTGCTATAAAACATGTCATAGTTTATGTGTAGACTGATCCATTTAATAAGTATTTTTCCTTACAAATAGGAAAATTGATTGTCACAGGATTTGAAGAGTCTTTGCAAACTAACATAAGCCTGAGGCTGTAACACCATAATAACAATAGCTACCACTTACGCACACTGTCTGTGTGCCAGGCAATATGCTAGGTCTTTTATGTAGTATATTCCTAATACTCAACTTCAAGCTAAATATTATTATTATCCACATTTCATAGATGAGTAAAGTGGGGCTAGAAGAAGTAAAATGATATGCCCAGGGTCACAGAGCTAGTTAGGGGCTGGATTGGAATTTTAACTCATGTCTGCGTAACTCCAAAGTATGTACTTATTCTACAAAGCTTGGCTTCTTGAGGCTTCAAATAAATTAAATTGGTCCTAAAAGTTAAGTATGTATCTTTTATCACAACTTGAAAAGATGGTCTGTAGCCTAGTTAAACTGCTCTTGGTTCTTGAGAGTGTAGTAGATAATAGATAAGGTAATGAGAAATATGTAAACTAGCTGGAAGAAAGGTCTCCACTGTCTAGGGCGGTGGTTCTCAAAAGTGTGGTTCCCAGACCTGCAGCATCAGCATCACTTGGGCCTTCGTTAGAAATGCAGATTCTCAGGTCCCACTCTACAGCTACAGAATCAGAAACTCTGGAGTTGGAGCCCAACAATCTGTTTTATAATACTTCCAGCTGATTATGATGCCTGTTAAAATTTGAGAGCCACTGGTCTAGGGAAACTATTTCATTCTCTGTAACCATAATTGCTGATTTTGTAAGCTTCAGCCTAAGTCTCACCCCTTAAGTGCAAAATTAGCATTATTGAATAGTGGCAAAAGCATGGAATCAAACAGGAGCTAGTTTTGAGTCCACTTTAATAAGCATTTAAGGCAAGTTCACCTCCCTAAGCCACAGTTTCCCATCTCTAAAATGATGTTAATAACATCTATCTCCATATAACATTTTTTTAGAATTAAGTAAGCTATGTGTAAAGTGCCTTATACCTTGCCAGGCTCTCACATGTTGGAGAAATTTCCTCCAGCAATTTTTCTTGTTTAGCAAAAAGTACCCATCCGCCTTCTAGTCTCAGCTTCTCTTGTTTCTTGAATGTATTTTGCTGTCTTGTATCTCTGGGTCTTTGTATTAGCTATTTCTCTTGGACACCCCCACCTCCCACCCCTCTTTACCTCACTAACTTCTATACATCCCTGCTTATAGTCTACTTCCCCTGGAGGGGGCTTTCTCTAACCCCCACTCCCCAGTCTCTGTGCTCACATAGCACCCTGTATTCTTCCTGTCAACTGCACTTATCACAAGTTTGGCAATTGCCTGTGTCCTTTATAAACTTCATTGAGGTACAGTGCCTTGTCTAATGCTGTATTCTAGGGACAAGTAAAGTTCCTCACACATTGTAGGAACTAATAAATGTTGAATGAATGAATAGTGACTGTCATTATTGCCTCATCATCATCATCATCATCATCATCATCATCATTATCATCATTATCCAAGATTGGCAAGCTCCCCTCTCTGGCTTGTCGTTTTTGTGCTGACTGCTTGTGATAATCATAAATTAGATAGTATTAGGACCAGTGCCTGTTTTCTCTTTCCCTGAAAGCACATGCTTTGACGTAGGCTGACATGGTAGTTCACTGAGCTGCTTCCTAATCACTGATCCCTCTGTATCACAGGTATGCTGGGGGAGCTGCATGCCTTGGTGGATCAAGTTCATATGCAGGACCCAAAGTGGCAGCATCCTTCAGACCTCACCATGCGGTGAGTGGGTAATTATAAGAAAGAGGAAAAGGGTAGAATTTGGCTGCAGGAGGGATGTGGTGGGGAGTTGGGGGTTGTAATTGTTGTTTAATTCCAGGGGTAGAAAAAGAAGTTATACAGTATAATAGAATAAGAACTGGACTGAAATTCAGGAAACCTGCGTTCTAATACTAGCTTTGCAATTTTTAACTAACTATATGATTTTGATCAAGTCACTTCACTGGCCCTCACATCAGTAAAATTAAGATGATGGACTAATTGATGTCAAAGGGCCTTTCTAGTTCTGAGATTTTCTGGATTCTTGATGCAGTGTGATTTTACAGATTTATTGTTACTTTGATCCAGTTACTCAGAAACCTTGGAGTCATCTTTGACTCTTTTCTCTCTTACCCCATATTCAGTCTATTAGCAAATTCTGTAAGCTCCACATACAAAATATATCCAAAACCTGATCATTTCTCATCATCTTCACCTAGATTATTGCAAGTCTCCTAAATGGTCTCACCGTTTCTGCCCTTTCCTGTCTACTATTCTCAACTCAGCAGCCAAAGAGATTCTTTTAAAGCATAAGTTGGATTCTCTTCTTTGCACAGAATTTTCCAGTGGCTTCCCATTTCACATCTTCCCATCTTCAGCATCCCCTGCAAGGGCCTATATGCTTTGGCCTGGGCTTACTTGGTTTTCACCGACCTCTTTTCCTGCTACTCTTTGCCTTGCTCACTCTGCTCTAGTCACACTGGCTTCCTAGCTATTTCTCAGATATGTCAGACATGCTCCCACCTCCAAGGCCTTTACACTTAGTGTTTCCTCTATAGTTGCCAAAATGACGGCAGTTCTCAGAAAGGCAGTGTAGTGTAATGGTTATGAAATAAATTCTGGAGTCAGATGTGAATTTAAATCCAGGCTCTTCTACTTACTCCACTGTGTGACCTTGGGCAAGTTACCTAACCTGACGCTCAGTTTCCTTACCTGTTCAAGGAGTTAATGAGAGTCCTTTTCTGGGGTAGGATTGTCATTAGCGTTAAATGAGATGAGGTATTTAAAGAATTCAACAAGGACTTGCATATAGGGCTAGATAAATGTCAGGTACTGTTATAATTATTTTCAACCCTGGCTACTGCTCATAATCACCTGTGGAGATGTCTAAAAATAGAGATGTCCAGGCCCTGACTCCAGGGATTCTAAGTCTTTAAGTCTGGGAGGGAGATGGGGGCCAAGAATCTGTATCTTTAAAAAGCTTCCCAGGTGGTTATTAGGAGCAACTGGAGTTGAGAATGGGATAATGTTATCTCAGAGGGTCCTCTTCAGAACCCTAGCCCAGCATATGACTTAAGGAGACTCTCAAGAAACTTTACTTTGAGTCTGTGCTATTAATGTTTCAGCCTCTGAACTTGCAATGTGATACTCACATGATGATTTACCTTCTCTGGGAATTTTATTCTAATTTTAACTGCTGTGTCCTGAGCAACCTTAAGCAGTGTCAGACAATGAGGTCCGCTTGGAGGTACAGGTCTGATGCAAGCAATGAAATATAGATCCTGTTCTAAGTGTTTCTGGAGGGAGAAAATATTTTTTTCCTACTTAAACATTAGTGTACATTATACATTAGGTTTCTTAGAACATTTGTGTATATGGCACATATCACCATAATACCTGTATGGGAATTAGGTGGCTTTGAAAGTTGAAAGGAAATAGCACTTATAATGTTATGACTTTCATATAAATAGTATAAAATTTCTAAAATTGTGAGAATCGAAATATAAAATTAATATCCGATTTCCAAAAGTAATGATATTCTTAAAATAGTTGTCTTGGCCTTTTTTGTATACAAATAGCCATTCTAGCTGAAACCCTAGCATCTTTCCTGTTTTTATTTTCCCTCTTTCCTGATAGAAACTACGCCCGGAAACGACAGAAACCTCTGCAAAGATACAGTCTGACTCAGTGGGTTGACAGGAACATGCGAAGCCACCATCGGTTCCAGCGTCTTTCAGATTTCCGGTCCAGTCCATTTGTCTCACCCCATCAGCCGTGAAGGTCCCTATCCAAGGTCCTGTCCAGAGCAGCATCTCATCTTCTTGTGCTGTTTTGTGCTTTGTAGATTTTGAATTTTATTTTTCACAAGATTTTTATTTAAAGAACTTGTCACCTTTTGGAAATGCCCATTGCTGACTTGAATTTTTTTGTATAAGGTCCTTCCTGTTTGTGTGTGTGTATGTATGTATGTTTTTAAGCAGTGTTAAGTTGATTTAGTTTTTATTTTTTTATTTAAAGTGAAGGTGGCTGCCTCCTGAAAGCCAACATTAAGCCAAAACACCCAGGCTCAAGCAAAACACCCACCTCTATGCAGAGGTAGAGTCTACTTCTGGTGCCCAAAATCTCCTGTAAGGAAGAGATTCTTTATCAGGCTGCAAACCAGTGTTAATTATTGCTGCTGACTTAAAAATGGACACAAGTCACTTCTAACAACCCCTCTTATATTTTTATTTGAATCTCCGAATACCTGTCAGTATTTTAAAGTTGGTGACCTTTGAAGTAGGATGGAGCAGGACAAAAATCCTGTTGAAAGGACAAATTAAGAGTGTAAATCTTCTCCTTTCTGTACCTACTAGCTGCCTTTATTTTTTTGGCTTTTTTTCATTCTTCATTAAATTGATTTTGCACAATAGTGTTTACAAATCTTACACATCTTAACTCTGACAGAAGACTACTGACTAACCCTTGTTGATTTGTGGTCTTGTGACTGGTCTTGTGATTGTCTTCTCGGCCTTTCTTCAAGGATTTTCCTTGTTTTTCCCCCAGTGACCACTATGCTCCTTAGGGTTCTACCAGTGTTGTCCTGTATCCTGTTAGAAATATATATGCCTCTTAAGAAGAGCCTCCCTGCTGTCTTTATTGACGAGTTGGCCACCCAGAGTCTTGACTGTAGGGGACAGGCCAGAAAGCCAGTGCTATTGAGGTGTCAGTTGGTTTTCAGTTTCATCTACTGAACCCCAACTTCAAGTATGAGTTGATGTGTTGGTCAGTGAGCCTCCATCCTATGGGAGAGACTTTGGAGAGGTACTTTTTTCTCTCCCTTATTAGTTAACAAGAGGTGCCTTTAGACACCCTGGATGTTACCATCTCCTCATTTGGTCAAAACTCGGGTGCAGTTTCACAAAACTGCTCAAGTGGGTCTAATATAGTTGTGATGAAGCTTGCGCACAAAAGCATTACCTGATCTTAAGGTTTGGTGTTTTAATTCAAGTTGACAGACTTTGTGCAGCCGTCTTAGTGGATGTCTTAGGAGTTTGTTACTCTCTTTTACAGACACTGCTAGACATCTTTTGGGAGATTTTGCAGTCCGGCATTTGTGCTATTGTTGTTCAGTCTCTGTGAAGGCTGTACATAGTTGCTGTAGCACAGCCTGTGATATTGGGCTAGCTGCATCTGTCTGGTTTTGTTGTTTCATCAGCCCTATCTTTTTTTGTGAGTAACCCGTCTTAAATATCCTACCCTGGTTTAGAAACTGACTTGGGAAAAGTTTGGTCATTCAAGCCATCACTAAATTTAGATCGATATCCCCAAATGTTTACTGTTTTTATCCAGTCAAGGATTCTCTTTTTCTTGGACATTTGGTACAGATTCTGGGACCAAAATGCAAAGAAGTTCTGTTGAAAGGCAAGAGTCAAAATCTGTTATTTCAGTTGGCATAATTGGCATTTACTACATCAATCACTTTTCCAGGTTTCCCTAAATTAGCTTGATGGAGATAAGCAAACATCCACCTTTGGAACCATAGCATAGTTAAAATTAATTGTAGCTGGAATAACTAGCATTGCAACTGTGTAGTTCCCCACAATAACCCAAGGAGTGAAGGGACAGCATTTTGCTTAGGCAAAAATGTAAGACTCCTGTTCCACCTTCCTGGTACAGGAGGGTTTACATCTGAATGTGTAATGGGAGCATCGCCTTTGCCAAATCAAATGAGTGACGGGTTAACTAGAAAATGTGACGATCACATTTCTTCTATGCTCAAATAATTCTGTTTTTCCAAAGCTTTAGCAGCTTAATTAAATCTGTTGGACAGGGGGAGAAGAGAACTGTTCTCTAGTGGTTAACATGATATTCTTTAAGAAAAGCAAAGCCAAAGAAAACTCATTATCAGGCATGTTTGCCTTAAAGATGGTAGTGGGTAGAATCTGGATTTTAATCATATTTGGTGTTGACCCCTAAGTCTAATATTTCGTGTGGAATTCTTGCCTTATTGTTTTATTTGAGTAAGCATTATGTGCATTTAACTGCCTACCTAGCTTTCTTCATGATGACATTCTCACCACAGGGGTCTTGACAAAGCAGAGTAAAAATGTGCTGTTTACATAGTTTACTTGTAAGCAAAGAGCCTGAAATAACCTGTAGTTTTACATCTAACACAGGCCCTGATTTACTGGAGTTGTTGTCAGGATCGATTATGAAACTGAAGTTTGGTGCCTCCTCTTTATCATGTTTTTTCCCTTGTAGCAGTTGTGTTTAATGTCATTAAAAAGAAATAAAAGTTCTTGTCAGTGGCATATGTGCTGTGGCCGTCTGTTGCGGGCTTTGAAAGAGGGTTCCTTCCTCCTTTGCGTAGGTAGGTTAGTGGGGTTTGGGAGGGGGTGGCAGTTAGTAGAATGTGGTACTGGGGAGGCGAGGGTGAATGCTCCCTGTTCTTTTGAGGGTAAATTACAGTGTTGAGAAAGGCGTTCCAGCAGTTAAGAAATGTTTAAATTGATTGGAATTTGCAGCTACATATAGTGCATGTCAGGAGCCTGATGTACAGAGAGCCTGAAATATCTCTGTGCTGCTGTTTTTGCAGAGGGGGAAGGTGGCTCAGCCCCATCAGACAGGTATTGCCTTGCATTCCTTCCCATGGCTGTGTGGTTGACCCCCACCCCCCACCCCCCGCCCCATCTCTGCCTCTCCAGAGCTAGCACTGATTAAGGAAGAAGCCGAGCTATCCTGGGACATTCTCCCTTTGAAAGGGATGTGAAAAACCAGAATTGATAGTACAAAATTGATGGTTGTTCTTAACCCAACTTCTCAGAAGTTGACTGCTCCTAGAACCTGGGGTGAAGTTTGCATAAGTGTGGGTAGCTTTGGGAGATATAGTGTTCCTTAGATCCCTTTTATGAACCAAGCTTCTTAGACTTACCCCTGGGAGCAAGGATAAAAGGGAAGGCAATAATAGCTTATCACCTCTATTAGCCAATGCTTCTAAAATCTCAACTCGTGCTGAGAAAATAAGTAGCAACGTGTTTGGACAGGCTCTCTGTCCTGCTGTTCTATAAGTTTTGTCTAGTATATATTCTATGGTCCAGGCAAAAGGTTCAATATAAATTTGCTAATTACTCAGCTATTTGATATTGTTGTCTGAGTCAGAAGTACTCTTGACCTATACATATCCATTTTGTTCCTGTCAGCTATAGATGATCCTTTGCCCAGTAATTGCTTATTTCCTTTTTAAAAGTGTATTATTGTAGGCATCAAAGGTTCCAGAGACCAGGCTGCATTCTCTGAAATGGTGATGTCCCTTACCCTCAGCTTGTTTTAGGTTATGAAAAAGTGAGGAGGAGGAGAAATGGACCTTCTCTAAAACGAATGGGTTCATTCTCTAACCAGCCTGTTTTGAGCTTTTACAAGAAGAAAACACCTCAACTAGAAAGCAGAGTTCCCTGCTTTTCTTCACATCGTCCTGCTTTTCTAAAAGAAAACAATTATTCCTAAGCTGATTCTAGGGTATGCTTGCTTTGTATGCCAGAGCACCTGTCAGGAAAAAAATTTCCACTTGTCACAGGAAGTATCAGCTGGTCAGTGGTGGAATTCCTTAGTGAACAAGCTCCTGCCTTGTCAATCCTCCCCACCTGTCCTCCCCTTAGGACAACTGGAACATGCCATAGACAGAAAATCTAACCCTCCCCGGCACCCATTGAGAAGGGGCTGGAATGTAATCCTTTGGACGACCTTTAAAGAGTCCATGTGATAGTCCTGGAATGTATCATTAAGGAACTATTTGTATACAAAGATCTCCTTCAGCTTAGCTTCAAGAGACATTTGAGGGTTTGGGAATATACTGATGGAGCTTGGTGGGGCTGGATTGGGGGGGTGTCCCATTTATAGAAGCAATTTGTTCTTAGAAGCTACTTCTAAAAAGCAAAATCCAAAAATTGTCAAATAGGTTTAAAGAGGGTGAGAAATAAAATAGAAGTCTGAAAGATCACATGACTGGAGGGAGGCGATGTTACATTTTTCTGTAAGGGTTGAATTAGAGATCTTAAAAGTGGATTGTAGGGCCGGCCCCGTGGCTTAGCGGTTAAGTGCGCGCGCTCCGCTGCTGGCGGCCCAGGTTTGGACCCCGGGCGCGCACCAATGCACCGCTTCTCCGGCCATGCTGAGGCCGTGTCCCACATACAGCAACTAGAAGGCTGTGCAACTATGACATACAACTATCTACTGGGGCTTTGGGGGGGAAAAACATTATAAAAAAAAAAAAAAAAAGAGGAAAGGACTCCTTCCCCACAGAAACACTCACCAGTCTTTCCTCTCCTCAGACCCTGGGGTTTCCCTCTTGTTGGTGTGAGGAAGCCCCTTGGCTCCTACTCTAGGTGGTGATGGGGTCTGGGAATCCTCTGTTCTCATTCTTTTGTTTATGAGATAGGAAACCAAGGTCCCCCCTCAGAGAAGTAATGAGGTGTTACATGATTACAAGGCAGGGTCTTCTGCCTCTCAGTCCAGCTTTCCTTCCACAAGCCTGCTGTGGTCAAGTAGGTCTCTTAGCCTCAAAGAACTTGCCTGGGCCCTTCCCAAGCTGTGAGGAATATGCAGACCTAAGTGAGTGGTGACCACAAGACCACATCACAAGCCACAGCTGTAGGGTTCTACTGTGCAACTACAGTTGATCCAGGAAAAGCTCAGTTGTTGTAGAACCTGGGGGTTTAGGGAGGTGATTAAAGGGAATGGAGTTTATCTAAGCCAGGAGTATTGTTCACTCCTCTCCCCTCACACCTTATATCCCCAGCTGATGTACTCTAGGCACAGATCAGTTGAAGACAGGACTCTCCCATGAGCAGTGCTCCCTGGACCCCACTGACAGCTTATCTATACCTGATACTGACTTGGGGGCTTCTCCATCCTTTGGCACTGGACGGGCACAGAGGGCCTGGGAAGTACCTCTCTGAGGTCGGGCTTATTCGAGTTCTGTGTGCTAATCGATTTCTCACTTTCCCACCCAGCCTCTAAGACTTGCTTTCCTTCTGCTCTCAGAAACTTCCAGAACAGCCTACCCTAAGCCCTGCTCACCTGACATTTTCTTTCCAAGCTCTTGCTGGCTCTGGACAGAAATGTTTGAGGTGCCCCATTTACTGGTTTGCTCATGGGCTAATGGCACAATTACTCTACCTTTCAGCCTGCCGTTGGGATCATGACGATGTTCCTTTAACAGCCCAGAACAGCATGCTGTGAATACTGAGCTGCAGCAAGCAGCTTTTGCAGTTCTTCACTCCCCTCCTCCACCCTGTGGAGAAAGAGAACTGCATTCCTTTGGCCAGGGAAAGCACCCAGCCCATGCAGAGGGGAAAACCCTTTGTTTTAAAAACTGAGCACCAGCCTGCATACCTATGCGGTGAGGCAGCCCAAGCTTGATTTGGGGGGGGGGGCTCAGTAATAGGATGATGGAGCAGCTATTTTCTCCTCCTACACGTGCACCCCCATCTGTTCAAGATTTCCCTTCCAACTCTAGCTTGGCTGGCAGGCATGTCCCTGAGAAGCTGCAGGCCAAAATGGAGAGAGAGAACTGACTTCCTCCTCCACACATCCTGACTTGCTGCCAATTGCCAGAAAAAGAGGGCAACATTTGGGCATTTACCAGAAGACAAGGATGTGCCTTTTCATTTGTCTTTTTATTTTACATTTAAAAAGTGGTTATTGCTCTAACTGGATCAGAGGTAAGGACCTCTCCCCTAAGGAGCCTTGGCCTTGCAGCCCCATTCAGCAGGGATGGAAGTCACAGGACAATGAGTGGAGCCTCATGCCCTCCCATGAGGAAGCCCTTAGTATTGCTGACATCTGCCTTTCACCCTATCTCTCCTCCCTCCTTGTGCTGCCACACTCAGGCAAAGCAGAGTGGTGGCCCACCCAGCCATGAGAGCTCTTGTAGACCGGAAGGAAGGGACGGTCATTGGGTAATGGCTTTTAGCTCTCTGGCTTGGGGGCCGTTGCTCTTATCATTCAGTTCAACAGGTATCCACTGAGCACCTACTGTGCCAGGCTTGTGCCAGGCTTGTGCTAGGCGCAGTCCTCCCGCATGCCCGTCCTTAGCCACCAATGGAAGATGCAGAAGTCCATCTCTTCCCATGCAGGCATTCAGCGGCCATAACTTGTCAGTCCTAGGGAGGAGTCTGCCTTCCCTTATCAAGCACCATTTTTTTTTTTTAACCAGAAAGGGGCAGTGGAGAGAGAGACCTGTCACCTCATACCACTCAGGCTCTAGGGAAGGACATGAGGATCCTGGGTAGCTTTCACAGAACCCTGGATGAGATGGCAAGATATGGAGACCCCAGAGGCCAGGGCTGCTCTGACTGTCCGTGGTGAATGGCTCAGTCCTGCCTTCCAGCAGCTTCCACCCCAGAGTGGGTGATTTAGCAGCCCTCAGGATGTCCCATGTGGACGTACCTTTTCAGTTGTGCAAGCCAGCATTGTTACAACTCCAAGAGAACTTTCTCAAGAAATGGGGCCAATACCTTCCAGGTCTCTTTCCTATTTTGTCTTCTTAAGACCCCAGACTGATGATCTTACAGTCAAAATAAGGGCCAAAGAAGACAGAGGATGTAGGCAACCAGCTCGGGGAATCCCTCTGCCCTCTAGAGTGAAGCCCTTCGATTACGTTTTCCAAAAGTAACAAAACAGATAACATCTTACACGCACGCAAAGTTTTGCATCACACCACAAACAAGTTCTTGATGGCTGGATCCAGAAAAGGCTTGATGGCAGCCATGACCCTGCCAAGCAGGCAGCCCCATGGCTTCCCTGATGGTTCTTGGTCTGAAAGACACAGCTTGAGTCAGTCCAGGTGCTTGTCATCTCCCAGGAGCTTTGCGTATTTTCTCAGGAAGCCAGTCCAGGAGAGGTGAGGAGGCAGAAAGAAGGCTGTGTCTCACGGAGCTTTGCCTTTTCCAGAACAGGGCAAGGCCTTTTAGTTTTGTGGCTTGTTTTTTTTTTTTGCAGAATTTGGGTTTGTAGTTCAGCCTCCTTCACCAGACTAGGACGGGGAGAGAGGGAGAACTGCAGCTAGCTGTGCCTCCCCCACCACAGTCTTCCCTTTCCCTGTGCCCGTGGACCCGGGGATCGGCAGAGAACAATGAAATCCTTCTCCCTGCAGACAGGCAGTCACGCTTCGATGATGTTCACTGAGAGCTTGTTTGGAAACTGGGAGGAAGAAAATGAGAGAAGCGGCCAGGGCTAATTGAATAGACTCCTTGCAAGGTTGGAAACAGGGAGAGGACACGAGAAAGAACGGAGCAGCAGGCTGCAGCCTAAAAGCCAGGCTCTTGTCTCGTGTGGAAGGAAAGGAGTAGCCCTGCCTGGATGTCTTGTCTCTCTGCCTTCTCAAACCCAGCCTTCGGCCTCACTCACTGAAAGGCCAAGACTAGGTCCTGGGCCCACGGCCCCTGGTTCCCAGTCCACCCCCAGCAGAGCCATCCTGCTGGCTGGTTCTCTCACATCCTGCAGATCTGCCTCTGAGCACAGCCTCAGCCACTGACATTGTTGAGGTGCTTCTGGAGAAGGGGGTTAATAAGAGGCTTCAGGAAAATGCGCCAGGAAGAGAGAAGCCAAGAGAGAGGACGGGTAAGGAGATGGAAGGAGGAGGAAATGTAGAGAGGGCCAGATGTTTGTTGGGTAATCATCGTCAGAACCATGAGATCCTCACACATTCTCTATGTCTGTCTTCTGAGCTGCTCAGAGCAAGCACTGAAAAGGTTTTCATATCTGTTTTACAGAAGAGGAAATGAAGGCACAAAGAGGTGAAGCACCTGCCCAAGGTCACACAGCACAGCAGGAGCAGAAATGAGCCCAGAACCCCTGACTCTTGCTGTCTCACCCCAACCAAGAATTCTGCCCTCCCCATTCACTGCCTTTTTTTAAAAAAAAAAAACTCCACTGGACCCTGGCACCCTGTAAAAGGAGAGGATCCAAAATCAATTTGCAGTGTCCCCCGTGTCACACAGTGGCCAAGCTTGGCTCTGCCCAGCTGTAGCCATACCAGGCCCTGAGCTGACCCTTCTGCAGTCCAGGGCCTACCAGTGCACAAGCCATGGGGCTGCCCACCAGAGTCCTGCCCTCACCTTGCTGCGGAGAAGACCCCCGCCTTGGTGCTCTGGTGTGCTGGTTTCTGACGCACTCTTGGTTTTTTCCTTGTTGTTATTGGGTTCATTGTCCTTGATAATGTCATACTGGCGGCAGAAGAGGGCGATGACGCCTGGCGGGGACAAGGGAGAGCAGTCAGAGGCCATACCCCAAATCCTTGCCCTCCCGCTTCATTCCCACCAGCACCTGCTGAGCTCCTGTTGGGTACCAAGCTCCAGATGGTCTCTCACCTGCACTACTGCCACAGTCTGCCTCTGGCCTCTGGCTCCTGCGCCACCTGTCCCTTTACCAGCCATCCCCTTCACTGCTGCTGGCTTGATCTTCCTACAACATGCATCGGATCATGTCTCCTCCCTTCCCTTCTTTTAAACCTCAGAAAGCTCCCCTTTTTCCTTTAGGGGGAAATAGAAACAACAGCATTTATGGAGCATGTGCCAGGCCCTGTGCTGTGCACTGACATTTTCTATCTCCCTTAATCCTCACAGCTCTCCAAGGGTACCTGGTATCATCAGCCCCAGGTCAGGAGCGAGGATGCTGATGCAGAGCTTAGACAACTCACTCAAGTTCACGTGGTGGTGAAGCTGGGATGTGGGCCTGCACTCTGCTAAATGTTTATTGCTTTCAGACTGATAATACATGAACATACCATTTTTTGAAAATCACATAGTTATAAGGCAGCCAACTCCAATTCTTGTAGGCGTTTTCCCCATTTTTACCTCTATATTTGATTTATAGTGCTATTTCTTGATCTGTTTTAGATATTATCTGTTGACTTCCCATCATGGTAGATAAAGCCTAACAACTCCTACTTCCTTCCCCATAATCCTAACAAAATTACAGCACAATTTTGGGTTAATTCACTGTGTTTATATTGTTATGATTACGTAAATACTGTCTGTGCCAAGTCTAATAATGCACCATAAGCAAACCTCCTCTTTTGTAAAATCCTTTGTTTTTCCTGCTTTTTTTCAAGTGCCTGTTTTTCTATGTGCCTACGAAACATTTTTTTCCAAACGCTTTTACAGTAGAGCGTGCCCTCTCAACGACCATGCTAATATGGCTTTGGCCTGGGGGTCAAGTCCCTCAAAATGGACTCCAGCTCGCTGTACAGCCTCACCCTCCTTTACTACCCCACTTTCTGCCTTCTCTCTTGGGTCACAGCTGCACTGAGCCAGACGGAGCTTAATTTGTTTCTTGAAGACACCGTGCCCAGAACACCCTTCCTTATTTTGGCTGCCTGGTGAACTCCTATTCATCCTTCAAAGCTCAATTCCCATGTGACCTCCTCTCTCTGTTTTTCCTGATTTCTACTCCTAGCCCCAGAATTAATTCCATCTCCTCCGCTCTCATCACACTGAATTATAGTTAAGTATGGGCCTGGCTTCTACCAGACCGAGTGCCTTGCAAGCACAGGGCTCCTCTTAGTCATGATCGTAGCACCACTCTCTGGAATGGAGTGGCTGTTCAGTAAATGCTGGTTGAGTTGAGTACAAAGATGAACTTGGGTCTTTATCCTCAGGGAGCTCACAGGCAAGTGGGAAAAGAGAGACATGAGCCCAACTAACTCGTGTGCTGGGGGCGTTGAGGCAGGAGGGACATTCTAATGTGTGGCTGGGGAGGTTTTAGGGAGGTGGTCTCAGAGCAGGGTCTAGAAGGATGAGTGGGTTAAGAGGGTGTCCCAACCCTGAGCTGCCCAGGCCTGAAGCACTTGGAGGCCCAACGACCTGGAAGAGGGAGGAGAGCCTGCAGCAGCCATGGCCAGAAGGCAAAGGGGCTGTGGATGTGCCCACCCCCAGGAGCCTGCACCGCTCCTGAGGGAGGGGAAGGGCAGGTGCTCCTGTAATCCTAAAAGACAGCGCTCAATGTGCTATTTTTTTGGTGAGGGGTGAGTTAGGGAAGGGATCGGGTCTGGTCCCCAGAGCAGGACTTAGAGACTCCTCACCTCTTCTCTCAGCTGTCTCCAAGCCCCTTACCCTTCGTTTCTGTGAGAGAAGGGGTCTGGTCAGGGTCCTCCATTCCCCAGAGGTTAAGTGAAGAAGGGCTCGGAGGCCGGACTCACCGGCCCACATGAACAGGACCACGACGATGATCAGCACCTCGCCTGTCCGCAGCTGTTGGTTCCTCCCCATCTCCTTCATGGTCACCTCATCTGTGGGGAGAGGGACACTAGGTTCAGGGCTCCTTTCCTCCCTAGCCACTCCTCCAGGGCCAAGCCCAAGAGAGGAAGTGCTCATTTCTATAGGTGCCCACACATGTAACAAAAAGAGATTCGAGAACTTGCTGACGGCTACTTGGGGTGGAGCGACAGGACTCAGTCCACAGTTCAGCGTTTACATACCCATTGTCTTAGGGGACTAGCGTGAGCCTCCTCTCTCCCAGGTACTCTTTTACTAGGCAGCAGGGGGCAGGGGGAGCCATGGGGGAGTTACTGCTCTCCTCAGGCCACCCACTGCTTTGGTCCTGAGCACCCCTCACCCCACCCGGTCCCTTCCTGACGGTGACCCGGGCCTGCCTTTGTTCTTGGAGGCCATCTTCTCAGCCTCGCGCGGCGTCTTGAAGAGCACTGGCTCACTAGCCGGACTCTGGCCCTGAATGGAGATGGCCTGCACGTGCACAATGTACTCAGTGTCCTCCTCCAGGTCCCAGAGGGCGCACGAGCGGGTGGTGGTGTTCACCTCCTGGATGAAGCGCAGCATCCGCACGTCTTTCTTCTGCCAAGGCAAAGGCCGGGCCCACTGTTTTCAGTGCCCCATCCCCCACCCCACGCTGCGGCTTACCCACAGGGTTCACCTGGCTACCCGCTAAACCTTTTACACACAATCTTATTTATGCATCCCATCATCTCCGTGGGACGTATCATTATCTCCATTTTACAGATAAGGAGATTGGTTCAGAGAGGTTAGGGAAGTTGCCCAAGGCCATACACTTAGTGAGAACTGGAGCCAGGTCCCAAACTCAGGTCTGTTTAAGATCAAAACCATGCTCTTAATTCCCAGGTTCCAATCAAAGGCTCCCGAGCCCTCTTTCACTGACCGATTCCCTTCTGGGCCCCCCGTTCAAGCCATATGTGCAACTTTCTGCCCATCTTGCTTGCTCCTCTCTCCTCTTTCTGCACCCCTCCTCCCCCATCCACCACTACTACCTGGACGTGTTCTTCCCTCCCAGGGACCCTGGAGGGTTACCTGCTGAGAGATGGCAAATCCGATGACAACCTCGTCCTCCAGGACGTCCCAGCTCACCACCGCAGAGTTGGCCTTGAGGTGCCTGACAGTGACATTCACTGGGGCCGAAGGGCTGTCTGGGGGTGGGGAGGCGCCTGAGCCTCAGCACCCCCTGCTGAGAGGCCCAGCCCACTGTCTCATACATGAGAAAGGGGAACCTGGGGAAGGCCATGCAGTGGGGGAAGGAAGAACCCAGGCCTCCAATGGGGTTGGCACATGGGTCTCAGTTTCCTAGCGGGTTGAAGACCCAGGCCTGAGAGGCCCCAGGCTCCTTGTGTCCAGGGTGGGAGCCCCTGGTGGCCACAACTGGCCCTACCAGGGGTCCAAGCTAAGGTTGATGGGCCTGGGCCAGGGCCAGATCTAATGGAGGGGTGGTAAGAGGTGGGGGGACAGGCATGGAGGAGACATAGGTGACTGGGGTTGCAGGAGCTGAAGGTTAGTCTCATGAAAAGCAGTTAAAAGGACTCCCAATCCAGTACTTTTTCCACAGTACTGCCCTGTCAAGTCAGTGACCTTGAGGGAAGGAGAAAGAGCCAGAGGTCGAGAAGAGCCAGGCTTGGGTGAGCCCTGGGATGAGAGTGAGGATCAAGAGAGGAATCCCCAGTATTGTGGTGACCCAGGCAGAAACAGCCTGGAGAAGGGTCTATGTGAGCCTCTTCTCCACACTCTGCGAGCCCCAAGCGGCCGGTGGGGAGGTGGCAGGGGAAGATGGGTCACTTAGAGTAGGGCCCCTCAGTGGAGTCAAGAGTACAAGGTAGGGCCTTCTGGATGCAGGAAAAGGATGAAAGGGGAGCAGTGAAGAAGGGAGTAGGAGGGAGAGTGATGAGGATGGTGGGGGTCAGGGAAGGAAGAACCTTCCGGGAGAGGAGCAGTGGAGTCACACAAGCCTCTATAGCTCTCCCAACGGGCAGGTACTGCCAGGGGAAGATGGGGGCCTGAGAAGCACCCTTCATCCCACAGATGAGTGGACTCCAGGCCCAAGGGGCTGGGAGACAAAGCCAGACGTGGAGACGGAAAGAGATAGACACAGACAGGTGGTGGCAGACACAGAACCAAAGAACAGACAGTGGGGTATCAGAGACAGACACAGAGACGGAAGCAGAGAGAGAGAGCACTGAGCCACGGAGAGATGGGTGGAGGGAGAGATAAGCGAGGCAGCAGCAGCCAAAGGGACAGAGACAGGGCGTCAGGAGAGGCTGGGGGAGGCTGAGGCCGGGCCCCACAGGGCAGGCCAGACCCTGACTGCACCAGGCTCAGGGGGCCACCCCCACCCACCCCAGCCGGAGGGTGCCAGTCCCCCCCATCCCCCTCACACACGCTCACGCACACTGGGACCCCATCCCGCTCCGAACTGCAGAGTTGGCCTGCAGGGCTTTCGGGACAGGGAGGGAGGCCCAAGGTGGGGGACTGGTGTCCTCAGCTGCTCCCTGGGCCAGAGAAGAGAGCTAGGGCACCTGAGGCAAAGGCCTGGGGTCAGGGGAATGGGATGAGGGGACTGGATCACAAGACCCTAGACGCCAAGGCCAGGCTGGTCGGAAGGAGTTTAGGGGCTGGAGGACGGCTCTGGGGGTCAGGAAGGCAGGGAGGAGGCTGGGGGTGGGGTTCGGGGGGCAGTGAGTGGGGCAGGGACGGGTTCCCCAGGGAGCAGGGAAGGGAGCTGACTGCCGAGGCTGGGGCAGGAGAGGAGCCCGCCCGCCGGCCCGCGCCGAGCCCCCCGCCCGGGCCCCCTTACCCGCCTGCACCAGCGCGAGGCAGACGCAGCCCAGCCACAGGCGGAGCGCGGCGAGGGGCGGCCCGGGGGGCATGGCGGCCCCTTCGGCCGGCCGGCCCGGGGCGGCGCAGGGGGACGCGGCTCCGGCGCCCGGCGGCCGCTCGAGCTTGCGCTCCGGCCCGCGGCCCGTCCGGCCCGGCCGCCCCGCGCCGCCCCGGGCCGCCTGCATGTCGGCTCCGCGGACAGCGACTCCCGCGCGGCGGCGGCGGCGGTGGCGGCGGCGGCCGCGTCCACGTCCACGTCGGGCGCCCGGGGGGCGGGGCGCCCCCGCTGCGGGGAGAGGCGCGGGGGCGGGGTGAGGGGCGGAGGGCGCCCCCACTCCCGCCCCCACTCCCCGATCGGCCCGGGCCAGGGCGCGCCGGGGCTTCGCGGACGGGCGGCTCCCCCTCTCGCCCGTGCAAGCCTGGCTCTCTGCGCCCCACCGTGCTCAGCTCCAACCTGGCAGCCCCTCTCTCCCCACAGCCCTGACCCGACCCCCTCTCTGCCCTTTCCCAAGAGACAGGGAGGACAAGTGCCACGGATATGCCCATCTGTGACCCCACCCCACAGCTGACCTCCCCTCCCGCGGCCTGCGAGTCCCCAGCCTCACTCCACCGCACCCGAGGCCTTGCTGGCTGGGGCGGGAGTGGGCAGAGGGAAGTAATCATCGCGGGGCTGGGGCCACTATAGAGTGCTGAGTAGGTGCTGGGGTGCATACAGTCCGTGCTCGGTGTTTACCGTTGGGCCAAGAAGAGGGTCCTCTGACTCACTGGAGGGCCTAGCTCTGTGACCCCGGGCCCATCCTTCCCCTTCTGTGGGCCTCCATTTTTATCTCCATAACGAGAGAGTGACAATGAGGGTCTCCTAGGTGTGCAGAGGGCTTTACTTGCGTTCTGTGGCTTAGTTCTCACAGCAACCCTATAAGGCCTGCTCTGCTGTCCGCATTGTGCACAGGAGGAGAGGGCAGCTTGCAGAGGCGACTTGTCCAAGGACCCAAGGCAGAGCCAGGATTTGAACACAGGCTGATCCGACTCCCAAACCTGTGCTTGCCTGGACTGTCTCCCCATCCAGAGCGAACACACCCACCCTGGGATCCCTGAGATCCTAGCACTTGACTGTGCCAGCTCCTCCCCAGCCAGAGAACAATCTGGAACAATCTCTTCCCAAGAGCAAGGTGAAGGAGGAGTGGCTCCATCCCACCCCACCCCCCTTTTTCCCCCGGCTGAATACTGAGAGCCATGAATGAGCTAATGCCTCTAAAGTGCAGGGGGCTTTGGGGACTTGGTGAGCAGCCACAGTTCATACAAGGGCTTGGATGACCCCTCCCTCACTTCCTTGGGGACATCCATATGGGGACACCGTCCCTACCTCGTCCCACACACGCTTCTGTCCAATCCACTCCTTTTCTGATCTTGGAGTGGCAGAGAAATGCCCTCATCTGCACCTACCACCCTCTCCCTGATGAGAGGATCTCTGGAACCCCGCAGCTAGGGAGGGCCCCACCCCCACCCCCACCCTGTGCCACTCTCCACCCTGAGTCCCAGTCAGAGAAACAAGGTTGAGGAGAGAGGCATTGACCAGGGCCCCAGAGCCCCACCCATCTCTGCAAATGAGCCCTCCCCCGGCCCCCAGTCTGAAATTCCACCATTAGGGGGGCATTCCTTTGGGTCTTGAAGGTCTTCTGGTCTTCCAGAGGCCTCTGGAAGGGCTAATCCTTTTTGGAAAGGGGACACCTTGCAAAGTTATCCCCCGGAACATCGTCAAGATCTCCCCCCACTACTACAAATTTAGACTAAGAAACTGAGGTCCAGAGATGGGAAGAGCTTGGTGCAAATCCACGCAGTGAGTCAAGAGCAGCAATAGAGCCCCCATCTGCCAATACCCACTCCAGGACTCCTCGCACTGCCCCCCAAGTTTCTACTCGGTCACCTTGGAAGGGGTGAGATGGGAGGGGGCTCAGGGGTTCTTGCTGAGCAGCACAGTCTAACTGGCCAGCCCCTCAGGACCCCCAGGCCTGCTCCACTTGGCAGACTGACCCCCCCAGCCCCATCTGCTTCCTCAGCCACATACCTGGTCCTGGGGTCAGCCTCAGTGGAGACCTCCACCTGTTTGGGATAGGAGCCAGGGAACCAGAGCAGCTCTCTCTCCTTTTTCTCTTCTCCCTCTTTCTTCTCTCTCCGCAGCTGCTGTCGGCCCCACCCCGCCCAGTCCGCCCCAGCAGCTGCAGCTTGGCCCCTAGGGACCCCCTCACCCACCAGGCAGGAAAAGACAACCCGGGGCCTGCAGGAGCAACTGGAATCTCCTCAGGCCTCATCACAGGAGCCAGCAGGAAGGAGAGGGGTCAGTTAGAGGTCACAGAATCCACTCCTGTCCCTGCTGGGGAGAAAGGGAGGGAGGGACAGGGTCCTGGTGGGGTCTGGAGTCCAGTTCAGTGCTCGGGAAAAGGGAGCCTTGGCGCCACCTTCTGGCCTCTCCAGGTATATCCCCAGGTAGATGTAGGGCATTGGGAGGGGGGAGATGGCTGTGTCTGAGGGTTTCAGAGGGATGGGAAAGGGTGGCTGGAGGAGGGGGCGTGAAAGACAGGCGGTGCTTCCGCATTACCTCGATTCTGGGAAAAGTCCTGATGCCTGGAGCCTGGGACCAGTGGAAGCTGGGTCGGGGTGGGAAGAGCTGGGAGGATCTAGAGGCTGCCTGGGTGATCTTGGAGAGGCTGTCAGGACCAGTTACTTTATACCATCTGGACACCATCTATCAGCTCAGGGCTAAGAGTGGTAGACACTCAGTAAACGTCTGTTGGATGCATGGAATCAATTTGTTCTTCCAGCGTGTGTTCATTGAGCACCTATTCTGTCCCAGGCTCTGTGCAGCATTCTGGAAATACAGCAGTGGAAGAATAAGTGACTGCATGGGCGGGGATCTGGGTGGGGTTTGAGGGGTGGGCCTCTGTCCTACCCAGCTGCGCTGGTCTCCATTTGGAGAACTCCACGGACAACTCCTAAGGGCTGGCTGGTCACTTACACATGGACACCCGTTGAGGTCGTGAGCATATGGATCCTCCTCAGTGTCCAGAGTCCGGAGTCCCAGCACCTAACTCAGGCTGCAGGTGCCCAAGCCAGATCCCAGGTGACCACTTAGAATGGAGAGGCTCATCTTCACCGCCTAGAATGGTCATGGCCCTGTCTAGGGGCCCCCAAGATACACACACTCCAAATCACAGGAAGAATCAGGAGAACTGAGGAGATCACTTTGGGAATATAATAACCAAATGCCTACCAAGGACTTGGCTTTTTGTCCGTGTTATTTGGAGTCGTAGGCTGGTACGTGTTATTAGCTCCCATCCCAGCTTGGGAAGCTGAGGCTCAGAGAGGTGTGGGGACTTGCCCTGGGTCACACAGCCAGTGAATTATGGAGCCATGTCTCAAATTCAGTTATGTGGCTCCAAGTTCAGGGCTTGATCCAGTCTGCCTCCCTCCTTCCTTCACCTCTGGAGACTTCTCAGGGCGGGGTCTGGGGCCCAGGGCTTGTGAGAGGACATACATGTTCCTTCCCTGGAGGACACGAGGGGGCTTGCTGCTCGCAGACACAGTGGCTAAGCCCAGGGCCGAGACCGCACCGGGGAAGGGACCCACCACTCAGCCAACATTTTCCACGTGCTGGCGTGTTACATACATGAGAGAAGCTTCTTTTGAATCCTCACAATCCTGAGAAGTCGGGATTGTTATATCCATTTTACAGATGAGGAAACTGAGGCTCAAAGAGGAAGCGTCTCACATGGGTCATCCAGCTGGGAGACGCAGTCTGGCCTGTTCAGTCCCCCAAATCCTCATCCCAGAAGTGATGATGCCAGCTCAGCTCACTGTTTCCTGAATGCCTGCACCAGGCAAGCCTGGGGCTGAGCGCTGAGGACATAGTGATGAACCAGATTGGTCCTAGCCCTTGAGGCTCCCATGGTAGAGAAGGGGAGACACTTATTTTTTTTTTTTTGAAATTTTTATTTATTTATTTATTTTTTAAATTTTTTCCCCCAAAGCCCCAGTAGATAGTTGTATGTCACAGCTGCACATCCTTCTAGTTGCTGTATGTGGGACACGGCCTCAGCATGGCCGGAGAAGCAGTGCGTCGGTGCGCGCCCGGGATCCGAACCCGGGCCGCCAGCAGCGGAGCACGCGCACTTAACCGCTAAGCCACGGGGCCGGCCCGAGACACACTTTTAAAATACAGAGAGGGGACTGCCCTCTGGACCAGGAGGCACCAAGGATCTACAGGGGCCGGAAGGGAGCATTAACTTGAAAGGAAAGCAAGGAGGCCTTCTGGGAGGAGGTGATACCTGAGCTTAAGTACTGACAGTCAGGTGGGAGTTAGTCAAATGAGGGGAAAGGGGCCGAGGGAAAAAGGAATTGTTGGCCCTGGGCCTGGGAGAGCACAGTGTTCACGTGGAGGGGAAGCAGGGGCAGCAGAGTAGGGTGGCAGGGGGTTGGGGGGGCGGGAGGGGTTGCTGCCAGCTCTGGGCTGTGACAGTGGGAGCAGGAGAACTAGGACTGAGTTGAAAGACTGTTCCGAGCTTGCAAGAGAAGTCAGGGCTAAAGAGGGCTTCATGCATTCCACAGATACTGACTGAGCGCCTCCCGAGTGCCAGGCGCCACGCTAGGTCCCAGGGACACGGCTGTGAACAGGATGACGAGGTCCCCACCCCCAGGGATCTCACATTCCAGTGGCAGAGACAGGCAATAAACAAGTGAGCTAATGACTAAATAAAATATCTTCAGAGACTTACGGGGCTATGAAAAAAAGAGTAAAGTGGTAGAGAATGGTTGGGTGGGGTCATGTTAGGTAGTGTGGTTTGAGGGGGTGACGTCTGAACTAAGATCTGAAGAAGAGAAAGGGGGCAGGGATAGCACACATCACAGGAAAGGTGCTCCAACCACAGGACCCGCAAGTGCAAAGGCCCTGGGGCAGGAGCAAGGTTCGCATGTTCGGGAAACTCAAAGAAGCCAGTGAGACTGGGGCTTCATGAGCAAGAAGAAAGAAATGAAGGTGGCTAGGGTGATAGCCCAGGGCCTGGGGGTGTGGAAGAGAGTTTAGACAAATTCCACTTGCAGTGGAAGCTTTAAAGAGAGATGTGAGGTGATATGATTTACATTTTAAAAGGCTCACTTTGCCTGCTCCAGTGGGTAGACCAGACTGCAGGCAACAGGGCCAGGTGACCTGTGAGGAGGCAAGGAGGCTGCTGCAGTCGCCAGGCCAGAAATGACCCGTCTTGGTCTGGGTGGTGGCAAGGGCCAGGGAGAGAAATTATGGAGGATTCGAGACACTTTCTGTAGAAGGAGCTGATGGATGACGTGCGGTGAGTGACGAGAGAGGAGAGGAAGAGGGAACAGGGCAGGGGTCCACTCTCTGAAGTCTGGATTCTAATCCAGAAACACCTGGCTGGGTGTCGCTGGGCCAGTTACTCTGCCTCTCTGAGCCTCAAAAGCCTCCTCTTGAAAGGGAAGGTAATAATAATATCCACAGCACAGAGTGGTGGAAGTAATGCTGAGGGGTGGAAAAGAGGAGGAAGAGAGAAAGGGAGGAGCAGGAGGAGGTGGAGAGGGCTGAGTCAAGGCCTTCTAGTTGGGTAAAGGAGACCTCGCAAAAATTCTTCGGTTCTTCAGAGTCTACAAAGGAACCGACTCCCATCTGACGGTGCTCAGAGAGGTTGAGAATCTTGCCCAATGTCACACAGCCAGTCAGTGGCTGCTTCAATGCCTCAAATTGCCTCAAACCCTGGACCCCAGCTTTGTCTTTGGAGACAGATTCTCAGCTACAAACCACAGTCACCAAGACCCCTCAAGAGCAGTGGGGTCAGAGGCCCTATTTCAGGGGGCCCAGGTGTGGAGGGGGTGTGGCAAGAAGTGTGGCAGCTGGAGGGAAAACTCTTCCCCACCAGGGAGGGGTGGAAGGACAAGAGCCTGGGAATCAGACAGCCCTTAGGCTCAAACTTCAGTTCAGCTGACCCCTGGCTGGGTGACCTCAGGTACCACCATCTGAAGTGAGGGGCCAAGGCACAGGGGTCTGCCCTCCTCCCGCATCCCTGGTACCAGAGGGCATCCCTCAGCCTGAAGGAACATGGCTCTGCAGAGCCAGGAATGGCCAGCAGAGGGCGCCCGCCTTGGCCATAGTGAGGCCAGTGTTGCCCAGAACAGGAAAGGCTCCAGGGACTGAGAGCCCTAGGTGGGCGAGGCCACCCTGCCTCCTGATTTTCTCCCTCCGGCCCCAGTCCCAGGAGACCAGCTCCCAGGTGGACAGACCACAGACTCAGCAGCCAGGCAGAGCCTGAATCTTGCTGCCTCTGCCCTGTGCACAAGTCACTGCCTCCCTGAGCCTCAGGTTCCTCCTCTGTACATGGGCCTAGCAGTAGTGCCTGCCTCACAGGGTTCTGTGGGAGGCCATGAAGATCCACCATGTAAGGCTGAATACATAGACGCTGCTATTTTATCAGCGGTGGTGGCAGTTGTGTTGTATCTTAAAGTGCCTGACACAAAGGTCATTGGTAGCTGTGATGACAACAATGATGATACTGATGCAGGACTCAGTCACTGCTTATCTTGAAATTTCTAACCAGCGAGCATCCAGTGCCTACCGACCTGGGATGCCGCCAGTGACAGGGAGCTCACTACCTTCCCAGCAGCGTGTTTTCACCATCAGATCATCTTCTCGCGGTAAGCTGCCTTCTGGAAGACATCCCCCCACCCAACTCCCTGCTCAGGGTGGCCCCCTGGCCTAGCCTCTGGGGTCAGGACCCTTCATTTCTCCAAGGTCTGCCTGAGAGGCCCGACAGGTCAGGGAGCCCGAACCCCAGCAGCTGGATTCCTGCCTTTGCTGGAAGGGCAGGGAGCTCACAAGGGAACCCAGGGGGCTTCACCCGCGAGAGATTCCCGGGGGGTCTTGTTCTTGCTATTCAAGCTTCCTTTTCTGCTGACTGGGAAGAAATAAGAGGAAGGAAAGCCCCTCCTGTCCTCCGGACCTCCCTTCATGCCTCAGTCTCAAGAATGGCTGGAGGACAGACAGGAATCTGATGACCCTGAGCCACAAGCCCAGGAACCCTGGCATTCTAGTTGGGAGGGCTCAGCTCCGCTCCCACCTGCTGCCAGGCCTCCCCATCCGTGTCTGTGGGTCCAGGGTGAGTGCTCATGGGTCTGGCACCGAGGGGTCTGGCAGGGAGGGAAGGAGCCAAATAGTCCTGGGCTCAAATCTTGGCTTGGCCCATGCCTACTGGGTGACCTCAGGCAAATCAGTCCACCTCTCTGAGCCTGTTTCCTCACCGGGCACCTATCTTAGAGTGGTATTGTGGGGAGTACAGGAGATGTTATATGTAAGAAGGAAAATGCAACACCAGGCACACGGTAAGTATCTATAAATGCAGCAGTGGGTTTTATTATTAAGTGGAAGTCCCTCATTTCCCCATGACCTCCCTGCACCTGAGTGGGCCAGGGTGGTTATGGCAGTGGGTCATGGCAGGTGGCTGTGCACGTGCCTGTGTGTGCATGTGTGTTCACAGGGGGCATGGACGTGCAAACACACATGCATTGGGTGTGTATGCATGTGCAATGGATACACACACATACATGAGTGTGAGTGTGCATGTGTATGTGTGCGTGTACCCGAGGCTGCCCATCCCGGGGATTCCCAGGGCACAGGCGTCCTTGCACGTGGCCATGCATTATCCCTGCACTGATTCGGAGGCCCCTCTGTTCACTGTTACTATGGAGACAAAGAGGCAATCCCCAGCCTCCGGGAGAGCCTAAAGTGCCAAAAATGAGAGCTGACTTGGTCTTCCCAGCAAGAGAGACAGATCAGGAGCATGAGGTCACTGGGATGTGGCAACCTCGGCCTCTGGGGGTTGGGTTCTGGGACTCTGGGTCCCTCTGGACCCTCTGGGAAGCCCTCACTACTCCCGGGCATCCTGGCCCACTGGAAAGAGCTCGGGAAATAGAGCGGGGTCCATCTTGTATCCGGCTCTAAGCCCAGACAGTCTTAGGCCGGGAACTTGATCTCTTTGTGCCTCAGTTTCCTCTTCTGAAAAGTGGGGATAATAGCAGGCGCCAGCAGTAGCCTTGAGCTGGGTGTTGCCTTTCCTCTCCCAAGGGCACCTGCCCTCAAGGCTGTATGAGTGTGCACCCCTGAGCCCTGGAGTGTCACAGAGCAGCTTCCTTCATGTGCACTCCCCTCCACAGTGTCCTGCGGGCTCCTCCCAGCAGCCCTGGGAAGGGGGCATTTCCCAGAAGAAGGCTGCGGCTCCAGGAGGACACAGCTGGCTAGTGGTGGGGTCAAGTCTGCTGCCTCCACTCCACGGGCCCAGCCCTGCACCATACGTGCAATCCCTCAGCCCATGGAGCCACACCACAGGTGACTGGGGAGTCCAACCACTTTTCTGAGTTGTGAGGAGCAGGCTGGGAGGAGAGTCACCCCGGACCACGGGTACTGGGTGCCCTTTCAGCCTGGGAAAACCCTCAGGGCAGAGATGGGCTGCCGAGAGGCTTCTGGGAGGCAGATCCCAGTTTAGGAAAAATTTTCTTTTTAAAATCTAGACTCTTTAGATGTTGACTCAAGTCTCGACTGTCCTGCATGCAGGTTGTAATTCATCCAGACAGAACTGCTTATAAAGTTACAATGAACACTCAGCCTCGTGCCCTCCAAGAGTGATCGCTCCATATTCTATGAACCGAGGAACAATTTTCAAATGGTCAGAGACAACAGGAGCAGCGAGATCGAGCTCCCCAGCGGTGGAAATGCGTAAGAAAGATCCACATGCTTATCTGTCAGAAAAGCTGTCACAGAAGTGTCACTTCTGATTTGAGGAGGGGGCAACAGGGTGGGCCTGGCCGGGTGGCCTCAGGCAAGTCACTGTCCCTCTCTGGCTGAGCCGGAGGCCCTTCCAGCTAAGAGTTGCTTTCACCAGCAGAGGGAAGAGGATTACTGTGCAGGCAAGGGTTGGCGGACACGTGACCCCAGCTGCCTGCACCACCGCACCCCGCCCCCACCTAGGGTAAAACTCACATGCAGGGATATGGGGGTCAGGGAGCCCTTCTTCCCCAGCCTGGCTCCAGATCTCCTCTCTCGGCGCAGGGGAGAGCCGGGCCCTCTGGGAGAGGAGGTGCTGGACTGGTGGGAGTTATTAAAGAAGGTGGATGGTAAGAGCTACAGTGGGAGAGCAGGGTTGGGGCATGTCATGCGGAGCCTCGAATGTCCGCTTCCCGCGGCAGGCAGTTGGGAGCTATGGAAGGTTATTAAGCAGGGAGGAAGGGGATTGGATTTAGAAAAACTGAAGGCGGGGAGAGCTGTAAGAGGGCCAGAGGAGGGAGTGGGGCGGGGCAGGTGGTGGGGGAGGAGAGGGCAGGCCCGAGAGAAGGAAGGCGTAGGATGCAGAGGAGGGAGAGGTCCTGGATGGGGTGGGGTGGGGCCTTGGGCTGTCTGGTGGGTGGAGGGGGACCCAGGTGCAGGGCAGGCTGGGTGCAAGGTGATGAGTTAGATATCGGCTGGCCTGAGTCCGGGGTGACTTTGGGCTTCTGGGAGCAAGTCCAGGAAGTAGCTGGAAATGCGGGCTTCACTGAGGAGGAGCCAGAGGGTCAGAGGGGTTGTTTTTGCCAAGTTTCCCAAAGCTGGGAAAGGGTCGCCCCAGGGTCTTGACCCGGGTCCATCACCCTAGGAAGTCTGTAAGCTTGTAGTGAGGGACAGGCAAAGGTGCGGCCTCTGTCTCTCTCCCTGGGGGTCCTGAATTCTGGGCTTGGCAGAGTGATCAGACGCCTTTACCCAGGGGAGAGTTGATGCTCTTCTTGGGGCCATTGCAGCCATCCCTCTGCTGCAGATCCTGGCAGCCTTGGGGGCTCTGTGAGCAGGATCTTCAAGCCCAAACTTCGGCTCTGTAGAGGGACCATCTCCAACCAGCCCCAACCTTCCGGATCCCCCAACACTAGGGATTCCCTATTAGCCGCCTGAAGCCCACATTAATTGGGCACTGCCTATGTGCAGGCCCAGCACCTGTACTTGACAGGCTTGCTCTCACTTCATCCTCACAATGACCCTTCAAAGGGGGTCTATTATTATTCTTTCCAGTTTACAGATGAAGGAACCATCTAAAGCTTCCAGGGTCTTCCCCCTACACTGTGGGGGTGGGAGGTGGGTCAGGGTCCATCCTTCCTCTGTGGGAGCCACAAGGCTGTGTGACTGGGGCAGGCACGGCAGCTCTCTGAGCCCCATCTGTAAACCGAGCTTTGTTCAAGGGACCCCAGCCCCACCACAACCCCCCGCTCACCCTGACTTCAGGTCTGTAGTCCTAGCTCCCAGGACTTTCCCAACATCCCCACCTCCGCCCCCATTCTGTTCCTCGTGGCCCAGCTTCTGTGGGAACAGCCAGGCCTACCCTGCTCCCCCTCCCGGGCTGTGCTCCTGGCAGCTCTGCCGCCCTGGGCTCTGGTCCGGGGGTGGTCCCCAGGAAGTAAGGGGGGCTGGCAGAAGCTGGGATCAACTGCGCTAAGATGCGGGGCATCCAGAGACCCCCAGGTCCCCACCTCAGTGTCCATTGTGCTCCAGGCTGGGTGGGCAGGGCCCTTTGGAAAGGGGTGGCTTGAGGTTTTAATCACTTTATCAATGTTTGTTTGTGTAATTCAGCCCCGAGATGCTTTTCCCTCCATCTGTCCCCACCATCTGCTCCCATCAGGATTTTCCAAACCATTTGGGACCAAAGGGGGGAGAGTGGGGGCTGGGTCTCTGAGCGGGCTGGAGAGGGGCTACCTCCACTTACCTCACTGAGAGGCTCCTAGGGAGGGACCTGGGCTCCTGAGTCACACGAAATTGGGTTCAAATTCTGGCACTGTCACTTTCTTGCTATATTACCCTGGGCAGGTGACTTCACTTCTCTGAAGCCTCAGTCTCCACATCTGTAAAATGGCAGTAACATTATTGACTCCTCAGGATTAGTGCGGATCAAATGAGGTGAACTGTGCAAAGCACTCTGCATACAGTAGGTGCTCAAGAGACATGTGGTCCCCTTTCCACTCATCCCCCACTTGCTTCTCTCTCTGGCATCCAGGAGCTGGGCTGCCCCTCTTTAGTGCTGGAGGTCGGTAGCCACCTCTGGTTTCTGTACCCCTCACCTCACTCCTCAGATGCTGGGGACATCCTCTCCTCTGGGACTTGCTCTCTCTTCCATCTCCCACGGACCTGTCCACTGCTCGGTTCTCTCAATAACTCCCCTCTACAGTTACCCTAAGCCGTGCCTCTCCCTGCCTCCTAAAGCCCTCAGTCTGGGGAGGCAGGGGACTGAGTATCATCAGCAAGGACACCCCCCACCCCTACCCTGGCAACAGGCCTTCCTAGAAGGCGAATCGGCAGGGTTCCAGGGTCACAGGGCCTCGTCGATGCATGCTCATGTCCAGAATCTCAGGCCTGAGGGGCCAGGGAGTCTGTGAATGAGGGCTTGTCTTGTCAGTACTCTGGTCACGGGTTTCAATGGGGGATCTCAAGGCACCAAGGTCACCTGTCTAACCTCTGTGCTCAGAAAAGGCAGAGACTTGCTCCAGCTCATCCAGAAGTGAGGGACCCAGGCCTCCTGACAGCTGGCCCTCTGCCCCCCTTTCCTGGGCTATATCTCAGGGTACTAGGTCTTGGTCCAGGGGCCTTGGTGTGCAGTGTGGGGAGCTCCAAGCCTTCTCTCTGGCTCAGGGGGGCCTCCCAGTGCTTCTTAGGCCCCGGGGAGGGTCGAGGTGGCTAATGGGAAGTAACCAGCAGAGCCTACCAGGGCCCAAACTCTGCTCCCAGATCCACTCTACTCATTTGAGGTGCGGGGAAAGTCAAAGGGAGGGGGATCACCCCGTGGAAGACGTGGTTCTGCCTTCAGAAGCCTCACCTGCTGGAGAGACAGAATGCAGACTAGGGTCCTGAGGGCAGCGCATCAGAGACATCTTCACAGAGAAGAAAAACAGTGGGTTGGGGAGAAGTAGGCTCCTGAGGGGCTGAGTCAAGGAGTCAGCCTGGAGGAGGTGAAGCTGGGGCAGGGCAGTGGGAGGAAGCAGTGAGAGTGTTTGCGCAGCCCCCATGAGAGTGAACTGAGACCCTGCAAGGATGGAGAGGAGGATCCAGAGCAGGCTGGGAAGATTCAGGCTTCAGGCAGGCGAGAGAGGAAGGAGGAGGAGGGGGAGGAGGGGCTGAGGCAGTGACTGCAGGGCAGACCCCTCTCCCCGCCCTGAGCACAGCAGGCCCTCCAGGCCTAGTGTGGAGAAGGGAGGCAGCTTGTCACTCAAGGGGCCTGGGGTGGGGGCTGAGCAGCAAGTCTCTCCCCACCCCCAGGTCCTCACGCAGGAGGCAGCTGGGAACCACCCACACATGTCTGGCGTCTCTCACGCCTCTACGGGGGTCCCAACACCAGAGCCAAGGCACACAGAAGAACTGGTGTTCTGGAGGGCCCAGCTGCACCCCCCCCACCCCCTGCCGGCAGCCTGGCTCCCCAGCTCCTCCAGTTGAGACTCCTCACTTGCCTTCAAGCAGGAGAGACTCAGGCTAGACTTTGACCACCTGAGAGGCTTGGTCTGGGAACCTGGAGGTGGAGCTTTGGCCTGAGCCCCACGGAGCCAGGAGGGTCCCAGCTGGCACCACTGAACTGGAAAGAGCTGTCCAGTCAGAAGGCAAATGCTGTCAGTTCACCTTCAAAGTAGGCCCAGAAACCAGACCCATCCCTGCCACCCTGGTCATCTCTCACCCTGAGATGGCCCCCTGCTCCCACCCTGGCCCCCACCTCGAAGTCTGTTCTTGGCAGAATGCCCAGGTAAGCTTGACCTGGAAGTCAGACCCTCTCACTCTGCTCAAAACCCCAAGAGCTTCCCATCTCGCCTGGAACAAAACCTAAAGTACCAGGCATAGTCCTAAGCACTGCCAATATCCCAACCTCCGCACACCAATCTCAGCTTTTCCCAACACACTTATCTAACACACTATAGAATTGACTTGTGTATTATGTCCATTGTTCACTGTCGGCTCCTGTAACCCCCCTGCCTAGAGCAGTGCTGGGCACAGAACTAGTGCTTGATAAATACTTGTGCAATGAATGGATGAGGGCTCGCGGATTCAAGTCCAAGCCTTCCCCTCACTAGCTGTGAGACATTGGAAACATCATTTAACCCCTCTGAACCTCCGTTTTCTCACCTGTGAGGTGGGGACAATGTGGGGATGGGGGGCTTGTTGCTGAGGCTGAGGGCAGGAGGAGCTGGGATGGGTCAACGACTCTGGAAAGGGGCTGTCCTGTCTGCAGGCAGGGGGCCTCTCTACCTCAGAACCCCCAGGCTAGAAATGCTCCCCAGCCCTCTGTGTCACACTCTTGCACTGGCAGAGGCTGGGAAGGGAGGAAGGGGGTTTCCTTGACTGGAGTTTGGGGGAGTGGGAGGAGCAGTTCAGATCAATGGTGGGAGGTGGGATTCATTGTGAGGGGGTCCTGGGCATGAGATCCGAAGAGGCGGGCAGGAGATGGGGGCGGGGCTCTCTAAGGCGGAGGTGGGGTAGGGGGCGTGTCTGGCCCCGGAAGACCTCACCAACTGGAGGAGTGGGCGCTGCCCCCTCTGCGAAGCACCTCCAGCTCAGTTAGCTCCGGAGTTGAGGCGCAGGGGCAGGCAGGGTGCCTAGCGAGCCGCCCAGGATTCGGATTCCGCCCTCGGAGCGAAGTGCGGCTCCGCGTCCAGGTAGGGATGGAGGAGGAATGCGGGTGGAGCGGCGCTTAGGAAAGAGGTCTCTGGGCACTGACGCCCCCACCCCGTTCAGGCTACCTGAGTTGAGACGCTGAGGAGGACCACAGTCCTCCTCCCTCGGTGGGGTGCTCCCTCGTGAGGGAGGCCGGAGAAGTGAGGGCGTCCCCTTTCCTCTCCCAGCAGGGGCGGGGGCGGAGCCTAGCCCAACGCTCCCCGCCACAGGACTAGAGGGGAAAGGGAGGATCGGGGACCCCCCAGGGGAGGGGCTCCGGGCGAACGCTGCGGGGCGTTTCCCTCGCAGTCCTCCCCCCGCCCCCCGCCCGCCCCTCCGGCCGCCTCTGCCGCCGCGCGCCGCAGCAGCGCCGCCTTCCCTGCGCAGTCGGTGTCTCCGCGTCGCTGGGTGAGTGGGGGCCGCTCCGGCCGGGGCTGGGGGCTGCGGGGAGGCGGCATGCCCGAGGGAGGGGCCACGTCCAGGGCTCCCCAACCCCGCTTCTCCCGCGCCTCGCGGGAATCCTCCCTCTGCGGGCGCAGGGACTGGGGGCTCCCCCGAGGAAACGCGCGGAGCTCTCCAGGGTCCTGACCGCCGGTGGCCAGCCTGGAGGAGTCGCGTTTCGGCCGCCTCGGAGCGCCCCCTCCAGGAGGGGCCACGCGCCCGGCGCTCTCCGAGGGCTGAAAGGATTGAGGCGGGGGCTCAGGGCGACAGCTGGGGACAGGTTTGGAGAGGGTCCCCGGAGCAGGTTTCTCAGTTCGAGCTGTCGGTCCTTCCCATTTTGGGGACGGGGGGTCTTGGCGGGGACAACAGAATCTTCTACCACCCTCATTTCCAAGTCTTCCAGTTGGGAGGGGCAACTCTGAGGGTGGCAGGGAAGAGGGGGCACTGGAAGATCTCTTCTGCCCAACGCATCTCTCTGCCTCCGCCCTGATGACCCAATTCCTTAGACCTTGAGGAGGGGACTAAGGGACACCGCCGCCCCAGCCCCACGCATTTCCTCAGTCCTCTCACACACACTTGTTCAGTGGGTCCTCAGCCTGGGGCAGAAGAGGCTGATTTAGAAAGGAGGATCACCAACTTACAAAAACATGCATGTGACACACTGCTGAGGACGCACACAGGTCCCCCAAATGGCCACACAGTCACATTCCTTCACACTATGATGAGTGCATACCTAGTCACAAGCACATATGTGCACATGCACAGATATGGACTGAAACACACGGAGAGACATGCAATGCAGAAAGCGGGGACACATGCATACACGGGCACATGCTCTTGCACATTCACCCACATGTGCACAGAGCTTCAGCACATGCACTCACAGGCAACCCCCCTCGCCCTGTCTCACAGCCCCACATGGGGGCAGAGTCACCAGCACACACCCCTACATCCCTGCCCAGAACTGCCTGGCTGTCTCCACTCCAGTGCCTTCCCTTCAGCCTTCCACACACTAGCCGCCTGCACTGAGGGGGCCTTTCTGAACCAGATGAAAGGTAAGTGTTGGGGGAGGGTTGGCTGGCTAGGGGTATCCCTGGAAAAGGGTCCCCTAGTAGGTCTGAGAAAGGCTGCAGTTTCCTCTCCTGGGACCTGGCAGCACCCCTGGGAAAAGAAAGAAAGATGACAAGGGTGCCTGAGGGTCCCACGTGAAGCTGGCCATGTGAGAGGTGTCAGCATGGGAGTTGGCTTGTGATGGCATGTCTGAGATGTGGGGTTGTGGGCTGGTGTGTCTCAATGCACAGGGTATGGGAGTTGTGCGTGCTTGGTCCCGTGTGTCAGTACATGTGAGCTGTGGGGCAGAGGGAATGTTGTCATGTGTGGAGGCATGGTGACCCATGGGTGGGTATGGGCTGGTATGTGAGTGGCATGAGACCCAGTGTGTGGATTTGGTGAGCTGTGTAGCATATGTGTCAGTATGTATTCATTTGTGTATTGTTGTGCATCTTGTGGCATCTGGGTACACGTAAATTATTTTTATTTATTTAACATTTATGTAGCACTTACATGTGCAGGCGTCGTTCTAAGTGCTTCCCATGTATTAACTAATTTAATCACAACAATAATGAGGTAGGTACTGTTACCCCCGCTTAACAGATGAGGCAGAGAGAATTTAAGGAATTTGCCCAAGGTCACATAGCTGGTAAGAGGCAGAGCTGGGATTCAAACCCAGGTGGTCTGGCTCTGGAGCCCAGGCTAACACCTGCCTTAGGCTGCCCTTGTCAGGCACACGTGTGTGTGGGAGAGACCAGGTCAGTGTCTGGGCTGCAGGTGTATTTCGTGGTGAGCAGGTGTATGAGAGGCAACAAGGGGGCAGTGGGTAGGAGGGAGGAGGACCAGAAGGCCTTTCTGCACCTTCCTGGTCCACTCTGGGAGTCAGCCCTCTCACTCCATGGCTGTGTGACCTGAACCAGGTCACCTCACTTCCTTGAGCCTGCTTTCTTATCTGTAAAATGGGGCTGACCCCCAGGCTTCACTTTGTGAGGGTGAAAGGTACACACCTGTGAAGGCTCAGTGGCTGGCACTGAGAAGGGCCTCAGTAAATGTGAGCCCCCTTCCCTTCCTCCGTCTCCAGGTCTGTTCCCTGGGGAACTGTCAGGTCTGGGGAAATGGTGTGGAGCATGTCACAGAGGCAGGATGCCTGGGTACAGGCTGTGTGACCTTGGGCCAGCTCTTCCCTCTCACTGGGTCAAAAAAGAGGCCGGGGTGTCTGGTGTCTGGGGGCCCTCCTGGAGTGGTGTCAATGGGCCAGGAGGGCCTGACCACTCCTCTCTGCCCCTTGACCCCCTGGGGGACCCAGGTGGGACTTGGCTCGGCGGCCATGGGCAAACAGAACAGCAAGCTGCGGCCCGAGATGCTGCAGGACCTGCGGGAGAACACGGAGTTCTCGGAGCTGGAGCTGCAGGAGTGGTACAAGGGCTTCCTCAAGGACTGCCCCACAGGCATCCTCAACGTGGACGAGTTCAAGAAGATCTACGCCAACTTCTTCCCCTACGGAGACGCCTCCAAGTTCGCCGAGCACGTCTTCCGCACCTTCGACACCAACAGCGATGGCACCATCGACTTCCGGGAGTTCATCATTGCGCTGAGCGTGACCTCGCGGGGCCGCCTGGAGCAGAAGCTCATGTGGGCCTTCAGCATGTACGACCTGGACGGCAACGGCTACATCAGCCGCGAGGAGATGCTCGAGATTGTACAGGTGGGCCCCTGGGCCCCTGAGGATGCCAGGCGCAGGGCCCAGCAGCTTGCACCCACCCTGCCTTTTTATCCTCTCCACAGCCCTTGTGGGTAGGTAGTGGCAGGTGCTATTCTTACGACCCATTTAAAAAACTCTTTATTAGGAAATAATTTCCAATTTAAGACAAGTTGAGAAAACTCCCATATACCCTTTACTCAGATTCAGCAATTAACATTTTACTATATTTGCTTTATCATCGTGTGTGTGCACGTGTGTGTGATGTTTTGTTGTTGTTCTGAACATGACCCTTTACCCCAAATACATCAAGAAATGTTTCCTAGAACAGGGACCTTCTCTTACATAACCTATAATATGATTATCAAGGTTAGGACATTTAACAGAGACAATGCTGTTACCCAAGTTACAGACCATATTCCAATTTTGCCAACTGTCTTTTTTTTTTTTTTTTTAACAGTTTGATTTATTTATTTTTTTTTTTGTGAGGAAGATCAGCCCTGAGCTAGCATCCATACTAATCCTCCTCTTTTTGCTGAGGAAGACCGGCTCTGAGCTAACAGCTATTGCCAATCCTCCTCCTTTTTTTTGTTTCCCCAAAGCCCCAGTAGATAGTTGTATGTCATGGTTGCACATCCTTACAGTTGCTGTATGTGGGACGCGGCCTCAGCATGGCCGGAGAAGCGGTGCGTCGGTGCGCGCCCGGGATCCAAACCTGGGCCGCCAGCATCAGAGCGTGCACACTTAACCGCTAAGCCACGGGGCCGGCCCCCAACTGTCTCAATAATGTTCCTTATACATCGTTTGCCCTGGTCTAGGATCACACGTTGCATTTAGTCGTCATGTCTCTTTAGTTCCCTTTAATCTGTAAGAGCTCCTCAGCCTTTCTTTGTCTTTTAAGACTTGACATTTCCGCAGAATACAGGGCAGTTATGTTTTATTGATCCTCATTTACTCAGGAGAAAAGGGATGCTCAGAGAAGTAAAGACATTTGCTGGAGGCCACACAGCTTGTGAGTGAGCCACCTGGCTCCATCATCCGCATTCCATCTGGATGCTCAGCCACCTTCCAACTAATTGATTAAGGGCCCACCAAGAACCTAGTGCTAAGTGAGGTGCTTATACCCGTGAACTCAGTGCATCCTTACAATAACCCCATGAGGCTCAGAGAGGTGAAGTGACTTGCCCAAGGTCACACAGCATGTGAGTAGAGTCAAGCTCAAGTTGGCCATCGCTAAGAGCTTCCTCTTGAAAGGGGTCTGGCTTCCAGTTCTGGAGGTGACCTCAACACTTAGATTGCTCATCTGTAAAGTGGGGTTGGTGATGCCGACCTCACGGGGAGATTTAAGGACCTAATATGAATGCCCTTTCTTACTACCAATTTAAGTGTGACACATGTTAGCTTTATCTCAAAAACCTTTATCTCAAAAACCCATCCCCTCAGCCCAGCATTGAAGACCCTCAGGCCTCTGGTTCGATTTTACCTATCCAGGTCTGTGTTCACTTTTTCCCTGAGCCGGTTCCTTCACCTGTAAGGTGAGGGTGTTAACCCCCTACTTCAGAAGGCTAGTGTAGGCATCAAGTCAGATAGGAACTGGAGCAGAGGGCCTGGCATGTAATCGGTACTCGGTAAACGTTAGCCAGTGTCGGTTATTGTTTTCTCCTCTGCACGTTCTCTGCTCTAGCCAGAATGGCCTTTTCAACATCCTTGGAGTGTGCCCTGAGTAATCCTGCCGCACAGCTTTGCACAAGCTCCTGCTCCCTTTCCTTCTGCCTCTCTGAATCCTTTCCCTTCTGGTCCCTCAGCTCTGCTGACTGCTCCCCCTTCCAACTCATCCAGTCCCTACTGGACTCCTGATGTTGGCTTCTCTCTCGCTAAGGGTCTGGGTCTGCTCTCTCCAGCCAGAGTAGAATGTGCAGCCTCAGGATGTGGTGCCCTCTCTACGCCCATTACTAGGGGGAAGTCTTAATGTTTGTCAGTGACCCCAGTGGGCCTGGTGTTAACTTTAGTTGATGTATAGCAGGAGTTCTGGGGGTCCTGGCAGAAGAGTCGGGGTAGTCAGCGGGGTGGGGGAACATTCAGGGATTGGGCAGCAGCTGGATACCAACCAATCCAAAGGGATGTTCAAGTTTTACCACTTAGTGTGGTTGCACTGGTGTATACTCGTAAATCTTAGCCCTGATGGAGGCGTCAAGCCAGGGCATCGGTCAAGCCAGTCCCATTCCTTGGGCATCCTTTCCTGGCTGGCCTCTGCTCTCTCTCTCTCCTGGTTTCCTTTACAGCAGCCGGGCGGCCCCTGACGGCCGGTGCAGACAGAGCTCTGCAAACCATTGGTGACTGATTAATTACAAATCGGCTCCAGTGAAACAATGAGTGAACAGCAATTCCAGACAATTAATTAGGAGGCCCAGGAGAAGTGTTGTCACAAGGGGAGCAGAACTCTCTAAGTCACTCACTCAGTTCTTCTTGGTTCCCAGCCCTGTGGTCCGCGCTGCATCTCCAGGCTCCCACTCTGGTGGGAGAGACAAGTGTGCAGGCCACACTGACCAGCTCGGGGACAGGGGTATAAATGTGACATCTGGGAGTCCAGGGGACTGAAGGGCAAGGAAGACCTGAGGATGTGGTGGATGAGTAAAGATTATAATATGAGCTATTTACTCACACTTACTCTAGCCAGCCACTGTTCCAACTGTTCTACACATATTACCTCATTTAATCCTCTAGACAGGGCCGGCCCCGTGGCTTAGCGGTTAAGTGCGCATGCTCCGCTACTGGTGGCCCGGGTTCAGATCCCGGGTGAGCACCAATGCACTGCTTCTCTGGCCATGCTGAGGCGGCGTCCCACATACAGCAACTAGAAGGATGTGCAACTATGACATACAACTATCTACTGGGGCTTTGGGGAGAGAAAAAAAAGGAGGAGGATTGGCAATAGATGTTAGCTCAGAGCCCGTCTTCCTCAGCAAAAAAAAAGAGGAGGATTAGCACGGATGTTAGCTCAGGGCTGATGTTCCTCACAAAAAAAAAAAGTGAAAAAAAAAAATCCTGTAGACAATCCTAATAAGGGAGATGTAATTACACCCATTTTACAGATGAGGAAACTGAGGCTCACAGAGGTTAAGTACTCTCCAAGGCTACACAGCAAATGACTAGTGGAACCAGGATACCACTCGAGGTCCACCTTACTTCAAAGCCCCTGCTGGTCATCACCATCCCACAAGCATCTGTCCAACCGCTAAGAGGGAGCAGGTTCTAATCCAGTGCCTGCTATCAATTCCCTGTCTGAGCCTTGATTTCTTATCACCCGTTTTTCAGGACTGTTGTGAAGTTTAGAAATAATGCATGTAAAGTCCCTGGCACATAGTAGGTGCCTGATAAATGGTGGCTAGTATTATTGTTCCAGGGAGAGGCTGTAAATGCTGGGAAACCTAAAAGGAGCAGGGAGGCTTGGTTGTGGCAGAATCACCAGGGGATGCCTGATGGTGGAGAGGTCAGCAGGGACCAGAGCGTGAAGTGCCTTGACTGCCAAGGGCTGAATGGTTTGGACTTGGTACAGAGGGCAGCAAGAGGTGCCAACAGCTTTTAAATAGGGGAGTCCCTGCCAGATGCCAGGCCCTGTGCATTCTGGGAATATGGGCACTAGCTAGATGTCGATGGTCCTTGTCTGTATGCTGGGGACTAGGAGCAATCCTACAAAAGCATAAATACTTCCGGAGAGGTGTCCCCAGAGGAAAAGCCCAGGAGGCTCTGGGCCAGTTAATGGGCTCTGAGCCACCCTGGATCAGAGAAGGCCTCCTCAAGAAAGCGCCGTGTAAGCTGAGCCCTAAGGAGGAGTGGGAGGCAGCAGAAGGAGCGTGGGGCAGCATCCAGAAGGAGCCGGGTGCACGGCGGGCCTGGAGGAAGGCCTGTGTGATGGGAATGAGGGGGCGTATCACTGGGCGGAGGACGTGATGGGGGAGATCCGTGTTTGAAAAGAGCTTTCAGAGGCCGCATGGAGGACAGACCCAAGGAAATGCGGCGGGAAGAGAGCAGGGCAGAGGCTGAAGCTGGATCTGAGGCAAGGGAAGTTTATGGGATGGGAGAAGGGAGGCTTCTTGGAGGAGGTGTCAGTAGCAAAGAGCTGGAAGATTAAGGCGACCGGTCAGCTGCTTGAGCTCCGGGACACCGGGACTCAGCCTTTCCCACAGGCCAAGCCCTACGCGTTCTGTGTACATTTTGCGCAAAACACCTTCCCGTCGCCTCCGGAGCTCCTGCACGTGGCGGCTGCAGCCCTGGGCCCGCCCCCAGCAGATGCTTATTTGCGTTTATTTGCATAATATCCACGCCCCCTCTGGGCCCAGCTGCCTCGGGCCCTCAGCCCTCAGTGTGGCCCTGCGCCCCCTGCCGGCCACAGCGGCACCGCAGCCCAGTGCCACCTGCTCGGCCCAGCGTCCCCTGTGGGCCACCGAGCGCGGGCCGCCGAGCCCCAGTGTTGTTGACAAGCAGCTCTCACTCAGTACTTAGCTGGCCACGAGCTCCTAAAACCAGCCTTCTAGGACCTCCCTTCACCACCTGGACACCGATGTCCTCCATCATCTTTCTTGACCCCCTGCACTCAGCCACCCCAAATTTCTCAGCGCCCACTTAGAGCTTCGCGTCGCGGTGCCTTTGTTCATGTAGATCCCTCTGCCAGCGATTCCTTTCCCAACTAGCGCTCCGAGGGAACTTGGTCAGCCCCCTCTTCTGGGAAGCCTTCCCACACACTCCTTCCTGAACTCCCTAGTTCTCCACGGCTCCGTGAGCCCCTCGCCACCTCACTCTGGCGGGAGCGGCGATCATCAGCGCACCTGGGGGTGTTTTTGGATGTTGGGGGTGGGGGGCTCAGGCACGCTCTTCACTCCCTGCCTTCCCCTCCCGCCCCCTAGGCCATTTACAAGATGGTTTCGTCCGTGATGAAGATGCCGGAGGACGAGTCGACCCCGGAAAAGAGGACTGAGAAAATCTTCCGCCAAATGGACACAAACAACGACGGTGAGGGGGCAGGGGCAGGGGCAGGGGCGGGGCGGGCGCCACTCCCCCTGCCTCTCCCGCGGCTCTCCTCGGCCTCCCCTTGCCTCGCGGCTGCCTTCTCCTCCATCACTTCTTCCCTCGCCCCGCAGGCAAGCTGTCCCTGGAGGAGTTCATCCGCGGGGCCAAAAGCGACCCGTCCATCGTGCGTCTGCTGCAGTGCGACCCCAGCAGCGCCTCCCAGTTCTGAGGGCGAGGAGCCAGGTTCCCCCGCCTCCCTGCCCTCACGGGCCCTCTCCCGGCTCTCAGCTTCCTCTCCCTTGTGTCTATCCAGGCTGGGGGTCAGATTGCACCCCCTCAGGGTCTGCACTCTGGGGGCCCATGGAGAAGGGAACACTGCAGTCCCCCCAAGGCCCAAGCAAGCAAGTGGTTTGCACCCCCCAATCCAAGAGACAGTATCTCCCTTGGGCAATGATAGACAGACACAGGCTCTGGCTTGGTCTGCGCCTCCGAGTCAGCCCTACCTTACCTAGACAGAACTTCAACCATTCCTCCCCCACCCCTCACACACAGCCACGAGGCCAGACTTCCCTCCCCGAACCACCGAGCAAGCTCCCCTCACCTTGTAGATCTCAGCCTGGCTGGAAGGGGGAATCATGCCCAGGTGAGAAGGCTGTCTTTTTATTTGGAGGGGAGACAAGGATTCCAGACGTGTGGGGGCTTGTGGGGGAAAAGCTTTCCTTGAGCCATCCTTCCCTGCAGGAGGGCCTCCACCCTTCCTGCACCTGCTCTTGTTGGCCTGGAGGCCACAGTGCAAAAGGAAAACCTCCGGCTTCCAGCCCCCCAGCTGTGGGTCCCATGAATGTCCGCCCGCCTTTCAGCACTTGGAGGAACACAGACCACGGAGCCCTCTATGTATTTTGCCTCTCTCAGACACACACACACAGACCCACAGACACATGGGCAGACACACCTAGAGCCCCACCCACAGTGTCCTGTGTGAGAAGGAAGCACAGGCCCCCTGGCTGAGCCCCCTCCCCCGCTGCATGCAACTATGTGGAGCATCTCTGTTCTTTTTAATAACTTCAGAATAAAGTCTCTTTCAGTGCAGTAGGCTGAGTGGCCGGCGGACGCGGTTGAAAGCCCCACCTGGGTCCCCGAGGGGCCACTGAGCCCTCTTGGGCTGGCTGCAGGAATCCTAGCCAGGTCACGGTGCAGACTTGGTTGCAGGGCTCCAGTGGCTAGAGGGCCCAGGCGAGGCATCAGCTGTCAGAGTGTCAGCGGCTCCGAGGCGGTGCAGCTCAGCAGGTCTTGGCCCTCCACGGGCTCTGGGCTCTCCTGTGTTTGCGGAGACACGGGAGGCTGTCAGGCCTGCTGGGTCTGGGTCTAGGTCTGCGTCTGGGTCTCCTCCTCCAGAAGACCCAGGGAACGGGAGGAGGGGAGGGCTGGGCAAAGGGGCATCACTACTCCTCCCCAAGCAACGGCCAAGCTGTACCCTTGGAGTGCCCCCAGTTCCAGCCCAGATACTCCTCCCCCTCCCTCAAGACTCATCCTGGGCAGGGGGAGAGCCACATGTCAGCTGTGTGACTTAGCGGGGAGATCTGACCTCTCTGAGCCTCCAGGCCTCTCCCTTTGGCCCTGGGGAGAAAAACTTGCCCCAGGTCTCAAGGTGAGGGCCCCATCCAGAGGGGTGGGTGCGGCCCAGCCTGGGCTCCCCAGCAGGGGCTCCCAGGAAATATGGGGAGTCAGGGCTGTGGAGGGGATAGTAGGCCTTACCATGTGGTGGCTGCTTTTCCCCCACCAGGGCCTCAATTTCAGCAGCTGGTGGGCGAGCTGGGCACAGCGCACAGCAAACACGCTCTCCGCCACGCAGAACACTAGTGAGATGCCCCAGAGGCACAGGCTGGAGCTCTGTGGGGGCACAGGGGACAGAGATAGCCACCTGGGATTGGGGGTGGAGGGCAGGACTCCAAGAACCCTTCCCACCCCTGATGAGCACCTTGGGGTCCCCCCTTTCCCCTCCCCACCATCCCAGGCCTAAGCACTCACATAAATGCGTGTGGGGTCATAGGGACAGTCAGGTGCCAGCGCCAGGACTTCGGGGCTCCCAAAGGTGCAGGTGGCCAGCAGTGCCCGGCCCTGGGTGGCAAAGGTCACGGCGATAGAGGCCAAGAGGCCAAGAGCACAGGTCAGAGAAAGAAGGGCACAGGCCACGCTCGAGCTAAACACTGTCCAGCGCTGGACAGGGGAAGCCACTGGTCAGTGGATGTCAGGCTTGGCCCCCATGGGGTCAGCCTCACCCCCTCCAAGCAGCCCCGGCCCTTGCGTGTGCTGCTGCCCCTACCCCTACAGCCCCATCCCAGGAGGTGTCACATACCAGGGGGATGCTGGAGAGGTAACGTGACAAAACGATGGCTACGATGCCCGAGGCGATGACCTGTAGGGGAGGCGCAAGTCAGCCCTGACCCGCTGCTGGAGGAGAGTGGGCAGGGGTCAAGGCAACTCTGGGTAAAGATTCTACCAGTGCCAACTCTGGCCCTTCAAACCCCCACCCCTTACCCCTGCTTAGCTTTGGGGTCATTACCCAGATCTGCACAGAAGCACTGCCTCCTCATGGTCCAGCTCTGAGGTGATGTTTTAAAACACAATCACTCCCTGCCCACAACCTTCCACGACTCCCCACTGCCTACAGCTGTCTATCTCAAACAGGGGGCTGTGCATCCCAGGGCCGCAGGGGCATGTCACAGGATAAATACAACACGTCTCCTTGGAGTGGAAAAGATTTTGGAAGAAAATAAGGAACTGGCAAAGAGCTAAAAACAAAATTGTTATTTAAAACAAATCAGGGGGCCAGCCCCGTGGCTTAGCGGTTAAGTGCGCGCGCTCCGCTGCTGGCGGCCCGGGTTCGGATCCTGGGATCGCACCGACGCACCGCTTCTCCGGCCATGCTGAGGCCGCGTCCCACATACAGTAACTAGAAGGATGTGCAGCTATGACAGACAACTATCTACTGGGGCTTTGGGGGAAAAATAAATAAATAAAATCTTTAAAAAAAAAAAAATTGAAAAAAAAAATAAAACAAATCAGGACACTTTATGGAGTAGAATTCAAAATCCCTAGGAGTATTTTAAATTACCCCAGGCTCCTATGACCTGGCCCCAGTCCCATCAGCTTCTCAACCACCCCGGCCAGTGTCTTCCCTCATTGCCCTGGATATGGACACCCACACATACCTGCTCATGATGCTACCCACACAGTGCCCTCTCAGGAACACCCTTCCTGCTCCTCTTTACCTGCTTGATTCCTCCTCCTGCAGGCCTCCCCAACCATCCGCAGTCCCAAGAGGTGGGCCCACTGTTTAGCCTACCAGCTGCCCTCTGGATCTTTGGGGCTCCATTCAGCCAGGCTTCCTCCTTGAGTTCCCTCACTGCACCAGGCATGGGCTGGACCCATGGGAGGCAGGTGAGACGATGCGGGGCCCAACAGTGTCTTTAGTTCACTGTGCAGCCACAAGTAAGTGCCTCAACCTCTCTGGGCTAAGCCCTGCTCTGCAGGATGAGCTCACGGAAAGAACACTGGCTTTGGTGTCAGACACAAGTTGTTTCAAATCCAGCGTGGTTTCTTTGTATCAGCAAGAGGTTGGGTGAATCCCTGAGTCTCGGTTTCCCCCTCTGGAAAGTGGGGATAATAATGGCCCCATGTTGCTGGGAGCAGTAAGGATTAACAGAGGAAATGAGGGCAAGGCTGAAGTGGTCCAGCCCAGAGCCCATCCCTGGTGGACCTCCTAACCCTGAGCTCACTGCCTTCCCTGCCTTCTGCACAAGCTGAAGAGAGGAACAAACAGCAATAATAGTACCTCCAAGGGACCCCGCACACATCTGCACAGCCCAGCCTTGTCCCACCGAGCGAGGCTCTCCTACCTGCTGGGGCCTATGAGCCTCATTCACCCAAGCCCCGGGGCCAGCAGGCTGTCTGAGCTTCATTTTGCAGGGGAGGGAACAGGCTTAGAGAGAGAAATAAGTCCCTCAGCCAGGAGGTGGCAAGGACAGAACCCAGACACTGATGTGTGGGTGTTCCTCAAAGGCTGCAGCCACCTCTGCTGACAGGTGGCAAGGGTTTTGTGAAGTTGAGAATACCAGGCCCCTTCATTCATGGATTCATCAGACAGGGTCTGACAGCTGGTCATACCATGGCCACCGTTATTGAGCACTTACTAGAGACCAGGCCTAATGCAAGCTCCTGCCCAATTGTGTTTTTCAGTGTCTCCGGAACAAATCTTAGCCCTTCCTACCTCCACACCTTTGTATCTGGCACTCTCTGTACTTGCAATGCCATCCCTGCTTCCTTTCCTACTGGCCAGCCCCAGCATGCCTCATACCTGGGGGATGGTAATTTCAGCCTATCTCTGAACTCCTACTCATCCATCAGTACCCAGCTCAGGGGCCTCCACCTCTGTGCACCCTCCCAAGCTGAGCTGATGCTCCTTCCTTCTGTTCAATGCCGTCTTGAGTATTTCCCTGTTGTAATAATAATCTTAGCTCTCAGGAGTGAGCACTAACCATGTGCCAGGCACTGTGCTAAGCACTTCATATGGATGATCTCATTCAATACTCACCAGGACCCTCTGAGGTGGACACTGTTACCATCCCCATCTTACAGATGAGGATGCTGAGGCAAAGAGAGGTTGAGCGACTTGGGCAGTTGGTAAGTGGAGGAGTGGGGGTTAGTGCTTATGGCTCTCTGTTTGCCCACTCCAGGCTCTGGGTGGGACTCAGCAAAGATTGTTCAGGCCCCCTCCACTTCCTCCTGCCAGCCACCCTCCCAGCCAGGCCATACCACAATGGCAGAAGTGACAGAGAGGATGTTGACTACGCAGTACTGCAGAGCCACAGCGTCGTGGGGGGCAGCCACGTAGCGCAGCACTGTGCCATGGAGGAGAGCAGCTGCGATGAAGCTCACATGGCCCAGCACCACCAGCACCAGCCCCGTCTTCATCAGCACCTTCCGGAAGTCATCCACACTCAGGCCACCTGTCGGGGACAGCTGTGTCAGGGTCCTGAGTGGGGCAGAGGAGAAAACCGAGGCCCTGGCAGGAGTGATGGACACTAGATTCTAAGTCTACTTCTGGATGACTTGGGGCCAGTGACTTGTCTTCTCTGAGCCTCAGTTTCCTTATCTGGAAAAGGGGTTCACAATGCCTTCCTGAGAGTCCTTGGAATCCAAGGTTGGAAAAGCACACAGGTGGTACTTAATAAAGGGTAGTAGTGGCAGGGCCAGGATTTGAACCCTGGTCTCTAGCTCTATGATCCTTCCACCAAGTTCCCCATTCACTGATACTCATGGTCACTGAGTGCCTGCTCTGTGCCAGGCCCCAAGGTGCCACAGTGAGCTTGATAGTCACTGTCCAGGCCCCAAGGAGCCCCTAGTTCATTGGACAGGGATCAGATCCTGCTCGGGATTCAGTTTGGTGGATAGGGCCCGGCACAGGGTAGATATCCAACTCACAGTTGCTGAACTGACTCCGGGCAAGAAACTCAAGCCTCTGAGTCTCCATTTCCCCATCTGTAAAATGGGAAGAAGAACCCTTGTCTCCCCACAGGGAAGGAGGGTCCCATGAGGAGATGGATGGGAAAGTGGGACATACGCTGGGCGTGCTAGGAAAAGCAAGCTCTCGGTGCAGGGGCACTGGGCAGGGAGGGGGCAAGCGGGGGAGGCTGGGGTCAAAAGAAGGCCAGGGACTCATAAGCAGATTCTCACTGAATGGCCAAGTGGCTGCCCAGCCCCTCTCTGCACACCTCCAGGAACAGGAAGCCCACTCCTTGGGTAGCTCGGGCTGTTCCAGATCTGCTCCCTGGATTTCCCCTATGGGTTCTGGCTCTGCCCTCGAGGGCACACACCAGGCTGGCCCTCTGACCCCGCCATCCCCCTTACTCTGACCAGCTCTGAGAGACTGGAAGACTGGCCGGGCCCCCAGAACTAAACAGCTCCCTTGTTTGTTTAGCTGCTCCTGGTGGGACCTGTGAGTCCCTTCCTAGACCTCAGTCTCCCCATCTGTGGCCGAGACGATTGGATCATATTTCATACATGGGAGCTCTGCAGCTTAAAAAAAAAAGAAAGAAATCACTAGACTGGATGTTCTTGGGGGCTCTGTGCCAAGAGGCAGTCCCCAGGAGGCAGGGAGGGATGGCGCCACTCAGTCACAGGCCCTCTGCGTGACCTTGCACCAGACCCTCCCTTTCTGGGCCCCAGATTTCCCATTTGTAAATCGGGATGGGTTGGTCTAGCTGTTCTCTGAGATCCCTGGAACCTGCAGAACCCTCTGGAGCTGGACCAGGTCTAGGAGAAGCAGAGGGCAGACCATGGGCTGGACAGGCACCGTGGAACGGGAGTGGCATCACCCAGATTAACTGCCAGCCAAACAGGAAGGGGCAGGCAGCTTCGTCCCAGGGGCCTGACCCACTTCACCCCATCCACCCACCTACCTGGCAGCCCAGACACCACCTGGCTCAGGGCTGGGCTCAGTAACAACAACAGCATCCCAGGACCAAGACTTGGTCAAACTGGAGGCACAGTGCCAGCGCGGGGCTGTGCCTGGACACTGCACAGTCTCCTTTGTTTCTAAGTTACCATTCTTGGAGCACTTAGCAGTGTGGCTGGCAGAGTGGTCAGCTCTTTACTCTTAGGAGCTAACTCCACCCTCAGGGTAGTCCTAGGAGGTGGAGCTACCATCCCCATTTTACAGACGAGGAAACTGAGGCTCACAAGGTCTCTTGGCTAGAGAGTGGGGACTCCTCAGGTCTGTCTGATGCCCAAGAGCAGCATCCCTGTGCCCAGGGAGTGAGGGGAGGCGACAGATCCGTCTCACTCCCGTCCGGATCCTGTTTGCCAATGGCCCTTCCCTCCTTGCCTGGCTGGGGGAGAGGAGGGTACGGAAGTGGGAGCCCCTTGCAAGGCTGAGGAAGCCTAAGGGCAGGCAGCCTCAGGCTCAGAACTCCCTGGGCCCTGGATCCCCCTCCCTCTGCTCTTCCTTCTGGGCGATGTGGGGGCTGCTCTCTCCAGCGTCTCTTCTCCCACCTGGGCGGGTCCCTCCTCCGCAAGAAAGGTAAGTGGGGGCGAGAGGCAAAGGTGCTACCCCACATCGAGAAGATACCAGCAGCCCTCCTCCCTCCATCTCACTGCTGGGGAAACTGAGGCCGAGAGCGGAAAATGACCTGCAGAGCAGGCGGCCTGGACCCCGGGCTCCCACTACAGTGCTCCGCCCCCTGCAGGAGGATTTGGGGCGGGTTCGGGCCGCCCCCCGCCGCTCACCAAAGCGCAGACACATCTCGGCTCCCGCGCGGGGTCTCCGCGGCCGGTTTCAGCGGGGCTCCAGAGGCTGTGGGAGGCCGGGGGGCCCCGCTCCCATCCTCGTCCGCAGCCGCCGCGCGCCCGGTACAGCCCGCGCCGCGCCCACTTCCCGCCTCGAGCCCCGGGATCCCTGCGCCCGGTCCGCCTCCCTTCCCGTCACCCCGCAGGCGACCCAGCCCCGGGAGGGCCCTGGCGGCTCGTTTGCATCCCGGGCCTGTCTGACCGGCTGGGCAACCCTTCCTGGCCTGCCCGGTCGAGTCACGGCGCTGGCCCCACCCACCTGCGCCCGCCTCGCATCCCGGCTGGCGCCTGCACCCCCGCCCCCCACCCCCGACACACACTCTCGTGGCCCACCTCCACTCCAGTTATGCCCATTTTACAGATGGAAACTCAGAGGAGCCGCTGTCGTCCGGCCTAGGGAGTGAGTTGCGGGCCACACGCGTGTGAGCTGCGGTTACCGTGACCTGGTGGGCACCTGGACGGGAAAGCCCCCAGGGTGAAGGTTGAGAATCCACTTCTTCCTAGAGGAGGGGAGGGGCAGCAGTGGGTCGCCTCAGGCAAATCGCTGTCTCTCTCTGCCCTGGCCTGGGATTCTTCCGTCTGCCACGCTGAGCAAGGCGCTTTACTTCTCCGTCTTGGGGGGGTCTCTGTTCCCTCATTGGAAAATCAGGAATCATAATTCCTGTCCCCTAAGGTGGTGAGACAAAATGAGATACAAAAATGAGATAAGAAAATGCTTTGAAAACTCTAGAGTATCTTTACAAAGGCAGACCTAGCAGGAGCACGTAGTAGGAGCTTTACTAACCCTGGCTTTTGGTTACTGAGCCCTTTTAATGTACCAGGATGGACCCATGCCCTGCCTTGTTTCATCCCCAGCGCCCAGAAGTGCCCTCACCCAAGAGGGCCCAGCCAGAAGTGGTGGAGTCAGCTGGAGACTAGATTCCCACCCAGCCCTCTGTGACATGTTCTCCCATGTGGCCATGCTGTGTCTGCCTCCCTGGGCTCTCTGGGCCCTCAGAGCAGGCCTCTGGGAGGCGCTTACGTGGTATCTGGACAGCATCTATTCACAGTCTGCACCCCTCATGGCACCGGTCGGTGGCCTTGAGGGCAGGGGCTGGCTAGATGCATCCGACACCAGATGTCTGGCGAATGCGTGCCTTTCTGCACACCTGTTCCAGTGCCTACTGTGTGCCTTGTGAGTCGGGCGCCTGGGTCAGCACACAGAGCCCCTGGAGTTTGGAGAGCACAGTAGCACCAAAGGAGGGAGCAGAGCCCTAGGGAACCACACCTAGGAAGCCCCCAGGGCATCCGCAGACCACCACAGTCAGGCAGGCCTGTCTGGTAAACCCTTGGCAGACGTGCTTCCCTGTCATCTGTTGTCTGAAGGGGGACAGTGCACAGCGGGTGTAGGGTGGAGAGAAAGGCTTGCAAGGTGGAAGGGAAGATGGGGACAGTTCATTAAGCCATGGGGCTGGTGCCCTCCCAGGCTGGCATTCAAAGGTTGTTGTCCATGAGGACAGTCTTTTAGTAACTGGGCAGTACACATTCCTATGGTAAATGGTCAGACTGCGTTTGTGACCCAGCAATTCCATTTCTAGGTCTTTATCCTACAGACCAAAGAGTGCAAAGATACGCATGCGTTTCATGATGTTTATGGACAAGTTGTTCCTAAGAGCAAGATAGCACCGAAGTGAAAGCCAAGAGAGGAGGGGGCCTGGAGGAGAGCAAGGGGAAGGACTTGGCTTTTTGTTTTGCACATGGCTGCATTGTTGGACTCTTACAATAAGCATTCATTTATGTCTTGCTTTTGTTGAAAGGAAAGAAGGAAGGAAGAAAGGAAGGAAGGAAGGAAAGGCCCCATCACTACCACCCTGCCCCCACTCCACCAACTACTTTCTCTTTTTTTTTTGTGAGGAAGATCAGCCCTGAGCTAACACCCATGCCAATCCTCCTCTATTTTGCTGAAGAAGACTGGCCCTGGGCTAACACCTGTGCCCACCTTACTTCACTTTGTATGGGATGCCGCCACAGCATGGCCTGACAAGCGGTGCCTCGGTGCGCACCTGGGATCCAAACCTGGGCCGCCAGCAGCGGAGTGCTCTCACTTAACTGCTATACCACGGGGCCGGCCCCCACCAACAACTTTCTGATGACAAAGGCCACCTCCCAAGGGCTGCCCTGGTGAGCACCTGTGGTCACTGCAAAGCTGATGTCAAATCTCGCGTGCGTGCATGCGACCTCTCTACCAGTTGGTGTCAGGCAGTCTCCTCAACACCGAGCCCATCTGGGACCTTCTGGAATTAGGTTGGGGACCAGACCTTTCAAATGTCTCTGCTTTCAGATGCAAAGATGAGGATTCTCTCTTTTTCTCCTTGGAACAATACTGAGAGTTAAAGATTATTACCTCATTTTACAGATGAGAAAATTGAGGCCCAGAAAGGTAAAGGCTTTTCGAACATCACACAGCATGAATCAATGGTAGAGTTGAGACTTGGATCCAGGCCTGTCTAACTGTGAAGGCTGCTCCTAACTTCTGAGTGCGTGTGTGTGTGTGTGTGTGTGTGTGTTGGGGGGGAGGAATAGGGGGAGCCATAGCCCCCAGGGCGTGGGCCTGCTCTCTGGGGCCTCTGAGGAGGAACAGTCCCACCTGTTTCTCCCCAGACACACTTTCCTGGCAGTGGCCTAGCTTTAGCTGCCTGAAGTTACTGCCAATTCTCTTCCTTATTGCCAAGAGGCCAAAGTCCATTAGTCCCAGCCACATGGTGTCCCTTGCCTCTGCCCCACCCCTCTGTACACTGGCCTGAAGTTCTGGGAAGAACTGCAGGCCAGAGCTCTAGTCCCTTGTCCTCCACCAACTCACTGTGACACCCTGGCAGCTCACTGCCTTTCCCTGGGCTTCAGTTTCCCCATCTGTCAAATGGGGATAATGATTGCCTTCCCTGCTTCCCAGATTTCTGAGGCATAAATGACTTGAGAGATATGGGAGTGGGCTGAAACCTAGCCAGAGAAATATAAGGCGTAATCCTCTCTTCCTGGAACATTTAACCACCAGGTGTGGCCTGGTGCACTTAACCTGGAGGCTGGGTCTTCCCAGGGTGGCCTCCCTGCTGGGCTGCTCAGCTGGGGAGGGGGCTTCAGGCTTCCAGTCCCTGTGCAACCCCTCCTCACCTTAAAAAAGATTTTTGTTTTTTCCTAATTATAAGAACAGTTCCTCCAGGTAAATAAAATTATTGCACACAAACCCTGCCATATTCTATCTTAGGTGTGTATGTACATGAACATAAAATGAAAAGCCAGCTGGTCACGCTTGTCTGAGAAGAGGAGGTGATTAAAGAGGACTGTAGCATGTTTACAACGACGAATGCTAGATGGTGTGAATGGGCTGTTTATCATTCTTTGTATTTTTTTCTTTTATATTACCAAAAAAAAAAAAAACTCCTTGTAGAAAACTTAGGGGAAAAATAGGAAAATATAGAGAAAGAATCACAACTACCCATAATCCTCCCTACCCCACGGACAACCACCATTCACATTTTGGAGGATTTTTCCTATGTGCATATGTCATTTTCTCCTTCTCCTCTGAGACTCCTGTCACTTGGCTCTACTCTGCCACCCCTTTCTCATCACTTGATCTGCTGCCCCTGCTCTCCCCTGTCTCCATCCGTCAAGCACTTGGGTTTCCAGATCTTGGTCAGGTGATCTGTCCTAATGTCCTGCTCATCCATGTGAAGGACCCTCCAATACCCTTCCTTGAGCTCCTCAGTGACCTTCCTCATGACCCTAGCCATTCTCTCCAGGGCCATGCCTTGAATGGTCCCCTCTGAAATCCCAACCTCAGGCATCCCACAAAGCCCTCTCCTACAGCATGCCCATCTTCTGACTCCCACTGCCTCATCCTCTCACTTCACAGAGGCCACTGGCCTGTTCTATTTTCTTCCATTCAGCTAGGCCCCTCCTGGCCTCTCCACCACCAAGCCTACACCACAAGGTGGAAGATCTGAAGGCCAGCTCAGCTGTCCAGGGAGAGATGAGAAGTATAGGGTTCTTGGACTTGGACCAGGATGGTGGCTGTGGAGATGGAGAGAAGAAGGGAGATTTGAGACATGTGATTTGTATGCACATTGAAATTTGAAAAGCACTATTCTAAATCCTCTCACCTCCTTACTCCTTCTCCCAGTGGCTCCTCCAGCTCCACTTGGACCCCACTCCATCCCTTATCCTCCCCCTTTCTGCTAAGTCCTCCCCATCAGCCTGTAAGCATACCCAAGTCTCTTCTATCCTACAAAAACACACCTTCCCTCAACTTACTTTATAGTTCTAGTTACCGCTTCCTTTCCCTTCCCCTCCAAACTTCTGGAATGGATTCTGTTTACTTGCTGTCTCCATCTTCTCAACTCCTACCTCCTCCTCAATCCACAGCAGTGTGGTTCAGCCCCCCACAGGAAGAGCCCTTGTCTAGGTCACCAGTGACTTCTAACTCTGCTGAATCCAACGGAAGCATCCCAGTTCATAGCTTATTATTACTCGCCACTCCCCCTGCACTCCTAAAGACCACCTCTTTCCTGGTTATCTTCCTGCCTCTCTGGTTGTTCCTTCTGAGTCTCCTTTGTGGACTTTTTGTCATCAGCTCAACCTTTAAATATTGGTATTCCTTTGCATCCTCTCTACTTCCCCTATTGTTCCCATTGGTTGGTTCATGCAGTCTCACGGTTCCCCTTTTATATGATGATTCTCAAATCACTGTCCCCAGACTAGACAACTCTCCTGAGCATCAGGCTCAAATATCTAATTACCTCACCTCTCCACCTGGGTGTCCCAGTCATCTCAAGCTCAACACGTACAGACCCACTGATCATTTCTTCTCTTCCCCCAAACTGCTTCTTGTGTATTTTCTGTCTCAGTTCGTGGCCTCATGATGTACCCAAGCCAAAAACCTGGCAGTCACTCTTTACTTTTCCCTCTCTTTCTACATAAAGTCAATCATTCGGTCCTGCTGATTTAGTTCATGAATATTTCTGTAACAGGTGCCTTCCTCTTTGTCCCTGCTGCTATTGTCCTTGTTCATGTAGCATCTCTTGCCCCTCAATCATTTTTCCTCATTACTGAGTAATCTTCCTAAAGTATAAATCAGATCATGTCACTCCTCTGCTTAACATCGGTAACATAAAAGAAATTAAAGAGGATATAAATAAATGGCAAGACATCCCAGGTTCATCGATTGCAAGGCTTAATATTGTTAGGATGGCAATTCTCCCCAGACTGACCTACAGATTCAGTGCAATCCCTATCAAAATCCAAGCTGCCTTTTTTCTGCAGAAATTGATAAGCTGATTCTAAAATTCATACGGAAATGCAAAAGATCCAGAATAGCCAAAATAATCTTGAAAGAGAAACAAGTTGGAGTACTCACACTTCCCAACTTCAAAATTTACTACAAAGCTACAGTAATAAAGACAATGTGGTACTGGCATAAGGATAGACATATAGATCAGTGGAATAGAATTGAGAGTCTGGAAATAAATAAAGATACCAGAAATAAAAATACATCCACGGTCAATTGATTTTTGACAAGGGTACCAAGATGATTCAAGGAAGAAAGAATAGTCTTTTCAACAAATGTAGCTGAAACGACTGGGTATCCACAGACAAAAGGACGAGATTGGACCCCTACCTCATACCATATACAAAAATTAACTCAAAATGAATCAAAGACTTAAACTATAAAACTTTTAGAAGAAAACATAGGTGTAAGTCTTTATGACCTTGCATTTTGCAATGGTTTCTTAGATATGACACCAAAAGCACAAGCAACCAAAGAAAAGATAGATAAATTTGACTTCATCAAAATTAAAAACTTTTGTGCTTCAAAGCACATTATCAAGAAAGTGAGGGCTGGCCCGTGTGTTAGCCGTTAAGTGCGAGCGCTCCGCTACTGGCGGCCTGGGTTCGGATCCTGGGCGCCCACTGACGCACCGCTTCTCTGGCCATGCTGAGGCCGCGTCCCACATACAGCAACTAGAAGGATGTGCAACTATGACATACAACTATCTAACGGGGCTTTGGGGAATAAAAGGAGGAGGATTGGCAATAGATGTTAGCTCAGAGCCAGTCTTCCTCAGCAAAAAGAGGAGGATTAGCATGGATGTTAGCTCAGGGCTGATCTCCCTCACAAAAAAAAAAAAAAGTGAAAAGACAAAGCTCTGACAGGGAGAAAATATCTGCGAATCATATGTCTGATAAGGGTCTAGCATCCAGAATGTATAAAGAACTATTACAACTCAATAGTAAAAAGATAAATAATCTAAGTGAAAAATAGGCAAAGGATTCAAATAGACATTTCTCCAAAGAAGATATACAAATGGCCAATAAGCACACGAAAAGATGCTTAAGACCATTAGTCATTAGTGCAATGCAAATAAAAACTATAAGATACCACTTCATCTGTACTAGGATGGCTGTAACCAAAAAGACAGAAAGTAACGAGTTGATGAGGATGTGGAGAAATTGGAACCCTCATGCACTGCTGGTGGGAATGTAAAATGGTGCAGCCACTTTGGAAAATAGTTTGGCAGTTCCTCAAAAAGTTAAACATAGAATTACCATATAACCTAGCTATTTCATTCCTAGGTACGTACCCAAGAGAATTGAAGACATGTATTCATACAAAAATTTGTACAAGAATGTTCAGACCAGGTTTAGTCATAATTATATCACCACACCCAGAACAGGAACCCACACTCTCTGCCTTCTTCTCTGTTACCATAAATGAAGTCCCCTTGCTCTTTTTTAAGGCTAAACTCTCTCCTTATCAAAGGCTTTGCTTCTGTAATTATATCCTTTTTCTCCCTACATCAAGTGCTTCTTCTCCAATGGATCATTCCAGTCAACAACCAAACGTACTGTATATCTCCATCTTAAAACAATTACAAAACAAAACCCCCCTGGACTCTACCTGCCCTTCAGCCACTACTCATTTCTCTGCCTCCCTTCCTACTTTCTCAAATCTCATCACTCTTCAACCCACTTACTCTCTTTGGCCTCCAACCTCACCACTCCACTGAAACTGCTCTCGTCAAGGACGCCATCCATGTTGCTAAACCCCATGGTCACTTTTCGGTTGTCATCTTAACCTCTCAGCAATAGTCAACCAAGATGCCTTTTTTCTGCAGAAATTTTCTACTCCATCCTGCTTAAAACGTGCTTCTCTTGGTTCTGTGACCCCACACCCTTCAGGTTTTCCTCCTACCTCTGTAACCACTCATGCTTGCTCTCTTTAGTTGATTTCCCTCTCCTGGACTTGAATCTCTAAGTCCGGTCTTCAACTACCCATTCGAAGGTCAAAGCCTTGAACTTATCATCATCAATAATATACTACCTCTAAGACCTCACATCTCAGCACCCTACTCCCTGACACCCATCTCCTTTCTTCCCAGCTCATTCACTCTAATACCTTCTCAACAATTCTTCAGCTTCTTGAGATCTCCCTCTCTTGATCCTTCATGATGGCATGCCTGAGAATTTGGTCAAAGGCCTTTTCTTCTCTATACTTGCACCCTCTTTTTCAGTGATCTCACCCAATCCCTTGTCTTTCTATACTATCAATATGTCAATGACTCCTATGTATATCTCCAGCTCTGATCTCTCACTAAATGCCAAACTTGTGCATCCAACTGCTTACTTGTCATCTCTTACTTGAATGCCTACTTGCCATCTAAGCTTAATATACCCAAGAAAAGCTCTTAGTTCCACTCTCTTCAATTCATTCTTCCCCCAGCCTTCCCCATCTCAGTAAACGGCACCATTATCTAACTAGTTGCTCAAGCCAGAAGCATAAAAGCCATTCCTGATTCCTCCCTTTTTCTCATTCTCCAAATTCTTTCCATCTGCCAGTCCTGTCTCTCTATCTCCAAAATACGTCTTAAATCAAACAGCTTCTCTCCATTTCCATTGTCACTCGTTGCATCCAGTAGCCTCCTAACTGGCCCCTCTACTTCTACCCCTACAATACATTTTCCACATAGCAGCCAGAGCAATCTTTCGAAAACATAAATCAGGTCATATCAACGCCCTCCTTTAACGGCCTATGCAGGGCTTCACCGGGCCTGCAATGTCCGACACGCCCTGGCTCCTACCACCTCCGTAATATCATGTCCTCCCACTTTCCTCTCAATTGCTGCACTTCAGCCACGCTGCTCATCTTTCTTTTCTTTCAACGCACCAGAGTGCTTTCCATCTTAGGATCTTTGCTCTTGCTGTCCCCTCTGCCTTCAACACTCTGTCCTCAAATCTTCAGTGAACTTTTCTCTATCACACGGTCTAAATCCGCACTGTCCAATAGAGCTTTCTTTAATCATGGAAATGTTCTGTATTCGCACGGTCCAATATGATAGCCACTAGCCACATGCGGTTATCGAGCACTTGCAATGTGGCTGGTGTGACAGAGAAACTGAATTATTTAAGTAATTAAAATTTAAATTTAAATAGGCACAAGGGGCTAGTGGATACTGTATTGAAGCATGAAGGTACATTATCCCCAAGCCACTCTCTATTAAATTATCCTGTTTTATTTTCTTCAAGTACTTTTCTCTAGATGAAATAATCTTGTTCATTTATCAATTTTCTACTTTTAGCACAAGAATGTTGGCCCTATGAGAGCAGAGGCCTTGAGTATCTCGGCTACAGCTCACCACTCAATACTCAGTACCTAGAAGAGTGTCCGGGACATGGAAGTTGCTTGATACGTATTTGTCAACTGATGAATAAAGCATCAAATCAGTGGTTCTCAAAGTGTGGTCTGCGCACTCCTGAGGGTCCCCAAGAGTTTTCAGAGGGTCTGTGAAGTCAAACCTATTTTCATAATAATACTAAGGCATTATTTTGCCTTTTGGATGGTGGAAAAGCAATGGTGGGCAAAACAGCTGGCCCCTGAGCACAAAGCAAGGCTGTGGCTTCAGGCTGTACTTATGGTCGCTGTGTTCATCACTGGCATGCATGCACAGTAAAAGAAATAAATATACCAGTTTCACTTAAGAATGACTTGATGAAACAGTAAAAATTATTAACTTTATTAAATCTCCACCCTTGAGTATACTTCTTTTCAATATTTTGACAGAATAGGAAGAATTCTGCTGGAGCCTAAGTACCACAGTTGTCTCAAGGAAAAGCACTTGTGCAATTGTTTGAGTTGCAAGCTGAACTAGCTGCTTTTTTTCCTGAACACCATTTCTACTTGAAAGAAGGATTGAAAGACATATGATGGTTATGCAAATGTGGGTTTTTTGCAGACATTTTCTCTAAAATGAAGGAAATGAGACTGTCAATTCAAGGGGAAAAATTGACAGTATTTGCTGCCAATGATAAAATTTGAGCTTTTGAATGAAAATGAGACTTTTGCAAAATTTGTATCCACCACTGTGAGCTTAATAGCTTCCCAATACTTAAAGACTTTTTGATAAGATCAGTGGTGACATTAATGAATATGATTTTTAATATTGTATAATGAAATGTATCAACATTTGGAAGAGCTATATAACTTACTGAACCAATATTTTCCAAGTGACCAATACATGATGTTACAAAATCATGCATGGATAAAGGATGCATTCAAAGTGCAAGATAGACCACTGTATTTTAATTTAATGAAAAGTTCATCGATATGGTTTCAGATTCCACATTGAAACTAAATTGTACAAAACTATCATTTGTCAAGTTTTGGTATAGTATCAGAGATGAATATACACAATTAGCTAAAAAGGCTTTAAAAATACTCCTTTTTCCAATTATGCATCTGCATGAGGCTGAATTTTCTTCATGTACTTAAACCAAAACAACATATCTCAACAGATTGAACAGAGAAGCAGATATGAAAATCTAGCGGTCTTTTATTAAGCCAGACACTAAAGAGATTTGCAAAAATGTCATTCTCACTAATTTTTTTGATATGGAAAATGTCATTATTTTGCATTGAAAAAGATGTTATTTATGGTGACATTAATGGGCTTATTATTTTTAAATTAACAAATATATATATATATTTTTTGCTGGGAAAGAGTCACCCTGAGCTAACACCTGTTGCCAATCTTCCTCTTTTTTTCCCCCCTCCCCAAAGCCCCAGTACACAATTGTATATTCTAGTCATAAGTCCTTCTAGTTCTTCTATGTGAGCAGCTGCCACAGCATGGCTACTGACAGACAGGTGGCGTGGTTCTGAGCCCAGGAACTGAACCCAGGCTGCTGAAGCAGAGCGTGCCAAACTTTAACCATTAGGCCATCAGGGCTGGCTCGATAAATATTTTTTTTAATTCTTAATTTTAATTTTTAATATGACAAGCATCAATAATGTAACCCACATAAACAAAAGCTCTTTCAGGTCTTCAATTTTTCAGATTGTAAAGAGGTCCAAAAAGTTTGGGAAACACTGCTATAGATAAATAATGAAGTTAATCAGCCCCTAATACCTTGGGGCATTGGTGGAAGGAACACAAGATAATTATAAATAAGCCACCCCATTTGGAAAAAGATAGGAGGGGAAACAACACCCAATGGTCCTTGGTGTGTATTGCATCCTACAGATCAGGAACTGCAAGGATTCCATGTCTTGGTCGAGTGAGGCCAGTCTGTTGCTCTGCCATGTTGGGGAGTCACCCCTAACTGTTGTAACTCTGTGGCCACATCTTAGAAGGATTTTGAGGATTTCCTGTTGGTATTGTTTGGAGCCAAGACATTGCCTTAGTGGTTGATCAATCGCAGGCTCCTAGGTGCCAGGATTGGTGTTTCTCTGGCAAAACCACTCCCTTGAAAGTTGGGCACATTTTCTGACTGTTCACATTTGGATAATGCCATAGGCTAATAACCAAGTCAGAAGAATTGTGAGTCATGGTCCCTGAATCTTGGTGTGCCAGGGAAAGAGAAGGAGTCTCTCTTAGCAACAGGACCTCCCAGTCTTCGGCTCAGAGCCTCTTTCTTCATCTCTGTCTTGGAGCACTGTGAACACCAGGCACGGGAGGAAGGCACAGCTGGCTGCCCCCCACCACTAGGCTGCATCCCAGTGGAAGGCTCTTTACCTAGGGTAACTGTTCTCCCAGTGGGGACAGGTAGGAAGGGCTTGGGAAGGGGCTGTGTTTCCTGCCTCCCTGCCTTTGTTCCCACTCACTTCAGCTTTGACAGAAAGAGATGAGCTTTTTCAATCCTGCAAAGCACGTGACCATCAGCCTGCATCAGCTTGGATTGCTGGCTACAGGCAATCTCTCTTAGCAAAGCTGTAGGCACACGAGCTCAGGGGCCAGGCTGCCTGGATTCAAGTCACAGCTGTACTGCTGTGTAGCTTCGTGACCTTGGGCGAATTGTTCCAGGCCTCAGTTCCTCAAATGTAAAATGGGGAATAACAGCGGTAGCCACTTCTTTGTGTTACTGTGAAGATTAAATGAATTAATAAGTGTAAAGCACTTAGAATAGAGCCTGGTACATGACGAGTGCCTCAGAAATGTTATCTTTTATTATTCATTATTCTCTCTGCCAAATCTGTCTCTTTGACTCTGAACTGAAGTCTTGGGAAAATAGCCCATACACACAACCTCCTGACTTATTTCTACCAAGTTCCCTAAAGCTCTCACTGATGTTAGATGCATGGGCTGAGCTTCAGGAGACCCTGGCTGTGCAGCCGCATGGCAGGGAATGCTGACCTCCGAGCCTGGGATAGGGAAATCCTCACTGTTCTTTACTCCCTCAACTCAGCCAATTCCACGAGTTACGGGCATCCCTAGCAACAGCCCACTTCCTATATTAGTCAGAACTTCTTCAGCTACAGGTGACAGAATCCTAACAGAAATGGGCTTTGCGTAAGGGGAAAGGAATTTGTTGGATCACATTACGGGAAAGTTCAGGGGCTTCAGACATGGTTAGATCCCAGCACTGAGATGATGTCATCTGGTGTGTTCCCACGGTGTCTCAGTGTCTTGCCCTTTCTCCATTTCTCAGCTCTGCCTTCCTCTGTGTTGGTTTCAATATCAGGCAGTCTCTGTCCACGTAGTGGAGGATCCATGCTTACAACTTCCCAGCTTAGGAACCTCGGGAGAAAGCAGCCTCTACTCTCCTGGAATTCCAGAAAAGCTTGGAATTGCCTTTAATTTCTTCAGCTCTAGTTATGTTCCTTAGGGCCAGCCCCGTGGCTTAGCGGTTAAGTGCGCGCTCCGCTGCTGGTGGCCCGGGTTCGGATCCCAGGCGCGCACCAACGCACCGCTTCTCCCGCCATGCTGAGGCCGCGTCCTACGTACAGCAACTAGAAGGATGTGCAGCTATGACATACAACTATCTACTGGGGCTTTGGGGAAAAAATAAATAAATAAATAAAATTATTAAAAAAAAATAGCTATGTTCTTTAGCCTTGTGACATCCCAGAGTCACGTCACATGTGGCCTCAGAGGACTGAAGCTGCACAGCCAGGGAGGGGAGGAAAGGATTGATATTTATCAACCAGCTATTCTGTAGCAGGCATTTTATATCTTCTCATGGTGAGGATTATCCTGTTTGAGGAAGGAAACAAAGTCTCATGGTCGTCTCCACCTCCCTCCAAGCTGAGAGGGGAGGGGCTCTTTTTTGTGTCCATAGTCAACCCTCTGCCTCTGCGCTTGCTCCAATCCCTCTCTCTTCCTAGAGAAAAAACATCATCAAATATCTTCCTCTTGCTCTTATGTTGTCACTCTCTCCCTCTCTATTTTCTCCTGAGCCTCCAAACATGCTTAAGTCTATCCTCCTGAAAAAATAAACCTCCTCCCCTTCTTAGGAGAGATTTGTCTGCGATTTCTACCTCCTCACCTTTCACTCACACCTCAACTAAATGAAATCAGTTTTCTGTTGCTGCTGTCTTCTGAAATTGCTCTCTCTAAATTACCAACTACTTTCCACATGACAAATCCAGTCCTCAGCTAGCTTGACCCATCTCACATGTCAGCTCACCATGCTTTCCTTCCTGAAATTCTCACCCCACTTGGCTTCCATAATTTTGTTCATTCCTGGCTCTCCTTCTCCCTTTTCTGGTTGCTCCTATCCCTGTGCTCACTGGTTAAAGGTTTACGAGAAGAGAAAGCCAATTCCCCTTTTACTCACATCTATGGTTTCAAGTGCCATTTTTTCATGGGTGATTCCCCATCTCCAGGGCCTGGGTCTGTCTGTGGGTGTCCATTTCTATTGACACCGCACAAAGCCTGAACAGAGCAACTGTCCATATATAGTGGGCAATGAATGGATTTCCTCAAAGGCAGGTGCCTAAGGAATGGCAAAGCGGGGAACCATATCCAGATCTGGAACTATATCCCAAGCCACTCACAAAGGCAGACCCCACAAAAGAAAACTTAAGTAGCATCTCCAATGAAGGTTAAGAGGAGGGGCAGTTATCCTGCCATCGCTAGATCCTTCTGATGACTACTCAGGCCTCAGAACTCAACCCCACAGTGCCAGCAGTCTTCTCTCGTTGCCACCCTCCACCCAGGAAGCCCTCTCTCTCACGTTTGCATGTAAGAGTGTCAGAGTGGAAAGAGCATGATATCTGGCATTCCAGATCTGGGTTTGTGGTCTGCTGCTGTTTTGATCCGGCTGTGTGATCTCCAGAAAATCAGTGGCCATGTTTGGTATCTGTTCGTGAACTTCTTCAGGTATGCAAGGAAAAGCCATGCTCAGATGATAGTCAGTGATGAGGGCTACAATAAGGACACAGAGGACGTGAGGTTATCAGGGGAAGCCATCTCAGCAGCCCCAAGCAGGTCCCTGGGGAATAGGAACAATGATCCGGTGACGTGCCCTGGCTGTGCTCCTAGCACTTATATCTCCCATACCAGACAGGCTCACACAGGCGGTTGGCCTCCACCACATGTAGCTTGTTCACGGCAGCGTTTGGCGTGGGCCCAAATCCTGTGTCCAGTCAGCTGCAGGAAGGTTGGCAGGGCTGGCCTCATTAGATTTACGTGACCTAGATCACAGTGATTTCACGAAGCAAGATCAGCTCAGGTCTGCTGGCCTCAGGAGGAGGCTGAGGGAGTTGCAGGCACTCAGCTTCATGGTTTTCGTGTCTTCCTCATTGTGGCTCGATTTCCTTCCTTCCTTTGACAAATGAAGGGGTTGGATCAATTGATCTTCAAAGGTACTTCCAAATCTGACTTTCTAGGAATTTATTATTATTATAGTTTGGCTGCACATCAGCTCTAGTGAAATGGCATATCATATCCCTGCTCGAAGGTTTCAAGTTGTGTTGTATATCAGTCAGGGATCAGCCACAGGAAACAGAAACTATTCTAATTATTTTAAGCAGAAAGGGATTTAATACAGGGAATTAGATATTTAAAAAACTAGTTGCATACTAGTCAGCCATAAAAAAAGACAAAACCGTCCCATTTGCAACAACATGGATGGACCTGGAGGGTATTATGTTAAGTGAAATAAACCAGAAAGAGAAAGACAAACACCACATGATTTCACTCATAAGTGGAAGATAAACCAACACACGGACAGAGAGAACTGTTTAGTGGCTACCAGGGGCAAGGGGCATGGGGGGTGGGCACAAGGGGTGAAGGGATGCATTTATATGGTGACAGACAAACAATAATGTACAACAAAAATTTCACAATAAAGAAAAAAAAACTAGTTGGAAGGGCTTGGAGGAGTGGGCTCTAGGATGAGCCTCCAGGAGTGACTCTCAGAACAAGACCCCAGAATAGCTGCCAACTCTGGCACAATCATGAAGGTGATGAGTCACGAGGGCACTACTAGAATAGTTGCATTGAAGAATACACCAGGTGAAAAGACAACCCACAAAATGGGAGAAAATATTTGCAAATCATACATCTGTTAAGGGACTTGTAACCAGAAAACACAAGGAAGTCTTATAACTCAACAAAAAGACAAATAACCCAATTAAAAAATGAGCAAAGAGGGGCCAGCCCGGTGGCACAAGTGGTTAAGTGCATGCGCTCCTCTGCAGCGGCCGGGGGGTTCGCCGGTTCGGATCCCGGGCGTGCACCGACGTACCGCTTGTCAAGCCATGCTATGGCGGCATCCCATATAAAGTAGAGGAAGATGGGCATGGATGTTAGCCCAGGGCCAGTCTTCCTCAGCAAAAAGAGGAGGATTGGCAGATGTTAGCTCAGGGCCGACCTTCCTCACAAAAAAAAAAAAAAAATGAGCAAAAGATTTGAATAGATATATCTTCAAAGACGACATACAGATAAGAAAGGAGTATATGAAAAGATGCTCAACATCGCTAGTCATTAGGGAAATGCAAATCAAAACCACAATGAGATACCATTTCATGCCCACTAGGATGGCCATAATGAAAAAGACAATAACAATTCTTGGCAAGGATGTAGAGAAATTGGAACCCCTGTGCATTTCTGGTAGGTAAAATGGTATATAGCCTCTGTGGAAACAGGATGATGGTTCCTCAAAAAATTAAACATATAATTTCTGTATGATCCAGCAATTCCACTTCTTGGTGTATACCCAAAAGAATTGAAAGCAAGGACTTGAACACATATTGGTGCACCAATATTCATAGCAGCACTGATACAACAGTCAAAAAGTGGAAGCAACCTAAATGTCCATCAGTTGATGAATGGATAAACAAAATGTGGTATATCCATACAATATCCACATAATATCCAATGAAATATTATTCAGCCATAAAAAGAAATGAAGTACTGATACATGCTATGACATGGATGAAACTTGAAAACCTCTTGCCAAGACACAAAAGGCTACATATTGTATGATTTCAGTTATACAAAATATCCAGAATAGGCAAATTCATAGAGACAGAAAGTAGAGTAGTGGTTGCCAGGGCAGGAAGGAGGACAGAATTGGGAATAACTGCTAATAGGTTTCTTTGCGGGTGATGGGAATGTTCTGGAATTAGATGGTGATAGTTGCACAACTTTGTGAATATATTTAAAATCTACTGATTTGTACAGTTTAAAATGGTGAACTTTATGTTATAAGAATTATATCTCAATAAAAAAAATAGGATGGTTAAAATACACACACCCATTGTGGCTGCAAACTAAACATCACCTCTGCTGCTGCCACGACTGCTTTTCAACCACATGAAGCTAGTGACTGGACACTGGAATGCTGCTGAAGCAACCCTACTTTGCCACAAAAATGAAGCAACAACCACACAGCTGGGAGATGGCCTTGGCCTCACTTTCTCCTCCCAACTCTTATATAAATGGATACAATTTATAGACCCTAATTTGCATGCAAAATGTTAACTGCAAGGGATTCTGGGCAATGTAGTGTTTGACTTCGCAGCCTCGGCAGGATGAGGAAGAGATTGGAATGGATGCTGACAGACAATTCACCATATCTACACCAACTCATCCTTTGGCCTTTTAGGGATCTAAGCCCTCTCCCTAGGAGAAGAGATCCAAAATCCATCTCTGGGTGATGTTCATTCTAGTTCAGTCATGATTCTACCTCAGCAAACTGTAACCTGAGGACTAAACGATCAAGTTACCAACAATAACACATCTTACAATACTAGGGAAAATGTGGGAAGTGGGAAAGAAATGAGTTGGTATCTATAAATACATACACAATAGAGCAAGGAAAAATATGAAGTGCTAATATAGTCCTCATTTCTCAACTTTTCATGAATTAGTTATTTATATTCACAACTTTCTTTCTCTACTACTCATTCTAAGTTCATCTTCCCCCAGCCAGTACCTTAGCTGGATGAAGTTCTTTATCTGATGTGGTGACCCAATTTTCATTCCTAAAGGAAGTGAGCCCTTGCTGGTCTAGCCTTTCAGAACTTTGACTCCTTAATATGGCGTACTAGAAGTAGCCCCCAGAGGGTCCTTTAGGTTCCAGATATACCCCTTCCTGCCCTCATCGAACAACAGCAAACCTATCTGTCTTGATGATCAAGATCAATCACTCCACATAACACAATTGCCCCCTTTAAGGCTATTGGTTCAGTGGATGAGGAGCCCAAGTGGGCCAGAAAACTTCTGGTTCAATGGACTCATTGCTGTGTCCCCTGGTGGAAGTATTTCTCCTCTAGGTATTGAGACTACTAAACTAACAAAGACCAAAGTCACAGGAAAAGAAGCAAAACTTTTGTGAGTGGGTTGTATATAGGGGTCACTGTTCCAGAATACATACCTCATCCTATAAGACAAAACCTTCGACTTCACAAGATATTGTCTTCCAGTAGCGCCATAAAGGAGTCTTTAGTAAGTCATTCGGCTGTTCTGTAAGGCCTGCTGCTTCGGGATGATCCCATGGGTCTTAGCCCATTGCCTCACTTGATGAGAGGCAGTGTTGTATGGAATACTCCATGACGAATAAGGCATTCAGTAAGTTCGCGGATAATAATAATGACGATGATCGTGATCATGATAATAATAAATGAAAATGATACTAGCTAATACTTAAAGCACTTACTACAGGCCAGGCACTGTTATATGTATTCATCGAATCCTCACAGTCCCAAGCGAAGAAACTGAGAGAGAGGTTAAGTAATTTGCCCAAGGTCATAAGTTACTCAAATGGTGGAGTCAGAATTCCTACCCAGGCTTTCTGGCTCCTAGAGTCTATCATCTTAACCACTACGCTTCTCAATGTGAACATATAATCAAATTTAGAATAACTAGGGGGCATGTCTTTGGTTTCATAATAATTGGGATTCTTCTCATTTAAAATTTATTCTTGGTGAATATTTTAGGCATGCATGGAAACAATCCATATCTTGTATGAGCATCTTTTCCAATGAGGACAAATCCCTGTGTTCTCTGTGACAGAAGGGATCTGATCTGCTATTAAGTGCCCAGCTGGTCCCCCCAGAGCATGGAGCAGGGCTCAGCAGTAAACCAACATCAGCTTCTCCAAAGGATATCCATTGCCAAAAAACACACGGCTTGACTCCAAAATGTTAAGGTTCTGTGCTGTGATTCTTTTATGGAAGTTTGCCACAGTGTGTTTACAGTATCCTTATTTGCCAATTTCCACACCACTGGATCTGCTAAGTCATAAACCTCAAACCATTACACTGCATCCTGTACCAAGTGGTGACCATTCTCTTAAGCTGGGCCCATCAAAGCTGGTAGCCTTATGAGTTACCTGGTAAACAAGTCAGTGAAGCATAACCAAACGTGGTATGTCACATCCCAAATCAAAAGAGATCCATCAGATGCTCAAGGTTTTTCCTAGTGGTGGGTGATATACAGGGCAACAGCTCACCTTTCACTTTAGATAACCTGCCATGCTCCAGACTACCACTGTGGATCCCTAAAAACTACATGGAGGTGGAAGTGCCCTTAATTCCCACAGGGGTTATCTGCTATCCTCTAGAACACATGTGTTGTACCAAGGCATTTAGATACCTGCTACTTCTTGCTTATTAGGTCCAAAAACATGATGTCATCACATGTAGAGTGATGTTCTGGGAAATGTGAGATGATTAAAGTTCCTGCAGATGAGATTTCAACAGAGCTGGAGAGGTGATATAACCCAGGTGTGGGACAGTAAGATGAACTGTTGACCCTGACAGGTGAAAGAAATTTGCTTTGATGTTTTCTGCTCTTTGGGCTACAGAAAATAGGCATATTTCAGATCAATAGTTGCATGGCTGCAGGTGCCAGGACAGGTGTTGATTTGCTTCATAAAGAGATTAGAACAGCTACAAGTCAAGTCCTGTACAGCGCAAACAAATCATTTCAATGCAGATAAGACAGAGATTAACACTCCTGAATTTCTCAGTCTTTGATGGTGGCAGTAATGTCTGTCATGCCCTCAGGGATGCACTATTGCTTTTGGATGATGATTCTGGTGGGGAAGTACAGCTCCAGGGGTTTTCCTTTGCTCTTCTTACCACAATAGCTTTCACTCTATGGGTCAACGTGAAGATTCTGCCAGTGGCCAAGTGTGTCTATTACAATTGTGCCTGCAGGAACTGAAAAATAACCACAGGGTGAATATGCGAGATAGACACAGGCCAAAATTCCTTTTAAATTACTTGACCCTCATGTATTAGTTTGCTAGGGCTGCGTAACAAAATACCACAAACTGGGTGGCTTAAACAACACAAATTTATTGTCTCACAGTTTGGGAGGCTGGAAGTCCGAGATCAAGGTGTTGGCAGGGTTGGTTCCTTCGGAGGGTGGTGAGGGAGAATCTGTTCCAGGCCTCTCTCCTAGCTTCTGGTGGTTTGCTGGCAATCTTTGGCATTCGTTGTCTTCTGCTGCATCATCCCCATCTCTGCCTTCATCTTCACATGGCATTCTCCCTGCATTTGTGTCTGTGTGTCCAAATCTCCCCTTTTTATATGGCACCAATAATATTGGGTTAGGGGCCCACCCTACTCCAGTATGACCTCAATTTAACTACATCTGTGACAACTCTATTTCCAAATAAGGTCACATTCTGAGGTATTGGGGGTTAGGAGTCCAACAGGTTGATTGTGGGGGACATAATTCAACCCATAACACCCCCATAACCCTCTATTCTAACTAGTGGAACACAAGGACCTTTTAGGTCCTTTGGGATTACTGGTGGCTAAGGGCCAGTTTCTAAGTATTCCCTAAAGACCTGGGTACTTCCATTTCCCTAAGCAGAGGAACATAGGTAAATGCCTTAAGATTCCTTTGTGAAAGACTAAGATTTACAATTCAGTTATAGTGATATTGCTGTGTGCTTCCTCCAGGGTATCCCTGGAGGAATAAAGGGTATCCCTTTATTCAAGGGCCTTGGGTCTGAGAATTTAGTGAGTGTCCATAACTCTCCATTTTGGTGACTCAAAACAGGCTTTTCTTTGCCAGACCTGGAGTTTTGCTTTGTGTTATACAAACCAGGTAGGACCTTAGTAGGTTATATTTCATCATTCCAGCTCTGTTGCCTTGGTATGGCCCCTTGGCCCCTGCCACTCCAGGATCCCATCATCTCTGCTGACATTGGGGATTCCATTTCAATGGCAGCATCTCTTAGGTTCATTCCCAGCCTATGGAGGATATACACTACAGCACTTTTCAAGATAGAGTGTTCCCCTTATCTATGTACTTTCCAATTCCTTAGTGAAAGGAATATCCTCTGAGCAATTTGGAGGGCAAAATTAGATGAGCAGATCACACATGATAAACTGGTATCAACATTTCTATCTTCATATATGTTTGGATTTGTCTTCTAATGCTATACTAAGGAATTTTTGGCATTTCAATTTCTTTGTGTGTAGACCACTGTTAAGTCCAGGTTTCATCCAACCAACCAGCTAAGAGCCACTCTTAGCCGCTAAAGCCAATATACTAAATCCAGAATCTCTAGCACGTCCATATTAATAAATTCAACCCAAATGAGAATAAAATTATGTTTTCTTCCTGGTCTAATACCTTTAGAATCCAGTCCACATGCATTCCCCAGGTTTCTGCTGATTCAAATTAGCAAAATCTTACAATTCTTCTGTAGCCTTCTCTCAGATCAGACTTTGTGTTTGCCTTCCAGAAGCATATTGGGATCTGACTCTAGTTACAGATCTGTTGGCAATAAGGGTTAGTGGGTGGGACACGAGAAGTACTGGCATTCCCTTTCAAGGCAACTACCCCAGGGTCTCCAAGTAAGACGAGACCAGCCATATCAGTGAGGGGAAGAAGGGCTGCTTTGGCTTGGTAAGAGAAGCTAAGTGGAGTCTGTGGATTCAGAACACTAGGATTTATCCAAATCCACTCAAATGTCCTAATTTCAGGGTCCTACTTTTTCCCAAACAATGTCCTAATTTTCACATAAGAGACATGGTAAGGATATGAATTTAACTTATATTGTAATTCAATAACACAGAATCTCCATCTGATTTTCATGTCAGCTTTACGGCTACAAGAGAAAAAGTTCTTTTGGGGCTCTCCCATACATGCCTTGAGCCAAAAATTTAAGTCTTGAGCCTTTCATTTTCTTTCTTTAACCTGTCTAGCATAGCCACCATCATTTAAGCCCTCATTTCTTACAAGATGGTCTATCATGGCAGCCATTTGGTCTGCCAAAGTCTTTCCTCCAAAAGACATTTCATTTCAGATGACCACAGATGTAAGCAATCTTTGCCTACTAGTTTGTCATTTTCCAATGGCAACTAGATTCTCATTTCCTTCAAATCCAACTTAGTCATAACTATTCTAAGAGTTCCATCTTTGAGGGCCTATTGCCTATAACCACTTTTGGAACCAAATACTCTATCAGTCAGGGTTCAGTAGTTGCCAGGAAACAAAACCCTTCTACCTATTTTAAGTAGAAAAGGATTCAATATATGTAAATTAGATGCTTACCAGAGTTGGAAAGCCTAGGAAAGTGGGCTCTAGGCTGGGCCTCCAGGAGAGACTCCCAGATTGGTCTAGCATGGGAGATGCTACCTCTGCCACTGTCATGAAGATGAGAAATCAGGAAACCACCACAGGCTGACTACGAGAACACACATCACTGTTATTTATGGATCAGGAAGCCCTTCAACACCCACAAAACTACTGATGGATACTGGAATATCATTGAAGAGAAACCTAACATCTCTACAGCCTGTGCAGCAACAGTCAGAGTAGCTGAAGATGACCCCTGAATCACTTTCTCCTTCCACATCTTGTTTGTGCATCTAACTAGCAAAACTTAAATTACATTCAGAACATTGGTTTCAAGGAAGTTTAAGATATGTAGCTTTTAGCTTTCAAGACTCTGGAGTACAGGAAATTGTACTAGAAAGAGGTTGGAATGAGTAAGTATCCATTTACCATACCCACACGTTTCTTTCCATTGGCCCATCCAACTAGGACTGGTGACCACACATGCCCTCTCCCAGTTTTAGCCTCTTTGCAAGTTGACTGCAAGCACTCCATCTGTCTCTGGCTTTGAAAATTACCTCTTCCTGGCCTCAGAGAAACCTAAAATGTCCTTGTCTTCAGAATTGTTTTGCTAATCTACCTAACCTCATCCTCAGCCACCTCTTCAACTAATCTACTCCTCTCCTCCTTGGTCCACTTAGTTCCAGCATACAGGACTCTTACGCTGTGTGTGTGTGTGTTTAAACAGACTAAGGATGTTCCACCAAAGGGGCTTTGTATTTTATTCCTCATGTCTGGTGTGTTCTGTTTTTAGATGACTTTCTAGGCTCTTTCTCACTCCATTCAGGACTATGCCACCCACCTAGCACCAGCTACCACTCTCTCCTCACTCCTCCTGCTTTGTTTTCTTCAGCGCACTTATCCTCATCCAGATTATATACCCCACTGCCTTTCCCCACTAGAGTGTAAGTTGCATGGGGACAGAAAGTCTGTGTTTTCCTTATTGCTGCATCCTATACCTGAAACACAGTAGGTATTTCAGAATGAATGCATGCTGTTCAAAAAGGAAATTAAACTTTCCACATTTTCTAAGCTGAGAACCAACTTTTCCAATGCATTACTCATGTTCTCCTCTAGATGGTGCTGATGGGCCTTTTCAGCAGCTAATGTCTAGGAGATACAACATTAGTGTTGCAAAGGATTAGGGTAAGTTTAGTTTTTCATAGCCTCTGGGCTTTTCTTAAATGACACCCCTAATCTCTCTTATTTCTTCTTATTCCTGAAGGAGGAAAAAACGTGGGCCTTTACCAAAAGCCTTTTCAGTACACCATCTCACTTAATCTTTACAACTCCATAATTAGGATTATTATCCCCATTCTGACTAAGTAAAAACAGACTCAGAGTAAGTTGCCCAAGTCTCACAGCAATAAGAAGTGGAGCCTAGATAACACAGATTTTGCTGCAAACTCCTGTCCCTCCAACAGATGTCTTTGACTTTATCCAAGTTAACTGCTCTCTTGATGAGGCTTTAAGAGAAATGCAAGTCGTGAGTTGATAATTTGCATTTCAGAGATTTTCAGACTGTCTGCCCCTTTTCCCAACAGGTTCCCTTTTTCACACAATGATACCCTCTAGGGCACTCTCTTCCAGAGACCCAAAGTCCACTAACGGCACTTCCTGTCCCAGGTGCAGGGAAACGTGCTAAGTCTGGCTACAGTGCCCACGAGATAAGAATCTTCCAAGTTGGCTGTTGTCCACTCATCCTCCTCATTGTAGTAAAGCACAGGCCAGGACGACAGAGAGCAGGTGCATCTGTGAAAGGAAACAGAAAGCCATCTGGTCCTCAGGGAAAGTATGTTTTCAATTCTTCCTCTGGGCCCAGAGCTAAGGTGACAGAGAAGTTTGGCACTGGAAGCTCTTTCAATACTGTCTGAGAGTTGGGGAAATTAGGGGCATGGGAGAGTAACTGACTCACACAGTCACAAAGTAAGTTACTGCCAGATTTGGAATCTTACATAAAGTCTCATGCATCTTTTAACTTTTCTGCTATACCATGTATGAGCTTTCATTTCTTAATGCCATTATTCTAGACAGACAAAATCCCAAGTGGTACTAAGCTCAATTCTGATGAATTTATAAGACCAGAAAAAATTAAATATGTTGAGATTTTGATAGCATGTCTCGTCTCTCCTCTTACTACAAATTTTAGTCAGATTCCTTAGCCTCTCTTATTTAAACTAGACTGGCAAAACTGAGAAAGCTTTTCAGAACAGGGCATGTGAACCTGAGAGCATAACAAACATCTAGGTCATTGCTTGGTGTTTGTGCAGAATCAAGCACATTTCTTCCTCAGTAAGAATACTCTGTTCCCCAAGTTGTAAACCTACAACATTCACTGGGATCTCTGAAGAGCCACTGGAACTGCCACCCCTTCCCTCGCCTGAAGCATATTTCTAATAAGTGACTATAATGCAGAAAAGGGTAAATAAAGCTTTAACAGGAAAACTGCCCAGCTGCCTCTAGAGGGCAAACAAGGTTCATTTTTATCTACAGCTTCACTATCTGGCTGACTCAGCTAATCCTTCAGTCTGACTACATAGTCCAAAACAAGCCTAGCTTTGCTTCCTGTCATGCTAGGAGTCATGGGTTTATAAATGACTCCACTGCAGTCTGATTAGAATACAATCCTTCTTTCCTGGGGTTAGGAAAACTCAGATCTAGAGACTGTTAAAGACATAGTGGGTCTGTTTCAATCAAACACTTGGCTCCATAGGACTATCCAAGCTGAGGAAAATGAGATGAGTTGAATTACGACAGAAATCTTTATTAAAATGTGTCCTTCAGTAATGTTAGCATACATACAATATACACACATACATCTGTACACTCTTTGACAGACCTCACGGATTGCCACCATCAGTTTAACCAATAAATTAAAACTAAAAAAGGGAGGAGCTGGGGTGGGACTAAGGGCAAAATTTCCATGTTTTATCTGGTAAGAAATTGCAAATTTCTCAGAATTTCCCTGGGGAAAACCTGTGACCAGAGAATCTTTGAAATAAAATACATAAATCCCCACCCCTCCCCCCAAAAGATTCCAAAAGATGCAGTTACAAGTGTGCTTCTCAGAACAGGAGCATTCATTCCACTTCATACTCTGACTTCTGCACCTTCTGGCTTCAAGACAGTCTTCCCCTCAGCTGGGGCAGAGAGGTTCATATGGGCACTTGGGCTTGGTGCACCTTGGGCTCTAGGAGTCGAGGGGCAGGCTGCAGTATGGGAGCGAGGGGAGCCACACTCATCTGAGGTGATGTCTGGCACATCATCTGACTGTGTATCGGAGCTCTCCAGGTCACTGCGGATGCTCTCGGGCTGGGCCAGGCTGATGTCCCAAGGTTTGCTGGCCAGGCAGTCTTTCTGTTCACAGCTTTGGTGTTTGCAGCGGGGATCCTCTTCATTGCTGCCACCACCACCACCACCACCACCTTCTTCTTCATTCTCTGCCATCTGAGCATGAACATGGAGTGAGTCCTCCGTGCTGCTTCCACTCACCAGCTGATAGTGGCTTGGTTTGGCTTCAATGTCCACTTGTATTTCCATATTGTTGCATTCTCTGTGGAGACAAAATCCACTTTGCTGAGTCATGTATGGGTCATGCTATACCTGTTGGTAAAAGCAGTTTGTGGGTTCAGAATTAGAAAGTCCAAAAACATAGGTAAAAAGTAGACTAGAGCTCACTTTTAACAAAAATAAAAATTTAACCTAACATTAAAATAAGATGGAGAAGAACAATTAGATCCTTTTTGTTGACTTAAAACACACACACACATATCTTTGCCAATTTCTTTAAACAACTAAAAAAGAGCTTCCAAAATTCAACTAAGGGTCAGAGCCTTACAGTATCTTACTCAAAATATGAGAGTGAAAGAAGATGCGTAGCTTTTTACTACTACGCCACAATGAGAAGAAATGAGAATCTCTCCAGTAGGGAGCGCTGCAATCACACCACAGCAGATACACTAGCTTCTCAGAAACAAAGAGAAATAGCCTACAGGAGCCACATGAGAGCGGGAACCATAGACCACAGACATCAATGAACACCAACCAAACTCTTTAAGTTCCATGTGAATAATTACCGTTGCAACAGCCAAGAAAAGACAAAAAAAAAAAAAAAAGGAAAAAAGAAAGAAAGAAAAAAACCTCTGAAAATCAAGTGCTAACAAGAAGAATCAAGAGATGCCAAAAACTCCCATACCAAGAACTTGCTCAATGAAATCACAGGGTACGCACACCGCAGACCCCACTAGATGGTACACAGAGCCCTAACATGAGGCTGTGAGCTTCTGAAGGCCTAGTACCCAACCAAAAATGCAACCTCTCCTGGGCATCTGACTGTTCACATACCTGTCCTGTGGGTTGTAGGAACTGATTATGGAACCGGCCATAGCACGAGTGCTTGCGTTGTCACTAATTGCACCAAGACTGGCTGTGTCTTTAGGGAAAATTTCCTTTTGGACATCGGCTTGGACTTCTAACCTGTGTAAAGAGGGGACGTTCAAGTTAATATGAGACCTGGGTATTCCGAGACAGTCTGCTTCCTGGCACAGATCTCTTCCATTATTCTCTTGCAAATTGAGTTGATCTGATCGTCTCCAATTGTCGAATAGATGCTCACACATTTTCTCTCTTAAATATCTACTGAAATCGTCCCCTCCTGTCTATCCCCACTGCTTCTGCTCAACTTCAGGCCCTCCACATCTCCTGCCTGCATAACTGCAACTGGGCTCTTTCTCCAGGAGCCCTCAGTCCAAGTCAAACCACTTCCAGATCAGTGACAATGTGGACAAAGATCCAATCACTCCAACAGTCCTCTCCTGGCTCCCTATTGCCAGCAGGCATTTAAGGTTTTCCTGATCTGCCTCCAAGCTCTCTTTCCAGTTCCATCTCTCACCATAGGTCCTAAAATCATAATCACTATGAATTTTTTCTTTCCTCACACACCTATACACATTTTATACCTCCATGACTTTGTACATGCTATTCCCTCTCTCTGAAAGTTTCCTTTCTCTATGTGACAAACTCATACCAGTGCTTAAGAACAAAACAAGTATCATCTCCCCTCACTCTCCCAGCAAACCAGTCACTTCCTGCTAAGTGCTCCCACAGCACCTATCTATTCATTATATCAATTTATGTATCTCTCTCCCACTCATCTGTGAGCTGGAAAGGAGAGACCACATCTCATTCACACTTTACCCTCTGTGTCTTACACATACTAGGAACTCAAACATTTAGCAATCAAATTACCCCCAGGCTATGCGATTGAAGGACATACAGGAGCCAACCTCCTCCAAGAGCAGCAAACTTTCCCAGTGGTGTCTCAGAGCTGAGAACCCATAACTATTTCCTTTCTTGGCTCCAACACCATTTTGTTGCACACTAAGTATTTCCTCATAATGAGTTTCACAGTCAAACCCGTCTGACTCATTCACTTCCTATAAAAGGCTTTCACAGAACTGGAACAGCTGGACTGGCTAAGCTGCAGTTTCAGCAAGTCAGTCTCCAGTTATGTCTGCTTATTTACAGGGGTGTTGGTTTTAAGAAAGCACAACAGTGAATTCTCTGGCACGTGGGGGCGGGATCCCCTAACAAGAGACAACTCTAGTCATGAGATGCAGACAGGTCAGCATCAGCCTGCAGCTGCACATTCAAGCAACCTCCATCCCTCTGCCTGTGTCTTTGCTTTGCTGCGCCAGCCTCAGATGTCCCTCAGGAACGTGACACGGTCCAGGAAAATGAGGTAGTGCAATGGCAAGTGCATCAAGTCAAAGACCTGAGCTCTAGTTTCAGCTCTGCCACAGAATCACTCTCAGAATTGGAAGAGGCCTTCACAAGGGCCATCTACTTAGGTGGTTCCCACATGCTAGTCTGAACCACCTGGGGAGCCTTTTCAAAACACCGATCCTTAGGTCTCACTCCAGGAGATTCTAATTTATTAATCTGTGATAGGGCCCTGAAATCTATTTTTAAGAGTCTCCTAGGTGACTGACAGGCACTCAGGTGTCGGATCCACTCCAGCTGCCATCTGTTGCTTGACTCCCTCTAATAGCCAAATGGCCATCTGGTCTCACTTTAAACACTTCCAGGGATAGGCAGCTCAGTATCTACAAAGGTAATCTATTCCTTCTTTGGACTTTTATATAGATTTTCCCTATATTCTCTATAAAGAAACAAAATTAGTCTCCCTATAGCTTCTGCCAAGTCGTCTTAATCTACCTCTTGGCATGCATCAGAAGTCTAATCCTGTTTTCCAGTTCAAGGCCCTTCAGATATCTAAAGGCAACCATCTCTCCTACCTCCCTTACCTTGTTTTGTCCCACCTTTATTCCTCCCCCTACCCCCTCAGGCCTTTCTTCTCCAATGCACTCAACTAACTGCTTTTCATGTAACATCTGTTAGGCTCCTTTGAAGATGTTCTGGTTTGTCTAATGGTGAAATGACTATGCAAGTCACAACGTTTTTGGTCATAAAGCTTTACATATTCTCAACATAAGTCCATAGAATTGATTTTCCTTATCTATAAAACGGGAATAGGAATGTAACAAGGATCACAGCACCAACAAAATACAGCATAAGCCAACAAAATACAGCATAAACGCCGTTCAACTAAAAGCCAGTGACAAGCCTAATGGAGAGCACAGCCTTGGGAATTCTACAAAAATGAGTGCTTTTCTTCCTGAAGCAGACAGCCTAATGTAGTAGAGGGAGGATCTGAAGTCAAGGTCATTCTTCATATGGAGGTGCAATGGAAAGAACATTGAACTTTGTGTCACTTAACCTTTCTGAGCCAGTTTTCTAATTGTAAAAAAAAAATACCACTGATGATTAAATGAAAATGAGATGATATACGGGGCATGCCTGGCACAGAGAAATGACTCAATACAGGTGTGTTACTTCTTACAATTCCAACTGGTTCTGTCAGAAATTGTCTATTTGCTTACCTGCTGTATTTTCCCTTGCCACTGGAAAGAATGCCACCACTCAGTGTGCCCCCTGAGAGGGCTGCAAAGCTGGCTGTTTCGCTGTATGGACCCTGCATAACACTGAGTCCATCTGTAGGGCTTCCACTGGTGCTCAATACACTAGTCAGACCTTCAATGCTGCTTTCCCCAATGCTGGGATTTTTGAGGGCTCGCCAGGCATCTGCCACTGGGGATGGAACCAAACATCTCAATTCAAGATAGCATAGCATCAAAACAGAGTCTGGCATTTTCCTGCAATGACTCTTCAGAGTGGAGAATATTCATGTAGAAAAATACTCATTTATTCACTTAATGAACGGCTACTATATGCAACCACCACACACCAGGTATTTTAACATATGCTAATATTTAATCTTCCCCCAAACTAGGCACTAATAGCCCTAATTTTAGATGAGGAAATGAAAGCCTAGAACTAAATGACTTGTCCAAGGTCATGGCTAGTCACACAAAAGTACAATTCTGATTCCATGCCCACTATTCTTTCCACGACACCATAGATGCCATCTGATCAAACATGAAGATTTCAAAATATGTTTAGGCCACATGCGGATTCTAGTAGGAAGCTTGAAAAACCTTTGGGGATCTCTGTGCTCCAGGTTAGTTAATATGGCGAAGTGGAAACAACATCAAAGTAGAAGTCAGAAGACCTGCTCTAGTTCTAGCTCTGCAGATGCTCTTAAACCCATTTAACAGATGTTGAGACAAAGGCTTAAAAGAAGTTCCCATTAAATGGAGATAATTTTAGCCTACGTCCTCTCTCTCCAGAGAGCTGTTGTAAAAACCAAGTGAGATAATAACTGTGCAAAGTCCTCTGAAAATTATAAAGTACTGTGCAGATATAAGACTTTATTATACTCGCTACTATTATCAGCATACTTAGAGTTACTGGAATCCTACTAGTTTGTACCTGCCACACAGAGGCAAGTACCAGAGGAATTCACCTAATAACTGGAACAAAGAAATGAAAAGCTAAAAATACTCTGCCCCCTACAAAGCTCATTATCTAAAGCAATTCAATGACAATCTCTTTGTAAAATGTGCTGAATTTTACTGATTTTTATCTTGTGTCCCATAAATTCAAAGGGAAATTAAAAATCCTCCTTTTACCTGTGATTGGACCATCATCTTCATCAAACTCAATTTTCACTCCCTTTCCGTTGGCCGTGCTAACTCCACAGCCGCCTCCGCGACAGAGAGAAATGGGTACAACCCCATAGACATATGCCAGCATAATGGGGACGCCAATACCTGGGGGAAGAGAAGGAAACATGTCAGCAGGCCATCAGGTTGCAACTGCCCTGAATTTTCTTTCCTAGCCTGAGCACAGACAAACCACTTTACAAACGACCAAGGTATGACAAAAGACAGCTGTCCCAAAGAGGCAGCCTGGTATAACAGAATGATGGCTGAACTTGGAATCAGAAAGGCCTGGATTAGAATCCTGGCTCCAATTTACTAGCTGTATGACTTTGGACATATCTTCCCAGGGTTGTCAATGATCAAAAGAGAATGCACATATAGTGCCCAGCACAGTAAATATATGTTGCTTTCATTTTCCCCATCTATTCACTGCTGAAGTGCTAATCCAAGAACCAATCACTAATCAAACATTGAATAGGGCTGGCCCCGTGGCTTAGCGGTTGGGTGCGTGCGCTCTGCTACTGGTGGCCCGGGTTCGGATCCTGGGCACGCACCGACGCACCGCTTCTCCAGCCATGCTGAGGCCGCGTCCCACATACAGCAACTGGAGGGATGTGTAACTGTGACATGCAACTATTTGCTGGGGCTTTGGGGAAAAAGGGGGAGGAGGATTGGCAATAGATGTTGGCTCAGAGCCGGTCTTCCTTAGCAGGAGGAGGAGGATTAGCATGGATGTTAGCTGCTCAGGGCTGATCTTCCTCACAAAAAAAAAAAAAAAAAAAAAAAAAAAACCATTGAATAAGTGAGTCCTGGGATTTAGGATCCCCCTCCCAGAGTGTTAATTCCAAAACCTTACTGCTGTGTAAGGCAGAATGGCTTAGTTGTTAAGAGCACAAGCTCTGAAGTCAGATTGCCTGGATTCATGTCCCAGCTAAGTGACCTTGGGCAAATTAATGCACCCTTCTGTTATAATTGTGCTGCTGTGAGGATTAAATGAATTAACACATGCAAAAAACTCAGAACTGCTCCTGGCACATGGAAAAACTTCAATAAATGTTAGTTATATTATTATTATTCTAAAACAAACCCTCATGTCTCCCAAAATACTGTGAGGCATTAAGCAAATCAAAATAAAACTAATTTTGTTCTCTGGGTTCCACGGCAAGTGGAGAAGAAGGAAGATGAAAGGTGAAAAACCAGGCCTTAAAGTAATATTCTTTAATTCAACCTTTTGTAGGTGTCAGGTGGAGTTCTAGGCACTAATTTAAGAAGGAAAGACCCCCAACTCTGATAACTTAGTGTGGCTGATAATCATAACAATAGTGCCTAATACAGTTAACTCCTGAAGTGGGTTTGGCATAAAATATAGGAGCCTCCAGGGTGAAACATTTGGCCAGGTGGCTAAACTGCTATAGTCAGAAAGCTGATGAGGGGAGCAGAGGAGAGAGACAGACAGACAGACAGACAGAGGGGGCAGAGAGAGAGAGACAGACAGAAGGGAGGTGGGGGTGGGGGGAGTGAGGAGAGTCGCAGTCCTGGTTAGCTTACCAACACTAACTGCAGCGATGACTGGGGACGCAATAACTGACAAAGTCACTCCTCCCGTGATAGCCAAATTCCTCTTATGTTTGGAGGTTTTCCTTCCCTCATACCTGCTGTGAATCTAAGAATAAGAAAGAAAATGCAGGTGAGCAGGTTAGGACATCAATCTTTTCACCAGGGATAAAAAGGACAAGTGAACATTCCTTTATAAGTCATCTATATTAAAATATATTCCCCACCCCAAAGAGGCATCTTTCTCAAATTTTAACCTAACTCAGACCAGAACAATATAAACTAATACAGAAAAAGTTAATCCAAGAAGAGAAAAAATAACTCAGGGGAGTGAACTAAGCATTTCACCTTTAAGTCACTGAGACAAACTAGGCCCAGGATGTTAATAAGAACTTTCAGATCTCTTGGGGGTTTACGAAAATCCATTTAAAAAATTAAAGTTATTTTTATCTATGAACCAGCTGGTTTTCAGGCAGCTCTGAAACATAAGCTCCTCCCCATTTCCTTCAAACCTTTACCAATAAACCTGAAGATGGAACATGCACAGAACTCAGCATGTCTTACCTTCCTGCCAACATAAACAGGAATGCCGATGACCATGGCAGGAATGGCAATGCCAGCAATGAGGGAAATCCCCACTGGAGCACCAATCAATGTGCCCAGCTGCCAAAGAATTTTCTTCTTACGGCTCCATGGCTTCTTTCCCCAGAATGTGCAGCCAGAAGGGCTGCAGAGGAAACATGCTGAAATTAATGTCAATATTACAAATGCAGCTGCTGTCACCAGAGGCTTGATAAGAGCAAGAGCCTTCTTTTCAACAGGAGTGATTAACAGTTACAAGAGATTACAGGAAATGAGTAGATTACACAAGGGGAAGCAAAGGACAAGGCCAGACTCTTAGGGCTCTAGGCTCTTTCTTCCTTTCTCTTTTTTTTTTGGAAAGGCAGGGCTCCAGGCTTGAAACCTCTTTTCTATTACTTCCTGCTGAACTCTGTCCTCCCTAATCCCTCAAAACCTGCCCAGCTTCCTTGACTGATACTACCTGATATCCTGTACAGCTTACGCACTTGACATCTTATCCAAACGCATTGTGCCCTGCACCTAGCGAACACTCTGATTTGCATAGTTTTCTTGGCATACCTCCTACTACATCTGATAGATACTGTAAATCATGTTCCTGGGAAAGAACATAAAAAGACTTGTCACACCCTTTACATCAGTTTTGTACTCTGAGTTTGGCTACTTTTACACCTGTGTCCAAACTTTTTTGCTCACTTCCTTTGTTCTGTCTTCTCTACTAGAAGGGATAAGCAATTTTGAAAGTAGGGATCATGTTTTATTCACCTCTGTGTCCCCAGTAATTGGGACACTGTAAAAACTCAAATGTTTGCTAAATTGGAAATGAAAGTGCTTCATCCACACAACGTGAATGAATGTTAAGTTTGTAAATAGTAACTCCTTCAGGACAATATTTTAATATTCACTCAAGAATTCTTTGGGGCCGGCCCTGTGGCTTGGTGGTTAAGTGCGCGTGCTGTGATGCTGGTGGCCCGGGTTCGGATCCCGGGTGCGCATCGAGGCACCACTTCTCCGTTCATCCTGAGGCCGAGTTCCACATACAGCAACTAGAAGGATGTGCAGCTACGACATACAACTATCCACTGGGGCTTTGGGGGGAAAAATAAAATAAATAAAATCTTTAAAAAAAAAAAAAAAAAAAAAAAAGAATTCTTTGGAAACTCACTACACGCAAGGAACTGTAAAGAGGTAACTCCAACCTTAAACTTATGTAGTTTAATAAAATTAGACATGTACATTAAGTAAAAGTAGTGATGATGTTTATAAAGAAACGTTTAAGGAATGTCAATAGAGGGGCCGGCCCCGTGGCTTAGCGGTTAAGTGCGCGCGCTCAGCTACTGGCGGCCCAGCTTCCGATCCCGGGCGCGCATCGATGCACCGCTTCTCCGGCCATGCTGAGGCCGCGTCCCACATACAGCAACTAGAAGGATATGCAACTATGACCTACAACTATCTACTAGGGCTTTGGGGAAAAAAAGGAGGAGGATTGACAATAGATGTTAGCTCAGAGCCGGTCTTCCTCAGCAAAAAAAGAGGAGGATTAGCATGGATGTTAGCTCAGGGCTGATCTTCCTCACAAGAAAAAAGAAAAGAAAGGAATGTCAACAGAGAAGAATGAGGCAGAAAAAACTAGGGAAGGCATCACAGATGAAATGGTATTTAAGCAGCCCTTGCAGTGTCGATAAGAATTGAACAGGTTGACATAAAAGGGGGGATGCTGGGAGGGTGAGGTGATTGGAAAGCATTCCAGGTAAAGGAAAGAACATGAACAAGTCTGGAGGTAAAACAGAACAGAAGAGATACAGGGAACAGCAAGCCCCGATTATCTGGAATATAGCATGTATGAAAGCAAAATGGAAAAAGCTAGAAAAGTAGATTAGGGCCAGACTGTGGAAAGCCTTAAAAGTCACGCTAGGTAAACTGAATTCTATCTGAAAGGTAATGGAGATGGTCCCTGGAAGTTGCTGAGCTGGAGAAAAACATGATCAGAGAGGTGCTTCAGAGGAACTTTTTACGGCTTCCTTATGCTCTAATGAGAGGACAACTACATCTCTTTGACATCCTTTTCCCTAAATCAATAACAGAACAAGACTATAAAAGCAATGGACACATTTCCTCTCTCACCTGAGGTAATGCAAGTCTGAGATCTCTTTCATACAAAGCCAACAGAATTCACAGCCACACACTGCACAGGTCATATGATTACAGCTTCCATCATTCATCTTGATAATGTAAGCACTGCATCGGGGGCATGGCTTGATGTCATCTGCTAAGGGGGGAAAGAAGAATGGGTAGAAAAATACCCCCAGTTAAACTTTGTTTGACTTTATTATTCCTTGGAATATATATAAGAAATGAGGAGACAGTCAAGAACTCTTGACAGAGGATTCCACATTGTGCAGCTCACTTCGTTGGAAGGCTGGCTATGTCTAGACCTCAGGAAATTTCATAAAACAGATCCTGTCTCGTATTGAGCTGCCTATCCCAAAAACTGGCATCCTACACAGCACACTCTGAGCAAGGAGACTTCCCTAGAGAGAAAGACGGTTCCAAGAAAAATGGAATTTCACCAGCCAATAGGCTGGCAGAATTAAAAGTAGAGTCTTCCTGTGGGAAGAATAGTCTGCAGCCTGGAAGTGGCTTTAAGTTTTAAAAAACTTTAGCTCAGGAAACTCATTTCTCAGGCTCAGCAAGTATCACTGTAATTTGCTGTTAATACAACCCACAGCCCCTTCCCATGATACTTTCAAATTCAAAATCTAAAAAGAATTGCGTATGCCGTGTAGCATACACCTGGTAATTTTCACAGCAAGCTAGGAAACTATCCTATTAAAATGACAATTTAGGAGATTATGCTGTGCCAGGAAAAAGTGAATGGTAAAATCTTTCCTACTAGCCTCTCCCAAATGACATCAGTGAAATAAAGTACATTTATAAAAGGCAATAAACCTACTGACATTTTTAATAGGTTTACCCTGACTTGTGAAAGTGAGAACTGAATGTGTGATAGTCTTCCTTTTAAGGTTAATCATTAACCCACATTAATATTTCCTTTCCTTCAATCTGTACCCTATTTCCAAAAGCAGCAATGCACTTAAAGCTAGGGGAAAACAGTACAGGTTTAACACTAATTAAATGTCCTTCTGTTCACAATGGAAGTTTTGAAAAAGCCCCTAGCAAAAGGACCTAACTGCGCTCCAATATGAGACATATTATTAAGAAGGTAGAAACTAGAGAACTCAATTTTGTGTGTATTCCGATTTTACGTGGGTTGGATAACCTACGATGGTCAGAGAGGGACGCTACATATTAAATATAATATTGAAATATTACCAAATATTTTCTGCTCTCTGATCCCAGAAAATACTTGATTATACAGTAAGGTAATCTCTCTCAGCTTTGGGCTCATATTATGAAATATGAAATAAAGAGACAAATGAGACAGTGCCAACTTATACCTGGTCCAGATTCTTGCCCATAACTGAGACCTGAAGTGTGCTTGGTCCGGACTCGCAAAGTCTGTGCCCTCTGCTGACGGGCCATGTCGCATGTCTGATTTGGATGCCATATTTGCTTGCAGTGGTAGCAGAACTCAGTCTGGCAGCCTTCCCTCTCACAGGTCAGCTTTGGGCAGCTGGCACAGCCATAGGCAATAACAGCATAACTGGGTAAGGAAATAGTCAGAGATATCAGTAAGGTAAGAATGCTCTAACCAAGACAGACATTACTCATCAGTTCCAGTGGGGTGACACTGTTTGGCGCCCCCCACTACTACATATGATGTAGACAAAAGAACACACATGCACCAGCGGGCCTAACAAACCGTAAAACATATTCTGTGTGAGAAAGTAAGTTCCTCCTTGAGATTCTAAAAACACAAATCATTTATTTCCTGGAAAAACAGAGGAAAATATCATACGTAGCCTGAATTTCTAACATGTATTCAGTCACAGTTTAAACTGCTTTAGGAGCAGTTGGCCAGAGCAAGTTTCATAAATAACAGGGTACAAAACTATTTCCTTCTGATGGTTTGCTATATTTAGAGAGATCAGAATTTGTTTAAAGGACAGAACATTTGTAAAATAAATAGCAAAAATTAAAACAAGTATACTTTTTCATTTTTAAGTTCCACAGTGAAGCTGGTCTGACCACAGCCTGAGAGACAACAGCCATAGATGGATTCATGGTCAACATCTATTGAAAGCTCATTTTATCTGTCTATACTTTTTTCTTTTTCTTTCTGTTTTTTCCAATTCAAATCTATACCTTGAATACCTTCTTTCTTGACAGGCTCCAGAATCCAAGAATATCACTCATCTATCTTATTAATTAATATATACAATAAGGCCATATCTCCCTCTTTCTTGCTCTCTCTCTCCCTCTCCTGACACATGCTCTTAGTAAAGATGGGCGATTCAGAATCTATCAGCACCAGCATCAACTGCCTCTTATAATTCATGTTTATTTACCAAGAATTACCCTCCCACAAACAATCCGATATTTTTATAACTATTAGCCTTTCTGACTAATTCTGTCAACTAAATGCTCAGATTACCCTAACAAGTGGACACTCGTTTAAAACAAAAAAATTTTTTTAAAGTAATTTAAAGAAACAAATGAAGACAAGAAGACAGCAGTGGTGAAAGTTCACATCATTTTTAGACAGGTCAATGATTGCAGCTTAGGTGTTGCCATCTGGGCTTTGCTGCTCCCTATTCCACACTCTCCTCCAACAGCCAAAGACCTCAAAGAACTTACACAAAAGGCTAATAACATTTTCTTGGATTTATTCTACAGCTTGTTTACTTGAACGTTCATAATAGGAGCTCAAGCTCTCAGGTTTATCATAGATTCTGCAAGTTGATTTGAGAATGACACTGAAAATACCGCTGACAAAGTATCATCTATGTTATATAATACAGGCTGTATTAAAACTCTTCTCAGAAAGAGCAAAGTGAGAATAGGTCAATGTATGAATGCAAATGATTCATATCCTGTAGGAGTTCTGAGCAAATTTACCCCACCTAGTTGCAAAATAACTACTAAAGATAAACAACGTTTCTCCTGAAGAAAGTGATTTGCTTGCTATTTTGTGTTAAATGGAAAGGTACTGAATGATCTCAGAAAAGTATTAAGTCAACTTCTGATGATACAAATTAGATATACTGCCAGTCAGGAAGCCCTTGAGCATTTCAGGATCCATTCCTACTTCCCATGGTGGGAGTAAATATTTAACGGATTCTTTTTTTTTTAAATAAGAACATTTGATAAGATTGACAATGTCAATTTTGGGTGTGGAATTTGATTCCAAGGAAGTAAAATAACCCCAAATACTCATGAACCCACAGCAATCTATTAATGACACAGAATTACTCAGGGCATGAGACTTGGCATTCCTGTTTTTGAGCGACTGGCCTGGGCTCCTTGCCCCTGATTCATTCTGCATGACACTGAGCTAATTAAAATCTCCAAACCTTAGCTTCTATCCCCAAAATGGAGGTATAGGTGCTTGCCACCTTCAAGTGTAACTAAACATGTTCTAAAACCGCATTTGACATCTTGCCCTGAAAGGTATGGTATAAAAACACAGCACATTTTGTCCTACGTCCTGGGCTTTAGCATACTCTATTCCTTCTGCCTAGAAATGTCCTTTCCTCACTTCTTGCCCTGGCAAATACTTAATCCATTTAAGAACCAGCTCAAACGTCATCTTCTCTATAAAATCCATTTAACCTCTCCAGGCAGCTGGCTGCCTACTTCATGCCTGTGCATAATTACTTTATAATACTTATCATACTATATTTTAATTATGTTTATATGTGTTTCCCCAACCAGATACTCAAGGAAAAGTATCATCCATTTTTTTAATCTCCAGGGTCTACCACACTGATTCATGTTTAAAATAGCTGTGTTGAATGAATGATAGAGATTCTCTCCTGCTTGGGTTTTTGGCTGTCCCCAGGGCATTCTATCTCTTCTCCTAAGCCACTACTCTGCCCTGAAGCAATTTTTTAAACTTATCCATGTATCAACTGGCTTACTATATATGCCAGGTACTACAACTTAATCCTCAAATTTTATATAAGCCCATTTTAGGGATAAACTCCTACATTCTGAAAAGGGCAATCTTCTTCCCCAGGTAGTTGGAAAAAACCTCATCCTCGAGACCAAATCTGCCTTGACTATTTGTTCCTTCTCTTCCATGTCCTACACTGGAGCCTCTCTCCTATCCTGCTCTCTTAGCTTAACTAAGCATTCAGGTTTGCTAACTAGAAGGTAAATGAAAGGTGTAGGAAATTATATGCTGCTACAAATACAGATGCATCCTTTTTTCCCCCTTAAATTGATACAACTTTTACTAATTTTGTTAGTAATTTCCTAAGTCTTCAGAAACATCATAATGTATGACAAGCTAGACCACAGCGTTTACCTAACTTCAGCCCCGGGGAAAAAAATCCCATTAGTATGAATTTGATTATGCTCCAACAGACTCCGGTAGTTAAAGAAATGTGTTCCTATATTGTGTCTGTACTTCCCAGCTCCAGGCCACATAACTTCATTTACAAATGGACCCCAAGCAGGTGTAAGGGTGGTAGACATGGGCCAAGTTGTCACAATGAGCCAGCCGTACCCTTACTATCTTCCTTTTTCCTGCCCTAGTTCAAAAACCATGTCATCTCTTGGCCAGACAACTGCAAGAGACTACTATCTGGTCTCCTTATTCCCTACTCTAATCCAAATTCCAATTCCAGAGTATCATATGTTACTCTTTTGCTTAAAATCCTTCAACAAAAAAGAAAAAAGTCCTTCAAAGTCCTACTCTGCATGGCACAGATAGGCCCACCAACTTGAATTCAACCTACCGTTTCAGATTGATCTCTAGTCACTTCCCAGATCATGCTCCCCATATTGTGCATCCTGAGGCTAACCAAACTAGACTCCAGACTTAGTCTTGTATTTTTATACCTCCATGCATTTGCTCATAACACTCCGCTTTGAGATGCTTTTTTCTCTACCCTAATCTTTGCTTTCCTGGGATGAATTCCTACTCATATTCCTCAAGGCCCAGATCAAATATCACCTTCTCTGTGAAGTCTTTCTTGATACCATCATGCAAAACCTTTCATCTATCCTCTAAGAACACTTGTATTTGCTGTAGTATTTATTACACTGCATTTCTATTCATCCATCCATCCATCCCTCCATCTATCTCCTCTACCAGGCCAAACTTCCCGTCAAGAGGACCACGTCTAAGACCTTTTTGTAATACTCAGTACTCACCTAAGGTTCAACACTACATAATTCCTCAAAAGTGTCTGTTGAATGATCACCTGTCTGTCCTTTTCTTGCCCACCCTCCTCGTATCTGTCGTCTCTTCCAAAAATGGTGCTGTTCGTATTCTTTATCTTTCTTATCAAAATTCAACAATTCATCCCATTCTTCTGGGGCCTAATTGAAAGATTTTGTTCATAGAGTTGTAGAAAAAGTTGGAATACAGATATCCTTGACTAGAGGCGCTCTCAATCTACTCAGAGCATAAGACTCATTGTTAAATAAGGACGCTAACAGGAGGCAGGCCAGAATAACTACTAAAGGAATTTAGAAAACTGCAAATAGTCAGGGAAAATTTCAGTGAAGCCTTCAAGATGCCATAGAAAAAAACAAAAACATGTTTCCTGGTGATCTAAGTATGGGGAAATTATACCAGATTGAAGATTTATACTGCATGTTAGTATTAACAAGATTTATAGTGTATATAAGCATGTTTAAAGGGCCTAAGAAGCTCAGAAATAAATTTGCTTTATTTTGTTCAATTCAATATTTCCCAAGCTTATTTGATCACAAAACATTTTTCTTTCCAGTAATGCCTATAATATATCTTGTGAAATATTGATATAGGTGAAAAATAGAAAATACGATCAAAAGATGGTTGGAAACTGTAAAGGGGCTTAAATTATAAGGACAGATCATATAAATAATAAGCTCTTAAAGATGTAAGAAGTCATCTTACAGGTCAGGTATGAACAGTTTTGCACAGGGGAGTGATATAAAATGTTCCACCTCAGAATGAGTACTTTGGCAAATATGAGAAAGACGTATTGGGCTAGAGGATGATGTAGATGGTGCTGGTCCAGGTCGGGGGGAGGGTTGGGGGTGGGGAGAGAAAGAAGAGTTGTGAAACAGAAGGTACAGAGCTAAATTAAGAGAAGAGGTCCAGGATGGCTTCAGAAAGGAAAAAATCCTTCACTGACTGAGAAATTTGTCTTGCTCAGGGAACTTGCTCTTCCCTCATAAATGCGCTAGAGATGAACAGCAGCTTCCTGTTTATGGGATGGTCCAGTCCAGTTGTCCAGGAAGACCAACAGCTGATAGTACCTGCTGGGGTCACGTGGGAGGGGGAACTCTGCAGGAGACAGAGGCAGCAATGAGAGGCTGGAGAGGTGGACCTGCACAAAGAATTTAGGTCAAGACAGCCTTTTCTCCTATTCATCTGTACAGAAAGATCTGCCCTTGTACGCCAGTCAATTTTCCAGTGCCTCCTTTGCTCACCCCTCTGTCTTCTAGAGATTCTGAAAGGGTTTAAAGATTGGCAACATTATGTTTACATGATTTGGGGGTTTCTAAAAAGACATGCTTAAGCAAAGGCTCTAAGGGGTAACAGATCAACCACACCATTTATTAGCTGTGAGACATTGGACCACACACTTAAACTTCTTTTTTTTTTTTAAAGATTTTATTTATTTTATTTTTCCCCCCAAAGCCCCAGTGGATAGTTGTGTGTCGTAGCTGCACATCCTTCTAGTTGCTGTACATGGGACTCGGCCTCAGGATGAACGGAGAAGTGGTGCCTCGATGCGCACCCGGGATCCGAACCCGGGCCACCAGCATCGCAGTGCGCGCACTTAACCACCAAGCCACAGGGCCGGCCCGACACACTTAAACTTCTTTGAATTGGCTTCTCCTTTGAGTTTACCACCATCTACCTGGATGAAACTAAAATAAAATTATTTCTGAATGAGGTTATAGTCTGAAGATTATAAACAACTATATAAATGTCAGTTATTTGTATTTTGAATTAATTTTATCTCATTTCAAAGTACGTTTTAAAGATTCACTCGGGGGCCGGCCCCGTGGCTTAGCAGTTAAGGGCGCGCGCTCCGCTGCTGGCGGCCTGGGTTCGGATCCCAGGTGCGACGCACCGCTTCTCTGGCCATGCTGAGGCCGTGTCCCACATACAGCAACTAGAAGGATGTGCAACTATGACATACAACTCTCTACTGGGGCTTTGGGGGGGGGGGAGATTCACTTGGTAATATTGTACATAATATTAAATAATAATGCGAATGTTTCCCCACTGAAATTGGTTCCCTTACTCACAAATAACATAAATCATATTCAAGTATGGGAAAAGAAAAATTCAAGACTCTCTCTTCTGTTCTACAAATATTTTCTAAACAAATAATGAATCTTTTAATATATAGTGTTCTCATTATCATGAGTAATCACCGTGAAACTAATGATCAGAACTCTGTAAGATCACTCACATGCTCCCTTACCCTGCCAAATACACACACAAACACACACACAGAGCAAAAGGTGGACTTGACAAATTTCGATGGCAAGAACTTGATCTGTGGGCAGTAAGGATGGCCAGGTATGAGAAGAAGAGGTAACCGAGGCTTAGGCTTCTCTTCTGTGATTTTTAACAGACCCCAAAGAATAGAATAGTTTGATTAAAACAAAACAAAACAAGCTATTTTTCTCCTAGCATTAAAAAGAGGTGAAAACCACTGGCCACATCCCCAGGGGACTCAGACACCTGTTTGGGAAGTGAAAGAATGTTCAAGTTACTCCCTGTTTATCTAACACCTTCAACTGAAGATCTCAAAACACTCTGCAAACATTAATTAAGCCTCTCAAGACAGGAAAGGATTAGGCCTATTTCAGACAAGAAAAATACACTAGGTAAGAGGCTGTTAACAATAAGAATCATAAAAGAAATTAGATTCTAGCATCTTTGGCTCTCTCAATGTTGTCCGTAGGCCACACGATGAAATGATCAAAATAGTAGCATCCCCAATAAAGCTGACAAGCCCACACTTTTTAAAACAGAGGTTGAGGGCCGGCCCCCTGGCTTAGCGGTTAAGTGCGAGCTCTGCTGCTGGCGGCCCGGGGTTCGGATCCCGGGTGCGCACCGACGCACTGCTTCTCCGGCCATGCTGAGGCCACGTCCCACATACAGCAACTAGAAGGATGTGCAGCTATGACATACAACTATCTACTGGGGCTTTGGGGGAAAAAAATAAATAAATAAAATTATTTTTAAAAAAAGGCACTTTTTAAAAAATAAAAAATAAAAAAATAAAACAGAGGTTGAGAGGAAAGAATATTGGCCTTGGTTGGAGTTAAGACCAGTGTTCCAAGCCTGATTCCACTACCCACTAGTTATATGACCCTGAATAAGTTACTCAATTTATTTAAACTTCAGTTTCTTCAATGTTATAAGGATCAAATTAAATTATGAACACCTGGCACAAGGGTACTCCGATGCCAGTTTGCTTTCTTTCCCCAGACTTCACTTTCTTTAGACCCACATATAACACATTTTTTAATATTATGTATAAAATTGTTATAATTCTCTTAACTAATTAGAAAAAAAACAACTCTGGATGATACTAATTCAATAGTTGGCTAAAATAAGAAATGGCCACTTCTTTAATAACTTCCAAATCCATAATGGTTTAGAGCTGTCATCATCAAGATTGTATTAATTCCTGTCCATTTTTATTGATGTGAGCAAAGACAGAGATTGACTTCAGAGAAATAAAAAACAAAAAGTGAGCTTTTCCAGAAAGATAATCAGTGGTGCCATATTTCTGAGTTAAAATTCAAGGAAATTCACATCTCAAAAAGGAGTTAAAGCACTATTCCAAAATTAACCATGCAGTGTTCTCTTAAGTAAATATTCCTTTGGTTCAGACAATAGATTAACAGTGTCTGTAAAACGTGAATACTATATAAATTAACCTTTTAAGGCCAGTAAGATCACCAGATCACCAGATATAAGCAAACTCTTCCAAGAGCCTACAAGGTTCTTTCTGATACTTATTAACTGAAAGTGAAAGTGATCTACTATAGATCTACAGGGTACCTTTGACCACAACAGTTCAAAGAAAATTAGAAACCTCATCTCAGTGAGGTTAAATAACACACCCATCTCTAAACAAGTTTGGCAGAAAAGAAAAATAGAACAAGTTAACTCTTACTCTTCTAAACACTCGAAGAGGACTTTTGAAGGAGACAAACGGCAGCATCACCGCAATCTTAAAACAGCCTTGATACATAGGCTACAATTAAAAGCCTTTCTTAACTCCTTTGAAGCAAAGGATCATGCAGCTTTTTACTAGCATTACATTTACACACTCAAGGAGTCCCTAGCATCTTTTGTCCCCAAAACATGACACACAAGAATAAAATGATCTGCCCAAGGTCACAGAGCAGGTAATGGCACAGTCTGACTCCCAACCACTTAGATGAGCCCCTCTTTGCTGCATACATTCATGGGATGTACTGACAGTAGCACACAATCAGATTTTCAAAAGTGGGGGAAAGGGAGTCTCCACTGAATGCTCCAGATAGTGATATCCGGTGGTATTATGTCTCTGCAGATATCGCATATTTTCTCACTGACCTTAAAAATTCAGCATACATAGTGTATTAAAAAGACCATCATCGAGAACTCAAGATAGCGAATGTGGGAAACACTTTCTCCTACCATATCAACCTCTGGGCATCCTTCTTCTCAGTGACCCATTGCTTCTCTGGATAAAGAAAGGGTCTGTCCACCCCTCACCCTGCCCAAGGCAGCAGTGTAAGAACCACAGCGGGCCTCCCAATAGCTTGGCACAGAAGACACACCATGTCCAGGGAGCCCCCAGAGCTCTGCCAGCGAGCTGTCCTTTACCGCTAGTGCCATTCCCGTCACGTCCATCCCAACTTTAGCAGCGGTGGTCAGGAAGTACACACCTTCTCCTGCAAGGCTGCGACGTCTGCCCCTAGCCAGTGGACACGCCCCTCTGAAGCGTTGCCCCTCAGAATGATATTCTCATTCCGTCCTTTGCCAGGTATCCCCTCATTAAGAGATATCGCCTCCCTCTGGACAGACGGGCATTCACCCCACAAAAAACTGCCTCTCCCTGCCTCCTGACTTGATGGACAGCTCCTTCCCCTCGCCGACCGCTCAGCCCCCACCTCCAGCCCTCAGGCATGGGTGGGGTGTAGCGTGCCTTCGCCCCACTCGTCTGGGCTTGCCGAAGGGTACCGGTTACCATCCGCCACAGCTGCCGCCTTCCTGTCCCTCCCACCGGTCGTCTCTCACCTCTCCCTCCCGTGACACACACGCGCTGCGCCGAGGACCGCCTCCACGGGCGGCCACAAGCGGGGCTAGCTCTCAGGCCCGGGGGCCCTCCGCAGCCCGCGGCCACGCCCCCGCGCTCACCCGCAGTCCGGGGCCGGGCACCAGCGGCAGTCGGGGTCCGAGGCCAGGTAGCGGCGCAGCATGAACTCCTCGTACTTGTGCATGAGCGGCGGGTCGGCCAGCAGCAGGCGGATGTCGTGCGGGTTGAGCCGCTCGCTGCACTCAGGGCAGCTGATGGGGACGCGGCTCTCGCTGATCTCCAGGCGCAGGTAGTGGCGGAGGCAGTCCCGGCACGAGCGGTGCGGGCAGCTGAGGAGGCGCGGGGCCCGCTCGGGCGGCAGCCGCACCAGGCACAGCGGGCACTCCACCTCCTCCGGGCCCGGGCCGCCGCCCTCCGCCGCCTCCTCATCGTCGAGCCCGGGCCCCGCCGCCGCCGCGGCCTCCTCCTCGGCCTCGGCGGCCGGCTCGGTGGGCAGCGCCTCGGGCGGCGGGGGCTGGGCGGCGGCCGGGGCCGCGGCGGGCGGCGGTGGCGCGGCCGGGGGCGGCGGCTCGGCCTGCGGCTTGGCCCGGGCGCGGCGGCCGCGGGCCGAGGCGGAGAAGACGCTGTGGAACGGGAGGCGCCGGCGCCGGCCGCCGCTGCGGCACTTGGGGTCGGGCGCGGCCGCGTGTAGGGATGTAGAGCGCGGCGACTCGGAGTCCTTCTCGGAGCCCATGGTCCCCAGAGGCCGAGGGGCAACGGGCGCCCAGCGCCGCCACAGCTCCTGCCTCAGCGCCCCCTCAGCCGGCGCCCCGGCCGCCGCCGCCCCAGCCGCCCTCCCCGAGATAGAAGGCGAGCGTTGCCGACGAAGTGGTTATAAAGCCTCCGCCCCGCGGGCCGCTGCCCACTGCGCAGGCGCCTCACCGAGACGCCTCACAACCCGCGCCCCAGCCCCGGCCGGAGGGGGGCGCTGGGCGGGGCCGAGTGGGGTGGGGCCGGACGTGCTGGGGCGGAGCTCCGCCCCCTCCCGGTCATGTGGTTCCGGGGCAGCCATCTTGGGGACACGCCAATCCTACTGCCTTTTGTGGTCAGGTCTCTCGATTGTGTCACCCCTACCCCTGTCATCCCCAAGGTAGAGTTTTCGGTTTGCCGTTCCTCACGGACAGGCTGATTGCCACTTCCAGCAACTGATGCTTCAGTTACTTCATCTGTAGAAAGCAGATAAGGGTAAATGACATGGGGATTCCCAACTGGTCCACCTTGCAACATTTCCTTTGTTTATTAAGCAAACAGCATTAATAAATAAAGAATATAATCATTCATTGAGCATCTGTGAAGTGAAGGGATTGCTAGATAAGACAGACAGGGTCTCCCTATTTGCAAGGGACTTACAAAGTAAAGTCCAAATTATTAATCTAGCATTCAATACTCTCTGTGAGCTAATAAACTGTATTCTTAGGCCCATCTCCCATTCTGTCCTCCTGGTAGCTTGGTTACTTACACTTTGTGGAAGGAGGGCCAGCATTTTTTTTCTGCCTGGAAGTGCCTCTCTTCTGCTAATTTCCTATTCTGACTGAGGGAGGATCTGGACTCGCTTCCAAATGGAACGCAAGCAATGGGAATGTATCAGTTAGGATTAGATTCAGTTGCAAATAAAAGAAAAAAAATAGCTTACAATAGAAATTTATTTCTCTCTTAATGAAAAATAAGTTTAAAAAAAGGCAATTCAGGGCTACTCTGCCATCCTCAGCATTTGGTTTCCAATTTTAAGGTCACCTCATTATGGCCCACATTCCAGACAGTGAGGAGGAAAAAGGGAAGAAAGATGCACCCTTTTCTTTTTAAGAAGGCTGCCTTGGAAGTCCTGCACATTTTTGCTTACATCTCATTGGCCAAACTATAGTCACATGGCTGTACTGGGAAGTGTAGTCTTTTAACTGGGCACAATGTGCCCTTAAAAATAGGGGCTCTGTTATTAATCAAGGATGGTAGAATGAATACTGGAAGGTAACCAGCTGTCTTTTTCATGGGTGGTATTTAAAACCATGAGAAAGGTCCCCAGGAATAAGTCCTGAGAAACTTCAAACTTTTGAGGTAAAACTGGAAGAAGAGCCAGGAAAAGAAACTGAGAAGCAGGGGCTGTGAGATAGGAGAAAAACCAAGCAGGCATGATGTCACAAACACCAAGATAAAATGTTTCTGGGGAGGAGTGGTTAATTGTGACAAATGCTGCTGAGAAATCAAGAAAGATAAGAACAGGGAAGTGACCCCTGGATTTGGCAATACTGAAGAGTCTTATAAGGAAGAGGAATGTTTCCCTTCATGGAGGAAGAAGGAAGATGCTGGATGTCTAAAACAACAATTAATTTCTCTATATTGGTCAGAGAGGCTACACTCTGCTGTGCTAACAGACAACCCAAATATCTCAATGGCTTAATACAACAATGGTATATTTTCCCACTCATGCAAAATTTGCTATGGGTCAAGGTACTTTCCAGAGTAGCTCTCCTCTACTCCATTAGGTAACTCAGAGATCCAGGCCCCTTCCATCCTGGGCTCCACCACCTCAACACGAGGCTTTTAGGATTGCCTCAATAGGGGAAAGAGAGAGCTGGAGGGTTGTGCACCTGCAATTAAATACTTCAGCCTGGAAATGACATGTTATTTCCATTCACAGACTATTAGCCAGAACTTGTTACACAGGCCCAATTTAACTGTAAGGGAGGCTGGGAAATGTAGAGGGGAACCATGGACTACTTAATAAGCAATATTATCTCAGCCACAGTTTCCTATAGTCAATTTTGACTCTGTTCTCAGTGCCCAATGGCCTGATAAGTTACAGAGCCCCCTTTGAGGAGGTGTGTGCCTCTGGTGGGGATGAAGGGTCAGGGAGAGGGCTGACTTGTTCCTTGGGTTAGATTGTGCTGAAGAAGACGGGGACCCCTGATTCCAGGCAGACCCAGATGGCTTTCAGATGCTTCTCCCTGTGCAGCGGACAGAAACAGCTGTTAGAATCCTAGCTTGCTGAAAAGCTCAACACACCGAGTGTTTGCTTATCTTGGTTCTGGCTCCCAAACAAACTCTGCCTCCGCTCAAAGCTGCCACCATCAGTGCTTTGGCAGAAAACTGACCTCTCATAAATGCCATTGGACTTTGCAATGGCCCCATTTCTACTGGGTTTTATTCTCCCCTGAATCCACCAACTTTGAATCACGGACTAAAGCAATTCTTCCCACTTTATTTCTGTGTCTTCACTTGATAAAAACTGAGTAGTGACTCAGGGAGATGGCATGAGAGAGAGAAGGACTCTCACTCATCTATTCACTCATTCAGTAAACATTTGTTATACTGACTGTGTGGTAGGCCCTTTGCCAGACACTAGGGTCATGGAGATGAAAAACATAGCCTCATGGGGCTTACAGACAAGAAAGCAGATCATTGGGATACTAGGTGATGAGGACATGTACAAAAAGCTGTGACAGGCCAGAGGAGGGCCTAGTAAGCCTTGCTCAGGGTGGTCAGGGATGGCTTTCCTGAGGAAGAGCCCTTTGAGCTGGGTCTCAAAGGATGAGTAGGAGTTGACAAGTTGTAAGAAGGGGAAAGGACATTCCAAACTGAGGGAGCTGGAGGAAAGGCTTAGGGGTATGAATGCATGATCTGAGTCTGAGGAAGTGTGAGTGGCAGAGTGTGACAGGAGTAGAGAATGTTTGAAAGGATGTGAGAGAGATGACAGAATGGAAAGGTTCTGTATAATGACTCCTTTGGATACAAGGAAAAGAAGCCCAACATGAACTAGCCTAGGCCAAAAGAGTGATTTTTGGCTTGTGTAACCATTTGGGACAAGTACTATGGCAACTGGGCCCTTGGTCATGGGGCATGGGATGCCATGTTTGATAGTCCTCACTTGGACCATGTGGTTGGACCAGGGGGAGGAGCAATTCTTGTGTTTTCACAAGAAGGGAGGGGCCAAACATAAGCAAGTGAAATATGAAAAGTTCACCAGAGATAGGTTGGCGCCAGGTCACCAAGAGCCCTGAACGTCAGGCTGAAGACCTCACCCTATATTCTGTTAGGTAGTGGGGCATTGTGGGAACATTTTGATCAAGGAGAGCCATACATACAATGAAGTTAGCCTGCAAGACCTGCTCTTTCTTTACTTGAGGCTCTATTTTGAGCTTTCTCTTGCCTTTCAAGGTTGCTCTGAAAGCTAATTTTAATCAGATGTCACCTGAATACTGACTGCACCTTCCTCTGGCCTCAGGAGTGACCGCTATCTGTTGTGACCCCTACCTTTTTCCTCTGGATCAGGATGCTGAATGCCACTGGGCCTAGTCAGTCCAATCTGGGTTGCCTCCTGTCTCGTGGGTCTCCTGGCCCTTCCTCCCCCCCCCCACCTCAGTGAATGGCCTCCCCATCCACCTGGAAATCCTCCTGCCTCTGACCTGTCCTGCGACCACGAAATTCAAGTCCTATTTGCCTCCAAAGTGCTTGTGGAACCTCCAAAGTGCATATGGAACCTCACCCTGGTTCAGGCCTCATTATCTCTCTTGCCTGGACTTTCGCCTCAGCTCCTCCATTGGTCTAGCTTGTGAAGCCATGGGCTCATATCAACCCCTACTGAAAACTTTCTACAGTTCCCACTGCCAGCCTCATCTCCTTCTGTGCTTCTGGGAATAGAGGCATTTGGGCTTCTTGACGTTATCTAAACGTGCTCAGAATTATCAAGCTGTGCTTCTTTGCAAATGTTGGTTTCTCTGCCTGTTATGCCTTTCTTATCCCTCTCTACTTGGTGTCATCCCATGCATACTTCCTGGCTCATTTCCATGGTCACCACCCCCCTTTCTACCGTCAGACCCACCTCCCTTCCTCCTTTGTGTCTCCAGGGCACAATGTAGATAACTCTAGTGTCACACCTATTACTAGGATGACCACATAATTTACTATCCAAATCCAGGATACTTTTGAGAATGAAAGGGAATGCTATTACGGATTGCTCTGGTTCAACAAGTGTTAATTGATCTGTTCCAGGCAAACTAGAAGGTATGGTCACACATCTACACTCAACATTGTCATAAAACCTGGCACTTGTTGCTTTCATTTATCTCATTCATATCTCTCAGACCTTTGAGATGGTATTGTTATCCCTATTTTTAAGATGACAGCATGGAGCCTCAGAGAGAGAGATTTGTGGTCACACAACCAGAAGGCGGCAAAACTGGTCTGGGAAGCCAGATCATTGGATTCTAAATCCTGGACTCTACTGACTCCAGAGGTCGGTATGTACCACCACCTGACCCCTCCAATACCAGTCTTATTGTCTAGGTTAGTCATGTGTGGTCCCCCTAGAATGGGGGGGAAGGTAGACATGGAGTCTTACTCATCTTGTGCACTGGCCCCTCCCGGGGCCTGGTGTAGAGAAGGCCTCAGGGATGTTTGTGGGATAGATGACTTCTTGAGGATAGACCGGCATATTTCGTCTGTGCCCCCTTCCATACCTAGTACCTAGCACAGGACTTGCTATGCATCTATCTATTCATTCAGTTAACATTTACTAAGCACCTACTATGTGCCTGGTATTGTCTGGCGATATAGCAATGAGCAAAATAGACAAGGTCCCTGATCTCATTGGAGCTTACAGTCAGCGGGAAAAAAACATACAAAAACAGTTATAAATAAACATAGTTACAAATCAGGATAAATGCTAAGGAAAAACACTGGATGCTGAGGTTTAAGAAATATTTTGGAGGGCCGGCCCAGTGGCGCAAGCGGTTAAGTTTGTGCGCTCCGCTCCGGCGGCCCAGGGTTCGCCGGTTTGGATCCCGGGCACAGACCAACGCACTGCTTGGCAAGCTGTGCTGTGGCGGTGTCCCATATAAAGTGGAGGAAGATGGGCACGGATGTTAGCCCAGGGCCAGTCTTCCTCAGCAAAAAAAGAGGAGAATTGGCAGATGTTAGCACATGGCTGATCTCACACACACAAAAAGAAATATTTGGAGTAAATTTGATTGGACTTGTCATAGATCTGATGGGGGACAGTGAGATGGAGATGGCTTTTGGGTTTCTACTGAAAACAAATATGGGGACACAAAGAAGGAACAGTTTGGGGAGATAATAAGGTTGGTTTGGATGTGTGGGACTTAGGTGTCTGTGGGATTTCTGTTTTGATCTTCCCCACCTCCAGCCAGGTTAATTAATTTGCCCAAAACTACAAAATTGTGGCAAGTTAACAGAAACCTGCTTCAGCCAGACCAAACAAAGCTGGCCTGCCGGTAGGAAGAGAGGCAAGTCGGGGAAGGCAGGAGAGAAGCAGAGAATGGATATGTTCATGGAGACAATAACCAGACCTCCCAAGCTGCAGTGAGGACCGTAGTGAGCAGCGTAGGACCTGGCACAGATACGAGCTGCGGAGACAGCACGACCCCCGCCATATCCAGCTCGCGCGCGGAACCAGTGCACCTCGCCACCCCCACCCCCACTCCAGCCCGGGCGCCGGAACGAGGGGAGGGGGCTGCTCCGTGCCTGCAAACCCGAGCAGCCCGGGCTGCCTGGACCAGCCAATCGCGCTGCGCCCGGTGGCGGCGACACGTGACCAGCTTCCCCTTCCCTCCCCTCCCCAGCCTTCCAGGGAAGACGGGCATCCCCGCCATCCTGCCACCTCGCCATCCCGCCCCTGCCCGTCGCGTGCCGCAGCTGTGCGGGGGGGGCGCTCCGGCGAGGGGCCGGGAATTCCACCGCAGTCCCCTGCGGCGCGGGGGAGGGGAGGGGAGGCGAGCGAGTGGCAGCCTTAGCGCCTGCAGTCTTTTCCGTCAAGGTCAGGCTTACCCACTCCCGAACAAGGCTGCCTCCGGAATCCCTCCCTTGCCGTCCTCCCAGCCATTCCCACCGCCGCTGCCACGCAGTCGGCCGCAGCATCTCTCGCCCTCCTGGAACACTGCCCCAGCCTCTCGCTGGGCTTCCTGCGGGGACAGCGGGGGATGGGAGGGTTTCTATCTGCCTGCCCCACGAGCTTCCCAGCCACATTTCTCATATGCACACCTCATGCTGTGTCGCCCTGCTTCAAACCCCACACTGGCCCCTAGTGCCCTATAAGAGGGCATTAAGACCCTTCATACAAGCCCCAGCTTAACCTTTTCAGCCCCACTGCCTTCTTGCACCAGAGACCCAGTCCCTTTGGGCCCCTTGCCTTGTTCCTTCCAGGAACAGCCATCGCTTGCATACTTAAGTGACTGCTGTTGTTGTACCTTCTGCCTAGGGTGCCCTTTGTGAACTTAGCAAATTCATTCGTAGACCCAACTTTATTATAATAATGAAACAGAGGGTGGGAACTGACACTGAAATGCTTCCTAGCAAAGGTGATGAAGTTGAAAGCCTACAGGGGTCAAGCAGGAGAAATAAATTAAGGCCAGAAGGCAGGGGCCTAAGAAAAACCTGTCTGAAGAGCAGGGACCCTGCTCTCTGTTCAGGCCAACATGTTCCTTGCGGGGAATGTGGGTCCTATGATGCCAGATTTTCTGAGTTTATAAGAAAAGCCACAGATCTAGATTTTTATGTGTAATCTCTCAATTTTTATTTTTTTATTTTATTTTTTTTGTGAGATCAGCCCTGTGCTAACATCTGCCAATCCTCCTCTTTTTTTTGCTGAGGAAGACTAGCCCTGGGATAACATCCGTGCGACATCTTCCTCCACTTTATATGGGATGCCGCCCTAGCATGGCTTGCCAAGTGGTGCATCGGTGCGTGCCCGGGATCCGAACCGGCGAACCCCGGGCCGCCGCAGCAGAGCACATGCACTTAACCACTTGTGCCACCGGGCTGGCCCCTCTCTCAATTTTTAAATGTTGATTTATTTTTTTAAACATCCCTGCAAATCAGATGCAGCTCATAGATCCTCAGCGCGTGACCTCCTCTCTTAGGAAACAGAGGCTTTCATTGGGAAAAAACGTTGAAAAACTGTTCAGAGTGAAGGTGCGGTCTTGAAGCTCTGAGAAGCAGCTGTTGTGGAGGCAGCAAAGAAGAAGACTGGAATTTGGATTTGTTCCTAAAATGACTGTTTTAAGCTACCAAAGACTCAGAGAATCTACCAGAACTGCAGGACTGGGTTTGGGAAATGTGCAGGAACGGAGGGTATTAGGGAAGGGTAGGCAGCAGGAAGCCAGCCAGGGTCACCCACCCACCAGCATCAACTTCCATGAATGACAGCGAGCATTTCCTCCCATCCTTATGGGGGCTACCTGAAGGCCAGAGAGGAGCCCTGTAGTGCTTTGACTTGTGGGGTGGGGGCCGGTGAGGGGGAGATAGGAGAGGAAGCCAACCTCCCCAACCCCTAAGGCTGCACACAGTGGAATAATGCCTGGAACGGAAATAGGAGAGCTCCTTAGGAAGAGAGAGTGGAGACAATAGCCAAACAATGGCAAGTGTCCATTGCCAGGAGACAGGAGTTGGCCCACAGCTGAGGGGCTGGGGACAGTGTCGAGAGAAGCAGAAGAGCCAGCTGAGGCTGTCTTGGGAACCAGGGTATTTTCAGCTCACCCTGAGGTTTTTTGTAACTATGGTGTTATCTCCTCCTCTGTCTCCCATCCCTCAAAATCCTCAAAAAAGTCTTCTGTACTCACCGAGGCTGCCCTGACTAGGGTGTTGGTGGAAATGGCTGAAGGGGTCAAGTTGTACATCTGTTTTGGTATAGTGCTAACCAAGACAGCACAGGCCGAAGCAGGAGTTGAACAGGGGAGAAATAAAACCTCCTGGGAATTTGCAGTAATCTTGGAGAGGGTTTTGGAATGGGTGCTTGGGCTCATCCTGTGAAGCTCTCAAGGGGTCAGGAGGCCACTGCTGACATCTAGGTTACAATAATGAAGGACCAGCTGCAATTTATTGAGTGCTTGCTTGTGGCAGCCACTGTGCTACAGACATACAGTCTCTCTGTTACCCCACAGTGATTGTATGAGAGAGGCACTATTATTATAATCCCTATATTACAGGTGAAGACGTTAAAGCCCAGAGAGGTGAAGTGACTTGCCCAAAGCCACAGAGAGAAAATAGTGGACTGGACCTGCTCCCCAGCCGACTGCCCCCAGCAAAACCCCTGTCATTTTGTCTGGGGTTTTCATGGACAGCACTTACCGTGTAGAATGACAGGTACTGTTTTCACTTGCATGTCTGTCCTCCCCACTCATCTTTAAGGGGGCAGGAGCCACGCCACTAACTTCAAGGGCCTGGCACACAGTGAGTGCTGAGTACATGTTGAGTCAATTTGTTTAAGGAAGGCCAAAAGCAGTGCCCTCAGGTCTCAGATCTTTGTGCCTATTGGGCAAGTCATTCACCGTCTGTGGGCCTCAGTTCCCTCATTTGTTACATGGGGATTATGATACAGACCTCACAGGATTATTGTGAGAGTTACATGAGATCAGGCCACAGAATTTCTGTGAATTGCCATACAAACGGCAGCTGTTGTTGCTGCTATAAAGATGATGATAATTGATGCTGCTGCTGCTGCTGATGATGATGATGATGCTGACAACTGAGGAAGGAGCAAGGAAGGAAACCAGGATCTGGAAGTTCCAGAACTGTATCAGTTCAGACAGAAAATTCTCAGAAGGCCCAGCTGGTTTGCAGTTTCCAGTGCTACTGTGTCTTCATTCATTCGTCCTTGCTGGAACGCCTACTATGCTCTAGTGATTTATCTCATTTCATTCAAAACTCTGAAGAACAGATACTCAAATTATCCTCATTTTACAAGTGAGAAAAATGAGGTTAGAGAGATGACATGACTTCCCCAAGGGGAAGACAGCTAGAAAGTGGCAGAGGCAGGATTTGAATTTAGATCTGTGTGGTTCTAAAATCCTTTTTCTTTCCACTTTCTATTCCGCAGCTTCTTCAGTCTTCCCTTCATTCACCATTTATGAAGCATCTAAGTGCCTGGCCTTCTGCAGGGGCAGGGGGTAAAAGATCCAGACTGTCTGAAAGACATTTCCAGACAAGTTGGGGAGGCAGACAACTCAACGGACATTTATAATTCAGCATGATGAGCTGTCTGCTAGGGAAGTGCATGTGATGGAGGAGTGGGCCATTGCCTTAGACTTGCCCTTCTCCTTGCTCCCTGAACCCTGAGGCACATCTGAAACTCGCCAAGTGGTTCCCTTCAAGTCCCTCTACCCTAAAGTGAGGAAGAGACACACCCCCACCCCTCCCTTCCGGGGTGGAGGGAGTGTTGCGGTGGGGACCAAACAATAATCAACAATCCTCTTCAAAAGAAATCCCCCACAACCAGCCTCTCCTCTCTGTCTGTCTGTCTGTCTGTCTGTCTCCCTCTCTGTCTCTCTCACACACACACTCCGTGACAACCAGAGGTGGGTGATGGGTTAATGCTGGTAGAACCAGTTCAGCATGCCCTGCCTGGGTGGTCTTTGGCATTCGTTGCCTCTGCACCAAAATAAAAAAACGACAGGAAACTTGCATTTCGCATCCTGTTACACGTGCGTTAAAAAGAAATCAGGAAGGAAAGTCACCCAACTGTCAATAGTGATTATCTATGGCTGGTGAAGTTATGTGTAATCTCTATTTTCTTCTTTTTACTTATTTGCTTATATATATTTTTTCCTACCATGGACTTAATACTTTTGTAATCAGTAAAAAAATAAAATAAAATTATCCTCTATTTTAACAATTGTATGTGGCCTCACAGATGTGGGAGAAGGTCTATTAGAAACCATCTCAGATGGGGCTTTGTCCTGAACACAGCTGGGACTAGACAAGACAGCATGCAGGGGAGATGTGAGGAAGTGAGAGGTCATCGAGGATTAAAAACAAGAGCCACAATTCCTAAGAGCTTGCTCTGAGCCTAGCTCCTTCCTAACTCTTGATAGGCATATCTCAACCCTCAAAACCAGTTTAGGAGATAAGCTATTATTTCACAGCTGAGGAAACCAAGAATCTGTTTTATAGGAAAAGAAACCAAGACTCAGGGAGGTTCCATTACTTGCCCAGGGACACACAGCTAGAAAGTGATGGAGGCAGGATTTGAATCCAGATCTGTGTATTTGTAACTTCTGGACTTTGATGCCATTCCAAGTCCTTCCAGCTGCACAGTGCTTAGTATTCCCAGCTCTTGACACACAGGCACTCATCGATACTAGTACTGTGTAGAGAAGCATGTGAGGTAAAGATCATTGTCCCATTTTCCAAATGAGAAAATTAAGGCCAGAGAGGGGACTTGCTCAGTGTAGTCAGCTGAGATGTGGTGGACGTCTTTCTAGAACCCAAGCCTCCTTTCTCTCTTTGGGCACCCCTCCTCCTTATGCTACCTTCTGCCAACTGCCCAGGCTTCCTTCTCGAAACAAATGACTCAAGGTAAATTGCTGGCAGGACTTCCTCTTTCTCAAAACATAGGAAGTCTGTGTTGTTTGCAATTGTGGGAGAACAATTTCAGGTCAGTTACAAAGTGGACGAGGCCACATAGAAGATTGGGTCCTGCAGTGGGCAGGGATCCCTGTGACTTGGACTGGCCAGAGATACCTGCATTTTCCTGCCTGCGGGTCATGTCAGTGTGTCTGCCCAAGTCAGGCTTGAAGTCCCACCCCAAAGAGCAGACCTAACTATTATGGTATTTAGAAAAATCAGCCCAGGAGGAGGGAGGGGGCTCCCCTCAATAATAATAATAATAACAATAATAATGATGATGATGATGGCTCATATTTATTGTACATTAACCTTTGTACAAGGCACTGTGCTAAGTGGCTGACACATGTGACCTCATTTGAGCCTTATAACAGCCCTAGGAAGAAGATTCTATAGCTTTGGAGCTTAATAAAATTGGATTCAAATCACAGCCATGCTGCATCCCAGCCGTGTGACCCGGGGGACGTTATTTACATTCATTCAATGAATATTTTTGAGCATCTACTATGTGCTACACACTGTTCAGTGAATGGAACGAGGATTCCTGCTCTCATGGTGCTTACATTCTACAAGGGGGAACAGACAAATTGTAAACACAGTAAGTAAATTATGTTAGAACGTGATAAGGGCTGAACAGGGTGAGGAGGATAAGGAGTGCTGATGGGGGTGGGGGTGGGGGTGGGGGTGGAGGGAGGATGCACTGTTAAATAGAGGTATCAGGCAAAGCCTCACTGAGAAGGTGATATGTATGCAAAGTCTTAAGGCGGTGAAGCACTTAGCCATCTAAGTACCTGGGGAAACCTTTTTCTAAGCAGAACAGCCGATGCAAAAGCCCTAAGTGTGCTCATGTGATTTCAAAGAGCAGCACGGAGCCAGTATGGCTGGAACAGAATGAGCCAGGAGAGAGTGTTCCCTACCCCTGACACCCCCTCACTCGTTCTTTCTCATACCACGCTTTGTGCGTCCTTCATCAGTATTATCATAATTTGTGATTATTTTATTTATTTGAGTGTTGGCTTATTTCTTGTTTGTTTCCTCCACTAGCCCTAAGCTCCTTATAGGCAGAGGCCATGTTAGTCTTGTTCAGTGCTGATCATAGAGAACATGGAAAGCACTTAATACTAGTTGAATTAGTTAATTAAGTCCATTCATCCATCCATCTAGTCATATTTATGATAAAACCTCCCCATCATGTATAACACTGTTTCTCAGGGTACCTTATTCCGAGTTCCAGTTCAGGACGTTAGGAACAGAGATAGTAGTTAAGAGCATAGACTCTGGAGCCAGGCTTCACGGATTCCAGTCCTGGTGCCACTACTTACTAGCTGTGTGATCTCAAGCAAGTTAGGGAAATCTCTCTCTGCCTCAGTTTCCAGATCTATAAACTGGTCTCATAATAGTATCCCTCTCCTAGGGTTGTAAGCACTCAAAGCAGTGCCTGGTGTATAGTGCTTATGTATGTTATTGGTTTTTTCCTTATGCAGCCCAGCCATGGGAGCCAGGACTCTACTTCCTTCCTCCTGTACCTGATGCCAAAAGGGAAAGGAGAAGGACAAGGGATGCCATGGTGGACTTGAGCCTGCGGAGCATCCCTGGTGCACGTTGCCATATTTGTGCTGTGTGCTGGCAGCTGGGGGCATCTAAGGTCTCTACTGGAGTAGCATTCTGGAGCTATTGTTCCTTGCTGTGTGGCCTCCCAGCCTGATTCTCTGGCTCTTTTCTGCGAGATGATCTAGAGTGGACTCTTGTTTACAATTGAGAAAGCTAACTAATACAGTTATCAATACCGAGTACCTACTTCTATGCCTGATACCTTACACTTATTATTTCATTTACTCCTTATATAGGCCTGAGAGGTAGATATTATTAACCCTATTTTACAGATGAGGGAACCAACTTAGAGAGGCAGAGTGACTTGACTAAGGTCACATAGACGATGAGTGGCAGAGCCAGGGTTTCGGCCCAGGTGTGACTCCAAATTGCTCTCTTAAGGTGCCTCCCAAAGTTGACTAAAAGGGCCTGGCAGGATTTTCTCCTCCAGCACTTGCTGCTCTCTTGATGATAGCCCACAGCTCAGCTCTGCCTGGAGAGAAGGAATCACATGAGTCTGTCCCTAAGCCAGAAAGATAAACGGGTCTGGGCTGCTGGGGAGGAGCTCCAGAACTCTGAGGGGAACTGACTGTGCCCTACCCGGTCAGTGCCTGGACAAGAGAAGGTTTCTCCCTACTGCCCCTTAAGCCAGAGACATTTTCTCTCTGAGGTCTGAGCCCAACTGTCACTGGCTGGCCTAATTCCCATGGAAATGTGGAGATAGAAAACATCTGGGACTACTGCGGTTGCCAGGCAACAACCAGCTCCTCACTCACTTGACAGAGTCAAGGAGGCTGCCTGATGCTGTGAGATTCTTGGATCTGAGCCCTGGAGACTTCGAGTCTGGTTCTGTGTGATCTTGGGAAAGTTGCTGCCCCTTTCTGGGACTCAGTTTCCCATCCCTTCTATAAAGAGCAGTTAGACTGTATAAGCTGCAATATGAGTAGACACCAGCTGGTAAGAATCCGAATGATGGTGCGGCGGGGCCCATGGGTGAGGGAAGACTCAGTTTTCCTCCTGTCCGTCCTGCCCCAGCCTGTCCTGGCCCTGGAACCAGCTGAGGGCAAGGGACATTTCCTTTCCTACCCTGAGCTAATTAGGGCCACCCAGACTCCATCCCAGGCCCACCCTTGCAGCTCAGTCTGGGAATCGTCTTTGTACCCACAAGTCAGTGCAGCTACCGCCTACCCAGCAGACCTTTCCCTGTGAGGAGTTTCCTCATTTCCTGCCAGAATGAAGCTCCCCAGTTCTGGGTGTTTCCCTGAACACCCATCAGAGGACCTTCTGACGCTGCTTGTAGAGATTATACTGATGGTAAACCCTGAGGGTGGTGCATTTCACAGCAATTAGCAGAGTTAACATGTTCCATTTCACAACCATTACAAAAAAGGACAGCAGCGGCCATTTGCTGGGCTTGGCACAGCAACAAATGCTTTATGTCCATGATCTCGTTTAATCCTCATGCAATCCGGAGGGATGGGAACAAAGGCCCCTGTTTTCAGATGAGGAGACGGAGCCTCAGAGAAGGGGAATGAGTTGCCCAAGGTCCCAGTAAATGGTGGAGTCAGAACTCACGCTCAGAGCTCGTGCCACAGCCTGGGTTTCAAACCACTATAGGGCACTATTTCTCCTCAGTCCCAGAGAGACTGCATCAGAGCTGGAAGGGCTCAGTCTGCCCCTGACCCCCGCTTTACAGAGGGACAAATCAAGGCCCGAGGTCACACAGCAAGTCAATGTCAGAGCAGATTCTGGGACCACTTTCTGAAAAGCTTCACCACACCATTCCAGAAACAAAAAGTGCCCCAGGCATAAACAAGAAATCTCAAGTCTTAAGAAATCCCCAGCATCTCCCGGGAAATGGAACAGGGCCCGAGGTTCACAGACAGGGATTGCCTAGCGGTCTCAGGGTTAGGGCAGAGAGTCTCAGCATTCCTCTGGACAGCAAGGGGGCTGTGGGTGTCACTTTTTGAGGCCTACAGAGGAGGCCTCAACTCCAGCTACTTGCTAGGGTGGTTTTTGTGCCCAGAATATTCTCGCCTTCTGTTGCTTTGCCTGGTTAATGCCCTCTTGTCCTTCAGGTGTCAGTTCATGTCACTTCCTTTGGAAAGGCCTCCTTGAGTCCCCACATTCCCCCAACCATAGATTCGCATGGGTCCAGCTCTTTTCCATAATGGCACTGACCATGGTTTGCTGTGGACTCACATCAGAGGCACATTTAACTAATACCAATTTTGGAACTTATCCTCCAACCACTGACCTCCAAAGATGCAACTCCAGAATTTGGTATTATTCTCACAGAAACAAACTAACTTTTTAACATGCACTAAGATGACAGATGCTTAATATAGAGGCAGATTGGAATCACCCCTGCAGCAGCCAGGAGCACTCTTGAATTCTCTGCCCAACCTCAATTCATCCCTAGAGATGGAGGCTTTTTCTTCAAGGCAGAGTGGCTTCGGTGTCCAGGTATCTCAAGACACCCTTTCCTTTAGTTACTTCCTTCAGCCTAGTTCTCAGACATAAGCATGCAAAAGAATTATTGTGCAATGTAGGTAATTTAAGGGCTTTCAAATGTAATTTTGAATAATATGCCCTTTCCACTTGAATGCTGACTTTAGAACTGAAGCCCCTTCAGAGACACCCTTGCTATAATTATGAATGTGAAAGAGTATTGAATTTCTGTCCCCCACCCTACCCCAGAAGCCCCATGAGGATCTGTTTGGCTCATCTTTCTGTACCCATATCTAGCACCATGCTGGGCATAGAGCAGGTATTCAGTAAACAATTATTGAAGGAATGAATCATACTTACTTACTTGTGGAAATAAAACCAGAAGTGGTCTGTGTGGGGCTAGGTGGCCACAGGTGCTCTCACTATTCAAGGCCGGAAGCCACTTATGCATCTGTGTGCACCTGCTCCCCTGCATGCACACGCCAGAGGCAGTGTGAGTGTGAATGTGGATGTGTGTATATTTATTTTCTCACACACTTATGTGAGGACCAGAGGCAGTTTGCTATTTTTGACAGTTACATTTGTATCAGTTTCCTATTGCTGCTGGAACAAATTACCACAAACTTAGTGGCTTAAAAGAAGACAATTCTGGGCCAGCCCCGGTGGCCTAGTGGTTAAGTTCAGCACGCTCTGCCTTGGCGGCCCGGGTTTGGTTCCTGGCACGGACCTATGGCCATGCTGTGCTGGCGGCCCACATACTAAAAAAATAGAGGAAGATTGGCAAAGATGTTAGCTCAGGGCGAATCTTCCTCAGCAAAAAAAAAAAAAAGACAATTTTATCTTACAGTTGGAGGTCAGAAGTTCAAAATGGGTCTTACAGGGGCTAACGTCAAGGTGTTGGTAGGGCTTGCATTTCTTCTGGAGGCTCCAGGGAAGAATCTGTTTCCTTGCCTTTTCAGCTTCTAGAGCTGCATTCCTTGGCTTGTGGCCCTTCCTTCATCTTCAAAGCCAGCAGCAGAGCATCTTCAAATCTCTCTCTCTCTCTCTGCTTCTGTCTTCACACACTTGTGTGTGTGAAGGACCCTTGTGATTACACTGTGCTGCCCCCCGATAATCCAGATGATCTCCCCATTTTAAGATCCTTAATCTCATCTGTAAAATGTGTCCCTTTTGCCATATAAGGTAACACTCACAGGCTTTGGGGATTAGGACCTGATACCTTTGGGTGGACATTCTTCAGCCTACCTTGCTCCATTCAGCAAGATGCTCAACACATGTTTGGTGAATCACATCATAAGAAAGGGAAGAACTACTGCCCCAGCAGAGAGCCCATAACGTGAGATACTGGAGCTGCAAGAGCTGAGAAATCCTGGGTATGATAGAACCCAAGGCCCCTCCCAACGTGGGAAGGGGGACTGAATCATCACCCCCTCCTCCCCCAAGGCATTGCTATTTCTCTGCCCGTGGAATACTGGTAACTCCTGCCCAGTCTCTTCTAGGTATCAAAATTTTTGTTCTTATTTTTTGTCTTGAAGAAACAGTTTACAAGTTTGTTACCAAAGAATAGAATCTTGATTTCTATTTATCAGTTAATTGAAAAAAAGAACTGATTGTTTTGGTTAAGCATGATCTTTGGAGTCAGAAAGACCTGGATTCAAACCTAGGCTCTGCCACTTACTAGCTGTAAACAGTAATTTTACCTCTGTGAGGAGCCTCAGATGATGTGTTTTGTTTTGTTTTTGATCTGTAAAATGCGGATAATAACAGAACCTCTATTGTAAGGTGGTTGTGACAAATAAATAAGATAACGTATATTGTGGTTCTCAAAGCGTGGTTCCCAGACCAGCCTCATTAATATCTCCTGTGAATTAGCCCCACCCCTGACATTCTGAATCAGAGACTCTTGGGGTGGGGCCCTGCAATCTGTGTTGCAAGAAGCCTTCCAGAGAGTTCTGGTGTAGCTCAAGTTTGAAAGCCACTGATATTCTGTTTTTGTGTGTGTGTGTGTGAGGAAGATCAGCCCTGAGCTAACATCCATGCTAATCCTCTTTTTGCTGAGGAAGGCCGGCTCTGAGCTAACATCTATTGCCAATCCTCCTCCTCTTTATTTTTCCCCAAAGCCCCACTAGATAGTTGTATGTCATAGTTGCACATCCTTCTAGTTGCTGTATGTGGGACACGCCTCAGCATGGCCGGACAAGCGGGGCGTCGGTGTGCGCCCGGGATCCAAACCGGGGCCACCAGTAGCGGAGCGCGCACACTTAACCGCTAAGCCACAGGGCCGGCCCCGCCACTGATATTCTTTATGCCTAGCACTATATATATATAAAATTATATTATACATTATATAATATACCATATATTATATATAATATTTAACATAATGAATATAATTATATATTGTATAATATATATTATATTACATATAATGTGCTAGGCACACAGAGCTTGGCACACGATAAGCACCTGACAAACAATTCTCATTACTGTTACCATTATTGTTTACTATTGGTAGTTCTAGCACATTCCTCTGAGATGTTGAATTGGGCATGTATCTCTCCCCCCTCACATCCTACAAACACTGTACATATTAGGGAGGTCTCCTAATGCAACCTGTCACCCACACAGCTGTCTTCCAGCCTCTCCTTGCTCACTATTTCTCCAGGCAGGATAAGCCCCCTGGTCGAGACCTGCTCATACCTGCATGCCAACTGTGCATGCATTATGAAGACCTCCTCCCAGGTGCCTCTTCTCCATGCTCCCTCAGCTGTGCTCAAGTCTCTCTCCAGCACAGCTGAGCCTCAGACGAGGGCTGACCAGCCCTGAGCAGCAGGGGAGGTTCCTTCTCTAATCCAGGAGCCCTGTTTCTACTTGTCTGTCTGGCGTTTTGCAGCTGCTTCACCCCGCTGACTCACTCTGGTCTGAGGTCAACCAAAAGCCCCAGGCCTTTTTCTCAGGAACCGCCTGAGCTCTGGCTGGTTGGGTCACTCCAGTTCTTGATGTGTGCAATTCACTGCTGACAAATAACATTTACTTTCGAATTACAAAGATAGTACATGCTTGATGCAGTAAGTTAGGAAAACACAAAGGAAATACAATCACCGGTAATGGTTATTTTTAAATGGGCTGATTTTCAAATATGATCCTACATTTTTGTAACCAAGAAAAAAAATCCACATTCAAGCAATTTCTATTTCTGGGGGAAGAAAAAGAATTGGAGACAAAACTAATGTACCATAGGGATAATTGTGAATTCTAACATATGTAGATATCTTGTGTCTCATATATAATTCAAATGTATGTCAGTGTATAACAATATAAACTCATTTCCCAGAGACTACCATTGCTAATATTTTGGGTATAGCCTCCAGGCCTTTACAGTTAACGTCCTGTATTTTTAAACTTAAATCTGGGTCTAAACTTAGCACTGGATTTGGAGATAGACCTGGTTCAAATTCTGGCTTCCGTATTTATTGGTTGTATCACTTTGGACAATGTATTTAACCTCTTGGAGCCTTGGTTTCCTCATCTGTAAAATGGGGGTGATAATATCTACTTCCCAGGATTGTGGTAAAGGTGAAAATTAATCCTTTCATTTCTCTCACAGTAAGAGCCTGCAAAGAGCTTATATGGGGTTGTCACTATTATTAACTCGTCACCGGGCCAACTGCTGCTCCCTTCCTGATCCAGGTCAGGCGCAGGCCACTCCCCTTTGTAGCCTTCCCTGGCTGCTCCCACACTTCGCACTCCCTGTCTTGCTTCTGGCCCGCGTTCGCCCTTCTGTTAATGCATCCGACACGCGCTGCCGTGCCCCCTACACTCTTAAACTCCTCCAGGGCAGAGATCATGTCCATCTTGTTCATTTTTGTGTCCCCAGGGTCCAGTAGAAGGCGTGACCCAGTGTGGCTGTCAGGAAGTGTGCGTGAGGGAATTAGAAGGTGCTGTATAGGAATTTGTTGAAGGAATGGATGAATAAACGTCGGGGAGATTGAACACGTGCATGGATGAATGTATGAATGAGTCAGTAGCAGCAGGCGTCGCCCACCAGCCCAACCCTCTTTTCTCCTAAGGGGAGCGAACTCTCCATCTCCCAATGTGGGCCTCACCAGGTGGGTGGGCGGGGCTCCTGCCTGGCCAGGACTGGGACGAGAGGCCCCGCCCCTCACAGCAGGAGCGTCGCTGGGGGCGGAGCCTTTCAAGGCCTTAAGGGATGGGCGTGTGTGGGCGGGGCTGGGGCGGGGCTGGAGGGGGTCCAGGAGGCCAGCCCGGGCTGGGGGTGTGGCCCACGCCTAAGGAGGCGGGGCCGGAACCTATGCACCCACACAACCAAACCGGTTTCCACAAATGCAGCCCCCACAGTCTGCGGCACCCCCGCGAGGCATGAGCTCTGCAAGGGCACCCGACGTAGATAGCCGAGAAATTGAGGCCTTAGGGATGGGAGGCGGCCGTCCGGGTGTCAGGGTGCAAGTCTGGCAGGTGGTTCCCGCCCCGAATCTGACCCCAGCCAGTTAGTTCACTTGCTGTGTGACCTTTGCTAAGCCAGATCTCCTTCCCCGTTCCAGTTTCCCCATCCCTGGAAACCCTTCCGCTTTGGCAAGGTTGGGAATCTTAACTCTTTCCCAGGCGAGCTCCAAAAAAATCTCCGAAAGCAAAAGCAAAACCTGATACTCGACACCACTGAGCAGACCCTTAGCAGCGGCAGAGTTCAGAGTCAAACGGAAAAGCTGTGTTACCCTGAGCTCCTTCCCTGCCTTCAGTTTCCTTACCTGTAAAACAGCCATTGACAGTAACTGTTCCCACCCCCACGGGATGGCTGTGAGGGTTAAGTGAGCTGTCTACATAAACTGCTTTGCAAGGGTTGGGAGCATATTCCTCTTACTCTCCGCGGGTAGCTTCAGGCCCAGCCCTTCCTGCGGCCAAACCCACACACACCCTCAGCTTGTGGCAGTGGCAGAGGTAAGAGGGCCTCCTGGGACAGTCCTGAGCCTGGTGTGGCTACAGCTGAAGAAGCTAGTCTGGGTCCTCTGTGTTGAGAGCCTGGCTGGTCTCAGGGCCTGTGGGAAAGGGAGTTTTTAGAGAAGGAAACAGTTGTGGTGAGACAGAATGATGGAGCAACTTCTCGGGGATCTGGGTGGAAACCCCCTTGCTCCTGATGAGTTCTCATGGTGGGATATGGGGCAGGCGCTATGCCCCGCCCATCCTCCATCACCTCAGAAAGTACCTGGTGTTCACCAAGTGCTGTGATAGGGCAGCAACAGGTCTTAGCTTGTGGAGCCTCAGGCCAGCCACTTGCCATCTCTGGGCCTCAGAACCTCCCTCTCCCCAGAGAGGTTTCCCAGGGTCACCCAGAGGCTGGTGCCACCAGTCAAGCAGCTGTTCTGCTGCTCCAAGGGATGGCTGAGGGAAAGAGCCTTTGGAGTTGGCTCCTGATTTGCTGGTGACATGGGAGTTTGTTTCCCCTCTCTGCATCTCAGTACTGAGTGACAGTGAAGTTGCATCTGGCTCTGCAGTGGCATGATCTTGAACCCAAGATACTGTGGCCAAGACAAGTATTTTGTAAATTCTGGGTTGGGGGCAGTAGAAAGGCTCAGTCCTGTGGAGAGAGGAAAAACACCCAGGACAGTTGGAGGGCTTGATCACTATTCACTGTATGTCTTGGAGAAGACCCAACCTTCCTGTGTTTCTACTTCCTCATGGGCAAAATGGGGACATTCCCCTTTGGGCCTCTTGTTCCTTCTCGTAAAAAAGGAGGGGGATGGGCTCCAAATGTCCTGGGCCCTGTGATTCTGTTTCCCAGCTGTGACCCTGGGCAAGCCACTTCATCTCTCCGCGACTTAGTTTCTCCATCTGCCCAATGGGTATTCTACCCCTCGCCACTCTCAGGGTTGCTGAGCTCAAATAGGGTGAACAGGGAAGAAACTGGACACTGATATGTGCATGGCCCAGCTTTATCTCCCCTGACTGCCTGAGGAATCTGGGGTGTCCTATTCCCATGATGCTTGCTGGAAGTGACCTTTGGAATCATCTCCGTGAGGATCTGCTTAAAGACCTTCAGTGGCTCTCCCAAAAGGGATCAAGAAGCAACCTCAGCCTCCATTCGAAACCCTCTACCACTCATACCTAATTCTTCCCGTTCTCAAAGACACAACAACAACCTTCTTCAAGCAAGCCTGGTACGTTTCCTCCTCCAGACCTTTACTCGTGATTTCAAGGTCCCAGTTGTACTTGTCATCTTCCCTCCAGATCTGCTCCTCTTCCAACTATCCTCAAAGTTAGAGAAGGATGTACCCAGGAGCTGAAGCCTAGAACCTGGGATGTATCATCCTCAACTCCTTTTCTCTCACCACCCACATTTATACGAGCCCCACATCACGAAGATTCTGCTCTGAGAATCCATCCTCTGTGTCTCTCTGATACCCCAGGACCTTGTGGAACATGTGGGGATATTATTGAATAGCCACACACCTCCTTTATGCTAGGTCCTGTGCTGACACTGGAGGCACAGAGGTGGGTCAATATTTATTCCTTAGGGGCCCCAGGCTGGTGGGGAGAGGGTCCCTCAATCACACTTCTGGACTTGCCTATTCACTCCCTTTACATTTTAAGCCCCTTACACAGTAGAACATAGTAAGACCTACAAACATGGGTTGAAGAGAACTGGACTGGCTGAGTGACCATAGGGAAGCCCTTTTTCCCTCTGGATCTCTGTTCTGCCATCTGCATAATGATGTGGAATTGATTTGAAGAAGGGAAGGTTGGGGGCTTTCCCAGTTTCAACAATCTTGAAAGCAATGACTCTCCAGGCCAGGGAGCAGGGGAAGTGAGACAGAGGCACAGCTGTTCAGTCAGGCACAGCCTGACTAAGGAGGAGGAGGTCTTGCTCCCACCCAGCAGTTCCTTTGAAGTCTCAACCCCCTTGGCCTCACCTCTCCTCCCAAGAGGATATAAAGCCCTTTGTAAAGCCTTGCCTAAAACAAAGAGGCTGCTGGTTAGCTCCTTCCCCAAGTCCTGCTGGGTTATCTCACTGACCCACAGCCTAACCTGGCTGGTGACTGGCTGCTTCTTTCCAGCTGGCATGGGGCTGGAGTCCAGGCTGGGAAAGGAGAGCCCTGGATCTCTGCCTAGTGGCTGCTGCAGCAAAAGTTTCTCAAGTCACACAGACCTGGGTTTGAACCCCAGCCCTGCCACTTTTTAGCTGTAAGGCTGTGATAATTTTCTGTGTCAACTTGACTGGCTCACAGGGTGCCCAGATAGCTTTGGACTTGGACTGGAAATAAACCTTTGGCTTTCCTGGGTCTCCAGCTTGCTGACTCACCCTGCAGATCTTGGGACTTGCTGGCTTCCATAATCACATAAGCCAATTCTTTATAATAAGTCTCTTACATATGTAATATATATAATAAATCTCTTAGAGATATAAGTATATATAAACATATAAACATAAGTGTATATAAAAATATATGTATGGAGATATCTATATATATCTCCATTTGCTTGGTTCTGTTTCTCTATTGTGAAATTTGTGAAAAATGGAAATAATAATTCCTTGCATAAGTACCACTTCCCTGCTTTAGAATTCCCATCATTTACTGAAAAGAGCTCCAAAACTTCTTCGCCAGTATTCCAACGTTCTTCTCTCCCCTGTCCCACCCTGGCCTGCCTTGCCAAGACCCATTTCCCCATCACCGACTGGATGCTCTAGCTGGACCCCATATCCTTTCGAGTCAGTCCCCTTTCCAGCCTTTGCACCAACTGTTCCCTCCTTTGAAATGTGTGTCTTCTCTTCTGTCTACTCAGTAAACTCTCACACATCCCTCAGGGCCCATCTCTAAGGTGTCCTCCTCTCAGGGCTTTCTTTACCTTGCCTGGGAGCTATCTGTGCCGTCACAGTGCCCAGCACACACCTTGGCCGTCACATTATTTATGCTATGTTGGGGTTGTGGGTCTGTCTCCTCTGACTGTGAGCCCCGCGAAGGCCTGACTCCAAATCACTCATCTCTGTACATAACAGAGTGGTGGTTTCCCCTTCTTTGTGTTGGTTCAACATTTTTCAGTTTATGAAGCACTTTCAGATCCACGATTTCCCTTAAACTCACAGCAATGCAGGGAAGGAGGCAGAGCCAGGATTAAAGGCCCCAGTTCCTCCCACCTCCCCAGACAGGGCTTTTTCAGAAAGAAGAACTCAGATAAGGAGTGGGGTTGGTTCTTTTGCTCCTAAGGCCTGCAGCTCAGCAAGAGCTGGAAAGGCCAGGCCAGGCTGGGTTGGGGGAGGGAGGGCCCCAGGCTGGCAGAGGGTACAAATGTAGATGGAAGCCACAGGAGAGGGTCAGGTCTGACTCCAGATGTGTGCCTTTCTGTGGGGTCTTGGGCAGCTCTCTTCATTTCTCCCTCTTCAATCTCTTTAGCTCCATAAAATGTGGCTCTGAGGGCCAATGTGGAATGCATAAGACAATCAATGGGTGAGTGCTCTAAGAATGAAAGGGACTGAAGAAACTCCATAGATACAGCAAATATATGCACCCAAATATATTCAAACACTTCAACTGTTCCCATCTTTCTGCTGAGTGATCTGTTACTATTAGAACCCCCTTCCCCAGGTCCACAGTATCCAAAGATCCCTCATCAGAACACAAAGATCCTCTCTACAAGGGTCTAGAGACCCTCCCACTGGGACCCAGAGGCCTCTGAATGGGGTCGAGACTCCCTTAGGTTCCAGAGATACCCATCCCACTTCAGGGCTTGAAGGCCCAGTGCCCAAAGGCTTAGAGCTTCCTACAGTTTACAGGTCTTTCTGATGGTAGTGCCCATATCCCTAGGGAGGCCTGTCCAGCCCTTGGTGGGGCTTATGCTCCATTTCATCCAAAAGCAGTCCTGTTTGTAACCTCAAGGGCAGAAAGAACCATACTCTGAGTGTCTTCTCTGAGCTCTGGGCTACCAGCAAGCCTAGGAAAACTATTTGGGGTTCATGGGCACCCTTAGGCTCAGCACGGGGCTGTCCCCAAGTCAAAAATATTCCTTGGGCTGCCCTCATGTCCCTCCAGGAAGTTGTTTCCCAGGAAAGTCCCTTGGGTGTCTGTCATCCCAGGGATGGTCTGGTCAAAGGCAAAGCTGGGAAAGACAGCTGCAATTTTCCTCCATGATCTGACTATCTATCTCAGAGCCCAGAGATGTGGGTTCTTGTCCTGGTTCTGACTTGCTGTGTGGACATGGGTGAGTCATTTGGACTTCCTAGGTTTCAGTTTCTCTCTGAATGGGCATCATGGGGCCTACCTCACAGAGGATCCAGCAAGATCAAAGATGTGAAAATTCTTTGCTGTTAACATTTGAATGATGAGAGCAAAATACTGATGGGAGGGGACTGTGAGGCCAAGGGCCTAGAGTCAGATCCCCCCTATGGCCAGATGACCTTGGACAAGTCATCTTGACTTGGTAACACTCTTCCCCCTGCTGCTTCATTGAGTAAGCTGGTTCCTCCACATCCTCAGACCTTCCCTGTCTGCCCAGAGAGGTCAGTTCTGTTCCCCAGCTACCTATATTTTTCTAAACACCAAAACAATGGTAAATATTTAATTATTGACATGCTCACTTGTTTAGTGTCTGTCCTCCCAACCAGACTGTGGGGTCCTTGCAGAAATCCTGTCTGGCCTGTTCTCCAGAGGTCAACATGGGGCCTGACCCCTAGGTGCTCAGTAATTGTTTCTGCATCACCTGGCAGGTTCTTTGAGTCTCAGCTGCCTCACTGGGCTGCTGGAGAAACCTGGAAAATAGAGGATGAGGCTGACAGTGTGAGGTGTCGGGGATGAACGGGCTGCTCTGTGAAGGGCTTCACCTGAGATTGGAGGGGAGAGAGCGCCCTGAATAGGAAGGCAGGATGGCCTTGGCCTTGGGGGAAGGGAGGAGGTGGCGTGGGCCAAGCTGGGACTCCAGAGGTTCCGGACCCTCCCAGAGGCCTGTGAGGCCTGTATGTGGGCCCTGCTCTTTCTAGCCTAGGAGCCTTTGGCTGTGGCTCCGGCAACTTGGTGTTCAATTCAGCCCCTTGCTGCCTCCACCTGTCCCTATAGCCCCATTTCCTTGCACTCACACACACTCCCCTTTCTACCACCTGCCACATGGAGCTCACCCTTTCCTCAACAGACCAGGTCTTTACTGCCTCCAGGCCTTTGTATAGTTGTTCCCTCAACAGGAATGCACATTCTCTTCTCTACCTGGAAAGATAATTCACCTCCATGTTCTTCCTATTCGGAAGACTTCCAGGCCACTGCAGGCAGAGTCAGTTGCTCCCTCCTTGGAGCCCCACAGCCCCCCTTGGGTATCCTTCTCTCTAGGCAGTACAGTACCTACCACACTGTGCTCTGACTGGTTTTCCTGTCTGTTTCCCAACCCACCACTCACTGGGAGCTACTTGAAGGCAGGGGTCAGCTCAGCCCCGCTCTGTGGCCCCAGTGCCCAGCACAGGGCCCGGCACCAAGGAGAGATCCTAAATAACCTGGGGTCTGGGTTTCCTGGCAGGAGAGACTACTTTGTGATACACCCAGTGCCCTGCCCATCATAGGCGATATATGGGAGCAAGGTCAAGAACAGGGGCAATCTTAGTCATTTACCCTCCAGGAAATTGAGGCCCATGGAGTGGTAGGGATTTGCCCAACATCCTATAGCACATCAGTGACCATGTTGGGCCCCAAACCCAGGGGTCCTGATGCTTTGTCCCCAGCTCTGGGCTGAAGCAGCCTTGCACAGCGTTCTCGCATTAGGCCAGGGTGCCTGGAGGCCCCAGGGGCCCAGCCCCTACAGCTGCTCACTCCATACTGGCTCAGCCCTTCTGGCCGGGCTCTCAGCCAGTTGCAGCACGAGGCTCTGGTTACCCCTGCCAAAGGTCACTGTCAGCAATTTGGAGAGGTGGCCAGGTCACTTCCCTCTGGGTGGCTCAGACACAGCAAGGCCTGGAGCAGTGTCTGCGCTGGACTATAGGCTTTGGGGCTGGCGTTCCAGCTGGACAGTGTCCTCCTTGCCAATCTGATTAGAATCTGATTAAACCTGCAATAACAGTCTGAAGAGCACAGAGCACAGTCCAGCATGGAAGAAGCACTCAACAAACATCCATTAGCATAGCATCATTATTATTACTATGATGATGATGAGAACCCATATAGCACAGTAACTAAAAGTACAGGCCCAGAAGTGAGCCAGCCAGAATGCAAACCCAGGCTCTACTGCTTACCAAGTAAAGCAAGGTCCTTAACTTCTTTATGCCTCAGGTTTTTTGTTGGTGGTGTTTTTTTTTTTTTCAGTGAGGAAGATCAGTCCTGAGCTAACATCTGCCAATCCTCCTCTTTTTGCTGAGGAAGACTGGCCCTGGGCTGACATCCATGCCCATCTTCCTCCACTTTATATGGGACGCCGCCACAGCATGGCTTGCCAAGCAGCGCATAGGTCCGCACCCAGGATCCGAACCTGCGAACCCCAGGTCGCCAAAGCAGAGCACAGGAACTTAACCGCTACGCCACTGGGCCAGCCCCGCCTCAGGTTTTGAATCTTTAAAATAGGGTCGTGGGAGAATTAAATCAGTTAATATGTATGAGGTAATATGTAGAACAGGGCCCATACAAAGTGATCACTGAATAAGTGTTAACTGTTGTTATTACTATTAAAGTGGCCCAAATCCCTGGACATCTCTATGCCCTCTCTCCTCTGCATTAAAACACAAACTGACCACATCATTCCTTCCCTGTTTGAAAAGCTTCAACAACTGGCAGTAAGACATGCATCCAAACTCCTTGGCATGAGGGCAAGGTCTGTGCCTCTGTGGCCCCTGCCTGCTTCCCTAGCCTCCTCTCCCAGCCCCCTTCCGTTCCTCCCATGCTCCAGCCATAACACATACTTGCTATCTCTGGAGCACGCTGTGCTTTTTTATGCCTCTCTGCCTTGTACAAGCTAGTCTTTCCTTCTTTCACCACCCAGCAAATTCCTGCACCACTTGCAAGGCCCAGTCAGATGTTGACTCCTGCAGACCTTCCCCAGGGCACCCAGACAAAGCAGTCGCTCTCTCCTGAGTTCCCCTCGTATCACCCAACACTGCAATGACCTGTTAACAGGTGAGCTTCTCCCTGGACTGTCCCCTTGTGCTTCTTGTATCCTCTGCCTGGCTCAGCACCAGCAGGCTGGAGGCAGATGCCTGATGTTTGCTGAAGTGAAGGACTTCCAACCATCCATCCAGAAAGGCAGCTCAGGGTCAGTCCCTGTGCTAGGCATCAGGGGAGCAGAGGAGACTGAGACTTACTCTTTGTCCTTGAAGGAGCCCCAGTCATTTGGGGAGGTAGGACAAATAAAAAGGTGCCCACGTGGCTTGAGTGGGGTGTGGGACCAGTCACGTTTCTAGGAGATGAATTGGAGTTTGCCATGTGGGTGTGGAGAGGAGGGAGACTCAGGGAGGAGAGACACAGTGGTGCTGATTTCAGGCACCTCTGTTATGCCAGAGCGTAAAATACGAGGGGAGACAAAGCTGGATGGGCCTCTGTGTGGCAGGCTGATGAGTCCAGACTTTACCCTGCAGGTGATACCCCTTCCTGCCCCTTGTTCTAAGAACTCTTGGCCTGGGGATGGGTTTCCAGGGCATTTCTTTGTTTCCCACGGGAGCAAGGTGGGCTCAGGTAGGAGCCTAGCAGGGAAAGGCAGCCCAATTTATAAAACACATTTATTTGACACAAAAACTCTGTCCCTGATGGCTGCCTGGTAAACTCCTACTCATCTTTTAAGGTGTGGCTCAGATGTCCCTTCCTCTGAGGCCTTCCCCGACCCACCTCAGCTAAGTTAGTCACCTCCTCAGGATCTAGACTGCTTTCCTCTTCTCCAAAGTCTCAGTTCCCATTGGGAATCCACATGGTTTCAGGGAAGCTGATTCTACTCCATCCTGCCCCCCACTGTAAGGGTGAGGCACATGATCTAAGCTAAGCCAATAAACAATCATCCTGATTCAAACACCATCTAGTTAAACGATTTTGTTTACCAAAAGATGTATTTATTCACTCATTTATTAATTAGGCCCCTACTACATACCAAGCACTATGCTAAGTGTTAGGGATTTAAGAATGAACAGTATTGATGTGGTCCTACCCTCCTCAAGTTTATAGTCTGGTGGAAAGAATCACGGATTAAAATGCCTGCTTTTTGGCCTGGCTCTGATGTTGCATTTAACCTGCTCATCATCCGTCCCTGCTCCTTTGGATAGGAGAACCCTGACTTTTCTTTGGATACCATCTAAAGGACTGGTCAATTGACCTATTGGCATAGTCCATGCCCCTGGCCACAATGGCTCATTCAGTGATGGGCGTGAGAGTCAGCCCTGAGACTGCAAACTTTAAAAATAGGTCCTGTACTTCTGCCAGGGTCTCTAAACTGGGGAAACGTAAGCCTGGGATTTCCTTGAGCTCAAAGAGTGCTAAAACTAGTTAATCTCTGAGAGTTGGTAGCAATAAACTTCTCTGACTTTACTGGCTCATTCAACCAGACATCAGTGCCTCCCCCATGCCTGAGCCTGTGCTGCCAGATGGGGAAAGAGGGATGAAGCAGACACGGCCCCTCCTTTTGAGCTCCGTCTAAAGAGAAGGACAAATGAATGATCACAACACAGAGTAGCCACAGTCAGAGTAATCACAGAGGGCACCAGGTCAGCCTGAAGGCATTAGTTTTGTTTTTGTTAATTATGTGACACATTAAAATAGAAAAATTAGAAGACCCAAGAAAAATTTTAAAATAAAAATGTGCTTTAGGGCCGGCCCCGTGGCTTAGCGGTTAAGTGCGTGCACTCCGCTGCTAGCGGCCTGGGGTTCGGATCCCGGGTGCGTACCGAAGCACCGCTTCTCCGGCCATGCTGAGGCCACGTCCCACATACAGCAACTAGAAGGATGTGCAGCTATGACATACAACTATCTACTGGGGCGGGGCCGGCCCCGTGGCTTAGTGGTTAAGTGTGCGCGCTCCACTGCTGGCGGCCCGGGTTTGGATCCCGGGTGCGCACTGACGCACTGCTTCTCCGGCCATGCTGAGGCCGCGTCCCACATGCAGCAACTAGAAGGATGTGCAACTATGACATACAACTATCTACTGGGGCTTTGGGGGGAAAAATAAATAAATAAAATTGTTAAAAAAAAAAAAAAACTATCTACTGGGGCTTTAGGGGTAAAAATAAATAAATAAAATTATAAAAAAAAAAAATGTGCTTTAGTTCCACCACTCAGCTATGATCACAGTTGATGTTTTCATCTATAACTTTCCAGATGCTTTTCTATGTACATAAACTTGAAAAAAAAAAGAAGCTAACTGAATGCAATGTGATATGTTGTGTTGGGTCCCGGAAGAGCAACAAAGGGCATTAGTGGAAGAACTTGTGAAAACCAAATCAAGTCAGAGTCTATAACGTCCCAGTGTTAGTCTCTTAGTTTTGACAAACGTATGTGGTTATGTAAGATGTTAACATTAGGGGAAGCTGGGTGAAGTGTTATGCAGAAACCCTTTGTACTATCCTTGAAACTTTTCTGTAAACTTAAAACTATTCCAAATAAAAAGTTTACTTTTAAAAGTGGATCCATTCTCGATTATTTTATAACCTTTGTTTATTCACTCAGTAGTTTATCATGAAATTCTTCTGGCTTGAAACGATTTATTTCATGATCGCATACTACTGCAGCCCACGAGTGAATCATAGCCTATCTCCCCTAGTGTTGGAAATTTAGGTTGTTTCCAGTTCTCACTCTATTATAAAAAATGCTGCACAGTCATTTCCTTAGGATACAGGAACAAAGGGGAATTGCTGAGCCAGAGCTGCCAGCTAGGGAGCACTCACTGAGCACCGCGGATGGTCACTGTTCTAAAGCCCCTGACGTACATGAACTTGTTTAATCGTGCCGACCACACCAAGGGGGAGGTACTGCTCTCATTCCTCTACTATGCGGCAATTTTCAAAGGTTTTCATTAGGATGAGCTGACAAATTCTCACCAGACTCTTTCAGCCCACTCCAGCACCTCCCCGGTGTCCCATGCAACCGAAGCTCACACATCCATCCCATCACGCTCTTCTGCACTCCTTCCCATTTCGGCTTCAAGGAGGGCAGTTCCTGCAGGTGGCCATGGGAGCGGTCTGTGGAATAAGAGCAGGTACCGCCAGGCCCAAGGTGTGGTTTCAGCCAACACCCCAGTGAAAAGCAACCTGTTCTGGCTTGACGCAGTATTCCAAGGGGGATGGAGGTGGCACTGGGGAATAGGGATGGGTGAAGATTCACAGCAGCCATGGTAAGATCCTTTATTCCTTGGCAAATGGCCATGGGAAAGGAGGAAAAAAGGATCATTTATTAGGCAGCTGCTATTTTTCAATTCATATTGACCCTGCCACCCAGAGACGGGTGCTACGATCATCATTTTACAGACGACTTCGCTGAAGCTTAGAGGTTAAGCACCTCCCCAGGGCACAGTGACCTACTGTCAGCGCCAAGATCTAACCACATGTCATCTTTGTCACCCCCAGAACCCACACCCACATCACTAGGCACATGACTGAACACAGAGCTGGCAATAAAACTGAGGGATTCCCCTCTCTTCGGTCCCACAGCAAAGGATTACTCAATTCACGGTCAAAGCACTGATGAGGTGTGTTTGGGAGACGAGGGAACAGGGAAGAAGGGAAGGATGGCATGTGGGCCGAGCTCAAAGTGGGCCATCAACTCTATGTGTACACTCTGTGTGTACTGCTTGTCTCCTGCTCTTCTGGGTTCTTGACCTTACTCTTACTACTTCCTTTCTATTGTCCCTATGCTTGGTTTGGAAAACACTATTTCCAACCAGATGCAGATTTCCCAAGAACTCTAGGGGTTCACTAGTAAAAGCAGCCCTGAGTGCCAGTGGCCTCTGTACCTCCCCTCAGGCTGTGCCCTCTGCCTAGAATGCCCCACCCTCCACATGGAGCCACCCATCCCACCTCCTTCACGAAGCTACCCTCTTCTCTGCAGTCTGACCTCCTGTACCACACAATTAGCTTTCTTCACACCCTGCTTCTTTTCCAAAAGTTTACAACACACATCCGAGCACAAAAACACTAAACATAAAATGACTGAAATGGGGTGAGGTGGGGTAAGAACTTTATTAAGAAACCCTGACAGAGGAAACCGTAGCAATCCCCAACACAAGGGGAATTTCCTCACAGCCAGGGCTAAAAGGAAAACACAGTAGAAAATGAAGGCTAGCTAAATAGGAAGTAAAATTACCTCCCAGGTCTAGGCTCAGAGAGATCTGTCCCAAAAGTCTTTATCTAAGGGACATCATACAATGTAATGATTTGCTCTATGGCAATTTTACTCCAAAAGTGCCGATCTGTTCGGCCTGAGGGTCACCTGCACAGGATCTGGGCCTAAGTCCTGCCTTGCCCTTACCCTCTGACACCTTGTCTTTCTACTCCCACCTGCTCTCTACTGGGAACAGCTCATCCCGACTGTACACCTGAAAGGGGCCTTCTGTGAGGGCAGCTCATTGTCACATTGCCCTGGACGACTCTTGACACACAGCTGCCACATTCCCGAGATGTCAGAAGGACAGGGTTCCCTCTGGAGTTATGAAGAACGCAATGCCATCAGGCGTGCGGAGCTGCAGTCTGAGAGAGATGACGGTGAGATAGGGCCAGTATACGTACCCTCCTGTTGCCACCCTTTCCAGAACCCGGGGGGAAATGGACTCCTCTCTCCCACAGTAACTCGCCCCTCTGACCCTTCTGGAAAACAAGTGGTTCCAAGAACTTTGCAAATCCAGTACACTGGAGCTTTAATACCCACAGCAAGGAAGCAAGAACAACAAAAACGAAAACGGCCTTCCCTGAGGCAGCACTCCCCACTCAGGCCCTTCATCCTGACAGAGCAAACCTACTTGAATTTCTTCTCCTTTCACTCAGATCCACGGGCTGTAGATTTCTCTGTATCACGAGTGCCTGGAGAATCTGTTCCTTCTCCCAGCAAAGTGTCAGAGCAACTGGCGCAGTGGTAAGAGGCTGGGGTGTGGAGCCACAGACCAGGCACACTCTCTGGTTCTGCCATTCCTAGATGTCTGAACCTCACAGTGCACAGACATAACGTGGAGATAATAAATAGTACTTACTTCCACGGGGTTATTGAGAAGAAGAAATAAGATAACGTATGCAGAACGTACCACACAGTAAGCATTAAATATGTTAACTATATTAACGTTAATTAATTAACATATTAATATATATTATGAAAATACAAAAATACAGACTTCTGTATACAATTTCAGAGGTCCATGGACTTCTAGGGGATCTTCAGGTTAAGAACCCTTAGCTTGGTTTCTGAAAGTCAGGAAGACGACAGCTCCTGCCAACGCCTACATTTTCTCTCCGAACTCCATCAGCCTATACTGAGCACCTGCTGTGTTCCAGGAATCCTGGCCCGCACAAGCATCTTGGTCACCAGTGCTGTCAGCACACTTGAGGGGTGGGGATCTTTTCCAGTCTACTGACGTGAGGTGAGATAACTTGCCCGAGGTCTTATGAGGGAAGAGGTGCTGCTGGAATCTGTTTCCTGACTCATTTAGCTGTCTTCCTGAGGACCGAGGCTGCTCTTCATCCCTCTCTGTTCTGTCTGTGACACTTTGTGTCCATAAAGGATCCCAAGACACACACCTTGGATCTTCAGACTGGCAGTCACTTCTTCAAAATCAGCTCTGGCAGTGTGAGTGTCCATGAAAAAAACTCTCGTCTGGAGGGGCCCTTCCTGCTGTAGAGCTGTGCGAATAACTAAATCACTTCAGCAACAAGGTCAAGGGGACAGACTCTGGCGTCAGAGACTGCGTTTGTGTTCCGACTCTGCCTCTTATATGTGACCTCAGGAATGTTCTTCACCTCTCTGAGTCTTGGTTTCCTTACCCATAACATAGGAGAATGACAGTTCTGACTGCCTCTGGTGCTTCATGAGGGTCGTGAGGTCATGGCTGTGAAGGCACTGCACAGTACCTAGCATGTCAGTCTTCCAGGAATGGTGGCAGTTCTTACCTTGTCCAATCTCGGTTTCCACATAAGGAAACCAAGCCAAAAGAAGTAAACGAATAACAGCTCGCCCAGTCTTCTTTCAGTTTATTCTTTCCAACCATACCATGCGGCCTCCCGGGCTGGTTTGACAAATATTTCCTCCAGTTTGTTGCATGATGATTCAAGGAAGAAAATTTTCATGGGGCATTTAAATAGCTCAGAGAATGAAAAGATCAGAGCAAATAAATCATGTTGACACCTGAAAATGACTCTGCAGAGGTGGGGAAGTGGTGAAGCAGAAGAGGGAGGAGTTGGCTCAAGGAGCAGGATTTAGTATGCCAGTGACAACCCTGCCTCTCTCCAGAACAAGAGACTCTGAAGAAGAACGGTGGCGCTTCCAGCCAGCTCCCCCTGGTTTCGGGAACAAGCAGTCATTTCTCAGAAACCTCACTGGCAAAGGCAGCCCTTCCAAAGATCATGAGAGCTTCAGTTCAGACAAATGATTTAAGTTCATTATTTCTGGGGAAGAAATGGATTTCTTTTCTTTCTTTTTTTTTTTTTTGCTGAGGAAGACCAGCTCTGAGCTAACATCTATTGCCAATCCTCCTCCTTTTTTTTCGCCAAAGCCCCAGTAGATAGTTGCACATCATAGTTGCACATCCTTCTAGTTGCCGTATGTGGGACGCAGCCTCAGCATGGCCGGAGAAGCGGTGCATCGGTGCGCGCCCAGGATCTGAACCTGGGCCGCCAGTAGCAGAGCGTGCACTTAACCGCTAAGCCACAGGGCCGGCCCCGGAAGAAATGGATTTACAAAGAGGCACCCAAGGGTGTTAAAGAGGCAGCTGAAAAAGCAGTCAAAAATCTGGCTTAGAGATTAGAAGCACTGGCTTTCCAGGCTGCGGACAACTGTCTGCTCAACAATTATCCAGCCCAGAAGGAAGCAGATATTTTTGTGCATATCTGGATCCAACTAACATTTATCCAGTCTGTTGTGTGCCAGGCACCAAGCAAAAAGCTTCTCCTTATAAACTTCATTTAATGCCAATGAGTCTGAGAAGGCGGCATCACCAGTCTTTTTTCAGACGAGGAAACAGGGGCAGAGGAAATGATTGGCTGGGATTTGTTGTACATTCCCTGAACTCAAGCCCAGCACTGTCTCCACCAGACCAAGCTGCCTTGTCCTCGGGCTCAAGGAAAGCCTACATATGAGGTCAAGAAGGTGCAGGCTCATCTTATGAGCATACACTTGGACCTTCCTACCTCACAGCTTCTTTTGAGCACAAGAAAGGGCTTCCAAGCCAGATCCAGAATTCAACGTCATTTTACTAGCCCAGAGCCCGTCAAAAAATACCACAACAGGGGATACAAATTTTTAATATACTTTATTGATTTAGGGGCCAAACAAGGCAGCATTTGGTCAGTTAAGAAAGGCACCTCATTGAAAATAATATATCACAGTGCTGTTGAGTGATTCCAGTCACAGGATTTGAGGATGGAAAGAACAATCTTTGGATGATGTTCCTTAGGACACTTGCTCATTTACTAAAAAGGGTCCCTTCACGCACCATGGATGGAAGAAGGCAAGAGCGTAGGACTGTGGCATATGCTGGGTGGCTGCTGAGAGCTTACCCATGAGAGCAGGTGGACTGGTAAATCACTGGGAAGTCAGGAAAGGAGTGAGAGCAGGCTACCCCACCCTTGTCACGACTCCAGTAAACTTGATTTGCTGAGCTACTGCCCCAGTGAACACACTCCATCTCTTTCAAATGTGGAGATGATTTTTTGATCTCATGGTGTGGGGAACCTGGGTCAGTAGTCAAACCCTCCCTGTTCCCAGCTACAGGACAGATAGGACAAGAGTTTGATTTTCTGCATTGCCAGGCTGGCAACCCATGAGGTTCTGAGGTAAAAGCTGAGATCTCAGGGCACAGCTTTAAAAAATATTATCACCAGTCCAGAGTAAATGAAACTTGATTTCTTAGAAATAATACTGCATCTCCCTATTTCTACTTATACCCTCCAATCAGTTTTTTAAAAAATTAATTTTCCGCATTACTTTTAAAGATTCCTACCATATGTAAAAGAAATCGCCTCACCACAACACTGCCATTCTTCCAATATCCCTCTTGAGCCCCTCACCACTCTCCCCCGACCACCCCTCCCCGCCGCCCAGCACCTAAGAGCAGGGGTCACGCCGCGGGGTGATGAGCAGTGGTGCAGTCTCGCCTGGCCTTCTGTTACTAGGCTGAAATAGAGAGGAAACAAGAGAGAACAAAATGGGTTTTTAAAAACCAAGTAAATATCAGAGAAGGCTGGCATGCACGCCCCAGCAACCAAATGCATTAAACACTGGACATTTCTCTGCCAGGTGAAAGCTCTCACGCCTGTTGAGGTTAAGGCTCTGGAATTAAATGAAGCAAAAATCTAAACCCTAACCACCCCCAAAGGGCATATGTATCCCCCATGATCTTCTGGTTCTCACTGGCAGCACAAATAGCACACGCACGTGTGTATGCGTGTGCACATGTGAATGTGTATGAATGGATGACAAATATTTGAGTAAGGGTCATGCACATTCAATTAGCAAACATTCAAGGACCTCAACTTTGAGGCCAAGTGCCTGCAACTGTCCCCAGCCAGGGGGAATTGACTCCAAGATTCATGAGGCCACCCTCACCCAGGGGAGGATCCCGGATCCCTGCAGGCATAGCTGACAATTTTGGTTTCACTCCTTTTTCTTGCCTATTCCCAGAAGTCACATGCTTCCCAGAAATGCCCCATGCCAGAACTGGGTTTCCGTTAAGAATGGGTGGAGTTAGTTTACAGCCAGGGAAACAGGCAGAGCAGAGCCAGAACTCACTCGAACCAGACAAAGAGGGAATCAAGATGGCCACATACCAGTCCCCAGCTTCCAGGTGGACAGAGGACAAGCCCTCTGGTAGTCCCATAGACAGCAGGAGAGCTCAGGTCAGATGGGGACTGGGCACTTGAGAGACAACTGCACTGAGTCAGCAGATTATGCAGGGGCAGGCAGCACTATTCACGGGACCTGCCACTGATTTTCTAATGGTTTTCCCAGAGGCCGCTGTTCCTGTGGTCCCTCACAGCAGTCTATTAATTCATCTGTTTGCCACAAATCAAACCAGAGACCAAAAGGCACAGCACTGACCCACAGGAAATGCTTAATAGTTGGGGAGCTGAGGTTAGGAATAAAAGCTGGTTACTGTCATAGGTTATCTCATTTTTGGGTGATCTTTTCTTGGGGAGACTATGGCCACCACGATCACAAAGTAAAGGGTGAAGGATTGGATCTGGAAGGGAGAGGGTTTGAGTTTAAAATTTTGGGACACATCTGATTTGGGTTTCACATCCTAGAGAGAGACTGGGTTTGAATAAATTCCAATCAAAAGAATCCAAGAACAGATCACCTCCAAATCACTGTTTCATTCATACGTGGAAACAGAGACCAACATTAAAAATAAAAACTAACAAACCTACCCTGGTCTCTCTTTGGGGAAGTGGATTGGCTGCTCTCAGATGCCCAGCCTGGATGTTCAGGAGATAGTCCGAATTCAGAAGGACCTTTCACCTGGTTTAACTCGTTGGCAATTCAGTTTTCAAACACAGGTCCCAAATGATGCCTATGTTACAGCACCGTGATGCAGACCACAAAAATAGTTCACCTTGGCCTGCCTCTTTCTACAGTGATACCCTCTCCAAGTAATTTCTGGGACTTATAATGAAAGGGCCTTTTTCCTTCCATTGAGGGGAAAAAAATTAATAATCCCTGTCCACACACTGACTCATGGGGCTTTTCACTGCGGGCTGGAAAACAAGTGGAACTCCCTGCCAACAATCCGCCAGCAGGAGCTTTGGCCTTGCCTGACTTCACGTGACCCTGGCCTTCTACTTACCTGATGGAAATGGAATGTAAATATCACGAGGTTTTAGAATTGGGGTGCATGGAAGATACCTGAGTGAGTTTATTTTGGTCAAAAAATAAAATCAAGAGTATGGCTAAAGAAGTAAAGAGCTGGTAAAGCAACCTTCCCTGTAACTGAGAAAGTAGGAGAGTACACACACACTTACACCGATACATACACGCACGCACGCACACACACACAGATGAGATGAGAGTTGCACATATGCCAAAGATACATCAAGCAAGTGCTTTTTTAATCAATACATCAAATGATATTCTTGCTGGCCTGAGGAAGCTTCCCTCTGCCTGCTCTGCCATTCCCACCCACTCCTCCAACAAAGATAGGAAGAAGCAAGAAATTCCTTTTTGGACCCAACATTAGATAAACATAACCCAGTCTTTACATGTGGCTTTGGAGAAGGCTGCTAGGATGCTCGCAAACACGACATCAGGGGTCTGGGATGCATCGATGGCAGAGTGGATCCCTTGTTTACTGTAGTACTCCACCAGGGGGGCGGTCTGAGTGTGGTAGGCCTTCAGGCGGACTTTCAAGGCCTTCTCATTATCATCTGATCGGCGGATCAAGGGTTCCCCAGTGATCTGAGAACAGGAAGAGGGCAATGAAAGGCCAGGACGTTAGCAAGGTCTCATTATCTGATGCCAGATGCAGATTTGAGATGCTGTCTGATCGCAAAGGCCATCAGCGGGAAACACAGACAACCTAGACCCTCTCCAACAAAGAACTATAAAGAACTTCACTACTCTCAGCAAGTTGGTCCCAGGAGCAGACCAACTGGTCCAGAAAAACAGTAACTATGAGGAAAGGGGCTTGTGAGAGAAAGATGGGCAATGTCTTTCTCTCACACCTTTTGCTCAGGCTGTTCAGCTTCCAAGATGAACACTTCTAGGGTCAGAAGCAAGAAAGACAGAGGCCCCTGAGACCAGGAGACTACATCAAAATCAGGCAACTAAGGTTATAATTGCTAACGCAGCTCTGAGTATTTAGTGTTTTTACTAAGGTGCTGGCCATCAACATTCTGGAAGTGGCAAGTGAAGTGAGAAACAACTCTGAATGGTAGAATTCCAGCTCTGTGAAATGTGACTAAGTTGACATGATGGCTTTGGAATCTGTATGACCTGATGAACTTGTCTCATATGACAAAGGTTAAGCCAGCAAATTCTTACTATTGTCTGCATGCTCTAAAACAGACAAAATGGACTATTTACGGCAAACGTTACAGTAAACATGTATGAGATCCTCCCTTTTACATCTGCAAGCAATTGAAGACTGTCATAAGAACTTGGCAGTGTTAGTCTAGCCAAAATATTCTGAATCTGTGGGACACAGAAGGGTCACTAGAGAGAAAGGACATTCTTCTGAAGCATGACTGGTCGACAAACTTCTCTTCAGTCCTGTCCTCCCCACCCTGCCTCTAATTCTGGGCTCCCAAGCCGTCTTCTCCTGATTAGGTGACTATTTAGGTCACCATGATGCCAGAAAGGAACTGCTCTGGACAAAAGACAGGTACAAACTGGGCAGTGGGAAGCAGCTGGCACTGGTGGCCACCTCAAGTTCAAGCAATAAACCACCTGGAGAGACACTGTATAGATGAGCACAGCCCATGTGATTTATGTGATAGTGCTATTTCTCATGGTTAAGTTAATAATAGTGGTAGAAATAAAGGGAAAATGGAAAGAACAAAGGAAAAAACAAAACAAAAAGCAAAGGAAGAAAGGGGAAGGAAAGAAAAGAAAATGTCCTATTCTGAGTTCACATACGTCATCTTTCATGGGCTCCTTTGGGGGGTTGAACTCCTCATGGTATGTACGGCCACTCAGGGGGTGAATCAGCCTGAAAGACAGCAAACGAACACGAGTCAGGTTGCCTGAAAGTATCCCTGAACCCCAGGGGTCTCCAAGATGGCGAGCAGAGAAGCTGGATGCAAGGACTTTAACCCAGCAGAGAACCCGGTATAGGCATCTCTTGTTTAGGAAAATAACTGGGCTTCAGGAGAGCTGACACCAGAGTATGGTTTCTATTCTGACCCAACATTCAAATGAGTGTCTGGTTGAACTAACTAATATAACTACCTAACTCAGGACTTGAGCGAAGGCACTCCGGTGCTGGTCTCACACAGCCATTCATTCTATTCACTCATTCATTCAACAAACATTTACTAAGTGCCTAGTCTGATTCAGGCCTTAGGCTGAATTCAGGGGATACAGAGCAAGAAGTCAAGACCCCTGCTCACAAGCAGTGCTTAATTTAGTGCGGGAGACAAATGCGGAAATAACTAACTACAGTAAATGTGATAATCCTTTAACAGAGATTTGTACAAAATGCTATGGGGACAGAGGACAGAGAAACTAACCTTATTTTCTAATTTAGTTTGGTTATAAAACCAGAAAGGTGCTATAGGAAAAATATGTCCCACGGATGCAAACACCACCAGACAATGGGGAACACCTTTGTGATCACATAGATAAAAGAGAGCCCAACCATCAAAGGGCAATATTCAAGGTGTCAGGAAAAACGACTTATTAAACAAGTTGTGAGATAAAGAGCCTAAGAAGAAGCTTTTATTTGGCACTGACTATGTAGCTGGTAGCCACATCTGTGCTGTGTCCTCTTAGGCAACAAGCCCCGTGTTCCTGACTGGGAGTGGCCACACCACAGGAGCCCAGAAACCTAAGAAGGGAGGAGGCAGGCCAAACACTGCTCAGCAGCCAGGGCCCACTTGAGTTCGTATGGTTTCCCAATTCTATGCCAACCCAGGTCTGCTTATTTAACTGACGGCTGCTCTCCTCATGAAGGTCTTAGACCAGAGCTTCCCAATATTTTCCCCCTCTTGGCATGCACAGAAATACAGTACTCAGGGTAATTGCTCCTCCGGGGAGGTATGGCCACCCCAGCCCTGCCCAGCTGCTCTGATGCGCGAGAGGATCCATATCTCAGCACATCAGTTGGGAAGTCTGGGTTAGATGATCAAAGCCACATCTCTGTAAAACGTGATATTGTGTTTTAATGACAGCACATTTTTGGGGGGGCAAGTGGTCCATTTATAGCATAAGGTGGTCCATTTACAGCACTGGGGAGGGGGAAGGTGACGGCATAGTAAATAAGCTATATTGAATGGGCTGGTGACTGCAATCATGTAATGTGAGTTGTAGGTGGGGTTCCTCTAGTGTATCCACTGGGAGATCCAGCGAGAGGGAGAGCATAGGCTGCTGGGCTCCGCTACAGCTCTGCCCTTGGGAAAGGCAGGGGTTATGAGGTATGGGCCATATTTCTTCACCTTCTGGAGAGCACACGGCACACAGCAGAAAGGATGTAACAAACACGACTCTCTCCTCCACATCTCGACCTCTCTTGCTCACTCCCAAATTCCCTCAGCCCTCCAGATACATATAACACACTGCCCCTTCCCCACTCACAAACATCATTTTAAGAGGAATGGAAGGCTCATTCCCTAGAAAGTAAACAAAAGAAAGTCCAGTCTCCAAGTTCTCAAAATGGGATTGGTCTCAAGTCCCAACCAAAACAGCTCTACGAACCACTGAGCCTGTCCTGGAGGAGGAGGTGAAGATGTGGGAGGATCAGGCCTGGGATTCTACAGCCACTGCTACCTTGAGTGTGACACTGCAGACACCTGTTTTCTCATCCACAAAATGGGGATGGTGTGAGACATTAGGCTAATGACACCAGAGAGCCAACTAATAGAATAATTAGGATATTGGAGAGTCAACATCGAATAGGTTAAAACCAAAAACCACCAACCATACTTATTTAAGAAATAAAATAATGATTCATAAAATTATTACAAGGAGGCTAGAGCTAATTCAGAAGATATTTATAGTGGGGTCCTTATCATGTCAAATTTAAATAACACCCATATTAAACCAACTAGTTCTTGATTCTTTTTCTTCCAACAATCAGCATAGTGGACTAGGAGGCAGAAAGTAGGCTTCTGCGACAGCTCTGCCACCGATCTGCAGAGTGAACTTGGAAAAACACTTTTACTTGTCTGGCCTGTTTCCTCTTCTGTGAGAGAGGGGGTCACACTAAACCACTCACTTCTGAACTGAGAGACTGAGTCTTCTCTCTTTCGCCCTCTACAGCAATTCTGTAGTTTGTTCTTCAAATCTCTCTGTTCCCCACCAGCCAACCCCAGTTAAAAGCCTCTATCACTTCACATAGGGACCACAATCAGGCTCCTAGGTGGGTCCTCGTCTGTTTCTCCTTTTTCCCCACTTTAGCCTGTACGAACCAACTGAATGTTCTTAGAATGCTGTTTTTGCCACAACACCTAGTGGCTTAAGAACATTCCAGGACTCCTGATTCTGTCATGTCTACCCTCTTCACCTTGGCAGCCCTTCCCCAGTGAAGCTCCCATCCTACCTTCCCAATAGCCCTCATTCTACCACCCAGCCCCCCAGACCATTCCTCCAACTCTGGACAGACATTCTGCCACTGGCCCGAGATAGAGCCCCTCCCCTAACCCATACTCATTCCCGCCTCTACTCCCTTCTGGGAAAGTCTCACCGAAATCCTCTCTATCCAGGAAGGTCAAGTTTGAGGTTGCACCTTTCCTGGCAGCCTTCCCTCCTTGCCCGCAGACTCTCTTCTTGGACTTCCCACTGCACTAAGCAGCTCAGGTTTCATGTATGGCTTGTAGACTCTCTGAGGTCAGAGATGGGCACCACCATACTGTTCTTTTATAGCCTCTCCTGGTCCCCTGCCCCCAGAGTCTAGTACTGTGCTGCACACAAAGCAGGCACTCGGGAAGCTGGGTCAATCGAATCAAAGGCCTCCAGTGTCACCTAGTACTGTTAACATTTGCTTTGCATGTCAGGGAACCCAGCACTGCTGATGTCCCTTCCTGTCAACCCTACAGCTTCTTGGCCTACATCAACTTTATATGTCTACTCTGTGCCAGTGGGGATGCAAAGAAACAAAAGTTCCTGAATTGAAGGAGCCTATGGAATAGCTAGAAACATGAATCCTGGACATTTGATTAGAAAATTAGAATTAGATGGATCCCATCGTATCTAATATCCAGGAAAACACCTCTAACACTCACTCTGCTGTCTGTTTACATGTCTGCCTCTCTCCTGGAAGAGATGGACTGCAGACACATGGAAAAAATATTCAAGCTCATTAGGAAATCAAAGTAATAAAATTTATAGTAATAAAACATTTTACTCCTAATTAAATCCAAAAATTTATATGTGCTATGATGGTCACAGTATCAATTTAACTGGAAGAAACACAAATGTACAACAAGAAGGGAACAAGTAAGTAAATGATGGGTCATCTACTCTGAAATATGCAGCAATTAAAAATAATGGTCATGGATGTCTGGTTGAAGATGATAGGCTGACCACCTTCCTGAGACTCCTTTAAAATGACTAAAGGATAAAAAGAGCTATAGCCCAAGATAAAGACGAGAATAGGAGGGCCTATTAATGGTTGAGAGAGTCCAACATATTTCTGGAAGGTACAAAGCAGATGGTTGAGTGATCAGAAATACGGTAGAGGAAAGTATAGCCTACAGCAGTGGTGATCTTTCACGGCAAACGTGTTCAGAAGCAGAAACATTTTTGTGTTCAATGTTGACTACTATAGAGAAAGAAGCACTTTAAGACAAAACATGCAAAAAAATAGTGGTTTTGGCTAAGGTGGCTGTACCACACGCAAATTTTTCCTCAATTTTCTGAATTTTCTGTAGATGGTCATATTCTTTTTATAATTAATAAAAAGCCTACAGCAAGGTATGGCAACTCCAACTGAAATCAGATTTTAAAAAGCACTAAAGTGAAGATACACAGGTAAGGAATTTAATATTTCTTAAGCACCTACCATAAGCAAGGCTCTGAACTATGCACGTTATGGTATCTAACAAGCACAACAGTTCCCTGAAGCAGGTATTACTAACCCCACTCTACATATGAGGAAACAGCCTTGGAGAGCTTAAGAAACTTGCCTAGGGTCAGAGTTAAAAGGTGACAGGACTGAGATGCTGTCTGACTTCAGATCCCTTGCTCTTCTTTCCACATCCCCATCCCATGTCACCAGTTCAGTGGATGTCACCAAATAAGATCAATCCACGTTGAAATGGCACTAAGCTTCCTGGCTGGGGTTAGGCAAGAGCAGTTCCCGTGGTCTGACAAAGCTCTGAGAAGCACGAAAAGAAGGGACCTTCAGGGGACAAATACCTTCCTGTGATTCTCCGGATCAGCAGAGAGTCGGGGATGCTGAATTCAATCACAGAATCAAGCTTCTCTTTCCTCTTCTCCATGAGGCTGTCAAGCTGTAAAAGAGCACGTGGCCCACCTAAGCTCCCAGAGCTTGACCAGACCCATTTCCCTCAAATGAATTAAGAGATAAAGGGCCAGAGTTGGCTTTCATGCAGTGGTGATACAAAACCAAGCCACTCACCATTTCAGCCTGTCTCACAGTCCGAGGGAAGCCATCTAGAAGAAAACCATTTTTGCATGGAGGGGTCTCCAAATTCTTCTCAATGAGCTCCACTACCATTTCATCGCTCACCTGGAAGTCAAGAACAAAATAGCCTTGGGTTTAAATCTAACTGGATGACATTAATCCAACTCCAGGGTCACAGGTTTGTGTCTGTATAACCTGATTACTAAACAGCATGTTTTCTTGACCCAAAAGAAGCAAAAATCAGAGAAAATGTGGGGTAGCTCCATTTGGAAGATTCAGTTTCATGATATTTCTGTGATTGCCATATACACATTCTCTTCCCTTGAGATCCTCCTGTGTCCCAATCTGGGTGAGGGAAGAGAATTTCACTGCCTGTCACCCCACCAAGAGAGCTCCATGTCTTAGGTCCTGAAGGACTCCTTGGCCAGTAGAGTCCTAACCATCAGATAACAACTTATCAGCAATCAGCTGTCCTCAAGGCACAAAAAAGATGAAGGCGTATCGCTGAGAGATCACTTGAGGAGGGCTCCAGGAGAGAATGGGGGTTGGTTGGCCAGAACACAGAAAGGCACCAACTTTCCCTGTTTCACAATTTTGATTAGGCTAACAGTAAAGTGACCCAGGCCATCCTGGACATGAGGCAACAGACAAGTTCACTGAATTGGCAAGATGGGGTCAGACCAAGGAACTGAGAAGCCAGCCCAACACACCTCTAAGCCTCTCTAAAAACCCCAGTGAGGACACTTCCCAGCTTTCCAAAACTGGTTTTCCTACTGGGCCTTCACAGAAAGAGAATTTCTTTGCCTGCATTACAGTGAAGGCTGCCCATCTTATCTCCCGGGACCAGCTGTGAACTTGGGGACAAAGTAAGTGTGAGCTCGTGACTAAGTGAAGGCTGGAGATAAGTAATCTCATTGCCACATCCTAATTTTTCTCAGTACAGGATCTTCTGCCAAGACTCAAAGTCCAAAATAGCCAGCTTTCTGGCCTGACTCAAGGCCTCACTAACATGAAGGGAAAGCTAGGAGTAAAGGGGCAGGTGGGCGGGCAGCCAAGGGTACTATTCGATATAGCTACAGAATCCTAAAGCCTGGCAAGAGATAACTCGGGGATGCAGGCAAAGCCCAGCACTTTCCCCAAACAAATTTTAGGATGCGAAAAGACCAGATGGCCAAGCACAGAATGACTTCTGAAGGTGATTCCCAGAGGCCACGTCCCAGAATAACTCAGTTACAATTAAGCTCTGGCACTAATCAAAGAAGATTTAGTAGATAATAGATGGTATTTGTCCAATAGATCAACTGGACTAAAAACAAGAGAAAATGCTATTATCTCCCCTAAATAGGAAGGATTACTTTTGTCAACTGCCAAGCAACTCCTCTATTAGAGACATAGAACACAGAGTCACAAAAGTAGATTAAAACACTTAGTGGCCTCCCGAGTCCTCTCTTGAATATATCCTTGAGTTCTGGCCTAGGGATGGCAGTTTGATTTTGGGCCCTAAAAATTGGGTCTATTACAAAATGCATTAGCACAAAGGAACCTCAAGAATACTGTAAATAAAATAAATTCAGAACAAACCAAGTAACTTGCTACTCTAAGAGTTCATATAATGTGCCAGTTTGTTACAACACCCTGTAGCACAGGGCTGCCCAACAGAACTTTCTACCATGATGGGAATATTCTACATCTGTGTGGCTATCAAACACCTAAAATGTGGCAAGTGAGACTGAGGAACTGAATTTAAACTAATTTCAATAGCTACATGTGGATGGTGCACCATATTAGGCAGTGCAGATCTAGACTCTGAGGAATATCAACATTCACTGTGCCACCAAACCTACCAGTTTCCCGGCATCCATAGTTGCCTTCAGCTTTTTTCCCAGCTCTGAGCCAGAAGCCACCATGGCCCTCAGCATGTCCCCAGTAGCCAAATGGCAGACACAGAAGTTTTCAGCCAATTTGGGTGCCTGTGGAGGGGAAGACAAAAACCAAGATACAGTTAACACTGCAGGCCCTGGAGTCAGACTGCCTGGTGTGAACCTGGCCCTGCCACTTATTGGCTGTGTGAACTTTGGCAAATGCCTCTTTCCCTACCTGTAACAGTTAAGAGTACCTTATATTATAGTCTAATGTATAATGATTATAGGGTTGTAGTAAGAATTACATGAGATAATACACGTAAAGCATTAAAACAGTGCACATAGCACACAGGAAGCCATCATAAACATGAGCAATTATCACTACTTCCACTAGATACACTAGGACACATAAGCCTCGCTTCCCCATTATAAGTGAGAAGAATAAAAATAGCAGTAACAACACTTCACGTGGCTGCTGTGAGTTTAAATGAGTTCTGGGGGGAAACAGGTTTCCCCCAGACAGACCCAGTTTTTCCCCTGTCTGTCACGAGGGAGCTGCATTATCTTGGCCAAATCACTTAACCGCTCAGAGGCTCGTTTCCTTGTCTGTTTAAAATGAAGGCAAAAAGGCTCCATCTCAGAAGGTAGCTGTGAGGCTCAGAGGAGATATATACGAAGAGCACTTGGCAAAGAGGAAGCACTTACATGTCAGTTGTAGGAGGCAGTATAGCCTTTTGGTAAAGGGTATGCGTTTGAGAGTCAAACGGCCTAGGTTTCAGACTCCAGGTTCCCCAATCACTAGATACGTGACTTGAGAAAAATTATACTACCTAAGTTTCAAATTTCCTCTAAGTAAAATGGAGATAGTGACAGTACCTACATCAGCGGGTTGTTGAGATTACAGGGAATTTGGCATATGCAGGGCCAGGCACATGGTAAATGCTCAGTGAACATTAGCTGTTACTGTAACCCGCGCCCTACTTTCCACATTCATTCATATGGAAAGAAAACACCTGCGGATGCCTCTTCCAAGAACCCTGCTGGGATCCAGGGAGACAGATGAATAGCAGACACAGACCCTGTCGTCTTGGAGCTCACGGTTTGGAGGACTACACATCAGAATAAAGACTAGAACAGGAAGAGATCAGGACAGTTCAACACTGGTTTTATAGTGGCAAAAAAGGACGCAGAATTCATGAGGAATAGAATCAGTTCAAGGAGCTTAATTCTTAGCTTTCTGGTTCAATTGTTTTATAAAATAAGTAGGGTTGGATCCTTGTTCAAACCAGTCCATTGGGAGTTTTCTTAGGCTCACCCAATAAAAGCTAAATAGATGGGGCTCAATGCAGCAAATTCTGGTTTATGATTCACGGACTGATTCAGTGCAAGCAAAGAAATGACTTTATAGCAAAATGGGACCCAGATGAGAAGGCACTGAAAATTGCACTGTGGAAAATCAATGAAGGTCAGGACCCTCTGGCAATGGAAAACCTTCAGGTCCTCCAGGCTGGCAGTGGCCATACCAGAGGACTCTACTTTTCTGCCAATCTCGCTTCTTGGTTGTTGAAATTAACTTGGGTGAAAAATTTGGAAGTCAGGCTTGTTCAAGCGGAAAGGCTGACCAAAACACCAGAGAAGAGCTGTTAGCACAGAACCTAACTGTTCTATTTTTATCACCCCCAAACTGCGGGACTCTTATGTGCCATTCCAGGTGACTGGATTCTACAGCTGTATGAAAGAACCTTCCAACTGGGAAGACAAGGCATGGTGGAAGACTAACGCCTTCATTCCCTGTTGGCTGCATGGAAGTCAGTGTGGTGCGCTGCAAAGAGCATGGACTTTGGAGTCAGATTTGTACATGGATCCTGGCTAAAGCACTCAATGGCTGTGTGACCTTGGGCTAGTTACTTAACCTCTCAGAACCTCAGTTTCCTCACCACTCAAACAGGGATAATGTCTACTTCATAGGTCTGTTGTGAGGATAAAATGAAATAAATTACCCAAAACATCAGACACACAGTAGGCACTCAATAAAAGACCTCCTTCCACGGTCTTTCTTTGTTGCATTACTCTTTACTTCAAACTACAGAAGAAGCCTGACGAAATAACTTTATTATATTCCCCTCACACTTCAAGCTTATGCTTTAGAGCAATGCTTCCCCTACTCCAAATCACCTGGGGGTGCTGCTAAAATGGATTCTGATTCCATAGGGTGGGGCCTGAGCATCTGCATTTTTAACAAGCTTCCAGGCCCGGCTGTGCTGCTGGCCCCTGAGCCACTTGTGTCTCCCTAGCCATGGACTGGTGCTGAGCCTAAGAAACAGGCTCATCACCTCTGAGAACCTTCTGGTAGAGGAGAGGGGTTTTGAGGGGCATGTGTAAGAAGGGCTAAAACCACTAGGGAAGCAGCATGGGGGGTTTGGTGTTCTCAGACATCAGTGTATTATCACAATCATCTGGGGCACTTGCTAAAAAACAAAGCCAGGCCCACCCTTAAAGTTTCCGACTGGGTGGTTCTCAGGTGGCGCCCTAGGATTGTGACGCACAGTATGTGAAGCCCTGGGGCAGTAGTGCAAGACAGAGTTTTATAGCGACACAGATCTGGGTTGGAAACTGGGAGCTACAGTTTACTCACTGTGTCACCTGGACCAAGTTATGCAGCCTTCCTAAGGCCTCAGTTTCTTCACCCCTAGAGTACAGATAACAGTGCCCACTTTCAGAGCTGCTGTGGGGATTTAATAAGGTTGCAGATGCAAAAGCATCCAGCATAGTGCCTGGCATCTAGGGAAATAAAGGGAAACTATCAGCCGTTGAGATTTGATTTAATCTCAAACTCACTTGTTTCTCACTTGGAAATCGTCTTTCTGCCTCCAGTCTTTCCTGCTCCGACCTCCAATGCTCCTGCATGTGCAGCTGGAATCATCTCCTAAAATACCGTTGGACATGCTACTCCTGCCCCCCAACCCCCGAACACACACACAATCAAAAGCCTTCAACATCTCCCCAGTGTGTGATAGGAAAGAAATCCAAATATCTTAGCCTAGCACTCTGTCCCCCACAATCAACTTCCTATACCTCCCAAGCTCTTCAAATGGATCTCCCCAAGTCCCCTATCTATATGCCCTGCACCACTGCAAATAGTTGCTCCATGTATGATTCCCAAACACACAACATAAGCCTCTCTCCAGACATTGGCTCATGCTCTTCTCTACGCAGGAATGCCCTCTCCCTTCCCCTACTGGTCAAAGCTCTACCCTTCTCTGTAGTCAAATTCTGAGCATCTCGCTCCCACCTCAAAAGTTCCCCAACTATCCGTCCTGCCTCTAAGAAGGAATCATATCAACATCAGTAACTTTGAGCGTTTGCAACAAGCCAAGCAATTTTTCCATGCATTGTTTTACAGTATTTAGTACGCACAAGACATAACAAACCCATGAGGGAGGAACTATTTTTATCTGCATTTTACAAATGAAATTCAGAGGCTAAGTTGCCCAAGATCACATCGCTTGTAACAGCAGAGCTGGCAACCGGCCTCAAGACTATCAAGACCTCGCTCTTACCCATGACACTATGTGGCCTTATTTAGAAACAACCACCACCACCCACAAAGCCTTAGTGGCTGTCCTTGTGGAAGGGTGTGTGTGTGTGAGACAGAGACTGGAAGGGAGCACAAGGAGGACTTCACAACATTCTGTTTCTTGATATGGGTATAAGCTACACAAGTGTGTTCACACTGTGAAAATTCATCAAGTCGCTCACTTATGATATTTGCACCTTTCTCTCTCTTATATTACACTTCAATAAAAAAGTTTATAAAAAACCCACAGAAACCTGTGTTTGAATATCAGCTCTGCTTCTTAACTTACTATGTAACTTTAGGTCAGTAATTCTTTGAGGCTATTTCTTCATCTATAAATTGGGGATATTACTACCAACATCACTGGGTGGGTAGGAGGAAGAAGGGATGACTCGCAACAAATATAGTTCTTGTTCTAACCTGGAACTATCCCAGCATCTGTCAGTCACTCATCTGACACTTCCCACATGGTACTTTGCACTAGTTATGTATTGTTTGCATGCATGCTAATTTCTGCCTCTACACCTAGATTAATAGCAACAATGTAAGATGGTGACTCTGCTCAAGAATCACACAGTCATGAGTTTAATCCTTCCTCTGCTACTTACTCTATGCAAGTTACTCCACGTATGTCCTGGGGCAAGATACAGCCTCTGAGCCTAGATTTATCAGTAAAAAGGTATGGATAGCGATAGGACCTACCTCCTAGGGTTGCAGGATTAAATCAGATGACACATGTAAAGTCTTTGGCTGGGGGTCTGTCACATAACAGAGCAAAGGGTGACTATTTGTAATATTAAACCCTCTTGAGGTCAAGGGCTGCTTTCTGCATTTTTAGCACTGTACTTATCCAACAAAATATGCACAGGGTAGGAGAAAAATCTAACCCAGGGGAGCAGACAGCAACAGAACGAGCAGGAGCTTTGGAGTCATTCAGATGCAAGATCTGCCAATGACTTGCTATGTAACCTAGAGAACAAGCTCTCTGAACTTCAGTTTCTCTAACTGTAAAAGGGGGAATAAGAGTGTGGGTCTCACAGAGTTGTTGTCTTTGCATTGATGTAACTGACAGAGCCTGACCTGCAAGATGGTAGCTGATTGCCTACGAGTGCCTGGCCTTGAAGAACTGGTATCATTGCACACGTGGAAGAAACTGTGAACGGGGGCAGGCAGAGAAAACAGGAAACACACCTCGATTTAGGCCACACTGTAGGAACATCCAAGCCCAAAAGCGAGACAGGGAAGTAAGGTTACATAAATAAAAGAACAAAACCAAGTATTATAGCCGTTTTAAACATTGTCATGTTGATGCAAAAGCAGTAGTTTAAAAACGTTTAATTATTTCAGTTAAAAATGAAAAGTTAAACAAATACCTAAAATACTGAGTTATGCAGGTATAAAAGGAAGTACTGGTGGAAAGAAACCAAACATAACTAAGTAGGCACTAGGCACTAACCCAGGTTAGGGATTTTACATCAGAGATGGGAAACATTTACCAATGGGGGCCAGGCAGGCAATGCAAACGAATGAAGTGGGTCAAATGTAAGCCGCAGGCGGCGAAGAGGGCTATGCAGGCGACAGGGGAGCACATGGACCATCCAAAGCGGCACCGCCACTCAACTGCACGCCATGTCGGAATGCAGGCCTGGAGCCACCACATCTGACTTCTCAAGAGAAACTGGAGCTCTGGAGTTTTAAGCGAAATTTCACAACTGCAAACGCTGTGTGGTCAACTTATTTTGAAAGCTGACAAATAAAAGGAACAAATCAAGCATTATCCTGTCTTTTCTATACAAACCATACCAAATAGTAGATGAGAAGTTTCTCTTTATAGAAACACTTCAGCTAATAAATGACAAGGTAATGATATAATTAGGACACCACCATTTTGCCAACCACAATGAATTCCTGGACCCAGGCACTGACCACCACAGAGACGAGCAGACATGATCTGCTGCCTAATCGACAGCACAGCTCCACCTGTGACTTAGTTGGGCCAAAACACTGAACCCAGACCTGGTTAAGTTTAGGATCAAATCACCAATTTACAGAAAATAGAAAGATGTTAAATACAATAAAAGGGGATACAATAAAAAAATCCCAGAAAGAGAGATACTCCCAGGACAAACAACTCAGTTTCTTCCACAAAAGAAAAAAACCTGCAAGAAAAAAAAAGGGGAGAACCTTTAAAAGAGACTTAAAATGATCACATTTGTGAGACAAATGGAAATGTAAACATTGACTGCTATTAAAAACTGCTAATTTTTAGGGGTTATTGTGCTTGTTCACAAAAAAGAATTTATCTTTTAGAGAGATACATGCTGAAATATTTACAAATGAAATGCTATGAGGTCTGGGAGCTGCTTTGTGAAGGGAGAGTGGATGGGGAAGGAATGGCCATGAGCTGAGGATTGCTGGGGCTGGACAATGGGTACATGGGGGCTCATTATACCATCCTGCCTTCTTTTCTGTATTCAAAACTCTTTACAATAAAAAGTTAGGGTGTGCCTGCAGGCTAAATGCTGCTATAGGCTGCCACTTTGCAACCTCGGATTTATGAACTCTACTGTTTGATTTTTAACTCCATAAAACTACAACCACCAGTATTCCTCTTGTGCCAATTATGGAAAGAAAGGCGTACAGAGGTCAGTCAAGTGACTTGTGTAAAGCTTACTCTTTCCTCAAGTCCCAGCTCTAATCACATCTCCTCTACTTCCATGAAGCCTTCTCTGACCAACTCCCACCCTAAATGCATCCTTATAAATCAGCTCATAAGTATAATTTTCTTCACAACTTCCTGAATGCATCACCCTTTATACTGAAATACATCCGAGTTGGTGGAGGGGGAGAGATGTGTTACTAAGATGAGGGAGTCAATAATTACTGAACACCTACTATGTGCCAGGTTGTCATCTGGGTACCTATGGGTGCTTTACAAACGTATATAACATCATCTTCCAATATCCTGGTGAAATTTTGGTCTACATGGTCAAGGACCTCATCAGTTTTGTTCACTGCTCTATCTCCAATGTTTTGGTCCTCATGAAATGGTGAATGAGCAAGGCAGGTATTATCCCCATCTTTCAGGTGAGAACACTGAGGCTAGAAGTTACAAAGCTTGCTAGATTATAAAGTCCTTATCTTAGCACCTGGATAAGTTGTCCATTTCACAACTACTGCAATTATTAACTTCAATATGAACTAAGAAAAAATAATCAATGCATTTGAGCTACCCTGTTTATACTTGGTCACTCATAGCAAATGTCTGCAGAGTCTGGGATTAAATATTCCTAGGCCGAAGGTTACCTAATAACAGGATGGTAGCAACAGGGAAGAGGAGACTTCAATGTTACTGAGGACAAGGGGATTAGGTAACAGGGAGTTCCAAGGACCAATCAGCTCTGGCTATCAAGAAAAAAGGGAAAGGAGTTCTTCTTGACCTAGTCCCCAGAGGCAAAAAGCAGTCACAGGAAGGAACTGAATCTCCCAGACTTCCCTTCTCCTCATTACACACATGAATCTGTGTCCTTCACCCATTTCCAGTAATCTTTTGTGTGTGGGAGGAAAACCAGCCCTGAGCTACCACCTGATGCCAATCCTCCTCTTTTTTGCTGAGGAAGACTGGCCCTGGGCTAACATCCATGCCCATCTTCCTCTACTTTACGTGGGACGCTGCCACAGCATGGCTTAACAGGTGGTGGGTCAGTGCGCGCCTGGGATCCGAACCGGCGAAGCCTGGGCCGCTGCAGCGGAGCGCGCGCACTTAATCGCTTGCGCCACAGGGCTGGCCCCATTTCCAGTAATCTTATCAAGTGCCAAGTAATATGCTGGGTGCCGCGGGGGTCCCAAGAATCAATAAGACAAGACCGTCCCAAGACAATGCAATCTTTGCAAGTGCTAGGAAGAGAACAGTGGGCACAGAGCAGGCCCCAGAACCCCATTCATTTGGGAGCTCAGACTTTCAGGAATTCCCTCTTTAGAACCTAACAACAAGCAAGAGCCCCAGGCTTGGGGAGGCAATGCCAGACCCCAGGCAGGAAGGGGACACTGATAATCCAACCTATGGGCTGCCAAATCCTAAACGAGATCATAAATTCCAGCCTTGATCTACCAGCCCGTTACCTCCCAGACACCAAGTGAGGCCCCGCCTCACAGAGGGTAACTTCAGACTCCAATCAGCTGGCGCCCCATGGCTCCTGAGGTACCAGGCTCCATAAAGTGAATTTCCCCAACTTGGGAAAGCCACCTGACCTCTCTGGGCCTGTTTCCCTACCTGTACATTGAGGTACCCTCTCCCATCCCCCAACTTCACTGGCTCACGCAGGCCATACCTCGATTCTTTGACCAGACTCCTAATCAGCACATGTCAGCTCCCACTCTGCCCCACGTGCTGGAAATGCTCCTCCACTTTCAGTCATTAATCGTTATAAGAAACGTCCCCTACCCTGAATGCCTGGAACTTAACCCTGGACAATTCACCCCCAAATTTCACACGGAGTCTGGGGTCCCTGCCTCCACTCAGGCTGTAATCTAGATGCCTCAGTCCAGGACTCACCCTACCCCTCAAACCCTCTCAGCTTCTAACTCCTTAAAGGATCTCATCAGTCCTTAGATCCCCTAACACGACAACTTAAGCCTGGATCCCTCAAGAACTCTAATCCTAACTCAGACTCCCCTGACCTCCAATTTGGACCCTCCCCCAAACGCCTTACCAGAACCCCAGACGCCAGCCAGGGTCCCCCGAAGCCTCAGTCCGCGGCCCCGCTCTGGGGCGATTCGGACCTCCGGTTGCCCTGACCTTGGAGATCTACGGGCTCCCATGTCAAGCCCAGCCCTGCAACTCACCTGGGTACCCTTGCCGGCCCCCGGCGGCCCCAGCAGCACAGCCCGGATGCCTTTAGGATGTTCTCTGGCCGGTTCGGCCACGGGCGCGTTGGGAGCCATGGCCGCCGTAGCCTCTCACTGCTCAGCCACCCTGCACACCTAGCAGGTCCAGCGCTTCCAGGCGAGCGCGCCACGCACGCCACGCACGCCCCGTTTGCCGCTTACACTGGCTCGTCGCCACGTCCGTCATTCTTCTCCGCCCGCCCCTGAGCGAGACGGACACTGCAATTTACCAACCACATGGCGATATTGGGGAAGACTGTTTTTGATTGGACAGAATGAGTGCCGGAGCAAGGAAGGAACGGGCCGTCATGGACCGAGGTGGGTGGGGCTCGCGGCGAGTACGCGGAGTGGGCGGGAAAACGTGAAGCCAGACGGGAGGCCCCGCTGGGAGTTCTAGTTAGACTTTGACAGTTAATGACACCGGCAACTCCCGTGAAGTCCTATGAAGTTGCCCGCGGGAGTGTAAATGGGTGAAATGTCTTAGAAGACAAATTGGCAATATGTATCAAATATCCTTGGGCCCGCAATTCCACTTCCAGGATTCAAAGGACATAATCAAGCATACGCGTAAAGATTTGTGTAACCAAGATGTTAGTTGTAGCACTTGTAACAGCCAAAAAGTCCAAAACAAACAAACCAAAAAACTAAGGCAATATCCCAAATGTTCAACAGTGAGAGATTGGTTAAAAAAATTGCAACAAATTTGTTTACTCGTATCCCCCCATCGTTTAAGATATTTAATCACATGGGAAAACGTTCACCAGTTACCAAAAAATCGCAATTTTGTTTGATAGTTACAAGTGATGATCTCTGTATAGTGTGATTACAGGAGCTTCTCCCCTTCTTCGTGCATTTTTATAATTTCAAAAAGTTCTATAATGAATTCTACAATAAACAGATATTACTTTTAAACTAAGAAAATGGCCTTTTGAATTGGGGAAAAGGTAGTTTTTCTCAAAAGAGGCAACCTTCTCTTGGACAGGCAAATAATTTCTACAGCTCTTTGGTGTGTGAAAGTGTCATCCACACCCCCTATGAAGCAATCCCTGAGGCCTTGGCAAGACCTGCCCCAACGGCCCATTTGGAACTTTGCGGAGAGTGTGATTATGAAACAATTGTGTTTCCCCACAGATTCAGAGCAACTCATTTTCCACATCTTGGTAATGAATTTGCTATCCCTTCAGCTTGGTCTCTTCTATTTCACCTCACTGAAGATTTAACATTCATTCCTCATCTCCACAATGGACTTCTACAAGGTGCCTGATCTTGAAGGAGGGAGGGATTGTTACACCTATTTTTCAGGAAGATATGCAGTGACCAGTCTAAAGCCACACAGCAGCAGAGTCACAATTAAGACTGGAGATGATAAGTTGGTGCCCCAGAGTGCACAGGGTTCCTGGGGGTGGGAAGCAAGCATATTTCTCTGGTGGATGCCTCTATGTGGCCAAAATTCACTTCAATCCAAGAAGACCAGAGTTTATCAAGGTTTGCTGTTCCCAGGGCACCAGGCAAGGGACATAGGAGCAGCCTTCCCCTTCTACCACCGATCCCTACAGTGATTCTGACCAGGCGTGGACCCCCCAGGAAGGAAAGCAACTAGGACTACATGTAAATACACAAAATGTAAGGTTTATTCATTCGATTTTTTAAAATGTCCTAGTCTTTGGGGCATACTAAGGCCCATAAAGGGGATATTGACAGCCCAGGGGAAGGAGGGAGTACCTCATTCACTTATTCACTCAACTATTAATTTTTAATAATAACTGCTACCAGCTACCTGTTATTGGGTACTGGGTGCCAGCAGTGTGCTATGCACTTTACATGCTTTTTCGCACTTAATTCTCACAACAAACTATAAACGAGGCAACTACTTTATTGTCTGATTTTTTTATTTTTTAAAATTTTATTTATTTATTTTTCCCCCAAAGTCCCAGTAGATAGTTGTATGTCATAGTTGCACATCCTTCTAGTTGCTGTATGTGGGACGCGGCCTCAGCATGGCCGGAGAAGCGGCGCGTGGGTGCGTGCCCGGGATCCGAACCCCGGCCGCCAGCAGCAGAGTGCGCGCACTTAATCGCTAAGCCACGGGGCCGGCCCTATCCGATTTTTTTAAATAGAGGAAACTAAGACATAGAGAGGTTAGCCTGTGGCTGAGTAGATTTGAGCTCAAGTCTGTCTGACTGGCTCCTGCCGAGCACTGCCAGGTGACAAGACAGGCCGTTTCTGCAGATGTGGGACTCACAGTGTAGCTGGTTCCAGCTGGAAGGATCATGGAGGTTTCTGTGAAAGAGAAGGACCTTGAAGGATACAGAGGATTTGGCTTTGGGGTGGGGGACATTTCAGCCTGAGAGAATATTCGGAGCAAACCATCAGAGGTGAGAGAGACTAGAGTGTGTTGTGGGTTCTATTCAGGTGCTTTGGGGAATCGGGAAGTTTCTTAAGTAGCACAGTCGTGACCAGATTCACATTTTATAAAGATCACTTGCAGCACAGACTAGAGGGGAGAGAAAGAGATGAATGCAAGACACGCTAAGAAATATTTCTGCTAGTGTTTTGTTGTAGGCAGAATAATGCCCCCCTGCCAAAGATGTCCATGTCCTAATCCCTGGAACTTGTGACCATGTTACCTTACATGGCAAAAGGGACTTTGCAGATGTGATTAAGTTAAGGATTTTGAGATGGAGAGATTATCCTGGATTATCTGGATGGGTCCAATATAATCACAAATGTCCTCATAAGGATAAGAGGGAGGCAGGAGAGCAGGAGAGGGAGGCAAGAGAGAAGGAGATGTGATGACACAAGCAAAGGTCAGAGTGGTGTGATTGCTGGCTGGGGACCACAAGTTAAGAAATGATGGCAGCCTCTGAAACTGGAAAACCAAGGAAACAGATTCTCCCCTAGAGCTTCCAGAAAGAACATACTTTCTGCTAACACCTTGATTTTAGCCCCCTAAGACCCGTTTGAACTTCGGACCTCTAGAATTGTAAGATAATAGATTTGTGTTGTTCTAAGCCACCAAATTTGTGATAATTTGTTACAGCAGCAGTAGGAAACTAGTACATGTTCTTTGGATGCAAGCGACAGAAACAGACTCTGGCTACATAAAGCAAGAAGGGAATTCATTGGGAGGACACAGTTGTACAACTGGCGGCCTCAGGAATGATAGGAGCCAGAGCTGCTTGGGGCAATCTAGATGTCAGGGGCAAGTGGACAATGCTGACGGGAATATTTATTCCCTCTTCTGGCTTTTTCTGTGTGGAGGAACCTCTTTTAGAGTAGTACTCTTGCTTCTTGCCTCACCCCTTACCCCGTCTATCCTCCCCAGAGGAGGAGGAGTGACTTATCTGATTGGTGAATTTAAGGAGAAGGAATGGAGCTCAACTCAGCTCTTCCTCCCTCTTTCTCTTTCAGATTTGCCTGCCCACAAGAGCCATGTTTTTTTGCTCTCTTCCTCCAGGCTCTAAATTTCCTGGAGTCTGACCCTCGCCGGAAAGACTATGATTTTCCAACACTGCCTGTGACAGGGTGGAGAAGATTAATTTTGGGGTTCAGGATTCGTAAGCCCACTTGTCTATCAGACCTAAAGGTACATCTCCAACAGCTTTGTCAGTAATAGGTGATATTTTGATCTCCCCCTGCCCTACTTCTGTAGCTATCTCTCGTTTGGTTCTAAAATTGGGTGAGGCTACCCGAAACCCAACAATTTCTCGTGAATGCTATGATTGGAATGATTCAGCTCAACTGTTTTCTATATCTGTGTCATTCTACTCAAGACTCAGAGTCCTGGCTTGGCTCGGATCTCGTGTTCACCTCTTGGCAAAGGTGGAGAATACCTTGATTGACAGTTCCCTCAAGACTGCAAGGAATGAGAGAAGTAGTTCTCCCAAAGCAAATGATGACAGTTTCCAAAATAAGAGGGAAGAGCTATTGGACATGTAGAAATGACAGGTGTCCACTGCAGGGAGCTTTTGTAAAGGTCCAGGAGAAAGGTAATGAGGGACTGGACTATGGAGGTAGAATTAATGGGACCTGACACCAGACCAGATGGGGATAAGAATGTCCAAGTCTTGGGGCCAGGTGACTGGGGGGCTGGTAGTGCCATCAATATTCATCTCATTCATCCTTTAATTGATTCATTCAGTGTACATTTAGTGAACCCATATTATGTGCCCGGTATTGTGCTTGGTGCTAGAGATCCAGTGGTGAACAGAGAGGGCAGGGTATCCACTCTCATAGAACTTGCAGTCAAGTGAGGTAAAAGACAAGTAAGATGGCGATTTCAGTACAGTGATGGAGGTCGCACTGGGGAAATTACAGGCTGCGTTGGGAATACAATGGAGGAGCACCTAGCCCAGATTTGATGGTAAGTGATATCTAAGAGAGATGAAACTTCAAGGATGAGGAGGATTTGCCTAGAGAAGAGCGAGGGGACAAAGGGACAAAGGGAACAGTGTGTGCAAAGGCCTAGAGGCAAGAGAGAGTAGGGCAAGTTGAGGGGAACCATGGTACTCAGCAGAAGAATGCCTCTCCTATGTCGTGGAAATTCTATACTGCCAAGGGCTTGGGGAAAACAGCCTTGTCTCACCCTATAGAAGCTGAAAGGGCGAACTCTTGCCTGCCTTCCTGGCAATTGGGAAGTGAGCACGTGACCAG